>NC_000070.6:43526163-44741163 GCF_000001635.26 Mus musculus
CAGTTCTAGGTCATCCTCCACTACATATCCAGATTGAAGCCAACCTGGACTACAGTTAGACCTATCTCAGACAAAGCAACACACACATATACCCCTATTATACACTACCATGTTAATATAAATAATACTTGGATTAAAAAAAGTATATCAGGCTGGAGAGATGGCTCAGTGGTTAAGAGCACTGACTGATCTTCCAGAGGTCCTGAGTTCAATTCCCAGCACCCACATGGTGCTAACCATCTCTAATGGGATCTGATGCCCTTTCCTGGTATGTCTGAAGACAGTTACAGTGTATTCATATACATAAAATAAATATCTTTAAAAAAAATAAAAGAGTAAATCTTCTTACCTCAAACTAGTGAAGCACGGCAAATGTATTTATGTATGTATGATATATGTATGTATTTACTTTCGAGACAGGGTTTCTCTGTATAGCCCTGGCTGTCCTGAAACTCACTCTGTAGACCAGGCTGGCCTCAAACTCACATATATCTACCTACCTCTGCCTCCCAAGTGCTGAGATGAAAAGCGTGCACCACCACCAGTTGGCAAGAAATTATGATATTTTTGTTATCTGGGAAAGGGTTGAGACAGGGTCTCATGATCCTACCCACGCTGTCTGGTCTTGAATTACTGAGGATGGCCTTGAATTCTATCTATCTATCTATCTATCTATCTATCTATCTATCTATCTATCTACCTACCTACCTATCTATCTATCTATTTTTAAGGCAGGGTCTCTCTATGTAGCCCTGCCTAACCTGGAACTTGCTATGTAGACTGGGCTGGCCACCTCTGCCTGGGATCAAAGGTGTGTGCCACCATGTCCACCTGGAACTTCTTATCCTCTCTTTTTGGGTAACGATGTACTCAAACATAATTTTGTTATGTCATTAATTGGTTATTTGGAAAATACGGATTCACTGAGCCACACAGATGTTGCAAATGTTAACATATCTCAATAAATCCACTATACCAAAATATCACATTCTTTAATATCTTGATTTGTTTCATTGGAGACTCTTCAACTATGTTTTAAGTTTGGTTAAGTTGTAAAGTCATAGTGTCAGAGAAAAGTTACTCAAAATTAGAATTTTCACTTGAAAATTTGGCTTATATCTGTTAGGTTTTTCTCTGAAGTGACAGAGCCATCATTCCTTTTTGAGAACAAGTCTACCAGATATCCAAGTCTGAGCACCACACTTTGTCAGTCACTCTTCTAGAAAGCATGCTATTTACACACACACCTGTACATGATCACACCAAACGGGTCACATTTAAAAATGGCCTGCTTTTTCTCAGGAAAGCCATCGTACTTCAGTATGCAGAACTGCTCCGAGCAGACTTCAGAGTTCATCAGAAGGATTACAGAAAAGACGAAGTTAACATGGTCATAAGTCATAGCACTTGGGAGGTAGAGACAGAAGATTGAGGAGTTCAAGGCCAGCTTTGGTTACACAGTGAATTTGAGGCCAGCCTGGTCTACATGAGACCCTGTCTCAAACAACTATAGCAACAATAACACAGAGAGAGAGGAAAGGAGAGAAAAGAAACGTTTTTGCTTAAGAATGAAGATCCAGGGGCTGGAGGACTAGCTCAGCAGTAAGAGTCATGGGTACATTTCCAGAGGACCCAGGTTCAATTCCCAGCACCCACATGGCAGCTCACAACTGACTGTAACTCCAGTTCTAGGATCCAACATCCTCATATAGACATACACGCAAGCAAAACCCAACAATGCACATAGAAGGTTTAAGGGGAGAAAAGAATTTAAGATTTAGGGCTGGAGAGCTGGCTCCTAAGTAAAGAGCACTTTACTTAGGAGCTGCTCTTGCAAAAGACCCAGGTTTGGTTTCCATAGTAGCTTATAATTGGCTGTAACTTCAGTTCCAGAGGCCACAGCGCCCTCCTCTGGCCTCTGCAGGTACTTCACACATGTGAAGCCCATATAAGACACTGAGGGGCAGCACACATGGGCGAATACACATGAACGTCATATAAAAATCAGCACCTGAAAGGGAGAGACTGGTGGAGCTCTACGAGTTCAAAGGCCAGACTGATATACATAGCAGGTTGCAGTCTAGCCAGAGCTACATAGTGAGACCCTTCTTTAAATAAAAGATCATGATTCAGAGCAGAAGATGTAGTTTGCTTGGTAGAGTGTTTGACTAGCATCATGAGGCATGAGGCATTGAGTTCAATCTCCAGAACCAAATAAACTGGGTATGATGGCACACACTTGTAATCCCAGCACTTTAGACTTAGAGAGAGGAGCATCAAATTCAGGCATCCTTGGCTATACAGTGAGGGCCAGGCCAGCCTGGCTTTCATGATACCCTGCCTGGCCCTGCCTATTTGGATGTGTGTATGCTCGCCTGTGCCTGCAGTGCGGAGGCCGGAGACGGATGTCAGGTATCTTTTATTGTCCTTTGCTTTATTTTTATTATGCGTTTTGTTTCATTTTTTTTAAAAAGACTTATTTATTTATTTAATGTAAGTACACTGTAGCTGCCTTCAGACACTCCAGAAGAGGGCGCCAGATCTCTCTACAGATGGTTGTGAGCCACCATGTGATTGCTGGGAATTGAACTCAGGACCTTCAGAAGAACAGTCAGTGCTCCTAACCGCTGAGCCATCGCTCCAGCCCTGTTTCATTTTTGAGACAGGATCTTGTACTGAATGTGGAGCTAGCTGCTTGGGCTCGACTGGCTGGCTCACTGAGTTCTTGCCTCTGACTCCAGCAGTGGGGTGCACACACACACACACACACACACACACACACACACACACAGCTTTTACATCTGGCCTGCAGAACCCAAATTTAGGTCTTCATGTTTGAGGCATCTCCCCAGCCCTGAGAATGGAGGGATGGCTTAATGGGTAAGAACTTACTGAACTAGCATGAGGCTTGGAGTTCACATCCCAGCACCAACATAAAAATCTAGGTGTGGCCCTCATATGCACCTTTAACCCCAGCATTGTGGGTGGTGGAGATACCAGCCTAGGCCAGGATCAGTGACAGAGCCAGTCTCTAGGGGATAAAATGGAGTGGGATAGAGCAGAGCACCTAATGTCCTCTGGCCACCTCAAATGCACATACTTCTGTATGTGTGCATGCTATATTTATACACATTAAGTGCACACACACCAAAAATCTCTAAGACAGTAAAATTAGTTTTTATAATTTATCCGGGACTTTTTTCTTTTGAGAAAAGGTCTCATATAGTATATAGTTTATGTTGGCTTGGTACTCTTGACTCTTCTGCCTCATACTGGAATTACAGGGAAGTGTCAATATGTCTACGATACTCAAGAACAATTTTTTTCTTCCAAGACAGGGTTTCTCTGTGTAGCCCTGGCTGTCCTGGAACTTGCTCTGTAGACCAGGCTGGCCTCGAACTCACAGAGGTCTGCCTGCCTCTGCCTCCTGAGTGGTGGAATTAAAGTCACTGTTCTGTTCAAGAGCATTCTTAAATAAGTAGGATGTGTCGGTCTACATCATCAATCCCTGCTCCCCCCCCCCCCCCCAGTGGCAGAAGCCGGTGGTTTCAGGCTAGCCAAAGCCACATAGTGAAACTCTTGACTCAAAAAAAAAAAAAAAAAAAAAAACCAACAACAACAACAACAAAAAAAAAAAACCAAAAAAACCAAAACAAACTAAAAAGAACCTTCTTAAATGAAGTTGCATTTACGTCTTATATGACCATTAGTGTGATCTGGGGCCATTGGCTTATTCTGTGCTGAGATGGCTTTACTCCATAGTATTTTTGCACTATGTTATGTTGAGGCTGTGAAAGAGTTCTTTTCAGAGCTTCATTATGAAACTAATTTTGACATCTAGATAGCTTAGAGGGTCTTGGAGTCTCCAGAGAGGGGACCTCATCTGAAGAGCAGCGGAGGCTGCTGGAGCATCCTCCCAGACTTCCAAGCTATGGCTGTGGAGATGTGCATGATTGGTGGCTGTTCCTGAGGACAGCATGAGGAAGTGCCGGCCGGCCGGAGTGAGCAGCTGTCCCGGCTTGTAGCTAGAGCTCAGTTTAGATTACAGTTCACGTGGGAGGCTGTGGAAGAGACTTCATCTCCTAGGCCCTCAAGTCACAGTATTATGACATTGAATCTGGGGCCCAGGGCCCGCAGCAGTGTGCAGTGGAGTTATCAGTCTGTGTGTCAGAGAAGCGATAATGCATTTTGATTTTCCAGTGCTTAGCACAGGCATGGCTTAGTAAATATTGAATGGGTGAATCACAGGAGACAGGAGCAATGGCAGGAAGCTGGCACTGTCCCTAATGGGCTTCCCTGGGGAGGACATTAAGTATTTCCATCCACTTTAAACTCGCTGGAATGGGAGGAAGTTGATGGTGATAGGTACTCAGAGGGGCAGCAAATGAGCACTGTTTTCTACTTGGTAAGAGAAATACTGAAATACACTGGGCAGCAGGATTGGCTAAAAAAAAACCACATAAAAACACTCGCTAACACAAGAGGACTGTCATGCTTTGAGCAGAGACGGCAAGTGCAGAGAAAAGCTGAAGACGGTATGTAAATACCTCCTTGACTGGTTCCTTCTGTGAAACGAATATCCAGATAAGCCAGGCAGCTACCATCAGTAACCAACTCTTGCTTGGCCTCTAGGTGGCGCTCTGCCCCTCTAACTATAAAGTCTCAGACAAGATCAAGTTCACCTGTTTTTGACAGGAGCACTCCAACCCTATCAACAATTATACTGATGGAGAAGCCAGAGCCTGGGTTTTGTGCGCAATAACTGCATCAGCCAATCTTACACACACAAGCACGTGCACAATTTTAAAAAAGGATTTGTGTGTACCGTAGGGGCCAGAAGCAGACATCTATATTCCTGTCTTTCTTTATTTAATGTGTACTTGCTTCTGTGAGTTTATGTGAAGGAACACACGGTCAGAAGTGGGCACTCAAGTCCCCAAAACTAGAGCTACAGGCAGTTGTGTGCTGCTGTGTGGGTGCTGGAAACTGAGCCTGAATCCTCTGCAAGGGCAGCCAGCGCTGCTGAGCTTTCTCCAGCCCTTTAGTCCTGTTCCTTTGAAGTTGCTTTTGAAGAATGGAATTTGGCCACAGACTAAATCTGAACCTCTTTCTGTACTCTCTCCTGGTTGAGAAGAATAAGGTGTACTGGTCAGAGAGCAGCGACAGGTGCTGTCCCGGGGCATTGGAGCTTAAGCATGGACAGTGGCTCTGCAGGCAGTCCCCCAAGCAGGGTGACCGCTGGGTGCAGGGTGAGAAAGGGCCTGGCAGGCAGCCTGTTCTCATCGACTGACTCCCACTCTCCCCCAGAGTCCCTGAGGAAGACCTCCCGTCTCCTCATAAAGCCAGGCTGCAGCTGTAGAATCACCTTTATTGGAGTCTGACCTGTTTGGGTTTACAACCCTCAAGCCCCATAGGTAGCTGGGTAGGGGATATAGTATCAAAAAGGGATGAGTTGAGCTGACGTGGCCGTGGGGACTGGCTGGAAGCTGCTGGCAGGCTGGAGCAGCTGGGGCCCTGGCAGGTTCAAACTGAGGTACGGCAGCATTAATAATACTCTTGGAGCGTTAATACTCTGGAGGGGGGCAGGCACTTAGGGGCCCTAGGGTGCAAAGGCACTTGGGAGTCAGGGAGAGGACACGGCTTGCAGTGGGACTGGGCAGGGCCAGGCCCAGGGTTTGGCAGGCACTTTGGGGGAGTGCTGGGGTTGGGCAGCTTGGGTCCTGAGCAGCCCAGAAGGCTTTGGTAGTGGCAGGCACAGTCTCTGGGCTGGGTCTGCATTAAATACACAGGGCTTTTTTAGTGCTCGTCTCGAAGCTCTGAAGGCAAGAACTTGTACTGCTGCTGCCGGATCTGGGCGAGCTTTTTCCGAGCCTCTTCCAGCTCTCGTTCCTTCCGAAGCATCTCTTCCTGTGCTGCGATAATCTGAGGGATGAAGGGCCAAGCGACTCAGAAAGATGTGCACTGGGGGCAGAGGCAGGGGGATAGTGCAGGTAACACTGTCCCCAACAGTGTCTTCTGAGAGGCTCACCTGGGCAATGCCCCCAACCATTTTCTCCTTCACCACCACCGTCTCATTCTCCTGGTCTTCGAAGGCTGCAGCTTTCTGGGCCGCCTTTACCAGGTTATCTGAGGCCCTCTTCACTGCATTGCCAGCAGCCTGCAGAGGGAGCAAACAGCAACTCCTGAGAACTCAGGGTTCTAGTTCAGAGACCGTTATCATGGCTACACAGTGCTAACCATCAGCCTTCCACAGGACTAGGAAGGGAGGAAGTCTCAAGGAAGGACGGTCTGGATTAGGCTGGCCTGTGCAGAACTGTTTTGACTGCATTCAGGGGCAGAGCTAGCACCCGTGGGTGGCACCACTCCTTGGGCAGGGGACTCAGGATTCTATGAGGAGGGAAAGCTGAACACTAGCATGCAGCCATGAACTCACAGCTCTCTGCTCTTGCCTGTGAATGTACCTGAACGAGCTGCTTCAAGTTCCTGCTACCGTGAGTCCCCAGCATTGATGGTCTATAACCCAGAATCATGAGCCAAATGAACTTTCTCTCCCTTAAACTGCTCTTGTTAGGGTATTCTTACCATTAGCAACAGGAGACGAGAGGCCCTCAGCACGGCGCTTTAAAGCAGTGTAGCAGCGAGACAGTGCGTCACTCAGTTTCTTACCTGGAGCCGTTTCATTGCCTCAGAGTCCTGATCTGCTTTGACCTTGCAAGCTACCAGGAGCTGAGCTGTGGAGGCAGCTACTTGCTTGGCTGAGGAAATGAGTTTCTCCTGGCTAGCATGGCCCTGGACAGCTGCGTTAGCTGCTTCACACAGATTGTTGGTGGCCGCAGCCACCATACGGGCCTAATGGGGACAAAGAGTTAAGATTAGAGTATGCCTCTTGCTCTGGTCCATTCCACCCCAGCCTCCTCAGGTTTACCCAGCTCGGAAAGACACCCTGGGTGTTAGACACTCACAGCGGAAATGAGGCCCTGCGACCACTGCCCATCATCCAGTGCATTGGCTGGAATGGCGCCCACCTGCAGAAGGAAGAAGGGAGTCCTCTTAGACCTAGGCTGTCCCTACTTCAGAGCGACTTGTGAGGCTAAGGGTGTGAGCGCCTTGTCCTCATTCCTCTGGTGCTAAAGTACTGACCTTTCCTTGAGCCACCAGCTCCCTCTGGGCTGCTGACGCAGCCTTTACCAGTGCACTGGTGGCTGCAGCGATGGACTTGGCAGCTTCTAGGATTTGTTCCTCAAAGTTCAAGGACTCATCCGCCTCCTGGAATGAGAAGGTTACATAGGGATGGGGAGTCGGGGTGGGGGGAGGGTCATGGAAAGGAAAGGGACAGAGGTGGAGACCTCTGGCCGCTGTGACAGGCGGAAGGGGAGGGAGGAGCCCTGACCTTGGGTTTGGCCCTGGGCTTCAGCTGCTCCAGCTTCTTGGCTGCAGCCTCGATGGCGGCTGCGGCTCCCAAGAGTTCATTCTCAGCAATGACAGTAGGGTCCTCTGGGTCCACCCACTCTGTTCCTGTGGGACGAAGGCAGGAGAGGAGGCTGAGGCAGGGCAGGGAGCTCGGAGGCACTGGGGAGTTCATTTAGCAACACCTCATCTATGAGGACCAGAAGCACAGGCTAGCTCAGAGCCAACCAGGAAGCAGAGATTGGACCATGACAAGAACGTATCTTCCCTCCTGTCTCTCACTACTTCTTACCTTTCATGGCTTCAGCAGCCTGGATGAGCTCAGTCACAGAGCCAGCAACCCGCTTTGAGTGTCCAGTTAGCTGCTGCTTCAGGTCTGGGTTTGGCTTCTGAAGGGTCTGTGTGGGGACAGAGCGCACGACAAAGAGCATCAGGTCCTAGGTTTCACATTCACCTGTGAAACAGGGCAGCCATGCTCCCAACCACAGTCCCTAGTGCACCGCACAGCACAGCCCTTAAACACCAGGTCCTGCTCAGGTGCACACAGTGCATCAGGCTCCACACAGGGAAGAGTGTGGGGTGCCACTCACCGGCTGACAAGCAAGGAGTGATGAGATGAGAGGAGAAGGTAGAGAGGGGAGGCCAGGTGGGAAAAGGAGAAAAGAGAAGAGGAAGACGTAAGTGGGAGAAGCCAAGACAGGAAGAAGGTTTGGAAATGAGGATGATTTGGAGACAGGTGATGGGTGGGTTTGGTGTGAGGAGGAGCGGCGCCTCCCTCCCTCCCTCCCTCCCTCCCTCCCTCCCTCCCTCCCTCCCTACCAGCAGCACGTGGTCCAGCAGTTCCAGGTAACCATTGGCACACTCCCGGCCATAGTGCAGGGCTCGGAGCCGTACATCAGGCGCCACTTCTGGGTGGAAAGCTGCTTCCTGTCCCCAGAGCAGCAGGTTAGCTTTAGAGCTTCAGACCCCCGCCCCCCCCCGAAGCCTAGCTCACTACCCGCATGTCTACCTTGCAAGCCCGAAGCATGTCCGCAATAGCCCGTCGGCTCAGATTGGCTGTGGCAATGACATCTTCCTGTCGACAGGAATTGCCAGCAGCAACGGCTTTGGCTGTTGCCATAGTAATACCCTTGGTCATTCGGATGAAGTCTTCAGGGGTAGAGGTCTTGGCAGGTGGCTCTGGGGAACAGAAGACCTGTTGGAAAAAAAAGAAGAAAGACTTTATGGTGTCCAAGATGGGAAGGCAACAGTCATGACTTAGTTCAAACATCCACGTGTTCAAAAAGAGTTTTTCTTCTCTTTCTTATTTATTGTTTTCTCTTAACAGAAATTTCCTCTCCCTTCTCTCCTCCCAGTCCCTCCCCCACACTTCCCCCCTCCCCCAGATCTGGGGAGCGGGCCTCCCAGGGATAACAACCAAATACGAATACAGCATATCAAGTTATAGTAAGACTAGGCACATATCCTCATAGTAAGGCTGGATGAGGCAACCCAGTAGAAGGAAAAGGGTCTCCAAAACAGGCCAAAGAGCCAACACCCCCACTTCCCACTGTTAGGAACCCCAAAAAACCACTAAGCTACACAACCAGAACATACACGCGGAGGACCTGGGTCAGATCCAGACAGGTCCCCTGATCACTGGTTCAATCTCTGTGAGCCCTTATGAGCCTGGTTAGTGGATTCTGTGAGCTGCAAAAAGCTTTTCTAGAGTAGCTACTGTGGGTAAAGTCCCTGCAGATATTCCTATATCAAAGCCAATACAGAGCAGTGCTGGCCATGGTTCTGTCTGAGGAGAGACTCAAATTTGAGCAGCGCCTTTTGGCCAGGATGCAGCTCAGCAGAGAGACGTGGCGATGTGGGAAGTATGGTAATGAGCAAGCAGAGCGCTGAGGAATGCAGGAGAGGCCTCACTCACAGCCTATCACCCAGTGCCCCTGGCTTGTGCTTACCGCCAGTTCCTGACGTATGTGCTCTGTGGTTGCCTCTAGGGCCCGTGTGCCTTTGGTGGCCTCATCTTCCACAGCCTTCACTGTCTTGAGCAATGATGTCACATTGGTCACCATCACCTGAGGGCAGCAGTGGAATGGGAGGAGACCATCTTTAGAAGCAGTAGGAAGTGTGTTAACCATCCCCATCCCTCCTGCTGCTGCTCCTCACTGCTTCCCACCTTGGCAGAGTTCTTGAGCTGCCACACTGCAGGGTCATCCCCAACTTTGCCCGCTGCAGCCTTCGTAGCGCTGATGAGGTCACCCAGGGCCTTGGCTACGTCCTTTACTGCATTGATCAGCACCACCTGTGTGGGAGACATTACTCTGCTTTGTGAGGGGGGAAGGGCAACAGGAAGTGAGGCTTGGGACAGAGTTAGGGATGTTGGGTAGCTACCTGAGTTTCAGGGTCTTCGGCTCCTAGGCTGGCTGCACCGAGCTTGACCACATCAGCGAGGCGGGTAATGGTGGCCACGGAGGACTGGGCGGCTTGTGCCAACTTCTCCTGGCTCCCAGCTGCATTCTGCACTAGGACCTTGGTGTCCTCCACAAGAACCTTTGCTGTCTTTAAGATACCCTCCCTGGGGAGGCCCCAGCCTGGTCAGCTTTCCTCAAGAGTCCCAACCTCCAGCCCAGTCTTCCTTGGGCCCGCGCCAACCTCCCTCCCTCCGGGCAGTCCCCTGCTCACCGGTGGTCAGCAAAAGTTTCAGCACCCTCACGGTTAAGTGTGCCAGCAGTAGCGAACATGATGGTGGTGTCGAGGTCAGCAATGATACCAGACACAGCACTGGCTGCTGTAATGCAGGCCTGGGTACCACGATTCCCAGCCTGGAGTGCAGCCAGAACATGGGAGACCTGTAGGCAAAGGGAAAGGGCAAAGTTACCCATGCTTGAGAGGACAAGGAACAGGCACTGGGGAGGCACACAGAGATGGGAAAGACACGCAGCCCCAGGAGATCAGCAGTCACCTTCTCTGACACTCTGCGGGCACACTCTATGAGCTCCTTCTTGGTGTAGACATCACTGGGGCTACACTGCAAGGCACCTGCCTTGGTGACCAGAGCAGAGCAGCCATGGCCCAGCTCCTGTACTCGGTGTTTGATGTGAGCGCCTATCTGTGAATAACAGAGAGGGAACATTGGTGATTTTGAGAGTGCTCAGAAGGCTCCACTGCACCTAGAGGAACCATGAAGGATGCTCAAAAACTTGGATGAGTGGGATGGAGCAGTGGGTAGAACACTGTGTGAGCCTGGTCACCAGAGTTAGATTCCTGGAACTCACAGTGAGGGAGAAAACTGACTCTTCCAAGTTGTCATATGACCTCTAAATGACATGTACACAAACCGCACACACACATACACTAATAATAAACAAACAAACTTTAAAAAGAAACATGTAGCCGGGTGATGGTGGCGCACGCCTTTAATCCCAGCACTTGGGAGGCAGAGGCAGGCAGATTTCTGAGTTCAAAGCCAGCCTGATCTACAAAATGAGTTCCAGGACAGCCAGGCTACACAGAGAAACCCTGTCTCGTAAAACCAAAAAAAAAAAAAGAAAAGAAAAGAAAAAAAAGAAAAAGAAAAAAAGAAACATGTACCACAGACTAACGGAGTTCCAAGAAAATATTCCCTGCACAGCTTTTTTTGCTTTCATAGTCAAGCACGAGTCCCCTGCTTCACGTGGAAATAGTGAGAGAAGGCACCGCACGGTGAGGACTGTGCTAAGCACCGTGCAGAGCAGGGAGAGACGCACTTATGCTTGGTTATTTGAATCAGAGCCGTAGACTATGATCCAGCCTGTTTGGGTTTATGGAGGGTCTGGGAATTAGGCACGCCCTACTAAGATCCAGTTACTCACTTTCTTGGAAGGAAAAGCCAAGAGCTTAAGCAAGGATAAGCCTCATGAATTTGCCACACGGAGGTACTTGGGAGGGAGGAGACTCAGCCCAGCAGAGGCGGTGCCATAGGTCTCACTAGGGTTGACAGAGGCTAGAGAAGCAGAAGCCAGAAGCCGGTGGATTCTGAGCTATGGATCCCTCTGACCTGTGACTGAAGGCTTTGATCCTTTACGTCCACACAGCCTTGCTCACCCTCTATGGAGTGGCCTTGAAGGTGTACCTTTTATCTGACTAACTAGAGTGAGGGAGCGTGGGACAGCCCTGGGAGCTGCCAGGGGAACAAGGGCCATGAACTGGAATCTCCTGAGAGAAGGCAGTATGGCTTCCATGTTTACCTCTTCATTTTCAGCAGCCACAGCTGCAGGCTTGGCTTGTGAGGCCAGTCGGCCATAGTCACTGGTCAGCTGGTTGGCAAGAGGGCCTAGCTCTTCAGGGCTGGTGTTTGACTTGGTTACCTGGTGATAAGGAAAGAAGTGAAGTTCTGACCAAGCTCAGCTCCCTAAGGGCACTCACTCCTCATGTTCCAAACTTACCATCTCCTGAACAGTGACAGCAATGGCCTTGGCTGTCCTCACCATGGTTGTCTGGTAATCTACGAATGAGCCTTCTGGGTCACCCATAGGTCCTTCATCTAGCTGAGGGAGGGGGATGAAACGGAGAAAGACTGTCAGGGTCACTGCTTCTGTGCCAGAGTCCCTCTGGGGTACCCTGTGTCCGCAGGTACCCGAGGCGCTAACCTGGTTGATGGCCTGAGTGATAGAGTCCACCATGCCGCCAACGACTCCTGCAGCACTGGCTGCTTCGTTGAGGGTCGTCGTCAGGTCTTCTACGGCCTCTGTCATCATCTGCACAGCCTCCTCCAGGGCTTCCTGGGTGTGTGCTGCTTGCTATGGGGACATGAGGGAAGAAAGCCTTTAGCTCCTGTCTTTCTAGATTGTGCTAACAATTATTCTCCCCGCCCCCTGGGCCTCCTTTCTACCTTGGGGTTACCACCAGCCTCCTTGGCAGTATATAGCAACTGCAAGGCAGACTCTGCCAACGTTTTAGTCTGGTCCAGAAGTGCCATCTGCTGTGGGTGGCTCAGGGTCTTAGACGCAGCACCCACTGCAGCCAGGGTGAGTGGTTCAAAGTACTGGGCCATTTGGGACACCTGAAACAGACGCTGGGTTCAGTGTCAGGTACTGTTAACCTATCTCCTCAGCTCCTCACACGATTCCTTACGTACCTTGTGTCCCAGCTGGGAGGCTTCAGCCCGAGCAGCGCTGGCCAGCGGCTCAATGAGATGAGAAATTTCTTGCACTGCAGTGAGCATCTGGGTGTGCAAAGCCTGGGAGGAAGCAGACATCAAATCTGAGTGTAACTCTAACAGTGCCCTCTGGGGCAGAACCCCATTCTTCCTTCCTACTGCTTGCGCATGTGATGGTCGTGGGGATGGGACCTGGGGCTTCGTGTGTGCTTCATACGCTAGCACCGAGTTACACCCCAGCTCCCGGCTTCCTTCCATATCTAATTCCTTACCCAGCTCCAGCATATCCCAGCCTTCGATGTCTTAGTAAAGATTCTTCTGAACTCCTTCCTTCTCCCCCACACACCCTCCCTGAGCCTGGACTCTCCACTCTTCAACACATTTCTCCTCACCTCTTGAGAGATTCCTTCACGGGGAGCAAGCTGCTGGCTGACAGCGGCAAGCGAAGCCTGATCTAGGTCCCGCAAGCAGCTGTTCAGAGCCGCAATGGCTGTCTCACACTCCAGCTGCCCTGGGGCTTTGTCCCTGCAGAGACATCACTCTTAAAGTCTCTTTAAAGGCTGTTACTTACCCTCCCCTCCCCTCCGACAGTGTGCCACCTCATTCCAACTCAGTCATCTGCCACATTGTTTGTCCCCAGCCACACATGCCTCCTAACCCTCAGTACCTCATGCTTGTAATAAGTTTCTTGATGGAATCTGAGACAGTCCGAGAGTGGCCAGCTAGCACAGACCAACGTGGGGGGTCTCGGGGATTGACTGCTAACGCCCGAGCTGTCTGGATGAGCCCTCCAGCACTCTCCAACATTGTCTTAGCAGAGATTACAATGGGCTCCATGGCTGCTCTGCCCTGAGGAGAGAGGAGGGACGGAGGCGAGTCTCATGACTTATGCTCACGAAGGTGAAGTGGCTCGTGGTGTCTCTGGTGCAGTGCCTCACCTCAGGGCTGATCTGGGCAGGGACGCTGGAGAACTCAGGGTTGGAGGCAAAGGCACTCAGGTTATCCACAGCTTCCAGCAGAGGGGCTGTGGCTGCTCGGCACTGGGCACGGTTCTCTTCTGTGAAGTCCCCATCTAGTGCCTGAAGGGAACAGGGAGCCTTAGGACTTAGCAAGCGGGCACACAAGTGAAACCCAGGCCACCCTCAAGGGCTCAGAGGACTGGAAGACTGGATAGACAAGGATAGGAGAATCTAGCAAAAGACCCCAGAAAATGAGTAGGAGACTCAGGCAGAGAAGGTGGCTTGGGTCAGGGAACCTGAAAATTCAAACAGTCGAACCTTGATGGTCTTGACAAGATTGGCTGTACTGTTGGCCACCTCCTTGGCTGACTGTACAAACTGGCGCTTGGCAGTGGGATTGGCAGTCCTAGCGGAAGCCAGGCGACAGCTGTTACACAATGCAGATGTGTGTTTGGCTACAATAGTGGCTGCAGATAACACCTGAGGAGACAGAGATAGAAAAGCTGTGATAAGAGCCGGAAGGAAGAATGCAAACCTAAGGGAGCCATTTCAGAGGTGGAGGACAAAGGATGGCACCTCAGAAGTCTGTTAGGAGGTCTGGGAGAAAAAGGTGCTCAAAGATGAACAGGACATGGAGGCGGGATAAAGGACAACAGATACATTAATAGAGAAAGATCTAAGTGGGACAAGTGGGAGGATGGGCTCAGTCTCGAGAGAGGACGTGCCCTCAGTGCTATGCAGAAGAACAAGGAGACACGGCGAGAAGCCCTTGTGAAAGGTGGGGGACGAATCTTGCCTTCTCCTCCCTCTTTCCTCTTGCAGTCTGCCCATCCTTTCTCAGCCCGCCCATGGTACCTGTTCTCTTGTATTACCTGGGCCTGGGTACAGCCAGGCTCCCCCAGACTCTGACAGGCCATCTGAATTGCCTGGTTTGCACGGGCAAACTGTGTGGGTTCCACCAGTCCTTGCTGTCCAGCTTGGCTGTTGGGGTCAGAGACACCAACTAGATATGCTGCCTAAGGAGAAATGAACAGTGGAGGAGGGGAAGGTGGGGTTACAGAACAGAATGTATCTTTCTCAGTTCTCTGGGGAGAGAAGCAGGAATAAGAAACCACCGTCACCCAGCTTAAAACAAACTTATTTTGTTAAACTGACCCAACTATTTCAGAATCTATTTAAAAAGGTACACAGGTTGGGTATGGTGGTGCTTGCCTATAATTCCAATACCCAGGAGACAAAGGTGATGGTGAGTTTGCCTGGAGTGCGTAGTAAGTCGCCATCTCAAAAAAAAAAAAACAACAAAAAAAGATTTTTAGTGAGCTTCATTTCAGTTTAGAAGTGTGTGTGTTTGTGGGTCACAGAATGAAAAATACAAGTGCAGGGCACTGCCAAGTGGCAACAGAAGTATATGGAAGATATGAGCACGCACAGAGGCAGGAGTGTGAGTATATGGAAGATATGTGCACGCACAGAGGCAGGAGTGTGAGTATGTGGAAGATATGTGCACACACAGAGGCAGGAGTGTGAGTATGTGGAAGATATGTGCACGCACAGAGGCAGGAGTGTGAGTATGTGGAAGATATGTGCACGCACAGAGGCAGGAGTGTGAGTATGTGGAAGATATGTGCACGCACAGAGGCAGGAGTGTGAGTATGTGGAAGATATGTGCACGCACAGAGGCAGGAGTGTGAGTATGTGGAAGATATGTGCACGCACAGAGGCAGGAGTGTGTGCATGAGGATAGCCTAGTCTACGTAGTGAGCTTGAGGCCAGCCAAGGACTATCCTGCTAAAAAAGGAAAAAGAGGAAAAGACAATTCTAGAAGTAAGGCTGTTAAGGCCTTAGCAGCAACAGTACCACCGAGCTTTGGCAATGGATGGATACAAAGATTTCTAATTTTAATAATGGGAAGACATCATAATAGTCAATTCATACTGCAATTAACATATGACAGCTTTGCTTTTTCTTCTGTATGTTTCCCGAAAAATAAGAGAAGAACAAAAAACCAGGAAGATGTTTTAGAGGTCAAGCCTGGGCCTGGAGAGACAGCACAGCAGTTAAGAGCACTAGTTCTTGTAGAAGACCTGGGTTCAATTCCCAGCAGCCACTTAGTGACTCAAGACCATAACTTGTTTTAGGAAATCTGACACCATCTTTTCATCTCTGAAGGCACGTGGCACTCACATGGTACAGAGATACATGCTAGCAAAATACTCGCACACATTAAAAAAATAAAAAATAAGAGTCAAGCCACTGGCTCTGAGTGGGGAGAGTGGAAGTCAGACAAAGGGACAGGGTGAGGGAAAATGGCAGGCAGGCTTCTAGGAAAGAAAAACAGCTTCAAAGAAACCCTCAGGACAGTTTTTTGTTATTTTTGTTTTGAGACAGGGTTTCTTTGTGTGGTCCTGGCTGTCATGGAACTCACTTTATAGACCAGGCTGGCCTCAAACTCAGAGATCCACTTGTTCTGCAGGTGCTTGGATTAAAAGTAACCCTACCCCTGACACTCCCTCCCCTGTAACTGATACAAGTGCTTCACCTGGGTGGGGGTAGCTCGGCTAGGGCTCTAGCTCAATCCTAGCTCAATCCCCAGCAGCAGTAGTAAAAGCCTCACAGCTGGTCAGTGTAATCCGAGCAGTCACAGCAACCAGGACTGTTGCATTCAACAGCTTCTGATGACCACTGCTCCCCCCCCAACCTCCGCACCCCCCCCCCCCAGGGAGACCCAGATCTCACATGAGCTTCTTGATTTATAGCTTTGAAAGGGAGAAAGGGCATGCATGGGAAGCAAGAGCTGCTCTCGGGTCCACCTTAGGAAATTACCTGTGCGGCTGCCTCCGTGAAGCCACAGAGAGCCTTGGAGGCTGTGGCAATGGCATCTCCAAACTCCGGCAGATTTCCATTCTTGGCATTTTGGGAGATGCCAGTCATGGCCTCACCTAGGACCTAAGGAAGAGTGGAATCAGGCTCTGATCATGCCCACTGAGCACCAGTGTTACATCACCTTCCATGTCCCTGTCTCTGCAGCTCCTCGTCCCACTAACCTTGGAGTTCTCCATGACACTGTCCAAGCAACCGAAGTAGGACATGTCGTTGATGGGCTGGACTGGATTCTCCAGGAGTTCTCGGACTGTCTGTGTAGGGAGAGTGACATGAAGTTTGATTCTCCCTCAGCCCCGGCCGGCTCCTCAGTCCCGCTCCCATGCTGAAGGCTCACCTCTAGCTGCCGAAGTGCATTGTCACACTCCTTCTGGCCAGGTGCCTGCTGGGTGCACATGGTGATGAGCTGGTTGATGCTGTCCGTCACTGCCCTGATGGGGGAGGGGAGTGTGGAACTGAGTGAGTAGGTCATCTTTCCTGAGTCCCGTATGCATGGGATTGTATATATTTTTCTTTTGCTTTACTACTGCTATGCCCAGAGTGTCTCATGAAATGTCTTCTCTTTGGCCTTCTCACAGCTCCCCAGAGCTGGGCTTTCCAGCTTACCGGGCAGCCGCAGCCAGCTGACTCTTGAGGTTGGGAGAAGCAGGGTCTGTGGACAAGGCCTTAGCGGCAAGGAGAAGTTTGCTTGAAGACATGGATATGCCCTTCAGGTTGGACACCACCTGGGCTCGGTCCTCCTGGCTCTGTTAAAGGGAAGCATACATTACTCTGTCATGCCTGTCTCTAAAAGGACGCCCTTTCCCAAGTATCCAGTTCTATCAGACTAGACATGAAGGAAGCAGGGCAGACCTAGATTCTCAATACCCTACTTTGCTCTCAACTAGACCCTTCGTACCGGGGCCTGTCCGGCCATCTCCACACCAGCTTCCAGGAAGGTGCTGAAGTCCTGTCCAAATCGGCCGGAGGCCCGAGCCAGGTCCTGAGGAGTTCCTCGGGAGGCTTGCACCAGTTCTGTGGCGGCCTGATTTAACCCAGCTGCAGCTTCATTCAATCGGCTCTGTGCTTCTTGAAATGTCCCCGTGCTTGGAGGAAGCTGCGGGGCCAGAGGGGACGTCAGAGAGATGAGGGGGGTGATGGGAAGGGAGAGTTTAGGAAGGGAAGGCCGGGGAGTGGTGCAAAGCCTGGGATAGTGAGAAGACACAGATCTGGGACGGCAGGGTCGAAGGATGAGCCCAGAGACACAAAGTCCTCCGTTAGCCATGCCCGGTCCTCTTACCGAGTCACTCAGGAGTCGCTTGCTGGCATCTCCAACGGCTCGTAGGGCATTATCCACGTCTCTTTGGCCAGGCAGGCAGCTGACACAGCGGTTCAGGGCTTGGGTCACTGCTTTAGCTACCTGAAGTGGGAAACAGGGTTGCCAAAGAGGGAGTAATTTGGGAGAGCCCCTTTTTACACTGGGTCACAGGAGATAACCAGCTGTCCTGACACTAAAACTGGAAGGAGAAGTAACTTTTATAGCTGAACAAGCTGAGGTTAGGGCCACACACAGCAATAACCCATTCCAAAACACCTACAAACACCCCAACCTGCTGCTCAGGGAGGTTTGTGCCTTAGTTTAACACACACGTCTATTAGCCAGCCTGAGAACACAGGAAACAGAAGAGCGTGTGCCCTGTTAGGCAGGCCTTGTGAAGAGCCCTAAGCAAGCGGTCAGTAGGAGCCCCTTCCCGACCTCTGACCTGAGCAAGCCTTTGCTGGCTTTCTGGGTCCCCTGGGTGTCCAGATGCTTTTTTTGCCTCTTCAATGAGGCTGCTGGCCTTGTCCAGAACGTCGCTGGCTGTGTCAAGCACAATGGCCTGCACTGCAGGATCTGATGTCAGCGCAGCCACACCCCGCGCAGCCTGGGCTAGTGACCTTAGTCCACCAGCTACATCCCGAGCTGCAATACCTGGGAACACACAGAGAACAGAGGTTTGCTCTATCAGCCCCTTACCCACAAGTCCCCCCAGCCCTATTCCTAGCCCTGCAGACATACCTGCATAGTTCTCATTGCCCTGGGCAATCTCCCCCAGCAGCTTGGCGATGGCAGAGCTCACCGCTTTGGTGCTGTTGCCAAGATCTTGGGTACACTTCTCCATCTGCAGATAAGGGGGGGGTATGAAGGCTCAGGTGGAGGAGGAGGAGGAAGCAAGGGGGCATCTGAGAAAGTTCTTGGGGAAGGCTGGCGGTTTCAATGATGGTTCTATAGCACTGCTGAGATGTTCAGGGTTTGAACGAGGGCGCTTTATAAGACTACTCACTGTTTCCCCGGGTAAGGGCTTAAGCTTGCCATCTCGAGCTGCTGCTTTTATTTCCTGTAGGTCTTTCTCTAGATTTTGTACAACACTCAGTGCAGAATCCATCTCCAAAGGTCCACATGCCTCCTGAGCCTGTGGCAGTGAGCAGCAGAGGTTACAGTCCTCCGTCTTAGAGGCTACTCTGTCTGGCTTCTCCCCAGCCCAGGTGCTCTGGGCAGCGCCTTCCTTCTGTCCCACAGCTAGATGGCTGCCATACCTTCTGAGCAGCAGTGCGCAGCTCGGCCAGGGCAGTGCCTAGGTTCTTTGCGCACTGACTCAGCTGCATTGCTGAAGCCTGGTCCTGAATTGTTGGCACTGAGGCTTTTGCCGCTGCCACCATCTTCCCACCTGGCTGTTGGAGAACACATTTGCAAATGAGGTATGTCAACCTCCCTCTAGCTTTGAACAGACACTGGTCAGGATACAGTAAGCACTCAGGTTTGGTCTTGGCTAATAGCAGATATTCAGACTGGGAAATTTAAGGTCATGGAGACATGGGAGGGTCTGGTCTTAGAAGTGGAGTGTCTTGCCTGCAGGAAGCTCTGGCTGGCAGCAATGAGGGCGAGCTGAGCACTAGGGCTGTCAGGCTGAGCTTGACTTCCTCGGACACCCTGCACCAGCAACGGAATCTGCTCTGCCACGGCCTGAAGGTCAAAACGTCATGAGTACCATATTCTGGAACCCTCCTTCTCACTGCTCCACACTCCCGCACACCCCTTGGAGGCTTACCTTACAGCTCTGCACCAGTAGGGGCTGGGGGCCCGCAGAGGCCTTGGGGGCAGAGGCTGCATGTTGGGCTGCAGCAATGGTCTGTGTTGCAGAGGCTGCAGCTTGCTTGGCTGCATGCTGGGAGGACAGAGGAATGAGAAGGCCAGGCATTCCCAGGCCCTCACTACACCCTAAGGCAACCATCCATCCCTGGCACCCCTCCCACTGTATCCACCATTTATCCTTCCAGACCCTGCCCAGATCCCCAGCCTCACCTCCAGGCGCTGCACCAACTTCTTCTTGATGGCGTTCTGCGCAGCTGCATTGGTGGCCATGCGAAGCCCCTCAGCTGCTTCACGCAGTCGCTGCTGCTGTTCCTCACTGTCAGGGTGGGCGGCTGCTCCCTGAGAGGAGCGTCATCCACCATCACTTTGATTCAAATACACTCTTTTCTCAATCCTCTAAGTCCAGTTTAAAACTCATTTGTTTTCCTGATCTAATTTCGAATTACCTTCACTGAGGCTTTAACTGCTGAGAGCTGAAAACTGTTTCAGAAAGGACAGGTTGTGGGGTCCCCGGGTACCTCATTGCCACTAGGATGTGAATCTTTCACTGGAACTACGCCTGTCCTACAGAACTCTCCGTGTGATTAACTCAGTGTGAGCAGGCAGGCCTGGGGAGGGGAAGACTCTCTGGAGAAGGGACCTCAGGAATCTGTAGCAGTTGCAAAGCCCAGGGGACCTTTGGCGGGTGGTCCCCTCTGATGGTCTTTACACCTGGGGTGTCAATGTCTAATGTGATCCTATTCTGTATGGCTAGTGGAGACCTCTAAACCAAAAGGCTCTCTGCCTTCACAGGGTACCAAGAACAGAGAGCAAGCAGATGTGGCAGCAACCCAAGGAAAGTGGGGACAGCAGACCTTCAACATGAAAGAAGAATGCGGACCCCCATGGTCAGAGTGCACTGTGAGAGTCAGTCACATGGCTATATGCTTGGCTGGTGGCCGACCTGCAGGCTGGGAGCCAGGACCTTCCTGGCAGTTTCCTTATCTATTCTCTTCTACTTTCTGCTTTCCTGGGGTGGGTCATCCCATCAGACAAGGCCCTAGCTGGCCCTCTCCACTCCCACCTCCCCTTCAGGGTCTGTAGAGAAACCGACTTTGTACCTTGGCCGCCTCCACCATCTTGGCGGTGGCATCAGCGAGGATCTTGGCAGCACTCAGGAGCTTTCTAGAGTTCTCCAGATCACTCTCCCCCTCAGCATCGGCCTTGATAGCATTGACCAGGTCTGAGGTGGCTTGGGCCAGGATGCGGGCCTGGCGCACCATCTCCCCTAGAACACAGGAGAGCCGCAGGTAAGAAAGCCAGAGACACTGACAGAGGATAGGGAGGAGGGTGAGTGGGCTTTCCGGAACAGAGAAGAGACTGGCAAAGGTCTCAAACGATTTCCCCTGAGGTCCAGGTTCCTGGGTTAAGATCTCAGGACAGATCTCCCGGTGAGGTCCCATGAGAGGAAGGGCCAGTTTCCAGCTAGTATTTCTAGTGCATGTCTTGAGAGGATGAGGCAGTCTCCTTTGAGTGGTTCGGGGTAGGAAGCTGAAGTGGAGAGGCTAATTTCCCCGTCTCCTTCCCTGTTTACAAGCCTAGCTAGCTCTTAACCATGCACCTTGCCACCTACTACTGCGCATAAACTTGGTCTCTTTTTAAAGTGCGCCAAGGAAACAGAACAAGGCTTATACTTCTGCTTTACCAATGGGGAAGTGGAGGCTTTAGACTGACCAATGAGCCCAGAGGGACAGAGCTAGAAAGGCCACTGTGCTGATCCTCAGAGGCTGGGTGGCTGGATCTATAAGGTATGCCCATGGGTGTGGGGGACCCATGCCGGGGCTTTTGTTTCCCCGGAGGCGAGTACTCTTACCAGCATCACCCATGGAGCTGAAGATGTTTTCAGTGACGGTGAGGATGGTATCAGTGGCTTGGTCATACCGACCGGCAGGCCCAGCTCCGGTGGCGTGGGCCTTCACGTGCTGCAGCAGCTCATTGAGGGCCTGGGTGACAGCCGTGGCTGCTGCTCCTACCCCTCGAAGCAGCTGTCCATCTTCTGTAGCTGCTTGCGAGGCAGACACACAGCCCTCCACAGCTTTGGCCACCAGTCGCCCAGCCTCGACTAGCTGTTCTTGGCACACAGGTGAGCTGATTGTAGGTGCTACCACCTATGAGAAAAGAATTTCAGACATGCAGGCAACAGAGGAGCTGTGAGATGGGTCTCTGCAGTTTTCCTGGTAGTCACTGGGGTGGTGCTGAGGCCCCAGGAGTCAGAGATAGAATGAGAGGTTTGTGTACATATGCTGGTAATATTATTCAGAGGCAGGGGATACCGCAAATCTGGGCTCACCTTGGTACAGGCCACCAGCTGG
Organism: Mus musculus; assembly: GCF_000001635.26. NCBI lineage: Eukaryota > Metazoa > Chordata > Mammalia > Rodentia > Muridae > Mus > Mus musculus. The sequence continues at coordinate 43,548,001 of NC_000070.6, forward strand.
GAAGTGGACAGAGCACATTGCGTAGCTGCAGCAATCACTTGGGTCTGAAGCCCGGAATCCTCTGTGCGCTGGGCCACACTCTTGGCCTTGAGGACCAGGGCGGCTGCAGCACTTGCCACTGCCTTTGCTAGCTGCATTAGAACATCCTGAGGGCAAGAAAGTGGCCAGTGAGACCTGAGACTGAACTTAGATAGAACCCACGGACACTTCTCACAGGCGTAAGCGGCTTCATTATTCCCGCTGATTCCAATCAGAGGACAGTATACGCACAAGCATTTAGAACCTATCCCAAGCCCCTCTACCTTGAGCACCCAGAAGGAGAGACGCTCACCGAGAACAAACCCTCACCAACAGAAACAGAATCTATACCAAAGGGAGAGAGGCATGAGGCGGATACACTCGGACAGTGATGGGGAGGGAGGAGCAGGCGGTACACTGGATGGGCATTTCCTATCTCCATGCTACTCAATCTCAGGGTGCAAGGAGTCATCTGCAGGTTTGGGAGCGAGACCCTGTCCTACCCTATCTGATTTCTTTTCTTCAACCCTGTCAGTCTAGGCCTCCCCATCTCCCATCATGTCTGTTCCCCTGGGAGGGTGAGGAAGAGGCGTGGAAGCGAGTGTATGCGGCTCAGAGAAGACCAAGCTGGGAAGGCCCAGGCCAGAGACCGTTACCGTAGGGGAATCGGGGGAAGATGGAGCCCCAGCCCCTCTGGGTACACACATCTGTATGGAAATCCAGGGTGAAAAGTCAGCTGAGGCAACTTGGCTGGGGTGGGGGAAGGGAAGGGGTAGCTCGAAGGACATCATCCTCAGTGTGGCAGGGGTGTCTTGAGATAGCTTAAAGCTGGGCTATGTACAGGGGAGTCAGGGCTAAGAACATCATCAAGGGCAAATTGAACCAGGGGATTACATTTGTTCTGAATTCTCACCCCCATGGGACTAGAAGTTCTCAGTATCATATCTGGAAACATGATTGGGCTGGTTTGGATAGGTCAATTCACAGAAAGAAGGACTAAGCTCTAGATTTCGGGTCAGAGATTCTCTCCTAGGAGTGGGGCTCTGGGAGCTGGGTTTATCACCAACCTGGAAGTGGGGGTCAGTGTCACTTTCCCCAATTTGCTGCAACAGCTCCCCACTGGCCTGGCCCACGTTCCCGGCTGCCTGCAGCAGGTTCTGACGGGGCTGTGGAGAGTGCACACCTGTCAGAAGCTGCTTGACGCTGGCCATGGACCCACAGGTCTCACTAGCTCCTGGGTCACACTGCCTTCTCGGGGTGGAACCCTGTGTCCACCCTCACCACAGCCCTGTGGCCTCTGACCTCAGCGCTGGCGGGCTGAGCACTGCGAAGCAGTTCCGACACAGCCCCTGCAAGGCCCTTTGCTGCTTGCAGAAGGGGCCGGCCATTGCCGCCTTCATCCTCCAGCAGGGCAGCCAATAGCTTCACCCCACGGGACATCTCCGTCAGGTTGGAAGAGATGGTGGTGACTGCACAGCCCACTGCTGTATAGTCTGTCTCTGCAGGATCTCCTAAAGACAGAAATCGGAGAGAGGAAGATGCTGAGATGGAACACGGGGAGGAAGTACCATTGCAGTTAGAGACGGACACACCCACAACTTGCCACACAGTCAAGGTAGTCACACATGGAGCACACCACACACCATGCTGTGCACACCCGCTCTCCCACCCCTTCCCACATACACAGGGTGGCATCCAGCCTACCTGCTGTCAGGTTTACCACAGAGGCAGTGCCAGCTGTGATGGCATCTACCTGGGAGTGGATCTCATGCTTTGATTCATCCATCTTGTTCTTACGCCAAGCTTTGGAGGCCTGAGAGACCAAGGCGAAACCTTAGGGTCTGCTCTGGTTTACTTACCCTCTCTACTCCTTAGAGCCCCAGCTTGAAACCATGGCTTCTTCTCTACCCCATACTCACAGCATCCTGGCCAAGAGGGGGTAGAGTCTCAAAGTCATCCAGAGTGGCCTGGGCAGCCTGCACAGCCTGCATGCTGGAGTTAATGGTTCCAGTGAGCGCCTGCTGGGCTGAAGTCTAAAAGATAGGGAGAGAGGAGCAGAGACCAGAATGGAACGCTTCGAGGATGAAGTAAGAGGCTGGGGAGAGGAGTATAGAAAACTGTTTACTCATGACACTCAGGAAGGGACCTGTGTGCCACGGCAGAGGTGGGGCATTCTTACCAGAGGTGGCATGTGTCCTCGGTGCATCTGGCCACTGGTGATCTGCTGCTGGGCAGGTGGCATGCTCCCCACCTGGAAATTCTCAGGACCAGAGGCTCCAGAGCGCATGATGGCTGGCAGAGCCACAGAGCCGTGCTCCACTTTCCCCACTCGGTTGTACTGCTGCTGAAGGACTGTTGACCTGGAGACACGACCAAAAACTACAATACCTCTGCAGCCCTAGGACTCAGGGCAGCGCTTTTCAACCTTCCTAATGCTGCGACCCTTTAACAGAGTTCTCATCATGTTGTGGTTACCATACCAAAACCATATCCCTAACCATATCTCATCGTCCAATCGTAAAATTATTTCATTGCTAGTTCCTAACTGTAATATTGCTGCTATTAGAAACTGAAATGTATTTTACATTTGACACACAGGTTATATGATACATGATCCCTCCAAAGGGGTCATGACTTGGGGTTAATGAAGTCTTGTTCTAGCCTGAGCCTAGTGAAAGAACCATGAGCTGGAGCCATGGCTCAGCAGTTAACAGCACCTGCTGCTCTAGCAAGGACTAGAGCTTAGCTCCCAGAACTCAGATCCACAGCTTACAACCACTGTTCCAGTCACAGGGAACTCCAGTTCCTAGGGAGACAACACCTGTCCTGGCCTGAAAGCACCTGAATGTGCCTAAACTGTCTAAGGATGTCACCCAGTGGTTCTGTGCAGTCCAACTTTCTTTCCCTATTCAAGGAACAGGATCAGCCCAACTCCCTTCCTACTTTTTGGGTGACACTGAGTCCTCCAACATAGTAGACTCTTCATCTCCCTCCAGCCCAAAATGGTCCTTGCTTTTTTTCTGTAAGAAGAAAAAAAGGGAGAAGAGTTGAGGCCATTAAGTAAGAGGCAGTCGGTGGCCATTTTCTAGAACTTGGGTCCGGTTTCTAGAGGACTGGCTTAGGGAGCAGAGGGCCCGAGAAGGCTCAGGCTGGGTGGAAGCACTCACCTTCTTAAGGATGATATCTATGTAGCCAGCAATGAGCTGTGCGATCTGCTCGCCTTCTGTCGTCTGTACTGAGTAGTAGCCATCCTGATAGTCTCCAAAGTCCTAGAGTGACAGGGTGGAGACTGAGCAGGAGACAAGAATCTACCCATCATGGAAACATCTGTCGATCCACCCACTCATCCATCCATCCATCCATCCATCCATCCGATATCCATCTATCTATCTATCTATCTATCTTATGCATGTGAGTATACTGTAGCTGTCTTCAGACACACCAGAAGAGGGCATCTGATCCCATTACAGATGGTTGTGAGCCACCATGTGGTTGCTGGGAATTGAACTCAGGACCTCTGGATGAGCAGTCAGTGCTCATAATTGCCGAGCAATCACTACAGCTCAACCATTGGTTTCCTTATCTCCCTCTTTAGAGGGGATATTTTGCTTGAGCAGTGGCCTTTCTGCTACAGTTTCATATACATGTCATTTAGACTCTTTACCCCTCCCCAGAGGCTACAACTGGGACGATAGCAGCATGTTTATTAAATGACCATCCTTGAAGGTTGGCAAAAAAGATCCAAAGTGGAGAAACAGCATCTCTCATTTCTATTTTCATTATCTGGCACTCTATCAAGTTGATATCATTTTTCAATTCAAAACCTCAGAACTATAAAACCAGAGGGAAAGAACAGCCATAAATAGCTGGTGCTGAAAGAAGGGAGGCTTGTCTATTAGCTTTTCCTTACAGTTCATGTCACCTCAGCTTGCTGGCATAGCTACGTTTCTGTCGACTTCCTTTTTATCTGCCTCTTTTTTTTTTAAAGATTTATTTATTTATTATATGTAAGTACGCTGTAGCTGTCTTCAGACACTCCAGAAGAGGGCGCCAGATCTCATTACGGATGGTTGTGAGCCACCATGTGGTTGCTGGGAATTGAACTCAGGACCTTTGGAAGAGCAGTCAGTGCTCTCAACCGCTGAGCCATCTCTCCAGCCCCTATCTGCCTCTTTTTGATACTAAATAGCCCTGGATGGTCTGATCCTCACATTTGGTCCAGCCTAGTCTCAAATGCACAGCAAACCCCTCTGTCTCAGAGCGCTAAGTGCTAGGATTACACACGTGACTATGCCCAACATGCTTTTCTTTCCTTTTTTTTCTTCTTTTCTTACTTTTTGTGGTACTAGGGACTGAACTCCCACCTTTACATAAGTAGGCAAGTGCTTTATTGCTGAGGTTACAACACCCCGTGGTAGTTTGAATGCCTCCCATTCTCACCCCTGCACCACAGTCTCAGGCATTAGAACACTCGGCTGTACTGTTTGGGGATGCTTAAAAGGTATGTCCTTGCTGGAGAAACTATGCCATGGGGGCAGGCTTTCAGAAATCCAGACTTTAAGCAGTCCCAGTTTGCTCTCTGCTTCCTACTTGCAGTTTAAAATGGGAGCCCTCAGCTGTTCCCGCCTCCATGCTTGCCGGCTGCCCCACCTCCCACACGGTGATGGTGATGAGCTCTCATCCCACTGGGATCATAAACCCTGCATCTGTAAGCTGCCTTAGTCAGGGTGTTTTATCACAGCAATAGAACTCTCCAAGCTCTGCTGAATTGCTGGATTTAAAGAGTGTATCCGTCACCCAGCCATTTACATACCATTCACTCTGTAAGAACGTCTCCATCTCCTCTAACTTCCACTTTCCACAATACCTAACTCTGTCCTGCAGTCATATTCAATGCACCATACCCTAAAGGAAGGGAAAGACCTGTGCACTTGCTCTTGAACAACCACTGGAATCCAAGCACCCACCAGAGTAAAGCTCTTGGGAGAGGCAGCCCAGCGTTTGATGTTGGTGAGGCTCCATTCCTGAATCACCTCCTTGGTCTTCTCATCCACACGCATCACACACTCCTTAGTGATGCCCAACAGCCTGGGCACCAGTTTATTCTTCCCCTTCATCTTTTCCTGAAAGACAGGTTGGAATTGGTGTTACAAGTTAAAGGTCAAATGTATGGGAAATGCTCAGAGCAGCTCTGGACCACAAGGGGACGCTGAGATGGCCAGGAGGGCTAAACAACTGTGCTCACAGATAGGCCCAGGTCAAAGCTCTACTACGGATAGAGGCATAAGCTGAGGAAAGGACTGACAACAGACAGGATGTGCACGGTAAAAGGAAGCCATGATGGGAAAGACAAACCAAGGAGTTTAGGGAGACAGGAAAGGGCAAGAATTTAGACATAAAGAAGGCCATAAGAAGGTCAGAACTCACCTTGACTAGGAAGAAGGAGACACCGTAAGTCTTGAGGGAACGGGCCAGCTTCACGTAGCGTACCTTGGCCTCAATTTCACTCATCTGCCCACAATTCTTGTGTGCCTTCAAGTAGGAAATGGGGAAAGTTAGCTGTGTAGGAGTAGTACTTCAATGAAGGAGCCACACTAGGATGTTAACTGCAATGACAGAGTATTATGGGCACACGGGAGGGTTTAGGAAGGCACAAGATGAGGAGATGCAACGTGGGCTGGCTAAGGAGCAGAAGCAACAATGGAAGAAATGAGGTTAAAGAGCTCGCAGATGCTCTGCAGATGGGACTGAGAGTTAAGAAGTAGGAGGGTCCAGGGCCATCAGAGTTCAAAAGACAAGGCCTTTGGGGCTGAGTATTCAGATGGGGATAACACTTTCCATGTGGACAAAGATTCCATCTCACAGTAATTTCAGGTGTAATAGCTCAGTAATGCTCCTATTTGGCTTCCACAGAGTAAAGGCAAGGAAGATACTAGGTTGAGCCAAGCATGGTAACTCATATTCACAACCCCAACCCTCAGGAGGCTGAGGTAAGAGGATTGCTGTGCTTTGGAGGCCAGCCTGGGCTCCAAAGAGAGACCCAGTCTCAAACAAAAAGCAAAACCCCAAATGGAAATTTCACAGCTGCTGAGCTGGGGCTGAAACCCACATCTTCTGCTTTCTGTGCATGAGACAGGCAGGAGAACAGCTTGGGGAGTAAAGCAAGGTGAGCAGAGATGGAGGAGGAGGGTCCACTTAGCCAGGAGAATCAAGCAGCCAAGCTCCCAGGTCATCCCAGACTTTCCCCTACCCCATTCACCTGAAAGATCTTACGCTCTCCCTTCTGCTTCACATACTCCTTGGGCAGGAAGTCCTTCAGGCTACACCAGAAAAGGGAGGGTCAGCATGGAGTGGATAGCATCGGGGCATGTGGGCCACGAACTGTGGGCCTAGAGGTTTGAGGAAATGTCTAGGACAGTATCATCTCTGAGCAAGACTGAGGAAACTGGTCTGCACTGGCTTCTGAAAGAGTGGAGACTCAACATGAGCTCCTGAGTGACCTGTGCCTTCTGTGGTAAGGGGACTGAGGACCCTTAAACTGGAGGCTTAGTTTTCTGAGAAAAAGAGGGAGCCAAGAAGAGAGGAAGCTCCCTACAAGGATGACCATGCACTTAGGAAACTAGAAAGGTTCATCAAAGTCTTTGGATCCTGAGAAATATCCGTGAATAAGATTTGGGAACCCTTTAAATCTAACGTCCCCACAAGGAAAATGTCCTATTTTACTCTGGCTCATATAGCATTCCTCAGAGACCCTAAAGCAAACAAAAACAAGTTACAGGGGAAGGGCAGAGATACTGAACACAAATTACAGGGGGAGGGCAGAGATACTGAGCAGTCCCATTCAGATGGGGCCAGTGAGGGGATGAAGGGCGACGGTGGCTGAAAGGGCGATGACCCATGCGTGTCAACCCTCAAACTTTGGAAGAGGAAATAAGGGGAGAAGGCTTGGGGTGCAGACAGGTCCACGGGGTCACGGTGGTAAGGGGGAGTCCCAAGCCATAACAGGGTAGGGGACATGGGTCACTTACTCAAGGAAGCCAGCCTTGTGCTTCTGTTCATTGTGAGGTCCAAACTGGATCTGGCACTGGAAGCCTGCAAATTCACAGGCCTTGTCAAAGGAGACAGGATGGGAGCCATTCAGGATGTCATCTCGTGCCTGGAGAACACAGAAGGGAACAGTGTATGGGTGCAGGGATATCCCTGTTAACTATGGCTTGCTCCACCTCGCCCCAGCCAACTCTTCTCCATACCTGCACATAGAGAAGGTTCAGCTGTACAGGGTCTCGGGAATCCACATTCTGGTCTGAGTAGAAGAACTTTCTCCGCAGCAGCAACGTCTCATGCTCTTCCACTCCCTGTTCCCTCAGTGTCCGCCCATGGTCCAGCCAGTTCACTAGAACACAGAGCGCAGGACCCTCTGCACCAACCCCACATGGCTCTTTGCTGCCTAGTGTCTGGGTTCTTTACTTCTTCAGTGCCTGCCTTTCCTCATAGAAGATTAAGTTCGATGATTCAGGATAAATACGAAACAAACGGCCACCCCTCCTCTCCCCTACACTTCCCAGGACGTGTCTACTGCTCACACTCATCGTCTGTGTGCAACTTCTGCTTTAGCTTCTCCATCTTCTTTTCATCTCGCAGTAGGGTCTTGTCTTTTCTCAGGGTCCCTGTCCCCTCATCTTTCTTTTCTTCCATCAGCTCTCGAACCAGTGAATACTCATCATGGTTGGTGATACCTGGGGAAAAGGGATGGTTTGCTAACTCCCCAACCGCAAAAGTCTTCTGACAGAGTTGGAACCTCCTGGCCCAGGCCTTTGCCCTACCAAGACCCCTTACCAATTCGGGCACAAATGGTCATGAGCATGTCTGTGACGGTCTTGGAGTCATCCACCATGATAGTCTTCACCGTTCCGTCTAACATCCGGATCTTCAGGGGTCTCTGCTTTTTTCTGTACTCCATGGTGTCCTGTAGGGGCAGGGAGAGGTGGCCGGGGCCTATTTAAACTAGTTCCCTTTACACAGCCAAGGAGAAGGAAAGTAAATTGAAGGCTAGGGTGGTTCATCTAGAAGGAGGGTGTTTGGCTGCCTGTGTCAGAAAACCACATGGGTGTACCGGGGTGTGCTAGCTTGGCTGGTGAAAAGCCCAGGATGGGGGAAAGGAACTGGTATGAGGAAGGAAGAGATAGGAGGGGCAGAGACCAACATGGGTGCTGGGAACAAGTGAGACAGCACATAGAGCATGCGGACGGCCAGTGATGGGAGTTACTCACCCCATTTCGGAGCATGTAGTAGTCCAAAGCTTTCCCAGCCTCTAGCCAGATGCCTTTTTTGGGGTCATCATCTGACAGAAAGAGCCCAAAGTCGTTGGCTAAAAGAGATGGTAGATCATCTTAGACTTATAAAAACTTCACTGTGGCCAAACAGCTATACCTCTGGCTTTGTACATTATTTTCTCCCATCACCTTGGACTTAAAGAGGAAAGGAAACCTTGGAGCACAGGCCTGAGAGGTGAGGAACTTAGAACACAACGGGGACACTGCTCAAGACCAAGAGAAGGAGGGATGACGGATTCCTGCCCCACCACCTCAGTAGTCAGACTCACGAGGGCCAGCCAGGGCCTCTGGGATCCGCTCACGAATCATGCGGCAGGCGTCGTACACCATGGTAGATGGCTCAAATTGCATCGTCTTCACCACATTCCCAATGCTAATCTTCAGCGAAAGCGCAACCATGGTGGCAGCTTCTGCTCTTCGGCCTGGCGATACCTGGCCAGTAGCATCAGAGCATTAGAATACACCCTCACCGAAGTGCCTCAGAGTCCCAGAGAGAGGATTTTTAAGGGAGTCACCATGACAGAAAATAATAGTAAGCTGTCCGTCCTATTTAATAATTTCAAAAGGTGAAAGATTACTTACATCAAATGGGCCAGTCTAGACCACTTAAGACATCCCAGAGAGAAGCTGGTCTCTAGAGTACAATAGCAGGCCTGAAATGCAGTGTCACCTGAGGACACTGTCCTGCCCGCACCACTGGAATTTGTGCCTCTCTGGTTCCAAGTGCCTTGGGCCTCTAGTTTCTGCTCACCTCTTTCTCAACCCCGCCTCTGCCTTGTTTTTTTACTTTTCCGGGGTCAGTTTTTTCCTTTTCTTTGTCTCCCATTCTTTCCTGGGATTTCTGAGCACTGCTCTGACCCATCACGTGACCCTCCCTCTTATAGCTTTTGCCTTCTTCTTGGCAAAATGCAGCATCCCAGGGGCTCCAGAATCCTGCAGACTGCCTGTGGCTAGCATGTCAGGGAGACCTACTTTTGTTCCTGCTTTCTTACAACCTGAATGGTACACACAGGGAGGGCCTCCCAATGAGCTCTGCAGTCACGGTAGAATTGTGATTCTCTGTCCAGAGACCTCAGAAATGACCTAGCCAATACTTGTTGGAGAGGAGAAAGTTTCAAGACAAGCAAGACCAACAGTGCAGACACTGAGACTCAGGCCTTACTGCAGTCTCTTGCACTCTTCATCATGCATGGCCTCCCCAGATTGCCCCCACCTTAACTAGGTTCCAGATGGTGCTTTCAGCGTAGCTCGGCATTTGCAAAGCCAAGCCCATTTCCCCAACCTTTCAGACACCATGAGCAGCTGGTGGTACACAGGCCCAAGACAACAGGTCTGCCCAGCAGCTGATGATGTGACCCAGTGTGGTACTGGACTAGGTGCCTCTTAACTAAAAAGAGAGGGATGCAGCCCCCACCCCCTTCCCTACCTGACAACTGGCTACTCCAAGGGGGTAAGCAGGACCCAGGGGAAAAACCAGGGAACAGGCAGGCATCACAATACAAAAGGCATTTGAGAACCAGGGAAATTAGGAAGGGGCAGAGGAAAAAGGGATTGGGAAAGGTGGATCAATGACCAGGAGGAAATTTCTGGCCATACACACAGTTCAGGATTACAGAGAAAAGCAGCATGGCTTGTTCTCCATTTTTACCCCAAATGAGAGGACCTCCCGGCCCCCTCAGTCCCAGCTCTCTCCCTTCCTTCCCCCTAGGGAACCTTCCCAGCAGTGGACAGACCTGGCTGTGGAGTGAGGGCTGGTCAGAGAAGCACCAGTCCACGGAACCAGAGCAGTACTGAAGGACTCCAGCCTCAGCTGAAACTGCATGTGTGCCCCTCCGCCCCCATTTCCTCCGGACATATGGATACCCACTTCTTCCTCTGGTAAGATCCTGATAAGAGAGTTGAGTCATGCCTGCCCTCCTCCAGGCTGAGTAGCTATCTACACAATTAATTGAGAGTGAAGGAACTGGACACTGAGTCGGGACTAGCAGTGGCAAAGAACAAGAGCCCAGGAACTAGGAGCAGAAGCTACCTGCTTCGTGTCTTGCTCTGAGAACTCTGTCCCCTTTTATCAGGCTTTATGAAGAGCAACAACACCCACTCCATGTCCCCTTCCCAGAGAACTCCTCCTCCCTCAATACATTCCTGAGATGCATTCCAAAGGCCTTGGGCAATTGGAGGGGGGGTGTGGAGGACAGGAGGTCAAATCCCAGCAAGGAATGGAATGCAAGTATACTAGGGCTAAGGAATTTTGGGGTACATGGAGAATATCATCAGTGCAGGTACCTACAGGGGCGAACTACAGAGACAGGGAGTTAAAAGGGACAAAGGGAGAAAGAAAGCTGAAGACAGAGTCAGAATGTAAGAGGGTTGGGGGAATAACATGCAGTCTGTTACCAAATTTGGCCTCTGAGTCCTCAACCGCTGGGAGGGGGAGGGGCTTGTGGGTGAGACTGACATATCCGGCCTTGGGCTGCTGGAAGCTCCTTTCAGGCTGGACCGGGCAGCTGAGAGGCTGGATCTGACCTCCTCCAGCACAAGGTCTGTCTTCACAGTCATACATGTATTCTCACTCTTCACCAAGGCCCCTTAGCTTACACACAGGACTCCCTCCCGCCAAACTGCCTGTGCTGTTGCTATACGGATCTATCTGTTGTAGGCAGCACGTGTGCACACAGCTTCCCCACAGTGCACCAGCCCCAGTGCCGGCTCCCAGCCTCTCTCCTTCACTGTATGCTTTTCCCTCCATGCATTCTCTAAGGCCCATGGTGGGAAGGCCAGGAAGCTCGATGAGTAAGACTAGACCTTGCTTTCCGCAGGCTGCCAGCCTCCCAGGGGTGGGGAAAAGCTAAATGCAGAGTTACAACAGAGGCAGGCTGTGGAAGGAGCCAAACGTGTTCACCCAGAAAAGGGAGCCCCGGAGGCTAGGGAAAGGGAGCGAAGGATCCAAGGAAGCTATCATCTGAAGTTAGAATTTTAAAAATATGAAGATAATAAGAAGTTACAGCGACGTGTCATTTATTGACTATATGTTAATTGCATTAGATACATATATAATTTCAGTTAATCCTTACAACAACCCTGCAAGGTAGGTGTTATCATCTCCATTTTTACAGGTTAGGAAGCTGGGGCTCCAGAATGTTAAATACTTTTCCAAAGGACTTGTCCAAATAATAAGCTGTGAAGCCAAAATCCGAACCCAGGTCTCTCTGCCTCCAAAGCCCAAGCTCTCTCCATTAGGTCAGTCGAAGATGAGTCAAAGGTATCGTCCCAGGCACAGAGAATAGCACTAGCAAAGGTTGAGAGGCAGGAGATCTCGGAGGAATGCCCAGGAAAGTGAGGAGGCAAGCTGGCTGGAGCACGGGGCACCTGCAAGGGAGCAGCGGTGGGGACGTCAGGGTTAAGATGGAAAGGCAAAAGCGGAGAGAGCAGTATGAGGAACCTAACTGACTGGAGGGGAACAGGAGGCCAAGGAAGCTTTAAACAGGGACATCCCCAGCACTGGGTTTTCGGGCAACTCTGGGGCCAAGTTAGGAGGAGACTGTATTAGTATAAGCGATAATAAAGCCAGAGTTAAAGCTGTATGGAGAGGAAGTTGCCATTCAGAAGAAAAGTAGAACTGACATACAGGACTCAGAAAACTGAAGCCAAAATCAGCTTCCTATGACCAGTACCCATTTACTGACTAGACAGCTTCAGTTTAATAAACCAGGGAAGGAGAGGGGACTAAGTCAGGATGTGGGAATGACGCTGGGTGGTAAATGATGCGATAGGAAGTATCTGTAGCAGGGGCACAGAGGTGGGGTTACTGACAGTATTAGGCTGTGGCTGGGGATCACAGGGTGTAGAAAAAGAGACCAGGAGCGTGATGGTAGGGAACAGACACATGATGAGCCACTGAGCAGGTGGGGAGGGAAAAGCATGAGTCCATGGATGCTGACTAAACCGGGGATGACAGGGAGGCCGGAGGCCGGGTCAGGAGCTCCAGAAGAGCTAGGGATGTGGTAAGCTGCTAAATTGGGCTAGTGGGGAGAGAGTGAGAGAACACTGACAGCGGCTAGGCAACCCTGGGTTGGAAGGAGAGGCAGCATGGGGAGGGGACAGTGTTGTGGTCACTGGCAGGGTCAAGCTGGGAGTGACATGGGGGTGTGGTCAGTGGCCTGGCTGGGCGTGGGATCAGTAAGACCAAGTTTCCTCTTTGGGTATCATTTCCTCTTTTCTGTCGGGGAGTGGGGGAAGGGGATCCACAACTGGACCTAGAAGTAAAAGGAGGCTCAGAAACCAGGGGGTACACATGGGAAGAGCCCGGTGGCGGGGGGGGGGGGGGTTCAGCAGCTGACCAGGTGGTATGCAAGTATGAGAAAGTGCTCTCCGATGTTGGGAAAGCTCAGGTTTGAGGGACATGAAGTAAAGTAGGATGTGTGGATCAAGAGACAGAGACAGGGGTGTGGGGGTGGGAAATGGTTCAGATGAACAGCAGGAGACGAGCTAAAGACCACGACAGTATCTGTAAGGAACTGTAAAGGTATGCAATGTGGGACCAGGGAGGGCAAAGAGACAGAGAGAAGGCAGTGTGTGGAGAATGAGGGAGGCTCGAGTCAAACTGTCATCATTTAGTCGACAGCGTTCCCTTGGTCAGCTTCCCCTCAGTCACAGGCTTCCTATTCCCCATCCTCACTTAGGACCTTGTCTGACTCCTGGGTCTCTTTCCATTTCCCACCTCCCACCTCGTAAACATCACAGCCCAGAAATCCCTGTCTCCCAGTGGTGGTGGCCTCTGGAAGCCTTGTGCTTAGGCAGTAGACTAGAGAAAGCAGAGTCCTGGCACTTCTAGCTGAGGTCCAGAGCTCTAGCACTTCTTTGGGTAAAAGAGGCCTCTGTAACTGCACAGGAATAAGAGAACTCACTACAAAACAAAGGTAGCTACTTCCTGCCAACTTCTTACATTTTACCAGCTCAGCTGTAGCTGCAGCCTCAACCCCTAACGCTATCACCAATTCCTAACATTAATGCTGACTTTATTTCCTATTTCCCTATACATTGACATTCACCCCTTTCCCAGAAGACACCCATACTAATCTGGCTTTTATTTTTAGGCCCAAATCCCCCAAATTTAACCCTAAATACTCCCTCCCACCCCACCCTGCAGTTCTAAAGCTCATTTGTAACTTGGTTCTTAATTAACCTTTTCACTGTTTATTCTTAATACTGACCATGACACCGGCCTTTAATCCCTAAAACGGGCATCTAAGCCAATTCCTGTTGATCCTTAACCCGATCCTGTACTCTGACTTAATGCTGGTCATTGCAGAAAATAATGACCTCAGTTTAAATGTCACATATGCGAAACAGACTTGACTCGTGCAGCAAATGTTTAGAATGTAGTTCACCTTCTTAACTTCTAAAGGGATCCTTGCTTCCTAAACGCGACGGCACCTAACCCAAACTCACCCCAAGTTTTCCTAACCACTTACTCACTATCGGCTAATACCAAAGCCCATCCCCGCCCAGTGCCTCACTGCCACCCAGTGCCTCACTGCCACCCCATTTCTACCCGTCCCCAAACCTAGCCGAGACAGAGAACTGTCTACCCCCGCGAAAGGGCCTGCTTCTCGCAACAAGGCCAGCTTAATTCCAAATCCAAACCGAAACATACTGGACCCTGACCTCCCTAACCAGACACAGGATATGCAGGAGGATTGGGGGCCCCGCCCGCCGCTTCCCGGGCTGGCCCGATCCCGCAGCCCCACCTAGAAGCTCGGCCCAGCCCGTCCGGCCTACCTGCGCTGCCCGGCTCTGCGCCCCGCCCTGGGCCCGCTACCCGCTCCTTCTCCCGGTCGCTTTTGGGGCTCCGGCCTCGCCCTCCCTTCGACACACTCTCGGCCACTTCCGTCCTGGAAACGTCCCCCACCCGCCGGCGGCGCCCTGGGCCCGCGCTCTATGGTAGCGGAGACTGCAGGAAGCTGCTCTGGCCGTAGTTCTCGATGCTCGGGCGCCCGCGAAGCCTGGCCGCCCCTCCCCAGCAGGAAGCGAGCGTGCAGAGCTCTGGAGAGAACGCCCGAACTAAGCTGGAGTTCCCTTTTAAACGCTTAAGTTTTTTTTTTTAATAGCTCGAGGCGAAGGCGGACAAGGATCCTCAGAATCCCCGCCCTGGGGCGTGGGAAGCTTGAAAGGACGTCCCCATAATTTGCATAGCCCCCGGGACGTGGCGCAGCCCAGGAGCCACTTCCGAGTTGGAGAGAACTCCAAGTCCCAGGATTCCACGGGGCTATGTGCACCACTTCCGTTGTGTTGGAAGCTGAGGAATACAGAAGCTGAGAGACGGGTGCGGTTTAGAGTGACAGCTAGGCCCTTGTCCCGGAGTGACGGAGGTTAAGTCGAGCCGACTGGACAGACTGAGGGGTCGTGCCTGAGGTTCGGAGGTTGGATCTGCGCGGAGGGATTTCTATCCATAGATATCCCAAATGGATCCTGGTGGTCAGGATCTGCTAGCTTTGGATCCCGGTGATCAGGACCTGCTGGGCTTCCTGCTAGAGGAAAGCGGAGATTTGTGGGCTGCGACTGAGCCGGACGTGAAGGCTCCGCTGGACTTAGAGCTGTCACCTTCCGAGGTGGGTGGGTGGGTGTTCCCAGTGGGGGAAGCTAGGGATGTCCGCGAGACCCAAGGTACGGAAATAAATCAAGGCCTTTGAATTTGATAGAACTCCGTGCAAGAACTGAGCGACTGGGAGGTAGAGGATTTACTGAGCTCTCTGCTCAGTCCCTCAGTATCGCGGGATGTTCTCGGCTCTTCCAGCTCTTCCATTCTCCATGATCACAACTACTCCCTTCCACAGGAGCACGTCTCCATAGATCTAGGTGAGTGTGAAATGATAAGTTGTGGGGGAGGAGAGAGCTCACTGGGCTAGCTGGTTCTACTTTCCCTTTTGCAGATACTGAGAGCTTCGAAAAGGAGGGGTTCCACGTGACTCCACTGCCAGGGGAGGAAAGAGCAGCGGAACAGGTGCTGGACTTGATTTTTTTTTTCAGGATTACCTCACTTTGCAGCAGCCAAGATCCCCCATACTGCTCTGAGAGCTCCATGCAACTCTGCTCTCTTCACTATTTCCTCCATCCTTAGGAGATGTCTAGGCTGATACTGACCGAGGAAGAGAAGAAGCTCTTGGAGAAGGAGGGGCTCACTCTGCCCTCAACCCTTCCTCTCACTAAGGTAAGGCTCCTGTTGGTAGAGCAAAGGCTGGAGGGGGTTGGTAACCCAAGTAGGCAAGCTCAGTTTGTTTCATATCAATCACTTGCAAAAGGACAAACCAACTCCTACAAGTTCTCTCATCTCCAAACACACACCCACGTCAAAAGATAATGTTTTAAATGTAACTTTAGTACAGAGCCTTGAAAGTGAAGGGCCTTGATAGCTTCCGTTGTTATCTTGGGACCTCGAATCATACTCAGTGGTAGAAATGCTTGAGAGGCTGACTCAGTCTAACAACATCAACAATCGTCAAAGCTGGACATGATGGTGCACCCCTCTATAACCCTAGCACTCTGGAGGCAGGAGCAGGAAGGTCTTCACAAGTTCAAAGTCACTTCCCACGTGCTGGGATTACAAGAATACTGCATCTAGTTTTTGTGGCAAATTTTTTTAATGTCATTTGCCTTTTTAATATTGTCTTACTTCTGATATGTAGATATTTACTTATTTGGGGCAGGTGGATCAGCATTAACGGACAGACTTAGCTTCATGTTGAGTTCAGGCAAGCTTGGGCTATGTGAGAAACCATCCCCTATCCCTCTATCACTATTACAAGATGAATGAGCAATATATTGGGAGGAAAGGAAACGGAACTTGGAAATTATCAATAGTGGTTCTGTCCCTAGGATAGTAACTGTCTTGTCTTCCTTTACACTGGCCAGAGCATGCCATAATTCCCCTACCCACTGGGATTGGAGTACAGTACCTCATGAATGTTCATCAATGCTCACTGCTGAGCCACGCCCTCTGGCCCTTGTTGTTAAGGCAGGGTCTTGTAAACCCAGGCTGGGCTGGCCTCAAACTATGTAGTAGGGAAAGAATGCCTTTGAATTCCTGATTCTCCTGCTTCTAACTCCCTCGGACTAGATTACAAGTGTATGATGTCACTCTTGGCTAGTGTCCAAGTTTGACAGGCATTATCAGAGAATGTAAGAGTTAACTTTATTCAGTTTTAGTTTCTGAAAGAAAAAAAGTTGAAAGTACCTTAAGATAAGGATATATTCTATATCACTTTAGAGACTCTAGGAAAATCAAATGAATGGAAATTATAAGAAGATTGATGTTGCTTTAGGATAAGGGTAGATGTTGTTGTTGTTAGTTTTGAGACATGGTCTTATGTAGCTCAGTCTGTCCTCAAAAACTACCCTAGCCAAGGATGGTCTTGAAATCCTGACTTCCTTCTTCTGCCTCCCAAGTGCTGATACTACAGGCATGTACAACCACACCTAGCTTAAGTGGAATTTTTAAAATTAATTAGAGACTGGAAAGATGATTCCGTGGTTTAGAGTACTTTCTGCTTTTCCATGGGGCATGAGTTCAAGTCCCAGCTCCCACATGGCAGCTTACAATCCGAGGAGATCTGACACCCTCTTCTAGCCTATGTGGGCACTAGGCACACCCATTATACATATACGTTATACAGACATGCAGGCAAAACACCCAAACACATAAAAAATAATAAAAAGTCTGGCTTTCTAGTGTTGAATATCTGCTCCTTGGTGTTCACACAGAAGGTAAATGCCTACTGACAGAGAGGCTGTGGAGAGTATTTGATTGGGAAGAAGGTTAGCTGTCTTCCAACATACCTATGTAGTATATATAGGTATAACATACAGGCATATAATAACATACTGTGGGTGACCTTTCCCCCATCTTCTCTTAGGTGGAGGAACAAGTTCTGAAACGAGTGCGGAGGAAGATTCGTAACAAGAGAGCAGCTCAAGAAAGCCGCAAGAAGAAGAAGGTGTATGTCGTGGGGCTGGAGAGCAGGTAAGCAAGGATGGACACGGGGGAAGCCTGGAGGGTCTTGAAGGGAGGAGACACAATATTTTGAAATCCACGTGTCCTCACATCCATGTTGTCCTCTAGGGTCTTGAAATACACAGCTCAGAATCGGGAGCTGCAGAACAAGGTGCAGCGTTTGGAGGAACAGAATCTGTAAGCGGCCATTTGAAGACAATCGGTTTTTTAATGCTTTCTCACTCTTTCCACTGTTCCACATGACTTCCAACTGGATAGCTCAAAAATGCAGACATCCGGAAGTTAGCCATGTCTCAAGCGTGATGGAGAATAAACTTATAAGTAGCTAAGGAGCAATTAAGTACCAAGATAGAGAAGTAAGAAAAGACTGCAGGTCGTCAGCGTCATTGCAGTTGCAGCTGTGGGGATGGGACTGGGAGGAGAGAAGGCTGCATTGTGCTTGGCTGGCTCTAGCTCTGGGGTTGGGTAGAGAGCACAGGGCTTGGTGGGGAAGCACAAGCTTAGTTGATCAGGTACTGCAGCTACTGGAGAGTTTTTCTTGAAGGTATTTAAGTCAGGACAGAGCAGTTTGATTTTTTTTTTGTCTCACTAAGGAATCACAGGCATTTGTGCACAAAGACACTTGGGGTGAGGGGGAAAGGCAAGGAAGCTGAGACTGGATCCACAGCATGAGTGGAGAGGGTAGCTAAGACAGGAGGCCTTCATCGTGCCTTGCATGCTCGGCCAGAGCATGCGCACTACCGTCTCCTCTCGTCTCTTAGGTCCCTTCTAGATCAACTGAGGAAGCTTCAAGCCATGGTGATTGAGATAGCCAACAAAACCAGCAGCGGCAGCACTTGTGTTCTGGTGAGGAGGGTGACAAGAGATCCTTTCCCTGGCAGAGATGGGGTGTGTGACCCAGAGCTCTTCACCCCCTTCTTCTCCCTGTGTTCTAGGTCCTCGTGTTCTCCTTCTGTCTTCTCCTGGTACCCGCTATGTACTCCTCTGATGCAAGGGGAAGTGTGCCCGCGGAGTATGTTGGTAAGAGGCTTAAGGACACCTTCGGGCGTGGTCTGTGGTAGAGAGAGGGCTTCTTCTGTGTGGTCTCCTGACCAGTCTTTGTCTCTTCAGTGTTGCACCGCAAGCTTCGTGCCCTCCCCAGCGAGGACGATCATCAGCCGAAGCCATCTGCTCTATCGTCAGAGCTACCCATGGACAGCACACACCAGTCACTGGACAGCTCAGAACATATGTTCTTGGTCTCCAGCAACTTTTCCTGTGTACTGTACCACGCGCCTCAGGCAGAGCAGCCCCTGCACTGGCCACTCTGGGATCTTTCTTCAGAGATGCTCTTCTCCGACTCCAACCTTCTCCTGCAGGCAAACCTTTCAGAAAGCGAGGGATGGCAACCTAACCACAGCCCTTCTTTGGTCATCTTTCAGGGCAGGTATTCAGGTTAGGTGTGAGGATGTGGGGTGTCCTCAGCCTGAGGACTCCTGTCTGTATTCAAATAAAAAGGAGCAGGGGAAAGCTGGCCTTTGCTCACGTGCTCTGTTAGGATGCCCAGGAACTCAGACACACCACACTAACTAGTTTTCTGAGTATTTTATTTATACCCATATGTATCTGTTGCCCCGTGAATAGATTTGGAGACATTTACTGGCCTTGAATACTTCATCCATGGAAGGACTGGGTAGGGTAAGAAATAAATAAGTGGTTCCTCAGCCCCTTTTTACTGGCACAGCTGGGAAGGAAGAGGGGCGCGATTGTCCTATTGGCTCAGGGCTGCAGGACTTGTGGGAGGAAGGAGGAGGTCCAGTGTGGAGGCTGGGCCTCCACAGTTCAGAGGGATCACTCTGAATTGAGGTTTGCCAGCGATCTCTTTGGTCCACATTCAGGCTGTGTGCTTAGTCCCGTGCCTTGTGTGACTGATGGCCTGCGGCTCTTTTTATGCTGCTGCTGTTGCAGGGCCAGCTGCATGGCCCAGATGCTCAGTGGCCGCATGTAGGCCAGGGAGCGGAACACTTGTTGCTGGCAGTATGCCTCTGGGGTCTGGAAAGCCAGGCCCAGGCGTTCCCATACAGTGCGGTAACAGCCTTCAGCTGTCCGGAAACCTTCCCAAGTCAGGCCCTGTGGGGAGACGTAGAAGTCACACATAATAACTGACTCTTGGCACAATTACCTTAGCTGAGCAGAGAAGACAGGAGGCCGTTCGCCCTAAAGGCAAGAACTTAAAGGCAAGAGGTGGAACACTTATTAGGGAGAAGGGCGCTCTGTGGACGGATAAGATGGCAGGCAGTAGGGTGTTCTTGGAATAAAGTTAGTGGCTGAGGAAGTTTTCTGGACCTCAGTACAAATGGTGAAGGGCTGGGAAGAGAATTCATTACCTCTTGGATCATGGTGGCTGCCAGCCCATAGACCACACCCACCCAGACTTCATCAGACTGCACACTGGATCTATCAGGGACACCATGAGGGTGCATCCCGTTCACGGCCCCCATGGCTCCTCCTGCAAAGGCTTGGACGTTGAGTTCAAAGATGGTTTGGAGAGCACGGACCACATGCAGGGTAGGAAATACCTGGAGGGAGAGCAAAGGTGGAGTCTCAGACTTGCCTCCCACCTCCAGGGAAACCCAGACTTCTGGCTTCTCCAGCCTCTCACTTCAGTGTCTCCTTCTCCCAGGCCGCAGGCCCTCAGGAACCACTGCCCAGCACACTGGTCAGACATGATGCTCCGAGACTGAGGATGGGAGCTGCTGTCGTAGTTGTAATAGCGTCCTGGAATAGAGAAAGAGCAAAGTCAAGTTGCTTGTATCCCGTAGTTGGGTTTTAAGCTGCCCCAGGTTGCTTTTACTCACCGTTCCACAGCAGTCTCTCATAAGCTTCTCGGCCTCGGCAGAGAATGGAAGCAAACCTCTCCTGGACATCTTGGGCCCCACACAGAACAGCCATCTGAACCATTACAGCCACTGCCGCCAGCCACAGCCCTCCGCAGTAAGCACTGGGTGGGAACAGTGGCTGGAGTGAGACCGGCCGCTCTACACGGCATCCTCACATGCCCGGGTCTTCACCTCAGACCTGGAAATCCCTACCCCCAAACCTGGGGCCTGTGGTGACCCATGCATCATAGGTCTGGTCTGCGTAGCCTCCATTCTCAATGAGTCCATCTTGGTCCTTGTCAAACTTCATTTCGGACTCCATCACAGCCTAGAGAGGGATCAAGACACTGAAGACCTAGGTTCTAAGAAAGAAAGTCTGGGTTCTCCCAAGACTCCAGCTACATCCCTGGTATACTGGACACAGTTCTCGTTCCTTACCAGACACACAGGCCACATGTCCTCCAGGAAGCCTTGATCACCCGTCAGGTAATAGTCCCGATAAATTTGCAATACAAACTTCAGGTTCAGGTCCTTCCAGTCAGCAGTATCATGAATCAAATATGCGTTGACCCGGAGCCATGGCTCATCATCTGTTGGAGGGGAGGGGACCTGGTTCAGTGTGTCAGTGGACAGGATAGCAGGTATAGAGACTGACAGACGGAATCTCACCCGGATCCCCAATGTCATGAGGGATGACGTTCCTCCTTTTCACAGGTGCCACCACTCCACTCATCAGGTACCGTCGCCGGGTCAGGTCCTCCTTCAAAGTTGCCAGAGCTGGGGGAGCGGAGACACAAGTACGTGAGGGAAAGCAGGGAATGGGCAGGCTTGGGGTGGGATCCAGTGCTGTGTGTGTGACCCCAGAGAACTAAGGAGCCAGATGCGGGCATGCTCAGGAGGAAGGGGAGGACATGTTATCTGAGAGACAATAAGAGCTCAGGAGTAGGGAAAGCAGAGACGTTACCCATATCATACTGAAGACTGAGCTCAAGTTTGGGCCACAGCATGACGAGGGCAAAGGACGCATAAAAGTGGACATCGTATGTGTTGTACATGCGGTACTCCTGGCCTGGAGGAAGAGAGAGACACTGTTGCCAGAATGCCGGCTTCTGCTCGGTAGCTCTTCAAAGCTGGAAGTAGGCCCACTCATCTTTCCGTTTTCCCAATTCACCCCTTATCCTGTCAGTATCTCAGGACAGGCAACGTCTGTCATCCTGCATTATGTAGGACACACCTAGCTCTGACCCATGCCAGTCCACTGGCACGCCATACCTTCAAGATAGCCAAATCGCCCATAGTCCTGCAGAGTAGAGCGAAGCTGACGCATACTCCCTCCCAGCCCCTCTGGTAGGGAGTCTGCGGGAACTTCCAGCCACACTGTGCCTCCATCGGCCAGGAAGTACAGTTCATTGAACAGTGCAGATTTGTACCAGGCAGGCAAGGTTCTGGGAAGCCAAGAGGAGGGGATAGAGCTTTATGAGCCTCCCAGGATAGAGGGGATTCTAGAGTGAAGTAGGGACACTGTGAATCCCAGCGCAGCCCGACAGACTGCTAGGGAAGCAGAGCAAGTCATATTTGGAGTGAGTGCCTGCGAAAAAACGACAAGAGGGCACCTGTCATCCAGTACTGGGTTCTGCCAGGCTGAGATTCTGTCCTCCCAGTCTGCATAGTGGCACAGTGCATAGTGGCTCAGGGCAGGCGCCACATCACCATCTGAACCAAAGAACCGTGTATACCGCCTGGGATGGAAAGAAAGGCATAAGAACAGATGCTCTAGGCTAGACGCCCCTGCCACAGGGTCTTTGGATCCCTGCATTTACCTGTAGTGGACTTGGCTTTTAGCTCCAAACATGATCTTAGGCATATCCCAAGCCAGTGAGAACTCCAAGCAGCACCGGCTTCGAGGTAACAGCTTGCTAGAGACGCATACAGCCCCAGCGATACCCTCTCCTTTCTGTGTTGGGGTGCTTTGGCCTAAGGAGCACAGAGGAATCAGCACAGGCACCCCCTTGAACCCCAAAGCCAGGGACTTCTAATTTGAAGACAAGGCCCATTCATTATCAGGTCTTCCACCCCTGGTCCTAAGACAGGACAGAGCCTTTCTTCCCAACAGTCAAACCCCCCATCACCAGCAGGGGAGTCCAGCTGTCCATCCTGAAGTAGGTCCTGCCACACCTGCTGTCCAGTGCCATTGGGGTCAAAGGCTGTGGTGTGGGTTACCGTGGTATCTGCCTGTTAAGAAGCCAGAGACTCTGTAAAGGCAAGTCCAAGCACACTGGATTCTGACTAGCTCTTCGGCTCCTTAAACACTGTCACCTCCAAGTTCTAGAGGCTGAGGGCTGTGATGAGGATGGGAGTTCACGAAATGGAAGACCGTTAGAGGTAAAGTAGGTTCGGGTCAGGTCATGAGGGCAGGGGCTCCCGAGGAGAGGTACAGAGCAGACTTGTCCCTCACCGTGCATCGTGCAGCCACAGCCATGGTGTAGGGGTTCGGAGGGGTTGGATGATGCAAGAGGAGCCCCTGAACAGTCGTCCCGCCCTGTTCCAGGCGGAAGGGCTCATTCCACAAACTCCCGGCCGCATCATCTTCGCCTCCTAGTCCATTCCGCATGGAGAACGTGATGGAAACGTCCAGAGTCTCATCTCCTTCGTTTTCTACATCCCACACAAAGACTCCTACAGGGAGACTGCTGTCCTGGGATGGGAGATGGGACTCAGTCTCAGTGTATCCTTAGGAGTGGCCAGAGAGTACCTCCTCAAATTGTCCCCACTACATTCCCTTCTGTCTTCTGTGCATCTCCATGTTCCCAGGAAACCGGCCTCCCAGGAGGTCTAGACAGCTAGGACGACTTAGTCTCGGAAGCAGTGTGATGTTCACAGCTCCAGCCTCTCCCTTTCATAGGTTACACAATTTCTAGCAGCAGTGGATCTGGGGGAGGGCATGGAATGAAGCAAACAGGAGGAATCCTCACCTGGTAGTCATGAGGCAAGATAGGTGTGACCTGGCGACAGGTGAGGGTGACATTCTGGCCAGGAAGCTGATAGACCGTCCAGGCTCGGGGATAGAGGGCGTGGTAGAAAGCAAAGTAACCACACAGGCCCCAGTTCCAGCTGCGCAGGACATTTGGAAGCTCCAAGGACAGAACTTGCTGGTACACAGTCCGCCCATCTCGACGCAAGCATACTATAAACTTGATCAAGAGAGCAGACAGGCTGGAATAAGTAACCCACAGGCAACACACACTTGGTCCCCGGCCGCAAAGTACTCCTTTGCAGCCCTGTCACTGTCACCACCACCAGCCTTAGGTTGTCTCCAGGCCTGCCTTCCAGCTCAGTGAGCCAGCACCTGACCTACTTCCTCCTCGTGCAGCCAGCTCCTAGACCTCCTCCCTTCATGCCTGATCTCAGTGCCTTAATTAATCAGGCTTATGCTATCTCTGCCTCTTAGCTTGGTAGCAGAAAATGATGTAACAAATCAGTATGTGCCAACCCCTGCCTAGCGTGTTTTAGTGACTCCTATAGCATTCAGGCTGAATGCTAAACTCTAGCCTGGTCACACAAATACAAGACTCTCTCCAGTCTGTGAGCACCCCTCACTTCCTCGTCACGAGTCTGCCCATCTCCATCCAGCCAGATCCCTTCATCCTTCAGGGCCTAGGTCAGGTACTTCCTCTTCCTCCTCCTCTCCCACAGGGACCTTTCTGTTACATCCTATTCCTCTTCAGGATTTGGTAAATTATTGTTGTAGTGTTTTCATTTGCTCTCCTGTGTCTCCAATTTTCCCACTGCTCACTCTGAGGGCAGGGGTCATTTCTAGATTACTGAAGTGGACCTCATAGAGTGGGCATGTGTGCAAAGTCTCTGTAGTATGGTCTGCTGCTTCAGTCTACTGTGGGCCCACCTCATGGTGGCAGTCTCCATTGTCCCCAAGTCTTACTTCTCCAGTATAACCTTAGGCTCCGGGGAGGAGAAATGCTGAGGGCTTAATCTCCTCCGTTACTCCAAACTACGCTCCGTGTTGTTATTGATATAAAGTTTCCTTTCCCTTCTATTTCTTTTGAGATAGGATCTTGCTTTGTAGCTCAGGCTGGCCTTGAACTGGCGATCCTTCTGCCTCAGTCCTGGAGATTACAGATGTGGGCGTAGCCATAAAGTAATTTTCCATGTTGCTGGTAAAGTACCAATGGTTAGGACCACCAACAATTGTCATAGAGAGCACTGGCTACCATGCTGCTTTGAGCAGGTTACTAATGCCCCCTGGATCCTGTCTCCTCATCTGTAAAATGATGATAATGATACTTTGTAGGATTTTTAAAAATATAAATATCCCCAAAGCCTTCCACAGTGTATTAACACAGTACACAGGCAATAGTTACTTCAGACCCATGTTTCTAAACTTGGCTTGCAATGCGGAAGAGATGAGACATGGGCCTAGGGTAGAGACTGGATATTGAGCACAGCCAGTAAACTTGAATTGAGAAGGATACTGTCATTGGTGAGTTTGAGATCTGCCAGTTATCTCACCTTTGGAGGTAAGCTGGAAGCTCGGGAAAGGGGGACTTGCTAACTCAGAAGGGGAGGTCATTTGAGAGCCTTGGTGAAGGGCAGGGCATACACTGACAATTAAGGCCCAGATATGAGCGAGGAAGGCTAGAGAGAAGAGTTAAAGGGGGTCCTGGGAAGACCATCAGAGGTCTGCGGCAAGGGCGCTAACCTAGGCTAAAGCGTTACTAATCTAGGGAAGGAGACTTAGCACTGTGCGCCTTTTCCCACCATGGCTTTTTAGGTTTCACTTTTTCTCTTTCAGTCTTTTCGAATATTCTTTAAAAAAAAAAAATTGAGGGCCAGCCAAGATGGCTGAAGCCAGTGAAGGCACTTGTCACCAAGCCTCACAACCTGAGTTTAATCTCCCAAGCCCACATGGTAGAAGGTGAGAGCCCACTCCTTCCTACAGGCTGTCTTCTGATCTTTACACCGATCCCACAGCATGCAGAAGCCACCGTGAACAGTAAAGTTATGCATGAAGCTTCAAAGACAGTTTGTAGGGCCTGGTTCTCTTCCTCTCGCCCTGCAGGTCCAGGGATGGAATGCAGGTTGTCAAACCTGTGTGGCTTTACCTGTTGAGCCATCTTACTGCCCACCATTTTGTTTTGTCTTAAGTAGCCCAGGCTAGCCTTGAACTCCTGATTCTTTTGCATCTGCCTCCCAAAAATTAGGATTATAAGGATGTACCACTCCATGCAGGATGAAATGTTCTTTTAGCCAGTTTAAATGATCCAGAAATTTCTAGTCTTTGGTGGGTACTGACTGAGCTAGTGCTCAGAAGATTAGTACATGAGATTTATCAGGCTGTTTCTTTATTCTTTCAAGGAACATGGGTTCTGTGTTCATCTTTAACCAACTGTCCATCCTAGTACTGAGCGGGGCACACGCATTCTGAAAGCATTTACTGAACTGGACCATGTGGATGCCTAACTGCCACATCCTATGCTAGCCAAGAGTCACTCCTCTGCCTGCCCAACCCCCTTCCTTACTTGGTCTGCAATGACTGTCTGGTGCTGGTACATTCCAGGGTTGAGCTGCCAACGACAGAACTGGCCTCTCCAGCCCCGGGTGATAGTGCCTCCTCCAATGCCACCCAGGGGACAACCTAGAAAGAAAGTCAGGATGGCTGGTGTAGAACTGGAAGAAGAAAGCAAGCCCACATCTTTAAAAACTTAGGGAATGGAGCCATGCATAAACTAGGAGCCTTTTTGCCTGAAGCACAGAAGTTGGACCCTCTTTGAAAAGGGCAGCTGAGCTGAGACTCACCATAGATCTGTCTCAGGGGTAGAGAATTGAGCATGTCGATGAAAGGGGTCTTCTTTTCCACGTGGGTCTTTCGGTACCACCACTTCAAGTACCTGAGGAGCAAGTGTCTGTGTGAGTGTAAGGTGAGTGGCTTGTTTCTTGTAAGCTACACTCACCGTCCTTTCCTTTGTCACCTCTGTGTGATCTCCAACTCAGTGTCCCAAGGATGCTGGATTCCATGAACATTCCTAAAATCTTAGCATTCTGAAAGCTGAGGCAGAGGCATTACAAGTTTGAGGCCAGCATGGGCTATATGGTGAGACTGTCTAAGACAACACCCTAGGGCCGACCCATCACTAGTATCTCCCAAGCCATCTTCCTCTGACTGCTCCAGTTCAAGGTCCCTTATCTTCCCAGCTGCCCAGGTACCAGTGTAGGCTGCCCTTATTTCTCTATTCTGAGAGAGAAGCGATTCTTCTAACTCCACTACCACCGCTTTAGCTCAAACCTCAGGAGCTTTTGTCTGTGTTAAGGTCAGTTGCCTTCCCGGGCTAGCTACACCCTCCTCCACACATCCAAGCAGAGGCTGCCAAAAAGACTCCCTCTTTTAAAAACGATTTCATTTATGGAAGGTGAAAAATTGGAAAATATGTCAGGTAGAAAGGAAGCCACCTTAGCTGAAGATAACTGATGTGCACATATTCGGGACCTTTTCCTCTTAAGCTTCATCCCCACTTTAGCATTTAATTTTCAGTTTCCAGATTTTGTTCTTCCAAAATACCCAGTAAATTAACTTGGTCATGATGGCTCATATCTGTCAAACCAACACTTGGGGTTGAGGCTAGCCTGGGCTATGTAATGAGTTCCGAGACAACCGGGGCGTCAAAGTGAGAACCTTTCTCAACAAAACAAAGTCAGAATACTCACAATAGTAAAGCTTTCTAACAAGTCTCAGTGTTTCCCTGTTCTTGCCTTGCTCTGTAGCCAACGGGAAAATGATCAGGGCTGTCGGTCACATAGGAGTAGATGTCTGTATTCTCACGGCTAGGACATCTGCCTCAGCCTGCCTACTAATCTTATTCCTTACCCACTCTCATTCAGGATGGGTCACTAAGCGAGTCCCGCCCACCCGTCTTTCCCACTTCCACTCTTCTCCTTAACCAATCATTTCATGCTCAACATTCAGTCTAAACAAGTAATTAGTTATGTCAGCCAAGCTTTTGTTTCCTCCTGTGCGGAATAGGGATAACTTCTGCCCTAGCTACCTCATATAATCATGGAAAGATCAAATAACCTAACAGATAAGAAAGCCATAAAGTGGAATATCTGTGCCAGGTATGACTATTGCTACACAGTGTCTTAGCTCCTAATTAGATACTGCCTTGTTATGCCAGTGTGTTCCTCACATGAGCATGACAAATTTTTAAGTTCCTTGGGTTAAGGAACAATGACCAAGACTAGGTGGATGTTCCCCACAGCTCTAAGTACAGGGCCTGCATCCCATAATACTTGATGGTGAATTTACATATGAATGGATGTACAAACAGTAGACATAGAAAGAGCAATGGAAGACAGAGTGGATCCGGAGTTGAGAAGGGAAATACACTAAAAAGAATAGGACTGGCATGTCCTGGGGTGGGGCAAAAGGCATGGGAGACTAAGGATGGGGTGGGAGCAAGGCTGAAGGCCCTCTGCCAGTTTACAGGAAATAGGACAGCAATGGGAAGCCAGCAAGGATCAGAGACGAATTACAAGATACAAAAATGGGCAGAACAAAGGCCGCTCTGGTAGTAAACATTTATTAAGTGAGCTGACTCTGGCAAAAGGAAGAACAATCAAAATTGAACTCTAAGTTGAAAGTCTAATAACTATCCTGCCAGCACCCCTATGAGGCTACCCCTCAGTTGAACTCTGAAGGGTTCCCTCCTTTAGTTTGGTTGCTGGTCATTCCTGAGATATTCAGTTTTTTTCAATAGTATCAATTCCAGCTTAAAAACGACCGTTCTGAATCACCCCCTCTGCTCTCTCCTCCGTGTAGGACCTTAGCCCATTCCCAAAGCTCTGTGTGGACAAGGTCTAAGGGGCTGAGCAAGAGCTTGAAGCCTCTGTAACTCAGCTCCTACTTAGCAGGCTAAGAGGCCAGGATGAATGCATACCTGTTCTTGACCTTATCCTAACCACATGTGCCTATCTCAGTACGGTGGATCCCATTTTGACACAAAGGATTTGGGGTTAGAATTTGGCTGGAACAATATGATTGTTCTCTCTCTCTCTCTTTTTAAGTTCTATTTATTTAATGTAACATAGTCGCTATCTCCAGACACACCAGAAGAGGACATCAGATCTCATTACAGATGGTTGTGAGCCACCATGTGGTTGCTGAGATTTGAACTCAGGACCTCTGGAAGAGCAGTCAGTGCTCTTAACCACTAAGCCATCTTTCCAGCCCATGATTGTTAATTCCTACTGACAACTTGGCCAGATCTAGAACCACCAAAGAGAGAAGCCTATGGACGTGCCTGTGAGGAATGAATACTTTAGGTTAATGGAAATGGGAAGATGCGCCTTAACTGTGGGTGACTACATTCCATGGGTTGGGGTCCTGGAGTCATGATAGAAAGGAGAAAGAGGGTCGAGTTCTAGCCTTCATTGCTCTCTGCTCCTGGCTGCGATACCGTGTGACTGCCACCATCACTTCTCTGCCATGACAGACAGACGGGTCGTACCTTCAAACAAACTCTTCCTGAAGTTACTTTTGTCTGCTTTGACCACTAGCTTCCTAACTTACTTGGAGGGACGACTCTCTGAGATGGGCCACCCGCAGGAGCCAAATGTCCAGGCAGTGCCAGGCCCTCTTCACTGCCTAGGGCTAGGCTTAGGTAAGTGGCCTCCCCACCACAGCTCCACGGCACCGACCGCGGCAGAGAAGGGACCCTTACTTTAGAAGCTTTGGGGGCTGAGTTTGGTGACTTTTATGCTTCCCTCCCCAGTGCTGTGTTTATATGTGAAGTGACTCAGAATGATGCTCTCTGTCTGTCTGTCTGCCTGTTCCTGTTCATCGGAATGCTCCTTCATCACTAGTCCTTGAACTCAGTGGGGAATCCAGAAGCTTCTGTAGAACCTGCCCTGCAGTGTTTGTAACCTCTGGGATATGAGGAAACGCTGGAAGACCAGCAAAGCACTGCTGGCTAAAGTCATCTGAAGAGGTCTGGGGAGGCATCTCCGTGGTAGAAGGCATGCTCTCTACTTCCGGGCTTCATCCCTAGCTCTCCCCACTTGTTACCGGAGGATGCTTTCACTGTGATGTTCAAGTATGCCCTGAACTCTTAGGCTCAAATTATCCTCCTGTCTCAGCCTCCCAAGTAGGTGGCACTCTAGGACTCTGCCCAATCCCAACTTCGCTTTTATTTTTGGTATGGAAGCCATCTGTCACAGAACAGAGTGAACTTCTCACCCTCTCTTTAGGGTTGACAACAGCCAAGATCAACTATTCCAGGAATCAGAGCTTGAGGATAGAGACATAAGAATTCTGGGACTGAAGAAGCATGCGCTTAAATAAGGTACACAGAAGGTGTCAGCTGCCAGGGTAATGCAGCCTAAAGAACCTCCTCTTCCAAAAAATAAAACACTGTATCAAGCACAGCAGAGACTGGCGTTCTCCTACCGTGTTACAAATTATAGCTAATCTCAAAGGGACGCCTGGGAAAGAGGAAGTGCATGGTGGGGGTGGGGGTGGG
Organism: Mus musculus; assembly: GCF_000001635.26. Classification (NCBI taxonomy): domain Eukaryota; kingdom Metazoa; phylum Chordata; class Mammalia; order Rodentia; family Muridae; genus Mus; species Mus musculus. Next base: position 43,577,744 of record NC_000070.6, read on the forward strand.
GGGAAGGGGGACCAGCAGTTAAATAGGAAAGACTGACTTCAGGACTAAATGCTCCGAGAAGACAAGATGCTAGGAAAAGAGGGATGAAGGAAAAACAAAATGTTCTTCAGTTCCACCCTCAAAAACTGCAGGGCTAAAGAATGCAGGGGATATGGTATACCTGGCTGGAATAGAACTAGGAGCCCAGCAGCTTGCCCACCTTTCCAACCTAGGCAGGGAGCCTGAATGGGATCATAGGAACCACGGCGTTCTAGGCAACGGAATCCACTCACCTCAAGCCCATACCGAGGTGCTTTACCAAATTACTGAGAGAGATGTTGTTAGCTTGAAAAGGTCTCCTCTTCTCTGCAAACTCGTGAGCCAAGCAGATCCGCCAGCCAAAAGGAGGCACCTGGTAGCCCCTAGCTTTACCCTCGTAGGAGGCCATCAGCTGCCCAGAGTCCTCTGAATTGCAGTAGCTTGGTTCATCCTGGGGTCCACTATCCTCGGGGCTCCCGCAGTCTGTAACCCGCACAGCCTCAGTGCCGCCAGTATCTTCACAATAAACTTGGGAATCTCTTTCGGCACAGCCGACCTGCTCTGAGGCCGGGACGCAGGTTACCATGTTCACTGGATCCTGGGTCCTCACGACCCCGGTGGCCTCGGTTCCCTCTGACAGGTTTCTGACGTTTCAAAACGCTGATGCCAGTTGCAGTTAGGTGCAGTCCGGGAGGGCCCGATGCTGGGGAAAGCCGTGGGACGTTGGTATCTGGGTAAAGTCAGAGAGCTCCTGCTGCTGCAGCAGCGGCTACAGCAACAAAGTCGCCACGGCCTCTCCCTGGGTCGCGTCTCTAGATCCTAGGCGGGAAGGGTTGGGCCTTGTTGTCATTGGGCCGCGGTGATTAGCACGCCCGGCCGAGGGCCGACCAGCTCCACGGACGGGGGCGGTGCCGCGGTACCTGCCCGCAAAGCACCGCCTCTGGGACCCGCCCAGGAGCTCCCGGCGACCTTCGGCCCCGCCCCGGGCTGCGGCTCCAGCGGCTCCAGGGCTGGGTACCGGGTCCCTGCAGCCAGGATCCCCCGCGCCCACGCTCAGGTGCCACCGCTGGGAAGGTGACCCGCAGACCCGGGACCACCGGATCCCTTTCCGGCCGGAAGCACCCCGCAAGTCGGACCGGAAGGGGCGCCTCAACCCTGAAATGTGACAAAGGAAGTCCCGCCTCTGCCGCGCGACAGACTCCGCGGATGCCACCGAGCTCCGAGCCGGTCTCGCAGGGGCGGGTAGGTGAGGACCTCCATGCGTAAGAATCTGAGTTTGGAGACGCGCGGCGATGTCCTGGGCTAGGACGTGGAGCCTCGAGGGAAGCGGGGACAGAGGCAGGCCTGGGAGGCGGCGCAAGGGGCCTAACCCTGGGCGCAAGGAGGTCTGGAGCTAAAGCGACGCCCTCCCGCAGGCAGTTCGGAGTCAGTTTCCGCCACCCCACCAGCTCCTTAAACCCCAGTGCTTCCCACCCTCACTGAAACTTGAAAAAAAAAAAAAAAACAACCCACTTCTTGCCCCCCTCGGACTCAGGTCTAGACTTAAGCCTAGGTCTTAAACACTCCTTCCTTCATTTCCCCGTACTGACTTCTGGCACTCTGTTTCCTTCTAGATTTGGTTCCGGAGCTGCCATGATCGAAGTGGTAGCTGAGCTGAGCAGAGGTCCTGTGTTTCTGGCGGGGGAGGCTCTGGAATGTGTGGTGACTGTCACTAATCCCCTTCCCCCGACCGCCACTTCTGCATCCAGGTGGGGATGCTGGTATTGGAGGTGGTGGCCCTTCCGGGAGGAAGCCTGGTATCGCTCGTTCTAATTAGAGCTTTGGTTGTTCAGTAACTACACTAGCATCAATCACCACCTTCTTGCTCATTGTAATGAAGGGCTTTTAAACAAATATGTGGATGGCAGGACCCCTTACTCTCCTTTGCTCCTCCTCCCGGTATCACTCCTTTTTGAGTTCAATGTACTTGATGTTGTTGTGTAATGGTTTTATTTCAGGGGTTCTGGATTCCCTGGTCACTAAGATAGTCATCTAACCTTGGTGATCTTGGTCAGACAGTTTTCTAGAGAAAGTATTGGTGAAGTCAAGAACTAGGTTCCCATACCTTCGTTTCCCTTTTCCACAGTGAGGCTCTGGCCTGGGCCAGTGCCCAGATCCACTGCCAGTTCCATGCCAGCGAGAGTCGAGTAGCACTGCCACCCCCTGACTCTAGTCAGCCGGACGTCCAGCCTGACAGCCAGACTGTCTTTCTGCCACACCGAGGTTAGAGAGAGAGAGAGAGAGAGAGAGAGAGAGTGTGTGTTTGTCATGGAGGGAGGGGAAGTTATTGTCACCCCAGGGTAAAGTTAAGTTGTTCTTGTATGACATGGTCACCAACACATCAGTGGTGGAAGGGAAGGTAGCTTGATTTGGGACTATAAGACTTACCTTATTACAACAGAAAGAATTGGCGGCTTCCCCTGCCTCCACTTGCTGTGTGACCCTGGTTGGCAATGGACAATGGAGTCCATTGAAGTCTTTTTGACTTTTCATAGGTGAGAGGGGCCAGTGTATCCTTTCTACTCCACCCAAAATTCTGTTTTGTGACCTGAGGCTAGACCCTGGAGAGTCCAAATCATGTGAGTGATTGTCTCCCAACCCCAGATTGCTTTCTAAGTCTCCTGGAGGGAGGACTCTGGCTGCTTCTAGCTGCCCTGTCTACTGTTTCCCAACCAGATTCCTACAGTGAAGTGCTGCCCACGGAGGGCCCGCCTTCCTTTCGGGGTCAGTCAGTCAAATATGTCTACAAATTGACCATTGGCTGCCAGCGCGTGAACTCACCCATCACCTTACTCCGGGTTCCTCTGAGAGTTCTCGTGCTGACTGGTAAGTTAGGTTCCTGAAGGGATGCGGTGGGGGTAGAGGCTTACTAAGCATATGTGGGAGGACCTTCGGAGACTCCTGGTTTTAGGGACCATGCTGAGGACGAGGGATGGAGAGGAAGCTAGGATGTAGAGCTCAGATGTAGCTCCCCTTCAGCCTTCTCAGGTTGGAGTCTAAAACCAGTTAGTTGTCTGTTCACATCTCACTCCTCCCAGCACTGTCTCTGCTTTTTCATGCCAGGTCTTCAAGATGTCCACTTCCCCCAGGATGAGGCTGTGGCGCCATCCAGTCCATTCTTAGAGGAGGATGACAGTGGGAAGAAGGACTCATGGCTGGCTGAGCTAGCTGGGGAGCGTCTCATGGCTGCCACATCCTGCCGCAGCCTCCGTAAGAATCCTTTCAGAATTGCCCTGTACTCCTGTCTGAGAGGCTGACCACATCTCTTCAGGGGTCCACTAATATTTTGCCCCCATTACAAAGAAAAGCCTCCTTTTGGCCTCTGGGACTCAGTCCTTCGTATTCCCCAGTATAAACTGTAGACTTTTGGTATCTCATTCTCCTCAGATCTGTACAATATCAGCGATGGCCGAGGGAAAGTCGGGACGTTCGGTATCTTCAAATCTGTGTACAGACTTGGCGAAGACGTGGTGGGAACCTTAAATTTAGGGGAAGGAACCGTAGCTTGTCTGCAGGTGAGGAAAGAGCAGCTTTCATTGTGCTCCACCCGATGGGCAAGGGTGACAAGGGGGCCTTTGTCAAGAGGGGTGCTTTGTAGAAATGGAAAGTGAGGATCAGGGCTGCCTCTAACCTACAGTCCACATCTCCAAATGCCCGCGAGTGTACATTTCTCTTGTTGCTCCCAGTTTTCAGTAAGCTTGCAGACTGAAGAACGGGTACAGCCCGAATACCAGCGACGCCGCGGGACCGGAGTTGCCCCTTCAGTGTCCCATGTGACTCATGCCCGGCACCAGGAGTCCTGCCTACATACAACCAGAACCAGCTTCTCTCTCCCCATCCCTCTTTGCTCTACCCCTGGCTTCTGCACTGCCATTGGTGAGAACCGGAGCACTACTGGAGAAGGGAGTGGGGGTAGGGAATGCTGGTCTTGGGTAGGGTGGAGTGGGCCGTGACCCCTCAAGCACCCCCAGACATACCCACATCTAGCCCAGCCCTCTGCGTTTTCTCACCTCTCCACTCCACTTCTGTTTCTTAGGTGTACTGACCCCTAAATACTGTTCCTACCCCTGGGATGCACTGATCTCTAGCTTCCTCAGCACACTCACTTCAGGCTACAAAGTCTCGGCTATCCCAATCCCAGGTTACTAGGTAGTTAAATTGGTATCCTTAATAGCATCTCTGGTTAACACATTAACACCGGGTTTCTTAAAAACAGTATTTGATCAAAGCTCTCTGACCTGTGCCTTCTCTTCTTTATGGACACAATCTGTTTCTGTTTTTCTAAAAATTATTTTGTTGCTTGTTTTTAAGACAGGATCTCTCACTGTGTGTGTAGCTCTGCCTGGCCTGGAGTTCCTATGTGAACCAGGCTGGATTCAAACTCACAGAGATCTACCTGCTCTGCCTCCTTTTCCCGAGTGCCGGTCAGAGAATTTTCAATGCATATAATTACTTTATTTCATGTGAGTCAGGGCGCCTGCATCGCCATGTGTGTTTAGGTCGGAGAACAGCTTTCTGGAGTTGGTTCTTTCTACCACAGGGTTCCTGACTCAGGTCACCTGGCTTGGTGGCAAGTCCCTTTAACCCGCTGAGTCACCATGGTGACTCTGAGGTTTGTGTTTTGTAGTTTGCTAACCACTCTGTCACTGGCTTTTACTGCCTTGCAGCTGTTTGTCCTTTGTCTGGTTTTTGATAGTAGGGATATATTTGATATGTAGCCCCCCCAGCTGGCATCAAACTGACCTTGAACTTGTGGTCCTGCCTTCACCTAGTCCTGGGATAGGTGTGTGCCGCCAAACCTGGCCTTTTCTTGCTTGTAGTGCAGTGGTTCTCAACCTTCCTAATGCTATGACCCTTTATTTAATACAGTTCCTCATATTGTGCTGACCCTCAACCACAAAATTATTTTTGTTTATACTTCATAACTGTAACTTTGCTACTGTCATGAATCATAATGTAAGTATCTGTGTTTTCCGATGTCATTTGACTCCCGGGGGTCATGACCCACAGGTTGAGATGGACAGTTTTAGAGCATCTACCTCTTGTCTCTTTCTTTTAGTGTCCTTGAAGTGGCGATTACATTTTGAATTTGTAACATCCCGAGAACCAGGATTGGTACTTCTGCCGCCATTGGAGCAGCCTGAGCCTGCGACCTGGACAGGGCCTGAACAGGTGCCTGTAGACACCTTCAGCTGGGACCTCCCCATCAAAGTGCTTCCTACAAGCCCCACCCTGGTCTCATATGCTGCCCCAGGCCCTAGCACCAGCAGTATAACTATCTGAAACTGGCTCACATGCCCACCATGGCAACTAGTTTTTCCAAGAAACTGAGAGCTCAACCCCTGGACTCCAGTGGGGGCCCGCTTTCCCCACCTGGGCCCCCGTAGCACAGGCAGTGAGAAACGGGCTTTCAGCTGTAGCATTAATTTATTTCTTTGGAGGAAGTTGGCAGCTGCTAGTGGTTTCCCTGAAAGTGGCAGCAGCAGTGAGCAATCAGCAGATGGGCAAGCCTTTAGCTGGAGTGGGGGGCAGAAGCCCCAGGAGCAGGGGTGTTAGCCGAGCCCCATTCTAAGTCGGGCCCTCCCCCTTTGCAGGGCAGCCGAGGGTCAGCTTTCTGCACCAGGGAAAATTGACAGGTTCCTGCCTCCTGTAGCACTTCACACTCAGCAGGGAAGTCAATAGGATGCTGAGCCCTGGAGAACCAAAGGTTGGGAGTCAGGACAGTAAAAAGCCTCCTTTAGGGCCTGCGCTTCCCACTCAGCCATCCTCCCACGCCCTCTTGGTGTCCCATCGCCCCACCTAAGCTCTCTTACTCCCACACAAGGACTTTTTATTGTTCCCAGCAGGAATACTTCCTGCAGATCTACCTCGACTTCCCCTCTCTTGGTGCCTTCACATCTGCAGTCTCGGGAGGCCCTTCTGTTTACTCGTGCCTCACAGAAATCTAGGGACTCCCTGGCCATCCCTTAGGCACACCAGAGGCATTCCCTCTGACCACTCCTGGCTACTCACGTGTCACAGCAGCCCACACCAACAGGATGCAGACAGGTACAATGGAAACAGTCCTTGCGGAGCCAAGATTCACCCAGAGTGAAGTATTTACCCTCGTAGTGGCAGGGAGCTAGGGGAGGATGAGAATCACTGTGTTAGCAGATGAGAATTGGAAGCATTGGCAGCAGCCTCTCCTGGTCTGGGGTGGGAGAGGATCCATGCATACTACCCCTCCATATAGCCTTCCCATTCACAGGTTGAAGGAATGGCTGTTCTAACACAGGGTTGGGCATCTCTACACCTTCATCCCTGCCCTCATCTTTCCCTTAAGCATCAGTCCATCTTACCTTGAGCTTGGAAGTAACACTTGCTGCTAACTCCCGGGTGCTGTAGGAACAGAGACACCACCAAGCAGATGGTCCTCCAGCCTCCGAGGATCCCCTTGGCTTGGCCAGCCCAGAGCATCCTTAGGGCCATTCCTGCTGCTCAGCGCTCTCAGACCCTTCCTGGCTTCGGCTCAGACTCCTCTGGTCTTCTTACCCCCTTGCTCTTCTTGCCTTGCTCCTTGACTCCTGAGTTTCTCTCTCCTTGGGCTCCCGTCTCATACCATGGCTGGGAATGTTTATAAAGTGAGGACCCTGGCCCCCTGCTGAGGAGAGCTGGACAGGCTGGAACTCTGTTTCCTGAGGTGAGGGCATGAAAACAAGAGGTCCAGCTTTTAACAAGCTGTGAGAGCGGATTCCTGCCCCCACACAGCCAGGAGGAGGGAGGTGGCCGTGGAAGGGGCGCTGGACTGGGCACTTCCACAGCCAGGAGGGGGAGGGTTGAAGGCCCCAGGTGGTCCCCAGATCTCCTTGACCTGCAGAGAGGAAGCATTCCATCAACCCTCCCTCCACCACCAGCAGGGGTGTGTGTGCTGGGATCCCTGCCTGGACCGGAGGGAGGCATTTCCTGGGGATGGCTAATCCTGTGCCCCAGCCAAACCAAGGCGCTGCACAAGGGTGCAACTGCCAAAGTCTCCAGGAGAGCAGGCCGGCATCTGGAATGGAGACTGTGTTTCCTTCAGATGCCAGGGCAGGGTGTCCCTGAGACATCGGAAAGATGGCAGCCCTCAGCATTGTGAGGTGAGGGGTTCATCCAAAAGCACCCCAAAGATAAACTTCGCATCTCACCCCAAGTGGACAGCAGATGCAAGCTTGTCCTGTTCCTGGCCATGCTTCTGCCCTGTCCCCCCTTAAGGAGAAGCATCTCCAAATACCCAACAGAAGTCACCCCACTTTCACAGAGATGCCCCCTCTTTCCTCATGATGGGGCAAAGCCTTCCAAGGTCTGCATTTCTGCTGACTCTGGAGGAGTGCTGGGGTTCACATGGTGACTGCTCACTGGCTGGCTGACCTTGCACAGGTCACTTCACCTGCCACCCTGCTCCTTGTCTGTCTATTGAGAGTAGAAATGCCAGCTCATGGGCGACAGCTCATGGGCTGTTCTTAGCGCCACCTTTGGCCCATGGCCCTCAGAAAATCGCCACTGCTTGAGGCTAAAGCACAAAGACAGAAATGATGTCCTCTCTGGACAACAGCAAGTAGCCGTGCCCAGCTGAAGGCTTCTGCTGTGGACTCTCCAGACCAACTTCTGTCTTTCACATGTATGCTCCAAGGTATCCCTGCTGCCTCCTAAGACCTGTGCTGTCCTGGGAGCATCTAGGTTGAAGGGTGATGTTGATCAAGCTGCTTTTCCCACTTCCATACCTTGGGAAGCGGGATCGGGATCATGCTTTATCTTCCCACCCCCCACCCCCCACCCCCACCCCCCCCACCCCCGCTAGCGTTAGGACTCTGCTTTCTCTTACTTGGATTCTGACTTTTCCTTCATCCCCTCATGTGGACTTCAAGGCGCCTTTGTGACCCTGGTCAAACTGGACTTCTTTTGTTCTCCTGCCCTTGCGGAGGCCCCGAGGTCCAGTGCTTCCCTTCCTGCTCCTAGGACATTTGTTGTGGTTTGCGCTCAGGCTTGCAGTCCCCTTCATCCCTCGCTTTGCTCCCCGTCACATACCACGGACAGACACAGCTCACACCTGGTGTGCACGCACACACACACCTCCCGCCTGTCACCTCTTCCTTCAGCAGCTACTGTCAGTACACCTCCAACTCCTTAGCTGCCTTCAGATACCTTTTGCCTTGGCCGGGGATGTAGTTCAGTGACAGTGTTGACTTATTATTTCAGTGTCCCAGGTCTCACCCCAAACACCCCCCTCCAAAACTGAGTGGGAGAAAACAGGATTTCTTTTCAGATGGATATCTAGATAAAAGCAAAGGAGAACTTAGCAGGGGCCCCCAGGTAGGCTCTGTAGGGGCGAGGAGGGGAGAGCTTGACCTTCACTCCTTGCTGTCTTGGCTGCGGAAGGGGTCAGACAGGATCAAGCTTAGAAGTCTGCTTAGTAGTCAGCTCTTACCACTACCTTTGGGGGATCAACCTGAAGGCTGAGCATAGAGCGTTTTCTGCAGTAGCTAGAGACAATGCAAGTGAGGCTAGAGGTCCCGGAGGTAGAGGAGGTGCTGGAAATGAGACTGGGCGGACATTACTGAGCCACACCAAACTGCGAAGTGAGAACCAGTCTCCTGAAGCGCAGGTGAAGGCCTGTGGCTGTGGCGACTTCTGGAAGGAGGCAAAGGCTGAGCAGAATTCCTTTCTGAGGTTATAGGGCAGTGGGGACCTGGCTGGTGGCCTGGGCAGTGATGTGTGCAGGGGCATCAGTGGTTAGAGCCCAGCCCACTGAGTCCCAGGGGGGTAGCCTTTGGGGCAAGGGGCAGGACAGGTTCAGGGTCAGGGTTGGCACAGGCCACCTATGCAGGGACAAGGAAAACATCCGCCGGAGCTGGGCCAGGCTGTGTTCCAGCAGCGCAGGCAGGTGCGCAGGGGAGGAAGTGAGCTTATTCCGGGACTGAGTCACCCCAACCCTTGCTTTACCCAAATGGGACAGAGCGTTTGGAGATGATGGCTCAGGGAGATGGGGGACTGGAGCCTGGGGAGGGGAAGGTCCTGAACAAACCCAAAGGAGTCCTGGAAGGGGCTGCTTTCTGCCCAGCAAAGCCCCTAAATTCATAGCTTGTGGCTGAACAGACACAGCGAGGCAGGTTGGAGCTGGGAAACTCGAGGGGAAGGGCAGAGGAAAGGCCCTACTGAGTCTTCCTAGAATGGAGCATCCCAGAAAGCAAAGGCAGGAGGAGGTGAGGCCCAAGCTGCTAAGGCACCATCCATGCAAGTCATAAGGTGTGCTAGGCCAGCTAGGGCTGTCCATGGCCTATGGAAAGGAAGGGGCTCCAGGGAGCATCAAGGGTTAAAGTATTTGGATCGTGGCAGTAGCTCCTGGCTCTAAAGAGGCTTTCTGTACTGGAGTAGTTGTTTGGAATTCTCAGGTAAACTGGAACCACGTTGGCCTGTGACCATAAAGATAGTGGATGGTGTAAGAAGAAGGTTCCCTGTGTCTTCTATGGAACCCAGCCTGCCATCCAGTACCCCACTCTCAGGTCCCCAAAGGAAGGCTGATAGGGCTGTTTCCATATAACCATCCCAACACTGAGAAACAGGAGGGTTCCCCTAGTGTGGTGACCAGCTTGGGCTACAGAGTGAGACCCTATTTTAAAAACAATTTGCTCTTACTGAATCTTAAAATCTTGAATAAAGATTGAAAATCAATGTTAAGTGTCTAATTTAAAACCCAAACTTAGGTCGCTAAGATTAGTTTTATGGGGGCTGGGAAGATGACAGGGTTTAAGAGCACTTGACTCCCAGCAGTACCCCTGGAACAACACGTGGTTTTCCCTAACCATCCATCCAGTACCAGGGCATCCGACACCCTTTTCTGATGTGGGACACCCAGCACACACATGGTGTACATAGACACACGGATGTAAACACTTAGACACATGAGTACACCTTAAGACATTTTAAAAGATTGGTCATGTGACCAAACACAGTGGCTCACGCCTGCAATCTCAGCACGTGGCATGGCAGGCTGAGGTGGGAAGCTCACCTGGAACCAATCAGAGCGAGGGAGAGAGCTGGCTCTGCTGAGCTGAGCATTTCCCTAGGGTGATTTGAGCTCCTGGGCTTTGGACTGCACTGGTGTCGGTCTTGGTTCTTATCAGCAGGACATTTCTGCTTCCCTTTCCTTTAGATAATTGTCTTTATTTTTAACCTTAACTTTTGCTCCACAAGCCTTTAGCCTGTCCCGTGAGTATCCTGACCTAAGTAAGGGATGGGGTGTTGGATTCCCGTGTGCAAAGGCAAGCAGGCCAGAATCTTGGTGTATCTGCTGGCTTACCGTCTAACTCGGGCTGGGACGGAACCAGGTATTTCTGTTTGCTCAGTGGTTGATAAGAGAGGAAGATGAGCTGACTAACTCAGATAGTACTTCTACAACATGGCCGCCCGCTCTGGTTTCTAAAGTGGGATTTGTTTGTATTATCTCAGAAACTGACCCGAATTCTATCTCGAGCCTTATAATTTGTGCTCTCTCACACCAAAGGCAATTGCAAGGGTTAGGATCTTTCTGGCTTAGTTTAAAGAGCTTTAAATTCTGCCGTTGTCTTTGGTTCCAAACAAGAAAATCTGGGTCAGTTAATGAAAAAAAAGGCAAATGGCCCGCTTTGGGCCCTGCGGCTTTGTTCGCGGTGTACCAGGCCCCGGCCCTGCCTCCTTCCCCATGGCCTTGCTTTTATTTCTTCTTTGCTCTGCTGGACATCTTGAGAGGAAAACTCCACACCAACTTCCTCTGCTATAAATTTTCTCCTTCCTCATCTCTTCACTTCTTTTTGCCAACATACACCACTACTTACTAACCCCCTCCTTTTTCTTAAAGCCCACGGCCCTCTTTGGCTCTCCTCCATACTTAACACCCTCCTTGAAATGCTCTGTTTTTCTTTGATGTGTCCTTTGGTCTCTAAAAGGCTGCCCTTGGGTTATTTATTCTGCATGCTCCATTTCTGCCTTCCTTCCTCTCCGTTCGCCCTTTTTCTTTTTCATTCTCGAGCATTTCTAAACTGCTTTTTACCACAGCCTTTACCGTCTACTTGTGATTAAAATTCCTTCTCCAGATACCATAAAAGATGTTTGTGTTTCTTTTTTATTATTATTATTATTATTTTTAAAAGCTCTTAGTGGCTGGAGATACAGTTCAGTTGATAACATGCTTGCCTGACATGCACAAGGCTCCTCCAGTATCATCCGGACTTGGTGGTGCGTGCTTGTAATCCAGCCCTTGGGAGGTGGAAGCAGGATGCTCAGATAGGTTTTAAATTCATCTTCATCTCCCTAGAGCTGCTTAGATGAGTAAAACCTTGTTTCAAAAGAAAAAAAAAAGACATTTTTAGAGTCATATTTCCTCTAAACTGTCCTGTCAATGCTGTGTGTCCAGAATTCCAGAAGAGCTCATGAGTGATAGTTAAAAGATTGGCCTTTGTGGTCAGCACTGTGTAGAGAATCCATAATTTTGGTGTTGGATCCTAAATTCCATCCTATATGTGCATGAATGATGTTATATTCACATATACAACAGCCCAAACACAAATATATAAAAATATGTGTATTTAATGTATCACATTAGAGTCCAAGCAAAATATGTTTTGGGGATGGGAGATGACATTGGCTAAATTTATAGCTACAAGTTTAGCAGCGAACCTCTTGGTCTTCTCTTAAGCCCAGAGAATAGTGAAAGGAGAGTCATTCTTTCCTGTGAACTTTCCTGAGGAGGCTGAGTTTCAGGGGGAAGATGGCTGCTGAGGCAGTGGTGAAGGACGCATCCTGGAGGTGGGCGCTGACTGGTAAGGATGGATAATCGCTATCTCCAAACAGCCCGCTATTCTGACAGACTGTGAAAGGTCCTCTTGTAGCCCTGGTTGCAACTGTGATCTGTCTGTTCAGACTCACTGAAGTTGGGTGTAGTGTGGTCTAAGACAGGATGGCTACAAGTCTGAGGCTAGCCCAAACTGTAGAGTAGTTCCTGTCTCCAAATAGAAGTTCTCATGGAAGTTTCCCTCCTGTCTCTGCACCACTGGAGCCCTTCTTACCAGACTTTATGTTATTTTGCTTATAAGTTACTACATTCATGGTAGTTCCTACCCCAGTAATTAATCACCATTAATAGTTATTATTAATAACCATTAATTATAACTAATAACTAACCAGCATTAGCCATTATTAACTTCTCTACTTATCTCTGCTTTCTCTTCCTACCCTGCTGCATAATCTGATTGTAAGAATAAAGACTTAAAATTCCACTTGCCGCGTTTTATTATTGTTGTTGTTATTATTATTATTATTATTATTATTACTTTTATCATTTAACAGTCCAGTCATTGTCCCCCTCCTGATCTGCCCTCCCACAGTTCTTCATCCCATTCCTCCTTCCCCCTGTCTCCAAGAGGATGCCCCCCAACCAGGCCTCCCCACTCCATGGGGCCTCAGGTCTCTCTAGGATTAGACACATCTTCTGCCTCTGAGACCAGACCAGACCAGACCAGGCAGTCCTCTGCTTGTGTGTGTGTGTGTATGTGTGTGTGTGTGTGTGTGTGTGTGTGTGTTGGGGGGGTGTTTGTCTGTGGGATGGCAACCCCATCCCTCCACTTGATACCCCATCTTCCTATTGGAGGTGGACTCTACAGAGTTCCCTCTCCCTATTGTTGGGCATGTCATCTAAGTTCCCTCCCTCTGAGTCCTGAGAGTCTCTCACCTCCCAGGTCTTTGGTACTTTCTGTAGTGTCTCCTCACTTCCCACCCCCTGAGGTTGCATATTTCCATGTATTTTGCTGGCCCTCAGGGCTTCTCTCCTGCCTCCCCTCCCTGCCCCATACCTAATCACGCACCCACCTCCCCCTTTCCCCTCCGCCTCCCCCTCCCTCTGCCCTCTGTGATTGTTGTCTTCTCCTAAGTGGGATTGAGGCATCTTCGCTTGGGCCCTACTGCTTGTTAACCTTCTTGAGTTCTGTGGGTTGTATCCTAGGTATTCTGTACTTTTTTGGCTAACATCCACTTATTCTTGAGTACATTCCATGCATGTCTTTTTGGGTCTGAGTTACCTTACTCAGGATGATATTTTCTAGTTCCATCCATTTGCCTGCAAAACTCATGAAATCCTTGCTCTTAATAGCTGAATAGTATTCCATTGTGTAACTATTTTCTATACCCATTCTTCTATTGTCGGACAACTGGGTTGTTTCCAACTTCTGTCTATCACAGATAAGGCTGCTATGAACATAGTGCAGCCCGTGCCCCTGTGGTATGGTGGGGTGTCTTTTGGGTATATTCCCAAGAATGGTATAGCTAGGTCTTCAGGTAGATCTATTTTCAATTTTCTGAGGAACCCCCAGATTGATTTTCAGAGTGATTGCACCAGTTTGCAATCCCACCAGCAATGGAGGAGTTCCTCTTCTTCCACATCCTTACCAACATGTGCTGTTACCTGATCTTAGCCATTGTGATTGGTGTGAGGTAGAATCTCAGGGTAGTTTTGATTTGCATTTCCCTGATGACTTTGAACATTTCTTTAGGTGCTTCTTGGCCATTTGAGATTCCTCTGTTCTGAATTCTCTGTTTAGCTCTGATAGAGCTTTTTTTTTTTTTTTTTTTTTTTTTTTAAATGAGTTGATTGGTTTTATGGGGGTTAGCTTCTTGAGTTCTTTATATATTTTGGATATTAGCCCTCTATTAGATGTGGGGTTAGTGAAGTTCCCCCCCCCCATCTGTAGGTTGCCGATCTCATTTGTAAATGGCTTATATTTTTATTCTTTGAGAGTTTCACACATGCATACCATGTATTTTGATCATATTTTCCCTAACACCTCCCAGACATAAAACTAGATTCCTAAGAAGGCTTCCAGGCTTGTGTTTGATTTATGATTCTCTTCATTGCCGGCGACAGTTCGCTGGGCTATCTTCTGCATGGGGCGGGCAGCTTCCTGCCCAGGCTGCCTGCTGCACCACACAGAACTTCTGTTGCTATGTTGGAGCTTCTGTTGCTATGCTGGTCTGGTTTTGCTCATCTTTGCATTTTTCTCTTAGTTCTTTTGGAAACAATTTGAGAGAATTGTTTTTACAACATGACCGCTTCTGTGGTTGTTTTTGTTTTAGTGGTATGTTTTGTTTTGTTTTGTTTTGTTTTGTTTTGTTTTGTTTTGTTTTGTGTTGAGACAGTCTCACAGTGTAGGCTGAGAACTCTTTATATAGCCTGGAATGTTCTATACAGACCAGACTGGCCTTGAACTCACAGACCTCCTCCACATTATCTCTGTCTGCCCAATTTGGGGGCTATAGTTACAGGTGCACACTCTGCCAGGCAACTCTCTTGCTTTTGAGACAGGGTCTCTCACTGAAGCATTTCTGTTGGCCTGGCTGGCTGGACTCCCCTCTTCTCCTCGTCCTGGTGCTTGGGTTACAGGTGTGCGCCATCACATCTGGCTTTCACAAGGGAACTGGGGAGCTGAATGGGGGTCTCCACACTCGGGTAGCAAACACTTTACCCACTTAGCTGTTTTCCCAATCCAGAGGCTACCTTTTAAAGCTAGATTTAAATTTTTTTATTGCATGTGTATGGGTGTTTTTTGCCTGACTGTGTAACTGTACACCGTACTCGAACCTTGTGTCCACAGAAGCCAGAGAGGGCATGGGATGCCCTGGGACTGGGTTAGAGATGGCAGTGAGCTGCCAGGTAGGTGATGGGAATCAAATTTGAATCCTCTGGCAGAGCAGCCAGTGTCCTTAGCAGCTAAGCCATCTCTCCAGCTTCCCAGAAACTACTGTTTGTGAATTTCATTAAAGGGCTAGGGTAGCAGATGGGAGGGACAGACAGTGAGGGACGGGAGTCAGACAATGACTTCGAGACAACAAGAATCAAGGGAGGAGAAACACTAGGTGACACATAGGGACACTACTGCTGTGTCCTCAGTGGGTAGAGCACACATACTTAGGAGACCAGCCATGAGATGATAGAGTTCTAACAGAATGAAGAATGAAAACTTAGGGCCAGAGAGACAGCTCAGCAGTCAGGAGCACTGGGTGCTCTTGCAAGGGACCCAGACTTGGTTCCCAGCACCATGTGGCCACTCACAATCATCTGTAACTCCAGTGGCATGGACTCAGATTCCCTCTTGGCCTCCGTGGGCACTGTACATAGATGAGGCATATACATACATGCAAGCAAACACTCAAGCAAGTGAAATAAAAAGAAATCCTTTTTTAAAAAATGCAAATTCAAAAATAGACCAAAAACTATCTGTAGAAGTAGCTTCAGGGTATGTCTAAGCTTTAGGATCTGGAATGAAAAGAAATTGTTAGAGATTTCCTCAAAAGAATGCTTACATAATCTCCAGGCCAGGAATGGTAGTTGTCTGTAATCCCAGCACTTGGAAGGCTGAGGCAAGAGGGTTGCTTCAGTTTAACCCAGCCTGGGCTATATAATAAGTGTCCCTGTCATAGTTATATAGTCAGGCACTGACTAAGACAAAACAAACCTAGTGTCCTTGGCATCCTTGGTAGGTGACTATCTTATGAGCTTATTGGTTCCTAACCTTATAGATCTCCTGAATCAGAAATGCTAGAGGTGAAATCCACAGGTCTGAATTTTATATGACACCCTCTTCCACCCTCAACCAAGTAATTCTGTCCTAGGCTTGACCCTCCTGTGGCATAACTGTTACATTGCCCACATTTTTTTTTTTTTTAATGCACATCTTCCTGGTACTCCAACTTTGCTTCCGCTCTTGGCCTCTGATGCCAATGCAAATAGGGAGGCCTCAGGTTACCAAGACAACCAAAGCACAGGAAACCATAAAGATTCCCACTCCCACAGGCATCGTGGCCAATGGCTGTGCTGCTTGCTTTTTTCTTAGAGACTAAGCCATGCCTCTTATACCCTGTCTCCTTAAGACCCTATGCTAGAAGGTACCCCAGCCCACACCACACCCTGCCTTCCTGGGACTTACCGGGTCTGGTAAGGGACAGTAAATGAAACTTTTGTTCTAACACTGATGTCTTGATAGTATCAGATTTTGGAGTGATAAGGATTGCATTTCCCTAGAGTTTGGTTAGATCACAAGTTGGAAGTCAGGATGCTTCTATCTGTTTACATTACTGATTCCTATTTCATTGGACCTTGGGTCTTGAATATCCTTTCATCCCTTCACACCACCCAAATGCCCTCATAATTTGCTTTAGATCCAAATGCTTAGCTGTCTACTTCTGATACACGGAGAGAAGCTAATGTTTAGCCTGGAAAGAAGAGTTGCCAGATAGTAAGACATGGCTTCTATTTGCATTATCAGAGCTGGTCATTTCAGAGCGCTCATTTAGCTCAAGTTCTTTCAAAGCCACGAGTGAATGAAAATCTACTTGTGCTTAAACGCTTGAAAATGTTGAAGTACAGCCGGGTTTAGTAGCTCATGAATGGAATCCCAGCACTCACTCAGGAGGCTGAGGCAGAAGGAGCACTATGTCTTCAAAACCATCGAATCCCAGAATGGCCTGGACTAGAGTAAGACCCTGGTGTGTGTGTGTGTGTGTGTGTGTGTGTGTGTGTGTGTGTGTGTGTGTGTAGGTGTGGTGCGGGGGGTGGGGGGTGGAGGATTGAAAACTCTGAAATGAAAAAACGGAGGGTGATTCTCATGGACTGTTCACGAAAGGAGTGGGCAAGGGAGAAGAAAAGTAGTAAGTAGAGATAGTAGTACTATCTCTTCTGGAGATGTGCAGGATGGATCGGATTGTCTTGCTTTAGCTCTAGATGGTAGAACAACATAGATAGAGAGAGATAGAGAGAGAGAGAGAGATATAGATATAGGTGTCTATCTCTGTGTGAATGAATGACAGTGATGGAGAGGAATTTTGGCTTGCTAAAGAAGACCTTCTGAACAAGGATGCTAGGTTAGAATGAATAAAAATTATTAGGAAGTGGATTATGTGGGCCACATATACAGGTTAGATCATGGCTTATATAGAAGTTAGCATTTGCACAGGTTCAGAAGTTGGGGGGCATTAAATTGTTACAAGGAGAGTCAGGCAAATTTAACAAAACTCAATTATTCTTTTCTATTATGTGACTTTTTATCAACTATTCAAATTTATTTATTTATTTAGACAGGGTCTCACTATGTAGGTCTGGCTCACCTGGAATTCACTATGTAGACCATGTAGATCCACTTGGCTCTGCCTCTGCCGAGATTATGCTGAGACTAAAGGCATCGTGTTTAGCTTCAATTCAATATTTTCTTTATTGGGGGGGGGGGAGCTGAGACAGGGTTTCTCCGTATAGCCTTGGCTGTCCTGGAACTCACTCTGTAGATCAGGCTGGCATTGAACTCAGAAATTATATGTACATATATTATATGTATATATATATACATAAATTATATGTATATATATTCAATATTTTCAAACATTCAAATGCAAGTAGCACTCAAATAATTTTTTTCTAGGTAGCCCTGTCAAATTTACTCCTTGGTCCATTTAATTATAGAGCTGGAAAGGTCTTTAGAGATTTCTTAAATTTTCTCCCCTGGGCACCTGGAGGTTCAAGAGTGGCTTAGAAGTACAGAGAGGCATGGGATAAAGCTCTGAGGCGTTTACCCTTGTTCCAACTAGAACAATCTTGCTGTTATTTTATTTTTTTATTGTGTATTTCTATTCATGCTGTGTGGGTGTGAACCACAGTGTATGGAGGTCAGAGGACAACTTTCTATAATCAGTTCTTGCCTGCCCTTTGTGGGGTCTGGGGATTAAATTTAGGTAACCAAGCTTGTGTCTCCTCACTGTGCCGATTTGTTTTACAAATTAGATTTCTTTCAAGACTTTTTTTTTTCCCAAAAACAGGGGTGGAGGGTGTTAAAATACAAGTCAAAGCCTCTGATGTAATATAATTTTATTGACAAACTGAGATATGGAACGGGGAGATTCTGTCTCAAAAGCCACACAGCCAATAAATTTTACAAGTGGCCTTCAAGTCTCACCATATATTTTTCTTGGTAGTGCTGAGGATTGTGGGATTGTGTAAGTGATAGTTAGTGGAGTGCCCTGTCACTAAACTGTGTCCCCACACCTTCAACTCTTCTAATTAGAGATTGCCTCTTTCATTTTACTAGTTTACTGTCTTAGTCAGGGTTTCTATTCCTTCACAAACATCATGACCAAGAAGCAAGCTGGGAAGGAAAGGGTTTATTCAGCTTACACTTCCACATTGCTGTTCATCACCAAGGAAGTCAGGACTGGAACTCAAGCAGGTCAGGAAGCAGGAGCTGATGCAGAGGCCATGGAGGAATGTTCCTTACTGGCTTGCTTCCCCTGGCTTGCTCAGCCTGCTCTCTTATAGAACCCAAGACTGCCAGCCCAGAGATGATCCCACCCACAAGGGGCCTTTCCCTCTTGATCACTAATTGAGAAAATGCCTTACAATTGAATCTCATGGAGGCATTTCCTCAACTGAAGCTCCTTTCTCTGTGTGATAACTCCAGCTGTGTCAAGTTGACACAAAACTAGCCAGTACATTTACCTTATGAGTCACGAGTTTGCTGGCCACCACTATAATCTAGAATAGCATTGTTCTGATTTATTGTTATTGAAATAGGGTCTTGCTCTTAGCTGGTCTCCTTGCTATCCAGCCTCTGTCTTGTTCTATATTACATATACCATTGCTGTCTTTGGTTGCATGCTTTGAAGAGCTTCACCATGTAGCTACTTAGGGTGGCTGGCCTTCTGCCTCCAGCCCTGCTGCCTCTACCTCCGGCCCTGCTGCCTCTGCCTCCAGCCCTGCTGCCTCTGCCTCCAGCCCTGCTGCCTCTGCCTCCAGCCCTGCTGCCTCTGCCTCCAGCCCTGCTGCCTCTGCCTCCAGCCCTGCTGCCTCTGCCTCCAGCCCTGCTGCCTCTGCCTCCAGCCCTGCTGCCTCTGCCTCCAGCCCTGTTGCCTCTGCCTCCAGCCCTGCTGCCTGTGCTCCCAGGGCTTAGATTTCAGGTCCTTCCTCTCTGCTACTGTTGCAACTCTTGAAACATTGTGTCACCTGAGAGTCCTTTGCTCAAACTGCTCCATCTCCAGGTGTCCGTCCCTGTCAGGCACACATGCAACTCATAATAATAGAAACAATAATACAATGTAACAAAATCATCTACAGTCTATAGTAAGGCAGAATAGAAAGAAAAATTATCAGGATTTGAGAAGTAAGCCCGGCCCTCTGGAGTCTCAGTCAAGCCTCTCATTAGCTGACAAGGATTCTAGTACAATTGACATTTACTTCCAATATGAAAATAATATTTATGTATAAATACATTCTTTAAAAAGTTTTAAAGTCACATGAATTTGTTTAATGTGTGTGTGTGTGTGTGTGTGTGTGTGTGTGTGTATGTGTGTATATGTGTGTGTGTTATGTGTGCATGTGCTTTCTTGTGCATTTGCAAGCCACAGCACATGTAGAGGTCAGAAGACAACTTGGAGGAGTCAGGTCTTCCTTTTATCACGTGGGTTCCAGGATCAAGCTCATGTTGTCAGGCTTAGAGACAAGTGCCTTTACCCACTAAGACATCTTACTAGCTAATATTTAATTTTAAAATAGCAAAGAATAAAGCTTAGGGTCTCGATATGATCTGGGTAGGGGGCTCACTCTTTTCCCCCAGACATTTTCTGGTAATCTCAAACAAAAGTGTTCCCTTTGTTTACAGTGCAGATGGCCTACCTTCCTCCCCCCCAGAGGGCTAGAATTTATCATAGCAATTGTAATCCTGACAGGTACCTCCAGGAAGCACCCCTTGATATCATTGAGGTCTCTCAATAACCCTTGGAAGATAGTAACTTCAAACCTCACTGATATCCTGTTATAGAAAACAGTTGCAGGACTCAGTGCAGCCCTCACCTATTTGAACAACTATGTCTTACCTTTCTAAGTTCCTTTCTTTCCTCTGAACCCTATGATTAAACCTGTATTGAAATACCTTTATTAAGACCAGACATGGTAGTGCATGCAGATATCTAAATTCAAGGCCAGCCTGGTCTAGAGAGCAAGTTCCAGGACAGCCAGGGCTACACAGAGAACACCCCCCCCCATCAATATCTATATGTAGATAATGATATATCAATATGGATATTGATACATTGATACCAATATTGATGCAGATATAGACATAGATATTGATACCAATATTGATGTAGATGTAGAGAGATAGAGATATTTAGATGATATCCATCTTCAGCTCTACTACTAGCTAGGCCTGAGATTTCTGTCTCCATTGAAGTCCAGTTTGCCCTGAGTCCAGGCCCCTCAGTGTCAAGAGGAACTCCTTAGGCTGCAGAAGGAGGCAGTGGGGTGTTGTGCTTCCTGACTGTCCCCCTAAACACTGACATACAGGAGTCCATTTTACTTTAGGATCACTTAGTATTCTTTATTATTGAAAATAATTTTTATACAATATATTCTGATGACTGTTTCCTCTACTTTACCCCCTTCTTAACATTCTTTACGATGCTCCTTGATGACTCAGCATTCTTTAGGATGCTCCTTGATGACTCAGCATTCTTTAGGATGTTCCTTGTTGGCTGAGTGTGAGCCCAAATCCATCCTGGATCTGATCAACACGAGTCATCATGCGCTGTACAGTAGTGAGATTAGCTAGGGCAGGCCTTGTGCACATTAGACAAGTGCTTTATCACTGACCTCCACCCCCAGCTTCACATATGCAATGTGTGGTGTTTATTCAAATGTGCTAAGAAGATAGGAAATATGCCAGATCTGATGGTACATGACCATAATCCCAGAACACAAAAGGCGGAGGCAGCATGCTCTAAATAAGGAGACTATGATCCAGCTAAGGCTACCTAGCAAGACCTTGTCTCAACCCCCAACTGAGCAAATGGATATCACGGCTCATAAAAGGCTGCATAACAATCTGTATAAATGACCCTACCTATACCAAACTACACGCATTTCCAGACACAAGAATGAGGCAAAATTATCTGGAAGAGAACACATGAAACTGAATACAGATATTAACTCTGAAGAGAGAAAATATGGGAGTGGCAGATAAAGGAAGAAGAACTGGGAGTATTTTATTAGTGTCACTGCGTGTGAGGTGGCACATGTCATTTATAGGAGAGGGTTGTATGCCACAGAGTACCATGTGGAGTTGGTTTCAGGAGTGGAACCTGGGTGGCCAGGCTTGCAGGGCAAGCAGAACAAGTGTCTTTACCTGCTGGGCATCTCTCAGGACCCTCAAGTTGTCATCTTTCCAGGCTACAAGTTGAGCCCAGTGCCAGGGAAGCACTCCACCTTTGAGCCATGTTCCCAGCCCTAAAGTATTTATGATACTGCCTTAAAGCATGAAAGAGGGTACCTAAGGAGCCAGGCACAGAACTGACGGGGAGGTTGGACAGCAGGACTTAGTGGCCTGCCAGGCTCCAGCCACTGTTGACTTTTGCCTGGATTTTTCTATCAGGGGAAAACCTGAAATGTCAGTGGGTAATTTGGTTAGGTGCCACCCCTGTGGGAGGGCTGGCTTAGTGGTGAAGATGTGCTGCTGCTGTTACGGAGTTCCCAGCACCCACGTCTGGCAGCTCGGACCATCTGGCAGCTGCTCACATCTGCCTGCAGCTCTAGCTCCTGCTCCTGCTCCTGCTCCTGCTCCTGCTCCTGCTCCTGCTCCTGCTCCTGCTCCTGCTCCTGCTCCTGCTCCTGCTCCTGCTCCTGCTCCTGCTCCTGCTCCTGCTCCTGCTCCTGCTCCTGCTCCTGCTCCTGCTCCTGCTCCTGCTCCTGCTCCTGCTCCTGCTCCAGCTCCAGCTCCAGCTCCAGCTCCAGCTCCAGCTCCAGCTCCAGCTCCAGCTCCAGCTCCAGCTCCAGCTCCAGCTCCAGGGGATCCAACACCATCTTCCAGCATCCATGGTCACCAGCACACAAATACCTGTTCCCACCCCCCCCCCCGACACACACACACACACACACACACACACACACACTCATGCATGCACATGCACGCACGCACGCGTACCAGCAAATAAAATTACTAGATGTTTTTAAAAGTACGAACTGAAGGAGGAACCCTGGGAGTCCTCATGTTCCTATGGAGGGAGAGAGCTAAGGATTTTATTCTTCTAAGAAGGTCAGTACCTAGAAGGTGGAAAATATTGCTGGGGAGGACTTCAGAGTACACAGAGTACACAGAAAGGTGGCCTGTGTGTTGTGACACAAAATGACAGGTGGGTCCACTACACCGAATCCCATCAGCTCCCCTTTCTTATCTATATGCTTTGGACCTAGGCCTTTTCTAATTTAAGCCTTTGTCTCTCCAAAGCCCCCCTGTTGTGGTGGTAACACTGTGCTGAGGTGTGAGAGCAGCGAGGGAAGGGACTCCATGGAAGAGAGCCGTGGAAGGGAGCAGGCAGGGGAGTGAGTGGGTTTAACCTTGGTTTTTCCTTTTCGGGGTCTTTTCAGTGCCAGGTGGTCAAAGTTGGCTAAGTTACAAAGAAACCCGCATCCATCCAGCTCTTCTAACAACTGCATGTCCAATGGCAAACCGCTCTTCCCTGTGTCTTATTGATTGTGCAGAGAGTCAAGTTTGTCTGTTTCCTGCCGTTAACACCTAACAGACGGTTCTCTTAGAGGGTTCAGGATCCCGTGAGATTACACAGTCAAAATGCTCTGTTTTGCCATAATGGAGAGTCTTTATTTTGGCAGCATCAGCCTTCTGATGATGTCTTATTGCCACTCATCCAAGCTTGGAGATGGCTCTTAAGAAAGTGATATGATGGCTTAGGCCAGTGGTCCCAGCGTGGTCCCTGAAGCATGGGCTATGTGGGAAGTTCCAGGAAAGCCTGAAAATCTGTGAAACTCTGTCTAAATAAGTAAGTAGATTAATAAATAAGTTTAGGTTAACTCATGAGGGGGTGTACAACTCCCCTGACGTGTTGTTTGCACTGAACAGATAATGAAAGCAACAAGCTAACCATATTCTAATTACCTGATAAACCTTTGCCAGTGGTCTCTTTGGCCAGCCACAGTTGATAACAGCAATGACTTAAAAGTAACTCTTTAACTGCTTCAGAATAATTTTTTTAAAAACTGTATCGATACACAATTTACACTTTGCCAATTGTGGGAGGCTTGAGGCAAAGTCTCACTCTGTCATCCAGGCTGGCTGGAAACCCAGTGTATGCCTTGGCTAGTCTCCAACTCAGCAGCCCTTCCATCTTAGCCCACTCTGTGCTGGGATTGCAGGGATGAGCCGCCATGCCCAGTAGCACACCTATTTTAATGTATGATGTGACAAACTGACAGATGTACATGCCTATGTGCCTGTGTAGCAATCTAGCTCCCAGCAAAGGCACAGAATAGTCCTGTTCCTCCTCTTTCTTTTTCTTTTTCCCATTAAAAACATGAATGTTTAGTTCTTATTATTGACTGTTAAATGTTCTTTTTTCATTAATTTATCTATAAATTCATTTTACATCCTGATCACAGCCCCCCTTTTCCAGACCTACCCTCACATACTCTTTGCCCCACCTCCCCCTTCACTTCTCCTCAGAGAAGGGGAAGCCCCCCATGGGTACCAACCTGCTCTGACACATCAAGTCATAGCAGAATTAAGTACATCTTCTCCCACTGAGCCCAGACCAGGCATTCTAGGCAACCAAGTCAGAGACAGCACATGCTTCAGTTGTTGGGGACCCACATAAAGCCCAAACTGCACATCTGCTACAAATAGGTAGGGGGCCTTGGTCCAGCCCCTGCATGCCCATTTGGTTGGTGGTTTAGTCTCTGTGAGCCCCTACCGACCAGTTTAGTTGATTCTATATGTTTTCTTGTGGGGTCCTTGACCCCTCCAGCTCACTCAATACTATCCCCCACTCTTCCACAAGACTCCCCGAGCTCCACCTGATGTTGGACTGTGGGTCTCTGCATCTGTTTTCGTCAGCTGCTGGGTGAAGCCTCGTAGAAGACAGTTATGCTAGGCTCCTGTCTGCAAGCATAGCAGAGTCTTATTAATAATGTCAGGAGATGTCTCTCTCTAATTGGGATAAGTCCCAAGTTGGGCCAGTCATTGGTCAGCCATTTCCTCAATCTCTGCTCAGTCTTTATCCCTGCACATCTTATAGGGAGGACAAATTTTGGATCAAAGGTTTTATGAATGGGTTGGTATCCCCTTCCCTCCACTGAACTCCCTCCTGGCTACAGGATGTGGCCCCTTAAGTCTCTGTACCCCCGGCTGATCGGAGTCTCAGCTAGGGTCACCCCATAGACTAGCAGGAGACTCCCCTGTCCTATGTCTCCTGATGCTTCTTCCACCAATTTCCATTCCCTCTCCTGCTGCCCCCCCACCTGATCCCCATCTCTCCCTACCCCTCTCCCACATAGTTCCCTCCCTCCATCCACCCTCAGTATCTATTTTATATCCCCTTCTGAGTGAAATCTCATTTATGAATTGTTGATCTTACTGCCTGAGCTGATCGCTGGTGTTCTGTTCAGGAAGTTGTCTCCTGTGCCAATGTGTTCAAGGCGGTTCCCCCCTTTCTCTTCTATTAGATCAATGTATCTGGTTTTATGTTGAGGTCTTTGATCCACTTGGACTTGAATTTGTGTAGGGTGATAAATGTTCTACATGCTGACATCCAGTTAGACCAGCACCATTTGTTGAAGATGCTTTCCTTTTTCCATTGTATAGTTTTGGCTTCTTTGTCAAAAATCAAGTATCCATAGGTGTGTGGGTTTACTCCTATGTCTTCAGACCTATGCTGCCACTGTGAATGAGACCACCTGGGGTGGAGTCTTCCATTCTATTGCTCTGTCACCTGCGTGGCACCTGACCTGCTGAGAGGCTAAACCTGTCTTCCTGAGATATTCCTGAGATAGCTGACAACCTGTGGCATTGACAACCTAATGCTAACAGTTCTGGCAGACTAAGTGCTAACAACTTGGCAACAAAGCATCAAGAAGCCTGGCGTGGCAGGAGATGGGCCTCCCCCCTTTATAAGCACAGACACTTAGTAAACATTGGGTCTTGATCAGAAATCTGTCTTGGTCTCCTTTCTTCTCTCGCTGTTTCCTCCCTTACAGCTCCAGCCTCCCGCTCAGGAACCCAGTTCGTGTGGCCGCAGGCAGCTACAGATCAACCTGTCTGTTTTTGTGCCAATACCATACAGTTCTTCTTATATTGTTCTGTAGTACAGCTTGAAATCAGGGATGGTGATACCTCTAGGAGTTCTTTTATTATACAGGATTGTTTTAGATAACTTGGGGTTTTTGTTTTGCCATATGAAGATGGGAATTGCTCTTTCAAGTTATATAAAAAATTGTTTTGGAATTTTAATGGAAATTGGATTTAATCTGTAGATGGCTTTTGGTAAGATGGCCATTTTTACTATGTTAATCCTACCGATCCATGAGCACAGGAGATTTTTCCATCTTCTGATATCTTCCTTAATTTCTTTGGCAGCCTACAGAAAGGGGAAAGATATTCACCAACCCTAGTCCAACAGAGGACTAATATCTAAAATATATAAAGAACTCAAGAAATTAGACACCAACAAACCAAATAACCCAATTAAAAATGAGTTACATATCTAAACAGAATTCTCAACCGAGGAATCTCTAATGGCTGAGAAGCACTTAAAGAAATGTTCAATGTCCTTAGTCATCAGGAAAATGCAAATAAAACAACTCAGTGATTCCATCTTACACATGTCAGAATGGCTAAGATCAAAAATGTAAGTGACAGCACATGCTAGCAAGGATGTGGAGCAAGGGGAACACTCCTCCATTGCTGCTAGGAGTGTAAACTTGTACAACCACTTTGGAAATCAATTTGGTTGGTTTCTCAAAAAATTGGGAATAGTTCTACTTCAAGACCCAGCATACCACTCCTGGGCATACACCCAAAAAATGTTCTACCACACAATAAGGGACACTTGCTCGACTATGATAATAGCAGCTTTACTCAGAATAGCCAGAAATTGTAAACAACCCAGATGTCCTTCACCTGAAGAATGGATACAGAAAACGTGGTTCATTTACACAATGGCATACTATTCATTTGTTAAAAACAAGCACATCATGAATGGAACTAGAAAATATCATCCTGAGTGAAGTAACCCAGACTCAAAAAGACATGCGTGGTATGTACTCACTTATAAGTGGATATTAACCATAAAATATAGAATAACCATGCTACAATCCACACACCCAAAGGAGCTTAAAGGTCCTAAGGAAGGATGCTTTAATCTCCCTCAGAAGAGGATATAAAATAGACATTAGAGGTGGATAGAGGGAGGGAATGATGTGGGAGAGCAGGCTGTGTGGTGGTGGTGTAAACCTTTAATTCCAGCACTCAGAAGGCAGAGAGAGGTACAGGCAGGCTGATCTCAGTTCGAGGCCAGCCTGGTCTATAGAGTGAGTCCCAAGACAGCCAGGGCTACATAGAGAAACCCTGTTTGTACACCCTCTTCAAAAGAAAGAGAATATTTTCACAGCTTGTACTCACTTTTTTTTTTTTTTTTTTTTTTTTTGAGACAGAGCCCCCACGTGGTCTAGACTGGCCCCAGAATTCACTACCCGCCTGCTCCAGCCTCCTATGTTTTGGGATTGCAGGTGTGAGCCACCTTGCCCAGCTTTTAATTTTTTAAAAAAATATTTTTAATGACATCTTTTGAAGAGCCAAAGTTTTAAAATGCTGAAGTCTAATTTATTGCTTCCTTTGACGAGTTATTAAAATTGTTTATTTTTTTCTGACCCAAACAAAGTATGACACATCTGTAGCCCTTTTAGCCCAAGAACTTTAAAAACACACTCTGCTGACTTTTCTATGTCTGATTTATGTTTATTTGGTTGCTGTGTGGGGTGGGAGGGAATCTCTTCATCGATGCTGCTGTCAGCCTCTCCTCACACCCTCCGGGCAGCCTTTTCTCAGTGGAGTCTCACCATAAAGTCTAACCTTGTGTTGTATGGCTTTTTCTGGGGCCATGGGAACAAACATTGTTCAGCCCAGAGAAGACACCAAAAACAGAACAAAGGAAGGATTCCAGATAAGGGCAGCTAGACAAACGAGTGAGTTTCCTGGGGTTTCTTGGAGTCTAGGTGAGGGGTTAGTTACAGGAGTGCAGGTGAGTCAGAGTCCCACATCATCAAAATGTCTCGTCGTCTACCGTGATGACTCACGAAAGCTGCATCCTTTTGGCTCCTAGCACAACTTGCCAGCAACTCATCCACACTGTTGAGAGTCTCCTCTCTGCAGCAATTGTCACCATAAGCTCAGGGAGGGGCCTCTGGAAGCTTAAGGTTAAGCACTTGGTAAGCCTTGAAAGTCCCAGGACTTCTGAGTCCCAGAAGGCTGCCTGCCCCTTTCCTCCAGGAGGAAGTTGCTACACCACCTCATTGCAATTCAGCAATCTCAAAATACCTTATCTGTGTAGCAACAGCGGCAGTCTGTTCACACCCAGTGAAGCAAGTCATGGCGGGAGGTATGTGTAAGGTGACAGATGATACTGTGACTGTGAGTGAACTCACCAGGGAAGTAAGCCTGGGCACAAGGATGCAGAAAGCCAAGCACAGAGGCTTTGTGGGAGAAGCCCACACACATCGGAGGAGGAGGAAGCATTCTGTAGTGACAGAGAAGTTGGGCTTGGGGTGTGGAGGTGACCAGGGGTATGAGCTACTGGAAAAGCCATGATAAGAGTCTCAGGGAGGAAGTGACTATCAGCAAGGCCAAGGTGTCACCTACATACTGTCACCTGTAAGCTAACAACTCATAGAAGTCTTCACCTAGATCAGGGGTTCTCAACAGGTGGGTGGGTTGCGATCCCTTTCACAGGAGCCATCTAAGACCACCTGAAAATAGAGATATTAACATTATGGTTTATAGATATTAACATTATAGCTTATAGCAGTAACAAAGTTACTGTTATGAGGTAGCAACAAAAATAATTCTATGGTTGGGGGTCACTGAAACATGAGAAACTGTATTAAAGGGTCACAGCATTAGGAAGGTTGAGAACCACTGGACTAGATCATTTGTAAAAAATTTACATTAGGCAAACCAATCCTAGTCAAGTATTTACTCATTCATCTATTTTATTTTACATTTTTAAACAAGGTCTAACTCTGTAGCTTGGGCTGGCTTTGAACTTGTGGATAACCCTCCAGCCTTGGCCTTCCATGTGTTGAAATTACAAGCGTGAGCTGCCTGCCACACCTGCTCCTTCCAAACATTTTTTTTTTAATCTTGAGCTAGAATTTCATTGCCTAAGCTATCCCTATCCTCAACAAGAATCTACTGATTTAGTCTCAGCAGCGGTGGGATTCCATCGAAAGCCATGCAGTTGTACAGTAAAGCACTGTGTCTGTAAATAAGTATATGGATCTGGCCTTAAAAGAATCATCAGGGTTTTGCTGTTGTTTTATGTATATCTGAGGAAACTCACAGGGGTCAAGAATTAGATCTCTGTGAGTTCGAATCCAGCCTGTCTACACAGATGGAGTTACAAAGCAGTTGTGAACTGCTCCACATGGGTGCTGGGATCTGAACTCCAGGCCTCTGGAAGAGCATGGAGCACTTTTGATCACTACAACTCTCCATCCCCCGTATCAGTTTTTCTTTACTGGCAGATTTTAGTTCACTTTCTGCTGCTATAACGGAATGCCCGAGACTATGATGTTTATAAAGAGCAAGTTGCTACAGTTTCAGAAGCTAGGAAATCGGAGGTCAAAGGGTCAAGGGTCTAGCAAGAGCCTTGCTGCATCATCTCATGACAGAATAGCAGAAAGAAAAAGAAAGGCAGGGAAATAATAGGGAAGGAGGGAGAGAGGGAGGAGTAAAGGGATGGGGGGAGAGAGGGAGAGAGAGAGAGAGAGAGAGAGAGAGAGAGAGAGAGAGAGAGAGAGAGAGAGAGAGAGAGAGAGAATGAGCAGAGAACAGAGATAAGGCACCAAGCTTATGATTTTATCAGAATCCACCCAGCAGAAATAGTCTTGGATCCCGGGATCTCATTCATTATGGAGAGAACTTTTAGTCTTATTAACTTTTATTAAAGGTCCCCTTCCCCTTCCTCTTCCCCCCTTTCTTCAGACAGGGACTCACTATATAACCTTGGCTAACTTGGAACTTACTATGTAGACTACATTGCCTTTAAACTCAGAAGTCTGCCTCCTGAGTACCAAGCTCTGTGAGTACTGGGGATGGAACTACGCAAGTTTAAGCTCAAACTTTCCTTTCCCCCCTCTCCTTCCTTCCTTCCCTCTTCCCTCTCTCCCTTCCTTCCTCCTTTCTTTTTTCTTTTCTTTCTTATATTCTTGAGACAAGGTCTCACTATATAGCCACTAAGTAGCTATCAGAGGATGATGAATTTCTGGATTTCCTTGGAGTGTGTGTGTGTGTGTGTGTGTGTGTGTGTGTGTGTGGGGTGTTTCTTGCAATAGAGTCTTTCTTTGTAGTTTAGACTGGCCTAAGGTAACCCTGTAGAGACAATCTCTTGTGCACTGTGGAGAAGATCACCTGTCAATAAAAAGCTGATGGCTAATGAGCTGAGGCAGGATTAGAAGGTGGGATATCTGGCAGGCACGGGGGGGGGGGGGGTGGGGGGGTGGGGGGGCGGGGTGGGGGGGCGGGGCAGGGGATTCTGGGAAAGAGTCAAGCATGGGAGATTTTGCTCCAGACTCAGAGGAGATCAATGAATGAAACTGAGAAGAACTAGCTGTGTGACAGACAAGGACTAGAATAAATGGGTTACATGAGTTCCAAGCTAGTCAAAGAATGACCCAAAGCTTAAATGGCTTAGGCTTTTAGTCATAAATAATTAAGCTAAGAGTTATTATTCTGGGGACAAAGAGACCTGGTAGAAAAGCCCATGGCTCCACAACCCTCCTGCCTCAGCCTCTGGAGGGTCGGATTTACAGGCAGGAGCGATCATAGATAGCCAGCTTAAAAGATGGGAATCTTGAAAATGTTTAGACACTAACAGAAAAATATTAAAACTCTTTTCTTTTCAAGTGGTACTGAAGGCAGAAACCAGAGCCTCACACATATTGGGCAAGCACCTGAAAGTTATCCTTGGGTCAAAACATGAAAATCCTTAAAAGGAAATAAATAAGTAAGTATTCCTTTTATATAGATTTTGCCCTCAAGTGCGGATGGTAGTATCTACCTAACTTTATTACAAGGAAGACCCGTTATAGTTACCATGACTAGCTTTCAAATAATGGCCTTCAATATGTGTAGTGCTCATACACTTACTTTATTTAAGTAAATAGACTTCACTTTCTGGCTCCTGGGACCTCTACTTCATCTGTGTTAGCTTAATTTAAAAGCCTAGATTTGAAGGTAAAACATTGGGTTGCTGTCTTTTTTTTTTTTTTTTTTCTTTCTTTTTGGTTTTTTGAGACAGGGTTTCTCTGTGTTGCCCTGGCTGTCCCAGATCTTGGTCTGTAGAGCAGGTTGACCTTGAACTCACAGAGTCCTGCCTTTGCCTCCGGAGTGCTGGGATTAAAGGCTTGCGCCACTATCGCCCGGCAACACTGGAGTTTTCACTTGTATTTTGACTTCTGGTGACCAGTGGATTTTTTTTTTTTTTTTTTTTGTACTTTAGTTTCTCTCCTAGTTGGTGTGTGGTTGGTAAGAGAAGTTCTCAGCTGTCACTTGGTGGGAAAGGCAGCATCTCATGGCCACGCCCCTTTCACTCGTGGGCTCCAGCAGGTGCTGGGGTCCTGACTCTCCCCGGTGGGTTTTTCTTTTTACAGCCTCAGACATCGGACCTGTTGTTTCCACATCTCTTTTCCCATCTAAACACTTTTTATTTATTTATTTATTTATTTTTGCTTAAAGCAGTTTTGTTATTAGGTGATCATCTTAAGCATTCAGGACAGCCTACATCGGTCGGCTACACAGTTCATCTTCTCTGGTGTTTGATCCAGATGTGTTTTTATGGAAATAAAAGAATTAGATTTATTCTTGCATCAGAGATAACCTAACCAATCTTAGTGTTTTGTTTGTTTTGTTTTTGGGAGAGGGTTGCTGTTTTGTTTTATTTTAAATGCTCTGACAAGATTTATTTTTAAAACTAATTTTTAAAAAAGAAATTATTTTATGTTCTTGGGTGTTTTGCCCATAGAGGTCAGAAGAGGGTATCCAATTGTCTGGAGCTGGAGTTACAGACAGGTGTGAGCTGCCATGTGGGGGCTGGGATCAGAGCCAGACCCTCTAGAAGAGCAGTATGTGCTCTTAACTGCTGAGCCATCTTTCCAGCCCTGTTGTTATTCTGAGACAAAGCCTCACTATGCAGCCAAAGCTGGCCTGGAACTCACTCTGTAGACCAGGCTGGCCTCAAACTCATAGAAATCTACCCGTTTCTGCCTCTCAAGTTCTGGGATTAAAGATGTGCACCACAACACTTGGCTGCAGTCTTGTTTTTATGATATTATATATGAAACTGTGTAAACCATGTTTAGTTATTTGGGGATATCTATTTCATATGGAGTATTTTGGTCCTAATTTTTCTTTAGATCTACTGATTTTGGATTACACTCTCTGTGATGTTTCGTTAGTATCTTTGGCCCAAATGGTTAGTCTTCATAAAAGCCCCTTTAGTTTTGATATCACCCAAACCTATAAAGAGTCTAATCTCCCTGGCAGAGCTTTTGTTTCTGAACTAGGCTCATCTTGCCCACCACAGAGTGCCACACAGTATGCCAGTCACCGACAGATGAGAGGTGGTTCCTAAAGAACCAAACATAGACGTGTCCAGTCCACTTCTCTGCCCTTAGGTTTCTGTGGGATGGAGAAGTAGATCCTGCAAAGTGCAGAGAAAGGTGGTCAGAGGTCATGCAATTGTGGGACATGCATGCATAAGCAGGTTTTAGGGCTCATGTCCAGAAAATAGGGTCTTTAGTATGCTTTAAGAATAGCATATGCGCTGGATGTGGTGGTGCAACTAGGGAGACAGAGGCAGGCAGATTTTTGAGTTCGAGGCCAGCCTGGTCTACACAGTGAGTTCCAGGACAGCCAGGGCTACACAGAGAAACCCTGTCTCAAAAAAAAAAAAAAAAAAAAAAAAAAAAAAAAAAAAAAAAAAAAAGAATAGCATATGCTCTTCTGATGTCAAACACCTGAGATGACCCAAAAAAAAAAAAAATGGCCTTCAGGTCCCTGAAAAGTCAGCTAGGTCTTACAGGTAATCACTACCATGACCCACCTATGGAGGCAGGAAGGGAAATCCTTCCTGTGAGCCCAGTGCTTGGGAGGCAGGAGCAGGAGGATGAGAAGGTCAAGGCCAGCCTGGGCTACACAGTGATTTTAAGGCCAGCTTGGGGTGTGATGTGAGACCATATCTCCAAAACAAAATGCACATTTCAGAGCCATTTTTCAGGTATTGAGAAAACTGTATTTTTTTTTTTTTAATATAGGGTCTGTTGCTGCCCTAGAGTTTCCCAAGTAGATTGTTCTGGCTGCCCATCAGCCCTTCTCAGTACTGGGATTGCAAGTGTGTGAGTTCTATATGTGGGTTCTAAGGACTGGGTTCAGGACCTCATGCTCACTCACATATAGACATATAGCATGCATGCTACTGAAAGATCCTGACAGAATGTAAAAGGTCACAGAAGCCCTGAAATTGGCAAAATAGATTTCACTGTTAGCAGAACTAGCTTCACTGATTTAGAGAAAGAGGTGCACAACGCTCTGGCCGCTCCTTGAACCCGTGTGTCTACCAATGTTCTGACCGTGCCTTGAACCCAGGTGTGTGCCCACTGCTGCACCTCACTGCCAGGTGTTTGTGATATTGGTTGCTGGGATAGAGTCGGAAAATCTCCCCAGCAACCACAGCCGGGGCCAATCTGGAGTTACTGTACCTTCACTAGACGCTTTCCTGTTTCCCTCTCATACCCACTTCTTGAGAAATCAATCATTTTAGAATAGACATTGTTTAGATCTGGAAATTCCCTACTCCCTCCTTCTCCTTCCCCCCTGAGGGCCTATAAAAACTGGGACCCCTTTCCCCTCGGGGTCGACTCCTCTATCTCTACGTGGGATATGAGTTGCCCCCAGAGCTCTGGCTTTCCCTGAATAAAGCCTCGTGTGGTTTTCATCAAGTTTGGTCTCTTGTGAGTTCTTGGGGGTCCACTATTATCCCGAGACTTGAGTGAGGGTCTCCCTTTGGAGTTCTTTCAGTACCAACTGAGCTATTTCTCCAGGCTCTCTCTCTCTCTCTCTCTCTCTCTCCAGATGAATTTTCATGTAGCCCAAGCTGGATTTGAACTCCTGATCTCCCTGCCTCCACCTCATTAGTGCTGGAATTGAAGGTATGTGCCTTAGCTCTCAGCTAAAAATGATGATTAAAAAAAAATCAGAGCCAGGTAGTGGTGGCACACACCTTTAATCCCAGCACTTTGGAGGCAGAGGCAGGTGAATTTCTGAGTTCGAAGCCAGCCTGGACTACAGAGTGAGTTCCAGGACAGCCAGGGCTACAAGGAAAAACCCTGTCTCGAAAAACCAGAAAAAAAAAAAATCAGCAATGGCACCCAATCATGGTTAGTCCAAAGCCAGCTGGGTTCCTGGATTAAAGCAAAACAAAGCCAAGCACGGTGTCTTGTGTCTGTAAGCCCTGCATCTGGGGGGTTGACTTAGATAGACTCTGAATTTGAGGTCAGCTGAACTACATGGTTAGTTAGAGGCCAACTTGGGCTATAGAGAGAGACAGTCTCAAAAACAAAAACAAAGCAAAATTTACAAAAAGGATAGTGTGGAGTAGGGTGTAGTTCAGGAGCAGAGGTGCTACACTGCTGAACTATACCCTGCTGTGCTCTAGAGTTAGAAGAAAATGTGTCACTACTGTATTCTCCTTTGCTTGTTTTAGACTCCTCATTGAGATCAGGTGTGCTAGCGGGGCCTGTAATCCTGGCTAACCAAGAAGCAGAGGCAGAAGGTCACCAGTAAGTTACAGGCCAGGCAGGGCTGCATAATGTCTTAGAAGAAGAAGAGGAGGAGGAGGAGGAGGAGGAGGAAGAGGAGGAGGAGGAAGAAGGAGAAGGAGAAGCAGGAGCAGCAGCAGCAGAAGAAAAGAGGAATGGGTGGGGGTGGAGGGGTGGAGAGGGGATGGGAAGGGATGAGGGGGCAGGATGGGGTGGAGGGGTGGGGTGGGGTGATCAGCCTTTTCAACTTGTTTTCCACTTTGGCTCTTTTTCAGACCGTATCTTCTCTGCACTGGGTAAAGTTGCACGTTTATTTAATTATGGAAGAATAAGTATAAAGACTGTCTTATCACAGACCTTAAAAGTTGCCTTTGTCATAACTAATTTCACAGGTCTTTGTGTGTCTGTTTTTGGACACACTGGCCCGTTCGAAAGAAATGCCTCTCTTCTGCCATGGTCACCATACAGGAAACGAACAGCTTTAAGCTGCTGTAAGCCAGCCCTTAGCCCTGTCAGCCCCTTTCAACAATTCTTTGGCTATTCTTGCATATTTCTTTCCCATACGAATTTTGCAGTCAGTTGTCATATTTCATGAAAGGTGTACTGGGACCTTGTGGGTGATTGATCGGCTGGTTTGGGGTGGGACTTGATATCTTTACAAAAATCAAGTTTTCTCATGCGTGAACATTGTCCCTTTGTTAATACATGTCTTTGGCTTTGCTCTGATCACATGATTCTTTTTATATGTCAACAATGTGATTTACAGCAACATTTTTTTGTGTGTGAATTTTCTATTTCCTCCTTTTGTAGTTTATTCTCAAACTAATGATGATGGTCCTATTCCAGCCTTCCACCTGTTGAGTGGGGTAGGGGTGTCGTTGTACTGGTTGTCCTAGAACTTGCTGTGTAAAGCTGTTAACTTGCCATGATCCTTCGTCCTTAGCTTCCTCGGTGCGGGGATTATAGGTATGTGCCGTCACCGCCCAGGTCATGGTTTTTTTTGTTTTGTTTTGTTTTAAGGAATGATAAGGACTGTGTGACTGCAGTTCATTCTAGGCAGACCGTTTTGGGGAAGTATTCAGAAGCTCTGAAAGTGTGTTCGTTAAGATCGCCTTTACACACTCTTGGGCAAGGCTTTCTGTGTTATCTTTTCCCCCCACAAAGTTCCTGGAGGGGTTTGAGAGTCATTGTCTGAGAAGGCTGTAAGGGCAAGGGGTTCTGGGACGATTGGTGTTGGTTGGGAGCTCTTGGGCTTGCTGATTTAGTTACTTATTCTCTCTCTCTCTCTCTCTCTCTCTCTCTCCCTCTCCCTCTCCCTCTCCCTCTCCCTCTCCCTCTCTCTCTCTCTCTCTCTCTCTGTGTGTGTTTTGCTGTTGTAAGTTTGTTTTGTTTTGTTGCTTCTTTTAAAGGCAGGGTTTTGCTGCTAAAATCAATAGTTTGAAAAACAGCTTCCCTGGGGAATCATAGAAGGATTTTAAGCAGGGAAATAGCATAATTAGGTTTTGTTTTAAAGACTGCTTCCGAGTCTATACAGGAGGGAGTCACTTAGGCAGAGCACAGGCTTCCTGTGTTGCAGTCTCTGTGGCCCCGCCACCCACACTTCCTTCTTGCCCTGGGAAGGCTTTTGCTCTGGAAGCCCTGCCTGAAGCTGTCTTTAGCTCCCTTTTTCCCATCTTACAAATCTAAGCTGTTAAGCACATTGTTTCTTTCTTCAAGTTGTTTCTCTGGTTCTCTGGCTATTTTTATCTTGTCATCTACATTAGTTTTGGTTTTGTTTGTTCACTACAGGGTCTTGCTATGTAACCTTAGCTGCCTTGGAACTCACTGTGTAGACCAGGCTAACCTGACACTTGAGATGATCCTTCTCTTGTATGTCTCAAGCACCACCAGCTTGTGTGTCTCAAGCGCCACCATTGTCTTGCATCAGACACTTAGGATTCTCTCTCTCTCTCTCTTTAACTTTTTAAATTTTTTGGATATTTTCTTTATTTACATTTCAACTGGTATCCCCTTTTCTGGATTCCCTGCCTCCCAGAAACCCCCTATTCCATACCTTCTCCCCCTGCTTCTATGAGGGTGTTCCTCCACCCACCCACCCACTCCCACCTCTCCACCCTCGCTTCCCCTACACTGGGGCATCTATCACACCTTCATAGAACCAAGGACCTCTCCTCCCACTGATGTATGACAAGGCCATCCTCTGCTCCATATGCAGCTGGAGCCATGTGTACTCCTTGGTTGATGGATGAGTCCCTGGGAGATCTGGGGGCTCTGGTTGGTTGATATTGTTGTTCTTCCTATGGAGTTACAAACCCCTTCAGCTCCTTCAGTCCTTTCTCTAACTCCTCTATTGGGGACCCCAAGCTCAGTCCAATGGTTGGCTGCAAGCATCTGCCTCTGTATTTGTAAGGTTCTGGCAGGGACTCTCAGGAGACAGCTATAACAGGCTCCTGTCAGCATGCACTTCTTGGCATCCACAATAGTGTCTGGGTTTGGTAAATATATGGGATAAATCCCCAGGTGGGACCGTCTCTGGGTGGCCTTTCCTTCAGTCTCTGCTCTATACTTTATCTCCATATTTGCTCCTGTGAGTATTTTGTTTTCCTTATAAAAAGGACTGAAGCACCCACCCTTGGGTCTTCCTTCTTCTTGAGCTTCATGTGGTGTGTGAATTGTATCTTAAGCATTTGGAGCTTTTGGGTGAGTGCATACCATGTGTGTTCTTTTGTGACTGGGTTACCCCACACAGGATGATATTTTCTAGTTCCATCCATTTGCCTAGGAATTTCATGAATTCATCATTTTAAATAGCTGAGTAGTGCTCCATTGTGTAAATGTAACACATTTTCTGTATCCATTCCTCTCCTGAAGGACATCTGGGTTCTTTCCAGCTCCTGGCTATTATAAATAAGGTTGCTATGAACATAGTGGAGCATGTGTCCTTATTACATGTTGGAACATCTTCTGGGTATATGTCTAGGAGTGGTATAGCTGGGTCCTCATGTAGTATTATGTCCAATTTTCTGAGGAACCACCAAACTGATTTCCAGAGTGATTGTACCAGCTTGCATTCCCACCAGCAAGGAGTGTTCCTCTTTCTCCACATCCTCACCAGCATCTGCTGTCACCTGAGTTTTTTATTTTAGTCATTCTGACTGGTGTGAGGTGGAATCTCAGGGTTGTTTGATTTGCATTATCCTGATGACTAAGGATGTTGAACATTTCTTTAGGTGCTTCTTGGCCATTCGATATTCCTCAGTTGAAAATAGGGTTATTTGATTCTTGGGACTCTAATTTCTTGAGTTCTTTGTATATGCTGGATATCAGCCCTCTATCAGATGTAGGAATGGTAAAGATCTTTTCTCAATCTGTTGGTTGCCCTTTTGTCCTATTGACAGTGTCTTTTGCCTTACAGAAGCTTTGCAATTTTATGAAGTCCCATTTGTCGATTCTTGATCTTAGAGGACCCTTCACAATAGTCTCAAATAATATTACTCCGCTGTGCCCACATGTTCAAGGCTCTTCCCCACTTTCGCCTCTGTAAGTTTCAGTGTATCTAGTTTTATCTGAAAGTCCTTGATCCACTTAGACTTGAGCTTTGTAAAAGCAGATAAAAATGGGTCAATTTGCATTTTTCTACATGCTGACCACCAGTTGAACCAGCATCATTTGTTTAAAAAAAATCTGTCTTTTTTCCATTGGATGGTTTTAGTTTCTTTGTCAAATATCAAGTGACCATATGTGTGTGGGTTCATTTCTTGGTCTTCAATTCTATTCCACTGATCTTCCTGCCTGTCTCTGTACCAATACCATACAGTTTTTATCATTATTGCTTTGTAATACAGCTTGAGGTCAGGGATGGCTATTCCCCCATAAGTTCTTTTATTGTTGAGACTACTTTTCAGTACTCTGGGTTTTTTCTTGTTCCAAATGAATTTGCAAATTGTTCTTTCTAACTCTATGAAGAATTGATTTGGAATTTTGATGAGGATTGCATTGAATCTGTAGACTGCTTTCAGCAAGATAGCCATTTTTACTATATTAATCCTGCCAATCCATGAGCATGGGAGATCTTTCCATTTTCTGAGATCTTCTTCCATTTCTTTCTCCAGAGACTTGAAGTTCTTATCATACAGATCTTTCACTTGCTTGGTTAGAGTCACACCAAGGTATATAATATTATTTGAGACTATTGTGAAGGGTGTTGTTTCCCTAATTTCTTTCTCAGCCTGTTTATCCTTTGAGTAGAGGAAGGCTACTGATTTGTTTGAGTTAATTTTACATCTAGCCATTTTGCTGAAGTCGTTTATCAGCTTTAAGAGTTTTCTGGTGGAATTTTTGGGGTCACTTATATATACTATCATATCTGCAAATAGTGATATTTTTACTCCTTCCTTTCCAATTTATATTCCTTTGATCTCCTTTTGTTGTCAAATTGCTCTGGCTAGGCCTTCAAGCACTATATTGAATAGATAGGGAGAGAATGGGCAGTCTTTTCTAGTCTCTGATTTTAGTGGAATTGCTTCCAGTTTCTCACCATTTAGTTTGATGTTGGCTACTAGTTTGCTATATATTGCTTTTATTATATTTAGGTATGGGCCTTGAATTCCTGATCTTTCCAAGACTTTTATCATGAATGGGTGTTGGATTTTGTCAAATGCTTTCTCAGCATCTAATGAGATGATCATGTGGTTTTTGTCTTTGAGTTTGTTTATATAGTGGATTACATTGATGGATTTCCATATATTGAACCATCCTTGCATCCCTGGAATGAAGCCTGCTTGATCATGATGGATGACCGTTTTGATGTGTTCTTGGATTTGGTTATCAAGAATTTTACTGAGTATTTTTGCATCGATATTCATAAGGGAAATTGGTCTGAAGTTCTCTTTCTTTGTTGGGTCTGTGTGTGGTTTAGGTATCAGAGTAATTGTGGCTTCATAGAACGAATTGAGTAGAGTACCTTATGTTTCTATTTTGTGGAATAGTTTGAGGAGTATTGGAATTAGGTCTTCTTTGAAGGTCTGGTAGAACTCTGCACTAAACCCAT
Source organism: Mus musculus (assembly GCF_000001635.26). Taxonomy (NCBI): domain Eukaryota; kingdom Metazoa; phylum Chordata; class Mammalia; order Rodentia; family Muridae; genus Mus; species Mus musculus. The sequence goes on from NC_000070.6 coordinate 43,616,746, forward strand.
CTGGTCCTGGTTTTTTTTTTTTTTTTTTTTTGTTGGGAGACTATTAATGACTGTTTCTATTTCCTTAGGGGATATGGGACTATTTAGATCATTAATCTGATCCTGATTTAACTTTGGTATTTGGTATCTGTCTAGAAAATTGTCCACTTCATCCAGGTTTTCCAGTTTTGTTGAGTATAGGCTTTTGTAGTAGGATCTGATGATTTTTTTCCTTAGATTCTGTTTTATGTATCCCTTTCCATTTCTGATTTTGTTAATTAGGATACTGTCCCTGTGCCCTCTAGTTAGTCTGGCTAAGAGTTATCTATCTTGTTGGTTTTCTCAAAGAACCAGCTCCTGGTTTGTTTGATTCTTTGTATAGTTCTTTTTTGTTTATATTTGGTTGACTTCAGCCCTGAGTTAGATTATTTCTTGCCATCTATTCCTCTTGGGTATATTTGCTTCTTTTTGTTCTAGAGCTTTCAAGTGTGCTGTCAAGCTGTTAGTGTAAGCTATCTCCAGTTTCTTTTTGGAGGCATTTAGAGCTATGAGTTTTCCTTTTAGCACTGCTTTCATCATGTCCCATAAGTTTTGGTATGATATGTCTTCATTTTCATTAAATTCTAAAAAATCTTTAATTTCTTTCTTTATTTCTTCCTTGACCAAGTTATCATTGAGTAGAGTGTTGTTCTGCTTCCATGTGTATGTGTGTTTTCTGTTGTTTTTGTTGGAATTTATGACCAGCTTTAGTCTATGGTGATCTGATAGGGTGCATGGGAATATTTCAAACTTCTTGTATCTATTGGGACCTGTTTTGTAACCAATTATATGGTCAGTTTTGGAGAAGGTACCATGAGGTGCTGAAAAGAAGGTGTATTCTTTTGCTTTAGGATGAAATGTTCTATAAATATCTATTAGATCCATTTGGTTCATAACTTCTGCTAATTTCACTGTGTCTCTGTTTAGTTTCTGTTTCCATGATCTGTCTATTGCTGAGAGTGGGGTGAAGTCTCCCACTCTATTATGTGGGCTTCAATGTGTGCTTTGAGCTTTAGTAAAATTTCTTTTATGAGTGTGGGTGCCCTTACATTTGGAACATAGATGTTCAGAATTGAGGGTTCATCTTGGTAGATTTTTCCTTTGACCCATATGAAGTATCCTTTCTTACCCTTTTTTGATAACTTTCGGTTGAAATTTGATTTCATTCGATATTAGAATGGCTACTCCAGCTTGTTTCTTGGGACCATTTGCTTGGAAAATTGTTTTCCAACCTTTTCCTCTGAGATAGTGTCTGTCTTGGTCACTGAGGTGCTTTTCTGTATGCAGCAAAATGCTGGGTCATGTTTACTTATCCAGTCTCTTAGTCTATGTCTTTTTATTGGGGGAATTGAGTCCTTAAGAGATATTAAGGAAAAGTGATTGTAACTTCCTTTTATTTTTGTTGTTAGAGGTAGAATTATGTTTGTGTGGCTATCTTTTTTGGGGGTTGTTGAAAGATTACTTTCTTGCTTTTTCTAGGGTGTAGTTTCCCTCCTTGTGTTGGCATTTTCCATCTATTATCCTTTGTAGGGCTGGATTTGTGAAAAGATATTGTGTAAATTTGGTTTTGACATTGGAATATCTTGGTTTCTCTGTCTATGGTAATTGAGAGTTTTGCTGGGTATAATAACCTGGGCTGGCATTTATGTTCTCTTAGGGTCTGTATGATGTCTACCCAGGATCTTCTGGCTTTTATAGTCTCTGGTGTGAAGTCTGGTGTAATTCTGATAGGTCTGCCTTTATATGTTAATGGACCTTTTCCCCTTAGTTCTTTTAATATTCTTTCCTTGTTTAGTGCATTTGGTGTTTTGATTATTATGTGACAGGAGGAATTTCTTTTCTGGTCTCATCTGTTTGGAGTTCTGTAGGCTTCTTGTATGTTCATGGGCATCTCTTTCTTTAGGTTAGGGAAGTTTTCTTCTATAATTTTGTTGAAGGTATTTACTGGCTCATTGAGTTGGGAATCTTTGCTCTCTTCTATACCTGTATTCTTTAGGTTTGGTCTTCTTATTGTGTCCTGGATTTCTTGGGTGTTTTGAGTTAGAAGCTTTTTGCTTTTTGCATTTTCTTTGACTGTTGTGTCAATATTTTCTATAGTATCTTTTGCCCCTGAGATGTTCTCTTCTATCTCTTGTATTCTGTTGGTGATTTTTGCATCTATGACTCCTGATCCATTTCCTAGATTTTCTATCTCCAGGGTTGTCTCCCTTTGTGATTTCTTTATTGTTTCTATTTCCATTTTTAGATCTTGGATGGTTTTGTTCATTTCCTTTCCCTGTTTGATTGTATTTTCCTGTGGGCTTGCAAAAGGCAGTCTGTGTTCTGGTCAAGTGAGGCTTACTCCGGGGACCCAGTAGAAAACTTTACAAGGGACAGAACAGTGAGCCACATTCCCAGACACAGGTCCCTGACACCATGAGTCCTCAACTCCATAATCCTATGACTATCCATTTTGTAGACAATGTCCCAAGCTCCTGTTATCCTCCTAGACTCCACCCCCACAGTTAACTTGGCAATAGCCAGGTATGCTTCTCCCCACAATTACCTGGCAACAGCAAGGTATTCCAGCCCACTGTAAAAGGGGCTGCTTGGCCCCTCCTCTCTCTCTTAAACCTTTGCTTCTCTTGCTTCTCTAGCTCTCTTGCTTACTCTTTGCTCCTCCCTTTTCCCCTCTCTCCACATGGCCGTGGCCACCCTCTGTCTCTTTACTCTTCTCTCTCTGCTTTTCTACAATAAAGCTCTAAGGTTTAGAACAATGGAATAGGTGTCTGATCTCCTCCTGGAAGGCCTCTCAGCATTTCCAGACACCAGACTGGACCAAAGACTCTTGCCCACTTGGGAACCACCCAGCACCTTCTCCCCCTGCCCTGTTCTCCCTTCCGCAGAGCTGCCCCCAGGGTCCTTACTTTGTTCTCAGCTCTTCCACAACATACAGTGGTGTCTGGGATGTCCAAGACTTTGGCCTCTGTAAGGCCCAGAAACCCTGGACTGCTCCCTCTCCACCCCACCATGGACTGGGGTTCGGTGGCTTCCCAGCCAGACGCCCACCTAGGTGGTGTGGAGAGTCCTCTATCACAGTCATGAAAAGTGATTTTAGATCCAAATCTTGTTTTTCCTGTGTGATGGGTGTATCCAGGACTTGCTATGGTGGGAGAACTGGGTTCTGAAGATGCCAGGTAAACTTGGTTTCTGCTGCTTATGTTCTTATTCTTGCCTCCAGCCATCTGATTATCTCTAGTGCTACCTGCCATCTCTATATCTGACTGGAGCCTGTCCTTCCTGTGATCCTGATTGTGTCAGAACTCCTCAGAGTCCAGCTGTCTCTGTGATCCTGTGATTCCAGGATCCTGTGATCCTGAGATCCTGGCTTTGTCCGAGCTCCTGGGAGTCAAGCTGCCTCTGGGACCCTGAGATCCTGGTGTGACCAAGATCCTGTGAGCCTGTGATTCTGTGATCCTGAGCAAGCTAGAGCACCTGGGAATGGAACTTCCTCTGGGTGTTGTGGTACTGGCTGAGGAGTTTGTGCTTAAGGTAAACCAGTGCAGACCAGAAGGAACTCAGGCCATGGTTCAGGTTGGGTTCCTACATCCCTGGATCCCCCTGGTTCCATATACTCCCAGTGGTGTTGGAACAGATGTTGTATCTTCCTCACCCTGATCCTATGACCCTAGGTATGTTAGAGTGCCTAGGAGTGGAGCTTCCTCTGGGTGCTGTGGGACTGACTGTGGAGTTTGTGCCCAAGGTAAACTGGCACAGACTGGAAGGAAGCCAAGTCACTGGTTGGGAAGGATTCCTGTGTCCCTGGATCCCGCTGTTCCCAGTTACTCCCGGTGGTGTTGCAACAGATGTTATGTCCTCCTCACCTCAGTCCTATCTCGGAGTCTCTTAACTTGCCGTCTGGCTTTGATGTGGCCCAACCAATCACCCATTGTCACCCCTAGCCACTTTGTTTTTCATGGAATATTGCAGCACAAGCTAGAGAGAAACTTTGTCCAATTTTTCTTCAGCTCTTTTTTCCTAGACCGAGTCTTTCTGTGACTTTAGAAAATTGTAAGTGGAACAGAAGGTTGAAATAGCTTCTGTTTTCTTTGCCTCTTTCTCTATGTACTGTTTGTTAACTTAGCATGGTTCAGCGTGAGGAAACTCCTTCTGCTTGGCGGTTACCACTTCTCAGGGAAAGACTTGTGTGAGGAAAGTGGAATTTTGAATGCTGTAGAGTAGACACTATAATAGAATCTTTTGTGTGAGACTTTCTGCTGTAAGCTGCTCACCAAGGGTAAGCACAGGTGATCAGTGTGTGGACCTGAGAGAAGGTAAGGAAAGTACGGGAGAGCCATGGAGGCCCCTGGGACCTTCCTGCACACTCACAGCAGTGTTTGTCAGGATAAATGTGAAATCTGACTCACTAAGAATATAAATGCAGCAGGACACTCAGGAGGCAGCAGCAGGGGGAATCTCTGTGAGTTCCAGGCCAGCCTGGTCTACAGAGTGAGTTCCAGGACAGCCAGGGCTACACAGAGAAACCCTGTCTCAAAAACAAAAACAAAAACAGGGCTGGAGAGATGGCTTAGAGGTTAAGAACACTGACTGCTATTCCAGAGGAAGAGTTCCTAGCAACCACATGGTGGCTTACAACCATCTGTAATGGAATCGGATGCCCTCTTCTGGTGCAATTGACAGCTACATTGTACTCATATAAATAAAATAAATAATAAAAAAAGAAAGCAGAAACAAAACAAAAGTGTCAATTGTAGCTTTTGTTACCCTGCCTAAACTCTGGGAATGGGTTGCACTACCAGCCCCCACCCAGATTCCTTTGAATCCATAGATAAAAAACACTACACCCACACCCACAACCACCCCCCCCACACCCCCCCCCCACACACCCCCACACACGCTAGGTCATCTTAAAATGCTTTTGCTAACTCAATGAATAAGCGCTGCTAAACCTTTCCTGCCACCCCAGACATAAATTGGATAGAGTGGCTACTGGCCACTCAAAACTGAAAACTCACAAGGCTGGGTGGCTTATCACCTGCAGCTCTAAGTGTCCTGCCCTGTCCTCAGTTATTGGTTGCTGGTGTCTTTATTGCTGGATCAAGAACGAATTGGGAAACAGGACTTTAACATCAGAACCTCATCATTTCTGTCCAATAAAAAAATTAAAAAAAAAAACCCTCCTCTCCCAGACATAACTTGAACAAAACGCTCATGTAAATTACAAAGTATAATATACAATTAACATCCAGTCTATCTTATTCATCAATTAGATAAAGTTCTTTACCATAATTCCTAACTTAAAGGATTATGATTTTATCCCTGGATTATGTTTAGATTTTAGCCGGTAACACCATCTGAAAACCATGTCTTCCACTCTATAACTTCTCTCTCAATGTTAAATAACTTGAGTTTGATTATGAGTCTATAATGAGTCTTTAACCCTGTCAGAAATCCGAGAATGACTTAAACATTACCTGGCTATATAGGAAGTACCCAACACAGATTCTCAAACTTAAACAATTGCAGAGACAGCTGACTACTTTGACAGCCCCTGTGGGAAGCCTTGCAGAGTGGCAGTTACAGAGTGGCAGTTGCAGAGTGGCAGTTGGCCACCACACATACATAGGCAGTAAAGGTTCTTTTGCCAAGATGAGAGAGAAGTTAACCAATCAGATGTAGGCATGCAAATGAGGTGATTAGCATAACCCAAGCACAACCAATCTGGGTGTGAGTCACGCCTCTCCTAGGCCTATATAAACAGCACCAGTTCTGGGCTTGGGGTCTCTTCACCTCTGCAATCAAGCTCTCCCAATAAACGTGTGCAGAAGGATCCTGTTGCAGCATCGTTCTTCCTGGCCAGTCGGGCGCGCAAGAAGCCCCCTAATTTCTTATAACATTGGAGCATCTGTCTTCAGCCTTTTGGCCCAGCATCAACTGACAGACCTTTGCAAAGCATGATTATGAAGGATGGTTTACCCTGTATTGGCAGAGCTATCAGTTGAGTATTCCCCATAGTGTGTCCTTTGCTTGGACAGTATTTTGTCTGTAGATGAAATAGGCAATTTCTGTTTGGTGGCTACCTTGCCACAATAAGCAACCTCGCCTGGAGGTAAAGATGCTCTTTTCTTTTTTGAACCAAGAAGGGGGTGCTGTCAGAAACAGATATGTTTCTAGTCAAATGATCTAATAATAATGAAGTGATTAAATGTTAGATTCTGTGGACTTCTGATGTTTTTTGAAGACTAACTATACATATAAGGTATATCTGAACTGTTAAACCTTGGCTACTCTTAGCTATTTCTATTGAATAATAATAAAAAAAAACCCACCTTCTTATAATTAAATCAGAATCTAACATAACCATAAGTTTGCTATCTGGCCCTTAACTTGTATTGCTTAATCATCATAAGCAGTTCATAAAGCAGCTATTAGAAGGACTGGGTCTAAGCCTCATATCTTAAATGAGTTGCATCAGCACAATGTCTCTCTAAGTGTAGCAATATTAATCTCCAATTTTATATCAGTATAAGAAATTCGGGCTGGTGAGATGGCTCAGTGGGTAAGAGCACCCGACTGCTCTTCTGAAAGTCAGGAGTTCAGATCCCAGCAACCACATGGTGGCTCACAACCATCCATAACAAGATCTGACTCCCTCTTCTGGAGTGTCTGAGGACAGCTACAGTGTATTTACATATAATAAATAAATAAATAAATAAATAAATAAATAAATAAAAAAAAAAGAAATTCACACCAATGAAAACCTTATCAAGATAAATTCTGTATCAATGTAAGAAATTATAACTTCAATTTTGCATCAATTATAAAAATTTCTACCAATTAAGATTATGGCTACACAATGCTTTGTTCAAGGATAAAATTTAGTAATCCATCCCACCTATTTTTTCCCTGTTCAAGATTATGATCATTTCCAAATTATCCCTCAATATTACAAATTATCTATAATTTGTAAAATAACTATAACTAGACATCCAAACCTAAGGAATTAGCCTGACAACTCTCCATAACTTCTTCCTGCTGAATAGAGGTGATGAAAAATAAAGGGGTAAAGAGGGATAGAAAAGTGAGTAAAATTGGTTAGACTTAAGAAAGCTAGCTTTAGTATCTGTTATCCAGTCTCTGTATGCTTAGAAGGCTTAGGGCTTGACTGAAGTTCTGACTAGATCCATCTGAACGATTGGATGAAGCAGGATGACCTGGAATCCGAGGCAATCCTTCAAAACTGTTTAGGGCAGCAACCGGAAGCAGGGATCCAAGCAAGTCAGTTCATCATCTCTGAGGATGAATCTTGCCAAAGCTGTAAATCCTGTAATATATGAATCTCACAACCAAAATTTTCGTACCACTAAGATTTTCACATGGATTGTGCAGGATGCACAGGTCAGTTAATGATGAAATTTTGCTCCTTATTTGAGCAGGTGAAAGACAGCTGTCTTTTATGAGTTATTTTTTATCAATAACCAATTATAATAAGTCTTCATTCATGTCATGTGAAGGGTGACACAATGACTCTTTACTTGTCCTGTTTGATTCTCTTGAATTTTTCTAGTTCTTCAGGGGGTCTCCCCTGTCATATATGATCCATATCACTCTGGAAGAGGACCAGAGACTATTCTCTGTTTTGTCAACACAAATGCAGAGACTTTCTTCCAAAATAACAAGTCTTTGGTCCAGTAACTAGAAATCACTAAACATTTAGCTTCACTTCTCTCCCAGAGGAATTTTAATATAACTACCAAACTCAAAACCACAATCATCTTGATAAATAAAACAAATCAAAGCAAATAAAGCTCTCTAAACAAATATTAACTAATGAAACATTGATTCTGCTGTGTCCTGACCTGACCTTCATGAGATCAAAGCCTAAATTGCTTAGTACCTCTGTCTACTTATTGTATGAACCTATTTCCAGGCTCTCTCTTTATATAATTCTCAAGGCCTAAATTTCTACTGTCTGAGATAGGCTAGCAACCTATCCCTGCCTTCAATCTATTTTTTTTTTTAAGATCAAATGCCTCAATATTTTATTATCTGTGTCTAGTTACTGTATAAGCCTATCTCCAGGCTCTATCTTTGTCTTACCAGACAAAGAAATCCCAGAAACCCCATGAGTAGACCATGTTCAAAGTTCCTGAGACATTGTCCTGGCAAGACTTTTTCAAATCTTCTCTAAAACATTTTTTTATTCATTCTCCCTAACTTCTCACTTCTGTGGAGCTTAATATTTGCTGCATCTACCAACTGTCTCTCTGTCTCTCATCTCATCTCTTTTTGTATCAGTACCAAACCTAGGAAGAAATCCCCATGTGGCTTGGGCAAAATCTGTATGCCCTTCTGTCTTTAAAAACCATTAAATCAAATTTTAAAAATCTATCTTTTGATTACCTTCTTGTAGGAAGCAGGCAGCTTTTACTATCTGGTTCTCTGTCTCAGAGCAGCCATCCTGTCTCTTCGCACAAAAGGGAATCCCAGTATCTCTGAGCTGAGGCTCTCCCTGTTTTCCTTTGTTCAAGTTTTCCCATGCACTGGAGCCACATGGCTCACTTAGCTCCACTTGCTGAGAAACCAATTCTCCCCTCTTCTTAGACTTTTATCACTCTGTGTGTGTGTGTGTGTGTGTGTGTGTGTGTGTGTAATCCATCTGAGAATTCCTAATTTAATAGTGGATTCTTGTCCCACGTTGGGCGCCATATATTGCATGTGGCTTTTGCTACCTGGCCTAAGCTCCAGGAAGGGGCCCACACTACCAGCCCCCACACAGATTCCCTTGAATCCACAGATAAAATGCACTCCCATGCCAGTTAATCTTAAAATGCTTTTGCTAACTCAGTGACTGAGCACTGCTTAACCTCCTCTGTCACCCTGACATCATCAGAGTGGTAATTGCCACTCAAAACCGAAAACTCTCATGGCTGGTTGGCTTTATCTCCTGCAGCTACTCCCAGCTTCTTCTTTCCTGCTCTCCTGATTCTCCCTGTGTTCTCCCTAGCAACTCTAAATGTTTCACCCTGTCCTCAGTTATTTGTCGCTGATGTCTTTATTGGTGGATCAAGAACCAATTGGGAAACAGCATCTTAGCATCAGAACCAACCTCTACAAAAAACAAACAAGCAAAAAGAATATAAATGTATGGTTACTGGTCTACAATTGTTTAAAATAACAATAATGATAATAATAATAATAATAATATGTGTGTATAGGCTCATGAATGTATAAATGTTATTACAATTTAAGGCAGAATCTGGCAAACATTTAATTTGAATATGCACACTCTAGAAAACTGAAAACACTGCCCCATTTGCTAGGTGCCCATCTACAGCACTTTAACAATGGTGAAACTTCTCAGGAGCTCTTTATTGTTGAAAAATAGCTATGCTCATAACTTTAACTTCTGAGTTTGAGTTGTTGGCTCAAGTTTTTTGTTTTTTTGTTTTTTTTTTTTTAATCTTCATATTTTGAGACTATTGCAACATCCATTACCTTTATTACTGCTGATGATCTACCTGACAAAAGCAGTTTAAAGAATTAAGTGTAGTGGGACATGCCTGTAATCCCAGCATTTGGGAGGCAGAGACCTGTGGATCTCTGCAAGTTCAAGGCCAACCTGTCTATATAGAGTGTGCTGGGACAGTCAGAGCTACACAGCGAGAGGCTGTCTCAACAAACAAACTAACAAACAACAAAAACTTTTAAGAAAGGATGGGTTTAATTTTGACCCACAGTTTAAGGGTGCAGTCCATTGTGGTGGGAAGGAATGGATCAGCCACACAAGGTAGTGGTCACAGTTTGCTTGCTCTTTTATTCAGTCCAGTGTAGAGGGTGGTTATGACGCTTTGATCAGCAATCTGTGTTTGAAAACTGACGGTCCTGTTCTACAGTGGGTCCTTGATCAATCAATAAGGATGCTAGCAGCCAATGAGCTGGGAGGAACAGACAGGACGTCCAGTTTTCCCATAGGCAGGCTAGCAGACACTAGAGAAAAAGATTTACCATGCTTCAGAGGGCGAAAGAGCCACCAGCTGTGTGAGATCTAGGGTGGAGTGGCCATTGGCCGCTTCCCTGATTGGACCTGGGGTAGCAGTCAAGCGATTAGAAATGAACTGAGCTGAGGGCAGATCTAGGGTACTGAGCTAGGACTAAAGGTAACTGAGCTAGGACTAAAGTTCAGGGCAGATTTAGGGTGCTGAGCTGGGAGTGAAAAGAAGGGTGTGATAGCTGAGGAAGGCTTAGAAGAGCTAAAGCATGCCAAAAGTAAGCTAGTGTGTGTGTGTGTGTGTGTGTGTGTGTGTGTGTGTGTGTGTTTAATCTGCGGATCCCAGGAACCTGGGTGGGGCTGGTAGCTCAGTCTGCCTGGAGTTTATAGCAGGGTAGCAGGAACTACATGCTGGATCCCACTTACTGAATGGTGTTATCTGACATTTAGGCTGGGTTTTCCCTCCTCAGTTAAACCTCTCTGGAAATCCCTCACATGCACTTCTTGGGTGTCCAAGTCTAGTAAAGTTGACAGCATAGATTAAGCACCACGGGGATTAGGGTGAGTGTGACTCTCGCTTGGTCTGCCTGGGCTTTGAGGCTTCTTTGACTGAGGGTGACTGGGGTTAGGATTTTTGTTTTGTTTTGTTTATTTTTTATTTTTTTTTATTTTTGCTTAGGAACATGGCTGCTTGGAACCCATAACTACTTCTAGCATCTAGCCAGACTGATGTTCTGAACTGATAGGATGGACTATCTGTGGAATAGTGGGAAACCATGGCAACAACAGGGGGGGACCCTTAGATCAGTTGAATCTGAGATTTCCCAGGTTTTGCATGCTTTGTAGCATGGCTACTACACACAGCCCAGATCTTACTGTCTACAGCAATAGCAGAAGCTTGGGTACTTTGAATATACAGATAACCAAAATTGTCATTTATGACTCTTTTTAAACATTCATGGTATTCTTCTCTCACATATTCCATCCTGACTGCAGTCTTCCCTTCCTCCCAACCTCCCCTCTTTCCCAGACCCACTCCTATTTCCCTTCAGATAACAACCAAACACAGCATAACAGTTTACAATAAGCCTAGGCACAAATCCCCATATCACAGCTGGATGAGGCAATCTTATAGGAAGAAAAGGGTCCCAAAAGCAGGCAAAAATGTCAGAGACAGCTCTACAACCATTTTGTGTGTGTGTGTGTGTGTGTGTGTGTGTGTGTTTGACCCAGGGCAGACCCATACAGGCTCCCTGATTGCTGATTCAGTCTCTGTGAGCCTCTACGAACCCTGGTTAGTTGATTCTGTGGATTTTCTTATGGTGTTTTTGACCCCTCTTGGCTCCTACAATCCTTCCTCCCCCTCCCTCTTCCACGGAATTCCCCAAGCTCTGCCTAATGTCTGCTGTGGGTCTTTGCATCTGCTTCCAGATGAATCTAGATGAAGCCTCTCTGGTGATGATTATGCTAGGCTCCAGTCTTCAACTGTAGCAGAGTATTGTTGACTTCTTTTTTAAAACTGGTAGGTCTTGTTTGGTTCTATCCCTGGTCTCTGGGCTATCCAGTTTCTGGTTCCTGACACTCCAGGCAGTGCCAGGGGTGGACCCCTCTCATGTTATGGGTCTCAAGTTTGACCAGTCATTGGTTGGCCACTTACACAAGTTATATGCCACCTTTACCCTAGCACACCTCGCAGACAGGACAAATTGCAGGTAGAAGGTTTTGTGGCTGGGTTGGAGTCCCAATGCCTTCACTGGAAGTCTTGCCTGGATACAAGAGATGGCCCATGTAGGTTCCATATCCCTTATTACTAGGAGTCTTGGCTAAGGTCACTCTTGTAGATGCCTTCGATGCCAGGCTAGCTCAGGCAGTAAAGCATGAGACTCTCAGTCATGATATGTTTAACCTTCCTTTCAAAATTACAGAAAAAACCTTTCACCGGATATTAAAAACCTTGTTAAGCTGGGCCTGGGAGACGGCTCAGTTCATAAGAACTTGCTGTACCCGAGTTTCAATTCAAGAACCCAGGCAAAAGCTGGTTATAGTGTGCAGTGTGTGCCTCTAATCCTCGCACTGAGAAGGTGGAAGCAGGATCACTTTGGATTGCTTGTCAGCTAGTGTGGCCGAATTGGTGAGCACCATATTTAGTCAGAGAGTCTATCTCAAAAATAATAAGGTGAAGAATGGTAGAGGAAAACACTGGGTGTGGACTGTTTTTTGGTTTTGGTTTTGGTTTTTTTTTTTTTTTTTTTGTACACATACATACATTGCACATACCTGTGGAAAACAAACCACATGTGTACACGATAAATAAATAAATAAATAAATAAATATCATTTAATTTTGCTGACTGGCCTCTTCTGTCTAGACACACCGCTAATTGGAAGGAAGAAAGCACACTGGATGGTGCTTGAAAGTTTAATCCTTAAGATAACGCCTAGTTCTAAACACCGAGAATAATGGACACAGCTGCACCTGTGCTTCCCGGGTAACTGTGGTGCCTGTCTCTCACTGGAATCCACAGGCGTCCCTGAAAGACTTGGCTGGGCCTTGGTGGCCGAGACACTGTGAGTCCATGAATCAGCAGAATTTCTACCAAGAGGCTCCTCACCTTAGGAATCAGGGAACCCGGTTTCCAGTTTCTGTTCCACCACTGAAAAGCCATTTCGGATTAGAGGGTCGGGGGTGGGGGCTGGGGGGTGGGGATCGCGACTGTGTGACCTGTCTCTTGGCGGCTGCTTTCGATTTCGATTATTTCTGGGCAGGTGGACTGGAACCATTCTACCTCTGCGCTCTGTGAGTTGGCAATGTTATGTTATTTTTGCCCTGCTCTGCTCTTCTCGCGAGAACAGTGATTTGGTTGACTGGTGTGGAGCTGGAGAACAGCATGTGGTGAGTGCCTGCCGCATCCTGGAGACTGAGGCGAGGAGCACTGGGAGTGGGAGAGCAGCATGAGCCATGCCCCCAGTACCTGTTTCTAAACAAGTAACTATAAACAAACGAATAAATAAATAAATAAAATAATATACATAAATAAGTAAATATAAATAAATAGAATAATATATAATATACATAAATAAGTAAATATTTATAAATAAGAGAGGAACCATTTTTTTTGAGACATTTGCTATTTAGCTCAGGCAGTCTCTGAACTCACTATGTAGCCCAGGCTACTCAAATTCACGGTCGTTCTACCTCAGTCTCCCAGTCCCAAGATGACAGGCCTGAGAGTCGTGTCTTTTTCATATTGTCCATCCCCTTTGTGACTGCTCTTCCTTTTATTGCCCAGACAGAGCATAATTCCTTTTCACCAACAGGATTGACAGCCTGGAGCAAGAATTCATTTCCCTCGGTGTTCTTTAAAGGGGGGAGGGGTACCCATAAGCTTCTATTTGGATAGAGCATCCAGCAGGGCCACTTGTCAATGTGGCTTTCTTATGACCTCTGTGTTCACTCCAGGGACCAGGGTTTTTAGCTGTGTGCCCCTCTAAGGCAAGAGCTGAAACAATTAGCTTCTTTCGTGTTCCAGCCTACAGCAGCCAGAACTCATGGCTCTGAATAAAAAGACTCGGTCCTTAATTTCTCCTCAAGCCACTAGGGGTCGCCTTCATCTCAGAGAAAGATTGTCCTCAGCCTGCAAGCTCTCAGTCTCTGCTGGGGAGCCTTTGGCTTCTTGGCACTGTGATTTCTGGAGAAGTGGCTTCAAGTGGGAGAGAAACTGGCTGTCGGCATGGAGGAGAATGTGTTTATGTGCATGTCCTTTTTGATAATTTGAGAACTCCCCAAGGTGCCATAGCTGTTCCCTTTGCAATGATGTCATCTCTCACAAGCTGTTCTTCCAGATGGGGTCAGCACTCCAGATAAGGGGTACCTGGATGAACTTTCTAGCCTGGAATTTTAGGAGTGAGGTGGATCCCTAGGTGGGGGTACAATGAACTTTAATTGCTGAGGCCTGTTAGGCTTAGTCAGTCCATAAGCTCCCACCAAGTGTGGCTCAGGAAGACAAAAGGACAAGGCCCTGGGAACAGATGGCTGATGGATCCAATAGGCATAAGAGCAGAACGACCGTGGAGACAGAAACAGAGTGGAGAGTTGAGTCCCCAGGAAGAGGAGGACTCGTGGACTCCATAAAGATCCGAGAAGAATGGAGTCCTTTGGTGCCATGAGGGTCTGACTTCCTCCTGCCTGAGGAAAAGCACTCTGGCGTTGAGGAGATGGGTAGAGTTTTCCCTACCCAGGAATAAATGGATACCCAGTGATTGGGGATTTCTGACAGTTTCCTGGAGACTGGAGCATCTGCGGAAATCTGATTGAGTGAATGGACTCTAAGAAAAGTGGGGTGTCAAGGGAAGAAGGCAGGCATGAGTGAGATGGGAGCAGTCCTGTGCACAAGGGGCTTGGGGGAAGCAGAGGAAGGCCCTTACAGTATGGGGACGCCCATGAACCTCGCTGGCCTAGAGGCCCGGGGTGCTGAGCCCCTGGGGCGCTCACCGGGTGGTTTGGGGACTGGGAGGTCCCTGGGCGCCAGGCAGGGGTGGGGGTGGCAGCAGCAGCCGGAGGGTGGGGCCGGGCGGGGAGGGGAGGGGGAGGGGCGGGGTCGGGCGGCCTGCCGGGGAAGTCACACTCGGCCGCCGCCGCGGGCGCAGCGAGCGGAGACGCGCCGGGCCGAGGCGACCTGACCTGGACGAGCGAGCGGCGCGCGCGGGGGCCCAGGCGGGGGGCGGGAGGCAGCGGCGGGCAGCGCAGGCCGCCGGGCCCGGGAGAAGCGGAGCGGAGAGGAGCGGGGGACACGGGCGGGGCCGCCGCAGCTCCGGATGGGACCAGCGCCCGGGCCCGTTAGTCCAGGCAGGAGCTTCGGGAGAAGCCGTCACTGGGAGAGTCACCCCTGCCTTTCCCTCCCCTCTGGCCCAGGCCTCGCTTCGCTCCCTGCCTGCCCATGTCCCAGTCCTTCCGCGGCGGGCGCCCTCCCACCTCAGCCCGGGGCTCTGGCTTCTCGCAGCTCTTTGCTCTCCCGGCCCGATCAGCTGTGAGGTGTCCCCGGGCCGTTTCTTTGTGCCAGCCTCCCCCAAGTCCCTACCCCATCCCAGGCTCAGATTCCTCCCTTCTCGGCTTGGAATTGTCAGGCTACTTCACCTCTCACTGTCCTCATCCCGGTCGCAGGCCCCCTTGGTCTCTTCTTCCTTCTGCCACCCTATCCTTAGTCCCTGGACCTGGCTGTGGGCTGGTAGCCCACTCCTTCCCGACCCAGGTTTCCCCCCATCCTCTTCTTGCGTGGTCCCCAGCACTTTCTGTATCCGGGCCGACTAAGCTTGCCCCCACTTCTCTTCCTGGCCCTCTTCCCCAGGCTCCAGGCTGGGTGGCGCTTGTGCCTGCCCAGTAGGCCAGAGCGGCCCCTGGTTCGGGGGACCGTGGGTCAGCTGCTCTATCCCCATGGCACTGCCATCCCTGCTGCTGGTGGTGGCAGCCCTGGCAGGTGGGGTGCGTCCTCCGGGGGCACGGAACCTGACGCTGGCGGTGGTGCTGCCAGAACACAACCTGAGCTATGCCTGGGCCTGGCCACGGGTGGGTCCTGCTGTGGCACTGGCTGTGGAGGCACTGGGCCGGGCACTGCCCGTGGACCTGCGGTTTGTCAGCTCCGAACTAGACGGCGCCTGCTCTGAGTACCTGGCACCACTGCGCGCTGTGGACCTCAAGCTGTACCATGACCCCGACCTTCTGTTGGGCCCCGGTTGTGTGTACCCCGCTGCCTCTGTGGCTCGCTTTGCCTCACACTGGCGCCTTCCCCTCCTGACTGCGGGGGCAGTGGCCTCTGGCTTTGCAGCTAAGAATGAGCATTATCGTACCCTGGTTCGCACTGGCCCCTCTGCGCCCAAGCTGGGTGAGTTTGTAGTGACATTGCACGGGCACTTCAATTGGACAGCTCGGGCTGCTTTGCTGTATCTGGATGCTCGCACAGATGACCGGCCCCACTACTTCACCATCGAGGGCGTCTTTGAGGCCCTGCAGGGCAGCAACCTCAGTGTGCAGCACCAGGTGTATGCCCGAGAGCCAGGTGGCCCTGAGCAAGCCACCCACTTCATCAGAGCCAACGGGCGCAGTAAGTGTGGCCCGGGCTGTTTTAGAAACAGGGGAGGTGGGCCGCTATGTCCCTGGAGCAGTGCAACACAGAGAAATAGGCAGAGATAGGAAGGGGAGAGTTCTATGTGATGGTTGGGATGGAGGAACTTTTGAGGACAGAGCTCCTGAGAGAACCTGGCATCAGTCAGAGGTCAGCAAGGCTGAGCCTGGGGCTGGGGTTTGAGTAGTGGATGTGGGTGATGTCTGATCTGAAATGTGCACCTGTCTGTGAGCAGAGACCCCTTAGATTGGAACACAAAGCCTCTTGGTAGCATAGAGATGACTCTATGGGTTCAGGTTTGATTGGGAAAGCAGGTAAGGCTCACACAAAAATTGTGAGCACAAGTGCTTGTGAGCCTAGGGAGAGGTAGGCAGGAGGGGACGTGGGGGCTGTGAAGTCTAGCAAACACAGCTTTGGGGGAAGGAGGGGCTTGGGTCATCACGCCAGTCTCTGGGGTCTGGAGTTGGGCTCTGACTTGGACCAGATGGTCCATGTGGCCCCAGGGCACTTGCGACATGAGCTCTAAGGGGAGGGATGGGAACATCTGTTGGGTGGTCGATGGGTAGGGCACTCTCTTGTAATGGGATGACTCAGAGAGGAGGGGGGACCTGGATGCTGTCTCAGGGTGCCCTTCTGTCCTGTGCACTCCCAGTTGTGTATATCTGCGGCCCCCTGGAAATGCTGCATGAGATCCTGCTTCAGGCCCAGAGGGAGAACCTGACCAATGGGGACTATGTCTTCTTTTACCTTGATGTCTTTGGGGAGAGTCTCCGAGCAGGCCCCACCCGTGCAACAGGCCGGCCATGGCAGGACAATCGAACCCAGGAACAGGCCCAGGCCCTCAGAGAGGCCTTTCAGGTACCTTTGGAACCCAAACTAAAGATGGGAAGACTCACTTGGTTGGAGGATCTGTTTCTCCCAAGACCCTCCTGAAGGCTCTGGAATAGGGCAGGTGTGGTGTGCTATGGAAGGGAAATGGTCAGAAATGTTCTGTGTCTGGTCTCACTCTTCCTTCCTGAGATTTGTGACTGTTACCTAGTGTGCTTGCCAAGACTGACCTTGGCCGCTACCAGAGATCTTAGGATGCTTTCCTAAGTGCCAGCAGTGAGCTGGAAGGCAGGAAGGGAAAGACCTGAGCCTTGTCCTGGGAAGGGCTGTCATCCTTATTGGAGAGGCAAGGTGAAACTATAATATAGTGTGTGAGGAAAGGAGACAGTTTTGTGCATGAAACAGGTCCCAAGAGACAGCGGTTCTGGAGAGGAATGGTGGATATAGGCTTTTGTAAAGGAAATGAATCTGTTGTAATTTTCATGGCACACGCCAGACCCACAGAGTGGTGAAACAGGGATCCAGAAGACTGTTCAGGGGACAGACAGTTTGCATGGTTGGCCTGGTAAGAAAGCTTGGTCCATGTTTTGAGACAGGGTCTCAGACTGGCCTTGAACAAGTACTGGGATTATAGATATGGGCTTTAAAAAGGGTTCACTTAAGGCCCATCTGGGAGACAAAGATGGACTTTAAGTGTTAAGGACTGGGATTTGAGTTTAGAGCTAGTGTCCTTGACTTTTTTTTTGTATGATAATACATGTATAGCGTAACTCAGGCTGCGTTAGAAGAGGCGGCCAACTCGTAGTTCAGCAAAGGGTGAGGTGATATGGCTTGAACTAAAGTGATAGATTAGGAAGAATGGGAGGAAATTAATCTATGAAAGAACTTGGAGAAGAAAGTCAGTGTTACTGTGCACGTCCTGCCTGTGGCCCAAGCTTTCAGTGACCTGTTCCCTGAAGAAGAAAATCCCAACTCTATATCAAGACATTTAAGACTTGGTAGTTAGCTCTCTGCCTGTAGCTTCAGCAGTACTTGCTGATGCCCTCAAGCTGAGCAGTCCAGCTCACTCACCCCTTGTAGCTCAGGCCTCCTTCCCTCCTGCCGGTGTGCACCTTTTGGTCCTTCAGCGTGCACCTTTTGGGCCTTTTGTGTGCATTTTCTTTTCTCTTCTTCCCTCATTTTAAACCTCCCTCTTGAGATCAGACCTTTGACTCTCCGCCTGGTTTCCACACCAGTCTCCACTGAC
Source organism: Mus musculus (assembly GCF_000001635.26). Taxonomy (NCBI): domain Eukaryota; kingdom Metazoa; phylum Chordata; class Mammalia; order Rodentia; family Muridae; genus Mus; species Mus musculus. Next base: position 43,634,947 of record NC_000070.6, read on the forward strand.
CTGTGTATGTAAGTGTTTCCTATTTGTTTATCCGTGGCCCTCAAAAAGTATTTGAGGTGGCTTTTGGAATGAGGTAAGATCCTTCCCACTCCAAGATTCTTTGGTTCTAAGGAGAGTCTACACGGCCTGGACCTGGGTGGCCATTCTTCTCCAGTGAGTAAGGTTTTATGTGGCTGAGATTATATATTAGGTTGTGAATGGTGAGCGTGTCTGACTGTGAATGACGTATCTGTTTGCATGCCTGCCTACTAGTCTGTGACTGTCATACTTGGACATGGGGCAGTGATGGGGCAGGTTTTGTTTATGTTGTAACCTTTTCCTGAAACAACCAGCTCACCTGTGTCTATATAATGATTCTGTGTTCTGTAAGATCCCCAAGTCCCAGGCTGAGCTGGGTCCCTTACTCTGGTGCTTAACTCTGCTTACCAGAGAGCACATTATTCAGTTCATATTTGAGTCGCTCAGAGGCCAACTGTTCATATTTACTGAAAGCCTGTTATGGCCTCATCACCTTACTCGGTATGGATATGGACAGAGCACACTAGAAATAGTCTCCGTCTTTTTGGAGTTTACAGATAGTAGGCGAGACAGACAAGAAACAAGCGTACTCATTGCTGATAAGGGTCTCCAGAAGAAGAAAAACAGCTAAGTGGCATGGGAAGCAATGGGTGCTGAAGCTTGGCTAGTTCAGGCAAGGCATGTCTGCACCTTCCCTGGGACATAGGGCTCCATAGCTCTCTGGGTAGGAATTGTTTTGTTTTTTTCTCTACGTTCTGGAATTCAACCTAGGATCCTGTGCATGCCAGGCAGGTGCCCACCACTATGCTACATCCCCATTCCTGGGTTGTCATCTTTATGCAGAAGAAAAAAAAATCTCTTCCTTGTATGAGAGTCACCAGCAGGCAAGAGACCTCAGCACTTAGAATCGGGGAGAGAATGATCTAGTCAGCTAGTAGCTATACCAGTCAGTTAATTCTCGGTTCCTCCCCTCACTCAGATAGGAAAAAAGATGTTGTTGTTACAACTTAAGAGAAACAGGCAGTGAAGGATAAGCTGGAGGGAGGCTTTTGGTTGGTGGGAGTGAGGCATCGTTAGGAAAAACTTTTCTCCTCTGTTGCCAGGGCTGCTAGAGGGGAGGGCAGCATGGAGTTCCGAAGTCAGCACTGGCTAAGAACAAAAGAGCAGTGAGCCCTTCCTCCAGAGATGCTGGTCCCCTTAGGTCTCACACGAGGCCAACCCAAGGCAAGGAGGCCAGAGATGCCTAGAACCTTTGTAAAAAGAGGCTGTAACATCAAGTTAGGGTGCAGGCTGGCACTGGGTACCAACGACTGAGGGGGAGGGAAAGAGCTGCCATTGTAAGTGCATTGACAGGATTCTCCTTTCTTGTTCAGTTGTCGAGGAACAACACAGACAGTGTTCACCGTCGTATTCCTTGTGTCTCACATGTGGTAGATGTTTAACGTATATGCATTGAGTCAAATTAAAAGGAGCGTATGGGGGAGGGGGATAGACCTAGGAATGGTTTTAGAGAGCAGACCTTCCAGGCACCATAACCCAAGGTAAGCCCCTAGGACAGGGAAGAAATGTCAATACAGTGGATCGTCTTAGGAAAGCAGCCAGGCTGGGAGGTTTTGGGGTTTCAGTGAGCAACTGAGAAGTCAGGTTTGATATCCTGAGCCACTGGTGCTCACACTGGGAAACACTTGCCACGGGAATGGAGGAAAGGAGCTGTGTGTGCGCGTGTGCGTGCGTGCGTGTGTGTGTGTGTGTGTGTGTATGTGTGTGTGTGTGTGTGTTTGGGACACTTCTCTGTAATCTCAGCATTTGGGAGACTAAGGTAGGACGGTTGCTGAGAATTGGAGGCCAGCCTGGGCTACCTGGTAAGATCCCATCTCGAAAGAAACAGTAACAAGCCAGCAAATAGAAAGGAAGAAAGCACTAAGCTGAGGGCCCTGGAAGGCAGGCTGTGACTCTTCATGATTTCTTGGGGCCCTGGCTGGCGTCACCTTCTGTTATGCTCAGAGCAGGTCTCAAGGTGGGTGGCGCCCTCCTGGCCTGCCCCCCATTGAACCCCTTAGTTTTGGCAGTGTTGCTTGTTTGGTTTTCCACTTGGGGCCACTATGAGCTGGGACTCGTTAGCTACCTTTGCCTTCCTTTTAGTCTCTGAGTAAGCACAGAACTGTTCCGAGTTGTTTTTGTTTTGGGGTTGGCTTTTTTCTTTTTTCCTTTTTTTTTTTTTTTTTTAGTAGCTAGTTAGTAACCACAGCAAAACATTCTGGAATAGCCATTTCTTAAGCATGGCCGTGGGATCCCGGGGCTCCAGAAATTCTTTTAGGGGACTGTGAAGTGAAAGCTACTTAAAAATAATGTCAGGATGTTACTTGCCTTTGTCAAGGCTCTCCTATGATTGACAGTTGGATTTTCTAGAGGCTACAGTGCAGGGTGATGTCACCTCTCTGACAGCCATGGCAAACATGCTTGTGCATTTTTGCGTTTTCATAATTTATCAGGCTCAGAGTTTTTTTTTGGGGGGGGGGGTTTCGAGACAGGGTTTCTCTGTGTAGCCCTGGCTGTCCTGGAACTCATTCTGTAGACCAGGCTGACCTTGAACTCAGAAATCCGCCTGCCTCTGCCTCCCAAGTGCTGGGATTAAAGGCATGCGCCACCACTGCCCGGCTATCAGGCTCAGTTTTAATTTTAACTTCTAATTTGGAAACTATTGGTAGATATAAAATTTCTTTGGTGTTTTCAATAAGTTTTAAGAGGAGAAAAGGCTTATGCACAGTAAGCTTGTAATCACAGCACTTAGGGTCTGAAGCAGGAGGATTGGGAGTTTGAGGCTAACAACAAAACAAGAAGAAAAGGAAGAACAAAACAAGAGCTGGAGCGATGGCTCAGCGGTTAAGGGCATTCACTGCTCAGGCTGAGGACCCAAGTTCAATTCCCAGCACCCACATCAGGTGGCTTACAACCTCCTGTCACTCCAGCTCCAGGGGCATACAATGCCGAGGGCATGTACACACACACACACACACACACACACACACACCCTTGAAAAGGGATTCAGAGATTATGACAATTTTTGTTTTTAAGATAGGGCCTGTTGTATAGCCCAGTTTGGCTTTGAACTCTCTATTCCTCTGCCTTAGCCTCCAGAATGCTGGAACTGTAGGCATGTGTCACCATCCATGGTTTAAAAAAAAAAATGATTACTGCCAGCATAGGAGTAAATCTTCAACCTGGAGAGTTTTAGTGTCTAGAAAGTGTTCACGCCTACTATCAGCCTTTGTTGAAGTATAAATTGTGCTACTCCGATGTGTTTTCCAGCTCTCTGTGTGACTATGTGACCTGCCAACAGTACAGGTGCTAGGGAATGAACCCTCTTAGTCTGACCCTGAGGGCCACTTCCTGTCTTCCCCATCCCCTCCACAGCCTCCCTTTGCCTTTTCTCCCTTTCCTTCTCTTTCTCCTGCCTGAGTGTGAATATTAAAAGTATACAATCAAGCATGCAAGTCTCCCAGTAAGAAAACTCCAGTCTAATAACAACTGCATGTTAGAAACTGATTTCTCTCTCTTTTTTTTAATATTTAACTTTTGGGGTTATTTATTTATTTATTTTCGAGACCAGTTTCTCTGTCTAGCCCTGGCTGTCCTGGAACTCACTTTGTAGACCAGGCTGGCCTCAAACTCAGAAATCCACCTGCCTCTGCCTCCCAAGTGCTGGGATTAAAGGCGTGCGCCACCACTGCCTGGCAGAAACTGATTTCTTATCTGGAACAAATTGACACCTGTAGATCACGTGTGATATATTGAGTATGTCTGTGTAGTTCACATGTGCTTTCTGTGATGAAAATAAACAAGACTGGTAGAAATGGCCAGAATTTTGTTCGGATTTTGTTGTTATTTTGTGAGATGACGGCTCGCTATGTAGTCCTGATTAGTCTGGAACTCACTATGTAGACCAGGCTGGTCTTGATCTTATAGCATTCCTTCTGCCCAGCCTCCTGAGTGCTTGGATTACAGATGTGAGCCACCATACCCAGCTCGAAGTGGCTAGATTTTAATCTATCACTTTACATATAGTCACATTTCACACAGTATATTGAACTGACCTCTTACACTGGGTTACAAGACTAGTTTCCTGTGTGAGCAATCGTGTTTAGTTGTGTGGTCCAAGGCTGGGCAGCCCCACAGCGACAGAAGGGTATGTGAGACTCAGAGGACCTAGGTAGGCAGTTTAATGAGGAACAGAGACATGTTGATTCATGTCAGTAAAATGCACGCATGGCCGAGACCACGTGTGTTATTTGTTTGTCTGTGCAGTGTGTGTGGGCATGTGACTCACATGACACACATCTGCCTCTTAGTGAGCACACTGTCCATAGTAGATGTTTCCTGTGTGCACAGTAAATTAAATTCATGGTTTTCGCAGATGGAATTGCTGTCTTAAAGTGTTTCTCACAGGGTTTGAAATCTAATGCACTGAGAGAAGTCACTATGAACAGGTGACCCACTATGAAAAGTCAATTTTTAATGGATAACACTATCAGCATTTAATGCTGCTGGGACAACTATAGCCCTGGTTGGGATGGAACTCACAGATCTGGCCACCTCTGCCTCAATGGCACGTGTCACCATTACCTGGCCAAACAGTGGTGGTTGTTCTTGGTGGTGGCAGGTACTCAGAAAGTGTGGGACAGAGGAGCGCCCATAAGAGTGATGGCCTAGCAGAAGGCCTGATGGTGGAAGGGAGGCAGAGAGGTCCATGGGCTGAGTTTATAGATGGAGTTGATTTCGTCCTACAGACACCTTTCCAGAACCAGCCCTATCTGTCTTTCATAGAGGGGTGCCACTGCCCCTAATTTTCATACTCATCCCAGAGTTTAGTACACTCCAGCCTTCAGACACCCCTCCCCTGTGCATGCGTTGTACCACGTGTGTGTGTGTGTTCGTGCATGTGTGTGTGTGCGTGTGTGTGTGTGTGTGTGCGTGTGTGTGTGTGTGCGTGCGTGTGTGTGTGTGTGTGCATGTGTGTGTGCATGTGCGTGTGCGTGTGCGTGTGTGTGTGTGTGTGTGTGTGTGTGTGTGCGCGCATGTGTGTGCGTGTGTGTGTGCATGTGTGTGTGTTTACCCACTTTTCCTATGGTGGTCCTTCCCCTCCTGCTCACCCCGAGTCCTGTTTCCATGGTGCAGACTGTATTGGTGATCACATACCGAGAACCCCCAAATCCTGAGTATCAGGAGTTTCAGAATCGCCTGCTGATCAGAGCCCGGGAAGACTTTGGTGTGGAGCTGGCCCCATCCCTGGTGAGTAGATCTCTGAGGGTCAGAACAGGCTACGAGGAAGGGACTTCTCACAGAGTCCTTGATCATGGAGCAAGCCCCATTTCAGGCTGTGACTTCCATCCAGGCTACTACCCTTTGACCCCGGGACCGGGGGTGGGGGAGGGGATGGCATGATAGGGGTGGGGGGAGGGAGGAAGTAAGCCAAGAAAGTGGGGAGGCGTGGGGACACGCAGGGGTGGGAGAGTGAACCAGGAAGGGGACCTCAGGGGACATTTGGAGAGTGTTGCTGCTTGCTGTCTCCAGATGAACCTTATTGCTGGCTGCTTCTATGATGGGATCCTGCTCTATGCCCAAGTCCTGAATGAGACTATACAGGAAGGGGGTACCAGGGAAGATGGACTTCGAATTGTGGAGAAGATGCAGGGACGAAGATACCATGGTAATGAAGGGTGGGGGAGTGGAGGCCTGGGGGCTGACGCCAGGCTCAGGAGTGCAGTGGGCAGAAGACAGCTACTCCAGGCACTGCAAGGGAAGAGTCACTGGGGGTCAGGAACAGTCAGAGTGGACACACGTCACTGTGGGCAGAGACTCTGAGACAGTGAGATGGGGGGGGGGTACGGGGGACGACAGAAGGAGAGTGGCCAGGGTTAGATCTCAAAAGTGAGGGACACTCTTTTTTATCTTAGGTGTAACTGGACTGGTTGTCATGGACAAGAACAATGACCGCGAGACTGATTTCGTCCTGTGGGCCATGGGAGACTTGGATTCTGGGGACTTTCAGGTGATGGGGGAGAGGACAGGGAGGAGGGATTGGTCCTAAGATCCAGAGGGGACAGAATCCTTTGCTCTGGGGGGCAGGAGCTTACTCCCTGCTGGGCCTTCATCACGGTGGGGGCGCAGGGAGAAGGCTGCGCATGCGCACGTGGCAGGCCTGTGGGCCCAGCGTTCTGCTTCCTCACAGCCCGCAGCCCATTACTCTGGAGCAGAGAAGCAGATTTGGTGGACAGGCCGGCCAATTCCCTGGGTGAAGGGGGCCCCACCTTTGGACAATCCCCCCTGTGCCTTTGACTTGGACGACCCATCCTGTGATAAAAGTGGGTGTGTGCAGGGACTGGGAGCAGTCCCCCCTTTACCCTGCCCCTGCGCTCTGCCCCTACCTCACTGACACCCATTCCCACTCCTGGCTATGCCTTCTCTCTGTCTGCAGCTCTCTCTCTTTCCGTCAAGAACGCTCTGCACCTCCTGCGCCTGTGTCTCTCTGCCCTCAGCCACTCCAGTCTTTCTCAGGGCCTCTCTTCTCTCTTCCTCTCCTTCAGCTCCACTTTCCACTCTGGCAATCGTGGCCCTGGGCACGGGAGTCACCTTCATCATGTTTGGTGTTTCCAGTTTCCTAATTTTCCGGTGAGTTCTGGGTTTTCCTATCCTCATGGCGCCTCTTGCTGCATGGCCTCTGGCTGAGGCAGGGGTCCCTGTCGTGTGGCTGGCAAGTCTCCTAACCCGGTGTGGGTTTCTTGGACTGGCAGCTTTCTCTCTGGCCTTTGAATTTGGTCCCCCTTCATCCTAGGTATTTATCTTGCTTTTGTTTGTAACCTGGGTAGACTAGTTGTTGGTTTGGTTATTGTTGCTGTTGTTTTTTGTTTGTTTGTTTGTTTGTTTGTTTTGTGACAAAGTCTTGCTAAGTAGCCCAGACTGGCCTTGAACTCAAGAGTCTACTCCCTCACACTCCTGAGTATTGGGTTTACAGATGTGTGTCATGGAGCCTTATTTGAATACTGTTTTTGTGTTTGTGATAAGGTTTCGTTGTAGAGCTCTGGCCTGTCTGGAACCCACTATGTAGACTAGGCTGCCCTTTAACTTCTCAGGGTTTTGCCTACCTCTGCCTTTCAAGTGCTGGAATTAAAGACCTCCTCCACCATGCCTTATCTCTGAATAAGGATTTTTTAAAAAAGAAGTAGTTTTTATTTATATATCTCCTGTATGTCTGTGTAAATGTATACCACCACACACATGTGTAGGTGCCTATAGAGGCTAGAAGAGGCCATCGGATCCTCTGGAGCCTGAGTTACAGGTGGTTGTGAGCAGCGCAGGATGGGTGCTTGGAATTGAACTTGGGTCTTCTGGAAGAGCAGCAGGTGCTCCTAACCACTTAGGCTCATCTCCAGCCCTGGAGTACTGACTTTGGGTAGAGTTTGGGTCAAAGGTGAATTTCTATACACTGCTTGCCACCCCCCCCCCCCTCCTCACCTCATTCCCACTGAAGTGCAAACAAATTCTCACAGTTCTGGATAGGTGGGAGATCTGAGATCAAGTCTGCAACAGCTTCTGTGTCTGGTGAGGGTGCACGTTCTGATTTGTGGAAAGTAATGTTTCACTGTGTCTTCACAGAGTGGAAGACTGGCTGTCCTGACTTAGCTATAGGCTGGGGATGGAGCAGCACCCTGGTAGAGTATTTGCCTAGCATGTTCAAGGCCATAGATTTAATCTCTAGCCTGGAAGAGGGGAATGAAGAGAGAGGAGAGAGGAGGGAAGAAGGGGAGAGAGAGAGAGCGAGCAAGAGAGAGAGAGAGAGAACTAGAGTTGTGTGGTGGTATATATCTACAATCCCAACATTTGGAAGGCTGAAGCAGGAAGACCATCATTAGTTTAAGGCCTACCTGTGCTCTGTCTCAAAACCAAATGAAACCAAACCAACCAAACCAAACCACTTTGCCTGTGACACTGAGTGTTCATGTCCCAGTCCGGTGGCAGTTGCAGCTTCCTGGAAGCTTAGTGGGTGGCAGGACAGGGCTTGTCCGTCGGCTGAGATGTGCAGTCCTTACAGGAAGCTGATGCTGGAGAAGGAGCTGGCTAGCATGCTATGGCGCATTCGCTGGGAAGAACTGCAGTTTGGCAACTCGGATCGCTATCACAAGGGTGCAGGCAGTCGCCTGACGCTGTCGCTGGTGAGCCCTTGGCCCTCCGTCTTCCTCTGACTTCCTGTTCTCTCTTACCCTGGACCTTTCCCCCCCGCACACTGGCCTGTAATGATAGACCCTTGCACCACCACCACCACCATCTAATGTTCCTTTCATCCTTCCGCCTCCATGTTGCCCTTGGCCCCAGCGGGGATCCAGTTACGGCTCGCTCATGACAGCCCATGGGAAATACCAGATCTTTGCCAACACCGGTCACTTCAAGGTGAAGAGTCATCTGCTTGTTCTGGTTCCCGACCATTTCATTGTGTCTCATCCCCATCTGCCACCTCTGCCCCTGAACCTCTGCCCCCTCACAGTCCCCGCTGTCTTCCCAGCGAGGTTCTTGGGAGCTCTCAGTTCTCTAGCATCTCAGATACCCCTGAGGCTCAGGGTCTTTGTCTGTTTCCACCCCACCTTAGGGAAATGTTGTTGCCATCAAACACGTGAATAAGAAGCGCATCGAGCTGACCCGGCAAGTTCTGTTTGAACTCAAACACGTACGTACTTGGGTATGAGTGGGAGGTGAGGGTGGACAGGGAAGAGGAAATGAGGGGACCATGGTTCCCTGGCTAACGGGATAAGGGGCTTATTTATCACTGATTCCCAGTTGCAGGTGTATGTAAGAGAAATGTCATTGCTCACAGTGGTATTTCTGTATTTCCGTATTTATTTATTTAGAGACATAGTCTCTCTGTGTAACAGCTCTGGCTATCCTGGAACTTACTATGTAGACCAGGCTGGCCCTGAACTCACAGAGATCCTACTGCTTCTGCCTCCCCAGTGCTGGGGTTAAAGGTGTGCGCCACCATGTTTGGCCTCTGTATTTAAGCTTTAGGGCTGCCCATTCTCTTGTTTTGTTTGTTTGTTTGTTTGTTTGTTTTGTTTTGTTTTGGTAGATGAGAGATGTCCAGTTCAACCATCTTACTCGCTTCATCGGAGCCTGCATAGACCCTCCCAACATCTGCATTGTCACCGAGTATTGTCCTCGTGGGAGCTTACAAGTGAGGGACAGGGGTAGGAGACTGTGGTAGGGTGGGGGTGGAGGTTCCAAAGTCACCTTGTGTCAAAGGGTAGCCCGTGAGACTGGGGACAGACCCTGATCTCTAACGTGTCACTGTCAGGATATTCTAGAAAATGACAGCATCAATTTGGACTGGATGTTTCGCTACTCGCTCATCAATGACCTTGTGAAGGTAAGTCTTCCCCGCCATGTAAAATGTCTCAGTCCCTCAATCTTCGCTGCAGTTTCTCTCCTGGATCTCTAACAGCCAAGCTCTTTCCCAGCCCTCTCCTCCCGTGACTGGGTGATGCAGCGGTCCTATGTCCCGAGAGGTTCTTGTCCTCCTGTCCCAGATATCTTTAATGTTTCTCTAGTGTCTCTTTACCTCAAAGGGTTCCCCTGTAGTAGAATCCTATAGCTGGGCATGCCATCATATGGGAGGTTGAGGCAGGGGGCTGCTCTGACTTGGAGCTTGACCAAGGCTTCAGAGTGAGTTTCAGGCTAGTGTGGACTACATAACAAGATCCTATCCAGAAAAAGAAGACAATTAAACCAAACCGAACAGTGACGAGGCATCCCTTAGCTGGGTGTGGGTAGTGCACATGTGTAATCCCAGAACTCGCTGAGACAGGAGGATTGGGTGTTCGAGAACAGCCTGAGCATCAGTAAGAATCTGTCTCAAAACAAACAAATGAAGACGTCGAATGAGGTCTCCGTGCACTCGTCTCCTGTAATTTCATGCTTTAACCAATATTCCCCATGCCTGTAACTAACTGCGGAAGAGGTCTCTAGTCTTTAACATTTCTAAATTTAACTGCTTGTTTCTGGAGACTGGGTCTCTCTGTGTTGCCTTGGCTGACCTGGAAGTATCTCTCTGTGGACCAGGCTGACCTTGAACTCAAGAGATCTACCTGCCCCGGCTCCTCTGTACTGGGATTAATGGCAGGGGACAACACTTGTAGCTTTGATTTCTTTTAGAGACAGGGTTTCATGTTGCCTAGACAGGCCTCAAACTTACTATGTAGCCAGAAATTGCTTTGAACTCCTGACTTTCCCATCTCTACTTCCCCAATGCTAACATTGTAGGTGTGCACCACCATCGTACCTGGTCAGAGACTGAAACGTATTTGTATGTTAACCTAAGAGAGAGGAAGGAAACTTGCACTAAATCTGTTTCCATTCTAACGGCCAACCATTTTAAAATGACTCAGAGGCCTGCAGATGGCTGAAGCACACTGATGAATCTTGTATGGCTTAGACAGTGTTCAGAAGCAGGTCTCATCAGCCTACTCATGAGACCGCCTGACTGTGCCTGACACTGGCTCTGATTTTCTGCTAAGTTTTCAGAAAGTTTTTTTTAAAATTAATTTATGCATATGAAAGTTTGCCATCAAGTGAGAGAGGAAACTATTAGGGAAAGCCAATGTAGTTTTGGACAGGAGATGTGGGGATAAACATGAAACCCAGGGGTAAATTCACCAGCTTAGGCATTCCTTCCTAAAGGCCTCGAGCTGCTCAAAGCAATAAAGAGGAGGAACTCGAAGGCCTTGGACCTGTTCAAGGCCAGAGCTTAGCGGTTACACCCTTGTGATTCTGGTCCACAGCAGAGCCTTCTAGCCTCTGTCTGACCACCTGCACCGACTAGGGAGGGCTTCCAGAGTTTCTCTTTGGGGAAACACTGCCTTGCCCTCCCAAGACCGGCCTTTTCATCTCCTGGGGGCAGTGTTCTGACATCTCTGCCTCTAGGAAGCCATGCTTCCACGATGACTTGACTGTTGTTGCCCACCTCTGTCTATTTTTTTCAAACTTTGTCTTCACTACTGTGTGGTCTAGCATTCCTCTAATAGACCCCATTCTGCTCCCACCATGACCTGGATCCTATGCACAGCCATACACAAGAGTTACAAGTGGCTGGCTTTCTATGGAGCACCTAGAGCCTAGCCATGTCTTAAGTCGTGTCCTCCTAAACAGTAGCTAGGAGTGTGAAGTCGGTTCAGGTGCCGAGCTGGTTCTGGCTGCTCCCTTCACTGCTCAGCAAGCCGCCATTCTCAGGGAAACTACCGATGGCTCGCCTCATCCCTCTTCATAAGTATCTCCGCCTATCCCTTGTGCCTTGTAGTTCGATGCTGTTTACATGGGAAGTGATGGCTTTCCCATTCTGCCTGCTTCCTCCAGTCGAGGCTCTACAGGAGACATCATCTCAATTCAGCTTGTTTTTTCGGTCTTAAGATCCTTTAATCTCTAATGATTTGGGGTTGGTGGTCTGAATATCTTTATGAAGTTAGCTGGATCATGCCATGGACTGAGGTTGCCTAAGCCAGATACAATCCAGACACTTACTCTGTATCCTGCAGGGTATGGCCTTTCTCCACAACAGCATTATTTCATCTCATGGAAGCCTCAAGTCCTCCAACTGTGTGGTGGATAGTCGATTTGTGCTCAAAATAACAGATTACGGTCTGGCTAGTTTCCGATCAACTGCTGAACCGGACGACAGCCATGCCCTCTATGCCAGTGAGACTGCTCCCTGCACCCCCCTCCCCCCAAGCCATCCCCTCCCCCACACCTCCTCCCTCTGCCGCCTACCTTTTATGTCACCCTTCAAGCCTTGGTCGTTTCTTCCCGGGGAGGGGGTAAGAGGGAGACCAGTAGTAGCAACATGGGGCTGAGCCCAGGTGGCATCCAAGATGCTGTTTGGGGAACCTAGCCAGCCTGTTCACTCTTTGCAGAGAAGCTGTGGACTGCCCCAGAACTGCTTAGCGGGAACCCCTTGCCAACCACAGGCATGCAGAAAGCAGATGTCTACAGCTTTGCCATCATTCTACAGGAAATAGCACTTCGAAGTGGTCCTTTCTACTTGGAAGGCCTGGACCTCAGTCCCAAGGGTGAGCGAGTCCGTTGCTACACAGTCGCTTCTGCTAGGGAAACCTGAGTCTTCATCCAAACTTCCTGTCACCCTTAGAGATTGTCCAGAAGGTGCGGAATGGTCAGAGGCCGTATTTCCGGCCAAGCATTGACCGGACACAACTGAATGAAGAGTTAGTTTTGCTGATGGAGAGATGCTGGGCCCAGGACCCAACAGAACGTCCAGACTTTGGGCAAATCAAGGGCTTCATTCGCCGGTTTAACAAGTGAGAGGTCACCCAGGCTCAGAGGCTCCCGGGGGACAGAAACATTATCATTCTCAGTGGATGCGGCTGGTGTGCCTCAGGGGTGGGTTAGATAGGAAGCCTTGTCATTCTTGAGCACCTTGGAGCAGGTGTGATAGCCTGGCCTCCCTGCAGGGAAGGTGGTACCAGCATATTGGACAACCTCTTGCTGCGCATGGAACAGTATGCTAATAACCTGGAAAAGCTGGTGGAGGAACGCACACAGGCCTATCTAGAGGAGAAACGCAAAGCGGAGGCCCTGCTGTACCAAATTCTACCCCAGTAAGACCTTTGTCCCCCTTCTCCGAGAATTTCCTCACATTCTAGCTCATCCATCTTCTGAGAATTTGTTTGCCACCCTGGGAACCCTGGGTGACGTCTTGCCACAGTAAGCCCTCCTGGCTACAGGCAGAATGCTCTCACTTGGTCTCCATATGGGCTGTGCTGTCATCTTTCAGTTTCCAGTCCCTCCTTCTTGGGGCACTGTTCTTTCTCACCTTTGTCTGACCAAGTATATGCAGAACGATTTCAACTGGAACCACTTATCCCCACGGGAGTCCCCTCGCAGTGCCGGCCACTTTTGCACCCGGATGTGCACTGAGCTAGGTGACATCGTCTCAGCTGCTTTCCTTTTCTTCCACCAAAGCCAACTTCCATTCTAAGGCTTGGCTGTGCCACATACCCCACCCTCTCCCTCCTTCTCTCTCAGAGCGGGGCTGAGGGGACACTCTTGCTTCCTAGTTCTGTAGCAGAGCAGTTAAAGCGGGGAGAGACGGTTCAGGCGGAGGCCTTCGACAGCGTCACCATCTACTTCAGTGACATCGTGGGCTTCACAGCGCTGTCAGCTGAGAGCACCCCCATGCAGGTGAGAGCCGTGAGGGGAGCGGGCATGGGAGTGCTGGGAGAGCCTCGATGGACTAGTTTGCTCTAGAGCTCTTTTGTCTTTCAGCTTGAGAATTTTTTAGGAACTTGGGCACTAATTTCAGAGCCTCTGCTTTCCCGTCCTGTTAGGTGGTGACACTTCTTAATGACCTTTATACCTGCTTTGATGCCATTATCGACAACTTTGATGTCTACAAGGTGAGAGCTGGAGCTGACCTCCTTCTAAGACCCATTTCAAACCCAGTTTCCTGAACCCCACAGACCTTATCCACTCCACAGTCAGCGCTCCCTAAGTTTCTCCAGCGTCCTAGTGTTCTAATGGGTGTGAGTCTAGCAGGCGTGGACACTGGCACAACACCCGTGGCTCCCAGGCTTCCTGATCACGAGCTTTAGTCCCTTCCTCTCTGGGGTATTAGTGATACAGACGCCTGGTCTCTCCTTCCAGAACAGTCCGAGGATGCGGGCACAGCCTGACTATGGATGGGGTGGGGGAAATACATGTTACAAAGCTCTTTGTTAAAGTCATTGTCGGGTTATAAAGTCATTTGGTTAAGGGGCTAACTTGCCCTTGGGCGTAAATGTGCTGCATTTGCATATGGATTTTATAGCTAATTATGTGGCCTTAGGCAGGGTCAGGATTTCTCTGAGCTTTGGTTGTTGCAGCAATAGTTTAGTTATCATGCAAACTGATGGGCCAGCAAGAGGGCTTGGTGGGTAAGGGCGGCAAGCCTGGTGTCTTAGGCTCAGTGCCTGGAATCCCTATGATGGAAGGAGAGAAGTGATACCCACAGGTGTCCTCTGACTTCCACATTCATGTGCGTGTGGGCGTGCACGCACAAATAAATGTGAGACCTATTTTTTTTTAGATGTTCCTAACATGTAGTGTGGTTGTGGCAGGTAACAATATTGGGCATGGTGAGACCTGCCTGTCATCCCAGTATTTAGGAGCTGGGACAGACGGATCACGAGTTTAAGATTAGTCTTGGCTATACAACGGGACCCTACCTAAACATAAAAGAGGACCTTTTAAAGCTTACTTTACCCTTTCTGATGTTTCTCTAACAAAATTCCCATAAACCCTTTACTTAAATCCATCAATTATTTTTATTTCCTCCTACTTATTTTATACGTCTCCTTCCCTCTCTGGAACGTTTGGGAATCAAGCCTCCAGCTTTTCTCACGCTGCTCTGTTCTAATGCTGACTACATCCCTGGCCTTATTATTTTTTTTAAAATTCATATAAAAATTCATATATTCTGGAAAATTTGAGAGTAAGTTTTAGATAAAGTACCCCTTTATCCCTAAATTCTAAGTGTGGGCTCCCTCCAGACTTCACTGTGAGCCACAGGTTGGTACAGCCACCAGCGTCGGGAGCTGCTTCTTCCCTGACAGCCAGGCCATCTGGTCCATGCTACGGAGCATACGCTACTCTCTTTGTGCTTCTGGGTTCTTTGGACTGGGACTGGGATCCTGTCCACTTGTTCAGCAAATGCCACTGAGGACTCCCCAGGGGCTGGGGTCGCGAGGAAGAGTCAAGTATTCCCCTGTCTGGCCTCCTCTTACTCCCAGATTCTCAGGGCCATGGCATGTAGTCCCTCGTCTCTCTGGTCAGTCATGGTCTCCCAAGCTGTCAGGATGACCCCTGCTGTCCAGCTAACCTCCTTTCTCGCTCTCCCCGAGACAGCTGGAGATGACCTCTTAAAACTAGTTTTATTATTTTACTTATGTGTGTGTACCTATCTGAGTATGTGCCACATGGGTGCAGTTGCTGTGGAGGCCACAAGAGGGTGCCATATCCCCTAGAACTGGAGTTACAGGGAGTTTGAGCTGCTACATGGATGCTGGGAACTGAACTCAGGTCCTCTGGAGGAACAGTCAGTGTTCTAATGACTGAGACTACAGGTGACCTTCTAATCTCCCCTTTAAATCAGGTGGAAACCATTGGGGATGCCTACATGGTGGTATCTGGCCTTCCAGGCCGAAACGGTCAGCGCCATGCACCAGAAATTGCTCGAATGGCCCTAGCATTGCTAGATGCTGTCTCTTCCTTCCGCATCCGCCATCGACCCCATGACCAGCTGAGGTTACGCATAGGTGTCCATACTGGTAAGGCTGATTCTCACCTGGCCCTAGTGTCTACTTTTCCAGATCTTTCCCAACCAGTTTGTTTTTACAGGGCCAGTCTGTGCTGGGGTGGTTGGCCTGAAGATGCCCCGGTACTGTCTTTTTGGAGACACAGTAAACACTGCTTCTCGAATGGAGTCGAATGGCCAAGGTGAGGACAACAGCTTTTAACTCCAAACTTGACCTGTCTTACTCTTTTCTTTTCGGAGTTCTTCCATATCTCTCTGTTGGATGGTCCTGAAGTGCCCCATTCTTGGTCTTATGTTGATTCTTATAATTACGCTCTGGCAGGACTGGTGACAATTCTTCTCTTGTCTTTTCTTGAATTTTTCTTTCTCCCTCTGCCCCTGGTCTACATCACCCTAGCTCTAAAGATCCATGTCTCCTCGACCACCAAGGACGCCCTGGATGAGCTGGGATGCTTCCAGCTCGAGCTCCGTGGGGATGTGGAGATGAAGGTGATGGCAGGCTGTGGGGGAGTGGATCATGGGAGGATGATGGTGGGGGGAGAGAGGGAGACAAAGACACTAACACACAAGAGTCTGAACTGTGCTCATCCCCCTGCCTCCAGGGAAAAGGAAAAATGCGAACTTACTGGCTCTTGGGAGAGCAAAAGGGACCTCCCGGACTCCTGTAAAGCCCAGGCCGGCCATCTTCTGCTGCTGGTACTTGGATGGGCAATGGTCACTGTGTTTCCACACAGCAAAAACAGACGTAGCCATATCAGATGGAAAACATGCATAGACACAAACCCCCTGCCTTATGTGGAAATCATAGCCCCCTGCCGCTCAGCCTTGTACATAGACCTATCCCTCCCTGCCCTGGTCCTCTTCCTGCCTCCTGTAAATATCTGTATCTAGACCAGAATATTTTGTCCAAGTATAAAACAACAACAACAAAAAATCATGGTGTCATTGTCTGGGGTCCAGGCCATCCCAAGAGAAGAATACTGGTTGTGGACACAGTTACTCACAGAATCAATGAATTAGCAGCTTGAGGATGAGAGTGCTTTATGTAAAACCCCTCATCGGGGACAGAGAATCAACTCCATCCAATCTACCTCTGTAGTATAAACAGAAACTGATTTCAAATCCCACGTCTGCTTCTCTCCTCGATTCTTAGATTGGAGTTGTTTTCGTCCTTCCACACCCCTGCCCTCCTCCCTGACAGGCAAGGGAAGATATTACCCCCACTTGGTGGGGGCCGCTCTCAAGCTCGTAAGGCAAGGGCTGCCCCAGCGACAAGGGCACGGGCGTCGAGAAGCTGCAGTTCTTCCGGAATGGTGTGTCCAGTGTCCTGATGTCACTGACACCCTGGGGGAGTACCAGGATACAGATGCCACCCTTACCCAAGCCAGAACATAAGAGCCTCTCCCACACCCCAGTACCTAGTCGCCCACACACACCGGTAGCCGTGCTGCCCGCTGAATCCAGAAGGTTTCAGGCTGCTCCTGGCGGTAATCATGAGGCTGTGAGGGAAGAGGTACTGAACTCCTGGCCTTTGGCACTCTCTAAACTTCCAGGATTGCTGCTCTCCCACTCCTAGGCAGAGCAGAGCTGTGCAAGAAGGGCAGGCTGGGTTCTCACCTTTGTTGAGGCAGGAGGCGCTGCTCGTACCAGCTCCACTCTGTAGTCATGGTGTGTTACCGACTCGGTCTCAAAGAGCTTCCTTGCAGGTTCCTGCTCTGCCTGCACCTCTTTACTATGTAGCCATGTGAGAGGTCAAGACCATCCCCCTGGTTTCTCTCCTCCCCTCCCCCCTTCCCAGGCTCTCACCAGATCTGGTGTCGCAGGAGCATCTCCAGCATGGCTTCACGCTTCCCTGGGAGAGGACAGAAGAGAAATCTAGTCAGGAACTAGCGTCAGAAATGAGTTGAGCAAAGAAGGGGAATCTTGGGGTTTGCCCTTATAGCCACCAAACAATCCACAATCCCACCAGGAAGTCCGGTCTCCCTTTTCTGTCTCCTGGGCTCTTTCTGGTCCCCCATCTCTCATGCTTCACACCTCGAAGTGGCTGACAGATGTGTCTTGGGAGCTGGTATGAGTCTCTCTGGGTGGTGCTAGAAGACATGGGTGACTGGGGCTGCGTGGTCAGCAGACCCTGGTGTCCGTGTCGGAAGAAGTAACTCTCAGAGCCATCTTGCAATGGAGGGATTTGATCCAGCTGGTTGGTGGCTCTCTGTGGACCCCACGTTAAGTAACTATGAGTTGCCTCCTCATACTGACCCTCATCATAAACTGTTGGCTTCCCCAGGTATCTGGGGTAGGCCCTTAGGAAGAGAGGGCAGACCTCTTCATACCTCTTCCTCCCAGTTGTAGAGGAGGCACTGGCCACGTGGCCGTGCTTTACAGAGAGTTTCCTCAGATTCAGCCTCTGGAGGTTCACATGGCTCACATGGCTCACATGGCCCGAGTGCTCCAGGTTCTGGAGGTTTATATGGCCCTCTCACTCCAGGTTCTGAGACTTGCAGAGGTTCCCAGGAGCGTTGTGGCTTCCAGTGTAAGTGCTGACACCATGCATTATAATCAGGGGCCAGGTCAACTGGGATGCATCTGTACCCTTGAGGAATGCAGGTGCTGAACTTAGGACCCTGTCCAGGGTCAGCAGGACCAGGTCCAGAGGCAAGAGCAGGTCCCGAGGCAGAAGAATCAGGTCCAGAGGCAGAATCAGGTCCAGAGACAAGACTAGGTACAGAGGCAGGAGCAGGCCCAGAGGTGGGCCCGGAGCCCTGGCTAGGCTCAGAGCTCTGGCCAAGACCACAAGTGCCAGAGCCAGAGCCATGCACAGAGCTATGACAAGGATAAGAAGAGGTAGGATCAGCCCTGGAGCTGAGGTCTGCCATATTACAGGGATCCTGAGGAATACAAGAAACATAGAAGGGCTGAAAGCCAAACCCATGGCCTCTATGATGGGCTGGAGGGCAGGGTGCCCCGTAAAGACTGTCAGAAGAGGGCTCTGTCAGCACAGAGTACTGCGCCGGAGCCTCGGCAGGGGCAGTAGACCTAGGACTACTACTCGAAGAAGGAACAGGTTCTGAAGGGGTATCTAGTCTTTCGGAGCTGGGCTGTACATCACAAGATCTGGAAGACACGAACACATCAAGGTTGTCAAAACTGCTGCAAAGTTAGTCCGTTGACCTCCCTTGTTCTCCATGGCTCTTACCGCGACAAAGACCCCTCTGTAGACTCGGTGGTCTCCATTTTCGGACTCCACCTCCCGGGTTGCCATAGAGACGGCAAACAACTCCAGGAGACTGCGCACAACCGGAGCTGGGCGGACCCGAGGGTGGCGGGTAGCAGAGATAAACAAACGCTCTCCAGGGGCGGAAGTCTTAGACTTGGTGCTCTCCAATAGCCCCGGCTCCAATCGGCCTCACTTGGGCTTTTAAGGTTCCACTAATCTGAACTCTTGCCTTCATGCCCAACTTGATTGATTAGTTCTAAGGTGACTATGGGGAAGCATTGGAGAAAAGCCCAGGAGGGCATCAGTATGAACTCCTGTTTGGTTCATCCCCTAAGTTAAAAGAGCAGTTTTTTGTTTGTTTGTTTTTTAAAGTTTAAGGATAAAAATATATGAAATAGGGTCTGAGAATGCAGCTCATTGGTATAAGTACCCAAGGTCCTGGATTCGATCCTTATCACAAAGAGAGAGAGATGCAGATTACAGCAAAATGCAAAGGAATATGGTACAATAGACATGTCTCTGTCTAGTCATCCAGACAACTTTCTACTATTTTTTTTTCTAGTAGTTTGTCCTAGAGTGGACCATTAGACACTAGCAGATCTGCACCACATACTCCTTTAACCACTGACTGGGTCTTAGGATCAATTTTCTTTCACTTATTTTGGTATAAATTTGTTACATATTTAAGACAGGGATACAAAATTGAGGGAGAATAAGTTTATTAACACCACAAGGTTCCTTTTCCCATTCTCCGTCCAAGCATCCAGGCCTGTGGTCCTTGGCCAGCTGGCAGGTTTAGCCAGGTGGCCACTGCAGCTGTCGGCCTCCAAGTACGTGAATGTGCAGGTGATACACAGACTGTGCGCCCATCTTGCCATCATTAACCACTGAAACAGAGCTTGAGGTTAGGGGATCAGGGTCACGGGGGAGGTCAAAACAAGAAAAGACCACATCAAGTAATAGGGATTCATGGACAAAAGCCACTCACCAAGTCGATACCCATCTTTCAGACCCTGGGCCTGTGCTATCTTCTTGGCCACAAGGAGTAAGTGTCCTAGAAGCTAAAGGGAGAGGGCAGAGGCAGAGGTGGCTCTCCCCATAGGAGCCAAACCTCTAGTTTAATCCAGGGCTCCTCCCAGACAAGCCCCCACCCAACCCCCCACCCCCACCCCCGGACCCTGTTCTCCTCACCTGCTGGTCGTCCTCTTCAGCCTGGCTAATTCGAGGAATGGGCTTCCTAGGAATGACCAGAAAGTGCACAGGAGCCTGAGGAGCTACGTCACGGAACACAAGGCACTGGGAGCAATGACAGGTGAGAGACTGGTGTTACTTCATCAGGCGCCATTGCACCCATGACATTCACAAGAGGATTGGGCCCCACCTGCTGATCTTCATATAGAATGTCAGCTGGGAGACTCCGGTCCAAAATCCGGGAGAAGATGGTTGGCGATGCTCCTCCAGGAGCTGCTTTCTGGGCCTTGGCCACTTCACTCCCGTCGGACACCCCTGCGTTTCCTCGGACCTGAGGGTGGGGCGGGTGACCCCAAGGGAGAGAGTAATTTCCCCAAACACTTAGTTGAGGTTGGAAGATGCTGGGCTCTGAGTGTTACTAACACCATTCTTCTAAGAACCTATTAGTGCTTTTCACTCCAAGGAAAAATTCCTGACTTTCAGAGCCTGAAGAGTAGGCCAGGTGATGGTGGACCTGGTTACAGAACACGCAGTGATTCCTATGCGGGACTTAGGAGTGCAACTGATTCCTGTAACAGTGCCTGAGAAATCTAGCACTACCCAGGTAAGAAGACCCAGAAGGGCAGTTTCAAGAGTGAGGTTTTCCCCTGGGTGTGGAGTCGTACATTTGTAATTCCAGCACCTAGGTCAGGGAGGCAGGAGGATTGGCTACGTTTAGAGACTCTTGGCTGGTGTGGGATACATAAGACTCTGTTCCCCAAAGCAAGACAACATTGAGGCCTCAGTTCCAACGCTACCCTTGCATACATCAGATGAATGCCCCTGACAACTTCAAAGCATGAATGAAACTCTTTACTGTTTTTAACGTATTTCTACTACACGTTTTCTGATCTTTAAGCCTTGTTACTTGATTTAATGTATTTGTCCTGACACTGGCTGATTTCTCATTTGGGTGTCAAATCTTATTGTGCAGCTTTCCTGTTAGTGTTTCTATGCAGGCCAAGCTGGCGCAGTCCTGGTAATTCTGCTGCCACAGTCTCCCACATTGCTGGGATTATAGGAATGCGCCACCATGCTTGGCTTCTACACTGGACTTTCGGTTCCAGTCATGTGAATCAGCGGAGTTACGGAAGAGTTCAGCTAAGTGAACTAGGCTGTACCTGAGGGGATAATAGGTAGGGATATCCCAGTTTCCCACCGGTTCAGAGAGGGCTGGAGCCAGTGTGTGACACTGAAGCAAAACAGTGGGGTCAATGAAATCGCTGCTGCGTGTGGTGGTGTGTGAAAGATGAAGGAGCAAAACTGGTGCACATTATAGGGTCAGAGGTCCGAGGAAGACAGCCGGCTAGCTCCCAGAAGGGAGCACTCACTTCTTGCAAGGGGCACGGTTGAGGTAAGCCGAGAGCTGGCTCCCGGACAGCAGCACACGCTCCATCTCAACCGAGACGCCCCCCGGCTGTTCCCAGAAGCGGTCGCAGGCAGATCGCTTCTCTCCGGGACTGGAGTCAGACCTGCCCGCCCGCAGAGTCCCGGAATTTGACCCTTGGTCGAGGCAGTGGCTCCGCGGGGATGAGTGCTGCGCGTGCCGGGCCCGGAACGCGCCAGTGCCTGCAAGACCCCTCGTCCCTCTGGCTGCTTCTCACCTGCGCCCCCCGGGCCCCCGCGGCAGCCAGGGTTCTGCGCGCAGCGCGCAAGCCCACGGCCAGCAGCACAGCAGCAGCCATCTTCCTGAGAGTGTCGCCTGCAGGCGCAGCCCCATTGGCCGTGGCCTGCTGGGGGGCGGGTCCCGTCGTACATCTCATTGGCTGCCTCTGCGAACGCAGGGCCAATTTTTGTTTGGTAGCGTGAAAACTCTTTTTCCATTGGGTCCCTACGCAGTTTCACTCTGAGATACATTCCCATTCCATTGGAAGGACTAAACCTGGGGGTGGGATATTCTCCTAATGGACTCAGGTTCGCCACCTTGACCAAGCGCTCGTTCTCGGCCTGTCCCTTTTAGCTCTGGCCCCTCTTGAGGGGTAAGGGGGGTGAAGAGGGCGGGGCCTCGCCACCTGCTGTACAAAAGGCTAAAAGTAGCGCAGACCCATCTCCGCATTGGTCAGGAGGGCGGGGTTCTGAGGACATTCGGTGTTTATTGGCTCCCGAAGAACATGGGCGGGACTCAAGGTGAATTGGGACCTTTTTTTTTTTTTTTTTTTTTTTTAAAATCTGTAGGGTAGGCACCCAGTCTTTTCTTAACAATTTCAGCCTTTGGACCACTGCAAAGATTTAAAACATATCGTATGAAAATATCTTTTTAAAATCGAGATCAATTTCTTCCTGTTCTTGCTCCCACTTACATCAGTTTTCAGGGCATTTTTTTTTCCTTAAACGAGTGAGGATGTATGTTATACTATGCGTTATTCTTTTCTCCACTTCATAAATGGTGGGTGGTATCGTTACCTCTGTGCCCAGCATTTTCAGTGAGGCAGGTCTGATTGTATACACTTTTTTTAAATACAAAAATTGTGTGTGTGTGTGTGTGTATACGCCTGTGGGTTATGTGCATATGGATGCTATAAGGCGTAGGATGTCCTGGCGCTGGAGTTACAGGCTGTTGAGAGCCACCTGATGTATGTGCTGGTAGCTGAATTCCAGTGCTCTCCAAGTTCAGTATATGTCCTTAGCTGCTTAGCCATCTCTCCAGCCCTTAAAGATTTATTTGTTTACATGTGGGTGTATGTGCAAGCCCATGTGGGTGTCTGTAGAGGCCAGAAGAGGGTGCCAAAGATGCCTCCTTAAAGCTGGAGTTACATACACATAGTGTGAGCCTCCTGATGTGAACCAAGTTTAAGTCCTCTACAAGTATAGCAAGCACTGAACCATCTCGCCAGTTCTGCTTCATGTTTTGAAATAAGAAACACAGTATTTCCCTTGAGCAGCAGAGGCAGGAGGATCACTCATGATTTCCAGGCCAGTGTGGTCTACACAGCAAGACTCTGTCTCAAAAAAACACTAGTATCCCCTCACTCCCACCCCTCTAAATACTCACCACCTGGAGAGTTCTGGTCTGGCACAATAAGGTAAGTTACTATTATATCTTTAGAGGCTGTTATGTGTTTGCACATGTCCTGATATATAAATGCTCAACAGTTGAGTATTTGGTGTTTTGCTGTTCTGCAGCTTTTTATGGTAGTAATAAATGTCATGCTCCTTGTTATGTTTTTCAGATTACGGTAGTTTATACACTGCAATGGCCACACACTGTGTCCCCAGTGACCTGATCACAGTAACTCTATTAACAGAATTAGTTTTATATGATTATCACAGCACATACCACCAATGCCGAGACACTCTGGAGTCAGGACAGTCAATCTCTCTTACATAACTATATTATTAGACCTCCCTCCCTGAGGGTTAATATGTCACCATATGATGTTTGCCCTGGGGTCCTAGCGATCTAGGCTGTATCCCTTTCTTTACAAATGGCCTTTCTAAATATGAGGAAATGGAAGGCCACCTTGACCTTGAGCTCTAGATGTGAGACTTGAAAGCTGCCCCCGAGAAGGGCAGGAGATAAGTGGGGCTGGGATGAGAAGAGGGTGGAGATCTGATGGGGGCTAAGCTCCAGAGCTGGGTATTTCTTTGGGTTTTGACACAGCAGGCCACATAGGCTATTTGTTTTGTAGATCCAGCAAAGAGGGAACCTAGCATCACAAGGCCCACCAGTGTCAGACTGTCCTGTGGCCATAAAATCACCTACGGAGTTCTGACACTCCCTGATATCCACAAACCTGACCCTGGCATGGACTCCTTATTCCAAACACTGACACCGGCCACCACCTGCAGCTGCTCTCTGCAACCTGCCTGCTCCTCCGGCCCCGTGCTGCCTGCTCCGCGGGCCCCAGTGCTGCTCCGTGGGCCCTGTGCTGCAGTGCACGCCATACACCTGCTCCTGGACCTCAAATAAGATTCCTTATCACTTTGATGACTCCCATCACCCGGCAGTTGTTCCCTGGCATTGCTTTTCTCCACTTGAGACATCTTCTCCCTTCACTTTTTCAGTCCCATGTCTTTTGCCTTCTTTTCCTCACTATCACGACAGCATCCCATGTGCACCCACTAATTTAAACTTCCCCTTTCATCTCTAAGCAGATTCTCACTTCCAACCCCACAAATCCTACATGCTGCACTTGTCCCGTTTCCTCCAATTCCTTCCACCATCCTCCCCCACTGCTCACTTTTCTTGTCCAGTCTCCCACTGTCCACTAACTCACTAATTCTCTTTCCCAGGAAGTGCAGATGTCATCAGAAGGGAACTTCTAGGAGTCCCTGCTCCCTGCATCTCACACTTCCTTCTGTGTTTTAAGAAATGAAGTGTCTCTTCATCAGAGCCTTAACCTCATCCTCTTTCTTCCACACCTGAGATCGTGTCTCACCAAGCACCTCTCCCCTCTTCTGCACCCTTCAGGATCCTTTTGTATATGGCCTTTCCCCCTGATCCTTCCTAAGTTGTTACCTTGATCTACAGCCTACTTTGGGGGTTGTCTGATTTCTTTCCTTTACGTCTTACCCAACCTCCTGAAGGGACTCTTTCAAATTCATGAATATTTGGAGTTTCCCTCCCCATGGCAGTGTAAAACCACTGCCCAAAGTCTCCAACGATCTCCTAATTTCAATGTCTTTGTCTAATGGAATTCCAGGTACAACACAAACCACTGCCTAGTCTATTTTTCACTCTCCTCTTGGCTCTTTTGAAGCCAGTCTCCTGGTGTCAAGACCAGGAGCTTGAAAGTAGCCATAAGAAAGGAAGATGGCTGGAGTCAGCCTTTGTTGGGCTCGGTGCTGTCTCTCGCCAGTAGTTAGAGCTGAGTGTATACTGAGTCTTGACGCTACCTGTTCAATAGAGAGCCAGGTCAGATTCTATTGGTTTCCACTTTATTGCTGATCTTGCCCAGGCTCAGTAAGTCCTGTGCCAGTTCTTGATGTTGTTTGCTCCTGGAGGAGGGAAGAGCAGAGGTGAAAGGGTCAGGTGTGGGGGTCATTTGGGCCAGGGAATGCAAGGGATCTAGGGTGAGAACTGGGGTAGCCAGAGACACCCTGAATCTGGAGGGCCTCAAGGTAGAGTTGGTGAGGATGACATCTTGAAGGCAGGCATCTCTGCAAAAGGCACACAGTCTACTCCTGGGGGTGGAAGGCAGTGCAGGCATGGGATGTAGGCATGGGATTCGGGATAGGCTGGGGATGTAAGACCCAGAGAAGATGTGGGAGAGTGTGGGAGTGCCTTTCTGCCTGGCCTTCTGCTTACAGATGCTGGCATCTATCCCATGTTGTTCCCTCACCATAAGGTCTCTTTCCTTTTCGCCTGGTATCCCCAGTCTCAAAGAACGTCTCATGTTCTTCCCAGCGCCGGTCGCAGGCCACACAGAGGAAATTAGACTCAAAAGAGGGGCAGAAACAGCCTAGGGTAAAAGAGCACCCAAAAGGAATATAAGGGATTATAGGACCTCACCTTTTCCTTACCACACGCCTATCTTCACCCCATACCCCTTCTCCCCTCCCAAACACCCCTTTGTACTAGAGTTACCACGGTGCCTGCAGGGATGAGCGCCGGTGGCTGCATGTTCTTCGTGAGTGTGTTTACAGCGACATTGGGCCCTCCAGGCCTTGGGGTCAAAGGTGGCCCGTTTCTTGAGCCAGAACTCACCCACCTCCTCTGGGCGTGACGGGATAAAACAAAACATGAGGCACCTGCACTGGCTCACACTGCAGGGCACTGACAGATCTTGGAGAATGGAGATGGTCGAGCATTAGAAACCAGCACCCGGCAAGACCCCACCTTTCTATGCAGATCTCTCCCGGATTCACATTCATCTGTCTCTCCCTTCGAGAGACCAGAATACAGCAGCCCCTCCATATTTGACAAGAGTCTGGTAACTTCTTTCCTACCTGAGATGATCTGGTGTTCTCTCAACAAATGTCCACAAAAGCACTTGGACTCATCTCCTATCCGGAAACAGTCCCATAAATAATGCGGGCAGCGCCAGCCAATGTAGATACCTACATATGGAGTAATAGGGAAGACTGAAAAAGGAAAAGAAACCCTAAACTCCCTACAAGTAAGTGTTCAGATGGCTCCCCTGGAGTAGGGGGTGGGGAACTCACCTCCTTACCCTGCTACCCTGCTCACCTCTGGCTCTTAGACTTTTTAAAAATAATTTTCTTATCACAAAGAATCATTGGTTCCCTTCCCATCCTGGGATCCACTCTTTGCCAGCCTATGAGAGATAACTGAAGGCGGTCTTCAGTTTTGGAACAGGGAGATTATAGAAAATATTGAAGGTGAACACGAGGCCCCTGTGACTGTAGGGTTTCTTACCTCCTTTCCTCTCCATGCCAGAGTCCAACCTTTCTGAAGTGTCAACGGTGAGCAAGAGATAAGCTAACTGGCCAAGAGGATAGTAGGTGATAGGAATTGGTTCATGAGGGGAACTGCCAGTGAAGGACCCTGGAGAAAGGCTGGAAGTTGGCCAGATCTGGTGTGAATGGGAGGGAGAATGTCTGCTCCCTCACTGGCCAGGTTGACACCCCTGCAATGCCCCTGTGTTCTAGTGTATTGTAACTAATGCCCTCAACGATTCTGAGAAGGGTGGCTGAGGGCTCTCCAGGGATCAGGAGAAAGGGGCCTGTCAGAAGTCATGACCCGAAGATCAAAATAATATAAGTTGTGAGGAATGGAAAGGGCATCAGGAAAGAAAAAGGAAGCTAGTGTCCCTGAATGTGGGCACCAACAGGCAGTTACAAGACTCCGGTTTTAGCTGTGGGGGCTGAAAGAATTCAGCTTTGTGGCAAGTCCTATCACAAGCCAAGGACAGGGCTAGGCAGAGGTGACAGGAAAGCTGGACAGCCTCCTGCTTCTTCATGAGAGCAGAAACTTTCCTAATTTCTAGTCCAGACTCTAGCCTGAGTCCCCAAGGAGGAGCCGTAGCTATAGGATCACGACTGTTGAAAGTCTCAATGGAAGCGGCACCTCTTCTAAAAGTTGTCCCCAGCTTCCCCACAAGGGTGGGATCTATATTTTCATCTATAGCTCTAATCCTGCCTTGAAGGAAATACCAGAGAGTATAGACCTCCTGACTGACTGACTGACTGACCAAATTCCTACTGTGGCATAATCCACAATCCTGTGCCTCAGCCCAGGCGCTCTTCTCTTACCCATACGCTCTAAGGTTCTAAAACCTGCTTAGGTATGTCTTTTGGCTCAGCTGCTTCTGGATTGATGCAGTCTGTCTGCAGTGCCAGGACCCTGCCGTACCCGGAATGTTTGACAGAGAGCACAGAGAGCAAGGTCACAATGGGCAGGACAGAACCAGGGCTCCACTAGAGGAATTCTGAACTTGTGGCAAAAGCTAACCTAGTGGCTGAGAGGGTGATGGACACACATGAGCCCGAGTCGGCCGGGAAGCTCAAGGCTTGGCTGGCCTAAGCATGAATGTGGGAATTAGTATCTAGCATTCAGATGAAGAGTATGAGGAGAGGCTAAGGAGAATCCCTCAGATCCCGTCCTGTCCCGTCCCGTTCAGTCCTATTCTATTCTATACCCTTTAAGTGGGGGAAGCTGGGATCTGGCTCTGGATTCCATTCTCTGGTTCCAGACTCTCCCGGTTAGAAGTGGACTAGGCAGGCAGAGGAGGCAATCCTGAGTGTCATTCTGACTGTGCAACGGTGTAGCCTTGCTTGCATGTCGGCTTTTGATTTCTAGAAGGCTTTCATGGTACATACAGCTGTCTTTACACAAAGGGTGCTTCCACCCTAGCCCTCTCCGGGTCTTCGGAGCCTCAGGGCCATCCTCACCAGCATGTTCCATTAAACACATACCCAGCTTTCACCTCAAACCCTCTCCAGCTTGTGCCCTCAGTTTCCCCAGGTTGGTGTGTGCCCCGCACCTGCTGTTCCAGGCACTCAGTTTCGCTCAGTCACTTAAGCCAAGTGACACTCCAGGTAGTTAACCTTTTTCAACTCACTCTACACACCCAGCGATCCAGTCATCAGCTTTACCTTGTTAGTGTCTCATGAGTCTCCCTCTCTCCCTGTCCCTGCCTTCACCCAGCAATGTCCTTGATTATCACTGGTCTTACTGTGTCCAACCTCGCCATATTCCGTGTATTCTACTGCCAGAGTAGTCATTTAAAAGCACAAATATGCATGTTGTTATCCTTTTTAAAATATTTTGGTGATGCTTGGGTGCCCTTAGGATGTGGCACACAGATGCCTGCGCAGTTCTGTATTTCCAGAGCTGAGCTAGGGTTCCCACCAACATTCTTGCAACAGGCAAAACACTACAGTCTTCTAAGACTTCTTGTCCGGTCAAGTCCTTCTATTTTACTTAAATTTTTATTTTGATAGGCTCTTTTTGTTATGCCATTCAGGCTGGGCCTGGAACTCACCATATAGACAGTGATAACCTCAAAGGTGTGATCCTCCTGCCTCAGCCTACCAAGTGCTGGGATTATAGCTGTGTGTCAGCACACTTGGCTTGTCTGTCTCCCCTCTCCTCTGAGATATTAACTCTGACACTCTTTCTTTCGAATGCTGATTAGTCTAGTACCAGAAGTGGGTGCCTCTTTCCTCTGTCCCTGCAGTACCCTGAGCATAACAATTTGTTAGCCTAGATTATAATTGCCATTCTACTTATTGGCATTGATTATTAGAGTGCCAATTATCTGAGAGATCCTTGTTTTGCTAATTTTTTTGGAGACAGGGTCTCACTGTGCAATTTGAGGGACAGTTTTATCCTTGAGGCCTTTCTTGTGCCACTGCTTGCACAACTAAAACTCAGTGCTTGGATACAGTCGATGCATAATAACTGTGGAAGGAGCTTAGGAAGAGCTCACATTTCACATTTCTATGCACATCACATACATTCTTAGGGAGTCTCTGATCAAGATCTTCATCAGGATACAGACCTCAGGTGACTTAGGGTGGGATTAAGTGCACGAACCATGTGTTTAAGCAGGAAAACCGACATTTTAAACTAAGAAGAAATAGAGAGATCTTAAATAGTAAGGAGTGGACAGGAGGCTCTAAAAGGAGAACTGGACAGAACCTGAATTTGGAAAAACAAAAAACAAAAACAAAAGTAACAGTAATAGCTGTTAACTAAAGAGAGATTTCACTATCAGTAGAAATCCAGAAACAAGTGAGACTTTAAAAATAATAGAGATGGGGGGACGCAACGGAGGCAGGTTGGAGCCGCTGCCGTCGCCATGACCCGCGGTAACCAGCGAGAGCTCGCCCGCCAGAAGAACATGAAGAAGCAGAGCGACTCGGTTAAGGGAAAGCGCCGAGATGATGGGCTTTCTGCTGCCGCCCGCAAGCAGAGGGACTCGGAGATCATGCAGCAGAAGCAGAAAAAGGCAAACGAGAAGAAGGAGGAACCCAAGTAGCCTTGTGGCTTCGTGTCCAACCCTCTTGCCCTCCGCCTGTGTGCCTGGAGCCAGTCCCACCATGCTCGAGTTTCTTCCTGTAGTGCTCACAGGTCCCAGCACCGATGGCATTCCCTTTGCCCTGAGTCTGCAGCGGGTTCCTTTTGTGCTTCCTTCCCCTCAGGTAGCCTCTCTCCCTCTGGGCCACTCCTGGGGGTGAGGGGGTTACCCCTTCCCAGTGTTTTTTATTCCTGTGGGGCACACCCCAAAGTATTAAAAGTAGCTTTGTAATTCAAAAAAAAAAAAAAAATAATAGAGATGAAGGGGAGAGGATCCATGCCTGGAGGTGTGGCAGAATAGATCACATAATGGAGGACAAGGATAAAGGAGGATAAGGATATAAATTACATAACAGAGGACAAGGATATAGATTTTCTAGTTGTCTTTGTTTCTTAGTCTTGTTGACATATTTCCACCATAACCATGAGCGGAAGTAGAAGGCTCAAGCAAATATCATACCATCTATTGCATTTATCTAGGAAGTCCAGAATCTCAGAGGATCAGAGTGGCTCTCTTACTAAGATTAATAATCCTGATAGATTGTGAAACCCAGTGTAGACATGCTTACACATAGTGTGCCCTGTGTTTACACAGTGCATCTGCACACCCATTACAGAGACACTGCTTCCACTCACAGGACTATATCAGGAGTTCTCCATGGACTGGGGATATAGCTCAGTGGGCAGTGTGCTTGTCTAGCATACCCAAAGCCCCAGCACCATGTCAAGTCAGCTGTGGTGGCACACACATGTAACCCCTGCACTCCAGAGGTAGGAGTAGGAGGATCAGAAGTTTAAGGTTATCCTTAAAGGTCATCGTTGTCTATATAGAAAATTGGAATGGAAAGGACCCCTCAGTGGTTTCAGGCACTCTGATGATCATGAATTTGGCATGGAGAAATGACAGTCTTTAGTGGAATAAAGGGACCAAAATCTTTTGACATATTCATATGGGGACAAGGCTCTTAGAAACTGTCCAAGGTCCTGGGACCTTCGGGTTGCTCGGATATAGATTATCAGGGTGCTGTATCTGGGGCTGCCCCCCGCCCCCGATTCTTCTGTTGGTAACAACTTCAGTTGCTTTAGTACATCTGTCTATTGCTACTTGGACCTCATATGAAATCTTCAGTTTTTTTTTCAGGATAGCCCACCTGCTCCCCTTCCAGATTCCAGGCAGGTGGCATGGCCATTCCTATATTGAAGAGGCAGGTTCCCAAATCTGTTGGATTGGAAGCTGTCTGTGGGCCTGTTACAGACCTCTGGAAGGCCACCTGGGCTCACCTGTCTGGATGGCCTTCAGGGTTGAATCCTTCTCCCACTGGAAAAGATTGTTCACCTGATCATCAAATTGCTCTCTGTGCACTGCCTTAGCCATTTCCACCAGTTCTGCCCGCTTAGCAGGGACCACTGGGCGGCTTGTAACACCTGGGAAGGGAGGGGCTGAGTAACCAGAGGGGAGAGAAAAGGCCTTAAGACTAAGAGGACTCACATGCAAAAGAGTAACCCAGTCCCCCACTTCTGGGTAAATCAAGGGTAGTGCAAAAGCCACAGGGACAGGGGAAAGGTAGGGACAGTTACCACCAGCTCTTTTCTCCTTCTTCTTCTTTGCACGAAGCCCAGGCTTGGCTGCAGGGATCTTACTAGTACCCACTGCCAGCTCATCTTCCCCTGCTTCCCCCTCCTTTGTAGATTCGTCCTCCTTGGCCTGGGTTGGTGATTCTGAAAAGGAGTGCTTTGGAAAGTGCTCAGATTCAGGGACCTGGGTCTGTGGGACTTTATCAGAGGTAAGCTCATGGGACGACTCAGGGATACTGGCTGTTGGTGAGACCTCAAGAGGTTCTTTTTGGACTTCGGAGACGGGACTCTCATACTTGGGGATATTGGCTGTTGACGAGACCTCAAGAGGTTCTTTTTGGACTTCAGAGATGGGACTCCCATACTCTGGGATATTGGCTGTTGGTGAGACCTCAAGAGATTCCTTTTGGACTTCAGAGATGGGACTCCCATACTCTGGGATATTGGCTGTTGGTGAGAGCTGAAGAGGTTCTTCTTTGACTTTAGAGATAGGACTGTCATAGCCAAACTCCTCCAAAGGAATCTCAGCGATGGCTTTTTCTAGAGAGGTCACAGATTGAGGAGACAGTTGGGGTGGTAGGGAAAGAAGCCCAGAAGAACTGGACTTTACAGGAGGAGTTCCAGAGACAGAAGAATCCTGGAGGCCCTCAGCGCCCTTGGTGTCGGGATTCAGGGAGGCAGGTGTTTCAAGATGGATTTCTGGAGGCTGGAAATGTTTCTGTGAGCTGGAGGGCTGTAAGGGAGTTTCATGGGTAGTGGCCTCGTACAAGTCTTCAGCGTTGGTGTCCTCTAAAGAAGGCTGTTCCTTTGCATCCTGAGTGTCCTGAGGGCCTTCTGTGGTCTTATTTGCTTCCATCTAGTGGCAGAATAAGGTACAGGCTCCATTAGGCTGAGGCTGGAGGGTCTATAAGTCGGGGCAGAGCCCCAGGGTTCACAGATGGTACAGATAAGGAAAAAAAAATTAGTACTGCACCTAAGACATTACAAGTAAGAAAGAAGTCTGAATTTCAGGGTGCAGTGCCAGGAGGGTCTCTCATGTATACTCCCCCTCCCCACAGTACTATTGTAGGGTGGCAAGGAGCTAGAATTTAAAGATGAAGCAACAGAAGAAGCAGTCAGAATCTCATCAGTAGATGGTAGCAGAGGACCATGGCCCAGGAGGGAGCCCCAACACAGCTACTTTGCCAGTCCAAGTGCAGGGTGTGGGGCATGTCTTAAGATCCTGGAATTGTAGCTCTGGAGTGCCCGAGTGGGGTTGGCTTCGAAGAGCCCAGGAGAATGCCACAGAACACACAGCTGTTGTCCAGGGATACCAGCCTCCTTCCTTAATCTCATTTATGTGCAAGGCTTCAACTACTTCCAGCTACATGCTGTGTCCACTTGTGCTCCCCTCTTTTTCTTTTGAAGGCCTTGTAGCCCAGGCTCTTTCTGAACGCCTTATAGGACTCCTGCCTCGGCCTTGTGAGGATGACATTATAAAGGTGCATCACCGTGCCTGGCTACCTCTGGCTTCTAAATCTGCATCTCTAACTCAGATCTCGTTATTCCCTTGTGCTTTAGGTGCGCATGCCTGGTCTTTCCCAGGGAAGTCCCACTCCCTTCAAACCTGGAAATACATGTCTTACCCTAGTCTTCTGTAGTGCCATCTGCAACTAGCACCACTCTTAATCTTCCAAACACGCCCCAATTGTATCTCTTTCTCACTGCTCCCTTCAATTTGTTCATGTCCTCATTATCTTCTGCCTGGCGGTACAGTACCATTGGCTCTCCACTACCACCTCTGCATATCCACCCACTCAACCTTACACTTAGGACATATTTTATAAACATCCCAAACTAACACTTTACTCAGGCACCATGTATGCATCTGGGACCAGATGAGCTTGAGAGGCAATGCAGCACACAGGAGCAGAATGGATGGCTTGTCTCCAGGATGCTGTGAAGAGGGAGGGTGCTAGATTCACCCTAGAAAGATCCAGGAGGGAAGCTCTTTCCTCCTCCAGCAAGACCTTTTGAACACACACAACCTTCTGAACCAGCCTAATGGATGACATCCAAGTTTCTTGGCCCTGACTGGCAAGGTCTGTTGTCACCACCTCAGACCCTTTCAGGTGCTAAGGAATGAACTGGAGGCTTTTATATGCTGGCAAGTGCTCTATCATGGAGCTACACCCAAAAACCCTTGGTATTTTGAGACAGGGTCTCACTATAGGCCTGGCTGGCCTAGAATTTGGACCAAGCTGGCTTTAAACTGGCAATAATTCTCCTGCCTCTACTTCCCAGGTACTGAAATTACAGGCCAGTGCCACCACTCGGGCTTCCAACACAGACCCTGTCATCTGTACAAGTCTATCATCATTTGTAAGAGCTACTTAAGGATTCACGTGTTTCTCTGATCTGTAGTGTGTCCCGTGTCTCAGAGACAGTATTAGCTACCTTGAGATATTGCATCTTAAGCTCATTAGAGCGATCTCTCAGCAGAAGACCTGGGTTTAATTCTCAACATGGCTGCTCACGACCGCCCGTAATTCTAGTCCCAAGGGCTCTGACCCTCTCTTCCAGCCTCCACAGACACTGTACTCATGTGGTGTACAAATATACACGCAGGCAAACACACCCATACACATAAAATAAAATTAAAGGTTTGTTTTTTAAAAAAGTAATTACTTTCCCTGGGGTCTTTCTACAGGGCAAACTAGCAAAGGGGCAGAGGGAGGATGACGAGAAAGTGGGTGAGAACGCGGACAAAAAGTAGAGGACGAGCGGGGAAGGACAGATGGTATTAGGAAAAGTGGCAGGGTAAAGGGCTGGGGTGGAGGGCTGTTTGAAAAACTACCTACCTCTCTGCTTGGGCTTGGTGATCCCAAGTCCTTAGGTCAGGATCTTTACCTGGGTTGGAGGGGGAAGTATTGATTCTGACCTACGGAATGGTTTTGCTGTTGATGAGCCAGGCTGTAGGTGCTAACTGAGAGGCCTTGTTAAGTTTGTTTGGGAAGGCGTAGGCACCTGCAGACCTTAGCAAAGGGACTCTGGCCCCAGTTGATAAAGGCAGTAAAGGGAAGGAAGAAGAGAGGTCCAGGGCCAATGAAGGATGCGCTCTAGAACCCAGGACAGGCTTCGATCCCCAGGGCAACAGAAATGCCAAGTAGTCTCCAGGGCAACAGAAGTCTTCTCGTCATCTCCGGGCGTGGGTGAGGTTTCCTGAGAGGGCTGCTTTGGATCTAGTTGGGATCAGAGTTGAGTGAGTCTCTCTGTAGGCTGTGCAGACCTAGGAATGGGAGGAACACGGCCCGAGAGGAGCCTGGTTTTGTGAATTTCTGGAAGGTTTCTGTACAGTATGTGAGCCGCGTTCACTGGGAGATGTGGACCTGAGAGGTGACCCAGGGCCGGGCGGTGAGGCTTGAGACAGAGGCTCTAAGGTAGGCAGCGCAGCAGGCTTCAGTTAGAGGCCAATAGAATTGGGTAGGGGCGGGCTTTGCTGAGAGCGGCCAATCGCATGGGGCGCGGGGCGGAGCGTCAGGCGAGCGTCACGCCGCGGCCGCCGCGGGGCCTGGTTAACGCCGGTTCAGCGCAGCCCGGAGTCGCCCAGGCCTGAACTCCTCCCCAGGTCCCGGCCCCGGCCCCGGCCCCGGCCCCAGCCCCGAGCCCGCGAGGACGCCAGAGGCCACCCCCCGGGGGTGGGGAGCGGAGCCGCGGGTCAGCTCTACGAGCGTCCCGTGCTGGCCTGGCCGGCCCCGCCCCCGCCCCGGGCCATGGCCCAGCCCTTGTCCCGGCCCCTCATCCTATCCCAATTTCAGCCTTGGCCTCCGGCCACGCCCTCGCCCCGCTTCCCAAACCTGTCCAGGCCCCGGCCGGTGTCCCAGCGAATGTCCAGGTCCAGGTCCCCGCTTCAACCCCGGTCCCTGCCCCCAGCCTGGCCGCTATCTCCGCCTCGGCCCTTGTTCCACCCCTTGTCACAATTCCCAGCCCAGCATCTGACCCTGTCCCATTCCCCGCGTTTGCTTAAGCCCCTGGCCCAGCCACAGCCCTTGCTTCAATCTCCATCACACCCACTCCTTCCATCACACCTTCTGCCCTTGTTTGAGCCCCGGTGCTCAGTTCAGCGCCACCCAAAAAAAGCCCAGTCTTTGCCCCCATCTCTATGTTTGCCCAAGTCTCTTCCACTGGGTCCCCGCCTCTCTCATACTCTACCCCTCTCCCAGCCTCGACTCAGGTCTGGGCTCCAGCTGCCACCAGCCCTATTGCTGCTGTTGCTGTTTTCTGTCCTTGGTCCAGGGGCTGGTGAGTGGAGAAGCGGAAAGGATTGAGACCGGATGGGGTTCCAGGGAGGGATAGCTTGGAAAGAGTCGGGAGAGGTGGGACTTGGTGAGCTCGGTCACTGGGGGAAGAAATGTGTGTGTGTTGGAGGGGAAGAGCAAGAAGGGGGCTTACACAAGAGATGGATTTGCAGCCTTTAAGAGTGGTGAGGCAGGGACTCTCAGGTAGTTCAGCAGGTTGCTAATAGTCCTCAAGAGATGGAGATCTCCTTTCCCGGTGTCCATCCTGACTCCTTGAGTCTGGCTTACCCTGGGAAGTCTTGGGGACTTTGCTCCTTTTGTTTCCAAAGTTTTATGGAGAGGACATAGTAAAAGCTTTTATTGTAACCTGAGATATGGAGACACTGTAGCCTAAAACTTTGAGATAACAAACACGCATTAAAAGAAAAAAGGGCTGAAAAGCAGTTTTGAAGACAATATGTTGCATTATATAGATGGACATGGGTTATTTACTCTTTCTTCTTGTGCTGGGTCTTTCCCTAAGCAATCATAGCTGGGCTAAGGATAGTTTTTGATACGTTTAAAGCATGACTGAACCTCAGCACAATTCTGCAGATGAGGAAACTGAGGCTCAGGCAGGGAGCAGTTCAAAGTTGTGTTCTACATAGATGGCAATAGTGGAGCTAGAAAAAAAGGTTTCCTAATTCCCGTGACATAGTGGTTGTCTCCCTCCCCTCTTCCTCTGACTACAATACCCGATTGAAGTATTCCTCCATTGACCCAAGGCATAATCTCTTTCATAAACTGTTTCTCACTTGTATCTAGTTCAGGAAGCCCCTTGGCTGGTTAGTAGAGCCGCCCAGCCTCTTAATGGTCAGAATGAGAGAAGCAGAGAGGGGCCTAGCTTAAGGGGCAGAGGTGGTCCCATCAGGAAATGGCTAGTGTTCAAGGTCTTAGCCCC
Organism: Mus musculus; assembly: GCF_000001635.26. Classification (NCBI taxonomy): domain Eukaryota; kingdom Metazoa; phylum Chordata; class Mammalia; order Rodentia; family Muridae; genus Mus; species Mus musculus. The sequence goes on from NC_000070.6 coordinate 43,670,971, forward strand.
AAGCCACCTTTGCTGAGTGGCTCTGTATCGAGAGATTGTCCCAACTGTCTTTGGCAATAACAGCTAGCTGCAGCTGTGGGTGGCAGGGGTTTTCAATGATCTCAGTGGGTCTGCTCAGTGTACAGCCTGAGATCAGTGCCATCTGAGGGTCGTAGGCCTGCAGAGACGTGTGGGGACTGTGTACTTGTGTGTATAACAGGGACCTGGGAATGGTGCATGTGTGCCATGCATTCACTCTTGCATGTTGGTGAGCTGCATTTGATCTGAATATACGTGAGCTGATAATGTCTTTGGAGTGCATATATTATTGTGTGAGGGGGAGGGGATGCTATATGGCCTACACACTTCTCAGCTTGGCACGCTCCTCTTAGGAACATATCACCAAAATGCTACTTTTAGAAGCAGGTAATTCCTAGGCTTGAAGGAAGCATTAGAGGTGTGTGTGTGTGTGTGTGTGTGTGTGTGTGTGTGTGTGAATGAATGTTCACATCCATGTGTGTGTTTACTTAGGCTAGGGGCTACTTTATTCCCTGGAGACTATCTCTCATTGAACCTGAAGCTCCTATTACGCACCTGTCTTTATTGCACATGCACCGGCATGTATGGTCATGCTAGGCTTCCTCCTCCTCCCTCTTCTTCCTCTTTCTTCTCTTCCTCTTCTCCCTCTTCCTCCTTCTTTCCCTCCTCCTCCTCCTTCAAATGTGGGCATTGGGATTTCAACTCAGGTTTTCATACCTAGATAGCAAATATTCATACCCACTGATTGTCTCCCTAGACCTTGAGATCTTATTCATCATCCACCCAGTCTCCTGGGAGGAAGGACCCAGGATGGGGGGGGGGTAGACATTCGTTGTTGACTACAGTGCAGGATCGACACTTTCCGAAGCAGCTGGCAATTAGCTTTTGGTTTTGATGAGGAGAGTTTGCACACACACACACACGATTTAGGTGAAACACCTTCACGTTATTGTAGAAGGGACATCAGGACAAGCTCATTTAGACTTGGGTAGACATGCTTTCTGGGACATGGTTCTGGTAGGCCCTGTTAAAATTCCAAATCAAAGCATGAGATGGATAGGGCAGTTTTCCAAGGAGCCGCCCTGCCTCCAACTCCTATGTTACCCCCAAAGCTCCAGGCTTCTATCTACTCCTTTTCCAACAAGTACATCCTGGGACACCCCAACTCCACCCCCATATTCTCTGGCTGTGTTGAGGTTGGCTTAGGCAGGTCCATTCTCCAGGCCAAGCAAGCTCTTTGTGCCTGTCTGGTGCTAGTTTTAGGAGGATCCCTTCCCTATGCCCAGCAGAGGGCGCTCCAGAGCTCTTATTTCCTATAACAATAGTATTCAAGGCTAATCAGTGTTGAGCCTCTGGCTCCCAGTAGTGAGAGGCAGGATTCCTAGGACACTGTCTTCTTCTCAGTCCACTGCACATCACTTGCCTTGAATACCTCCCACTTTTGTCTGAGTGCAATTCCGAGCCACTCTTTGCTCCTGGGCAGTGCTCAGCTTTCAGGGTGGCACTTTTTTTTGTTGTTGAAATTGATCATCTGGTTGGAACAGCAGTCTAGTCCTTTGGTGCTGTGATAACCTTTGAGCCATTCTGGCCAGTGGCTTCCACTCGTTTATGTCCTCGCCTCTTGAGTGTACCTCTTTAGGTTGTCCCAGGTTAGTGGGGCCAATCTTCTCTCTTTTGGCAGCCACCTTTTTCCTGATGCCCCATCTCTGTTACTTTAAATACCTCGTTTTGGGGGTCAGATTAGGTAAGCCTTATGGGTGTTTCCTATGTAGCTGAGGACCCTCCCTCCAGCCTCTACTCTGTCTTAAAGACGCTTGAATGTCCCCAGGTTTTTACCTGTTCAGGGACATATTCCTGGGCTTCTTTGGAATTGTTCTGAAGAAGAGAGGGGAAGTGGGGGGGGGGGAGGAGAGGAAGAGAAAAGAGAAAAAGAGAGAAAGAGAAAGAGAATGAGCGAGCACGTGTGTGGGGACAGTTTGTCTGTGTTTGGAGCCACCACTCCTATCATCTGCTATGGATTACCACCTCTATGTGCTTGTCCGGCTAGGGCCTTTCCTGCCCACCCTGGCTCTGCTCCTGACAACAGTGATCGGGGAATCAGCACTTCAGCTAGAGATAACCACTCCTCACCCCCAGCCTGGTCTACTCCACATAGTCCCAAGGGATTTAGCATGCCACTGGGTCACCGAATGACTGCCTTCCAGGACTTCCCTCTGGGACAACCTCCCTGGCTACTCGTTTTGACCCTAGAGAGTCTGATCATTCTTCTTTCTTGGGCACTGCCATGGTGGCCTGCCAGCCCCTGTTCTTGACTCTGCCACCCAAGCAGCTCCCTTGCAACCTCACCACACCCCCCCCCTCTTCTGCCCTGAGCTACACAGACGGCTCTTGTGAAGCCTCTGAGAGTTTCTACTGCTCCTAACCACGGGGGTAGAAAAGGGCAGGAGACAAACAAGTTACACAGTTCTGAGCTGACTCCAAGCCCCACAGGTGGAGTTCTAGCTTGCTTAGCGGCTTAGGAGCCTGTGCCAACACACACACACACACACACACACACACACACATACACGCACACACACACCTACATGCACACATGCACATGTGTACACACACGCACGTACACACACACTTGCACACTCTGTTTTGCTAGGCTTGGTGGGTGGAGATCAGTTCCTTCTGGGTGAGCAAGCTGCTGTGAAGTCAGATGAAGGCTCCAAGGTTTAAATCAGCAGGGTTTTGTTTTTTGCAATATGAATTTCTAAGAACGAGGCTTTTGTGAGGAATAAGCCAGATGACAAGAGGGCAGCACAGGCTCTTGGCTGGCAGAAAGTGCTGTTGACCTGGTCCTGTTGGTGAGAAGGTGACCATGCCTGCTCCCTAATGGAGATGTGTCCCCTCCCCCTACCCCCAGGAGGCCTGTTCCTGACTGATTACTCCACCTGCTCGCCCCGCAAGCTCAGCCCCTTTCGCTCCTTTGCCAGTACGGAGCTCTTCCACTTCCACGTTCCTGAGGACACGTTCCTGGCTGTTTGGAACCTCATCATCTTCAAGGAGCAGGGAGGAACCTTTGGGGACCACTGCCCAGACCAAAGCGTGACTGTGTGAGTGTTTGAGTTACCTTTCTGTAACCCCAATTTCTAACCCTAGTCATTTTCCAAATCGAGTTATGACTTTTGGGGGTCTAAACATGCCTCTTGACCCTGAACTTGACCCTTATCCAGGTTGAAGTATGACTGGAGGTCATGACCTCTGTCACCTGAGCACTCATAACTACTGTGAATGTCTCAGCCGACCTGTTGCTCTTATGGACTTGACCCTTGACCTGGAACCATTTTGTGATGCATGTTAGTACAGGGAACCTGTTTGTTTCACAAGCTCTTTCTGTAGCCCCCGTTTCCCATTCCTGCTCACTGTCTGCTTTCCTCTCTTCCTACCTCTTGCCCCCCAGGTATTTCCGCTCTGGAGCACCTCCCGTCATCAATCCGCTGCACACACACTTCCCAGCAGACACGGCTGTGCCTGGGGTTTTCTCACTGACCCTCAGCTGGACACTGCCCAACAGAACCTCAGGCATCTTCAACGTTAGCAGCCCCTTACCTGGGGACTGGTTCTTGGCTGCCCACCTTCCCCAAGCCCATGGCCACATCTCTGTCAAGGTGGGTTGATGCTGCCTGGGTCAAGAAGAGTCCTGTCTTCCCCTCTATCCCTGCTGTGCGCTCACTGGCATCCTAGCCCTGTTACAAAATGAACAATAGCACCATTCAGCTGTGGTGGGCTACTGATTTTGGCCAGCGGGTTATCTGATGGATGCTCTATAGTAGGCATCTGGGACATAGTGATTCCAAGAAACTAGAGCGAAATTACAGATACTGGAATGAGGCCCTGGAACTGGGCAGTTTGTCCCTTCCTTTTGGAGGGCATTAAGGTTAATGAGGGTGGTCACAACTATCTGGGCCTGTGGAATCTGCTATACAAACCCAGCACTGGTTTTATTTTGTATTTTGATTGATAATAGCCCTGGAACTTCTCTCAGGCCACACCCTCCTCTCGAGCCCATGCATCCTGGTTTCAGGGCTCTCCCCCTCGCCCTTTGAGAAGCTTTCCTAATAGGAGAGGCTTTGAGTAGCTGACCAGCACTGACTTTAACACAGCAGAGATTGTCAGTCTGAAGGGCAGGTCCAAAGGGCAGGTTTGGAGTGAAAGAAAACCGCACAGTGTTTTCCCGCCACTCTCATGTGTTAGAGACGCTGAGATCCTCCTTGTACTAAGGAAATACAGAGGTTTCCTACTGCTGCCCATTGCAGTGGAGGGGCAGTGTGATGAGCTGGCCATGTTAATCTGGTAGCCATGGTGTGGGGCTGGGATAGAGTGAAGGTCAGAGCATGAGCAGGAATTGATAGAGAGTTCCAGGACAGGAGCAGAGTGAGGAAGCCAGTGCTGTGTGGGATTGAGAGGGGCAGAGATTCCTAACCAGGGGATTATTGGCTCCAAATTGGTAAAATGTCTACAGCAGTCAGGCTGAGGTTTGTGAAGGCCGGGGGCCTGGAAGCCCTCTGGATGAGAACATTTTGGGAGCTCACCTAGAAAAGCCTCTGGGCTCTCGATTCATGTCAGGAAAAAAGGGAGGCATTCCCCTAGGAGGAATGCCTTCATTGATCTTTGGCCAAATCTCAAAGGCCTGCCCCTTAACCCAGCCAGGATCTTGTAAGGACTGACGGAAGAATCCCCTAGCCCCTGTTCAGGTTATCTACCTTTCCAAGCAAGCAGGAAGTACCCGGATCATAGGCCTGGGTGGGGACTACTCAGCTGAGGCCTAGGAAGGAGGAGTGGTCATGGTTGTCGGGCATAACAATACAGAGCAAAGTGTACAAGCACCCAGACCTAGTGCATGATTCAAAGTGTCCAGAGCCCTGGGTGGTAAGAAAACGACCAGGCCTGGCCTGTATGCTCCTATCTAGAGGGAGCAAGCCATGCTAGGGAAGCTTAGATGGCTGCTGCCACACTGTGCTGAGACCAGAGAGAAAGCGCACAGTTGCGTCTTTCTCACTGGATGGACAAGGATCTTGGGATGGTATCTCTAAAATGTTGACTGCCTTCTAGAATCTTAGATGGGCCTCTGCGGATTGTTAAGCTCTCCAGGTCCTGGCTAGTTTTCCAGACTTAAACCGAAGGGTTTGTTACCTAGAACATTGTTTTGGATTCCCAGCTTATATCCTCTTTGTATCATGGTTTTTCAGACTTACTGTAAGGCATAGCAAATACAGGAAGTGGTATGGGCTTAGGGATAGCCCTGGGTAGGGGCAGGAAGAATTCTAGTGAGAAGAAGGCAGTACTGTTTCTGGAGTCCTCCTGGACTTGGGGATGAGTGTAGATCTCTCTTTAACCCTTTGGCCTCCAGCTGCTTTGCACTAGGCCTTGAGTTTGGTGCTGGGAATACTGGGGTAAATATGAGATGGTAAGATGTGGAGAATGCTTTAAAAACACAAAGAGAGGTGGCTAACTCGGTTTGGCAATATGGTGGAGATGGTGTTCAGAGACTGTTAGGCAGCGAGGTCTGATGGGAAGGAGACAGGGTATTTCAGAGGTGGGAGTAGCGTGGGCCAGCGTTCAGGAGTCATACTGAAGGAGGTCAGTGCAAGCTCGGTGAAGAAGGTGGAAGGGTGGGCAGAAGCCAGACCAAAGAGGACCTGGAAGTATAAACTGTACCCTGAGAGTGGCAGGGAGCCCGAGAAGGCTGTCCTTCTTTAGTCCTGACCCTCTCCTGAATCATGTGTTCCCAGCACCCAGCACCCAGCACAGCTAGTGCTCAGCAGTTTTGTGGCCTTTTTTTCCACCTCAGGACTCCTCTTCTCCTTGCCCCTTCTTCTTCTCTTCTTAAGGCTCCCATTCACCATTCTGAGGTGCTGGCTTTGGGGTTGTGGAACCAGCTAGCAACTAATGGGTTAAAATGAGAAAGTTCTCCCAAATAGCATGGCATAGGTCTTGAAGACCTTCTCCTTCCAGTCTAAGATCTGGGTGCAAACAAGGTAAAGTCATGAAAATGACACGCTGGACAGCACAGATGTGGACGGTTTAGAGGCGGCGCACTGAGGAGGACCAAGCCTCTCAGCAGCTCAGCCTCCTCTCAGCAGCTCAGCCGCAGCAGGTAACATCTGCCAACGGCCTCCCGCTTCTCTCCCATCTAAGTCATCTTATTTATATTTCAAATAGGTGACATATGTATCTGGTACAGCCTTTGAAAGGCACAAAAGACCCACAGTGAAAAGTAAGTCTGTATTCCCACTTGTTAGTTTTGCGTTTCTCTCCCTGTAGGTAACAGCACCCAGATTTCCACTCCTTGCATATATTATTCTTTCCTTCTTGATCGTCTGCCTCTTGGCAGTTATGACTCTTGTTCTCCTGCTCCCCCTGACCACTGTCCACTCCTCTGGCTTTTTTCTGACATCTCTGCTTGATCTATGTGTGCAGTTGTGACTAGATGCTTGGCCCCAGGAAAACTCCTTTCTGAATTTTCATTCTCTTATTTGGTGTCTATGGCACAGTTGTTTTAAATGTCTTATGAGTCTATGCCTCAGGAGAGTGGGCAGCTGGTCCTATATTCTTCGAATCTCAAACTTTCTCTCAGCTTTCTTGATACATTCGATTGCTTGTCTAAGAAGTCTCAAGCTTAACACTTACAAAGCAGAACAAAGCCCCAAACTCTTGTTTCTACCTATTTCCAGTCTAGGCCTCTGCTTCCTGGTTATTTCTTCCCAGTAAGTACAGTTGCTCCCCACCAATTGCTCTGGCCTAAGTGCGTCGTTCCTGACTCTTCCTCTGCTCTCATGTCCCCACGACCAGTTCCTCAGCACTGCCTGCCAGTCTGAAGGGGCATCTCCAGTTCTCCATGGAGCACATCCTCTCTAGAGACCCCTAACCACCACAGTAACCTCCTAAACAGTCGCTCTGCTTCCTCTGCCCCTGCAGTGTGCCCTGTCCCCATTCCCTTCCACATTGATTGGTGTTGACTGACTCAGGACAGGAGAGCTGTGCTGGGCACAGGGGAAGCCACCTGTCTATGGGCATCTTCAGTCTGTAAGCCTATCTTGGTGTTTCTACTGTGGTAAAAGAACGCCATGACCAAATGCAGTGCTGGGAGGAATGGGTTTCTTTCAGCTTACAATTCTGAGGTCACACTCCATTGCTGAGGGACGTGAGGGTGGGAGCTCAAACAAACCAGGAACTTGAAGGCAGGATATAATGCAGAGGCTACGGAGGGGTGCTGCTAACTGGCTTGCTGTTCATGTCTTGCTCAGCCTCCTTTCTTATAGACCCCAAGACCACCAGCCCAGGGGTGGCCCCACCTACAAGTGAGTTCAACCCTCCTACATTAATCACCAATCTAGTAGGGCATTTTATCAATTAAGGTTTCTCTCTTCTAAAATGACTCTACCTTGTATCATGTTGACATAAAACTAGCCAGTACAAAGCCCCCTCCGGGCCTGGAATTTCTTAAAGAAGCTTAGCCCAATTGGGCATGGTGACTCTTAGCTGTAATCCCATACCAGAGAGACGGAGGCAGGAGGACTGGCATGAATTGTAACCAGCCTGGACCACAAGGTGAATTCAAGGCTAGGCTAGACTACAGAATAATACCCTGTCTTTCTGTCCCACGAAGCATGAGGAGTTCTCCATAACCCAGAGCCCAGCTACCAGGCCTTCTGCTTTCTTGGTCTCTGCGTCATGCTGAGGAAGTCTGGATGTTGATGGAACACAGCAGAGCAACATATGTCCTGCTATTTCCTGAAACTAGCAGTAACAAATGGAAGCAGTGTTTCTTTCCCCAGACTGTGAGGCAGGGACATGGGGCATCCTGAGCGCGAGGTTGTTGCAGATCCCTGCGCTGGGATCTTGCTGGAGTATTTCTGATCCATAGGGTTTTACATCATAAGTGAAGGACCTCTGCTCTGGGTGTCAGAGATGAAAACTTCTGTACAGTTGGGTCGCTTTAGGGAATTGTCTTTTGGCACCCATCTTTTAGCTTGACAGCTGACTGGGTTTCTACACCTCAGATGTGCGGCGGGAGGCGGGGGGTATGTTGAGCACTGTGCATGCAACCATGAGATGGCACAGAAAAGTGTGCGGCTCTGGGTGCCCGAGGCTTCCTTACAGCACTGGGGACTTAGCCCGAAGTGCATGGCTTGGCTGACTTCCCCCATGACATAAAACATGGTGAAATGTCAGGGCCTGGAACTTCTTCTCAGAGCAGGCTTTGGAGGCACATCTTCATCAGAGTAGCCACTGGAATGAGTGATAGTCTCTAGTTTATTGAGCCAACAGAAGACCATTTATCTCATTTATAGAAGCCTCATTAGGAGACCCTCATGCCCTTTAACTGGTGGTGGTTAGGGCTTGTAAGATGTGGATACTGTGGAAGGCGAATGGTGGCACTAAGTGATGGGGTTGCTGGGCATATGGCCTCAGGATCGGAGAACGGGAGGGGCTTAGTAGTTTCCAAGAGAAGCCTTGGAAAGTACAGCAGCTATACTTCAGTGTCTGAGGGGACAGGCTGAGGCTGAGGGTCAGGTCAGAGGGGACAGATTGTGGCTTCATAAAGGTCAGCGCTGTCCACAGCTAGGCTGATTCATGTGTTTGGCAAACATTCATGGCAAGTTGCACACACTACATTAAGCCTGTGTGTGGAGAGCCAAGTCCTGGTCTCAAGTTCCAAATAGTCTGCAGGGTAGAGAGAGTAGTCCTCACTGGTATGATGAAGCAGAGAGCAGACAGGCGCATATCAGGAGGCGCAGCAGAAACAGTTAAAGGCTTAGACTAGGAAGGGGTGGACCAGAGACCTAGACGAAGCCTCCCAGCTCCCATAGAGCCAATGTTTAGTTGTAGAATGGGATAGTTTGCTCTTCTGGTGACATGGGGCACACCAGGGATGTCTAAGGGGAGGTGTTGGGCTGGGATCAAGCGCAGCAAAGCCCAGTTATCATTTGGGTCTGAACTTGAGTCCCTGAGCTTCATTTAGTGCTGAGACCTTGAGACCCAGATGGGACAGAGGTGATAAGAAATGACTGTGCAGAGAGCTGAGGGATGGTTCAGTGGGTGAGCACTTGCTTTGTAAGCGTGAGCATGGGATCTCCAGAACCCATACATAGCTGGACAGAGTCGCACACATCTGTAATCCCAGTGCTTGGATAGCAAGGCGGAGGTGGGGATAGGAAAATCTCCAACAGCTCATGGGTCAGCTGTCCTTCCTCATTCAACTCACAAGAGAGCTGGTGAGCAAGATGGGAGGTGGAGGCTGACATCTGGGCTCCCTCTCACATATACCTGTGGTTTATGGGCATATATTTGCACTCAAATACATGAGCACACATACAGAAAAAGCAATTAATTCTCCCCTGAAGAGCCTGCATCCATACTTGGGTATGTCTTTCTTCTGAGTGCCTCTTTTTCTCCTAACCCTTGTAGTTAAGCCTGCTGTAAAATATTTTTTTAAAATTCAGCACAATTCTTAATAAAATATCTACTTATAAAAGTTAGGAGCCTAGAGACCAGAGTAGGAGATCTGGAAGCCAGAGGCTAAAGGGGTTTCTTCAAGACCCCTCCAGTGGCTTCTGTGAGCCTTGGTTTGGTAGCACCCTCACGTCTCTCCTGTTTCTGCTGCCTCTTTCTGTTTCAGGGTCTCCAGGATGAATGTCAGTACCTGCTTCAGCCACAACTGATTGTCCGACGACTGCTGGATGTGGCTGTACTGGTTCCTGGCCGTCCCTCAGAGCAAACCCTTTCCTCCCATAATCGTTCAGCCTTGTACAAGTAAGTGAACCTGCCCTTTCCTCCTCGGATCTTACAGAGAAGCAGTCTTGCTTTCCCTCTAGCCAGAATAACCCAGAATCCCCAGGGTGGATCCAGGGATATCCCAGTCTCCTCTCCCCTAGCACAGAGACACCTGACATGCTCCTGTCCCCATGCCCTTTGACCCCATTCTTTCCCTTGCTTCCTCTTGTTTCTCTCCCCAGTGTCTCTTACCTCTCTGTCTTTTCTTGTCCCCAACCTATCCTCTGCCCAGGGTCTTTGTGCCAAGCTTCACCTACAGGGTTTCAGCCCAGCTGGTGTGTGTAGGGGGTCGAGGGGCATCTGTCTGTCCCCTGACACTGCGCCTACGTCCCAAGGCTCCACCCCTACACAACTCAAGCTCTGTGGCCTGTGGAGGTGCCTCAGTATGCCAGCTGGAGTTGGCCTTGCCCCCCTGGGGCCACTGGGTCTATGTGCGTGTGGAGACGCCATCCCGTGGTCCTGGCAGGACCATCAGCTTCCAGCTCTGTGTGCGGTTACAAGGTGGGAATCCCTTCACCTGCCTCAGCTCCCTAACCTGTGCAGTGATCTATGGCTGGGGGGATAGAGCTGTGTTCTGTGACCCTCAGCCCACCCCTGCAGTTTCCCCTCCCCAACCCAGGTACTCCATACTCCTAAGGTCCCAGCTCTTTGGAGCTTCAGGTCACGGGGCCACCTTCATAGTGTGTCTTTGCACCTGACTCAAGACAGCTGAAGGCTGTCATTATTTTTCTTGACTTAATCCCATTTTAAGTTTCCTGGGGTGGACAGGGACAGCCAGGACTTCTGGAACTGCCCTTGCACACCGTTGAAAATCATTAGTCCAGCATGTCACATTAGCCTTTATTGCAGTGTTTTCAGCACCTTGAGGAGGGACACATGACCTGAACTCCTTGTAGTATGACCTTGGGGAGGGACAGATGACCTTCACACTCCCAACTTGGCAGTTGAATAAGTGACAACTAGGAAATATCTGGGCCCTGCCTATGACCCTGGGTGCCTCCTTTTCCAGGCCCACCATATTCCAGTTTATATTCCTCCCTCCCCCACCCCCCCACTAAGGCCCGTCGGGTTCAGTTCTGGTGTCTGGTGGGGCCACAGGGCTATGCAGGCCACATGTCTCATCTTTGGTTTCCTCCATTTCACAGAGTGTCCACAACCCAGCCTGTCCCGTGCCTTGGTCCCTGGGGCTGCCATGAACATGCCCCAGTCACTAGGCACCCAGCCACTGCCTCCGGAGCCACCATCCCTGGGGACTCCTATAGAAGGGTCTGGAGCCATAGCACCCACTGAGCACTGCTGGCCAGTGCGTCCGACTCTGCGCAATGAGCTGGATACCTTCTCTGTCCACTTCTACATCTTTTTTGGTCCCAGCGTGGCCCTTCCACCTGAGCGCCCAGCTGTATTTGCCCTGAGGCTGTTGCCGGTGCTGGACAGCGGGGGCGTCCTTAGCCTGGAGCTCCAGCTCAATGCGGTATGTCCCAGAAGGGGTGCTTTCCCTGCTGGGGTGTCTAAAGGGGAGAGTTGCACGCAAGACAGGGCCCTTGTCTCCCTCAGGAAGTCTGTCCAGGTTGCTTTGTGCTTTCCTCCAGTTCTCCACACAGTCCTGGTCAGTAAGTGGTCTGAGGATTCACTGCCCTGTGATTGCTGCACCAACCAGGCCTCAGGGTGACCAGTCCTGTAGGGTGGCCTCTGGCAGGAGGCCGATCTCAGTGCTGGTTCACTTGTGTTCCTGGCGGTCCACCAGGGCTGCTTTCTGCACTCCCTCTGAGCTTTGTTTTGTCTAGAAGCTGTACCTAGCAGATCCACATGTGTCCTTGTTCTTAGTAGATTCTTTCAGAGCAGTTTTAGACTTACAGAAACAATGAGCAGGAAGTAACTGATTGGGTCTGGGAAACTAGCTAAGTGGATAAAGTACTTGCCTGTCAGGCACAAGGACCTGACTTTACATACACCTATAATCTCGGCACTGAGGAGTTGGAGTAGGGTGGTCCCTTGGGCCAGCCTGGCCTACTTGGTGAGTTCCAGGTCAAATGAGAGGCCATGTTTTAAAATCAAGGTGGATAGCATTTGGGGGATGATACTTAACATTGACCTCTGACTTCCACATGTATATATCCGTACTGTACACGTTCACACAGATACATACACACATTCACATACAAAGACAGTAGAGACTCCACATATGTCTCCCTTTCCTATACAATTTCCCTTATTACTAACAAATTACTTTAAAGCTGTGCATTGGCGGTAACCCTATCCTATTTTTTAAAAAAGATCTATTTATTTATTTAATTTATTTATTTTATATATGTGTGTGAGTACACTGTAGCTGTACAGATGGTTGTGAGCCTTCATGAGGTTGTTGAGAATTGAGATTTTACAACGTCTGCTTGCTCTGGTCAACCCTGCTCACTCTGGTCAGCCCAAAGATTTATTTATTTATTATACATAAGTACACTGTAGCTGACTTCAGGCGCACCAGAAAAGGTCGTCAGACCTCATTACAGCTGGTTGTGAGCTACCTAGTGGTTTCTGGGATTTGAATTCAGGACCTTTGGAAGAACAGTTAGTTCTTAACTGCTGAGCCATCTTGCTAGCCCAACCCTACCCTATTTTAACAACCCTTCCAATATTTCCCATCATTCTCAATAGCTGAAACCTCCTCAGTGTCTTGGGGCCCTCATGTTTGTACTTCTCGCCATCTGACACACATTCCTCCGCTTTAACTTTGAGTGGTCATCATGTCTCCGAAATTGATTATCTGAGATGGTCTGACCAGTGTGGCAGGCAAGGTGTCTGTCTATCTATCTATCTATCTATCTATCTATCTATCTATCTATCTATCTATCTATCTCAATGTGGCAGGCAAGGTGTCTGTCTGTCTATCTATCTATCTATCTATCTATCTCAGTGTGGCAGGCAAGGTGCCTGCCTGCCTGTCTGTCTGTCTGTCTGTCTATCTATCTATCTATCTATCTATCTATCTATCCATCCATCCATCCCTGCAGGCCTGGAACTTGCTATATAAACCAGGCTGGCCTCAAACTTACAAAAGTCTGCCTGCTTCTGCCCCTAAACATTGGGATTAAAGGTGTATAACTGCACCCTGCTAAGTCTTGCATCCATGCATCTTGATAGCAAGTTTATCCCTGAGTTGTTGCATTCCTCTGAGCTTACCTGGGATTGTGGTGAATTGTGAACCCTGGGTCCTCTATTCTTTTTTTCCAAGTATTTATTTTTTTCCCCTGGACTACATGCCTGTATACTGCCTTTGGCTAGTCCTGTACTAACTTTAACTGAGTATACTTCTGCATATTGTCCTTCTTGGCCTTCCACTGACAGAAGTAACAAAGCAGTTGTGCGGTGCTCACTCTTGCAGTCCAGGAAGGGTGCACACACAGCATTGTTTGGTGAGAGTTTAGCTGAAGAGGGCATGTGTGATGGTGTACATACATAATCCCAGCACAGGAGGCGAGAGGATTAGAACCCTGGTTACATAGTGAATTTCAAGCCATGACAGCCTGGATTATGTGAAATGCTATCTCAGAAATTCCAAAAATAATAGTTGAGAATTTAGTTGAAGTCTTCCTCTGCCTAGATGCTGCTTCGCTGGAGACTTAACAAATTGAGGTGTGCTCACAAATGTGGAACCTCTCCCGAGATTCCTTCTTTAGTTATTTTTGTATCATGATTTACAAATTTCTCATATGCAGTTATTTTTATCCTGATTTAATGTATCAGGATACACTAAATGCCTCAGATCCTTCCCTAGTGAGATGAGCCAATGGTACCCTGTTTCCCGTTTCTTCCTCATAGACAACCCCTCACCTCCACACCTGGGGGGTATCAGCTTTTTTTAAAATCCTAACCAAATTGCTACATTTAACGTTGAATCTCTCTGGCCTCTATTCAGTTCTTGGGGTTTATGTTTTAATTTATTTTAGTCATCAGAGTGCTTTGCCTGCACATAGGTGTGTATACCATATGCATGCCTGGTGCCTGAGGAAGTGATGAGCCTCCGTGTGGGCGCTGGGAATCAAACCCGAGTCCTTCTCCAGAACAACAAGGCCAACTCTCCAACCCCAAAATGTGTTTTCTTAATAAGCCTTTACCTTGAGCCTCAGGGCTAGGTAACTGGGAACTTTAAAAATGTCCTTTATCCACGGCTAGTTTGTCCAGGTGCCCAGTTCCTCCCGTACACTAGGTAGGATGAGCCAAGGTACCTTCTCTTCCAAAGGGGAGATTCAGAGTCGGGTCTTGTTCTTTCCTTAGGCTTTGAAAGAGTCTGGCTGTGAGGATCTGATAGTTTTCATACTCCTAAGTAAGCGCCCAGCTTTCATGGGTTGATCCTGGAGAATGGGCCCACTCTCCAGGAGGAGACTCTGGCTGTCTAGCCCCAGGGAGTGGGAGAATTGGTAGCTGGGTAGTGGTGGCTCACCCATCCCAAAGGTCTGACAGCCTCATTTGCATACACTTTGCTCAGAGCTCTCTGCGCCAGGAAAATGTAACAGTATTCGGATGCCTGACTCATGAGGTGCCCTTGAGCCTGGGGGATGCTGCTGTGACCTGTTCCAAAGGTGAGGAGGGCACTGAGGACTAGGGGGCTGGGTGCCCTCACAATGGGGTGCGGGCAGTTCAGGTGTTCCCAGAGGTGGGTCCTGATTCCTTGCTGACCATACCTCCTTCTCTCTCCTGGGCTCTTCTACCTTTAGAGTCCCTGGCAGGCTTCCTTCTCTCGGTCAGTGCCACCTCCAGAGTGGCCAGGCTTCGAATCCCATTCCCACAGACGGGGACCTGGTTCCTGACCCTCCGTTCTCTGTGCGGGGTGGGACCTCGGTGAGCAATATGGGGCACAGTTGGGGCTGGGTTAGGGCTGCCCTGGCCTCAAATAATCAGGAGTGTGTATGCTTGCAGGTTTGTGCGGTGCCGCAATGCAACGGCAGAAGTGCGGCTGCGTACCTTCTTGTCCCCATGTGTGGATGACTGTGGGCCCTATGGCCAGTGCAAACTGCTGCGCACCCACAACTACCTGTACGCGGCCTGCGAGTGCAAGGCTGGTGAGCGGGCCGGGCATCAGGGTGGCCAGCAAGGGTGCCCAGAGAAAGTGGGTATGGGGACAGGGTGAGCACAGCCACAGGTCCGTTGAACCCACCCATGCCTTCTGTCCTCCTCCACCCTTTACCCTCCCCACCGGCAGGGTGGCGGGGCTGGGGTTGCACAGACAGTGCCGACGCGCTCACCTATGGATTCCAGCTGCTGTCCACACTCCTCCTCTGCCTGAGCAACCTCATGTTTTTGCCACCTGTGGTCCTGGCCATTCGGAGCCGATACGTGCTGGAAGCTGCCGTCTACACCTTCACCATGTTCTTCTCCACGGTATGCAGGGGTACCTTTGCTTCACTGTGGTTTCTACCACAGGGTGGGGAGAGGGTCTACATTTCTACCACACTCCCTGACCCCACAACTTGAGGATGTCTTCTAGAGCTGGGCTCTCCTCCCAATGGTTTATAGAAAGTGACTGGTTTTTGTTAGGCACCTTGTGGGGTGAATGGCCAAAGCTGTTTACAAGCTGACCTAAGGGTAGAGCTTCGCATCCTCCACATGCGAGGTAGAAGAGCCGTTGGCTGAACACACTGAATGGACCTCACAACTGTGGGCTTGGGCTTTCTCTGTAACCATCATGGAGTCTCTGCATGGAGGCTTCCTCACTCTCAGTGTGTGGTCTCCATTGCTCTCTCTCCAACCCCCTCACCCTTCTACCTCTCCTACCTCTCTTTTTCTCTTTTTCTCTTTTTCTTTTTCTCTTTTTCCCTCCCTTCCTCCCTCCCTCCCTCCCTCCCTTTCTTTTTTTTTTTTTTTTTTTGAGATAGAGTTTTAATCTATAGACAAGGTTAGCCCAAGCTCCCCATGTAGCCCAGGCTGGCCTTAAACTCTGAGCTGGGATTACAGGCACGTTCAGTTCCAGTGATTTCTGTCTATAGCATGTTCACTTTTATGACATAAAAGCATGCTGTCCCATTCAGTCACTTTGGCCTTCTTGATTTCCGTGGGAACTTTGGAAGGCAGAAGGGATCTTTATAGTGAGGAGTTTATCAGAAACCTGTTTTAAAGAGTCTTGAGAACTTTGTCCTTGGGCATCATGTGAAGTGGCCATGTGATATAAAATCCCAGCTCAAAGGATTTATAGGGTGTTTGTTTGTTTTGAAACAAGGTATCAGCGTATTTGTCTGGCCTGGACTCTGTGTAGACCAAGCTAGCCTCAAACTAAGAGAGATCCATCTATCTTTGCCTTCCAATGCTGAGATTACAGGTGTGCACCGTCACACTCAGTTAGGTTTATAGTTTTAAGTCTCCCTGTTTCCATTATGGAATCTTAGCAGTCCCTTCTCAGAGGTTTCCAGCTCTCTATAGGCAGAAAGGTTCACGCTACAAGCTTCTCTGATGGGAGAAGCAGGAGTGCATCTATCTCCTGTGTAACTTAGCTCCCTAATAGGTTTGTCCCAACAAGATCTGACATCTTGTCATCTCAGTGGGTTTTGTTTGTTTGTTTGGTGTTTTTTGGTAACTTGTGATACACAAGGACTACCTGTGAGCACTGCAAAACTCTTAAGTGGATTTCTATTTTCCATAAATTTTGGCAACAAGAATATCACAAAAGATCTTGTCCATATGACAACTCAGTGAACAAAAGAGCCTGACAGTCTGAGCCCAACTCCCGGGGCCTACACAGAGGAGGAGAGGATGGCTGCCTCAGCTCGTCCTCTGACCTGTCCACACGTGCTGTGGACGTGTGGACGCACACGCATCTTGGAGCTGTGTCCAGCCTTCCTTGTTGGTTGCTAACATCTTGGCTTCAGACTCTATTCCTGTTACCTCTCCTGTTCCTCAGACCATCACAATAATTCTCAGTGACTCTTGGTAAGTGGTCTTAGGACAAAATTGACTTAGGACACAGAAAAATAAGTGGACAGCTCTAAATCTCCCCACATTCTGAGTACAAATACCCTGGATTAATTGTGCCTTTATTGATTCTTGAATACCCTATTTTGAACCACTGGATAAACTATATATTTATAGTCTAAAAATGTAAAATTCTACAGTTTAGTTAATTTTTCTAGATCACCTCATGTGTAGCATGCAAAGTAAGGAAGCAGTGAGCACACAGTCAGACGAGGGACGAGGCTGGCAGAGCAGCTCTGTCTCAGTGCCCTCTCCCGACCCCACCCCACCCTGCACAGAAGCCCTAGGAGAAAGGCATAGGAGAAGGGCGGCCTCGTGACTCCCTCAGGCTCAGCATCTGGTGCCTCCACTTTACCCTTCTCTTGCTGTGCAGCGTCTTCCCTTGTCCAAGGTGAAGTAGTCACCACAAGTCCCATTTCCAGAACCTGTTGAGCTTTCTTTTCTGTGTGTTCCAAAGGCAGGTGCAAGACGCTGATTAGGCCTGAAATATAGAATCATGCTTGAAATGTAACGCTAAGCCAGAGAGTCTGTTAGATCACTCAGTGGCTCATAGTTTTTTCATCTGATTTTGAAAGAGGAGACTAGCCAAATAGCTGCCTGTAATCCTAGCACACAGGATGCTGAGACAGGAGGATTGCTGCAAGTTTGAAGTCAGCTTGAGCTACACAGTAAGTTCTAGGCCAGCCTGAACAATAGAGTCAAACACTGTCTCAGAATGGGTGAGACATTGTCGGGGGACAGATATTCAGGAAGCAGTGTCCAGTGAATTCATATTCAAGTGTTAATTCTTCATGGCTGAGGAGAGGAGGGTCATGTACCTTTGTCACATGGTATCCTAGTGTGAGAGCTGCCCTGTTCTTCATGGCCACAGAGCCACTCTTCATAACCCTCCCATGCCACTGTCCATGGCCACAGGCACTTCCTTGTTTGCTTCCTGGGCTTCCAGCCCTTGGCATTGGGGTGGGGATGGGGAGCTGTTAAAGTGGCTCTCCTGAGGTAAGCTATAAGTCTAGTTCAGAGCCTGAGGTTGCCTACGAGACCAGAGCCAGATACCATGGAGGTCTGAGATAGGATTGTTGACGAGACTCAGTAAGCATGAGGCTAAGGGTTGGGACTGGCCTAAGTTGAAATCTCAGGCCCTGGCTGGGTACTTTCCATAACATACATACCCCAGAAGCAGGGCAAGGACAATGAAGGGCCGATGTCTGAGCTGCCCAACACGTTTGGTTAGAAAGCAGACCAGACCTCGCTGCCGTATTCCTCCTAAGGAGGGGAAGAGTCAGGGCTGGAGAGATGGCTCAGTGGTGAGAGCACCGGCCGCTCTTGTAGAGGACCAGGTTGTGATTCCTAGCATCCATATGGTGGCTCACAGCTAACTGTCTGCACTGCAGTTTCCGTGCAGTCTCTGCTCTCTTCTGTGCCACTCTATGTATGCAGTGCACAGACACACATATAGGCAAACACCATACACAGGAAATAAATCTAAAAAATAAAGGAAGGAAGGAAAGAAGCAGGCATTCTAGTATTGCTCACCTGTGACCTCTGACCTCTGGATCTCTGACAGAGAAGTAGCCCCATGGGGTCTTTCTTTGGTTTCATAGCCCTGGACTTGTGGTGTCAAGGCCTATTAACACCTGTTATTTCTTCTTACAGTTCTATCATGCCTGTGACCAGCCAGGCATTGTGGTTTTCTGTATCATGGACTATGATGTACTTCAGTTCTGTGATTTCCTGGGCTCCTTAATGTCCGTGTGGGTCACCGTCATAGCCATGGCTCGTCTGCAGCCTGTGATCAAGCAGGTTAGTCTAGGGTACGTCCTGGGAGACAAGCCTAGCAACCTCTCTTTAAAACCCACCCATGCTTGAGGCCTTCCCTGTGCCGCCACACTGTGGCCCAGCCCTGGCATCTCCCTGTAGGTGCTGTATCTGCTCGGGGCTATGCTGCTGTCTATGGCTCTGCAGCTTGACCGGCATGGACTCTGGAATCTGCTGGGACCCAGTCTCTTTGCCCTCGGGATCTTGGCCACAGCTTGGGTAAGAGTGGAGAGGTCTGTGAAGGGCCAAAGAGGGAGCAGGAGTAAATGTGGGGTGCTGGCTATTTGTTCCCCAGTTTAAGGTAGCCTTGCATTCTGTCATCATCACCTGCTGTCCACTGTGGCCAGTCAATTTTTGACAGGTGCCACCTAGGGCTCAGGGGCAGTCTGAACTGGCTCTGGCTTGGATTCCTGAGTCCTGCTTCTCTGCTTCCCCCAGACAGTTCGCAGCGTCCGGCGCCGGCACTGTTACCCACCGACATGGCGCCGCTGGCTTTTCTACCTGTGTCCCGGCAGCCTGATTGCTGGCAGTGCCGTTCTACTGTATGCTTTCGTGGAGACTCGGGACAACTACTTCTACATTCACAGCATTTGGCACATGCTCATTGCTGGCAGTGTGGGCTTCCTGCTGCCTCCCCGTGCCAAGACTGACCGCCGGGTCCCTTCTGGAGCCCGGGCCAGGGGCTGCGGTTACCAGCTGTGCATCAATGAACAGGAGGAGCTGGGACTTGTGGGCCCAGGAGGGACCACTGTCAGCAGCATCTGTGTCAGCTGAGAGGGGCTTTGGGCCAAGCTCTAAGGGGACATGAACCCTGCCTAGGGTTCCTCCTGGGGCTGTGGAGCCCACCTAGGTACAGGGACAAGTAGTGTTTCTTAATGACACAGTCTTTCTCAAGGATGACTGTTTTCAGGGAGCAGGAGGCTTTCCTAAGACATGGAGAATTTCTTAAGAGCCTAGAGTCCTCCTGTGCTTATGGAGTCCTTCTTAAGGATGAGCTATGCAGGACACTGCGCCCCTGAGGACCAGGGAATCCCTAGGGGTGTGGAGCTCTTCCCAGGGATAGGGAACCCTCCTACAGACATGAGATACTTCCCAAGGAGACAAAATGTCATCAGTGCAGAGGGAAAAGGGGTCGATCCTGGAGAAACAAGTCACGGGATTTTTCCAGTGGCTTAGCAGTGCTGGGCAGAAGGGCTGCAGGAGAGAGAGAGGGAGAGAGGGAGAGAGGGGGAGAGAGTGAGCCGGGACTGCTAGGCAGCTGGCGTCCTCATGTGGTACAGCGGAGCCTGCTATGTCTCCAGTGAAGTGTGTACTGAGTCTGTGCTGCCTTTTTTCCCTTGTTGGGGGTCAGGGTGTGGGAAAATGGGGCGAGAGGGACACTGAGGAAATCCTGAGAGTGACAGGGACCTTCCTGGAGACGATGCTGGAAGCTACTGTCTGGTTTCTGCCCCGTGGCTTGTACACCAGTATCCCTCTCATCTGGTCCCTGTGTTTAATTCCAAATACTCCCCAATGCCCATTTCCCAATTGCTATGGATCCTAGTCTGGAGTAGCGAAGATGGGTGTGTGCATCTGTGTGTGCGTGTGCTTGCTGTGTATATACAGAGATGAATTAGTGAGACAGACTCCCCATGACGCCTACACCCACAGAGAAGGAAGCTGAAGTGCCAGGAAATTAGAGTAACAGGTACAAATTTCAGCATCGAAGGCACCACAAGAATGGAACTATTTTAAGCTTCCATTTTTTTTTCTTGCATGCCAGAAATAATCTTGTATAAATTGAGATTTTTTTCTTTGTGTGTGTGTGAGTGAGTGTGTGTGTGTGTGTGTGTGTGTGTGTGTGTGTGTGAGAGAGAGAGAAAGAGAGAGAGAGAGAGAGAGAGAGAGAGAGAGAGAGAGAGAGAGAGAGAGAGAGAGAGAGAGGAGAGAGAGAAAGGAGGAAAGAGAGAGAGGCTCTCACTATGTATATAGTTTGTTCTGGCTCAGATCTCATGTTCCTCTGGGTCCTGGAGTTACAGACATGGGTGCCATACCTGGCAGCTGGACTTGTTCTTTCCCCATGGGGTCATAGCTGAGTTTTGAGGGTCTTGTCTTACACTGAGATACGAGAACATTCTTTCTGGTCCCCAGTATCCATACTTTATCATCTTACAAGAGTTCAGTCACCCCAGCTGGCTCCCAGTCTGCAGTCAGACAGGCTGCTAAATGCTGAGAGGCTTCGTGTTCTGTCTGCTTAGCCCCGAGTTCCTGCACCCCAGGTCTGTGCCACATGGATGTTCTTGAATGGCTACCCAGACACAGCATGAAGCCGCTTTTCTTCTGGAGTCCTGTGCTAGGTTTTACTTGATAAGGCAAAAGATGAGTTGTTTTTTCTTTTAAGCTCCGTAGATGGAGCCAGGGGCTCTGCTCCTGTCTCTTTAGCAACCTGGGACAGTGCTCGCACCTTCTCCCCTCCTCCCCACTCCCACTTGTCAGACTGGAGAAGGAGCCAGCCTCACATTTCCCCCAATTCTTCTCTCTGTGCCTTAAGTCCTTTCTACTCTCTTCACAACCCAGGCCTTTGAAGCCCAAAGCCTAGAAAATACCATTTTATTCTTTACTCTCTGTAATAAAATCTCTTCCTGAGGCACTGAGTACTGAATAAAGTAGCTGACTGATTGGCCAGGAGTGAGGGTATACAGGCTGGGTGTCTCTTCCTGTATTAAAAGTGCTATTCTTGGGCCAGGTATGGTGGTGCATGCCTTTAACCCCAGCATTCTGGGGCTAGGAGCTGGTGAGTTAATGTGAGTGAGAGCCAGCCAAGGTTACATAGACCCTCTCTTAAAGAAAAATAAAGTAAAAGAAAATAAAATGGCTGAAGAAATGGCCCAGCAATTACGAGCATGCATTGCTGTTCCAGAGGACCCGAGTTCAATTCCCTGTATCCTGTTACCAGCTAAGATGCCTGTAACCACAGCTCCAGGGGATACACTACCTCTGGGCTCCATGGGTACCTCTCCACACAAGTGGTGTACACTCACACAGACACAAACACACATACACATGATTAAAAATAATAAATTTTTTTCAGAAAGAAGAAATGCTACTCCTTCCCTTATCTGTGGCCATACTATCCTCTATGCACTTGTGCGTGTCTGATCTCAGAAGCTAAGCAGGGCTGGGGCTGGTCAGTGCTTGGATGGGAGATAAGCCATTCTCACCCAGAGGTAGGCAGAGCTGGTCATGAGGATAGTTGACCCAATAGACAGGGCTCAGGACTAACTTGACAGAAGGCAATGAAGAGGGAAGGGGATTGGGGCACTCTGTTTGGACTTGGAAGGGACTCCTGGTGAGGGGTGATCTTCAGTGAGAAAGAATTAAGTGGGTTGCCATAATGCCAAGATGTTGGGAATGTTTCTTTGTGGTCACGAGTGCCCATCTATTATTCCTGAGACACGTGTTCCCTCTGGTCCCCGGCCACTAGTTTACTTAGGACGCATGATGTATTGCCCAGCCTGTTGCACACACTGAGCCAAAGTCAGGGCATGTTTGGAAAGGGTTACAGTAATGGGAAGAGACAGAGGAAATGGACCTGTGAGGAGGGAAGTGGTCTTGGGGTCGGGGGAGGAAGGTAAGCAGCCAATGGTTTTTGGGGGGAAGAGAGGCAGTGTGCTCTTTCCCTTTTGGGAGACAGGACAGGAAAGCATCCCCTGACATACTGGAAGCATTTAAGCAGGAGGGCAGCACGCATAAGCTGGTGTTGTGATGACTGGTGTGAAGGCTGTGTTTGGGAGAGGAGAGGCAGTGGCAGAGCACCACAGTATTGAGAGAGAAATGGTGGGGCTTCTTACAGTGGAAGGAAGAGACTGGGTTAAGAGCTCCAGGAGGCAGATGTTAGAGCATTAGTGCCTGGCGGCATGTGTGGGGGGTGGGATATGGGGTGTGGGGTGTGAAAGTCTTAGCTCTCTTTGACTTGGATTTTGGCTCCAGTCCCTGAAATGGTGACACTCAGGAGTGAGGATGATGGCTACAGTTTGAGACCTTTTGAATTAGAGGTATTTGTTGGAGTACTGGAGGAGGGGGTGCGGGGGTGCGGGGGGGTCAGCAGTAAGACAGGATTAGATGTGGCCGCTGAACCAGGCCTGACTCCTTAGTTGTCTGCTGCCTCGAATCATTGGGGACATCTAAGACCCAGCAAGCCTGGCCTGTTGCACACAGCCACATCGATCACACTGCGTGGAGCATACCTGGTAACACTGGCTCGGTGTTGCCAGGGTGATGATGTGAGAACCTCCACGTGACAGTGCAACCCCACAGACTTCTCAGAAAAGTCCTGTTAAAGCCAGAGGGATGAGTCAGAGGTAATGGCATCCTGCCCCAAAGGAGCTTGCCCTCATGTTGGTGACATCCTGAATGATGGGCCCCAACAAAAGAAGATAACCTCAAAATACCAGAAATGTGTGAGGGAGATAGTGTCTAAAGTGGCCTGAAAACTTGACCTTGTGTAATTCATGAAAAGTGTGAGCCAAGACCCGAGGGTGGGTGAGGTGCAGATGGTGTGATTAGAGGTTGGCCAAGTAGGGGAGAGGCAGTCATGCTGCGGAAGCAGGCGGGGCCACTCTTCTAAGGCCCTGAGCAGTAGGATTTTAGACTTAGTGTTGTGAGAGGGAGAAGCCATGAATGGTGATGCAAGAGGCTTATTGTAGAGACCTTGGGGAGTTAACACATTAAACATGACCCCCAGAGGACACTAAATTGCATCAACATTGCATTAAGGAATGCAAACGAAAGCACTTTGTTTTGATTTAAAATTTTTCTAATTTTTTGAGAAAGGGTCTCACTGTGTAGCCCTGGCTAGCCTGAAACTATATAGACCAGGCTGACCCCAAACCCATGGAAATCCACCCGCCTCTTCTCCTGAGTGCTGAGATTAAAGGACTGCACCACCATGCTTTGCTTGCTTGGAGTGATTTGGCCAACAGAGTAAAAATTTGAAACCTTCAGTGTCTTCCTGTGTCTTGTCTGTAGTCTGTGGTTGCTGGCCTATCTATAGTCTGACTATTGTGTATGTGTGTCCTTGTTTCTTATCTGTTCTGAGTCTGAATGTGTGCCTGTCCCTGTGTCTATCTCAAACACTGGCTTTGAAGTGTATTTATAGACCAGCACAAACAATATGGCATAGGTCACAAATGAGGAGTTCTTACCAGAATCTTAAACAGAGTTTTAAAAAGGAAGTAACTTTATTGCTCCCAACTGACCCAGGATAGTAAAGGAAACCACATAGAGGTTATCAACCTATAACCACATAGAGGTTATCAACCTAGATCCACATGTTGCTTTCAACATTTATGTCAGGCATGTATTTTAAAGTTGCTTCCAATTGGTTAGCTGTTTTTAGCAAGTGATTGCCACAACATGCATGGACAGACACATAAGATTAAAGCTATGTATTAACTTAGGTTGAAAAGCTGATTGCATGGGGAATCCAACACCTAGTAAGACTAGTTACATTGATCTCTTAAAAGCCAAGTTAAACAAGCTGAGCACACAGTAGGACAGCAGGCTAAGTGCACAGTCTTAAATAATTTCAAGGGATATTATTTACTATGAGGTCTGTCAAAAGTTCAGTCTTTAGGGGGGACTCTTGGTATTTTCCTAAGACTGTATCAGTACAAGATTAGCCTTACACAATCATGGGAGCGGTTAGATCCCTGCACCCTGGAACCTCTGCATTTGGCACTGGGCCGGAAGCTTTTCCAGGCCTGCTGGTCTGGCAGTCAAGCCACGGTTGTGAGGGAAGAATCCGAGTTGAAGAAACAAAAAGAAAACCGTGTCCAGCTCTCTCCCAGCTAAACTTCACACGTGGCCTGCAGGAGAAGTGGGCTTTTGAAACGTAGCTGCACGTGGACAAGCCTGAGGACAGCTCAGGGGTGGGGTGGGGTGGGGTGGGGGTGGGGTGGAGGGATCCAGCTAGAACTGGATTGGCTGCTCACAAGGTTGTGACTGAGTGCCCCTGCAGGGCTGGGTGTTGCTCACGTTGGCTTCCCAGATTCAGTGCATGTTTCTCATGGGCAACTCCTAACCAGAGGGAAACTCTTGGAAGCACACTTGTAGCCTAGTTTGGCTGTCCTGGTACTGTCCTGCCATTGGCAATTAAGCTAAGTTTGTTGGGATCTTGGACCCTGCGTGAGTCTGTGAAGGAGAGATCAGGGCAGAGGAACCCAAGTCTCGGGCTGACTCGCCAGCTTTTGTTGATCATTAAGCTTTTCAAAAATCTCCAGTCCTCTCCTTTCTCCCAGAAATGTGCCAGCCTGAGCTTCCTCTCCCACTTCTGTTAGTTGTGGCCCTGGGTTGGTCACTGAGACCCAAGAGTGGCAGTGGCCGTGGCACTTCTAGGTAGAGGCTGTGAGAGTCCTTGTAGGCCTGTTTTATGTCTCTTTTCCCTGGCCATCCTGATCGGCAGTGTTCTGGATGGTAGCAGTGTTATCCTGAGTCCCAGAAGGGTGATATAGAGCGGAACCCCAGCAAAGGTCCAATAAACCCGAAGCACCAGTCAGTGAGAGACAGACCTTAGTGGTTTTTAAGCCACTGAAAAATTGAAGTCATTACCACAATAGAACTTCGCCTCTGCTGACAGAGATAGAGGTTAAGAGTTAAAAGTGGGACATTTTCCTGGTGAGTAGACCTCCCCATAACAAGGCTGTGACAGCAGCTTTCACCTCTGAGTTCCTCAGACTGTAGATGAAGGCATTCAGTGAGGGCGCCACGATCGCATAGAGCAACGTGATAATCTTACCCACGCTGGGGTCTTGGTCTTTGGGCTTGAGGTACATGAAGGTGATGGTTCCATAGAAAATCACCACCACCGTGAGGTGGGCAGAGCAGGTGGAGAAGGCCTTGCTCCGGCCTGCAGCAGAGGGCACCCTAAGGATAGCAGCCAGGATGAAAATGTAAGAGAGGCATATGAGCAGGAGCGGGGTCATTGTCAGGACAGCTGTGGCCACCGTTAATATCAGCGCGTTGAGGGAAATGTCCCCACAGGCCAGTTTCAGCACTGCCAAGATCTCACAGAAGAAATGGTTGATGATGTAATGACCACAGAAGGGGAGATGCCAGACCAGGATGGAATGCAGGAGCGAGTTGGCAAAGCCAGTCCCCCAGCTTATTCCTGCCATCTGGATGCATAGCGGCCCATTCACGAGCTCCGGGTAGCGGAGGGGCTGACAGATGGCCACGTACCGGTCGTATGCCATCACAGCCAGAAGCAGGCACTCCGTTGTACCTAGGGCCAGGGTCAGGTACATCTGCAGGGCACAGCTGGGGAAGGAGATGGTCCTTTGGACATCCAGGAAGTTGAGAAGCATCATAGGTGTGAAGGAAGAGGTACCGCAGATGTCTATGAGAGAGAGGTTGCTGATGAAGAAGTACATGGGGCTGTGCAGGTGGGTGTCCAACACAATCAGCCCCACAAGGAAGGAGTTCCCTAGCAGAGTCATACAGTAGATACCCAGACAGAGCACAAACAGAGCGATCTCGAGGCCGTGGTGGTCCTGAAGTCCCAGCAGGACATACTCTATCACCTCTGTGTGGTTTGTCCCAGCCATCTCATGTCTTCTTTTGCCACCGGGACCACACAGCTCTGGCTGGATGGAAAATGAGCAAGATGGGTGTGGGACCTGCAGCGGGTCAGCCCCTCTCTCTGGAATTTGGTTCCACCATCTGTGTAACAAGAGTAGGACGTTAGGTCTAACGCTTGCCCTCTCAGCCTGCAGTTCTACCGACACAGCCAGGAGAGAACGCAGCACATTTTGGTCCCCTAAACTGTTCACTGTTCTGCACAGTGGTGCTCTGCAGGAGACTCATGTTTGATGGCCAAGTCTCCATCCTCCTGCGTGCTAGTATCACAGGTGTGTGTCGTCACAACCCAGCTTGTCAAGTGTCCTTGACTGTTCAAAGGCATAGTTTTTCTGCTTCATTCATCCACTGGGTATTTACTGAGTACCTGCTCTGTGCTAGGTATTGTTTCAGAGGCTGGGGCTCCAAAAGAAAGATTAAAAAGTGAGGGAAAGATTCATACTGTCAAAGTTCTTGGCAGAGGCAGGAGGCGCTCTGGAAGTCAGGTGTTTGGTGGGTGCTACCACCCAGGACAGGATGTTTTCGCTCCCTGGGGATGTGTAAATCTGATTGCTGGTCATCTCTCTTTAAGCAGTTGCAGGACAGGCTCTTGATTTTAAAAGCAAGATACAAGAGCATGCATGCTCAGGAGAGCTGGTGGTCACGGGATTTAGCCTGGTTCTGAGAGCCTGAGTGCCTGTGCTAAGTCCTGTGGACACAGCAGAGGCAGCTGTGACTTCTGCTTCCCTGAAGTTTAAAATCACCCAGCCTCTTGCTCTCGGTGTCTTTGGACACAATGCTTGGACCTCTCTTAGGGTTTTGGTCCCTTGAGAGTCTCTCAAGTCAAATCTGAACTCTGAAGAGACTAGTTAACTTAGTCATCATTGGGTGGGTGGCTCAGTCCAACTCCTGGCAGCTGTAAGTCGGGTGGAAGGCATAAACCAACCTCTCTCCACTTTTCTTCATTACTCTCACAAAGACCAAGGGATGGAAGAGTCATTTGAGGCTCTCGTGAACACTCTACTCTCCTACCACAGCCATTCTACACACCGGCTTCAGTCTCCGTAGAGTACTTTCATTGTTAGATAAAGTCCCCATAATCCAGGCTCATTCCTCTTCCTGTGAGAGATCCTTGGGCTGGACCGGCATTTCTCACCCACTCCCTGAGGCTTGGTTTGCACATCTTCCCTGTGTGCTGCCTCATATGGCTCCCACCACCCTGATAGCAGGATGCTCATTTGGTTGTTAGCAGACGTATTTTCACTGTATTGTGTTATTCTCTCTCTCTCTCTCTCTCTCTCTCTCTCTCTCTCTCTCTCTCTCTCTCCCTCTCTCTCTTTCTCTCTCTCTCTCCTATTGAATAATGAGTTATCGAAGTGAAAAGAACCCATCCAATTTGTTACCGTGACCTTCCTGTGTCCAGTTCCCAAGAAGACCAATAATTGACATTCCAACTGAACCATGTGTTGAGATGGCTGCTATCACTCTGCCCCTGTATTGATCTCTGATATGAAGGCTCCTCCTCCACCACCAGAAATATGTAGCTATCGAGATTGCTGGAAGAGGCTTTTGGGGAGTGGCAGTGTCCTGTCTCCGGAATTTTTGCTTTTTCTGGGAGGCCCACATTAACAGCATTGTGGGCTTCACCACAGCTTCAGGGTCTGCTCATGACACATTAGGGCAATGAGAACTAATCCATTTTAAGTGGATAAGTGGAGAAAATACTGGTTGCCAGGCAACCAGCAGCTTTAACTCACAACTTAGGCACATGATGGGCCATGTATCAGTCAGGATGTGCTGGGTTATGCTGCAATAACACACAACCTCATAATTTTAGGTGTCTTAGCATGACAGGTGTGTCTTTCTTAGTACTCACATACTATGGATTCTGGAGGGTTCTTTTTAGAGACTGGCTAAGAGGAGCCTCTGCCACTTGGGATATCACCAGTTATTGTGGGGGGAGAACATTTTGGAACAGCTCTACCATCATTTAAATGCTCATACCCGGAAGTGCTACACTGTATGTACATCTGCCTGCAAACTGCTGGGCCTGTGTAGACCCAACACGAGTTCAGAAGAGGAAGAGCCAGTGAGATTACTGCATATCAGCACTGCATTTGGGCACCTTGGCATCTCACGGCACACTCAGATCCATTCTAAACCAGGCATGGTGGTACATACCTATAAAGCCACAAGGGAGACAGTGGCATGAGAGTTGTAGGTTTGAAGTCAGTGTGGTCTACATGAAGAGTATCAGGTCAGATTTTTTTTTTTCACAAGTGATTCTAGCATCTGTCTAGATGACACTATTATGTTCCCAGAAAAACGCCATATTCAAAGAGCTATGAGACATTGACTGTCTCCCTGAACCACATCTCTGCCCTCTTCCTATTGTCTGACACCTCGTAGGGGCAGAAGCAAAGCAGGGCTGAGCCCTGGAGTGGAAAGGAAGAGACCGGGGCTTGGTTTCTGGCTTTTTGTTCTCATTCTGCTGTGTGACCTTGGCCAAGTTATTCCAACTCAAAAAAATAGAGCCATTCAATTAGGTGATCTCTGGTCCTCTGTGACCTCTCATACATCCCATCATGTTGTTCCAGAAACTTCTAACCCTGAGGCCTGGCAGACTAGTGTTAGTTTGCAAGGTAATTATGACATAAGTTTCATTGCTGGTGAATCTAATGTTAATCACAAAATTCTTAAAAATGCAGAATTCAGACATTATTTTTATAGAACGGAAGGGACATGATAAATAGAAAGGACTCTTTCTTTTAAATGCCTGGATTTCTACATCACCACTTCCACCAGCACCATGTGACAGGGTAGTAAGAGAGGCCTCAGAGCCAGGCTGACCAGGGCCCACACACAGCTTTGCTGATTGCTGGCATTGGACAGAGAATGTGAAGGTTGGGCCTTGTTGTAGCCTTGCCCCGTGTATGCCACTGGCTCGGGGCCAGAGTGGTCCTCTACTGGGCCTGGATGCCTGCACAGGAGAATTAATTGTCTCCTTTCATAATTGCTGTGTGGTGGCCATGGGTCAGTCAGTCCATCCATCCATCCATCTATCCATCCATTCATCCATCCATCCATCCATCCATCCATCCATCCTCCCTCTTGCCCTAACAGGCTTTTTTTTTTTTTTTTTTGTATGTTCATTTGTTTGAGACAGAGCCATTGACTAGCCTGGAATTTGCTATACAGACCAGGCTGGACTCAAATTTATAGTGATCCTCCTGCCCCTGCCTTCCAAGTGCTGGGACAACAAGTGTCACCACCATGCTTAGTTTGCTAACAGCTTTTGAATCTTCATTTCTGTACCTAGCATAGGTAAATGGCAGTGTTTCCTTGGAAATGGTGATATTTTAGGAAGGCAGTGCACACACTCGTGATTGTGTGTGAGTGTGCCCACATGCGTGAGCAATGAAGATTTTAATACAGAGTCTGGCTCATGGTAAATATTCAGCCAATGTAGATATTATTATTGTCATGTAATAAGTACCTTAGCTTTTAAATATTTTGAAATAAAAGTCACTGAGAATAACATGCCAGATGAATGCTCCTTACCACAGACTTGCTGACCCATAAGAATATGTAGGGATCTGGAGCCATGCTAGCTGATCTGATGATTGCGGAGCTGGTGAGGTAGTCCCGAGCTCATAACTAGGAGGTTCAGTGTGTTAAGGTGGGTCAGGCTAAAGGGCCCCAAGGATCAGTGTCCAGGTCCCCTGTCACACAGCCTGCCTTCTCCCTTTCCAGGGACCACATAGTCCCTGCCCAATTTAAAGTTCAACTCTACAAACTCACAAACTTTCAGGTTTGCGAGCTGAGGGACTTGGGCTCCTGGGACGCTCCAGATTCCATGTCCTGTCCCAGGAGGTTCCTGCTGATATGAGGTGGACGGAGAATGTGAAGGGTGCGTCTTGTTGTAGCCTTGCCTGTGTATGCCTCGGGCTCTGGGGCAGGCGTGGTCCTTTATTAGGCCTGGACGCCTGCACAAGAGAATGAGTTGTCTCCTTTCATAATTACTGTGTGGCCTTGGTTCCGTTCACCCAACTTTGAGGAAGCCTACTTACTGGGTGGAGTATGAGACTCCCCCACCCCCCAAGCTGTATGAAAGGGTACATTAGAAGCAGATCTCAACTCAGACATGTGGATTTTTTTTTAAAAGGCTTTCTCTTTCCTCCTCCCTTCCTGACCTTCTACAATAAAGATACTATTTACAATTTGGATAAATATAATACAAAATACAACTATAAACAAGACAGTAGAATTTATAATGTTTCAGACTATGCCATAAGATATCTTCTGGAATTTTATCAGGGATACAACTTGGTTTCTCTCTGCCTCTGAGATGGCTGAGCCCTGCTTGATGCCTACAGGGACACCTGGACCCAAGAAGTCTGAGACTAGACCAGTGTCTCCTCAGCCCACCCTCCAACCCCCAAGTTTGCATCATGCACCACAGTGGATGGTAGCGGCAGCATCTCTATCCATTCAACAACAGCCAAAGAAGTCCCCCGAAGTCCACGGCCCTCCCTCTTCCTCACCCTCACTTCTGCAACCCCAAACAGCACAGGTGAATCACAAATATTACCCCATACCGCTCCCTCTCACGCATGCCAAAATTCCCAACTCTTTCTGTTCCTCACTCCCTCTCTCTCTGCTCATGTGGCTGACTGAGGCTGTAGCATCAACTTCCTTACCACCCCACCTCCACCCCCAGAGCCCTTCTACTCTGGAGCAATGAGACCTCCCACTTAAAAAGAATACAATCATTTCTTAGGTCCAATGGCATATTTATTTAGAAATATTGAACAATATTGCAAGCACCAAGAAAACAATACTTATCTGTAACCCCATTGCCCAGAGAGGAAGCAACTGCTAATTAGCATCTCATCAGAGTTTTCCAGATTTTTCTACAGACTTAATCAAATATCCATGAGACAAATAATTAAAAAATAAGATTAGGGAGGCACTGAATGCAATGTTTTGTGGTCTGTTTTTTTCCTCCACTCCTGTTTATTACATTGTGATAATTTCCTATCATTCAGTATTTCCCAAGAAATGTTTTCCAGTGGCTGTATTACATTACACCATTGAACTCCACCTGGATTTATTTAAACATTCTTTATCAATTGGAAATCATGATTGGCATATTTTTGTACTGTGGATTAATGTGTTTTGAACTGTATTCTTTTGTTGTTGTTTTGTTTTGTTTTTTGAGACAGAGTTTCTTTGTGTAACCCTAGCTGACTGTCCTGGAACTCACTCTGTAGACCAGGCTGGTCTCAAACTCAGAAATCTGCCTGCTTCTGTCTCCCAAGTGCTGGGATTAAAGGCGTGCGCCACCACTGCCAGGCTTGTACTGTATTCTTATATCCCAATCTTTAGCTGCATCCTTACGGTTTTTTTGTTTTGTTTTGTTTTGTTTTGTTTTGTTTTGTTTTTGAGAAGGTATCTTATATATCCAGGCCGATCTCAAACTTGCTATTTGATTGAAGATTGCCTTTAACCTTTGTCTCTTTAAGTGCTAAGATTATGGGCATGACCCTTCACTGGCTGCAGCGCTTGGGAAAGCGGGCCCTACACCTTGCCTGGGCAGCAAGGCCCAGGTGGTAGCAAAGCAGACAAGCTGGCCCTAAGTGTGTGAACTAGGGAGAGCTGGCCTGCCACTCATCTGCTGCGGACAAGAGACAGGTGGCAAACTCACCCTCTTGCCCCGAGATGCCTCAGACGAGCAGGAGAGCTGGCCCCTGGGTCCATGAGAGTGGCCCCTGCCCTTCACTGGTTAAAGTATTCTGGAGTTCAGGCCCTGCACCTCCTCTGGGCAGCTAGAGCCAGGATTGCCTGGTGATGAGGGCACAGGTGAGCCGGCCCTGAGGGCATGAGAGTGGGCGTGCTGGCCCTGCCCTTGCCAGCTGCTGCACTACGTGAGCTAGCTGGGGCAGTGCTGGGGAGCTCTGCAGTACTGGTGGTGTGGGTGCTGCAAAGCTGCTGGGCTGACCAACTCAGCCACCACCTAGGCCCAGATCCGGGGCTTTGAGTTGGTCCATCCCAACATCTATCCTATGTATGAACTGCTGGAGCTCTTGAAAGGGGGCCAGTCCTGCAGATCCAATGCTGCAGGATCTCCATGACCCAGGGCAACAGCAGGATAACTGAGGAGTGCTTATGGGGATCCAGAGAGTGTGGCAGAAGCCTTGAACCAGACCAATGACTCCTTGCGATGGACATTTGCTATGATCAAGTAAAGGCGTGTGGGCAAAGGGGAATACTGGGGGGGGGCACGCTGTGACACCCCGCAGCTTCCATGATGAGATTGTTGTTGTTGTTTTTGTAGGGGCGGTCTTGTTTGTATGTATATGAATATTTACCTGCTTGTCTGTATGTGCACCACGTGTGTAGTGTTCATGGAGGCCAGAAGGGGGCGCTGCATCCCCTGGATCTGGAGTGACAGTAGACAGCTATGAGCTGCCATGTGGGTGATCCTCTGCAGGAGCAATGAGCACTCTTACCTGCTGGGCCATCCCTCCAGCGCTTCCTCAAAGATTTCTTTTGTAGATGGAAATGTCAGGTGTGTTATTTAGAGTTAGAGGTAGGAAGGGAGGGTAAAAACAGCTGAACTCAAGGCATGGATCTTCTGGCCCTAAGTAAGCAGAACTCTTGGTTGTTTTGAGCATCCTGTTTGAGATGACTGAAAGAAAACTAGCACCTCCTCTGTAGGCAGTCTGGGCTTTATTATTTGTCTTGATGTTTCTTGACTCTCGGCCAGCCGGGCGTGCAGACTAGATCCCACGGGGAGCGGCTTCTGTCCTCTGCCCTGCTCCTTAACGTCCTCTCTCTTTCTAGCCTGCCTCATTGAGAGTCCCAGGGGAAGGAGGCAGGCCCAGTAGAGGAATGGAAGGCTTGTGTGGGGCTGTGGTGGCCTGCAGCCAGCTAGCAGGAGGGCAGGATTGCTACTTGGAGGTCAGACTCACCATGGTGCAAATGATGCCAGGCACTGAGGCCAGGGTGAGTGGGGACTGGATGCACTCTGTGCGCATACGCTTCTCAGATAGGGAAACTGTGGGAGACTGAGCTGCCAGAGGGGTCAGCTGTGGAGGGCCCAGGGCTGGGGTCATGAGGGATACAGCAAGCACCCCTAAATCAGATGAGGCAGGAATACTGGAAGCTGCAGCTGTTGTCAGAGGGGTTGGAGAGGAACCCCAGCTTGAGGTTGCTCTGGGTGGTCAGTCCCCTGTGACCAGGCAGGTCTGGGCTCTTGTGCTTTGGACCTAACTCCTGTCTCTGCTGTCAACTTTCAGAGGACTAGGCCTTGCCTAACCCCTGTGGACTTTATCCCAGCTCCACTCAGATTTGGGAAGGACTTAATACTACCACAAGTGTCTCTACATTTTTTTTATTTATTTTACACATAGGAGTGCACCGTAGCTGTCTTCAGACACACCAGAAGAGGGCATCAGATCCCATTACAGATGGTTGTGAGCCACCATGTGGTTGCTGGGAATTGAACTCAGGACCTCTGAAAGAGCAATCAGTGTTCTTAACCACTGAGCCATCTCTCCAGCCCCGTGTCTCTACATTTTCATGTTCACCTATGCACTTCATAAACAAGTCCAGGGCTTGGAGTTGGACCAGGCTGGATGTTGGGACAGAGTAGGCTGTGATGCTTTCTGCTTTTGGTATAGGATTGGAAACCAAGAACACAGGAGAGGAGCCTGAAGGGGCAGGAAGTCCATCTGCACATGCGCTGTGTGCTGCAGAGCTGCTTCGTGGGGAGAACACAAAATTTGAGGATGGGCAGTGTAGGGCAAGGGGAGGTTCATGATTGGCTGGTGTGTGGGGCTATGAGGCGGGAAAGTGTGAGAGAAGGCTGGAAGCTAGGCCAGCGGGCGGGTGGGCGGAGGTCAGGGAGGCACCTCCAAGGCCCCAAAGAGCATCTGCTTCATCCCGAGAGCAGTGAGGAGCTACTTACAGATGTCAGTCAGGAGAGCGATGCAATCTTAAGTAGCTCTTAAAATGGTCCTCCTGATGCCCCACCAGGGAGAGACTGAAGCTGGCAATTCCAGTGACTATTAACTATTTATTTTCAGACTGGGTCTTACTATCACAGGCTGACTTCAAATTGACCATCCTCCTGCCTCAGTTTCACAAATGCTGGTATTGTAGGTGTGAGCAGCTGCACTAGCCAAATACTAACTTGTCTTGAGGTCAGCCCAGAGACTACTGTGGAGGCCCAGGGACAGGTGCTAGGCAGCAGCCTGGACCAGGACAGGGCAGGAGCAGAAAGTGACTTGTGAGTGATTCTGTGTCAGGATTAGTGGGATTTGGTACTGTGTCTCTGGAGTGTAGGTCTCCATAGCTCCATGTTCTGTCCCACAGTGGTATTGGCATAGGCTGATCCACATAACAAGGGAAGACCCCTACCCATGCAGAGCCCTGCCCTCCCTCACCTACAGGCCCATCTGCTGCCCCAAGCTTTCCTGGCCGCTTCCTTCACCTCCTTGTTCCTCAGGCTGTAGATAATGGGGTTCAGCATGGGGGTCACCACAGCGTAGAGGACTGTAAAGACCTGGTCTGAGATCCGGGCTTCCTTGCTCTTGGGTTTCATGTACATGAAGATGATAGTGCTATAGAAAAGCAGGACAACAGCCAGGTGTGCCGAGCAGGTGGAGAAGGCTTTGCTGCGCCCGGTGGCTGAGGGCACCCTCAGGATGGTGGCCAGGATCAGCATGTAGGACAGGCAGATGAGGGTCAGGGGTATAGGCAACAGGAGGATGGCCCCCACCAGCAGGAAGGCATCGCTGACTGAGGTGTCACCACAGGTCAGCTTCAGCACAGCCAGGATCTCACAGGTGAAGTGTCTGATCACGTGGTGGCCGCAGAAGGGCAGCCTCATGGCGATGACCGTCTCTGCCACTGACTTGAAGAGGCAGAGCACCCAGGAGGCTCCTGCCAGCATCAGGCAGAGCCTGTGGCTCATGAGCACGGGGTACCTGAGTGGCTGGCAAATGGCCAAGTAGCGGTCATAGGCCATGACGGCCAACAGCAGGCACTCGGTGGAGCCCGTGGAGAGGCTCAGACACATCTGGACGGCACAGCCCGTAAAGGAGATGGTCTTCCGGGACGACAGGAGGTGGACCAGCATCAGGGGTACAAAAGTAGATGTGTAGCAGATGTCCAAAATGGAAAGGTTACCCAGGAAAAAGTACATGGGCGTGTGCAGGCGGGCATCCAACATGCTCACCGCCACGATGGCTGTGTTCCCCAGCAGAGTCACCAGGTACATGACTGAGCACAGAGGAAAGAGTAGCCGCTCGAGGGCCGGGTAGCCAGAAAATCCCTTCAAGACAAACTCAGAGACTGCAGTTCTGTTGCTGGGCTCCATACTGTGGGGTTCTGGCTGGATACGCAGATGGGGCGGAAGGACGGAGGATGCAGGTCGTGCATGGGACCACAGAGGTGGTTAAGGTCTTTTCCAGCTTGGCCACACTCTCTGTGGCCTTGGGACAGACTCCTCACCCTCTGTAGGCTTCAGTTCATCCGTGTGAGGAAGGTGGATGATTCAGGGCAGTGTTTTCCTAAACGACTGTACTTGGAAGTCTGAGCAGACAGCCTGAAGGATCACTGAGAGCCAACGCTGAATGAGAGAGAGGACTTGTCACGGCCTTTAAAAGACTAATGTTTATTGGTAGCTCTCCAAAAGCAATGTAGATCATGCGCTCCCAAACTCACTTGACCCCAGGTCCCCTTCCCTCACTTAACCTATCACAGACAAGACGAACAATTTGGGAGCTGAGGAGTTGGATCAGAGATCCACACACAGGACTCACTTGGAAGGCTGTCAAAACACACCTTGTTCTCCCCACGGCGTTTCTGGCTCAGTGGGTCTGTGTGCGGCTGCAGCTCTACTGGCCCAGGCACCACACTTAAAGCTAGAATGTCTCTGAAGGTCCTCCTGTCTTTTGGACCATCTCTGAGCCATTACTTATGCTGTCCTCACTGTCTGACATGCCCTGCTCATTTCTCTCTCACTGGTAGGGGTCTGGTTTGTCTCTTTAGGCCAGCTCTGGTCTCCACACACCCTGTGCTTTTTGTCTCAGGGAGCTGCTGATGGTCTCTAAGCCCATGAGTGGGAGCCCCCCTCTCCCCACAATGGAGATGCTCAGTCAGGCGCTTTGTGCGGGCTGGAGCTTTAGAAGTTGCCTCCCAGTGACAGGCAAGTCAAACAGACCCTGAGACACAGTCTCCGGTCCTATTTTCTCCCAGTCAGAACAAAGGATGCTTTGGCTTCCAAACCTCCAAGGTTATGAACACAGGAGCTTCCCTGACAGGTTCACTGGCGAGCTCTCTTGTGGCAGATGGGGAAACTGAGCTCACACAGAAGCTGCTGGGGGGGGGGAAGGAGGGGGTTAAGCCTCCAGCAGGGATCTTCCCAGTATTGTAGCATCTAACCACATGGAGCTGACATTTGCCTCTAACAAGTCTCATACCTGCTGCTCTGGATGGACACCCTCCTGCTTCCTTCTCACAATCCTCTCACCAGCAAAAAACAAACACGCAAACCAATAAAATAAAATAAAATAAAATAAAATAAAAT
Organism: Mus musculus; assembly: GCF_000001635.26. Taxonomy (NCBI): domain Eukaryota; kingdom Metazoa; phylum Chordata; class Mammalia; order Rodentia; family Muridae; genus Mus; species Mus musculus. The sequence continues at coordinate 43,707,779 of NC_000070.6, forward strand.
AAAATAAATAAGATAAAATAAACCCAACAAAACAAACAAACAAAAATGTTAGGTTTAAACCCGTCTTCAGTGTCAGAGTACCTGAGACGATGCTGCGGTAGCATGAACCATAATGCCCAAACCCAGCTCCCCGCTGTCTCTCCACCTGGACACAGTCTCCGCCTTTTACTTGCTCCTTGTTTAATCTTTCCAAAGACCAAGAAGTGACTTAGGGCCACCAAACCCTATGCATCAGGGGAACAACTGAGCAGATGGCTGCTTCCAGGCACTGACTCCAAAGCCTTCCCAGGGAGACTTCTCCACTCTTCCATGCCTGACCTCCCCTCCCTCTGTCTGTATGCCCTACGAGGCATACAAACTTCTTCTTGGTGAGGGGGCACTTGAAGGGTCTCTCAAATAACTCAAGTGTCAAGGCTGGGTGGTCCTGCCGGATGTTCCTTCTTCTTACACAGTATTAACATGATCTATAATGTCCTGAGCTTAGTCCTACACTGAGCCTCACCTCAGGAAATCAGTCGTCCCTACTGCAGCAAGGAGAGCTCTGGTCCAGTCCCAGGGCCTCAGGCAGAAGCTCTGGCCTCAACATGACTGTCTACATCACCATGGGGTCATGAGGAGTATAAGCTGCGAGTTCCCCACGAAGGCTCACTAGGGATTCTCTGAGGCTAGGTGTTTGGTGGGGTTGTCTCCTCTAGCAGAGCTTCATCAGAGACAAGCACTGTGTCCGGATTGGGACAAGGCACAGAGATGGTCCTGTCTTCTCTTGAAGCTCCAATGACTGGAGTCAGCCTCGGCCTCCTCTTTGAGTGGTTGCACACACTGCAGTTCATCCTGTCAGTCTCTAGGCAACATTGGCAGCTGGGGCCCTGGGCTATGCGCTGGAACACGCACACACACAAACATGGGGTCACCTGCAGTGCATACACACAACTGAGTGCACAACATCTGTCTAACACACCAGTCCATATACACCTGTGAGTGTCTATCCTACGCATAGGCTCATGTATGCGTGTGTGGCCATTCACAAACGCACATGAGTGTATGTAAATAGAATTCTCTCTCTCTTTCTCTCTCTCTCTCTCACAATTACTACCCTCTCCATCTCACAGTTACACTCTCTCCCCTCTCTCACTCCTCTGTCTCTCTGTCTGTCTCTGTCTCTGTCTCTGTCTCTGTCTCTCTCTCTCACACACACACACACACACACCACCACCAGGACTGGCAGACTTTTGGACCTATAGCCAAAGTGCTTTACTGAGCCAGGCAGGATGACCTAATTTCTAGAGGAGGTAGGTACATAAAGACGGCAGCCTGTCGAGGGGTGCAGGGGAATCATTAGGAAGGAACATACCTGAGGGTGGGGGTTACAGAGAAGCCTAAGACTAGCTGACAAAACCTACTGTGTGTTCTGTCTGCTTCCCAGCCTTTGAGCCAAAGAAGAGTCTCTGTAGTGCTCTGCCTTTTCTCCTACAACTGGGGGAGAAGGAAGGGAGACACAGGCCAGAGAGCTCTGTCTGTAGGCCCACAGTGTCCCTCCTGTCTTTTCTCTCCTGACCCACTGCTCCCTAAAACCCAGTTCACAAAGTAAGCCTTTCTCCCCCTCTTAAGCCAGTCTGCTTCCTCCCTTGGAGTTCCACAGCCTTGTGTTGTAGCTTTGGGGTGACACCCATCTCTCTTTTCTTCCCTGCTGCCAGCCCTACCAAGGCCTCAGGGATGTCACCTCCTTTCCTCTCCTCCCTTGCGTTCTGAAGGCCAAGTCGTGGCCCTAGGTAGCGTCTTGCTGTCTTCCTGCAGCAAATAGGATTAACATAAATGGAAGGGCCAACTTGGCCAATTCTAGACTGCTTGCAGCCTAGGGAGGTGCTCTTGCAGAGCTTGCATATCAGCTGGATCCTTACATTTGGGGAAACTGAGGCCCAGTGAATGAGAGTGGGAAGCCAAGGCCCCGGTAGTTCCTCGGGGCTCTCCACCCTTCACTTCCTCTATGCAAACCTGTGTCTCACCTCCGGCCTCCTCACGACCTGTGCACTGCATCCCTGGAAGAATTTTCACTCCAGCCTGACTTTCCAAACCTTGGAAACATGCCTAGGTTTTTTTTAAATTGAGGAATTCATGAAGAGTTTGCAAGTTGATAAAATTAAGTGTACCATTTAGAATTTGGCAGACTTATTTTAAGGGCTGAGCACCCCGCAGGAGTCTCTGAAGTAGGTGGAATTCTGGTGAGATCAAGGCTGGATGGCTCTCAGTGGCTGACTGCAGGCAGGAGGGGCTCTCCGTTCTGGGCAGATCTCAGTGCTCTGCTGGCCAACACCCTTCTAGGGAGCAAGTGGGCCAAACAGAGGTGGCACCGTTCGAAGTGCCCTGTGTGCCGAGGGATTGCACAATCCCCAAGGCGACTTAAAGAGAGGAGAGGAACTGTGCCCAGCTAACAAACTTTGGGGTGCTTCAGGGAGGATGTCCCAAAGACCCAATTACACTAGCAAGTCTCCAGTCTAGTTAGGGAGCTTAATTAGTGTAAAAGAAGTTGGAGAAAGTGACTTGGGGATCAGGAACCATGCTTGCAGGTCAGTCCCCAGCCAGAATTGGCCCAGGAATGCTCACAAGTAAATCCATGAGTGGATAGGAGCTTAATGAATGACTTCGTAATTAATGACTACATAAGCAGTTTGAATAAGTTCACAAATTAAACTGAAGGACAATGAGCAAAAAAAAAAAAAAAAAAAAAAAAATGAACACTGCGACCCACCCAGGTGGGCGTGAGGGGTCTTGGGTCATCTCTCATCAAGAGTTTACAAAATTATAAAATCTGGGGGGCGGGTAACAAGGGAGCTACTGGATAGAGAGACAAGCAAAACTGTCTTGTTTTGGCTATCTGAACGAGCCAGTGTTTGAAGACTGTCTCGACCGAGACCTACTGTATGGACAAGAGATTGCTGTAGAGAGGTCCAGCGGCAGCCCAGTGTCATTTAGTGAGGCAGAGGATGGCCATGATTCACCGTGTCACTTGTCCTTGGTCAGTGCAGAACAGGTGGCCAGTGACCACTATCCTCTGCCTCCACCTGGTCCCTTTTCCCTGTACTCATGGCATCAGTGTGACACCTCTTCACTGAAGTTCCTAGCTTCCAGGATCCATGCCTCTGGTGGCTTAGGGGGTCTCTTTAAACAGCGTTCTAAGGTGTGTGGGGTGCGGCTTAAAGCACACCCTTCTCTCCTAGACACAGGGCTTGATTCCCTGCCTCAGACAAACCCCACGGCACCGCTTCATTTTAGAACTGGGCTTTGATTTTTGCTGTTGTTGTTGTTGTATTTTAAAAAAAGAGTTGTTTCCTTTTTATTTTATGTGCGTTGGTGTTTTGCTTGCACACACATGTCTGTGTTCTTAATCTCTTCACCCCATTTTTTAAAAACCTTTTACTGCTATATTTTGTTCCATCGATATTCAATTATTTGGAGCACACAGCTTTCTCTATTGTGTGTGTGTGTGTTCATGTTCCCAAGTTATAAATACATTTTAAAAGTATTTTTTTCCTGATAAATTTTCTATTGTGGCTCTCTTGAGACAGGCTCTCACTCTGTAGCTAGTGCAGGCTAGCCTGGAACTCATGGTGATCTTTGTTCCACAGACTTTTCAACTTGTTTTCCACTTTGGCTCTTTTTCAGACCGTATCTTCTCTGCACTGGGTAAAGTCTGCACACTTATGGAAGAATTTATTATAGACTGTCTTATCACAGACCTTAAAAGTTGCCTTTGTCATAACTAATTTCACAGGTCCGTGTGTGTCTATTTTTGGACACACTGGCCCATTCTAAAGGAATGCCTCTTCTTGTCCTCACACTGCAATAACTGCCGTGGTGGTCACCTCACAGGAAACGAACAGCTTTAAAAGCTGCTGTAAGCCAGCCCTTGGCCCTGTCAGCCCCTTTCAACAATTCTTTGGCTATTATTGCACATTTCTTTCCTACACGAATTTTGCAATCAGTTTGTCATATTTCATGAAAGGTCTTCTGGTGATTGACCGGCTGGTTTGGGATGGGATTGATATCTTTACAAAAATCAAGTTTACTCATGCATGGACATTGTCCCTTCATTAATACATGTCTTTGGCTTTGTTCTGATCACATGACTCTTCTTATATGTCAACAGCGTGATTTACAGCAGTATCTGTGTGTGTGAATGAATTCTGTGTTTCCTCCTGCTGTTTTGTTTAGTCCTATTTTGGGGAGGTGAGTTGACCAGCTCCCAGGCTCCCCCTGGTGGCCACCGAGCCAATGCTGATTTCTTTGAAAATGGAGTTGGAATCCCAGTAAAATCCTGGACTGGGGCACTCAGGCCCTGACAGATTAATTACTATGGCAGAAAGAATTTTGAATCTAGGAACAAAATAGACATAAAAGCTGGGTATCCTTGGGTGACTGTCCATATGGCCTCTGGGGCTCTACTAGTCTCTCAATATTAGGAAACCTCGAAGAAAGATGTATTTTCGATCCTCATCCAAAGAATCCAGCCTTCCAGGAAGAGCTAAAAGGATGTAAAATAGTGTCTTCTAGAAATGTCATGGCTGCTGTACTCATGAGCTTGCTGTGGTCGTTACCTGCTCAAGACCTGTGCAAGATCAAGCCAACTAGATCAGTCAGCATTCCAGTGGAGAGAGGGGGGAGGGGTGGGAGGAGAGAGAGAGAGAGAGAGAGAGAGAGAGAGAGAGAGAGAGAGCGAGCTTCCGAATGATGGGTGTGAAGGCGATGTGATCAAGACACATTGTATGCATAAATATAAAATAAAAATATCTCGGTTTCTCAAACCCCTCACCGACAGATCCTGTTCTCTAAGCTTTATGATGATTTCGCACCATTTTCTCTTTTCCCATTCCTTTGCAGGGCTGATGCTTGAGCCAGGCAAGTGCCCTACCTCTGAGCTAAACAGCCAGCTGCTCCAGATGTCATTTTCAATAAAGCAAACCCTCAAATGTCATTTCACTTTATGAAGCAGGATGGCTTTTCCTATTAATAAACTCACCAATTAGAAAACTACGTCCCAACTTCTGGTTCAGAGAACAGGCTCTTGTGACTGCTGCCCCCACACTGGAAACCTTTCTGAAGCGCTGCTGTAGAAGGCAGAATTTGTCCATAGTTAAACAAAGAGATTCCCAAAGAGTCTGAAAAACAAGAGACAGTGCTACCAGCTGGCCAGAGACACTGAGGAATACCTGGGAAATGGTAACCAGATGAGTTGGGAGAAACCACAGCCAAAGAAGGAGGGAGCTGCGACGTGGCAAGGACAGGGAGGGCCTCAGGAGGCCATTGTCATCTGAGACCAAAGGGTCTCTGGAGGAAGGGAGAGCTCAGGTGATGGCCCCGCGCCCAGGACAGGGAGACAATTTGTGTGTGAGAATCACAGTCCCAAAGAGGCACAAAGTCAGAGGTAGGGAACACTAGATGAGAAAACACCCGACCAATAAGAAGCAGAACGCACTCAAGAGCGTCAGCACCGGAGGAGGAAAACTGGACCCAACAAAGAATTAGCACGGAAGAAGACAAAACAAGCAGAAGACTTGAAGCCGAGTGATTGACACAGGGACAAGAATAGATACTTTTTTTCCATCCACAGAATAGTAATCAATCAACATGAAAGAAAAGCCAGCTAAAGAATGTGAGTTGGGCCATGGTGGCACACTCCTTTAGTCTCAGCGCCCGGGAGGCAGAGGCAGGTGGATCTCTTGAGAATTCGAGGCCAGCCTGGTCTACACAGTGAGTTCCAGGGCTTATGTTAAAAGCAGGTTACCAAGTCAGAAGGCTAATTAACGAATATTCCGTAACAGCCAGGTCTGTAATCTCTTCACGTGAGCAGGAGGATTGCCAGGTATTCTAGGCCAACCCTAGCAATATAAAATAAAGAGAAAGGGTCGGTGAGAGGGAGAGAGGGAGGGTTGAGGAGGGAGGGAGGCAGGAAGACAGGAAGGGGGCGATTGCCCCTCAGCTAAGGTGATGGCTGCAGGTGGATTTCCATTGCTGGGACACCCGTGGGAGACAGAGAAACCTGACTCCCGCAGTTGTCCTTTGACCTCACACACGTGCTGCCAGGGTCATGCTTGGCTAAACTTACAGATGTGCCATTTGACTGGCTATTCATTAGTTTGGACTGTGCCCATCTTCTGACCGTTATAAACAATACTGCTATGAACATTGTGGGGAAGCAGAGCTTCTTTTCCTTCTAGGAGCAGAGTGGCAGTCATATGGAAATTCTCTCTTTAACGTGTTGAGGAACTACTGGGCTCTTTTCCAAGGTAGCTGCCTCATTTTGTACCCCTGCAGCTGTGCATGAAGCTTCTGGCTCCTTGGAATTCTTACTAATATCTGACTCACTCTTTCTTTCTCTCTTTCCTCCCTTCCTTCCTCCCTCCCTTCCTTCCTTCCTTCCTTCCTTTCTTTCTTTCTTTCTTTCTTTCTTTCTTTCTTTCTTTCTTTCTTTCTTTCTTTCTTCCTTCCTTCCTTCTTTCCTCCCTTTCTTTCTTTCTTTCTTTCTTTCTTTCTTTCTTTCTTTCTTCCTTCCTTCTTTCCTCCCTTCCTCCCTTTCTTTCTTTCTTTCTTTCTTTCTTTCTTTCTTTCTTTCTTCCTTCCTTCCTTCTTTCCTCCCTTTCTTTCTTTCTTTCTTTCTTTCTTTCTTTCTTTCTTTCTTTCTTTCTTCCTTCCTTCTTTCCTCCCTTCCTCCCTTTCTTTCTTTCTTTCTTTCTTTCTTTCTTTCTTTCTTTCTTCCTTCCTTCCTTCCTTCCTTCCTTCTTTCCTCCTTTTCTTTCTTTCTTTCTTTCTTCCTTCCTTCTTTCCTCCCTTTCTTTCTTTCTTTCTTTCTTTCTTTTTTCTTTCTCTCTCTCTCTCCCCCTCCCTCCCTCCCTCCCTCCTTCCTTCCTTCCTTTCTTTCTTTCTTTCTTTCTTTCTTTCTTTCTTTCTTTCTTCCTTCTTTCCTCCCTCCCTCCCTCCTTCCTTCCTTCCTTTCTTTCTTTCTTTCTTTCTTTCTTTCTTTCTTTCTTTCTTTCTTCTCCTCCTCCTCCTCCTTCTTCTAGCTGTGTGATAAAGGATGAAGTGGTCTCTCCTGGATTTTATTTTCCTCCCCATATGCAATGACATAGGCATCTTTTCTGTGCTTATTGGTGATTTTCCTCTTTGAGAAAATAGTTCTTCAAACTTCATCTTAAAGCCATGGTGCCGCTCTTTCTGTGAGTTCTTCTCATGTCCCAAGTGTGAGTCCCTTGTCGGATAGCTTCTTTGCAACCCTTCATGCATCCTGTGAGTTGGCTTTAAATGTCCCTGTCCTTCATATTTTGAGCATGATGTGAGGACTTGCTATTGTTTCTTTAAATGTTTGGTAACTTGGCCAGAAAAGCTACTGGCCTTGCGCTTTTTCTTTTTACCAATTCAAGCCTCTCTGTTGAGGACAAGCCGTTCCGGTCTGCTTTCTACTGCAGTGGTAGGATGTCATGACCAAACACCACCCGGGGAAGAGAGGGCTTATTTCACCTTACAGCTTATGATGAGAAGTCAGGACAGGAACTGGAACAGGGCAGGAGCCTGAGTCAGGAGCTGGTGCAGAGGCTGTGCAGGGTGCTGCTGACGGCTTGCTCCCCATGACTTCCTCAGCCTGCTTTCCTATAGAACCAGGGACCCCCAGCCCAGAGTTGGCCCCACCCACAATGGGCTGGGCCCTCCCATGTGAATCGTTAATCAAGCAAATGCCATGCAGACATTGTCTACAATCAATTGATGGAGCTATTTTCTCAATTGATGCTTCTCTTCCAGCTCGTGTCAAATTGACAATAAGGATAAAAGTCTACTCCGATTTTCTATTTTGGGGGTGAGGGTGAGTTTGGGTATGTGCAACACGCACGCACACACATCCATGAGCTTTCTCGTGTATGTGTGTGTGTGTGTGTGTGTGTGTGTGTGTGTGTGAATGCTGATGTGTGTGCACCACGAGTGTGCACCATGACACGAGTGTGGAGGTCAAAGGATAACCTCAGATGTCTTCACCTTCCACCTTGTTTGAGACAGGGCTTCTAGGTTGTTCTTCTGCTCTGCGTGCCAGGCCAGCTGGCTGACAAGCCTTCGGGGATCCTCCTGTGTCCATCCCTATGTCCCCCTAGGAATGCTGGGATTGGCACACCTTCTCCCTGGTGTTCTGGGAAGAGACTCAGGACCCTTCCACAGGCTGGCGTCCACCCTGTGCTCCACAGGGCTCACACCCTGTCCCGTGCTTCAGCCAAGGCTTTCTAAGATCTGATGAGTTTGGGGACCTCCAAGTATATCACACTCCCCAGCTCCCACAGCACCAGCCCCTGAGGTTCAGCCAAAAGGATGTGTCATTTCCCCTGGGTGCTGTCCCTGAAAGTGCTCAGCTGAGGCATCCCATGCTGGACTCCAGGGACAACCTCCCAGAAGGTCAATTAGACTGAAGGTCAATTAGACTGGGCTAATTGAACATTTGATGATCTTCATGATTACATGGACAGACAGACGGCCTGATGGTATTCTGACTGTCCTGAGTATTCCTCCTCCCCCAAGGGAGACTTAATGTGAGTCGGATCCCTGGGAGGTCTCTCTTCTTACTATAAACAAACAATGACTGGTTTCTCAGTAGAATTGACTTCAGGGCCCCCAAGCAGGAGGTGGAAACAAATACGTAGGCCTTCCCCTACCTTCAGGATTCTCAACAGGTACACCAGTGGTACTTTGGAGAGGGACCAGACCCGCTCCCTTCTGCTGCCCCATCACACCATTGGAGGATACTGAACCATCTCAGGCTCTTGGGCACTAAGTGTGGACTCCATCCTCCTGACATGCCTAGGAAGTGGCTATGCCCAGGTCAGATCCAAAGGCGTCAAATGATGTCCTGAGAGTGGCAGTCACTGAGAATCCCAGTGATAAAGATCACGGGCTGTTATCAGGTCCACTTGGCTTGGTCCTGGATTGTCAGCTCTCTGACTTCAGTGACTGCTCTGGACTTACCTTGTTTCCCTCTGAACAGGTGCTTGGAGCACCAGGCATGAGTTGTGGTTCCATTCAGTGGTGTGCCATTTCGCTTTTTGTCTGTGTGACACAAGTTTAGGGTCATCTGGGAAGAGTGACCCTCAACTGGGAAAATGCCCCCACCAGATTTGGCCTACAGGGGATATTTTGTTGATTAATATTTTATGTGGGGACATCTAAGCCTTGGTGGAGTGTGACAGCCCTGGGCAGGCTGAGCAAGCCATGAGGAGCAAGTCAGTAAACAGCATTAATTCCTCCATGGTCTCTGCTTCAGTCCCTGTCCTGACTTCCTCAGAGATGGGCTGTGGCAGGGAAGAGTACGTCAAATGAACCCTCTGCTCCCAGGTTGCTTTCGGGTATGATCTTTTATCACACCAATAGAAAGCAAACTGGGACAAATGGAAATGCAATGAAAGCCACACTGCAAACTTTTTGGCAGCTGTACTAGAGAGGCAGAGGGAAGGAATCTATATCTATATCTATATCTATATCTATATCTATATCTATATCTATATCTATATCTATATCTATATCTATATCTATATCTATATCTATATCTATATCTATATCTATATCTATATCTATCTATCTATCTATCTATATATATATATATATATATATATATATATATATATATATATGCCAATGTGTGGACATGGTCAGAAGAGTTAGTAGCGATGTATTTGCATTCTTTTCTGCACTAAGTTTTTGGAATAAAGATTGCGTACAATACACACAGCATCTCAGCTCAGGCTAGCTGTGTCTCCTCACTGACCAAGTAGGTAGCGGCTGCCATATTGGGCAACATCAGAAGGTTCTACTTACCTACCAACCTCACAACAGTTGCCTAGTTTTCTTTCCATTTTTGCCCTTTGTTTCTTTGTTTCTTCCTTCCTTGAAAAATTTCAAATGTATAAAGAATGTGAGATAAGGCTTCAATAAGTATCTGTACTGGTTGGGTTCCAGTAGCTGTGACCAAGATATCCACAAAAACAACTCAAGGACAGGAAGAGATGAGCATTGCAGAGAGTCCAGCCAATGGTCGTGCCGATGCAAAGCACAGCTCTCACCCCAGCCTGCATCCCCACCAAGTTCTGTGCAATGATGATGCTCTCATCCATTAATCAGTCATCCATTAATCAGTCTTGCAGAAGGCCCAGCACATGTGTGGCTTCCTTCCAGGAACTTCTTCTCACAGTTGCTTACTCCTGTGTCCTTGGGCAGAAGATCATGATGGCTGGAGTGAGTGTCAAGGAGTTTCCATATGACATGGTGGCCAGAAAGCAGAGGAAAGGGATACGGGAAAGGCCAGGGAAAGATATAACATCTAAGGACATATCTCCAGTGACCTACTTCCTCCAACAAGGCCCTACACTGCAAAGATTCCACAACGTCCCCAAACAGTGCCACCTTCTGGGAACCAAGCATTAAGCACATGAGCCTATGGGGACACTTCATATTCCAGCCAGAACGATGGTCAGACACTCGACCCCGAGTCTCTACAGTCACTAACCCTTTAGTAAGTCTGTCTTATCATATATCAATCTGTTTATCCAACATTGACCCATCTATTCAAATTATTTTATTATTGTCTTTTTAAATATTTATTATTTATTTTATGTATATGAGTACACTGTAGCTGTCTTCAGACACACCAGAAGAGGGCAGCGGATCCCATTACAGATGGTTGTGAGCCACCATGTGGTTGCTGGGAATTGAACTCAGGACCCCTGGGAGAACAGTCAGTGTGAGCCATCTATTGTCTGTTTTATTTAGAAGATGTCTTTGGTGCCTGGGGAGATGGAAAACATGGAGACCTGATTTTGGATTTCAAATACCCACATAAAAGCCAGGTTGTGGTGGCCTGTGTCTGTCATCCCAGCTCAGGGGAGATGCAGACAAGATGGCCCCTGAGGTTTGTTGACTAGCCAGAGTAGGAGAATCGGAGTTCCAGTGTGAGACCCTGTCTCAAACAAACAAACAAACAAACAAACAAACAAACAAACGGAGGATACACACATGTGGCTACACACACACACACATACACACACACACACACGCCTTGGCCAGCTCCAACTCTCAGCCTAATGCCTGAACTCAGCGTGTGTGTGTGTCACAGGATGATTCCAGACTTGGTCTGAGGCTGGACTGAGGGAAGATTCCGAAGCCTATTTAGAGAGTTTACGTCGCTGGGGCTGGGAGAACGCTTTATTGCTTACAGATGACTTCTCTTGTATTTTGCTTGTGATCACTTTGGTCCTGACATGTGGTGTGTTGTAATACCTGATATTTCTGTCTTCTGACTCTAGGAAAGGGCTCCCAGGGCAGCAAGGACAATGCCCTCTTGCTGGCACCACACATAGGGCCTAGATCAAGAGATGTTGGTAGAATAAATGAGTATAGTCCTAAGTTACAAGATCATCTTTTTAAAAAAAACCTTCAGAAAATTAGAGCCACTTGGAAAGAGAGGGAACAACGAAGCTTAGAGTGTATAAACTTGGGCTGTCTCCAATCCCCATTATGTATCAGGGAAACTGAGGGTCAGGAAAGCTTGCTATTTGCCCATGTTCATGGTCTATAAGCCCATGGGAGGTAGACAACGAAAACTAGGATTAAACCATTCCTACCTAGTCCTGCTGGCAGCTAGTCTATTAAATATGTATATTTACATACAAATATTTCATAAATATTTACATATATATTTACATAAATACTTTCATATACGATATATATGTAGCTCAGGCTGGCTTCAAACTTGAAATCTTCCTACCTCAGCCTCTTGTGTTCTGGGTACACAGCCCCAGGCACACAGTACTATTCTAGACTCTGGTCTACGGAGTGAGTTCCAGGACAGCCAGGGATACACAGAGAAACTCTGTCTCGAAAAACCAAAAGAAGAAGAAAAAGAAGAAGAAGAAGAAGGAGGAGGAGGAGGAGGAGGAGGAGGAGGAGGAGGAGGAGGAAGAGGAGGAGGAAGAGGAGGAGGAGGAGAAGGAGAAGGAGAAGGAGAAGGAGAAGGAGAAGGAGAAGGAGAAGGAGAAGGAGAAGGAGAAGGAGAAGGAGAAGGAGAAGAAGAAGGTGGTAGTTTGGGCTGTGGAGGCCGAGAGGAGAACAGAGCTCACTTTGTGAGGGTAAGGACTTCAGTTTGAGTCCCAGAATCCATGCTAAAAAGGAGGAAAAAAAAGGTGTGGTGCATGAATTTGTAATCCCAGTCACATGACTGGGACATGGAGACAGGTGGGTCCCTAGGGCTGGCCAGCCAGCCTACTCAGCAAGCTCCAGGGCAAGCAGAGACCCGATCTCAAAAAATAAAAATAAAAGGTGAGTGACACCAGAGGAATGTCCTCTGTCCTCCATGTGTACACACATACACACACACTCACATGCATGCACACACACGCTCACACCCACACGCTCACACACTCATACACACACACTCACATGCACACTCACACTCACATACACTTGCATACTCATACTCACACTCACACACATATACATTCACACATATTCACACACTCACACACACTCATACATGCACACACTCATATACACACTCACATGCACACACGCTCACACAAAGTCACACACACACTTACACACTACCCCCCCCCCCCCCGCAGGCACACACACACACACACAACCCTATGCACATACAAATTCCTGCTAACATTGTTTATGTAGCTTTCTAAGTGTGTATCTATGCCTGTTTATATTTGTAACAAGAACATTCCCAGCTAATGAGCAGCGTTTATGTAAAAATGAGGTCACAGTTTCAAAAGGACCCAGGTTTTGTGTATTTGTAGACCAAATCCCCTTTCCTAGTTCCATCTGCGCTCTGGCTGGTCTCTCCCGCCATCTGCCTGCAGCCCCCCCCCCCCCCCCCCCCCCCCCCCCCCGTTTATCTTTAGAGCTCGGAGCAGCTGCGGCACACATTTGCACTTCGCTCTCCCTTGGAGCCAGAAATAGATCATGGCTTCCGTCTACCTTGGGATGGCTTTCTACTTCGAGGGGGAATGTCCTGAGGCCTCAGTTTGGTTCTTTATTCTGTAGGCTGAAATGGAAAGAAACGGGAATTTAGAAGCTCCGGAGGAGAGAGGCTTGAGTTAGACCAAGTAGGGTTTTGAAGGTGAAGGAGAAGTCTTTCTATTCTGCACAATCCTGGTGGACGCCCTGGGCTATTTGGGAAACAATGATGTATTTGGAGAGATAAAGCAGAAAAGCATTCCCAGCTTCCAAACTGTTACCTCTGTTGCCTGGAACAATTCCAACAATACTTGGGGCAAGCCGTTCCTAGTTTCACGTGACCAGCCCTTTACGGAAGTGAAGCCTGGTTTAAGGCCCCGAGCTTTTCCCATTGGTCACATCAGCTGTTTGGGGTTTAATTTCATGTCTCTTGACAAAGTATTGGATCCTACACACAATGTTTGGTAGTTTTTTGTTTTGTTTTGTTTTTGTTTTTGTTTTTTGAGACGGGGTTTCTCTGTATAGCCCTGGCTGTCCTGGAACTCACTTTGTAGACCAGGCTGGCCTTGAACTCAGAAATCCGCCTGCCTCTGCCTCCCAAGTGCTGGGATTAAAGGTGTGCGCCACCACTGCCTGGCTATTTCGTAATTTTAAAGTTCATAGTTACTTATTTATTTTCTTGACACCAGGTTTTGCCCAGCCTGGGCTGGTCTCAAATCCACTCTACATTTGAGGCTGACCTTGAATTCCTGGCTGATCGAACTCTTCATCCCGACGGCTGGATCTGTAGCTGTCTGCCTCCACACCTGCATCATTTCACATCTCTCCTTAAGTTTATTTTTTTTAAAAAGTTACAGTTTTCGTCACCAATGTCAGTGTTGTCTTCATGTTAGCACGCATATACATTAATGATTACTGCTGTGCAAGAAAGTGACTGGTTTACCTAGTTAATTGTAAGTGATCTAGTTCTGAGCTTGGGCTATAGTAACCTGATTGGTAAGGTGCCTACATGATGCAGGAGGCCCTGGGCTTGATCTCTAGCAGGGCATAGCAGTGTATGATGACACGTGCCTGAAATCCTGGTACTCAGGAGGTAGAGGAAAGGGGATTCAGGCCATCCTCAGTTACATAGTTCAAGGCCAGTGTGTGATAAAGAAAGAAATGAACAAAACCTTAGTTCTTATTATGGTTAAAGGCTTTTCAGAAACATCTATGTTTCTTAGATATGCAATTGCCTATCTTCCTGCCTTTTCTAATATCCTCTGACTTAGCAGTTCTAAGATGAGGAAAAACGATGGCTGTAAACAATGTTATTGCTTTTAACGGAATGCTTATTTTAAAAATAATGATGTTACATATTTGAATTAAGATATCTTTCCTTTTTAATCACATTAAGAGTGTAGTCTCCTGGGGGCTGGAGAGGTTGCTCAGTGGTTAAGAGCACTGGGTCCTCTGACCCGGGTTCAATTCCCAATGCCTACATGGTAGTTCACAACTGTCTGTAACTACATGAAATAAAAATAAGTAGATCATTAAAAAATCATGTAATCTTCCTTTCCTTGTTCATTTGTGATACTTATCAGGAATGCAGAGCTAATTTTATCAGATGCTTTTTTTGGGGGGGCCATCTGTCAGGATGTGTGGTCTCACTTTTCTATCCTACTTACAGAATTAATTACATCAGTAGATTTTTCAAAAAAAAAATATCAAACCGCCCTCGCCTTCCTAGAATACTCGTTGCTTGTTCATGGATCTTTGTCTCTCAATATTCCAGGGATAGGAAGGAGCACATTTGATAGTCAGGACTCTATGGTTGGTCTGTGCTGCTCTGTGTGGGCATTGTTAGCCCCCATGTGAGGGTTTGGTTGATTCATAAAGTAAACAATGAATATTAAAAACTAAGCTGGGGGTGGCGGCGGCTGGGGGAGGGGGCATGGCAGCTGGTGGCGCCTGTGTGTGTGTGTGTGTGTGTGTGTGTGTGTGTGTGTGTCTCACACTTGTAATCCCAACACCTGGAAGGCTGAAGAAGAAGAATCGCCACAAATTCAAGGCCAGCCAAGGCTATAGAACGAGATGGCTGTCAAAACCCAAGAGACCAAGAGACCCGTGAACAAGGAATCCTTCTTCCTCTATATTTAGACTGCTTAAGGCTTCCTACTGTTTGTGGGCATTCTTCACCCCTCTCCTGTTAAGAGCAGTCTTTACTTAGAGTAGTGGTGTGAAGATTGAAAAAAAAAAACCAACAACAACAAAAAAAAAACTGTAGCTGGAGGAAGCAGATATTCTCCAAACCATCCTGAGCCTTTTATGCTCAGCCTTCTCTGCCATCAACCTCCCCGACTACAGCAGAACATTTGTTAACTCGATGGGCCTATGCTGATGCACTGATACCGGTCAAAGTCATGGCTGTGTTAGGGCTCACTCTTGGTGGCACGTGCTACACATTTGAACAAATATATTATGCCACGTGTACACCTTCATAGCGTCTTAAATGCAGATGCCCCACCTTAAGGGTTTCTATGACTGTCTTAGTCAGGGTTTCTATTCCTGCACAAACATCATGACCAAGAAACAAGTTGGGGAGGAAAGGGTTTATTCGGCTTACACTTCCATACTGCTGTTCATCATCAAAGGAAATCAGGACTGGAACTCAAGCAGGTCAGGAAGCAGGAGCTGATGCAGAGGCCATGGAGGGATGTTCTTTACTGGCTTGCCTCTCCTGGCTTGCTCAGCCTGCTCTCTTATAAAACCAAGACTACCAGCCCAGAGATGGTCCCACCCACAAGGGGCCTTTCCCCCTTGATCACTAAATGAGAAAATGCCTTACAGCTGGATCTCATGGAGGCATTTCCTCAACTGAAGCTCCTTTCTCTGTGGTAACTCCAGCTGTGTCAAGTTGACACAAAACTAGCCAGTACAATGACCCACTTTTCTTCCTTCCGTCCCCTAGGACCCGGGCAACACTCATCTTTTGTTCTGTCTTCTCTGGGGTTTCACATTTTCCACAGTATCATAGACTCGGGTCCACATGATGTGGAGTCTTCATATATTGGCTTCTTTTAAATAGCACAAGATGTCTCCTTTGTATCTATCAGCTCATGAGTTGACAGCTCATTTCTTTTTAACCCTGAACAGCAATGCACTCTCTCCTGGCTACGCTTCCCTTGTGTGCTCACTGATGGGAGGCTGACAGCGTGTAAGATGCAGGGCTTGGGGCGGGCACATTTCAGCTCATTTAGGTAAATTGTCGGATTGTTTGCCAGACTGTGTTTAGTTTTTAAATGAAATGGTCATTTTTTTCCCCTATGGTGGTTTGACCTTGTCACTTTTTTAAAATTTTTTTTCCATTTTTTATTAGGTATTTAGCTCATTTACATTTCCAATGCTATACCAAAAGTCCCCCATACTCACCCACCCCCACTCCCCTACCCACCCACTCCCCCTTTTTGGCCCTGGCGTTCCCCTGTACTGGGGCATATAAAGTTTGCAAGTCCAATGGATCTCTCTTTCAAGTGATGGCCTATTAGGCCATCTTTTGATACATATGCAGCTAGAGACAAGAGCTCCGGGGTACTGGTTAGTTCATAATGTTGTTCCATCTATAGGGTTGCAGTTCCCTTTAGTTCCTTGGGTGCTTTCTCTAGTTCCTCCATTGGGGGCCCTGTGGTCCATTCAATAGCTGACTGTGAGCATCCACTTCTGTGTTTGCTAGGCCCCGGCATAGTCTCATAAGAGACAGCTATATCAGGGTCCTTTCAGCAAAATCTTGCTAGTGTATGCAATGGTGTCAGCATTTGGAAGCTGATCATGGGATGGATCTCTGGATATGGCAATCACTAGATGGTCTATCCTTTCGTCACATTTCCAAATTTTGTCTCTGTAACTCCTTCCATGGGTGTTTTGTTTCCTATTCTAAGAAGGGGCAAAGTGTCCACACTTTAGTCTTTGTTGACCTTGTCACTTTAAAACCCATTATTATTGTTGTGGTGCTATTAAGACCTCATTGGTCCTGCCTTTGTGTCCTGGAATGGTATTTTCCCATTTTTAATTCTTTGGCCATATTATTGATAATTTGGAATGATGTGTTAGTTAAGTGTGTGGCTGTTAAATATGGGCTACAAACCAAAGTCAGGATAATAGACATTTTTGATGGGTCAGGATACAAAAGTGATTTTTGACTGCCACCACTAGGTGGTGCCACCAATTAGTGAAAACAATGTGGTTGTTTTTGCTGGTCAACCAAGAAACCACTCACATAGCCTTGTGTGGACAATGTATGAACATGTGGATGTGTTTGTGTGTGTGTGTGTACATGCATGTGCATTCATGCACATACTCGTGGACACAAACATGAGGCTCATGAGTCCCCACAGGGGACATTACTTTAAATGTGTCTGTGTGCATACAAAGACACTCGCTGAGGTGAGGCATCCAGAAAAGCACAGGATTGAAGTGAGATAGGAAGACTTTTCAAGGGCTTGCCCATCAGCTGGTGGTCTGACAGGCCTGACTAAGAAGGCTGCAGAATAAAGACTCAACGGAAGGGGGCTATTCAATGACAGGGCCACAGGATAGCTTTCCTGAGGGTGGCCCTACTTCATCAGAGCCAGTCCCTCTCAGGTCATCAATCTAACAGAACCTGTGTCCAGTCAGGCCATTCAAAATGATCAGGGAAGCAGTCACAGGATTAAAAGTAGGAGGACAGTTTCCCGCAGGGGACTTAAGTAGTTACTTCTGAAGGTCTGGAGATGGCAGCCTGTCACCTCTAAGTTTCCGAAGCTGCTAATACGATGGCCACTTCAAGGTCCTATATTTTATCCAAATGGGGAGAAAATAGGCATCTCATAAAATAAGCGTGTATTGAGTGTAGATGGGTGTCTCTTCATCTCTGGCCCTCAAGCTCGCCCCCCCCCACCCCCTTTGTGCATCATCTTCTACTGTCTCTGGAAGGCCCCACAGCAGGTAGCATCCTTAGCCCTGGACAGCTCTTCTCACCCCAACCAAAAGTCTGGAGATTGCTTGTGGTATACACTAACCCACAAAGGTGAGAGACTCAGACAAGTTGCTTCCCTTCTTTGGCCTCAGTTTCCCTAATGCGGGGTGAGTCCAGGGACCCTTAGGAATGACTGAAAGTCTTCAGATCTGCACATTGCAGGGTAGTCTCCAGGTTGTGTGGGGTGGGCATCTCCTTGGAAAACTCCTGTAAAGTTATCCATTTAATGCTCCCTTCTTCATGCCCCTTTCCTCTCCCTCCTCCCTTCTCCCTCCTCCCCTCTCCACCAGCTCCCATAGGACTTTTTCTTCAATGTGCCTCTAGGGAAGGCAGCTGGCTCCAAAGCCCCAGGAGTCTGCAGGAGGAGTTCTCTATACAAGCCTCATTAAAAGTTCAAGTGACTTCTCCAGAGGGCCAGGAAGCCTCTGGAGACTAGCCTCCCTCGAAACCAGCTTGGCCAAAGGTGATGTACAACCCTTTGAGCTGCTGTGGCAGCTTTTCAGTAAAGATGTCAGAGAAAGCAGCTGTGACTGGGATTAGAGCAGGGGAGTGTCCCTGGAGTTTGCTTCTGCTGTGGGATCTCCAGAGAGGACACGGTGGGCTCGAGGAAGGGCCTTGACCAACTTTACAGAGTGGAGCTACTGCAGAGCTGGAGCCAGTCTGAGGTTTGGGGGCTGAGCACTCTCCAGAAGGAGCTTTGAGGAATGGGTTGAAGGACCCCTGAGGACCCTGGCCACAGAGCTTGGGCTTTGGGGAGCCCAGTCCGCTTGCGTACAACAGAGATGCTGGGGACACCCTGAATCCCAGCCTCATCCTTGGTGACTAGGGGGCCAGAGGATTTAGAACCAGTAACGAGAGAATGGAAGACTGTGCACATTCTGGTCACCAAACAAGTTCCCAGGCAGGTAGGAATGACCCGAGCTTTGTGACAGGGCAGATGATAGGGCAACGGGACTGCCATCCACTGACATTGTTGACCGGGGAGATAAGGGGCTGACCTGTGTGACCTCAAGTGGCTTCCTTTCTGCTTCCTGTTAACCCAAAGTTGACAAGCCTTCTGGCTTCCTATACCCAACAGGAGAAGCATCCCTGGATGATGAACGGCTTGTGGCCCTCATCAGGCTCCACCCATCCCTGACTGACATTCACAGGACTTGGGCTAACTCACTGATCCTCAGCAGCAGAGGATGTTGCAGGCTACAGATAGTCGCGGAGCTAGGGAATCGTGTGCATCCTAAGCCTACACTTTTAATCTCCATACAGTGGTTCCTAGGAGAAAAGCTGAAGCCCAGAGGAGGGCCCTCCTTCTGCCAGGAGGCAGGAATAGATGGAATATTGACCTCATATCCCTGATTCAGGCCCTCCCCTTAAGCAAGCCAGTCCCACAGCTCCTTGGTCTCCACCCACTCTTCCTTCACGGCCTCCCCCTTCCTACTCCAAACAGCCTCTGGCTGTTGAGAAGCCTGTCCAAACAGACCTCTCCCACATTCCCTGGCTGTTCTCCAGTCTGCAGGAGCCGAGACACCCTTGAGTTCAGTGACTGTGAGGGCTGAGCAGAGGCTGCTGAAGGGAGCCACTGAGTGAAGTGCAGAGATCCTCTGGCTTCCAGATGTTAGGCCTTCTGGGGAACACGACCCTTGTGTGCTGGATCACGGGCACAGCACTGGCGTTTTTGATGTTGCTGTGGCTGATGGCCCTCTGCCTTTTCCACAGATCACAGGAGCATGACGTGGAGAGAAACCGAGTCCGACAAGCCCGGCCTCGACTCTTCCATGGCCGGCGCCTGCGTCTCCCAAGACTTGTTCACCATCACCACCATCACCATGTGACCGGGGTGACCAGTGTGGGCGTTCACCACCACCATCACCATTCTCCCCATCGTCTCCACCACCACAAGCACCACCACCGCCACCACCATGCTCATGGAGCCCGCCGCTGAGGCCAATAGATAGCATCTACCTGGCTCTGCCCTCCATCCAGCAGCAACATGAGTGGATCCTGATGCTGCCACGGAAAAGGATGTGCCTCTGGGATGAAGGGGGGTACTGGGACCCTGGTCCTGCTTGGGTTTCATTTGCATATGAGCCCTTCTCCCTATGTGCAACAGAGACCCACCTGGGTGGCCCTCTACACAATGTGGGGCTTGAGCTTCGAGCAGGGCTGGCTGAGTTTCCTACCTTGTGACTGCAACTCCTGGTGACCCTGGAAGTAACAAGGGTATCTGGCAGAACCAGAGCCCAGGTGGAGATGGAGAGTTCTTCTGATTGGGGAGGCCCTGTGATGAGCTTCCAGGGGCAGACTGTGGTACGGGCATTCACTGCTGCTTGGCTGTAAGAAATAAAAGCCACCAGGAAGCTTTTTGTGTGAACTGGTTCTTGACTGTGGCACAGTGGGAGGGAGGGAGTCATGAGGGCCCTGGGAACTCTTCTGGAAGGAGCTGAGCCTGGGGTCTGGAACAGAGAGAAGTAGGTGGTCCCCGCCTAAGCTCTGAGGAAGAATTCAGTGTGGACGGCCCAGAGCTTTGGAGAAGGGACAGTTGAGACCCCTAGCCTGGGTTCTAGCTCTCGGAGCACCCTGCCTGAGTGCTCCTCCTAGCCTGGTCCAGAGCAGGAACCAACCCTGGGTTCAGTGTCTGTTTGGGGACTGAATAGGGATTCTTATGCAGACTCTGAGTCTCCAGCCAGCCTGTCTGCAGATGCACAGTAGCAGCTGATAAGACCAGAGGGAGGGAACAGTTAACTGCTTGGCATGCCGGGTGGCCTCAAGAGAATGTGCCTGGCCTGAGCCTCAGTTTTTCCTTCCTTAAAATGGAATGGATAGTAGAGACTCCTACCACAGTCAACAGGCATGCAAAGGACCCACACACACTATGAATAAAAGGTTGGGTCCATGAAGGGGAAGGAAATATCGTCCCAGCCTGAGCCTGAGAACAGGGAGAAGCAGGGCAGAGAGCAGCAGAGGGAAACGCCAGAAAGTCAGTGACTCACTGGAATAGAATGTCCTCTTTCCTTCTGTTTCCCAGGGGACTGTGCGAGGACTAGGCGAGGGGTGACCAGTGAGGAAGGGAAGAGGCAAATTCACACTGACAGCTGCACTGGGTTTCTGCACTGGGAAAGTGGACCAAAGGTCTGATGGACAGATCTCTCTCTCTCTCTGGAGTCCTTCACACCCATCCCTCTTTCCTCACTGCCGGGCTTAGCCCAGTCCAGCCCTCCACCCTTGTCCCTCTCTAGCTACAGCCACCTGCATTGCTGCAGACCTGCCCACTGCAGCTTCACGGGAATTTTACAGATACACCAAAGATGGGAAAGAGGGAAGAGGTTAGGCAGAAAAGGAAACGGGGCCGGACAAGCTTCCTGCATTCCTGTTGAAAATGCTGGCCTGTTCTCCCCAGCACGCTAGAAGAACAGGCAAAGGAGAAGCAAGATAAAAGGTTGCAACAGTCTCTAGGGCCCAGCTCCCAACCCCACCAGGCGATGTTGGGGATTCAACGAGCTACCCTACAGTACCCTTGTGGAGGATGAGCCCTGATTGTCAGAGCATCTTAGAAGAGGGGCTGTGGTAGAACAGGGCAGTATATTGTTTACTCTCCTGTCCTGTGAGTGGGCTGTTTGCCCATACTGCTACTGAAGTTCTCTTGGACCTTGGAGAAACTGGGAAAGTTTCTGGCTGCATGACCTTGGGCACAGCTCTCTCTCTCATTCTCTCTCTCTCATTCTCTCTCTCTCTCTCTCTCTCTCTCTCTCTCTCTCTTCTGGGGGCCAGGGGGTCCTGGTCAGACAAACGGCAGAATCAGGGAAATCACTCGATTGTATGGTCCCAGGAAGAGCGAGTTGGGGTGGAGACAGGGAACGGCTGTTTTGCCATTGGGTGCCATCCCTGTGACTCACTAGAAGCAGATCTGGTCAGGCATATCTGCTCTGAGACCATCATGTATGTCCCTGTAAAATTGAGGACCTATTACTGCACAGGGCTGTGGGACCAATGTTTATGAGAGAGACAGTGCCTGGCTATGTTCAGTACCCAGAAGTACTATTTCTTCAGGCTGATAATACACTCCTCGCTCAATGTGGGATAGTCTCAAGAGGAACTGGGTGTGAGTGGGCTCGGGCCGGGCTCCCTTCCCTGATACTCTCAAGGGTCAGTTAATGAGTCCGCAAGTGTGTGGGGCGGGTTAAGTGCTGTAGCCGGGAAGGTGGTGGCTGTGGGTCATAGGCCCCCAATCACAATTGGAGGAAGAGATTCAGGAAGTACTCACAGCTGCTCTAGCATCCCCGAGCCAAATTCCAGGCAGCACCAACAAAAACACTGCAGGCTTGGGAGGGAGAAGCATGGCCACCTGGGGTGGTCACCAGACAGGGGGTCACCAGCTCCAGATACAGTCAGGATACATGGCACTATTGGAGTCCAAGGTAAGCCTTCACAGCACCCCATGTGAGTAGTGGGCCCCGGTCGGCAGCAAATGGGGGTGGGGCATATGATGCAAAAGAACCCTGTGATGCAATGAAGGGGTTGGAGGAGGTCCTTCCGAATATACACCACACTTCCCAACCCTGCACAGAAAATGAGGTCAAGTACAGCCGACTCTTACTCTCCTATCTCCCTTCCTGCAAGCCCCTGTGTGCGCTGCCCCGCCCCCCACTCCACCTCCACTTGCTGGTATCTTTCTCCACCCCTGCCTCCCAGCCTAGGTGCACAGCCTGGGAAGGCAGCAGAGAGGCCAATTGCTGACCCTGGGTCCTTCCCAGGGAGGATTCAGACTCTTCCTGGGTCCTGCTAGGCGAGAGGAATTTTGTATAGTCACTAGATTTTTTTTTTTTTAATCAGTAACTCTTGAAGTCCTGAGGCGTTGCTCGTGGGCCTGGCTTCCGTCTTAGCAACATCTCTGCTCCTCCTTCCCTTGCCCCTTCCATGTCGAGGGACTCATTTGCTTACAGCTTTCCTGATAGTGCTTCTTAGCAGCTGCCAGTAGAGCCGACCACAGCTCTTGGAGGTCTGACCTGAGGTTAAAACTAGACCGAAGATCATCTGACTCCAGCAGAAGGATTTGGTGGCCTACGGTGGCACAGTTCAAGGCCTCAGAGCCGAGTCTTAGAAGGAGGCATAGGAGAAGCCGCTTGCTTGTCCTGGCCAACAGCCCCAGCTTCTGTTGGGACACTAAGACTCAGAGACCACCCACCGTGTTCGGTGTGACAAGTGCCACTCAGAAATCATGGAGACCGCGGTGATTGGGATGGTGGCAGTGCTTTTTGTCATCACCATGGCCATTACCTGCATCCTCTGCTACTTCAGCTATGACTCACACACCCAAGACCCAGAGCGCAGCTCCAGACGTAGCTTCACCGTGGCCACGTTTCACCAGGAGGCGTCGCTCTTCACGGGGCCGGCTCTCCAATCCCGGCCACTGCCGCGGCCCCAGAACTTCTGGACTGTTGTGTGAGGTTGGCAATTCCCTCGACATTTATTCTGCTAGTGGGTCAGACCCATCTGCCCCTTCAATAAGCAGTGTCTGGTGTCTCACTCCTCCCAGCTCTCCATCCGTATCCTTCTACGTTTCACAAACTTCTTGCCTCCCTCCATTCTGGCTCGCTCTTCCCTCTCTCCCTGGGGAGCTGAGGTGTCAGGACCAGGTGTGAGTTACCTCTGAGCTGAACGATCAGCTAGGCTCTACTCACAATGGGGCTGAGGAGTCTGAGGAGATGTGGAAGGATGCTGTGTGGTATCCTAATGGTGGGGTAGCTCCAGACAGCTATGGAACCTCACCGGAAGTTAGCACCCTGTCAGCGGGGTGCTGTGACAGAAGTCTATTTGCCACCCAGGGAACCAGAGCCCTCGAGCGGACGATTTGAAGAACTAAGTGTTTGTTAGTATTTTTGGATGCTGCACCGTGCCCAACCCTCAGGCTTGCTCCTGTTGCCTGAAATCAGCCCTGAAATTCTGAAAACAAAGAGCTGTTTTCTGGGAACAAGTGACTTATTTTATAATTGAGGACGTATATCCTTTTATGGATCTTTCCAAATCTGCTCTGGAAAACCACAAAAGGAAGCAGGAGAGAAAAAGAGAGCCACAGAGAGCACAAGGTGTTTCATTAACAGGAAGGCCACCAAGAAGACTTTAAAACACGTTTTGAACAAGACTTGCTTTATTGCTATAGTCCGACAGACTGTGTCTATTCTTAGCAAATGTGAGTGATTTGCGTCACTTAGGAATGATAGAAAAATCGTGAACTGAAAGATAATTCCAAAAAAGTCAAAATGTTGTTACATTTCAGCGCATGTGGAGCTGTTGATTTTAACACAAATAAAGGGACATTTGTTTTTATTAATAGAAAATCTGCTCACGGAATAGATGCTATCTTGTATTTAGAGACTATGATCTGAAGGATGAAAAATTATCTTCGTGGCTTGTATGTCTGAATCTGACCTTGAATGGGTAACTCTCTCAGGACCTGCCTGTTGAGGGGGATGAGACTGAACCAGGGTCCTCTGGGATGTCAGAGTGTCCCCAGACATGTGGCTGCCACAGGAAGGATCCAGAGAGACAGGCTTGGGTCTGGAGAGATTTGGGGGTGGGGTTGGCAGGGAAGAAGTGCAGGAAGGAAGTCAGAGTGCTAGATGGGGGTGGAGTGAATCTGGGGAGGTCGAGGCTCAGGAGCTTCTGGAAACATGTCCTTATCAGTCTGGACACTGAGTCCCTGACTAAGGCTTTTACAGACAGGCCACAGGGAGGGCAGGGAGTCCTGGGGACTCAGTGAAGGACTCACAGCAGGTTCCAGGGAGAGCCAGTGTGGGTCTGAGGCCAGTAGGGATGGGCACCTGAGTGGGGAGAAAGAAGCATTGTCTAGGGGTAGCAGCCAGACCGAGGTAGAGCCCTCACTGCAGCTCCCCCTGAGGGCTGGATCGCCAGGCTTTGTCTCCCCCTCAGGCAGAGCTCTGCTCTGGGGCAGGCTCTGAAGATCTTTCTTGAAAGGAATCTTGCCATCTCCACAGACACTGAACGGAACCTTCTTCCCAGCATCAGCTAGACTGCTTGAAGGTGGGTGAGTCCCCAGAGCACAAGGGTGTGTGTGTGTGTGTGTGTGTGTGTGTGTGTGTGTGTGTGTATGCACGGAATCCTTCCCAAGTTGCTTTTGGTCATGTGTTTTTGTCACACCAATAGATACCCTAAGTATGCCATGATCTATCCATTTACTCACTCACCCACATAACCATGCCTTCCCTTACCCTGTATTCATTCATTCCATTATTCGGTCACTTGTCCTCCATTTGGTGAGCATAGACAGAGCTCTGCTGTGTACCTGCTCCTGCTCAGAGAAGGTGAGAGTCAGTCAGACCTGGTCCCAGCGCTCAGGGAACACCTGACAGAACAGAAGCGACATGCTTTGGGTGTTGGAGTGGGGTGGGGATAGGGAGAGAGCTGGGAGCCCAGGGAGATTTGAGAGGAGGAGGAGGAGGAGGAGGCCCCTGAACTGGAATGGAAGCAGAGAAGAGTCTTCGATGAGACGATCCAAGAAGGTGTTGGTATAGAGAGCCTGTGGAGCAGGGAGAACAGCAGCTTGGCCTGGCCTGGAGGAGATGAGGCTGGACACTGGTCATCTCCCAAGGGAATCATGTTCCCAGGCAGTGGATGCTAAATATAGTACCGAGGCGGCCTTGGTCCAGGGACAAAAGAGCACATGGCTACCTGCTGCTGATGCAGTGGGAAGGTGGGTCTGACTGAGGGCAGGGTATGGGCCCCAGGCCCTCAGGACTGTGGAGGTGGGTCTGAGGGCAGGGAGATGCAGCCTAGAAGAGTAGGACTTCTAAAACGGAAGGTGGTCCTCCCTGGGGCAATCTAGCAAAGGGCTGAGAGGTATAGTTAGAACAGGAGCAGATCTGGGAGAACACAGACTAGAGACTCTGGGGAGTAGAGTCTCTAAAAACATAAGAACGCCAGATAAGCTGGGATTTCAAGTAAGTGATGAGTAATTTCTAGTTTGAATGTATTTCATAAAATAGTTGGAACACACACTAAAACGTTCATTATCTATGTAAGATCAAGTGTTATAGGGCATCTTGTATTTTACCTGGTAGCTCTATGGGGACAGGGGAGTCTGAGAGGCTGGGTAACTGGTTAAAGACAGCAGAGGGTTGTCAGAGGAGCGTAGAGAGAACTTTGCAACATAAGGGTTGACAGTGACATTGGTGACAACAGTGGACAGCCACTTTGCAGGCTATGATGTGTGTGCATGTGTGTGTATGGTGTGTTGGATGTGTCTGATGTGCAGTATGTATATGTTTCATGATACGTGGTATGTGTAATGTGTACAATGCTGTGTAGTATATGTGGTGTCTTGGGGTTCCTATTGTTGTGATAAAACACCATGACCAAAGCAACTTGGGCAGGAAAGGGTTTGTTTGGCTTATGCTCCCCACATCATAAAAGGAAGTCAAGACAGGAACTCAGACAGGGCCGGGACTGGGGACAGCAGCTGATGCAAAGGTCACAGAGGAATGCTGCTTACTGACTTATTCTTCATGGCTTACTCGGCCTGCTTCCTTATAGAACCCAGGGCCACCAGCCCAGAAACGGCTCCACTCACAACAGGCTGGGCCCTCCCACATCCATCACTAATTTAAAAAATGTTCTACAGGCTTGCCCGAAGCCCAACTCTTTTTTTTTTTTTTAACTTTTTATTGATTCTTTGAAAACTTTACACAGTGGGCTCCAGTTCCACTCATACCCCTGTCTCTCTGTATCTGCCCTCTGCCCTTGCAACCTCCCCCACCGAAAAAATGAAAGGAAAAAAAAAAAAAACATCTAACTGTGGAAGCTTCATTGTGTCACACAGTATATACCCTTTTGCCCAAACTGCTTTATTTATTGCAATAAGTCACTGATCTGCTTCGAGGCTACGCTGTCAGTACTGGATCCTCACTGGGACCCCTCTCAGATATCTTGTTGTACTGGCTAGTTGTGTGTGTCAACTTGACACAGGCTGGAGTTATCACAGAGAAAGGAGCTTCAGGTGAGGAAATGCCTCCATGAGATCCAGCTGTAAGGCATTTTCTCAATTAGTGATCAAGGGGGAACCAACTGTAAGGCATTTTCTCAGTTAGTGATCAAGGGGGGAGGTCCCCTGTGGGTGGTGCCATCTCTGGGCTGGTAGTCTCGGGTTCTATAAGAGAGCAGGCTGAGCAAGCCAGGGGCAGCAAGCCAGTAAAGAGCATCCCTCCATGGCCTCTGCATCAGCTCCTGCTTCCTGACCTGCTTGAGTTCCAGTCCTGACTTCCTTGGTGATGAACAGCAGCAGCATGGAAGTGTAAGCCGAATAAACCCTTTCCTCCCCAACTTGCTTCTTGGTCATGATGTTTGTGCAGGAATAGAAACCCTGACTAAGACACTTGTTGTTGTACTGTGTCATAGAGAGCCTTTAGCTTTGGATCTGCAGGACCTGCTCCTTCATGTGTTCCAGCAGATCATAGGTGGGGTTGACGCTGGCTTAGGCCAACTCAAAGCCCTGGGTCTGGGCCTGGGTGCTCGCTGAGTTACTCAGCTTGCCAGCTCTCTTCCAGACTGTCCCAGGCAGGGGTGAGGGGTGGGGCTATGTGGAGGGCATTTCTCCTATGTCCACACCACCACAAGGCCAGTGAGGGACAGGGCCTGCTGTCCTGCACTCAGGACCTTGAAGCAGCTCGCCAGAACTCAGGCCATCAGAGCCAGCTCTACTGTGATGCCCAGATGAGGTGGGGTCTGCTTCCCTCAGTGCTGCAGCTGGCCAGGGGTGGGGCAAGCTCTGTGCAGCCCTTGGGCATCAGCATGGCCCCAGGCAGCAGCCCACACCAGGGATGTACAAATGGCTTTTGTTGGTAACATGGGCTGTGGCCATGGATCCAGACATAGCCTCAAGTGGAAGTGAAGGCCTCTCACATCAGGCTATGCCTCACCACAATGGAGTCTCCAGTTCCTCCTCTCTTCATGGTGCACAAACTACTTCTCTTTCTCTTCCACCACATACGTGCTCATTGTCGCGGTGTCTCTCACAGCCCAATCTTATGGAGGGAATTTCTCAGTTGCGGCTCCCTCCTCTCATATGATTCTAGCTTGGCTCAAATTGACACAGACTTTGCCAACACATGTGGTATATGTATAGTGTATGATACGTGTACTGAGGGATGGGATATGCAGGGTGCACAGGGTGTGTGAATGTGGAATATATTTTGTATAGGTGGTATGAGTGTGTGTGTGTGTTTCTGAGTTTGTGTGGTATGAGTGTGTGTATGTGTGTGTGTCTGCTATGTTTGGTATGTATATGAGGTTTCACTGTGGGTGTTGTGTTGTGTTGTGTGTCTTATATGTGTGGTATTTGCATGGTGTATGAGGGATGTGGTGTACCATTCTCCCTGGTGTTGCATGTTGTATAAGAAGAGAAACAGGCCCACCCCCACCCCCTTACTGCCAATGGCCGTCCTCTGTCCACCAGCCCCAAGAGAGGAGGCAGCAGTACAAGAAGAGAATGGCACCAAAATACCAGCAAAACAGGGAGTGTTTAGCTGGTGGCAGAGCGTGAAGCAGCTGCTTCAGGCCAGCCTGGCAATATGGGGCCAAGCCACTGTGGCACCCACCCTCCCGGTTCCAAATCTAGCACTTTTCTACTTGCTTGGTAGCTACTGCGGGTTTTCATGGATTCGCACATTGCAGGGGGCACCCTGCTCTCACCACATTACCATCTTGTCAGTGCCCACAGCAACCCAATGATCTTCATCGAGCAGACTGGGGTGCTAAGCTGCCACTTTGTGAGTGCTTTGGGCCAATAGCAATTGTGCAGGAGCTAATGCCCGTGCTGCCTCAGTAGGATCTGGTCCACGTCTTTAGGAGGAAAGGAAACTGGAGATCTGGCTCCTTGGGCTCAGTAAAACTTACTGACATTCGCCCCTAGCTCCACAACAGATTCTGAAGATTGGGGCTTTGCCAGAGACAACCTCTTTCTGTGGCTTAGCTTCTGAGCTGAGCATCCTTTGGGGAGGCCGTCCTACAGTGAGGGCTGGGACCCTGGAAGAACAGAGGTCCAATAGGGTGTAGAAACTCCTGCATAGACTAACTGCATCTTGCTTCCACAGGTCTAACTTCCCCTCCAGCCCTCATCACGGGGCAGCATGAACGAGCTGTGCAGGCAGAGTCTGGGCACTCCAGAAACTTCAGTTTGCACTAGTCCTCACTGGCTGGGCCTCTACCACAACATGCTAGGGTGCAGAGATGAGAATCCCATCTTGTTTGTCTGCAGGATGAAAAATGGAAATCCTTGAGCTCTGAGCTGTGGGAGACATGGGGTAGGGCACCCCCACTGCGCCCTCTCTCCACAGTCCCTGGCTCTGAAAACTGGCAGAGGTGTCTCTGTGGGACTCACTACATTCTGGAATCAAGAGGCCTTGAAATAACATGTTTTCCGGAAAAGTACCTTCCTTAGAGGAAACCACTGTTCCAAGGAATAGAAAAGGGTCATTGTGTCTTGCCAGGTCCCCATTCCTGAGGTCATGACACTTGAAAAGGCAGGCACAGTTGGAGACGTGGAGGTCTGCAGGCTTTCCCACCCTGATGCCCCACACAGCGCAGCTGCAGTTAGAAGTGCTCTACATGCCAACAGGAATAGCTGACTGGCACGTCCCAGCAGGGCTATAACAATCCACAGTAACCAGTCTTTTAACAGCTAGGTGAATTTAGACTCCATACTACCCACCCGCCCCCTCCTCGCCACACACATAACTCATTATATCTTAGCAAAAAAGTAGAGTGGTTGCACAGCTGTGTGGTTAAACTTGACTTTTGATAGAACACGGTCAGCTGCATAACAGATTATAGGAGAACTCTAGGTCCTGGTGAACTATTGTCTGGGCAAGTGAGACTGCGTGCTTCATCTTAAGCAGCCCCCAGAGGTCCAGATGGGCAGAACTTGCTCCTCAGGGCGGCACTACTGGAAGATGGTGGAACCTTTAAGAGGCTCTTTGGTAGCTGTAGGTCAGTTTTTGAAGGACACAGTGGGACCCTGGCTTGTCTTCATCTCCTCTTTTATCTCATGACAGTAAGGTGAGTGGTTCTGTTCCACCATGATGTAAACCTTAGAGACACCACAGGCCTCAGAGCAACAGTGTTGTCCGTTCTCAGAGGACTGGACTCTTCAAACCTGTGAGCCTTCTTCTTGAGACTGGGTCTTGTTCTGTATCCCAGGCTGGACCTTGAACTCCTGATCCTTTGCTTCAGCCTCCTGAGTCCTGGGACGGCTGACACCACACCCAGCTCCGAGAAGGTATGGTTGGGAAGGTTGCAGAGAGTATAAGGAACGTTCTGGAACCCATTGGCCTATGGGAGATGCTTAACTGTGCCTGTCTGGCCCCAGGCCTTCTGAGACAGGGCATTAACCCAATTCCAGGTCTCCAGTTGTGTATGTAAGGCAAACAAACCTGCCAAGGCAGCTTTCTGTGTATATCCTGGTTGTGGAGGAAGTATCAGAGCCCACAGCTAGGACATTCCTTGTGGCCACTTACTTCTATCTTCTCATGCCTTTCCAGATGCCCATTGTGATGGTTTGAATATGCTTGGCCCAGGGAGTGGCATTATTGAGGGGTGTGGCCATGTTGGAGGGAGTGTGTCACTGTGAAGATGGGCTTTGTGATCCTCTTCCTAGCTGCCTGGAAGACAGCAGTGTTCTCCTGTTGGCCTTTTGTAGAACTCTCAGTGCCATGCCTGCCTGGATGCTGCCATGTTCCTCCCTTGATGATAATAGACGGAACCTCTGAAAGCCAGCCCCAATTAAATGTTGTACTTATGAGTTGCCTTGGTCTTGGTGTCTGTTCATAGCAGTAAAACCCTAAGACAACCATAAGCTTTGCCTATGAAATGGGGGCTGTGGTGTTTCAGAGGTTCTCTGTCCTTCTGAGATCTAGGCACATTAGCATCGTAGCCATAGATAAACACTGACTGCTTCCTAGTCAGTGTCCGTCAACTTGTTAGTCACCTCCTTGCAAAGAGCTGTTCCGTGTGTGTGTGTGTGTGTGTGTGTGTGTGTGTGTGTGTGTGTGTTTGTGTATCTGAACTCAGAAGCTGCTGGGAGGCCTCTGACCCCACCTCCCGACTCCTGGCATCTGTAGTTGGTAAGTAATGCTTTCCTAAGACATTCATGGCTTTAACTCCTAGAACTCATGTGTATGGTTTGCTCAAAAGGAGGAGTCAGAGCACTGATGACAGAGGCTAATCATTCGACCTTGCGATAACATGATTATCTTGGATGACGAGGGAGGATCCAGTACAATACAAATATATTCTTTAGTATGGAAGGGGGAGGCAGAAGAGTTGGGTGCCAGCAATGAGATGTGAGGAGAAGGCAAGGGGATGCCAGCTCCTGTGTGGTGGTTTCTAGAAGCTAAGTATTTACACTACCCCTGGGACGTACAGCCAGGAATGCAGCCTGCTCGCACCTCTTTTTGTTGCCGTTTGAAGTTTTTGTTTGTTTTTAAGTCTTAAAGTTACTTTTTTTTTTTTTTAGTGCTTATTATTTTCCAGGAACTATTTAAGCAGTCATAGATTAAAAATAGAGGATGCTCTTCACAAATGTTTTACTCTCATCTGGTATAGACTCAAGTGGTGGGAACTCTGTGGTGGTTTGAGTAGGAATGACCCCTACAGTGTTTGAATGCTTGGTCCATAGGGAGTGGCACTACTAGGAGGTGTGGCCTTGCTGGAGGAATTATGTCACTGTTGGGGGAAGCTTTAAGGGTTCCTATGCCTATGCTGCCCCCAGTGTGGAACCTAATCTCCTGCTGCCTGTCAATCAAGATGTAGAACTCTCAGCTCTGTCTCCAGCACCATGCCTGCCTAGACGCTGCCGTGCTCCCCACCGTGATGATAATGGACTAAACCTCTGAAACTGTAACCAGCCTCAATTAAATGTTTCCTTTATAAGAGTTTATAAGAGTTGGCCATGGTGTCTCTTTGCAGCAATAAAACTCCAACTAAGACAAACTCTAACAAAAATATTTGTTAATTTGTATGGCTTCAAATATAGACCTTTATTCTCATGAAAGATGTTTTAATAAAAATGATGTCCATTTTAAAATTAATTTTATGTTATTTGCTTAGTCAGTTGAAATGGAGTCTCGAGATGTAGCTCAGGCTGGCCTTGATATCCCCCCGAAATTCTCCTGTCCTAGCCTCCCAGTGCTGAGATTATATGCATGTACCATCTGAGCAAAGTTCCAGATATTGAAAAGTACCGCCTAGTGACCCACCTTGGGTATGCACCGTGATATATTCATACATTTCTCTATTGTTAAGTACTTTATTATACTCAGTCAGCAACACAAGCCAGCAGGTCCTTGAATCAGCTCCTTTAGCCCCACTCTTGGCAGCCAAGAGACAGGTGATGTGGTTTTTGATGGACATAGGTCTGAGAGCTAAGGGGGCTGTGAGCTTGGGGGGTGAGGGGTGGGGACAGGAGAGGGTAGTTGCATTTACACTGAGCAGGGCAGGAGCTGTACTGGTAGGGTGGTGCCCTGGGCACCAAGCACCCGACCTTATCTCATGGAAATAGGGCACATGAATAAAAACATATAAAGCCAAGAAGCTGTTTTAATTGTGAAATATTGTAAAGATCCTAGTGTCCATCAGTAGGAAAATACACGAGCAAAGTATGGTACATCCACAAAGTGAAATAATGAAGACTTGTGTTGGCTTGGCTACTGGCCACTGGCCGCCATAAATAGGTGTAACAGCAAGTTACAGAATGGCTTCAGAAAAGTAGCAGCAGCCAGGGGTGGGAACACATGCCTGCCAGGGGTAGGAGCATGTGACTATCAACCCAACTCTTGAGGCAGAAGATTAGAATTTCAATTTCCTCCACTGCACCGGTGAATTTGGGGCCAATCTCAAAAATAAATCAAGAGGCCAAGAAACTGCAACAAAAGAGATTCAAAAATCAAAATGAAAAACCCTCCTCCATATGAAATAATAATAATAATAATAATAATAATAATAATAAAAACCCCAAACCTCCTAATTTAGGAACTGGAGTGACAGCTTAGCAGTTAGGAGTGCTTACTGCTCTTAACCTCTGGCAGAGGACACCAGTACAGTTCCCAGCACCCACATGCAGTTCACAACCATGGAACTACAGTTCTGGGACAGCCATGTTCTCCTGCACACACATGATACACACATACACTCAGGAGAACACACACATACACTCACACTAAATATTTTTAAAACTAATTTACATATTATGTTTGCATTTGTATGACTGGAATAAAAGCGTGGAAGGATGAGACAGCCTCATGGGGACCGTTTGGATGCAGGAGACTTATTTTTACCTTTTTGTACCTTTTGTTCTGGAACTCACTATGTAGACCAGGCTGGCCTTGAACTTACAGAAATAAGTTAGCTTTTGCCCCCTAAGTGCTAGGATAAAAGGCCTGTGTCACTGTGCCTGGCTGAGTCTTTTTTTTTTTTTTTTTTTTTTGGTTTTTCGAGACAGGGTTTCTCTGTGCCGTGGCTATCCTGGAACTCACTGTATAGACCTGGCTGGCCTCGAACTCAGAAATCTGCCTGCCTCTGCCTCCCGAGTGTTGGGATTAAAGGCGTGCACTACCAGGCCCGCTTTTTTTTTTTTTTTTTTTAACATAGTACCAAGGTTGTGAAAAGCAAACCTGACTATTATCATTGCAGATAAACATTGCTGTTTCTACAAAGGGACTCCCAGCCCAAGGGACACTCAGAGCTACACTCAGCAAGGATACTCAGGGCACAGATAGACAAAGTTCTTTTCTAGGATATGAGTTGAGGTGGATCTTCCTAGTAAAAAATGGAGTCCCCCACATCCTCTCTGCACTTCAAGAGAGGGCTCGAGTTTTGAGAGGGAAATGGGCGTTTCTGCACGTCTTATGGCACTTCCAGACTAAATGCTGACTGTCCCGGCTCTGTGGCCATGACCTTTGACCTTTCTCATACTCCCTATTCCCCTTCTGACACTCTGTATCCCTCACAATGAGAGATAGTCTTTTTATTTACAGCCCAGTACTGGCTCCTTACAGAACAGCTACAATGTAACCCATAGGTAAGACTCATCTGCTTCTTAGTCTTGGTACTTAGCAGAGGTAGACACAGGCAGCCGGCTGATCCCAGGGCAGCAACCAGGATGGGCTGCTGGAGGCCCCGCTCCAGTCTCAGCTTTGACCAATTCTGGCTATTCCTACAAAGTGCTTTAGTTAGCTTTCCTCAGCTGTGACAAAATCCACAAGACCAGTGACTTAAAGTAGGAAGTGTTTATTTAGTCCATGGTCACTTGTTCCTTTTGCTTTGGTCGTATGATGGCAGCAGAATGTAGCAGAGGAAACAGCTTTCTCCATGGAAGCTAGGGAACAAAGATGAGAAAAGGGGCTAACGTTCTGATATACTCTTCAAAGACATTGCCCCAATGACCAAACTTTCCTCCAGAGAAGCCCCAAGGGGTTCATTGCTTTCCTGTGGCACCCTGAGCCTTCTACTGCACCATGGTTGCTTCTGGTATGGTTGGTCTCTCCCCAGAAGGACTGTAAAGCCTCTGAGGGGAATAGGGACGTTGGTGTCTTGCAAGAGACAGCTTTCCAGGGCTTCCACTTGTGCAAAGCCCCTTGCCATTTTTCTTCGTCCCGCCTGGCCCTGCCCCCAAGCCTAGATTCTCATTGTATTAGCAACAGTTTGTAGAGTTTGTAGAGGAGGAAGCTGATGCAGACACTCCCAAACGCCGCCTCACCCCACCCAAGATATTTGCACCAATTTGCAAATTGGTGGAAAGTTGAGGTCAGAATTATGGCTTATTTTCTATTTTCTATCTCTTTCAGATGGAGACTCATTTCTGTCTTTCTTCTTAAAGAAAAAAATTTACAGGTTTCAAAGCTAAACAAAAAGAAAAGCAAAATTCCTACCCCACCCCCACCCCCATATTTCCGAGTCAGTGGCTTTTTGTTTTGGGAAAGGGTCTGCTGCTTTAAAAAAGTTCAAAGCCTGTGGCTCCAGAGAAAGTTTCCAGATTGTGAGCTGGGAGGGGGGAGGGGGCGAGTTGGGTGTGGCGGGTGCTTGGGTGGCAGCTGGCAATCCCAAACCCTGGGAAGGAGGCAGGAGGAGCAGAAATTCACGCTCAGAGTTATGTGAGACCCTGTCTCAAAAAACAAAACAGGCCAAGTGTGGTGGTAGCCTATATGCACACTTTTAATCTCAGCACTCAAAAGAAAGAGGCAGGAGGATCTCTGTGGGTTCCAGGCCAGCCTTGGCTACATAGTGAGACTGTCTCAAAAATAACACAACAATAACAACAACAATGGAAAAAAAACCAAAAAAACAAAAAAGTTCAAGGATAGCCTGGGAATTATTAGCCTCTTTCTCAAAAACAGTGGAGGGGATTTACATAAAATAAAGGCCAGGTTTAAACATTTACTTAAAAATGGAGAAAGATCTCACAAACAATATTTAAAAGAAAACATTTTAAAAATAAAAGTAAGCCTTACAACACAAATGCTCCAACTGCTCCATCTGGTGGTCTTGGTCTGGGTGCTGTGTACTGAGGGAGAGAGCTCAGACTAAATAAAGTATTAAGAGTTTGCCTGGAACTTTACACTAGCCATCAATCCTATCAGGGGCAGCCTGCTTCCCGGAGGTTGTCCTTGCTGGTGTTATTCTTGGTTTATCTGTCTGTTTTGAATCTAGGAGCTCACCCTGAAGCTGGTGCTGGCCTGGAATTCACTATGTAGCACAGGCTGGCCTGGAATTCATGATCGTCCTGACTTGACTTCTTGAGTGCTGAGATTATATGCTGACAACATCATGCCTGGCTTTTGTTTCCTTTAAAAAGAATTGCAATGTGTGTGTGTGTGTGTGTGTGTGTGTGATTAATTCGTGTGTGGACATGTGCTCATGTGTGCATGTGCTGTGTGTATGCATGCGCTGTGTGCATGTGTGGAGTTTGGAGAACAACATTCAGGAGTTGCCTCTCCCTTCTACTATGGGCACAGGGGTCTGAACTCAGGCTGCCAGGGTCGACAGCAGATGATATAGATTTGTGGATCTATATCACTGCTTTTGCTTTCTTTTTAAGTGATCAAACATTTTTGTCCACTCACCCTCGTCTAGATTTTGCCTCTGAAATCAATATTACTCTTACGCATTATTCAGATTTTAGAGTAATTTCCGACTCGAGCCTCTCTCTCTGCTTCACCTATAACTTTACCAAGTAGTCCCATAGTGACTATTGAGACTCTTGGGAATGAACAGCAGCAATCATTATTGGAAAGTTCACACATGTTTTGTTTGTTTGTTTATTTGTTTTTCCAGACAGGGTTTCTCTGTATACAGCTCTGGTTGTTCTGGAACTCACTTTGTAGACCAGGCTGGTCTCGAACTCAGAAATCTGCCTGCCTCTGCCTCCCAAGTGTGCCACCATGCCCGGCTAAGTTCACACATGTTAAAACTCAGATCCACTGACAAGCTTAACAGAGCCACCTGTCAAAATGACTGATTGAAGGGCTGTTTTGTGGCTTTCAAAAGTTTGCTCATTTTTCCTGATAGCTTTCAAAGGATTTGTGTGTGTTATGTGTATAAACTTACGAAGTTAACTTTATTCTTAGGGCTGAAGCAGTTCGAAGCCACCGGGCCACAAGGCCAGGGTTATAAGCCTGTTCTTTCCAAATCAGCTCTCCCCAACCCCATCTACAAAGTCCAAGTCCTCTGCTCAGCCCCGGAACACTTACTCCAGTTTGTTGAGTGCATTATTTCTGGATAAGGTCAGCTAGAAGCTCACCTTTATGACTCAGCCTGTAATCCCAGCTGTTCAGGAGACAGAGGCATGAGGATTTCAGGAGTTACAGAGTGAGCTAGATAGAGTCAGCAGGAGCAACTTCATGAATCCCCCCCCCCCCAAATAAAAAGCCAAGATGGTCGGGGTTAAAAGCTTAATGCTAGAGCACTGGGCTAGTGTGCGAAGGTCCCAGGTTCAGTTCTAGCTATTTAAAGAAGCATGTTGTAGCACTTTCTTTTGCTAGTTCTTATTTTTAAATGGCCACTAGTAGGGTATCAGGTATAATCGTGAGCTTAGTAATGGCCTGTGACCAGTAAAAGACCTTAGCAATATCCAGATGCAGGAATGTGGGAGTGGTGTGGGGGCTGCAAAGGATGTTTTGCCGGCATGTATGTCTGTGTAGCATGTGTGTGTGCCTGATGCCCTCAGAGGTCAGAGGAGGGGCATGGAATCTGCTGGAACTAGGGTTACACACAGTTGTGAGCCGCCATGCAGGTGATGGAGATTGAACGTGGATCCTTTGGAAGATCAGTCGGTGCTCTTCACCACCAAGCCACCTCTCCAGCCCTCTACATAGAGTCTTTCGACACAGGTTTCTGACCCTCACTTTTTGGCAAGCACAGAATGCACTTTATTCTGTTATGTCGTAGGTGGTATCGTTGTTGCATTACATATTGGAAAAATTATACAAATTGTCATTAAAAATTAATCGTGGCGGTGGATTATGGAAATCTAGTAACCACTGATAATGGAGAAATAAAGGACATGGCTGCTCTGAATCAACCTTCTAAGGATCTGTAGTTTACTCAAGTGGCCACTAGAGGCCACTATGTGTACATTTAGAGAGCTACACACTTGTGCAGTTTGGAGAAACCAGGAAAAATTTTCCCTCTAAACTTTTTTTTTTTTTTTTTTGAGGCTTATTTTATTTGTATTTTTTAACCACGGAACCATCTCTGTAATCCCTACGTCTTTTACAAACTGTGGTAAGTCATGTGCAACACAACAACTAGTCATTTTAACTGCTTCTCCCTGTTAGCAGGGATTGAACACGGGCCTTTGTAGCTGCTGGGCCACCTCCCACTGAGCGGCATCTTTCTCTCACATCTCCTTCCACTTAAGTGGAGAGTTCAGTGGTACCCAGAACATTTTCAACACCGCATAACCTTCACCACCGTCTCCATAACCGTGCCCATCCTACGCAAACTCTGAGCCGATTCAGAGGTAATTCTCCTCACAGTTTTTGGCAACCATGCTCCTTTCTGTCTCTGAATTAAACACTTAGGTTTCTCTCCTGTAAGCAGGGTCGCTCTCATTCCTTTTGCAACTTGCTTATTTCATCCAATGTAACATCTTCAAGGTTGATCCATGATGTAGCAAGTGCCAAATCTTTCTCTTTTAACGGTCATGCTCCAGGTGCTTGTACATATAAAATAACTTTTGTTTGTTTTCAAGACAGGATTTCTTTGTGTGGCCCTGGCTGTCCTGCAACTCGCTCTGTAGATCAGAGTGCCCTTGAACTCACAGAGATCTGCCTGCCTCTGCCTCCGCCTCCGCCTCCGCCTCCGCCTCCGCCTCTGCTTCCACCACCAGGTATTAAATAACTCCTAATATTTAAATTGATTTTATTTTATTTTTTTTTCTGCTTTTTGGAACAGGGTCTCACTAAATTGTCCAAGGTTGCCTGGAATTCACTATGCAACTCAGGCTGACTGCAGACTTGGGATTTTTCTGCCTCAGCCTCCTGAGGGCTGAGATTGTAAGTCTTGTTTTGTTAGAGGGGGGAAAAAAACTAAAAACAAAAAACAAAAAAACCCGCTAAAAGCACTAAAACCTCCCAGAGTTTGATATACTCACATGAACCTGTTGTTTGGCCACTTGCAGCACAGTTATCTGGTGTATTCTCCCATGCACCTCACTCATAGTTACAAAGTTAATTCCTGAAATTCTATCAACCCACAAACATTTTGAATAGCTCTAAGAATGATGTTATTATTTTAAGTGTAACTAAAACAGTGTTGTCACGTCTTAAAACATTTAATTATGAGTTCTTAGTACAATCAACTCTCAAGCGAGAGCCCAATTTTCTACATAAGTTTTCATTCTTATTTTCCTATATTCATAACTGACCACTATAAGCTTGCAAAGATCTGGTTGTGCCAGAGTGACCTGGTTCGAAACCAAGAGAGGTGGGATTTGAACTGAATAGGAGAACTTCCTGGATATGAATGAATCTTCGACACGCTGTCTGCTCATGCAGTTTGCTTATCTGTGGAAGCAAGAGCTGGGGCTGCCGAGGAGGGATTCGCAGACCGGGACCTTGCCGAGGGTGGGGGTGGGGGTGGGGGTGGGGGTGGGGGTGGGGGTGGGGGATTCATTTGTACTCTCAGTTCAGTGCTCTGTGAGCTACTCTAGCAGGAACATAAAGTAGCTTATTATTTTGAGAAGGGTCAGAGGATCGAATCTTAAATGCATTTGGATCTTGTAAAGGAAAGGTTTGTGAATAGAGCATAAAGAAAATTTAAACAAATGAGAAATAATGGAGGGCCCTTAGACAGGTGCAAGGACGCGGGCAAAGTAAGGGGCGGGGCTGGAGAGATGGCTCAGCCTGGCGGTTTTTCCAGAGCCAGTTCAGTTGCCTGCACTCTGGTCCTGCAGCTCACAACCACCTGCAACCCCTTAACTCTAGGGGATAAGACACCCTCTTCTGCCTGCCCCATCCAATGTGCTTGAGCTCAGGGGAATAAAAATATCTCTCAAATAAAGGGAGAAATGTTGGAAAAATCAACATTCAGCAGGGATTCGGGGCACTCTAAGGTAAAGCTTTGGTCTCTTGTTACTACTGTTGTCATTGATATTTTCTATTCAATTAGAGCAGCAGAAAACCACAGGATCCCCAGTGTTTTAAGGATTTATTATTTATCAGGAAATCAAGTTAACTTAAGGCGCCTGGTCGTCTTTGACGCAGCAGGCCCTGTTAAATTAAATGCTTGGGATTCCATAGGCCAAACGGAGAATTTCTGGCCCCAGAGTTTCTTTCAGATAAGATAGCCAGCCTTTTTATTCATTCACGTCACTTGATTTGTGTGCCTAATGAAACCCATTACGTTGTAAGATAACTTTAAAATTTTAGTTTAAAAAAAGATTTCGTTTAATTCAAAATTTCAAGTTTATTCTATATAATGGTAAAATTATCCACTAAAAGGGAGTGATTCATAATACATTTGCTTAAAGGTCCACAGTAGGTTTTGTGTCGATCTCCAACCAGACTGGTCTTCAGTATGGGCTGCGATGCTCAGGCAATTCAGCTTAGCTTCAGCAAAAGCAAATATTTAGAATTCAAAAGTAAACATTTGAATCCAGAGCCCATTAGATTAAAAAGTTAGCAAACTAAAGCTGCCTTGTTAGTTAATCCCCCTAAAGGTAAAATCTAAGTCACATGACTATTGACCTGGAACTCTTTTTTTTTTTTTTCTTGGCATCACACAATCATGTTTATAATTCTTGCAATAAGGGAATTTTTAAAAACTAGTCTCTTTCATCTCCATTCCCACAAAAAGCTTTTGAAAGTAACAATTTCTGCTCAGTTGTTTTTTCCTTTACTTAAAAAAAAAAAAAGGTGCCAGGAATCCCACCCCACCCTGTGCTGGGTCATAGTCAATCGCTTGTGATTCCTGGCTCAAACACAGGCATTCATGCCTAGG
The DNA here is from genome assembly GCF_000001635.26 of Mus musculus. NCBI lineage: Eukaryota > Metazoa > Chordata > Mammalia > Rodentia > Muridae > Mus > Mus musculus. The sequence goes on from NC_000070.6 coordinate 43,748,253, forward strand.
AAAAGGCTTTGCGATGAATGAGATCTTGGTCGCCACTAAAAACAAAATATGGCTAAAAAGAGACTTCAATTTATTTTCAAGTCCTATGACTAAATTCCTTTAATTCCTAACTGGTGAAAATATTGGCAAACTACCGGGTTTTACTTGGGGTCAGAGTGACTTCTTTGGTGTATGCCCAGAGGTGCTGGTGGCACGCTGTCTGAGACTCACGTCTCAGAAGGTCACCAGGTGGAACTCTTCAGCTAATGATACAACTAATGGGATGGAGGACAGCTCAGAAACCAGGACCATGGCTGCCTTTCCAGGCAGGCTTTGATTCTCAGAACCCACATGGAGGCTTGCAGCTGTCTAAAACTCAAGCTCGGCCCACCTCTTCAGACTCCGAGAGTAAGCATCAGGCACATAAGTGGTACACAGACATTAAGGAGACAAAAAGCTCACAGATATAAACTAAGAATAACTAACTAGAATCATTTTAACATTTGGTTTATCAAAAAGTTACTTCCCAAAGTAACCAACCTTACAGGTCCTATGGAGGACCACAATAACCCTTAGCCACTCAGCCTTGGAATTGATTTCTCTAAGAAAAAAGCCAAATCACAATGTTCCAGATATATAAAGAGGAAGTTACTTTATTTTCTGATAAATTTTCAGACAAGTTAAAGAAAAAACTTTAATTTTATGGGCATACCTTCAGTATTTGAGGGTATAACCTTAAATGGGTAGGCGGGGGACTTCAAACATGGTGCTGAAGAAGTGGCTCCGTGGTCAGAGCATCTACTGCTCTTGTACAGGATCCGGGAAGGTTCTAGAATCCACATCAGGTGTCTCACAGCATCTGTAACTCCAGCTTTTGAGACTGTGATGTGTCGGCACCAGGCGTGGATATGATACACAGTTATCATCATGTATGCATAAAATAAAGCACCCAGAAGCATAAAATAATAATATTCTGAAATGTATTTACAATTAAAATAAAAAGTGAAGACAGCTTAAAGCAGGTTGCCACTTGGGGTTTAAATGAAACAGGTTTGAACTCCGTAGCAGCAGGATTTTAGCCAAAGCCACCACTGTGATGGGGGGAAGCACGGCTCAGGTGTTCCCTAAGGGGTTGGGAGTGGTGGCCGCAATCCATCCCTTGCAGAATCAAGTCTGCGGGTTACTGATGTTTCTGAAGTGCTGGTCTTTGGACGCAGCTGTGAGAATATTTGTCTGCAACAGAAGTGCTTAGTTTTGGACGAAGAGGCAGGAAGGACAAGGCTCCTCTCCTTCCCCAAGAGCTTCGGAGAATCCTAAAGGTTGGCTCACTCTTTTCAGGGCAGAAGCCTCAAACACAGGTAGCCTCTGGTGAGTCTGTCTCCAGCAACTCTTGAAGACAGTCTTCCTTCTCCAATGAGTGAGCTTGTGGGAAGCTCTTAGACCTGAACTAAAACTCAAAGATAAATGTCTGTGGTGATTAATAATAAGATTACCCTGCCCCCATAGGCGCATATATTTGAATACTTAGTCATCAGGGAGTGGAACTATGTGAGAGGGATTAGGAGGCGTGGCCTTGTTGGAGTAAGTGTGTCACTGAGGGTGGGCTTCAAGGTTTCAAAAGTTCAAGCCATGCCCAGTTTCTCTTTCTGTCTCTGTCTCTCTGTCTTTGTCTCTGTCTCTCTGTCTCTCTGTGTGTGTCTCTCTCTCTTTTCTTCTCTTCCTGCAGATCAGGATGTAGCTCTCAACTACTTCTCCAGGACATATCTGCCTGCAGGCTTCCATGCTGTCTTTCATGATGATAATGGACTAAATCCTTGAAACCGTAAGCCAGCTCCAATCAAATGCTTTCTTTCATAACACTGCCTTGGTCATGGTGTCTCTTTACAGAGATAACAGTGACTACTAGAGCTATTGACTCTAGCCTTGGAAAAGGGATGAAGCCAGCATGCTGTCTTTGGTGTGGTAGGAGGTGCAATGTTTTCTCAGGAAGCCCATTTACTAACAGAGAGAGTTGTTATTACATCACTCCTGCCTAAGCGTGCCTCATCTCTGAGATACCCAAATGACTGTTTTACTCCCGAACATTTTGGAAGCATGTCACAGAAGATGAAAGACATCCCTGTTATCTGGAAATTAGTCAATGAAGCTAACCTCACACGCAAACTTATTGTTTAGATGCACACAGTCAACTTATAATTCCTGTGCCCATCAGACCTTGAGTGAGGATTAAGAACAAAGACCATGTAAGATACTTTATCAAGGAATTCATAATCCAGAGGGTCTGAACTGGATAGGCACAGCCACTAATTCAGTGCTGTGAGGACCATTTCATCATGAGTTAGTAGTTGTGTAAAATTGTCCTGGTCACTATGAGAAAATCAATGCATATAAAGATAAAAGCATTTTTTATTGATTTCTTTTCCTAATTAGCTGCATAAGTTTCCATAGGTACAGGGCTCTGCTTTGCTTTGTGGTACTGAGACTACAAACCCAGAGCTTTCTGAATTCTAGCAACCCACTTCCATTGAGCTACAGCTCCCAGAGCCCCCTTTTTTCTCTTCTGGAAAAAAAATGTTTTATTGTGTAGCCCAGGCTAGCCTCGTACTTCAGAGCCTCCTGCTTCAAGCTCCCCAGTGCTGAGATTCAGGCGTGTGCCATGCACCACGCCTGGCCCAGTGGCATCTCTTACATCAAGAACAAAACAGTGTAGGCGTGACAGGGCTGTGGTAATGGACTCATAGCACCTGTCTCTGTAGGACCAGGAACACATAAGTTAGGTCTCCCACCAGCCAGTTCCAAGATGGAAAGCACTCACTATTTACTGCTGTTCTAACTAACAGGTTCTGGGAGAGGGGAAGGCATAGTATCCAGCTGTCTACCCACTGGGGAGCCCACCATGTTCTGACATCAGTTCAAGCCAAGATCATGTGGGCAGATCCTGTTAAATGCTGCAGGACACCAGACAAGACAGGACCTAGTAAATACGAGGGAGAGATTTGAAAGGGAGGAGAGAGGTTGTCAGAGGTGTGGGTAAGGATGAGGGAGGGTGTGTGGGGAGAAGGTAAGGAGAATATGTTATGTACAGGTATGAAATTGTCAAAGGACAAAGTTTAATAAGAACAAACCACGGTGAGGTATAGAACCCTGGGGATCTTGTGACAGTGATTGCTAATCGTCTCTCCATGTTTGGTCTCCTGTTCTTCAATAATCAAAGAATCCTCTACTCTGTAGTCTCCCCTCCCCTAGCCTGAAACCTGCTTGCTCGGGGTGGAGCTTCCTGCTCATTCGTTCTGCCACGCCCACTGCTGGAACCTGAGGAGCCACACACGTGCACCTTTCTACTGGACCAGAGATTATTCGGCGGGAATCGGGTCCCCTCCCCCTTCCTTCATAACTAGTGTCGCAACAATAAAATTTGAGCTTTGATCAGAATGAAATTGTCTTAGCTCCGTTTTTTCTTCCGCCCCGTCTAGATTCCTCTCTTACAGCTCGAGCGGCCTTCTCAGTCGAACCGTTCACATTGCGAGCTGCTGGCGGCTGCAACATTTTGGCGCCTGAACAGGGACCTGAAGAATGGCAGAGAGATGCTAAGAGGAACGCTGCATTGGAGCTCCACAGGAAAGGATCTTCGTATCGGACATCGGAGCAATGGACAGGTACACATGCTAGCGCTAGCTTAAAATTTCAGTTTTGTAAAGTGTTGCTGAGGATGCGGTAGGATACGAATTAAGCTTGAATCAGTGCTAACCCAACGCTGGTTCTGCTTGGGTCAGCAGCGTGTTAATCGGAACTAGAAACGGAAACAGGCAGGTTAGCCGCAGCTTTTTAGGAAGCTGCTTAGGTGGAAGAAGAAAGGGTTTAAAGTCATGGATCAGGCGGTTGCCCATAGTTTTCAGGAGTTGTTTCAGGCCAGAGGAGTAAGGCTTGAAGTACAATTAGTAAAAAATTTTTTAGGTAAGATAGATAGCTGTTGCCCATGGTTCAAGGAAGAAGAAACACTAGATTGTGGAACCTGGGAGAAAGTTGGTGAGGCCTTAAAAATCACTCAGGCAGATAATTTTACCCTAGGCCTCTGGGCGCTCGTAAATGATGCAATAAAAGATGCCACTTCCCCAGGGCTAAGTTGCCCCCAGGCGGAGCTTGTGGTATCTCAGGAGGAGTGCCTGTCAGAGAGGGCCTCCTCAGAAAAAGATCTTCTTAACTCAAAAATTGATAAATGTGGAAACTCGGATGAAAAACTGATTTTTAACAAAAATCACTCAGATAGAGGAGCTGCCCATTACCTTAATGAGAATTGGTCCTCTTGTGAATCTCCCGCTCCACCTGTAGTCCCCACTTCGGGAGGTGCCACTCATAGGGACACACGACTAAGCAAGTTAGAGTTTGAGATTAAGCTTCAGAGGCTGACTAATGAGCTTCGGGAACTAAAAAAGATGTCAGAAGCGGAGAAGAGTAACCCTTCTGTAGTTCACCAGGTGCCGCTAGAAAAGGTTGTGAGTCAGGCTCGTGGGAAAGGACAGAATATGTCTAATACGCTAGCCTTTCCGGTGGTCGAGGTAGTTGATCAGCAAGATACTAGGGGCAGACATTACCAGACCTTAGATTTCAAGTTGATAAAAGAGTTAAAGGCGGCTGTTGTGCAATATGGCCCTTCAGCCCCATTCACTCAAGCATTACTGGACACAGTTGTGGAGTCACACTTAACCCCTTTAGATTGGAAGACTCTTTCTAAGGCTACCCTGTCAGGAGGAGATTTTTTGCTTTGGGATTCTGAATGGCGAGACGCCAGTAAGAAAACTGCTGCTTCTAAAGCTCAGGCTGGTAATTCAGACTGGGATAGCAACATGCTTTTAGGAGAGGGCCCTTATGAGGGATAGACAAATCAGATTGATTTTCCCGTTGCAGTGTACGCGCAAATTGCGACGGCCGCACGCCGTGCTTGGGGAAGGTTGCCAGTCAAAGGAGAGATTGGTGGAAGTTTAGCTAGCATTCGGCAGAGTTCTGATGAACCATATCAGGATTTTGTGGACAGGCTATTGATTTCAGCTAGTAGAATCCTTGGGAATCCGGACACGGGAAGTCCTTTCGTTATGCAATTGGCTTATGAGAATGCTAATGCAATTTGCCGAGCTGCGATTCAACCGCATAAGGGAACGACAGATTTGGCGGGATATGTCCGCCTTTGCGCAGACATCGGGCCTTCCTGCGAGACCTTGCAGGGAACCCACGCGCAGGCAATGTTCTCAAGGAAACGAGGGAAAAATGTATGCTTTAAGTGTGGAAGTTTAGATCATTTTAGAATTGATTGTCCTCAGAACAAGGGTGCCGAGGTTAGACAAACAGGCCGTGGCCCAGGAATATGTCCCCGGTGTGGGAAGGGCCGCCACTGGGCAAAAGATTGTAAGCATAAAACGAGGGTTTTGAGCCGCCCGGTGCCGGGAAACGAGGAAAGGGGTCAGCCCCAGGCCCCGAGTTACTCAAAGAAGACAGCTTATGGGGCTATAAATCTGCTGCCCAGCCAACAAGATCAGTTCTTGAGCTTGTCAGGTCAAACCCAGGAAATGCAAGACTGGACCTCTGTTCCACTGTCCATGCAGCATTAACCCCAGAAGTGGGAGTCCAAACTCTGCCTACCGGAGTTTTTGGACCACTACCTGTAGGAACCTGTGGTTTTCTCTTAGGACGAAGCAGTTCTATTGTAGAAGGCCTGCAGATTTATCCAGGTGTTATAAGTAATGATTATGAGGGAGAAATTAAAATCATAGCCACTTGCCCTCGTGGTGCTATAACTATACCCGCTAATCAGAAAATTGCTCAACTTACTTTGATCCCTTTGCGCTGGTCACTATCTAAATTCTTTGAAAATGAAGAAGGACAGAATAACTTTGACTCCTCTGGCGTAAATTGGGTGAAATCTATCACCAATCAGAGACCTAACCTTAAATTGATTCTTGATGGAAAAAGCTTTGAAGGATTAATAGATACCGGGGCCGATGTAACGATCATCAGAGGGCAGGACTGGCCCTCAAACTGGCCCCTGTCTGTTTCCTTGACTCACCTTCAAGGAATTGGTTATGCCAGTAACCCAAAACGTAGTCCCAAATTGCTAACCTGGAGAGATGAGGATGGAAAATCAGGAAATATTCAGCCGTATGTTATGCCAAATTTGCCTGTAACCCTGTGGGGAAGAGATCTGTTGTCACAGATGGGCGTTATCCTGTGCAGTTCTAAGGAGATGGTGACTGAACAGACGTTCAGGCAGGGACCCCTGCCTGATCGTGGACTAATAAAGAAGGGACAGAAAATTAAGACTTTTGAGGATCTTAAACCCCACTCTAACGTGAGAGGTTTAAAGTATTTTCAGTAGCGGCCGCTGTCTTGCCTGCATCCCACACCGAAAAAATTCAATGGCGTAATGATATTCCGGTGTGGGTAGATCAGTGGTCTTTACCTAAAGAGAAAATAGAGGCCGCTTCTTTGCTAGTGCAGGAGCAGTTAGAAGCAGGACATTTGGTGGAGTCTCACTCTCCCTGGAATACACCCATTTTCATTATCAGGAAGAAATCGGGAAAATGGAGACTGTTGCAAGATTTAAGAAAGGTTAATGAAACCATGGTACTTATGGGAACTTTACAACCGGGGCTCCCCTCCCCAGTAGCCATTCCTAAGGGATATTATAAGATTGTTATAGATTTGAAAGATTGTTTCTTTACCATCCCTTTGCATCCAAAGGATTGTGAGAGATTTGCTTTTAGTGTTCCTTCTGTAAATTTCAAGGAACCCATGAAAAGATATCATTGGACAGTTCTCCCGCAGGGCATGGCTAATAGTCCCACCTTATGTCAAAGGTTTGTGGCAAAGGCAATTCAGCCTGTTAGACAACAATGGCCAAATATTTACATCATCCATTTCACAGATGATGTCTTGATGGCGGGAAAGGACCCCCAAGATTTGCTTTTGTGTTATGGAGACTTACGAAAGGCCCTGGCTGATAAGGGATTACAAATTGCTTCTGAAAAGATACAAACTCAGGATCCTTATAATTATTTGGGTTTTAGACTCACTGATCAAGCTGTTTTTCCCCAGAAAATTGTTATTCGTAGAGATAACTTAAGGACCTTAAATGATTTTCAAAAATTGTTAGGTGATATAAATTGGCTTCGCCCCTATCTAAAGCTTACTACAGGGGAGTTGAAACCTTTATTTGATATTCTTAAAGGGAGTTCTGATCCCACTTCCCCTAGATCCCTAACCTCAGAAGGATTACTGGCCTTACAGCTAGTGGAAAAGGCTATTGAAGAACAGTTTGTCACTTACATAGATTACTCCCTGCCGCTGCACCTGTTAATTTTTAATACGACTCATGTGCCTACGGGATTGCTATGGCAAAAATTTCCTATAATGTGGATACATTCGAGGATTTCTCCCAAACGTAATATCTTGCCATATCACGAAGCAGTGGCTCAGATGATTATCACTGGAAGAAGGCAGGCATTGACTTATTTTGGAAAGGAGCCAGATATCATTGTCCAGCCTTACAGCGTGAGTCAGGACACTTGGCTGAAACAGCATAGTACAGATTGGTTGCTTGCGCAATTAGGGTTTGAAGGAACTCTAGATAGCCACTACCCCCAAGATAGGTTGATAAAATTCTTAAATGTGCATGATATGATATTTCCTAAGATGACTTCCTTACAGCCTTTAAATAATGCTCTATTGATTTTTACTGATGGCTCCTCTAAAGGGCGAGCTGGATATCTTATTAGTAATCAACAGGTTATCGTAGAGACTCCTGGTCTCTCGGCTCAGCTCGCCGAATTAACAGCAGTACTGAAGGATCACACAATGCTGTGGAAGCAGAATGTTTATACCCTCCTGTGTTCATTTCTAGGTCTCTCCGCTAATAGGATGCTCTGTGGAGGAGCCCTTGGGAGGTGAGTAGGTTATCATTATGCCCTGATATGAGACCCTAATGTTGTCTCTCCACACACATTTTCATTTTCTCCCCACTCCATACACATAGAATACACAGAGAGACATCTCTTTCTTTGTTTTCTCTTTCTACGCGCACATTCTATCTCTCCACATATACACGTACATTCTCTCCCCACTCTTTTTATATACATATGCTCTCTCAGTCAGTCTGTCTGTCTGTCTGTCGGTCATCTGTCTATCTGTCTCTCTGTGTCTCTGTCTGCATGTCTCTTTCTCTATGTCTCTGTCTGTCTGTCTGTCTGACACACACACACACACACACACACGAACACACAGAAAGAAGCAGAAAGACTGTGAGCCAGGATGACCAGAAGGAGCCCCTCCCAGGAATAACAACAGGTGTCAGGATGGCCCTGACCTTTCTAGCCTGGGAAGAACTGAATATTGTTTAAGTCTATGGTGCTCTGTTATACCCCTAGAAGCTAAGAGACTCAGTCACCCAGAATCAAAACTAGCCTTAGCTTAGAGATTTGATTAACAGTAAATGGTGCTGAGAAGCAGTCTTGATATTTGGAGTAAGTGGAACTGAAGAATAGAGGATCCTCGTGGACACCTTTCCTAAGCATGCTTGGTATGCAGCCTTTACATCTCTTCCTTTTCTCTTCTCTTCTCTTCTCTTCTCTTCTCTTCTCTTCTCTTCTCTTCTCTTCTCTTCTCTTCTCTTCTCTTTTCTTTTCTTTTCTTTTGAGACAGGGTCTCACTGTGCAGCCCTGGCTGACCTGGAAATTGCTGTGTAGTCTAGACGGGGCTTGGACTCACAGAGATCCACCTGCCTCAGATAGGCTCCATTGCTCTCCGTCTTTTCCATCCTACGGTAGGAGTGTGCTTTGAGGAGTGACATCACAGGCTCTGGCTGACTCGCACTGTAAGGTAAGGTCTATACCACAGGGATAATGAAGGTAGAAGCAGTGCGAACTGGGAGCTGAGGTATTCAAGGGCTGAGCCCTGGCTCGCCCACCCTGCAGGCCTCTCTACTAGGCAGAGAGCTATGCTGCTGTCTTGTTTAAGCAGTATAACTGGGAGACTCCACTTTCCTCGGTTAAACCCACTCCTTGCTGGTGAACACTCATTCCTTTACATCACATGACTCTTCACTGGCCTTCGCCAGTGAGTCTTAGGTCATTTCCTCTTAACTGTCCGAGTCCAAGTTCTTGTTCCTCAGATCACAAGCAGAGCTTGTTGAGAAGCTATCTTCATGCCTGCAGCAACGGATGAAGAATGTCCCAGCTACAGCTACTTCAACCAGTTCCCAAAATAGTTGCCTGAAGCCCAGTAGGGACAGTATGACTCAGTTCCACTCCGCAGGACAGTGCTCATGCCAAACCTGCCTGTTTCTGTAGAGGCAACTTCGTTGCTGGGAGAAGGGCATCAGGTGAAGAAAATAATCCCCCCTCTTAAAAATTGAAAAAGAAAAAGTGTATATATGGGTGTTCTGTATGTCTATGTGCCTGTGTACCACATGCCTGCCTGGTACCCAGAGAGGCCAGAGAGAGCACCAGATATCCTGGGACTGGAGCATCCAATGGTTGTGAGTCACCATGTGTGTGCTGGAAATCAAATTCCAGTCCTCTGGAAGAGCCTCCAGTGCTCTTAACCACTGAGCCATCTCTTCAGCCCTCTCCGCCTCTTTGTTTTAGAAAGTGTCTCACTGTGTAGCCCTGGCTGGCCCTCAGACTTGTGGTATTCGGATCTTTGCCTGTTAAGTGCCGAGATGGCAGGTATATACTACCATGTATGACTGGCTTTAAAAATCCAGGCCCTTCACACACACACAGACACACACACACACACACTCACACACACATACACACACATACACACACACACACACAGACACACACACAGACACACACACAGACACACACACAGACACACACATACACATACACACAGACACACACATACACACAGACACACACAGACACACACAGACACACACACTCACACACACACACACACACAGACACAGACACACACACAGATACACACACAGACACACACATACACACAGACACACACACACACAGACACACACACACAGACACACACACTCACACACACATACACACACACATACACACACAGACACACAGACACACACAGATACACACACACACACAGACACACACACACACAGAGACACACACCCCTGAGACAGGGCCTCCTGTTGCTACAAGCTGGATAAAAGCTTGCTCTGTAGCTAAGTGTGGCCTTGAGCTCCTGATCCTCCTGCCTCAACCTCCTTAGTTCGGAGACTATAGGCACTTGCCATCGTAGTTTGTTATTGTACAGCATTCAGAGACTGAACCCCCAGTTTTCTGCATGTTAGGCAAGCACTCTTATCAATTGAGCTATATCACCAGCATCAAACACATTTATTTTAATGGGAAAAGTTACACATGTTATTCTGACCCATGAGATCTCAGTGACACAAGTAGGAAAGCACAGCCTCCGAATGGCCCGAACACAATGCATAAGAAACGTTAGGAAGTCGATCACATTTGTACGTAGAGAGCAATGCATCACGTCCATTACTTAGTGTGGAAAGCTCTGAAGAAGGGGTCTGAGGAACCCACTCTTTTAAAAGAGCACCCTTCTTTAAAAAATTGTCTATTTACTGTGTAGATATTTACTGTAGGGTTGGGCAGCCATGTGTGTGTCCAGATGTCCATGTGTCTTGATGTCCATGAGTCCTGATGTCTGTGTGGGAATCAGAGGACAGCCTGCAGGGTTTAGTTCTCTCTTTCTACCTACCGTCTGAGTTCCCAGGGACCACACTCATGCCACCAGAGGTATTGGCAGTCACCTTCTCCCAGTGAGCCAGTTCTCTGGCCCCTAAGAAGCAGACTCCTTTACAGGGTTTTTTTCAACAGTTTTTCCACATTTCAGGCCAGTAAAGGTGATCTTTCACTAAAAGAATGCAACTAATGAAATTATACCACAGGAAGTGCTTTTAGGGACAAATATATACAAAACACATGAGCGTCTCAAACATGTTATTTTTGGTTTGTTTGTTTATTTGTTTCTTAAAGGGACGCATGTGCAGAACCCATGGAAGTTTTCAGAAGACACAGCTAGTCTGTGTGTCTATCAGTCAGGCTTGGCAATATGTTCCAGACTCATTCCTCTGTGACAAGCAACCCCATTTGTTCCTTAGGACAGCCTCCTTCTAGACTATGGTGTGCCCCAAAATCAGCTCATAAATATATCTTTGTCTGGAATAAAAAGTCGAACTGTTACTTCTTGTAGGATCTGTCCTTGGCTTAACACATCGTTACGATAGTGAGGTGTGGAGGTGTCGTTGTGTGCAAAGTGGGAGAAGCTGCCGAGGCTGGAGTGATGGGGGCTCTTGACGGGCTTGCTGACCTGCAGGCAAGTATGTAACTGGAGAGAGCTGAGCAAGAGGCAGCTCAAACTCTTCCTCCAGGTTCTCCAGTGCGCTCAACTGTGGTCAAGCCAGGAGGCTGCGGACCAACCTCTGGCTCACACAGCCTCTGCCAGGGCCCTCACACTTCCAAGCGCTCTGTTTTCCTTCAACCAGACCTGGCCTGTGTGAGGCCTGTGAGTTTTAGTGTTTCTGGGAAGCAGGGTGGGGGTTTCCAAACACTTGGCAACTTTTAAAGAGACAGGACTTGGCATGCTTCAGCCAGCCTGGGCACACATAGTTTTGTTTGGTTGAAGAACTAAGTCTTGCTGGTGGTGAAAGGCTCGCTGCCGCTGCCGCTGCCACCGCCGCCACCGCTGCCACTGCCACGGGAGGAAGAATGGGGGAATTCACCAGTCCCTGCTCACACCACCTCTCCCATTTTGTTCTAAAATCTCTTGAGAGACGGTTTGGTTTTGTTCTTAGTCACAGAGGCTGTAGCAGAGCAAATACTACTGGAGCTGAGAGCTGTGGGGCGAGACGGAGCTGGTTCAAATCCCCGCATTTCCTTTTCTAAACACATTGGGTCTTTTTTATTATCCACCCTCCATGGGAAGGAAACCGCAGAACCTTCTGACCTTGTATTCCCCGGGGAAGGCGTCGAAGCAGGCTTTCTCTGTTTAGCTAACTGTGTGCAGATGTTCAACCCACTATTTTATCCCAAAGGCATTTTTGTGCTGGACTTCGGTCTCCTTGGGTGTTCTTTAGGAGGCTTATTTCTTGGGGTTCTGTTTGCTGTTCTGTCTTACCACTGGGTCTTTGCTGCGGGGTTTCTTTGGTCAGCTGTCATCCTGGGACAGGGACAGGTCCTGAACTCTGCCCAGTGGGAACTGGGATGTGAGCCACTACCCAGTTTGGGTCCTTTAATAGCAGCAAAGGCTGGTGAAACAAGCCTGGGCATTCCTTTTATGGGGACACAGAGTTCCCAGCTCCATCTAGAAGATAAGGAGAGCCATGCGCCTAAAGCTCTTCCAACAATTCTGACACTAGGGGGCGCCACAAACCTGTCCCCCAGTGGCAAGATAGTCCCATCTGGCTCCCAGATTCCACGTATTGATTTTTCTTCATTTTCTTGACCTCAGTCTTTTTTTCTGTAAGATTTATTTTTAAGTGTGTGCGTGTGTGTGTGTGTGTGTGTGTGTGTGTGTGGACGCGTGCGCGTGTGAGAGCATGCGTGTGCATGCAACGTCCACAAATGCAAGTAAGAGAACAACTTTCAAGAGTTGGTTCTCTCCTTCCACCATGCAGTACCTGGGACTGAACTCGGTTGCCGAGGTTGGTGGGTGGCAGCCTCTACCTGCTGAGCCATCTTGTCAGTTCCCTGCGGCTTTTAAAAATTCCTTTTTTTTTGGGGGTGGGGGGAGGGGGTGGGGGGCGGGGGGAGGTTGTGGTAGCTTTCACCTTTAACCCCAACACTTGGCAGGCAGAGGCAGGTGAATCTCTGAGTTTGAGGCCAGCCTGGTCTACAGAGTGAGTTCTAGGACAGCCAGGGCTACACAGAGAAACCCTGTCGTCTCGAAAAAAACAAAAACAAAAACTAAAATAAAAACAAAAACAAAACAAAAAAGCCTAAACAAAACAAAACAATCCCCAATCCAACAAAACAAAACTCTTTTTGAAAGCTTGGGGTACAGGTGGGAGTGAGTGCACACTTGTAATTCTAGTGCTTTGTGAGTAAAGGCAGGACAATGACTTCAAAGATAGCCTTGGCTACATAGCAAGTTTAAGGCTAGCCTGAGCTATATAAGACTGTCTTTAAAAACAACACAGAGCAATGACTGGAGGAAGAGCCTGGCAGCAAAGAGCACACATCACCTTCCGAAGGCAAGAAGTTCAGCTCCCAGCCCACACTTCAGGCTCACACCACTCTGCTCCAGCTCCAAGGGATCTGATGCCCCCTCTTGGCCTCATCAGGCACTGTACTCATGGACAAACCCACACTCAGACAGACAAGTAGACACATAATTAAAAATAAAATAAAAATTTTCTTTTTGGGGCGAATTTCCAGTTTTAACTGAGCATAAACACATTAATATGTAAGCTATCAATATTAAAATTATTCTTTAGTTTGGATTTCAGTCTGTAATATGTTGGTTGTCCTGGGCGAGCCCTCAAATGAGAGATTAGGAGTTAGAAGGACTCCGAGGTAGGCAGCTGGATAAGGAGGGGTGTGGCTAGGTAATAAAGATGGGGAATTTCAGAGATGGCCAACTTCTTCCTCAGCCTCTAGACTTGAGACAAAAATCCCGGCAGCATGCTGCCAAGCTGGCTCAACAAGTTCAAAGTTGGGCCAGGGCAAGTCACACAGCATCTCTGTGGTCTGTCAATCATCCTATCTGCTTTCAAACTAACCAAGGCTAGAATAGGGAGGAAAACTGCAGAGATGTTAAGGCTCCAGACTTGGAGAAGAAACTGGGTTTTTCCACTTTTGGGGTCTGCTGTCTGCTTCTCGGAGGGTCTTTTTGTCTTTTTGTGTGTCTGTGCGCATGCACGTGTGTGGGTGCGTGCGTGCATGCTTGGTTTCTCCACAGTCACCTGTTCTGACTCAGATTTTTCCTGCCTTTTAATTCTTTAACTTCAGAGAATATGAACCCAGTCAATATGGAATCATTTCAAGACCCCCAGGTTGTACCAGCAGATGTGGCCACATTATTGTTAAGTTCTAATGAATCTGATTTACTTTCTGAGCAAGCACTGGCTAATAATTCCTAACCTAGCATATTAGAAACATCCAGTTATTTCTATTAAAATTATCAATATTTTATGAAAACTATTTAAAATTCAAAAGTTTATTTTAATCTTTTCAAGTAACGTTGGGAGTCTACTGAGGTGATTTCCTTCCCTTTGCCTAGGAGTGTAGAGAATTATGCCTCGGATGTCCTTGATGGCTCCACTTTACACTGAAAATAAATGGAGGGTTGGGAGAAGCTCGCTGAGTAAGAGCTCATGTTATCATGTTTGGTAACTGTGCTCTGCTGACTTGGTTAAAGGAGTTTGGAAGACATCTTTTTGTGTGTTCTGAACTAATTTGGACAATCTTAAAGCTTTTTGCTCCCTGAATGCCCCCCTCCCCCGTTGATGTTAATCTGTAGAAACATCTGAAGTTAGAACATCTTGAGATGGGGAACTCGGAAAATCTTTCAATTTCTCCTCAGTTAATTTGAGTTTTAGGGCATATGTCTTCATTGACTAACTCGACCTGTTCTTATCGCTAGACTATGTTCTCCCAAAGTTTCTATTTTATGTCTCAGCTATTTTTACAAAACTTCTCATTTTTTTCCTTTGCAGTGGTTACTTGTATCTAACTAGAGGTTGGTAGTAAAACAGAGACCTGGGGTGAGCGTGAAGGCTCAGCTGAGCAGAGAGCCTCCCCAACCCTCCCCCCCCCCAAATTCTGTCCCCAGCCCCTGCACTGCATGTTTCAACCAAAGGAGAGAAACTTTAAATTTGGAATTGTTCATAAAACATTTCTCTGGAGACTGGCTTCTAGGAAAAAAACAAAACAAAACAAAACAAGGAAACACCTCGAGAAAACAACACAAACAAACCCACTGACCCTGATTGGAGGTATTTTTGTTGGTTTTGGTGTGTCCTGTTTATCATCTGGCATTAAGCAGATACCAGGAGATTTTAGCACGAATGGAGGTGCTGGGGCTCTAGAGGGAGAGACTTACAATCAGCGGGACTGCCTTCATACGCAGAAGGAAAGAGATCCGGAGTTTACTGTGTAGAGGCACAAAGCTGACCGAGGACTGGAAGCTGGAGCTACCGGAGAGCACATCTTTACAACTCCAGGAAGATTTGCTGGGTGGCGTGAATGAAGCAGCTATAATTTAGAAACACTGAGTTGCCCTTCGCTGGAGGTGTGAAGCGATGCAGGCTGAGCAGGTCAGGGCCGTTGGACAGAGTTCTAATGAGTTAGTTACATACATGAACCTCTGCTGAATTTCACGCCAGGACTCTGTAAATGCCTGAATTTGGCTGGAATGGCCACTAGATGTCAGGCTTGTGCATTCGCTGTGGTACATTGTTTAATAGGCTGACTCTACAACTCAGAGCTTAATAAACTAATGTTAAGAAAATGAAGTTCTACTTTAAAAGCATGTATCCTAGCCCAGGCAATCCCAGAACTCTGGAGGCAGAGGCAGGCAAATCTCTGTGAGTTCAAAGCTAGACTGGTTTACATTCTAGAATATCCAGGGCTACATAGTGAGACCCACCTTAAGGTGGAAGGAAGGGAGGAAGGGAGGGAGGGAAGGGGAAGAGAGAGAGAGAGAGAGAAAGAGAGAGAGGGAGAGGGAGAGGGAGAGGGAGAGGGAGAGGGAGAGGGAGAGGGAGAGGGAGAGGGAGAGGGAGAGGGAGAGGGAGAGGGAGAGGGAGAGGGAGAACATTCTAAAACTGACCCGGGTGTTACATGTCCATAATAATAACACTCTGGGGGTGTCAGCAGAAGGATCAGGGCTTTGAAGTATCCTTAACTAGTTTTGGGTTACAATGAGTCCTATCTCTAAACTCTGTGTGTGTGTGTGTGTGTGTACATATGCTTATTGTAGGCAATTCATTCTTACAACACTTCAGAGGATTTAAATATAATTTTAATAAAAATTTTAATATATATTCTTACAACTGGATTTACTTTCTAAATTTTCTCTTTGTGTGTGTCTTCTTCTGATATTCTCAGAATTTAACATATCCCCCATCAGCATCTCAGACCCTCTTATCCATCTTGTGTCTACTGTTATAGGCAGGGACTATTCTCACTCCCTTTTGCAGATCATGAGGCACTTAGCAGCAATACAATTACATCATTGGTAGCATCCCTGGTTCTGCTGTGCTATCTGCCAAGCACTTGTTTATAGTAGCTGATCGACTTATGTAGCTACTTATAGTAGCCTAGGTGCGGGTGATTCCAACGACTGTGGCCTCCATAGGACCATAGGTTTGGTCCCCAGTTAGTGGAACTGTTTGGGAAGGATTAGGAGGTGTGTCCTTGTTGGAGGAGGTGTGTCACCGATATCTGAGTTTTGAGCTTTGAGGTTTCAGAAAGCCTGCCCACCCTTGCTCTGTGTCTTCCTGCTGCCTGTGGATCAGGACCTAAGCTCTCAGCTACTACTCCAGCACCATGTCTGCCTGCTGCCACACTCCCTGCCATGACACTCATGGACTCACTCTCTGAAACTGTAAGCAAACCTCCAATTAAACGCTTCCTTTTATAAGTTGCCTTGGTTGTGGTGTTTCATCATGGTAACAGAACAGCAACTATGACACTGGGTAATGGTATATGTGGAGAAATGAACCGAGAGGGATCAAGCTAACTGCTCATGCCCCTCAGTGAGAAGTTGCTTTTCAGTGTCGGTAGTGCTGAATCGCGGTACCCACGGCGGTTACCGGCTTTTACCTTCTTGGACATTCACAGTGGACTCTTATCAAAAGGTGCTGAGAATTTCTGAAAAAGAACTTGTAGAAGTGTCACTGAAAAGCACTCAGACATACTCAGTCACAACCCATTCTTCTCTCCTCCCTCCTTCTCCTGTCCTCCCTCTATCCTTCTCTCCATCCCTCGTCCCTTTTCCTTTTTCTCTCTCTGCCCCCTTCCTCTTGCTCATTCACCAATCTTTTTTCAGAATATATGTATTTATTGGAATACAGACAATGTCAAATCCAAATTCTATATTCTCTTTTTATTTTCTTGCATGTATATGTGTGTGTGGTGTACATGCATGTGCATGTGTGTACATCTGTGCATCCATGTGTGTGAGTCCAGAAGTTGACACTGGGAGTCTTCTTCAACTGCCCCCTCCCCCTGCATCTTCCTCACCATCTTCCTCTTGAGTCAGGATCTCTCACTCAAACCTAGAGCACACCGATTTACTAGGGACCCTCTGTCTCCTAGACCACCACAGCCACCTGACGTCCTGGGGTCCAGGGAATCCAAATTGAAGTCTTCATGTTTGTATGGTGGTTGGTTTTCCCTCTGATCTGCCCACCTCGGCCTCTTGTTGTTTTAAGATAGAGTCCGCAATACCTCTCCTGGGCATATATCCAGAAGATGTCCCAACCGGTAAGAAGGACACATGCTCCACTATGTTCATAGCAGCCTTATTTATAATAGCCAGAAGCTGGAAAGAACCCAGATGTCCCTCAACAGAGGAATGGATACAAAAAATGTATACATTTACACAATGGAGTACTACTCAGCTATTAAAAAGAATGAATTCACGAAATTCCTAGGCAAATGGTTGGACCTGGAGGGCATCATCCTGAGTGAGGTAACCCAATCACAAAAGAACTCAAATGAAATGTACTCACTGATAAGTGGATATTAACCCAGAAACTTAGTATAGCGAGATATAAGGTACAATATGTAAAACATATGAAACTGAAGAAGAACGAAGACCAAAGTGTGGACACTTTGCTCATTCTTAGAATTGGAAACAATCACCCATGGAAGGAGTTACAGAGACAAAGTTTGGAGCTGAGACAAAAGGATGGTCCATCTAGAGACTGCCATATCCAGGGATCCATCCCATAATTAGCCTCCAAGCGATGACACCATTGCATACACTAGCAAGCCTTTGTTGCAAGGACGGTGATATAGCTGTCCCTTGTGAGACTAGGCCGGGGCCTAGCAAACACAGAAGTGGATGGATGCTCACAGTCAACTATTGGATAGATCACAGGGCCCCTAATGGAGGAGCTAGAGAAAGTATCCAAGGAGCTAAAGAGATCTGCAACCCTATCGGAGGAACAACATTATGAACGAACCAGTACCCCAGAGCTCTTGACTCTAGCTGCATATGTATCAAAAGATGACCTAGTCGGCCATCACTGGAAAGAGAGGCCCATTGGTCAGGCAAACGTTATATGCCCCAGTACAGGGGAATGCCAGGGCCAAAAAATGGGAATGGGTGGGTAGGGGAGTGTGTGTGTGTGTGGGGGGGACTTTTGGGATAGCAGTGGAAATGTAATTGAAGAAAATACGTAATAAAAAAGAAAAAAAATAACATATTTTTAAAAATAATATAATCATTTGTGCAGTTTTCTACTGGATTATCATAATTAGATATTTATTTGAGATGTAAAGAAATAAAATATATATAAAAAAAAGATAGAGTCCCACTATGAGCCCAGGCTGGCTCCAGATTGCAATCCTCCTGCCTCAGCCTCCAGAGTACAGGGATTACAGGTGTGCACTACCACACTTGGCTTAACCTTAATTTATTAGTATGTTCCATAAGCTGCCATAAATTGTCAAAGAGTAGCTTAGTTTGGCCGTGTTAAAATGACATTAAGTTGTTAGACTATCTTTACCCAGAAGACCTCTGGGTAGAGAGTTCTCTCTGTCTCTTCTTAGATCTTCAGGAAAATAAGACCTGGCAGGTGAGAGTCCTAGGGGAATTTCTGTGTCCTCTGGTTCTTCTCGTTCCTTGTGTGAGTAGGGATGAGCCTGTGGCTAGGAGAGCCATCTCACTCCCCCTAATAGGTTTATAGCTTAAGAACAATGGGGGCCACACAGATCTCTCTAATGGCTGCTGTCTAAATGGCTTTAGTGTAGATTTAGAATATCTTTAGTGAATTAAATTAGGGTATTTTTTTTAAGTCTGACACCCGATTAAGTTGTTAAACATCTAAGACTCAGAAGATTACCTTTGAAAAGTTAAACATTGACTTAAGGGTGAGAAATAATTCTGACTGGCCTGTCTTGGCGTTTGAATGGCAGATGGTGTGATCTTTTCTGTTCTGTGGGTGACAGTCATAGCATACCTTGCCACCATCACTGGGAGAAATATTTCCTAAATATAAAGGCCCTCACTGTTGTCCTGAGGTTCAGCATGGGGGTCACCACCCCATAGAAGAGGGAGATGAGTTTGTCTGCAAGGTCCTGCTTGTCTGCCCCCAGTGGGTCCTTGGACTTGGGCTTCCCGTACATAAACAGGATGGTCCCATAAAAAATGATCACCATGGTGAGGTGGGCAGAGCAGGTGGAGAAGGCCTTCTTCCTCCCCTCGGCAGAGGGGATCCCCAGGATGGTGGAGAGTATGAAGATGTAGGAGATAAAGATGAACAGGACTGGAACTCCCAGCTCTCCCCAATGCTGATCACATTGATGGAGATGTCGGCACGGGCTGATGTCCGGGTCTTACAGATGCAGTAGTTAGTTGATAATGGATAAGTGGCGCCAGTAGCCTAGAGCTCAGCAGACCTGAGCACACAGGCAGCTCTGCTCATTAATTACCTTCAGTTGTCTGACAGCGAGGGAGTGAACAAATGTCACATGCATAGGAGGACACTGTTCCTGCCACATGCAGGAAAGGGTCACCAGCACAAGACAAACCAAGAAAGATGCCTTCCCCCGGGGATCCTGCTAAAGCAAAGGCATACAACACTCATTTAATCTGGGATCTCTTTGACCTTTCAGAGAAGAAAGGCCCCTAAGCAGAGCCGGTTGCTAGAACTAGCATGTTTGCAGTCTTTTCATTTTGACTACAAACAGGAGGAACTCCACACACATGAAGTCTAGCTGGCAGCTTAAATCTAAGGATTATTGGGCTGGAGGGGTGGCTCAGTGGTTAAGAGAGCTTGCTGTTATTGCAGAGATAGGAGTTCAGCTCCTAGCTCCTTCCTTGGGTGGCTCACAACCACCTGGAACTCCAGTTCTAGGGGGGTGGGGTTCTGAAATGAGGAACACTTTGTTACAAAAACAAGAATTTATCTCTGTATTGTCCTCTCGACTTTTCCACAGAGTACTATAGGCTTTCATTTGGTAAAGAAGGCCCTTTACTTCCAGGTAAATGCTCACAGTATCCATTCCTATATCCTTGTAGGCTTTTTTGTTATTTTCTAGTTGTTAACAGAGTCTTGCTAAGTAGCCCAGGCTGACCTTGACTTTAACCTTGCTGTGTTCCTTCCGTCTCTGTCTCCTGAGTGCTGGAATTACAGGACTGTGTCCCACACCTAAATTCCGCCACTCTTCCTATAGACTGACCTTAAGTCATCGCCTCTTTATTCCTCGAATTCTCTTTCTGTTTGTCTGTCTGTCTGTGTCTCTGTCTGTCTGTCTGTCTCTCTGTGTGTGCATGTTTATCTGTCTCTGTCTGTCTCTGTCTCTGAGTGTGTCCACGTGTGTGCACACACCTCTCTTGTAGAACAATTATTTGGTTGTTAGTTCCTTCCTGTTTGGGTTGATGTCAATATTCTGATTATCTCAGTTTACACATTATTTTAGTGACTCATAATGGATGCTCACTGCCATCTAGGGACAAAACTAGGAATGAGTAAAAGGCTTGAAAGAGGAAAAAGAATGAGTATGTTAACTGGGCATTGGTTTTTGTCAGAACTTCCTCACTCTCCTTCATGCACTGAGGAAACAAACGGCTCAATGACTTCTGGCAAGGATCTTGATATAGGACCAGAGACTGGTTATGAACACACAGGAAGAGAGCAATGCAGGAGACATTTATTAAGCATTTGCATTAGACATGGGAAAAGGTAAATATTACCAGATACTGAGCTATATGGTATATCAAAGTACAACTTAATGTAAAAATAGAGACAGGTAGAGGCAGGAGGATCCTGAGTCTGAGGCTAGCCTCAGCTTCACACTGAGACCCTGTTCCCTAGGAAGGAGGAAGGGAAGGAGGGAGGGAGAGGAGAGTGGCTACTCATGAACTATGGCTGAATGTTTGTAGAGAACCTGAGGAGCCAGTGAAGGGAAGACCCGACTTACAGCTTCTCCCTGGCCATTATTTCTTGGCCTGTGAGGTGAGTATCCATGAGCAAGTGTGAGACCGGGGGCTGGAGAGACAACTCAGTGGTTAACAGCACTTACTGTTCTTGTAGAGCACCCGCTTCAGTCAGCACCCACAGGGCAGTCATAGCCACCTGTGACTCCTGTAACTTCTGGGGGACCTGGTGCCCTCTGCTGGCCTCTATAGATAACTGCATTCATAGGGTACACATAAACTCACACAGAAACACATCAATAATTTTTAAGTCTTTAAAAACAATGTATAAGATCCAGAGTGTTCAATGAAATGACCATGAAAATTTGAGGAATTTCTTCTAGAATGAGGTAGGAGAATTACCTATTCATACAGAGCTCTTCTGAGCATTGAGATTTATTGTATAATCTTTAATAAAGATTATACAGGAGGGTCAGCCAGGTGGCTCACCAGGTAAGGGCACTGACCTCCAAACTTGTGTCTGATCCCTGGAACCCACGTGATGGAAAGTGAGATCCAACTCCCAGAAACTGTCCTCAGACCTCCATGCACATACTATTCTGTGCACCCCAATCAATAAATAGATAAATGTGATTTTAAAAAAAAACCACACAGCTTTTTAAGAGAAAAAAAAAAGATTATACAGGGAGACAAAGACCATGAAGGTCCATGCACCATCACCACTTGAAGTGTTTCTGGCCCACCAGGTTTGTCACAGCGGCCTTCACATCCTTGTTCCTCAGGCTGTAGATGATGGGGTTCAGCATGGGGGTCACCACTCCATAGAAGAGGGAGATGAGCTTGTCTGCAAGGTCCTGTTTGTCTGCCCCCAATGGGTCCTTGGATTTGGGCTTCCCGTACATGAACAGGATGGTCCCATAGAAGACAAGTACCACGGTGAGGTGGGCAGAGCAGGTGGAGAAGGCCTTCTTCCTCCCCTCGGCAGAGGGGATCCTCAGGATGGTGGAGAGTATGAAGATGTAGGAGACAAAGATGAAGAGGACAGGGACCCCCAAAAACATTGCATTAGCCACTGCCATGCTGATGACATTGATGGAGATGTCAGCACAGGCCAGTTTCAGGACTGCCAGGATCTCACATGTAAAGTGATTGATGACATTGTCCCCACAGAAGGGCAGTGTCATTGCTAAAGATATCTGCACTGTGGCAGTGATGCTTCCAGATACCCAGGAGCCGGCGGCCATGGGCACATAGGCAGCCTTGCTCATGACCACAGGATATCTAAGGGGGTTGCAGATGGCCACATAACGATCAAACGCCATCATGCCCAGGAGCACACACTCTGTGGCTCCCATGGCGAAGGAGAGAAACATCTGCACGGCACAGCCCGAGAAGGAGATGGTCTTCCTGGGGGTCAGGAAGCTGTCCAGAATGAGGGGGACGGAGGAGGTGGTGTAGCAGATGTCCAGGAAGGAGAGGTTCCCCAGGAAGAAGTACATGGGCGTGTGCAGGTGGGAGTCGAGGATGCTCACCAGGATGAGGACGACATTGCCCAGCAGGATCACCAGGTACATCAGCAGGATGAGCACGAAGAAGGTTTTCTCCAGCTTTGGGTGGGCGGAGAGACCCAGGAGGATGAAGCTGGACACAGGGGTGGTCTTGTTGGATCTCTCCATGTTTCCTCCTATGTTTCAGAAACTCAGAAGGTCACTTTCAGGCTTCTCTGATGCCTATAACGCCAAGGGAACCTGTGAGAAAGAACTCCTTGAGGAGCAATTGGCTCAGAGCTCTGATGATCTGTGGAAATCAGTCGTCCATATTGTTCTGAGTCAAAGGCAGGGACCCTGAACGAACAACACCTGCTTGGTGGTATCTAACCCTTGCAGAGATGTTTGAAATGTCACCTGAGTAAATTTAATTTTGTTCATCACATTTAAAACAGGTATCACACATTTAGCCGAGGTTGGGCCACTTGTGGGCAGTTTATTTGACTCAGCTGTGGCAAGGAATATTATATTTTACTTGAAAATTTCACCCAGGAATCCTCTGTTTGGTTGAAAACCCTGCTACTGTTTGTCCTCGATTCCTGTGCATCCCCCATGTGAGTAATTCTGTGGGCTGCCTTCTTCTTCTTTCCTTATGCGACTTCATGATGTACATGGTCCTGGGCCACTTGCTTGTCCATTAGTATATTCACACAAATACCAAGTTCTTCTGGAACGTGCATTAAAAGAACTGTCACTAACAATATGTCATTGGCCAGGGTATGGGAATTGCTAAGCCCCTCCTCCTCTGTGGAGACGCTCACCTCAGACCTCATTGTTACTGAGACACTCGTCCACATGAGGAATTCTGGATGCTGTGAATTGCTCTCTTTGGCTTCCGTACACATCCCTGCTCTGCTCTTTCCTCTCACTGTTGTATTCCCCATGGCACTTAACATGAGGAAGGAAGCCAGGAATGTGGCTGGCCCACAAGAGTTTCTTTATTCTTTTAAAAGTGTTCGCTTGGCAATGTCAGTTTGACTCCCCAGGATCTACATGGTAGCAAGAGAAAACTGACTCCCACAATCATCCTCTGACCTCCCTGAGCGTGCCTTGGTGTGCACACGCCCCCACACAAATACAAATGTAACTTTAAAAAGTGTTTCTTAAGGTCTAGGAAGCTAACTCAGTGGTAGAGTGCTTGCCTTTGGGCTTGGGCTACACACACACACACACACACACACACACACACACACACACAGACACACACACACACTGCTATCTTACCTTTTTGATAAGTATGCTGATAAAAATCACTTATTTAAGGTCTAGAAATAACCCTTCAGTCAGAAATAGCTCATCTGGCTTAGGCATCAGCCAAGGAGTGAGACCCTTAGCTCACGTTTTGTTTTCTTGTTTTGCTCTCTGTTTGGATAAATCCACAAAGGACCTTTGGAGACATACACAAAGCCATTTAAACCCCACTTTGCTTTTGGGATTAATCCAGTCCCTGACGTGATTTGAAGTTACAAAACTGAAGTGACAAAGTTAAGAAAGTTCCTGTCCTCCTGGGACCACATCCCCATGATCCAATTATTCTGAAATCCCTCCAGAAATACTTTGTTTCTGCCCGAGTTGTTGACAAGCACTGGAAAAGAAGGGTCATCCTGGCCCTGTTGCAATAGAGGCTGATAAGAACTCTCAGCACATACTAATCTGGGGAGATTGTGAGACCCACACACTGCAAAAGGGAAATCCTTGTGGCTTCAGATGCTTGGCTATTTGCAAATTCAAGAGCTCAGTACTTTACAGAAGCAAGACACCTCAAGGGTTCCTGAGAAATTGCAAGCTCCTGCCACAGTCCAGGCATAAAGGGCATTAGAAGGGCCATAAGTAAATCTGACCATGATTCTTGACACTTGCCGCCAAGGCTGCCAAACCTGATGACCTGGGTTTGAGCCCCAGGACTCACATGGTAGGAGAGAACTGAAGTCCTACAAGCCATCCCCTGATCTTACATGTGCCATACATGTGCAGTGACACAAACCTGGACCTATATACACATTAAATAAACACATGCAATTATAACTTAAGAAGAATAACAAATATATACTGTTTAAGAAAAAAATAAAAATCACATTATGTGTGCCTTACTCAGGATGAAAACTATAAACTAGAATTTTCCAGTACATGATGAAGCCTCCATCCTGCTCTGCCTCCCCACTCCAGGACTTTGGGAACGCCTCATCTCCCTCCTGAAATAGACTTCCTTCTATTTCTTTGAGAGTGATGACTACTGACTTTTGTAGAAGTTACTTCTGGGCAGAGTCCCATGATTCCCTGCCCGCCTGGGAGCCAGCAGCGCCCAGGTAGTATGAAGTGCTCTTTCCCAGTGCCATTAAAGCCCCGTGGTGGTTGATCTTAAGATTATCCAGTTGAATCTGGTCTGGTTAGGTGAGCAACCATATTTACTGAATGGAAAGGATTCTACATGCCAAAGTGCAACCAGGAGGAGCAGAGACTGGCCCTTGGAACCGTCATCAAAGACCACAGACTACCAACAAGAGAACCTGAGTTCTACCAAAAGTCTAAATGAGCTTGGAAGAGGCGTCTTGTCTTGTCTTGCCTTGCCTTGCCTTGCCTGCCTGCCTTCCTCCCTCCCTCCCTCTCTCTCTTTCCTCCTCCACCACCACCTCCTCCTCCTTCCTTTCTTTCTCTCTCTCTCTCTCTCTCTCTCTCTCTCTCTCTCTCTCTCTCTCCCTTTCTCTCTTTTGTCCCTTCTTTATTTCCTAGCCCTCACCACTCTTACTCAGACATCTCACTTATAGATGGGGATTGTTTTAAGCTGTTAACTTAGTGTCATTCGTATTGCAGCCAAGGGAGAGTAATAACACGTTCTTGATTCCTTTCATGGCTCTACCACCTGCAAAAAGATCAACGTAAATGAATTGTTCCATTGAGAAATGAAGTAAGAATTGCAAACTCAGCCTTCTACAAAAAGGGCACACTTGCTTCTGTGTGAGGGAAAACTCACACAGTAAATTCAGGGTTTTGCTAGCCCTTTCTGGGTAAACCAGGCAAGGTTGCAGAGTAACAAGGGACCAGACATGTGGTTGGGAAGAGCAGTAGAGGAGAGGCTCGTTTCATGTTTGCTGCTTCCCAGTGCTCTCTTCGATTCCCTCCTAGAAGTGATGAGGGCAGAGCACTGTGTGGGTAGAGTGGGACCCCAGCAAATCCATCAGTGGGCCAGAACGAGGGGAAGAGCTGAGTGAGCGGCATGCTTACAGTGAGAAGACTGGGGACTGGGCTGTCTGGGGCACTGTACTTCAAGTTGATCACCCCAGACAGCAGGCTCTGTAGAAGGCAGCAGGGTCTGGAGAACAGAGCCCCACAGAGACCTGTTTCTGGACTGCCAAGGCTGGTTTGCCTTTCCTGTGTGTCTGCTTTCAGAGTCCTACACCCTGGGTCATAGACTAGATTCCTGTCTTTTAACTATCTTCCCATTTAGTGCTTTACTCTTTCTTTTCTGGTGGAACACATTCTTGAATAGCTTCTTGAGAAAAGTATATTGAAGACCTTATATGTCTGAACGTATTTTACTCAATCTTTATAAATGGCTGATATTTTGGTGTTGTGTATTAGTCAGGGTTCTCCAGATAAACAGAACCAATGTGTGTGTGTGTGTGTGTGTGTGTGTGTGTGTGTGTGTGTGTGTGTGTGTGTGTGTTTGAAATATGGAACTAGCTCAGGTGATCATCTGATTATGAAGGCTGACAAGTCCCTGCTTGTGCCACGGAGCAGGCTGGACACTGGAGAACAACCTCTGATGCAGTTCACAAAGCTTAGAAAGAACTACCTTGTTTCTAAGAAATGTAGAGCCTCGGAAAGTACAGAATCAGGATTAATAAATGCTTGGTGCTATAATAGGAATCACCAGAGAGTACAGAACACACAATTACACATAGTGCACACTATCTATACCGATATAGATGAGTATGCTACTGGTTAATGTACTTATGCTGTAATGATTACTGTTATTTTAGAAGAGTAGTTTTAATTATAAAAATGTTTGCTATGGATAGTTTGTCAAATTCCAATAGCAGCAGCAGCAGCAGCATCCATCTCATGAAATCATGTCTCCTGGGTACATCATGTTCTCTTGCACATAAAAGTGGACTCTAAGTTGCTCATTAGGGCGTAAGGTTGAAATGGATGCACAACACAAGAAAAAGGAGAATCTGGGCATGCGGACACGAAAGGCTATGCGGACACGAAGGGCCACTGTTTTCTAATCTTAGAGCTAATTAGCAGAGTGAGACTGAAGTAATTAAAATTTACTTTATATATTTATTTGTTTTTATGAATTTATTTACTATTTATATATATTATTAGTTTATATTTATTTACTTTATTCATAGTAACATATTACTATATTATTATTATCATTCCTTTATTTACTTTACATCCCGAGCACAGTTTCACCTCCCTCTTTCTTTCCTGTCCTTCCCCCCCCCTCCTCCCCTCTCCCCATTCACTCCTCCTCTTTTTCTCATTTTGAAAAGGGGTGGCCTCCCATGGATGTCAACCAGCCCTGGCATATCAAGATGCAGTAAGACTAGATGTATGCTCTCCTATTAAGGTGAGATGAGGCAGCTCAGTAAGAGGAAAGGGTCCCAAAGACAGGAAATAGAGTTAGAGACAGTCCCTGCTCAAGAGGAGATGTCTTTACTGATAGAAACACTTTCCCCAGTGCCACTTTAGGCCAAAGCTTTACGTGTTTGAATTTTTAGTATTTCTTGTGCTTGAAGAAAGGATAAAGGACACATGCATTTTTTTTAAAAATTATATGTAAGTACACTGTAGCTGTCTTCATACACTCCAGAAGAGGGAGTCAGATCTCGTTATGGATGGTTGTGAGCCACCATGTGGTTGCTGGGATTTGAACTCCAGACCTTCAGAAGAGCAGTCGGGTGCTCTTACCCACTGAGCCATCTCACCAGCCCGACACACGCATTCTTATATTTTTGATTGTGAGCCCAGCTCTAAATGGCTGAGGTACAGTGGAAAAAAAGAAAACATCTTCAACAAATGGTGCTGGTCAAATTGGATGTCTGCATGTAGAAAAATGCAAATAGATTCACATCTATTACCCTGCATAAATCTCAAGTCCAAGTGGATCAAAGACCTCAACCAAATACAATAAATCTTATAGAATTGAAAGTGGGGGATTGTTTTGAAGTCATGGGTCTAGGAGACAATTTCCTGAACAAAACACCCATAGCTCAGGCACAATTGATAAACGGGACCTCAAGAAACTGAAAAGCTTCTGTAAGGCAAAGGACACTGTCACTAGGACAAAAATGGCAGTCTAGAGAATGGTAAAGATCTTCACCAACCCTGCATTTGACAGAGGGCTAATATCCAAAATATATAAAGAACTTACTTAAGAAGTTAGACACCAACAACTCAAATAACCCAATTTAAAAATGGGGTACAAAGCTAAATAGAATTCTCAGCAGAGCAATCTTTAATGGCCAAGAAACACTTAAAAACATGCTCAGTGTCCTTAGTCATCAGGGAAATGCAAATCAAAATTACTCTGATATTCTCTCTCTCTCTCTCTCTCTCTCTCTCTCTCTCTCTCTCTCTCTCTCTCTCTCCAACTCATTCTGTAGATCAGGCTGGCCTCGAACTCAGAAATCCACTTGCCTCTGCCTCCCAAGTGCTGGGATTAAAGGCATGTGCAACCACTGCCTGGATGAGATTCTCTCTTACAACAGTCAGAATAGCTACGATCAAAAACTCAAGTGACAGCAGATGCTGGTGAGGATGTGGAGCAAGGGGAGCGCTTCTTCAATGCTGGTGGGGTGCAAACTGGTACAACCACTCTGGAAAACATTTTTGGCTGTTTCTCAGAATTTTGGGAATAGTTTTACCTCAAGGCTATACCACTCTGGGGCATATACCCAAAAGATACTCCACCATACCACAAGGACACTTGCTCAATTATGTTCATAGCAGCTTTATTCATAATAGCCAGAAACTATAAACAACTCAGATATTCCTCAACTGAAAAATGGATAAAGAAAATTTGGTTTATTTACACAACAGAATACTACTCAGCTATTCAAAACAAGGACATCATGAAATTTGCAGACGAATGCATGGAACTAGAAAATAACATCCTGAGTGAGGTAACCCAGACCCAAAAGGACATGCATGGTATGTACTCACTGATAAGTTGATACTAGCCATAAAGTATAGGATACCCATTCTACAATCCACAGATCAAAAGAAGCCAAATAACAAGGGGGTCCTAAGGGAGAATGTTTGAATCTTATTCAGAGGGGAAATAAAATAGACATTGGAGATGGATGGAGGGAGGTGACTGGGTGGGGAGGGGATGGAGGGGTGAATGAGACAGAGGGTTCAAGAGAAGGGATGGGGGTTGGGAGGGTGACAGAAACCAGCAGTGGGCAGAGGAAGCATCTCAAGGATGTTCCAGAGACCTGGGATGGGGGAGGCCTCTGAGTGTCTATGTGGGTGATTCTAACTGAGACTCCTATCAGTGAGGAATATGGAGCCCGAAGTGGCCACCTTCTGTAGACAGGCAGGACTCCTAGTGGAGGGATAAGGACAGCAACGCACCCAGAAAATCTTCCACCCAAAATGTGTCCTGTGTACAAGATGTGCAGAGACAAAGATGAGCAAAAATGGAGGGAATGGCCAACCAATGACTGTCCCAACTTGAGAGACCTGTCTCATGGGCAAGAACCAATCTCTAACACTATTAATGACACTCTATTATACTTGCAGACAAGAGCCTAGCATAACTGTCATCTGAGAGACTCCACCCAGGAGCTGATGGAAACAGATGCAGAGATGCATGGCCAAACATTAGTTAGAGCTCAGGGTATCTTATAGAAGAGTTGGAGAAAGGATTGAGGGACCCAAAGGGAATAGGAATGCCTCAGGATGACAAATAGAGCCAACTAACCTGGACCCTTGAGGGCAACTAGAGACTGAACTACCAACCAAAGAGCAAGCATAGGCTGGACCTAAGCCCTTGGCACGTACATAGCAGATGTGCAGCTCGGTCTTCCTGTGAGTCCCTCAACAGCTAGAGTTGGGGAATATCCATGAATCTGTTGCCTGCCTGTGGATTCCTTTTCCCTAACTGGGCCACCTTGTCTGGCCTCAGTGGGAGAGGATGCGCCTAGTCCTGCAGTGACTTGATGTCACTTGATGACAGGGTGGGGTGATACTCAGGGGGCACGTCCTTCTTCTCAGAGGAGAAGGAGAGAGTGGAGGGGGAGGTGCTATGTGGGGGAACAGAAAGGATGGTGGCTGCGATTGAGATGTAAAGAGAATAAGTAGATAAATTATTGAAAAACACACAAATTCCTGAATAAGGCACCAGCTGACCACCCAGGGTCGGTCTATGATATAGCCACTTGTTAGATCAGGCAATGAGAGTGACTTTAGTGTTAGCCATTAACCCTTCATTTGACAGTCACCAAAACCTGGGCAGCTGCTCTCCCTCTGAGCACTACTGGGGCTTCTCAGGTCAGAACTATGTGACTGCTTGTCTGCAGTGGCATCTCCATGGACAACCATGGACACAGTCCACCACAGAGTAACACCACAACTGCTGTGTTGTCATTAAGAACATGAGGTCCTTAGCCCCATTACACTCTTAAGGAGCAGCTGTAATACATGCAGCACATTATTGTGCGGTACATGAATATGTATAGTTAGCTCAAATACAACATTTATGCATGTCATTCCATAATAGTCTAAATAATAAAAATAATTTACTTGTGAATGGTAGGTGTGAGTTATAATTTATAAATGCTGTATATTATCTCTCTATATTATATATTCTATCTGTAATTATGTAATTCTTTCCCTAGCTCTTTCCACCATGACAAGTTCTGACAACCTAAATAGCACCCTAGCATGCTGATTATGATTTCTAAATTACCATCCCTCAGTAAGGGAAACAAAGGGGTCTTAGAGAACATGGTTGTATTCAGGTCTGCAGAGGAAGTGTGACCGTCGAACAGGACACCCAAGCAAGCACCGAGAGCAGGAAAGCCATTGAAGAAGCTACCACAGACCTGCACTGTTTGGAGAGCCATATACCTGTAACTACACTTAAATAAAACCCCTCCATTTCTAGATCCAGTTACCAATTTATGGGAGAGAGAGACACACAGACAACACAGAACTGTCACTATGAAATGCAGACGTGAGAAATTTTATCGTGTCTTTTAGATGGAAACTGTTTTCTTCAAAAAGTTAATAGGGACATGGGGTGGGGCATGAGACCAGAGGGGAGGGAAGGAGAGAAAAGTCAGGGAAGGGAAAGGGGACCGAAGGGCAGAGAAGCGTATAGACTGAGACTAGTCGTCATATGTAACTTCTGCTGCTCATAGTTCAGTTGAACAGACTGAAATAAAGCATGTGTTTTGGAGCAGAGTGTCATGGTGCATGACCATGATTCTAGCACTTTGGAGGCTGAGGCAGGAGGATCAGGTTGAGGCCAGCCTGGGTTGCATGAGACTAACAAAAAATAATGGAGCAAGTGGAATATGTATATATGTGTACATATGTGAATGTATGTGTATATATGTATATATGTGTATATGTGTGCTATACGTGCATATATATGTGTGTATGTGTGTGTGTGTGTGTGTGAGAGAGAGAGAGAGAGAGAGAGAGAGAGAGAGTATTTTGCTTACACTTCCATATAGCTATAGCTATTCATCAGGAAAGTCAGAGCAGGAACTCAAACAAGGCAGGAACCTGGAGGCAGGAGCTGATGCAGAGGCCATGGATGGGTGTTGCTTACTGGCTTGCTCCTCATGGCTTGCTCAGCCTGCTTCCTTATAGACCTCAGGACCACCATCTCCTCTCCAATTGTCTGCCCCTGTCCCCTGCCCCCCAATCAATCACTAAGAAAAACCTCTACAGGCCTGTCTACAGCTGGATCTTATGAGACATTTTCTCAGTTGAGGTTCCCTCCTTTCAGACGACCATAGTTTTGGTCAAGTTGACATAAAGCTAGCCAGCACACCATGGCACTAATAATCTTAGAGTCGAATACTGCAAGATTTATAGATAGATTGTCTGACCACCTGGGATTTGCATCAAAATAGCCCAGGAGAGTGACAAGTAAGGTGGGGACCCAGCTCAGGGGTAGAGTGGTTGCCAGGCGTATGCGAGGTCCTGGGACTGACTCCTCCACTCTTTCCTCACACAGTGGGCATCGGGCTGGCAGAGAAAGAAGCTGTCTTTGGAGTGTGGAGGAGCAGACTGGCTGTGGCAGATCATTGTCAGACCTGGAAGGTGAGTGCCTGGGTTATTTCTCCCACTTTCCTAAAGTTTTAAATCTTACATCAAGGGGGTTGGAGAAGAGAAAGAGTCACCCAAAACGTAGCTCTGTGGTGCAGTCCTGCTTCTACACTGTGAGCTTCTGTTAGCTTACTTGTCGTTGTGACAAAATACCTGTCAGAAACAACCTCAGGAAGAAGGAAATATTATTGCAGCTGCTGTTTCCCCAGTGCTGGGGACTGAGCCTGAGCCTCACCTTAGCTAGCCGGGCAAGCGCTCTAACCACTGAGCTGCACATTTTCATTCCCCACCACAGTGGTTTTCTAAACATGTTCTAACATCCTCTTCAGACCTGCCCTGCTAGGATGGAAACATTGTGACACACCCTAGCTAGTTCCCAGCTCCCTTAATTATAATGGTCACAGTATTGACTTTTGTTTACATTGTAGATAAAGTCTCTGAAATCGGTCTGTGTTTATATATTGTTGGCAGATAGGAGCTGGAGGGATGGTTCAGTGGTTAGAAGTACTTGCTGCTCTTTGTGGAGGACCCAGCACCCGAGGGTGGTGGCTCACAACTGCCTGCAACTCCAGCCCCAGTAGGTCTGACACCTTTTGCTGGCTCTAAAGGCAAGCGCATGCAAGTGTGTGCACACACACACCCCAACACAAAACACACACATACATATACAAACAAACGAAAATGCAGTCACACACATACATACACAGAAACAAAAAAATAAAATAAATTTAAAATACCGTTAGCTTCTGAATAAGAAGTTGGAGTTTATCCAGAGTTGTTGCCCTGTCCTGGTCACAGGGCTCTCACACTGGTTTGGCCCACTTAAAGAAGAGCACACCCCTGGGCTCCTCAAACCATGGATGCAGTTTCAGATATCACAGGATATGTGCTTATTTTCCTCAAATAGACTAGCAATCTGCTTAGAAAGGCAAATTCCAACTTGCATAGTAGAAATTGAGATCCTCGCACCCACCCCAACCCCGCTTTTAGCAGCACGCCATTTCTGTCCTTTGAGTCACGTGCCCAGCAGGTCTTAGATTTCAACATTTTAATTGTGTTCTATTCTCTAGTACATATGAAGTGTCATCTTTAGAAAGCCAAATTTCACATGCAGCTCCACTAGACAACATGTTGTCTCTGAGATCTGTGGATGAGCACAGAACTATGGGAATATCTGTTCTCCAAACAGCACTAGGTGAAGCTTTTCTTAAGGACCACCAGGTTCGTCACAGCAGCCCTCACGTCCTTGTTCCTCAGGCTGTAGATGATGGGGTTCAGCATGGGAGTCAGCACCCCATAGAAGAGGGAGATGAGCTAGTCTGCAAGGTCCTGCTTGTCTGCCCCCAGTGGGTCCTTGGACTTGGGCTTCCCATACATGAACAGGATGGTCCCATAGAAGACAAGTACCACGGTGAGGTGGGCAGAGCAGGTGGAGAAGGCCTTCTTCCTCCCCTCAGCAGAGGGGATCCTCAGGATTGTCACAAGGATGAAGACATAGGAGAAAGAAATAAAGAGAACCGGGACCCCCAGAAAGATTATATTTGTCACCCCCATGCTGATGACATTGATGGAGATGTCAGCACAGGCCAGTTTCAGGACTGCCAGGATCTCACATGTAAAGTGATTGATGACATTGTCCCCACAGAAGGTCAGCTTCATTGCAAGAGATGTTTGAACCACAGAGACAGCAATTCCACCTGACCAGGAGCTGACAGCCATGGGCACATAGGCAGCCTTGTTCATGACCACGGGGTATCTAAGGGGGTTGCAGATGGCCACATAACGATCAAACGCCATCATACTCAGGAGCACACACTCTGTGGCTCCCATGGCGAAGGAGAGAAACATCTGCACGGCACAGCCTGAGAAGGAGATGGTCTTCCTGGGGGTCAGAAAGCTGTCCAGAATGAGGGGGACGGAGGAGGTGGTGTAGCAGATGTCCAGGAAGGAGAGGTTCCCCAGGAAGAAGTACATGGGCGTGTGCAGGTGGGAGTCGAGGATGCTCACCAGGATGAGGATACCGTTGCCCAGCAGGATCACCAGGTACATCAGCAGGATGAGCATGAAGAAGGTTTTCTCCAGCTTTGGGTGGGCGGAGAGGCCCAGGAGGATGAAGCTGGACACAGGGAACGAGGTCTGGTTGTTAATTTCCATGCTGTCTCTTCTGTTAACTGCTTCTGTTAAATGCTTAGGTCTGAGCCCAACATTTTTTGTTTTACAAAGGGCCGGGACATCAGGCCTGCAGCGTCAGTTTGACAGTTTGATCAGAAGATGGTTCTGAAAGCCCCACAGCAGGATTTCTTTGCAAGGAAACAACAGAATCAGTATTGAATATTGTGAGTTAAATACACCAAAGTTACCAATCTGATTTACTGAATGCACCTGATCAATAAACTGACACCCAGAGCATTTCCTGTGTCTGATATGACAGGTCACCTATCACTCAGAGAAGTGACTAAATTTGTTTCATGTTCCCCCTACTTTGTGACAAATGTCACAAAGTTGTGAGTCTTTGCCTTAAAACCTCTCTCCCTTTCTCTCTCTTCCCTTCATTCTCTCCTTCTCTCTTTCTCTCCCTCCCTCCTTCCCTTTCCTTTTTCTTTCCTTTCTGTCTTCATCTTGTTTGTTTGTCTGTTTTGGTTTGTTTTCTGGGTCTTACTCTTAGTCAGGCTAAACTGGGCTACCCTCAAACTCATGACAATCCTTCTACCTCAGCCTCCTGAGTGCTGGGATTACAGGTGTGAGCCACCACAACTGCCCAAATAATTGTTTTGTTCCAGACCTACCAGCCTCACAGTTTCTGCGCACTGACTTCACTTATCCATCCATCTATCCACTCATCCACTCATCCACTCATCCACTCATCCACTCATCCACTCATCCACTCATCCACTCATCCATCCATCCATCCATCCATCCATCCATCCATCCATCCATCCATCCATCCATCTGTGCTCCATTAGTTTACCCACTGTGTCTGAATAGCCAGACATAACAATGCT
Organism: Mus musculus; assembly: GCF_000001635.26. Taxonomy (NCBI): domain Eukaryota; kingdom Metazoa; phylum Chordata; class Mammalia; order Rodentia; family Muridae; genus Mus; species Mus musculus. Next base: position 43,783,177 of record NC_000070.6, read on the forward strand.
TGTTGATCGGCCAGTATGTGGGTGTAACAGTTGGTAAGAGGATCCTGAGGACCCATGGCCTGAACTTAGGTGGTCTTACTGCCTTAATAGAGAGGGAAAGCTTAGGGATTCAGCAGACGGCATGGATGGGAAGGGAGCTCATAAAAGCTCTCTTAGAGATGCAGTATTCTACTGTGTCTTTAAGGGAAAGGGGTGGTTGTATTTAGAGAGTGGTAACAAAGAGGGGGGGTGTTCCTAGGTGACTTCATACTCTGAAAATTCTAATATGTCCCTAATAGTTTGAATCTTGTATTTCTTGAAGATAAACTAAGAGGAGGTCCCAGAAATCCATAATGGCTCACAGTTCCTGTGAACCCCTTAGACAGGTGTGTGTGTGTGTGTGTGTGTGTGAGAGAGAGAGAGAGAGAGAGAGTGTGAGTGTGATGTCATTCTCCTAGGATTCTTTCCTTCTGGTTGGGCATCCGTAGGCCTCCAGTGGACATAAGACTCCTTGAGACTTTGACTCAGCTTGTCATCCAGACTTCTATGGCAACACTAACTATGTGCCTTAATAATCTAGTTCAACCTTCTCTCCCATTCTAGATCCTTCCCTGAACAACACTGGCACACTGCCTCTCAGTTCCTGGTTGTGGAAGAGCTCACTATAATCCCAAACAGCCTGCTGTATGCTTGCATAACCCTGGAACATCAGAAGATTCTCCACATGGAAGGAGTCAGCATTCTCTCATGCATAGGATAGTGTCCTTCTCCTCAAACTGCCTGAGCTTGTGGAAGGTCACTGTGAGATGGGACCGTCTCAGTTACAGGCCAATCTCCCAAGTGGGGTGAGCCCAGGAACTCAGACTGACAGACGTTATAAGTCTCTTGACACTCAAATTTCTCAGACCCCAGAGGGGTCCAATCTGTCCCCCAGTCTTGGTCAATACTCCTGAGGGTTCCAGTATGGCTCTCAGCCTTGGTCATACCCTTGAAACGGGTTCATTTATTCTCTTCTCAAGTACAGTCTGTGTAAAGTCAACTCAGACAGTAGAAATACCGATATGCTAATGAAAGGTTGAGGTTGGCTTTTGCTCGAATCCTTACTTACCATATTCAGAAACCTATTAAGAAGGGATACTTGAAGCTAAGGAAGTTCCAGGCAGCAGTTTAAGGGGGCCAGGCAGAGATACCACCTCTGATATGAAGAAAATGCTCAAAGTTTGTCTTCCACATTTGGTCTCTGTTCTATTTCAGGCAGAATCTCCTAATGAGCACCCATACACAGGGATGTTGATTTGAAACCAGTGCTATACATGGGAATCCTGTACTCCCTTGAGTGATTAAAAGTTTACAAACAGAATGGAACAGTTGGGAAACTTCTCATCCCTTTGGGACAATGTCCCCAACATCCAATTACACTGAAACACTCTGGGACCCTTCTCCTTCCATTCTTGCTGAGGGACTTCAGGGTAGATGTGTCCATTCCTTGCTGGAATTTCTGCAAATGTCAGTATAGCTGATGTCTTTGAGAAGAAGCCAGTCTCCAGGACAACACTGGTCTGGGAAGGAAATAGGTTTTGTTGTCTTAGTTTGGTTTAGGCTTGGAGAGACAGCATGGCAGAAGGAATGTGCCATCCTCAGAACCTAAAGAGAGGGAACTGGATCTCACAGGGCCAACAGGAAAGGAGGAGCCAGCAGGGGACCCGAGTGCTCCACTAGTGGGCAGAGCACAAGAGACAGACAGTGAGGGGCCCTAGGGCCAAAGACTTCATTGGAGACAAGATCATTTTCAAACAATTGTCCTGAGACCTAACCGGGAACATGTTTGATGGAGTCACATTGGACACAACAAAGGTGGTCCCTACACCATGTCTGCGCAGTCTGGGCAAGATGTGGGGACCAGGGGATGAATCAGGCCGACTGTCTGCATGTGGTCCATAGGAAGGCTGTCACCAGAAGGCAGTTGTGTAAGGAAGCTATCAGGAAGTGGGCAGAGGATTAGAAGTTATGTGAAAATGGACTGAGCTGAGCTTCTGCTCTATGAAAGTCAGGCCTCTGTTGAGAATAGACGCAGAGGGAGCACAAAATGATGTCCGTATACTAATTTCCCTGTTATCCCCGAGGGGCACTCCCTTGAAAGAGTCACCAGGTTTGTTTGCCCATCCTTGCTGACAGGCAGCAAGGCTGTTTCCACTTTGAGCCGTTATGAATAAAGTTGTTACTGTCAGGGACAAGAGTTTTTTATCTATTTCTTTTTCTCCTGGCTAAACACTGGAGGCTGGGGCTGCTGGATCACACCACAGAGATGCCCATAGATTTGTTTTTGTTTGTTTGATGGTTTGTTTGTTTTAATAAGAAGTGGGCAGACCCTTTACAAAGGTGTTGTGTTCATTGCACCATAGCCTTGCCAACGTTTAGGGTAGTCAGTTTTAGCTACCCTGGCAGGTGTGGCAGTAACTCACTTTAATTTGTATTTCTGGGCTAGGGATGATAAACACTTTTAAAATTTGGTCACTGGTCACTTGTATATCTTCCTTTGAAGATTTTCTACTCAGACATTTTATATTCATTATTTTCATTTCCATTACTTAAGAAAACATGTCGAGTTCCTTATTTGTTTAGCAATCTGACCTTCTCCAGATATGTGGATTGTACATAGCGTCCCAGGTTTTGGCTCAGATGTTTCTTTTGAGTTGAGGTCTTACTGTGTCTGGGCTGCTCTGGAGTCCTTGATCCTCCTGCCGCAGCACCCCACATGTCTGACGTGTGTACTCGTTTTTTTTTTTTTTTTTTTTTTGTTTTCTTTTCCATTTTTTATTAGGTATTTAGTTCATTTACATTTCCAATGCTATACCAAAAGTCCCCCATACCCACCCACCCCCACTCCCCTACCCGCCCACTCCCCCTTTTTGGCCCTGGCGTTCCCCTGTACTGGGGCATATAAAGTTTGCGGTGTCCAATGGGCCTCTCTTTCCAGTGATGACCGACTAGGCCATCTTTTGATACATATGCAGCTAGAGTCAAGAGCTCCGGGGTACTGGTTAGTTCATAATGTTGTTCCACCTATAGGGTTACAGATCCCTTTAGCTCCTTGGGTACTTTCTCTAGCTCCTCCATTGGGAGCCCTGTGATCCATCCATTAGCTGACTGTGAGCATCCACTTCTGTGTTTGCTAGGCCCCGGCATAGTCTCACAAGAGACAGCTACATCTGGGTCCTTTCGATAAAATCTTGCTAGTGTATGCAATGGTGTCAGCGTTTGGATGCTGATTATGGGGTGGATCCCTGGATATGGCAGTCTCTACATGGTCCATCCTTTCATCTCAGCTCCAAACTTTGTCTCTGTAACTCCTTTCGAGGGTGTTTTGTTCCCACTTCTAAGGAGGGGCTTAGTGTCCACACTTCAGTCTTCATTTTTCTTGAGTTTCATGTGTTTAGGAAATTGTATCTTATATCTTGGGTATCCTAGGTTTTGGGCTAATATCCACTTATCAGTGAGTACATATTGTGTGAGTTCCTTTGTGAATGTGTTACCTCACTCAGGATGATGCCCTCCAGGTCCAACCATTTGGCTAGGAATTTCATAAATTCATTCTTTTTAATAGCTGAGTAGTACTCCATTGTGTAGATGTACCACATTTTCTGTATCCATTCCTCTGTTGAGGGGCATCTGGGTTCTTTCCAGCTTCTGGCTATTATAAATAAGGCTGCTATGAACATAGTGGAGCATGTGTCCTTCTTACCAGTTGGGGCATCTTCTGGATATATGCCCAGGAGAGGTATTGCTGGATCCTCCGGTAGTACTATGTCCAATTTTCTGAGGAACTGCCAGAAGGATTTCCAGAGTGGTTGTACAAGCCTGCAATCCCACCAACAATGGAGGAGTGTCCCTCTTTCTCCGCATCCTCGCCAGCATCTGCTGTCACATGAATTTTTGATCTTAGCCATTCTGACTGGTGTGAGGTAGAATCTCAGGGTTGTTTTGAGTTGCATTTCCCTGATGATTAAGGATGTTGAACATTTTTTCAGGTGCTTCTCTGCCATTTGGTATTCCTCAGGTGAGAATTCTTTGTTCAGTTCTGAGCCCCATTTTTTAATGGGGTTATTTGATTTTCTGAAGTCCACCTTCTTGAGTTCTTTATATATGTTGGATATTAGTCCCCTATCTGATTTAGGATAGGTAAAGATCCTTTCCCAATCTGTTGGTGGTCTTTTTGTCTTATTGACGGTGTCTTTTGCCTTGCAGAAACTTTGGAGTTTCATTAGGTCCCATTTGTCAATTCTCGATCTTACAGCACAAGCCATTGCTGTTCTGTTCAGGAATTTTTCCCCTGTGCCCATATCTTCAATGCTTTTCCCCACTTTCTCCTCTATAAGTTTCAGTGTCTCTGGTTTTATGTGAAGTTCTTTGATCCATTTAGATTTGACCTTAGTACAAGGAGATAAGTATGGATCGATTCGCATTCTTCTACATGTTAACAACCAGTTGTGCCAGCACCAATTGTTGAAAATGCTATCTTTCTTCCACTGGATGGTTTTAGCTCCCTTGTCGAAGATCAAGTGACCATAGGTGTGTGGGTTCATTTCTGGGTCTTCAATTCTATTCCATTGGTCTACTTGTCTGTCTCTATACCAGTACCATGCAGTTTTTACCACAATTGCTCTGTAGTAAAGCTTTAGGTCAGGCATGGTGATTCCACCAGAGGTTCTTTTATCCTTGAGAAGAGTTTTTGCTATCCTAGGTTTTTTGTTATTCCAGATGAATTTGCAAATTGCTCCTTCTAATTCGTTGAAAAATTGAGTTGGAATTTTGATGGGGATTGCATTGAATCTGTAGATTGCTTTTGGCAAGATAGCCATTTTTACAATGTTGATCCTGCCAATCCATGAGCATGGGAGATCTTTCCATTTTCTGAGATCTTCTTTAATTTCTTTCTTCAGAGACTTGAAGTTTTTATCATACAGATCTTTCAGTTCCTTAGTTAGAGTCACGCCGAGATATTTTATATTATTTGTGACTATTGAGAAGGGTGTTGTTTCCCTAATTTCTTTCTCAGCCTGTTTATTCTTTGTGTAGAGAAAGGCCATTGACTTGTTTGAGTTATATTTTGACTTCCTCCTTTCCAATTTGTATCCCCTTGATCTCCTTTTGTTGTCGAATTGCTCTGGCTAATACTTCAAGTACTATGTTGAATAGGTAGGGAGAAAGTGGGCAGCCTTGTCTAGTCCCTGATTTTAGTGGGATTGCTTCCAGCTTCTCTCCATTTACTTTGATGTTGGCTACTGGTTTGCTGTAGATTGCTTTTATCATGTTTAGGTATGGGCCTTGAATTCCTGATCTTTCCAGAACTTTTATCATGAATGGGTGTTGGATCTTGTCAAATGCTTTTTCTGCATCTAACGAGATGATCATGTGGTTTTTGTCTTTGAGTTTGTTTATATAATGGATTACATTGATGGATTTTCGTATATTAAACCATCCCTGCATCCCTGGAATAAAACCTACTTGGTCAGGATGGATGATTGCTTTAATGTGTTCTTGGATTCGGTTAGCGAGAATTTTATTGAGGATTTTTGCATCAATATTCATAAGAGAAATTGGTCTGAAGTTCTCTATCTTTGTTGAATCTTTCTGTGGTTTAGGTATCAGAGTAATAGTGGCTTCATAAAATGAGTTGGGTAGAGTACCTTCTACTTCTATCTTGTGAAAAAGTTTGTGCAGAACTGGAATTAGATCTTCTTTGAAGGTCTGATAGAACTCTGCACTAAACCCGTCTGGTCCTGGGCTTTTTTTGGCTGGGAGACTATTTATAACTGCTTCTATTTCTTTAGGGGATATGGGACTGTTTAGAAGGTCAACTTGATCCTGATTCAACTTTGGTACCTGGTATCTGTCCAGAAATTTGTCCATTTTGTCCAGGTTTTCCAGTTTTGTTAAGTATAGCCTTTTGTAAAAGGATCTGATGGTGTTTTGGATTTCTTCAGGATCTGTTGTCATGTCTCCCTTTTCAGTTCTGATTTTGTTAATTAGGATTTTGTCTCTGTTCCCTCTAGTGAGTCTAGCTAAGGGTTTATCTATCTTGTTGATTTTCTCAAAGAACCAACTCCTCGTTTGGTTAATTCTTTGAATAGTTCTTCTTGTTTCCACTTGGTTGATTTCACCCCTGAGTTTGATTATTTCCTACCGTCTACTCCTCTTGGGTGAATTTGCTTCCTTTTTTTCTAGAGCTTTTAGATGTGTTGTCAAGCTGCTAGTATGTGCTCTCTCCCGTTTCTTCTTGGAGGCACTCAGAGCTATGAGTTTCCCTCTTAGAAATGCTTTCATTGTGTCCCAAAGGTTTGGGTACGTTGTGGCTTCATTTTCATTAAACTCTAAAAAGTCTTTAATTTCTTTCTTTATTCCTTCCTTGACCAAGGTATCATTGAGAAGAGTGTTGTTCAGTTTCCACGTGAGTGTTGGATTTCTGTTATTTTTTTTTTGTTATTGAAGATCAGCCTTAGTGCATGGTGATCTGATAGGATACATGGGACAATTTCAATATTTTTGAATCTGTTGAGGCCTGTTTTGTGACCTATTATGTGGTCAATTTTGGAGAAGGTACCATGAGGTGCTGAGAAGAAGGTATATCCTTTTGTCTTAGGATAAAATGTTCTGTAGATATCTGCCAGATCCATTTGTTTCATCACTTCTGTTAGTTTCAGTGTGTCCCTGTTTAGTTTCTGTTTCCATGATCTGTCCATTGGTGAAAGTGGTGTGTTGAAGTCTCCCACTATTATTGTGTGAGGTGCAATGTGTGCTTTGAGCTTTACTAAAGTTTCTTTAATGAATGTGGCTGCCCTTGTACTTGGAGCATAGATATTCAGAATTGAGAGTTCCTCTTGGAGGATTTTACCTTTGATGAGAACGAAGTGCCCCTCCTTGTCTTTTTTGATGACTTTGGGTTGGAAGTCAATCTTATCAGATATTAGGATGGCTACTCCAGCTTGTTTCTTCATACCATTTGCTTGGAAAATTGTTTTCCAGCCTTTTATTCTGAGGTAGTGTCTATCTTTTTCTCTGAGATGTGTCTCCTGTAAGCAGCAAAATGTTGGGTCTTGTTTGTGTAGCCACTTTGTTAGTCTATGTCTTTTTATTGGGGAGTTGAGACCATTGATGTTAAGAGATATTAAGGAAAAGTAATTGTTGCTTCCTGTTATTTTTGTTGTTAAAGTTGGCATTCTGTTCTTGTGGCTGTCTTCTTTTAGGTTTGTTGAGGAATTACCTTCTTGTTTTTTCTAGGGCATTGTTCCCATTCTTGTATTGGTTTTTTTCTGTTATTATTCTTTGAAGGGCTGGATTCGTGGAGAGATTATGTGTGAATTTGGTTTTGTCTTGGAATACTTTGGTTTCTCCATCTATGGTAATTGAGAGTTTGGCTGGGTATAGTAGCCTGGTCTGGAATTTGTGTTCTCTTAGTGTCTGTATAACATCTGTCCAGGCTCTTCTGGCTTTCATAGTCTCTGGTGAAAAATCTGGTGTAATTCTGATAGGCTTGCCTTTGTATGTTACTTGACCTTTTTCCCTTACTGCTTTTAGTATTCTATCTTTATTTAGTGCATTTGTTGTTCTGATTATTATGTGTCGGGAGGAATTTCTTTTCTGGTCCAGTCTATTTGGAGTTCTGTAGGCTTCTTGTATGTTCATAGGTATCTCTTTCTTTATATTTGGGAAGTTTTCTTCAATAATTTTGTTGAAGATGTTTGCTGGTCCTTTGAGTTGAAAATCTTCATTCTCATCCACTCCTATTATCCGTAGGTTTGGTCTTCTCATTGTGTCCTGGATTTCCTGGATATTTTGAGTTAGGATCTTTTTGCATTTTCCATTTTCTTTGATTGTTGTGCCAATGTTCTCTATGGAATCTTCTGCACCAGAGATTCTCTCTTCCATCTCTTGTATTCTGTTGCTGATGCTCAAATCTATGGTTCCAGATTTCTTTCCTAGGGTTTCTATCTCCAGTGTTGCCTCACTCTGAGTTTTCTTTATTGTGTCTACTTCCCTTTTTAGGTCTTGTATGGTTTTGTTCATTTCCATCATCTGTTTGTATGTTTTTTCCTCTTTTTCTGTAAGGACTTCTACCTGTTTGATTGTGTTTTCCTGTTTTTCTTTAAGGACTTGTAGCTCTTTAGCAGTGTTCTCCTGTATTTCTTTAAGTGATTTATTAAAGTCCTTCTTGATGTCCTCTACCATCATCATGAGATATGCTTTTAAATCTAGGTCTAGGTTTTCGGGTGTGTTGGGGTGCCCTGGACTGGGCGAAGTGGGAGTGCTGGGTTCTGATGATGGTGAGTGGTCTTGGTTCCTGTTAGTAGGATTCCTACGTTTACCTTTTGCCATCTGGTAATCTCTGGAGTTAGTAGTTATAGTTGACTCTGTTTAGATATTGTGTACTCGTTTTTTAAACTGTGTCTTCTGCTGAGCAGATGTCCTGTATTTTGATTGACTCTAGTGGTGTTTTCTAGTTATTACTTTTCATATCTACTCTAATAAAATACTGCCTACTCCTAGCACGAAGCCATTTCCTCTGTTTTGAAAGAACTTTGTAGGTTTAGCTTTGCTTTAGATCTGCGATCCACAGTGAGTTAGCTTTCCTAGACTGTGTGAGTGAGGAGGTGGGGATCATTTCTCCATGTGCTATCTAGGCAGCTAACTAATACTTATTTTTAAATTTTTACTTAGCATTTAAAATGGTTTTAAATTAGTGCACAGGCTAGGTATAGTAGCTCACATCGTTAAAACCAGCACTCGGGAGACAGATGCAGAAGGATCTCTGTGAGTTCAAAGTCAGCCTGGTCTATACAGTGAGTTTCACCAGCCAAGGATGAATTGTTCTTTTTAAATCAATATACCAAGTATTAGATATCATTATGGCATCTCCAAAGAGAATGTACTGTAGTGGAATCTCTTCTCTCCTCTTATCTTCTTCACCCTCTTCTACCTCTATCCCTTTTAATCTTTTACAAAATTAATTAATTAATTCCCTTTACATCCTGATCACAGCCCTCCTCCCTCCTCTCCTCTCAGTTCCACCCTCACAACCCATTCTCCCCATTCTCCCCTCCCCTTTCCCTCAGAGAAGGGGAAGACCCCCATGGGTACCAACTCACCCTGGTACATCAAGTCTCATTAAGACTAAGCACATCCTTTCCCGCTGAGGCCAGACAGGTAGGAGAAGGAAATCTAATGGCAGGCCACAGAGTCAGAGAGAGCCCAAGCTTCAACTATTAGGGGACCCACAGGAAGACCAAGTTGTGCACCTGCTACATATGTGTAGGGGGCCTACGTCCAGCCCAGACACTCTCTTTGGTGGTTCAGTCTCCGCAAGCCACATGGGCCCAGGTTAGTTGACTCTGTAGGTCTTCCTGTGGTATCCTTGACCCCTCTGGCTCCCTCCATCCTTTCCCTAACTCTTCCACAAGACTCCCTGAGCTCCATCTGATTTTCGGCTGTGGGTCTCTGCATCTGATTCCATCTGCTGCTGAATGACTCCTCCCAGAAGACAGTTATGCGAGACTCCTGTCTGCAAACATAGCAGAGTATCATTAATAATGTCAGGGGTTGGCTCTCTCTCACTGGATGGGTCTCAAGTTGGGCCAGTCATTGATTAGCCATTCCCTCAATCTCTGTTTTATCTTTATTCCTGCATATCTTGTAGGAAGGACAAGTTTTGGGGCAAAGGTTTTGTGGATGGGTCGATGTTCCACTCCCTCCATCGGAAGTCTTATATCCAGCGGCTAAGAGTCTCAGCTGGGGTCCCCCCTTCATGGACTCCTGTGACCCTTCCCCTCCCCACCACACACACACACACACACACACACACACATCCCAGGTCTCCAGCTCATCCCAGAGATGTCCCACCCCTACCGATTTCCATTTTAGCTCCCAGCTCTCTCCTGCTGCTCCGCACCTGGTCCTCCCCCTGTTTCCTACCCAAACCTTTTAACTGCCTATGTCCTGTGAGTCTTTTTGCTCAACCTTCACTCTCCCCCACTGTCTGTTTTAACCTGCTTTTTCCTCTAGCAGTTTCAGAGTTTTATGTTTTATGTTACAGTTTTTGCTCTGTCTGGAGTTGATTTTTTTCCCAATAATTTTTTAAAATTCACTTTACATCTTCCCTCCCTCCTCTCTTCTCAGTCTTGCCCTTACAAATCCCTACCCCCAACACCTCCTTCCCTTCTCCTTAGAGAAGGGGAAGCCTCCCTTGGGTACCACTCCATCCTGGGATATCTGATCCCAGCAGGGCTAGGCAGCTATTCCCTGCTGAGGCCCAACCAGGCAGTCCAGGTAGGAGAAGGGGCTCCAATGGAAGGCAGTGGTCATGGGTTCTATGAAAAAGGAGACCGAACAAGAAGGAGGAGCAAGTCAGTCAGCTGCATCCCTCCATGGCCTCTGCATTAGCTCCACCTCCTGGTTCCTGCCCTGCTTGAGTTTCTGCCCTCTTTGCTTTTGATAACAAAGTGTTAACTATGAGTGAAAAAACAACCAACCAAACAACCAACCCTCTCCTCCCCGAAGTGCTTTGATCACGGTGTTTCATCACAGTAATAGCAAACCTCCCTAAGACAGTTTGAAGAAAGATATTTTTTACCTTTATAAGCTGTGTTTCTTAAAAACTCACAAATAAAACATCACACAATGAATTCATCTGACTCAATAGACATCACAATCACCATTCTGAAGCCATGAGATCGACAGTAGATTTTACACTTTCGTTTGGAGGTTTCATGGGGATGGCACTGACTCTGTAGACTGCTCTTGTTGACATAGGCATCTTAGCAGTATTGATTCTTCCAGTCCATGAGCAAACATGGCGGCCTTTGATCTTTTAATGTCTTCTCTCTAAGTGTTCCCTTCTTCCAATGTGTTTACAGTTCTCATTGTTAAGGCCTTCTTCTATGCTGTTTGTTTTGTTTTGTTTTGCTGTCATTGGACATGGAATTGTTTCCCTGATCTCACTCTCAGTCTGTTTTCATTGGCATGTAGGTTAAGTTTGTATCCTACCACTCTGCTGAACACGTTTATGAACTCTAAGGGTTTTTTTTTTCTCGTTAAGGTCTCTTTTTAGTTATTTTTTATTACATTTATTTATTTTGGGTGTGCATGTATAGGCACTTGTGTGTTACCCTAGGCATGCAGAGGTCAGAGGATAACCTACAAGAGCAGTTCTCACTGTCCACCATGTATTGAACTCCCCCACCCCAGTTATTTAAATCAGGTCATCAAGCTCAGTAGCAGGCGGCTTTAGTTACTGATCTGGATGACCCACACAATAGGATCTCTTACGTGTATAATTGTACTGTCTGCAAATAAAGATGCTTTGATCCCGCCTTTCCTTGTCGTACCATGTTAGGTTACTTCTACCTTGTTTCTGCAATGGAGACTTCAGTCACTACACTGAGCAGCAGTGGAACAAGTGGACACACTTATGTTGCTTCTGATCTTAGTGGAGATGCTTGAGCTGTTTTCTCCTTCCATTTAGCGTGATGCTGACGATGGGGTTGTCACACATGCCTTTCATTATGCTCCCTCCTTTCCTAGTCTCTTCAAGGCTTTCCTCATGAATAGGCATTGGGTTTTGTTAATGGTCCCTCTTGCATCAATTGAAATGGCTATGTCATTTTCTCAAGTCTATTTATGTGGTGTATGACACTCATTTCCTTGTGCATGTTGAATTAACCTTGCACTCTCAGGGTGAAGTCAACTTGATCACGCTAAATGATATTTTTGGTCTGTCCCTATTTCAGTTTGGAAACATTTTATTCAGAATGTCTATATCTATGTTCAACAGGGAGATTGATAGGTGATGTGTTCTTTTTTGTGAAGGGTTTTGTTCATTTAATACATCTGAAAAGAATTCATATACAAAGGGTTGAGACACGAGAAAGCAATGGTTCAGCACGGATGAATCCACACAATCAGGACTGGGGAAGGAGATTACCTAAACATTTTAAAAAACTGGAACTTGCAAACAAAATAGTCTGATAAAGTCTCTATTAACATGTGGTGTTGGAAGCTGGCCTGTGGCTCACAAGAAACGGGGTTTCACCTGGGAGGCAAACTGGGTCGAGAGAAAGAATGGAGCTAAGTCAAGTTTCCTGATCAACGCTCAAATGTTTAATAAAAGTCTGTGCTTATAAAGGGGGAAACCCATCCCCTGCCACGCCAAGTTTCTTGATGTCATGATGCCAAGTTGTCAGCATAGCCTTTTAGCAGTTAAGTCACCAAATTCACAGGTTGCAGTTAACTCCAGAAAATCTCAGTCTCCTTAGGCCTCACGGCAGGTGGTAGGCAGTCTCACATCAAAGGAAACTAGCTGAGTCGGAGGAGCTGCACCACAGGTGGCCTCAGTGGTGTAAAGTCTGAACCAGCCTAGGCTGGAGGAGGTTACATCCCCCCCCCCCCCGTTATTAATATTAAGAAAAAGCTGGACTGAGGCATAAAATTTATTTATGCTCTATAGTCCTGCCTGGTGGCGACTGCGCCTATCTTAGGAAATCTTAGATCTTCCCGAACCATCCAATTCCGTCTTGGAGGCTACCAGCTAGTTTATGTTATATTTCACACAAAACATGGCTCTGTGGTGTGTTATCAACCATGGCCTTTTGGCATGTACCTCTGTCTTAGATTGGTATGGTTCCAAGATCTGGGTGCCTGTCATTGACTGTCCGGCCCTCATTAGTACACCTTATTCCCAACTCAGACCAAAGCCACAATATGTAATTAGAATGCTTCCTTATGAAGATTAATAACTGCCACCTGCACTGTTGGAGGCGCGGCTGCACACCTGCTGCAGTCAGGCTGAAGGGCGTTGACTGACCTGCTTGAAAAACAAAGTTGAGACAGTGAAAAGCAACAGTACAAAAGCTTCTTTAGGGAAGTCCAGGTACTCCATTCAATTGCAATTTAGCAACGATCAAGCTTTGACTTAGAGCTCCTGGTGTGGGGGAGGTGGCTTTGAGAATTGCAGAAAGGCTGCAGCTTCTCTGGGAGTAGAGGCTGTGCTCCAAATTAACTTTGCTAGGTTATTAAGATTTTAGCTATCTTCCCTAGGAATCTCTAATACTGGAATTATTACTAGACCAGTCCAAGATTGAGTTAGAATAACTGGTCACAATGAGGGAAGAAGAAGAATCACTATAACTCTTTCTTGTGACTAATCTTTCTAAGTCAGATTACACGGTCTCTAATGTTCTATATCCCATAAGGTTTAAAAAGCTTGAAGCAAGGCAGCCTAGGTTGTCCGAACTGGGAAAATGGCAAACAAAGGTGGGTCAAAAACATATACCCAATTCAGCTATCTTGTCACTACACTCAGGGCACTCAGCGAACTCACCTGTCAGCTTGTCACAGGAATTAGCCATCATGCTTCTGCAGCGTTCTGTGAAGAGAACCTATGCCTTTCCCTTTCCTAATAAGGTAACTGTTCAGGATCAAGCCATATGCCAATAAGTAGATCCTTTTCATCTCACCTAGACATGATTATGTCTGGCTTTAAGATACTATGAGGCATTTATTAAGTTCCTTGAATCCAAATTTAAAAATTCTTAAAATAAAAGTATGATTTAAATAATGTGCACGGTGATATATTAAATAATGTGCATGAGGATATAATATGTGGCTCTCACCATTTTGTCTTTTCTTTTTTTAAAAGATTTATCTTAAGTACATGAGTACACTGTAGCTGTCTTCAGACACACCAGAAGAAGGCGTTGGATCCCATTACAGATGCTGTCAGCCACCATGTGGTTGCTGGGAATTGAACTCAAGACCTCTGGAAGAGCAGTCAGTGCTCTTAACTGTTGAGCCATCTCTCCAGCCTTCTCACCATTTTTCTTGAGAGAGCTTCAGCCAGTTGTTCAAAGGTTCCTCATAGGCATGGAAGAAAAAAGGGGGACAGCCCTGACTGGCCTCCATGTTGGTTAAAAGTATGTTCCCCACCTCACATGCTCATAGCTTCATAATGAAGCAGGCCTGTAACCTCATCACCTGAAAGGAAATGGCAGATAGGATCAGAAATGAGGAGGACACAACATCTGTCCCAACACCAGGAGTGACTGGGACCAGTGGGACATAGTCACCCAGGAACTCCACCTGACCAGTGGCACAGGTTCCTTCCAGTCTGAGCTGATTCCCTGAGCAGACCTTTGGCACAAACTCTGCAGCCAGTCCCACAAAACCCAGAGGAAGCTCCACTCCAGCCATTCTAACATGCCCAGGTCCACAGGATTCCAGGATACCAGGAGCTTGGTCACACCAGGATCTCAGGTTTCCAGAGGCAGCTTGACTCCCAGGAACTCTGACACACCCAGGATCTCAGAATCACAGGATTCCAGAATCCCAAGATAACAGAGACAGCTGAACTATGAGGAATTCTGACACAATCAGTATCAAGAGTTGAAAATATTAAAATCATGTTCAAAAAAAAAAGTAACAACAACATCATCTACTCTTATCCTGAACCAATATCAATCTTATAATTTCCATCCACTGGATTTTCCTAGACTCTCTAAAGTGATGTAGAGTATATCCTTATCTTAAGGTACTTTCAACTTTTTTTTTTCCAGAAATTCAGACTGAGTAAAGTTAACTCTTAAAAAAAGAAAGAAAGAAAGAAAGAAAGAAATTTTTTCTTTCTTTAAAAAAAGACATAAAAAAGAAAAAGAAAGGAGACAGCAGTCGTCACCCATGATGTGTTTCCTAACGCCATTCCCGTAAGGAGCGCTGTGTACCAGGTCTTCAGCTGAATCTAGGAACACTATAGTGTGTTGTAAATCTATGCTAACCATATAAGAAAATGACTGACAAGGGCAAGAAAGAACTTCTTTTTTAAATTAGGAACTCAATCCATTTGATATATTGCAAAGGTGCCATACTTTTTTTCATGTACCAATGAAAGAAGTTAGAAATTATCCCCTCTCCCCAAATCAGCAAATGACAAACAAATACCCTTGAAAGTCACAGTCACATGTTGAGTGCTTCCTAGAAAGAGGGATGAGGCAGCGTCCACCCACCTTCATGAGTTCCATCACAGGCTGGACCCACTCAGAGGTGGAGAGAAAAGGCAACTCTCAAGAAGGAGTAAGTTGTTAATCGAGGCGTTTCTATACTCCTTCCTAAGAACGCCAGGTGGGGACATGCTTGCTAAACTAGACCTAGGGAGTGGAATGTGGAAATAATCTGTCCCCCTCCCCCATGGGCTGCCCTCTGGTTAACAAATTTAAAAATACAAGACTAAGACACAACCCCATACTCACCCCAAAAGCAGAGAATGGTTGAGGAGAAGCAAAACCAAACCAAAAGACACCAAGATGCCACAGATTGCTCTCCAACATGAAACCAGAGAGCAGCTTTGACAATTTGAATTAGTCTGTTACAGTCAACACGAGCATGCCTTGCTTTTAAACAAAGCAAAACAAAATATTTGTGTGGATTTTTGTTATTGTTGGTTGTTTTAAAACAAGGAAACAAAAACTAGCACTCATCCGTTTTCAGACAATACATAATTATTCAAAATTAACTATTACTGGAAGGGCAAGGGGGGCCTTGCTAATGGGCCTTGTCTCACATTAGTGCACGTGGGTAGGTACAGGGCGTTTGCCATTATTGCAGATACGAGTTTTAATTTTTAATCTTTAGTTTGATTTAAACATTGCTTTTAGTATGATGACAACACCAGCTGTGCAGAAAGGGCTTTGGAGATGTGTTCATAGCAGCACACACCTGAGGCTCTTCTTCGGTTCTGGAGGCTCCAGGGCAGCCAATATTGCTTCATCAAACACATTCTTTAGGCCTTTCCAAGTGAGGGCGGGTCACTCCACATACTTGACAGCCTTAAGATCCCTCGCCAGCTTTTCAGCAGTCTCTGGAGCAATAGGCTTCTGTTTGTTCTTGGCAAGTTTCTCTGTTATGCCCTGAGTCCACAGGGAAACCCAGATGACCCCAAGAGTTTCGAAGTCCTCTGCAACTTGCAAAAGAGCCTTTTATTGTTTCAAGTTCGAACTCAGATCACATGCCCCACACTCACAGGGTGAGTGCTGGCATGTGATCCCTGAGTCCGGAAAGCATTGGCTTTATATACGGTAGAGTCAGGAATTCCCTGAATGTTCACAGAAAAGGGGAGTGGAGGGCTATAGTCATTGGCGGGATGGAACTGAAGCTGAGAGGGGAATTAATGGATGTCTGTTGTAGGGTTATCAGGGGCTAATTTTTATGGCCGGTCGTAACTGTGACCTCTGATTATCTTTTTCTATGATTTAAACATGGGGCCCTAATCTCCTTTGAGTTTGTTATTTCTTAAGGTCTCAAGGACAGGCACCTGGAGAGTTTGGCCCTTCATCAGGAACGGTGCTAGTTTTGGCGATGCAGAGGAGGGGAGGATGTCTCATGCTTGGCTCCTCGGGATGTCTTCATCAGGTGGTGGTGGTGGGATAATGGGCAGGGTCATTCTAAATTCAGGCTGGGTTTCCTTGAACCAGCTAGAGAGGGGGAGGGAGCCCTGGGCTTGCTGCAGGGGGACGCAGTACAGAAACCAGCTGCACACATACTGCTCTTGCCACGGAAAGGAGGGGGCTTCTGTGGAAAAATACGCAGAGGCAAACCGTCTGCACACAACACTGGAGTCTGTTTGGTGAGGCTTCCAAGAAGCAGGCAATTGACTACAGAGAGTTAGCATCAGTAATTCGGGGGCTACAACATCTCAATAGTAGACGGGTCATCTCTAAAATCAATTTGGGTCCCAGCAAGCAAAGGAGTCTTTGGAGAGTGGTGAGTTATCTCAGGCGCCCTCTTTTCCTTCACATTTTCAAGGATGGAGAGACCACTAAGAAGCATATTAGTAAAATATCTGTCTGTGGATAACCTAGTGGTTGTAGTCTGTCATAATCCTCTTGCCCTGCAGTATCAATAAGTCCAAGAGTGCATGGCTCTCCACCAATCATAACTGTGACTGAATAGTTGTCAAAAACAGTACAATTCTGATGGAAATTTGTTTGTTGTGTAGGCTATCAGGAGACATGTTTTACCAATAGCACCATCACCACTAACAGCACGCTTAATTGTCTACATTGCAGAAATAGTTTTGTATCCACTTTTAATATTTCAAATTAGATGTCGACCTCAGCTTCTCCTTCAGGGCATTGGCAGCCCTGTGCGGGGCCTCCTCAGCTGCTGGACAGGGGCACGATGCATTCTTTTTGCTGTGTCTTTATCTGGTTTTTGGTAGCAGGGTAGTGCTGGCTTCAGAAAGTGAGTTTGAAAGTGCTCTCTCTCTCTCCTTTTTTTTTTTTTTTTTTGTATTTGAAGGAATAATCTAAGAAGCATTTAATTACGGTGGTTCTTCTTTAAAGATCAGGAGGGACCAGGTGTGTGATGCATGCCTTTAATCCTAGCACTCAGGAGGCAGAGAGAAAAAAACAGAAGGGGGGGGGAGGGTTTGGGGACATTTGGGGTAGCATTGGAAATGTAAATGAAGAAAATACCTAATTAAAAAAAAAAGAAAAACAGAAGAAAGGAAGGAGGGAAGGAAAGAAGGAAGGAAGGGAAGGAGGGAGGAAAGAAAGGTTTGGAGAAATCCACTTATTAATTCATCCGAGGTTTTTCACTCGAGAGCTTTTAAATTATTGTTTAAATGTAATTTTGTTAGGTCATATGCATCTAGAAATCCATCCATTTCTTTTAGACTTTTTAAAGTTTTCAGGTATGTCCTTATGAGTTATGACTCTCAGTGGTACCTGTTGACCTGTTGTAATGGCTCTTGAGTTTTATGAATTTGGATATTCTTACTCTCTCTCTCTCTCTCTCTCTCTCTCTGATATCTTGTTCAAATAACATGCTATTTCCCTGACTACAGTGTTTTATTTCTATCTCATTACTTTCCACTCTGATGTAACTACTTGTTTACAACCTCATGCGTTTGTGTTTGATTTGTCCTTGTCTTGCCCAGGCTCTGCACTGCAGTTACTTAGTTTCTAATCTGAGACCTCTGTGACTTGCCGACGCAGACACTTGTAGTTCCGGACTTCCCTCACCATTGCTGTCACTGTATCTCATAGGCTTTGGCATGCCGTGTCTTCATTTTCATTCAGACCTAGGACTCTTACATTTTTTTCTTCTTGACTTCTTCAGTAATCTATTCATTTTTCAGTAGAGTGCGGTTTGATTCCTGAGTTTGTGGAGTTTCTTTCTGTTGAGTTCTAGCTTTAATCTACAATGGCCACATAGAACATAAGAAGTCCAGTTTTCCTGTATTTGTTGAGACTTCTTGTGATCTCATATATGATCCATTTAAGAGAAGGTTCCCCGGACTTTTCCGTTCATTTCATGGTCATCCAGCCATCTTTCCTTTCTTCCTTCTTTCCCCACACCTGATCTGAACCCCCCTCTTATTTTCCTCCTACCATCTGCCTCTTACGACTATTTTATCCCCCCTTCTAAGTGAGATTCAGGCATCTTCACTTGAGCCTTCCTTCTCTAGCGTCTTTGGGTCTGTGGAGTATAACATGGTACCTGTACTTTATGGCTAATATCCACTTATAAGTGAGTACATATTATCCATATCCTTCTGGGACTGGGGTACCTCACTCAGCTTGAGACCCATTCCGCAGAGAAGCACCAATCCCTAACACTATTAATAATACTCTGTTATGCTTTCAGGTAGGGGCATGTTGTCCTCTGAGAAGCTCTGTCCAGCAGCTGAATCAGACAGATGCAGACACCCACAGCCAAACAGTGGCTGGAGCTTGGGGACTCTTATGTAAGAATAGGAGGAAGGATAGAAGCCTCTAATGGGAAAGAAACTCCACAGGAAGACCAACAGAGTCAACTAACCTGGACATTTGGGGCTCTTAGGGTCTGAACCACCAACCAAAGAACATACACAGTCTGGACATGGTCCTCCCCACTCATATGTAGCAGCTGTACAACTTGACCTTCATGTGGGTCCTGAACAACTGGAACAGGGGCTATCCCAAAAGATATTGCCTGTACATGGGATATCTAGCCATCCCATTCTACTAGCTGGGCTGCCTTGTCTGGCCTCAGTAGGAGAGGAAAGCAACGTACCCTCACAGAGACTTGAAGTGCCAGGGTGGGAAGAAGGGAGGGCTCCACTCCTCCCTCCTACCCAGGGAGGGCTCCACTCTCTCAGAGGATAAGGGACTGGGGAGTGGGGGTGGGGGAAGGACTGTGGGAGGGGGTGACTGAGAGGGGGCAGTGAGAAGGATGTTAAGTGAATAAGTAAAAAACTGAAATTAAATTTTGAGAAAATATTTAACAAGGAGAGAGAGAGAGAGAGAGAGAGAGAGAGAGAGAGAGAGAGAGAGAGAGAGATTGATTCCTAGGCTTTTGAGAAGAATGCATATTCTTTGAAGTGTTTGGATGGGATCTTGTGTAGATGATATTAAATCCATTTGATCTGTGATGTTATTTAATTCCTGATGTTCCTCTGTTTAGTTTTTGTCTTTAAGACTAGTCAACTGGTGAAATTGGGATACTAGGCGTCTCCACTATTACTGCATTGGGGTTAATCTGTGACTTTATATCCAGCACCATTTGTTAATGGAATTAGGTGCACCTTTGTGATATAGATAAATATAGATATAGATATAGATATAGATATAGATATAGATATAGATTTAGATAGACATAGACATAGACATAGACATAGACATAGACATAGACATAGACATAGACATAGACATAGACATAGACATATGTTGGGAGCTATTAAAACAACACAATTGTCCTGATCTCTGAATTGGGCCTCTCCCCCCGAGAAGAAAAGGGGGTCAAAAAGCAGGCCACCAACGCACCGCTCTGAGAACAACCACAGATTGTTCCAGCCCTAAGTCAGCGCCGGATGTCCTGACCACAAGATTTACTCTGATACCACCAAGTTCCTGCTTCCCCGTGTAGTCGCCAAAAGAAAAATTTCCACTGCTCCATCCCTCCTGCTGAAAAGTACTTCCCCTTTTGCTTGTGCATTTAAGCCTTGAGCCTTGCTAAATACAGTGAGACCTTGATGCTAATCAGACTGCTTCCGTGTGTTCATTGTGCTTGGTTCTCGTCTCTCCCTCCCCCCATTTGGTTCTTAGGAGAAGGTCCCCTCAAGACCCTCGAATAACTGGACCTGCTGGACGGGTCAGACATAGACATAGACATAGACATAGACATAGACATAGACATAGACATAGACATAGACATAGACATAGACATAGACATAGATATAGTGTTGTGATGGACCATTCACTTAATTAGTATAAAATGGCCTCTATCTTTCCTGACTAGTTTTGATGGGAGAACAGGTGACACTGCTTGTTTTCTGGGTCTATTTGCTTAGAACATCCTTGCCCATCTTCTCGCTGTAAGGTAGTACCTATCTTTGGTGGCGAGATGTGTTTCTTGGAAGCACTGAATACATGGATTCTGCTCTTGTTTACTGTTTTAATCTGTTAGCCAGTATCTTTTGGTTGGATAATTGAGACTATTAATATTCAAAATTATTAAAGGTTTATATTAATTCCTGTCATTTTGTTGGTTTTGTAGCAGTTGGTGTTTCCCTAATCCTCACTTGCTTAACCACTGTTATACCACACTCCCTCCGCAGCCTCTTAGATGTGTGTGTTCTTCTCTTTACTCCACAGAACTCATCCCAGTAGCCTGTATAGCATGGTCTTGGTGTTCATAAAATCCTTTAGCTTGCTTTTGGAATATTTTTCTTTCTTCATTAATGATGACTACAATTTTGCTGAGAGCAGTAATCCTGGCTGTCAGCTGTGGTCTTTCAGACCCTAAGAAACATTTTTCCATTACCTTTATGGGTTTTAAAGTTTCTGTAAGAGATGAGCTGTTATTCTGATGGGCTTGTGTTTCTCTTTTGTAGAATTCAGTGCTAGGTGCTGGGCATGGGGAAATAGGGGGGGGGAGCTGCTAATGCCAGAGATCAGGGAGACTGGATGGGTGAATGCGGGAGACTGCCCCAGGACCCCATTGAACCTCCGTGGGACGGGTGTGTTAGACCGCCAGACCCCGCTCGGGGGAGGGGGGGGAGACAAAATCTCCAACTCTCTGGCACCACAGACTGCTGGGTACTGTGGAAGAGATGGCTCTGGTGTCTCTGGGCCTCACGGAGGCCAGAGACGGTAGGTTCTCAGTTTCGGACATCCCAGATGCCAATGGATGTCGTGAAAGAGCTAAGAACATAGTGGGGGCCCCAGGGGCAGCTTGGTCAGCCCTAGGGTTGAAGGGAGAAGGGGCAGGGGGAGAAGGTGCTGGGTGGTTCCTGCATGGGCGAGAGTCCTTGGTCTGGTCTGGTGGCTGGAATCACTGGGAGGCCTTTCTGCAGGAGATTAGACTTGGCTCTTTAGGGGAAGGCCTGTCCCATCACTCCAGTATGGCAAGTATATAAGAAAGTAAGCAGTCCATGGTTTTAGAGATTTATTGTAGAGAGAGAGAGAGAGAGAGGGAGAGAGAGAGAAAAGAAGAAGAAGGAGGAGGAGGAGGAGGAAGAAGAAGAAGAGGAAGAAGAAGAAGAAGAAGAAGAAGAAGAAGAAGAAGAAGAAGAAGAAGAAGAAGAAGAAGAAGAAGAAGAAGGAAGAAAGAAGAAGAAGAAGGAGGAGGGGGAGGGTGGGGAGGGGGAGAGAGAGGGGGAAGGGAGGGGAGGGGAGAGGACAGGAGAGGGGAGGAAGGTGGAGGGGGAGGGAGGGGAGGGGGAGGGAGAGGAGGGGAGGGGGAGGGAGGGGAGAGAAGAGAAGAGAAGAGAAGAGAAGAGAAGAGAAGAGAAGAGAAGAGAAGAGAAGAGAAGAGAAGAGAAGAGAAGAGAAGAGAAGAGAATTAGAGGCTAGTCATGGCCATGTGGAGAGAGAGGAGAAGGGAGGGGGAGAAGGAGAGCCGGAGGCAAGAGTAAGAGAGCAAGAGCTTGAGAGAGAGGAGGGGCCAAGCAGCCCCTTTTAGAGTGGGCTGGGCTACCTAGCTGTTGCCAGGTAACTGTGGGGGTGATTTGCATTTCTATGATGACTAAGGATGTTGAACATTTCTTTAGGTGCTTCTTAACCATTCAATATTCCTCAGTTGAAAATTCTTTGTTTAGCTCTGTACCCCATTTTAAAATAGGGTTATTTGATTTTTCTGGAGTTTAACTTCTTGAGTTCTTTGTATATATTGGATGTTAGCCCTCTATCTGTTGTAGGATTAGTAAAGATCTTTTCCCAATCTGTTGGTGGCCTTTTTGTCTTATTGACAGTGTCTTTTGCCTTACAGAAGCTTTGCAATTTTATGAGGTCCCATTTGTTGATTGTTTTTTGTTTTTGTTTTTGTTTTTCGAGAAAGGGTTTCTCTGTATAGCCCTGCATGTCCTGGAACTCACTCTGAGGACCAGGCTGGCCTCAAACTCAGAAATCCACCTGCCCCTGCCTCCCAAGTGCTGGGATTAAGGTATGTGCCACCACTGCCTGGCTTGTTGATTCTTGATCTACAGCATAAGCCATTGGTGTTCTGTCCAGGACATTTTCCCCTGTGCCCATGTGTTCAAGGCTTTCCCCCACTTTCTCCTTTTATGTGGAGTTCCTTGATCCACTTGGATATGAGCTTTGTACAAGGAGATAAGAATGGATCAATTTGCATTTTTCTACATGCTGACTACCAGTTGAACCAACACCATTTGTTGAAAATGCTGACTTTTTCCACTGGATGGTTTTAGCTTCTTTGTCAAATATCAAGTGACCATATGTGTGTGGGTTCATTTCTGTGTCTTCAATTCTATTCCCTTGATCTACCTGCCTGTCGCTGTACCAATACCATACAGTTTTTATCAATATTGCTTTGTAGTACAGCTTGAGGTCAGGGATTCCCCCAGAAGTTCTTTTATTGTTGAGAATAGTTTTCGGTACTCTAGGTTTTTTGTTAGTCCAAATGAACTAGCAAATTGTTTTTTCTAACTCTATGAAGAATTGATTTGGAATTTTGATGGGGATTGAATTAAATCTGCAGACTGCTTTTGTCAGGATGGCCATTTTTACTACATTAATCCTGCCAATCCATGAGCATGGATATCTTTCCATCTTCTGAGATCTTCTTCGATTTCTTTCTTCAGAGACTTGAAGTTCATATCATACAGATCTTTCACTTGCGTGGTTAGAGTCACACCAAGGTATGTAATATTATTTGCGACTATTGTGAAGGGTGCTGTTTCCCTAATTTCTTTCTCAGTCTGTTTATCCTTTGAGTAGAGGAAGGCTACTGATTTGTTTGAGTTAACTTTATATCCAGCCATTTTGCTGAAGTCGTTTAGGAGTTCTCTAGTGAAATTTTTGGGATCACTTAAACATATGATCATATCATCTGCAAATAGTGATATTTTAACTTCTTCCTTTCCAACTTGCATCTCTTTGATGTCCTTTTATTGTCTAATTGCTCTAGCTAGGACTTCAAGTATTATATTAAATAGGTAGGGAGAAAGTGGACAGCCTTGTTTAGTCCCTGATCTTAGTGGGATTGCTTCAAGTTTCTCTCCATGTAGTTTGATGTTGGCTACTGGTTTGCTGTATATTGCTTTTATTATGTTTAGGTAGGAGCCTTGAATTCCTGATCTTTCCAAGTCTTTTAACCTGAAGGGATACTGAATTTTGTCAAATGCTTTTTCAGCATCTAATGAAGTGATCATGTGATTTTTTTCTTTTGAGTTTGTTTATGTAGTGGATTTCAGTGATGGATTTCCGTATATTGAACCATCCCTATATCCCTGGGATGAAGTCTACTTGATCATGGTGAATGATTATTTTGATGTGTTCTTGGATTTGGTTGGCAAGAATTTTTATTGAGTATTTTTGCATCAATGTTCATAAGGGAGATTGGTCTGAAGTTCTCTTTCTTTGTTCTTTGTGTGGTTTAGGTATAAGTGTAATTGTGGCTTCATAGAATGAATTGGGTAGTGTACCTTCTGTTTCTACTTTGTGGAATAGTTTGAAGAGTATTGGTATTAGGTCTTCTTTAAAGATCTGATAGAATTCTTCACTAAACTAATCTGGTCCTGGATTTTTTTTTTTTTTTTTTTTTTTAGGTTGGGAGACTATTAATTACTGCTTCGATTTCTTTAGGGGCTATGGGACTGTTTAGATTGTTTATCTGATCCTGTTTTAACTTTGGCACCTGTTATGTGTCTAGAAAATTGTCCATTTCATCCAGATTTTCCAATTTAGTTGAGTATAAACTTTTGTAGTAGGATCTGGTGATTTTTTTTGGATTTCCACAGTTTCTGTTGTTATGTCTCCCTTTTCATTTCTGATTTTATTAATTTGGATACTGTCTCTGTACCATCTGGTTAGTCTGGCTAAGGGTTTATCTATCTTGTTGATTTTATCAAAGAACCAGGTCCTGGTTTTGTTGATTCTTTGTATAGTTCTTTTTGTTTCTATTTGGTTTGATTATTTCCTGACTTCTACTCCTCTTGGGTGTATTTACTTCTTTTTGTTGTAGAGCTTTCAGGTGTGCTGTCAAGCTGCTAGTGTAAGCTCTCTCCAGTTTCTTTTTGGAGGTACTTAGAGCTATGAGTTTTCCTCTTAGCACTGCTTTCATTGTGTCCCATAGGTTTTGGTACGATGTGTCTTCATTTTTATTAAATTCCAAAAAACGCTTTAATTTCTTTCTTTCTTCCTTGACCAAGTTATCATTGAGTAGAGTGTTGTTCAGCTTCCATGCGTATGTGTGCTTTCCCCTGTTTTTGTTGGAACTTAAGACCAGTCATAGATCATGGTGATCTGATAGGGTGCATGGGATTATTTCAATCTTCTTGTATCTGTTGAGGCCTGTTTTGTGACCAATATGGTCAATTTTGGAGAAGGTACTGTGAGGTGCTGAGAAGAATGCATATTCTTTTGCTTTGGGTGAAATGTTCTATACATATCTGTTAGATCCATTTGGTTCATAACTTCTGTTAGTTTCAATGTGTCTCTATTTCGTTTCTGTTTCCATGACCTGTTCATTGCTGAGAATGGGGTGTTGAAGTCTCCCACTATTACTGTGTGGGGTGCAATGTGTGCTTTGAACTTTATTAAAGTTTCTTTGATGAATGTGGATGCCCTTGCACTTGAAGCATAGATGTTCAGAATTGAGAGTTCATCTTGGTAGATTTTTCCTTTGACCATTATGAAGTGTCCTTCCTTATCTTTTCTGTGATAACTTTCAGCTGAAAGTTGGTTGTTTTCAATGTTACAATGGCTACTTCAGCTTGTTTCTTAGGACCATTTGCTTGGAAAATTGTTTTCCAGTGTTTTACTTGTAAATAGTGTCTGTCTTTGTCACTGAGGTGCATTTCCTGTATGTAGCAAAATGTTTGTTGAAGATATTTATTGGTCCTTTGAGTTGGGAATCTTCACTCTTCTATACCTATTATCCTTAGGTTTGTCTTCTCATTGTGTCCTGGATTTCCTGGATGTTTTGGGTTAGGAGCTTTTTGCCTTTTGAATTTTCTCTGACTGTTGTGTCAATATTTTCTATGGTATCTTCTGTACCTGAGATTCTCTCTTCTGTCTCTTGTATTCTGTTGGTGATACTTGCATCTATGATTCCTGATCTGTTTTCTAAGTTTTCCAACTCCAGGGTTGTCTCCCTTTGTGATTTCTTTATTGTTTCTATTTCTGTTTTTAGATCCTGGATGGTTTTGTTCATTTCCTTTGCCTGTTTCATTGTGGTTTCCTCTAATTCTTTAAGGGGTTTTTATGTTTCCACTTTAAGGGCTTCTACCTGTTTGCCTGAGTTCTCCTGTATTTCTTTAAGGGAGTTGTTTTTTTTTTTTTTTTTAAATAAAGCTTAAGAGTTTTCTTTTCTCTTCTTTTTTAAGGTTTATTTATTATTATATGTAAGTACACTGTAGCTGTCTTCAGACACTCCAGAAGAGGGCGTTAGATCTCATTACGGATGGTTGTGAGCCACCATGTGGTTGCTGGGATTTGAACTCAGGACCTTTGGAAGAACAGTCAGTGCTCTTAACCACTGTGCCATCTCACCAGCCCCTAAAGGAGTTATTTATGTCCTTCTTAAAGTCCTCTATCACCATCATGAGACATGATTTTAGATCCATATCTTGCTTTTCTGGTGTGATGGTGTATCCAGGACTTACTATGGTGGACGACTTGAGTTGTGATGATGCCAAGTAACCTTGGTTTCTGTTGCTTATGTTCTTATGCTTGCCTCCTGCCATCTTAATATCTCTAGTGCTACCTGCCCTCCCTGCCTACTGGACCTTGTCCTTCCTGTAACCCTGGTTGTGTCAGAACTCCTCATAGTTCATCTGTCTCTGTGATCCTGTGATTCCAGGATCCTGTGATCCTGAGATTCTGGGTGTTTCAGAGCTCCTGGGAGTCAAGTTGCCTCTGAGACCCTGAGATCCTGGTGGGACCAAGTTCCTAGGATCCTGGGATCCTGGCTGTTTTAGCTTGCCTGGGATTTGAGCCTCCTGTGAGTGCTGAGGGACTTCCTGCAGAGTTTGTGCCCAAGGTAAACCAGCGCCCACCAGAAGGAACCTGAGCCACTGGTTGGGCAGGGTTCCTGCATCCCTGGATCCTGCTGGTCCCAGGTACTCCTGGTGGTGTTGGAACAGATGTTGTGTGCTACTCACCCCTAATCTTAAGATCCTGGGTGTGCTAGATCCTGGGAGTGGAGCTCTTTTATTCTTTTGTCTTGAATTTGGATTATTTCTTCCTTAAGTGATTGATATAATTTACCATGTCTGGGCAAGGTAGTCCATTCCTATAATCCCAGCTCTTAGAAGGCTAAATAAAAGGATCACACTTCTGAGATCAGCCTTGGCTACATAGTAGGATCCTGTCAATAATGATAAGGAAAAAATAGTAATAATACTCTAGCCAAACCTTCTGGGCCTGTAGCTTTCTTTGTAGCTTTGTTTTAATAATGAGTTCAGCTAGCTTAATAGGTGTAGAGTTGTTCAAATTTTCTATTTCTCCCCCTTCAAAAACTTTTTGGTTCTTTGTAAGTTTCACATCATGCACCCCGTCCCACTCATCTCCCATCCCCTCATTCTGCCCTTTGCTCTGGCAACCTCTACCCCAAAGAAAAGCATATACCCACACAAACAAAAATAAATAGAACAAAACAAAAAACATCTCAAGCTGTAGTATGTCACAGCATGTCCCACAGTATATCCTTCTGTGATGGTTTGAATATGCGTGGCCCAGGGAGTGGCACTATTAGGAGGTGTGGCCTTATTGGAGAAAGTGTGTCACTGTGAGGGTGGGCTTTGAGAGACCTTCTTCTTAGCTGCCTGTAAACCGGTCTTCTCCTGTTTGCCTTCAGAACAAGATGCAGAACTCTCAGCTCCTCCTGCATGATATCTGCCTGGATAGTGCCATGCTTCCTGCCTTGATGGTAATGGACTGAACCTCTGAACCTGTAAGCCGGCCCTAATTAAATGTTGTCATGGTGTCTCTTCACAGCAATGGAAACCCTAACTAAGACACCTTGTGTCCATACATCTTCACTTGCAAATATTCCCTGCAATGAGTCGATTTGGTTCAAGATCTCTGGCTTCTGGGACACCATCAATATTGGATCCTCATCTGGACTACTCCGGGTTATCCTGTTGTTACTCTGTGTCATGAAGATCCTGAAGTGTTGGATCAGCAGAATTGTATGTTCCAACCATTCACAGATGATATAGGTGTTGGGGTGGACCAACTCAGAGCCCTGGATCTGGGCCTAGGTGACAGCTGAACCTTTATCAGCCCTCTAGCTCTCCTCTATCCACACCACCAGGACAAGCTCTCCAGCACTACTCTGGCTAGGCCACCCAAGGCAGCCATAGACAGGAGGCAGGGTCAGTGCTGCTGCTTTTATACCCTGGAACTGGTTTACCCACACTCATGCCTCCTCCAGAGCCAGCTCCAGGGTGATGCATAGTTAAGGCATGAGTGAGGGCAAGGGTGAGGCCTGCCTACTCTCCCACTACAGCCTGTGAGGGGCTGGGCAGCTCTCCCATGCTCACAACCTCGGGGGTGGCTCACCTGTGCCTTCACCATCAGGGCTGGATCCAGTGTTGCCCAGGCAAGGTACAGGGCCAGTTAGGCTCTCATGATTCTGGGGCCAGCTTTCCCAAAGCAGATAAGGTGGGGTCTGCTCTCTCACACTCACATCCTCAGGCCCACTCACCCATGTCCCAGCCACAAGTGCCAGATCCACTGTGCTGCTTGGCGGAGGTACAGGCCCTGCTCTCCAGAGTGCCCCACCCAGTGAGGAGTGGGGCCAGTTCTGCACAGCTCCTGAACAACCAAATGGTTCCTGGCGGCTGCCCAGACCAGGGTCATCCCCACGATATTAAGTGGTAAAATGAGCCACAGTTACCGACCCCTGCGGCTGCATAGTCAGGGACCCAGACATGTCTCTCAGAGGCAGAATGGATTGGGACTTCACCACGACCTCAGCTGCTCCTCTCCACCCTCTCATCTCCAGTTCCATCTCTCTTCTTTTTATTTTTTATTTTTATTTTTTTCTTTCTTTCTTTCTTTCTTTCTTTCTTTCTTTCTTTCTTTCTTTCTTTCTTTCTTTCTTTCTTTCTTTCTTTTGAGACAGGGTTTCTCTGTATAGCTCTGGCTGTCCTGGAACTCTGTAGAACAGGCTGGCCTCAAACTCAGAAATCTGCCTGCCTCTGCCTCCCGAGTGCTGGGACTAAAGGCGTGCGCCATCACGCCCGGCCTCCATCTCTCTTCTTAATGTTCAAACAGTTCCACTTCTTTTTCCCTGCCATCTGTTCACCACATACTTGTACACTGTAGTGGCTCCCACGGCAGGAGGGCCACATGGCTGGCAGCCTCTGGGTGACCTCCTCTATCTGTGCTGCTGCATGGCATGAAGGCTTCGAAGTGTTTACAGCCCACCGTGTGGCATGGCTGTGAGCGGGGCTGCGCACATCTTCCCCCACCCCCTCCACCCTCTGTCTGTTACCTGAAACCGAGTTGCCTGGTGGCTAGTGTGGCTCTGTGTGTCTAAGGCCCAGCTGTGCCACACCATGGATGGAGAGCAAGTCTGTGGGCGCCTCTCATCACCAGCACCACATGGCAAGGGGCTCAGCAAGTCTCTGGCCTCTCGCTTTTAAATTCAGCCCCTCTCGAGCCCCGAGGTACCTTGCCAGCGGAGTCTCGCCCAACACCCGCAAGGGCCCACACAGGATTCCCCACGGGATCCTAAGACCTCTGGTGAATGGAACACAGCCCCTGCCCCAATCCAATCGCGCAGAACCTGAGACTGCGGTAAATAGGGAAGCGGACTACCCGGGCCTGACCTGGGGCACAAGCCCCTTCCGCTCCACTCGAGCCCCGAGGTACCTTGTCAGCGGAGGCGCCTGACACCTGCAAGGGCCCACACAGGATTTCCCACGGGATCCTAAGACCTCTAGTGAGTGGAACACAACTCCTGCCAGGAGTCCGGTTCGAACACCAGATATCTGGGTACCCTCCCTGCAAGAAGAGAGCTTGCCTGCAGAGAATACTCTGCCCACTCAAACTAAGGAGAGAGCTACCCTCCCAGGTCTGCTTATAGAGGCTAACAGGGTCACCTGAAGAACAAGCTCTTAACAGAGACAACTATAACAGCTAGCTTCAGAGATTACCAGATGGCGAAAGGCAAACGTAAGAATCCTACTAACAGAAATCAAGACCACTCACCATCATCAGAATGCAGCACTCCCACCCCACCTAGTCCTGGGCACCCCAACACAACCGAAAATCTAGACCCAGATTTAAAAACATTTCTCATGATGATGATAGAGGACATCAAGAAGGACTTTCATAAGTCACTTAAAGAATTACAGGAGAGGGGCTGGTGAGATGGCTCAGTGGATAAGAGCACCTGACTGCTCTTCTGAAGGTCCAGAGTTCAAATCCCAGCAACCACATGGTGGCTCACAACCATCCCTAACAAGATCTGACTCCCTCTTCTGGTGTGTCTGAAGACAGCTATAGTGTACTTACATATAATAATAAATAAATCTTTAAAAAAAAAAAAAAGAATTACAGGAGAGCACTGCTAAAGAGTTACAGGCCCTTAAAGAAAAGCAGGAAAACACAACCAAACAGGTAGAAGTCCTTAAAGAAAAACAGGAAAACACATCCAAACAGGTGATGGAAATGAACAAAACCATACTAGAACTAAAAAGGGAAGTAGACACAATAAAGAAAACCCAAAGCGAGACAACGCTGGAGATAGAAACCCTAGGAAAGAGATCTGGAACCATAGATGTGAGCATCAGCAACAGAATACAAGAAATGGAAGAGAGAATCTCAGGTGCAGAAGATTCCATAGAGAACATCGACACAACAGTCAAAGAAAATACAAAATGCAAAAGGATCCTAACTCAAAACATCCAGGAAATCCAGGACACAATGAGAAGACTAAACCTACGGATAATAGGAATTGATGAGAATGAAGATTTTCAACTTAAAGGGCCAGCTAATATCTTCAACAAAATAATTGAAGAAAACTTCCCAAACATAAAGAAAGAGATGCCCATGATCATACAAGAAGCCTACAGAACTCCAAATAGGCTGGACCAGAAAAGAAATTCCTCCCGACACATAATAATCAGAACAACAAATGCACTAAATAAAGATAGAATATTAAAAGCAGTAAGGGAGAAAGGTCAAGTAACATATAAAGGAAGGCCTATCAGAATTACACCAGACTTTTCACCAGAGACTATGAAAGCCAGAAGAGCCTGGACAGATGTTATACAGACACTAAGAGAACACAAATGCCAGCCCAGGCTAATATACCCGGCCAAACTCTCAATTACCATAGATGGAGAAACCAAAGTATTCTACGACAAAACCAAATTCACACAATATCTTTCCATGAATCCAGCCCTTCAAAGGATAATAACAGAAAAGAAGCAATACAAGGACGGAAATCACGCCCTAGAACAAACAAGAAAGTAATCCCTCAACAAACCAAAAAGAAGACAGCCACAAGAACAGAATGCCAACTCTAACAACAAAAATAATAGGAAGCAACAATTACTTTTCCTTAATATCTCTTAATATCAATGGACTCACTTCCCCAATAAAAAGACATAGACTAACAGACTGGCTACACAAACAGGACCCAACATTCTGCTGCTTACAGGAAACCCATCTCAGGGAAAAAGACAGACACTACCTCAGAGTGAAAGGCTGGAAAACAATTTTCCAAGCAAATAGTCTGAAGAAACAGGCTGGAGTAGCCATTTTAATATCGGATAAAATCGACTTCCAACCCAAAGTTATCAAAAAAGACAAGGAGGGACACTTCATACTCATCAAAGGTAAAATCCTCCAAGAGGAACTCTCAATTCTGAATATCTACGCTCCAAGTGCAAGGGCAGCCACATTCATTAAAGACACTTTAGTAAAGCTCAAAGCACACATTGCACCTCACACAATAATAGTGGGAGACTTCAACACACCACTTTCATCAATGGACAGATTGTGGAAACAGAAACTAAACAGGGACACAGTGAAACTAACAGAAGTTATGAAACAAATGGACCTGACAGATATCTACAGAACAAAAGGATATACCTTCTTCTCAGCACCTCACGGGACCTTCTCCAAAATTGACCATATAATTGGTCACAAAACAGGCCTCAACAGATACAAAAATATTGAAATTGTCCCATGTATCCTATCAGACCACCATGGCCTAAGACTGATCTTCAATAACAACATAAATAATGGAAAGCCAACATTCATGTGGAAACTGAACAACACTCTTCTCAATGATACCTTGGTCAAGGAAGGAGTAAAGAAAGAAATTAAAGACTTTTTAGAGTTTAATGAAAATGAAGCCACAACGTACCCAAACCTTTGGGACACAATGAAAGCATTTCTAAGAGGGAAACTCATAGCTCTGAGTGCCTCCAAGAAGAAACGGGAGAGAGCACATACTAGCAGCTTGACAACACATCTAAAAGCTCTAGAAAAAAAGGAAGCAAATTCACCCAAGAGGAGTAGACGGCAGGAAATAATCAAACTCAGGGGTGAAATCAACCAAGTGGAAACAAGAAGAACTATTCAAAGAATTAACCAAACGAGGAGTTGGTTCTTTGAGAAAATCAACAAGATAGATAAACCCTTAGCTAGACTCACTAGAGGGCACAGGGACAAAATCCTAATTAACAAAGTCAGAAATGAAAAGGGAGACATAACAACAGATCCTGAAGAAATCCAAAACACCATCAGATCCTTCTACAAAAGGCTATACTCAACAAAACTGGAAAACCTGGACGAAATGGACAAATTTCTGGACAGATACCAGGTACCAAAGTTGAATCAGGATCAAGTTGACCTTCTAAACAGTCCCATATCCCCTAAAGAAATAGAAGCAGTTATTAATAGTCTCCCAGCCAAAAAAAAGCCCAGGACCAGACGGGTTTAGTGCAGAGTTCTATCAGACCTTCAAAGAAGATCTAATTCCAGTTCTGCACAAACTTTTTCACAAGATAGAAGTAGAAGGTACTCTACCCAACTCATTTTATGAAGCCACTATTACTCTGATACCTAAACCACAGAAAGATCCAACAAAGATAGAGAACTTCAGACCAATTTCTCTTATGAATATCGATGCAAAAATCCTTAATAAAATTCTCGCTAACCGAATCCAAGAACACATTAAAGCAATCATCCATCCTGACCAAGTAGGTTTTATTCCAGGGATGCAGGGATGGTTTAATATACGAAAATCCATCAATGTTTTCCATTATATAAACAAACTCAAAGACAAAAACCACATGATCATCTCGTTAGATGCAGAAAAAGCATTTGACAAGATCCAACACCCATTCATGATAAAAGTTTTGGAAAGATCAGGATTCAAGGCCCATACCTAAACATGATAAAAGCAATCTACAGCAAACCAGTAACCAACATCAAAGTAAATGGAGAGAAGCTGGAAGCAATCCCACTAAAATCAGGGACTAGACAAGGCTGCCCACTTTCTCCCTACCTTTTCAACATAGTACTTGAAGTATTAGCCAGAGCAATTCGACAACAAAAGGAGATCAAGGGGATACAAATTGGAAAGGAGGAAGTCAAAATATCCCTTTTTGCAGATGATATGATAGTATATATAAGTGACCCTAAAAATTCCACCAGAGAACTCCTAAACCTGATAAACAGCTTCAATGAAGTAGCTGGATATAAAATTAACTCAAACAAGTCAATGGCCTTTCTCTACACAAAGAATAAACAGGCTGAGAAAGAAATTAGGGAAACAACACCCTTCTCAATAGTCACAAATAATATAAAATATCTCGGCGTGACTCTAACTAAGGAAGTGAAAGATCTGTATGATAAAAACTTCAAGTCTCTGAAGAAAAAAATTAAAGAAGATCTCAGAAGATGGAAAGATCTCCCATGCTCATGGATTGGCAGGATCAACATTGTAAAAATGGCTATCTTGCCAAAAGCAATCTACAGATTCAATGCAATCCCCATCAAAATTCCAACTCAATTTTTCAACGAATTAGAAGGAGCAATTTGCAAATTCATCTGGAATAACAAAAAACCTAGGATAGCAAAAAGTCTTCTCAAGGATAAAAGAACCTCTGGTGGAATCACCATGCCTGACCTAAAGCTTTACTACAGAGCAATTGGGATAAAAACTGCATGGTACTGGTATAGAGACAGACAAGTAGACCAATGGAATAGAATTGAAGACCCAGAAATGAACCCACACACCTATGGTCACTTGATCTTCGACAAGGGAGCTAAAACCATCCAGTGGAAGAAAGATAGCATTTTCAACAATTGGTGCTGGCACAACTGGTTGTTATCATGTAGAAGAATGCGAATCGATCCATACTTATCTCCTTGTACTAAGGTCAAATCTAAGTGGATCAAGGAACTTCACATAAAACCAGAGACACTGAAACTTATAGAGGAGAAAGTGGGGAAAAGCCTTGAAGATATGGGCACAGGGGAAAAATTCCTGAACAGAACAGCAATGGCTTGTGCTGTAAGATCGAGAATTGACAAATGGGACCTAATGAAACTCCAAAGTTTCTGCAAGGCAAAAGACACCGTCAATAAGACGAAAAGACCACCAACAGATTGGGAAAGGATCTTTACCTATCCTAAATCAGATAGGGGACTAATATCCAACATATATAAAGAACTCAAGAAGGTGGACTTCAGAAAATCAAATAACCCCATTAAAAAATGGGGCTCAGAACTGAACAAAGAATTCTCACCTGAGGAATAGCGAATGGCAGAGAAGCACCTGAAAAAATGTTCAACATCCTTAATCATCAGGGAAATGCAAATCAAAACAACCCTGAGATTTCACCTCACACCGGTCAGAATGGCTAAGATCAAAAATTCAGGTGACAGCAGATGCTGGCGAGGGAGGATGTGGAGAAAGAGGAATATTCCTCCATTGTTGGTGGGATTGCAGGCTTGTACAACCACTCTGGAAATCAGTCTGGTGGTTCCTCAGAAAATTGGACATAGTACTACCAGAGGATCCAACAATACCTCTCCTGGGCATATATCCAGAAGATGCCCCAACTGGTAAGAAGGACACATGCTCCACTATGTTCATAGCAGCCTTATTTATAATAGCCAGAAGCTGGAAAAAACCCAGATGTCCCTCAACAGAGGAATGGATACAGAAAATGTGGTACATCTACGCAATGGAGTACTACTCAGCTATTAAAAAGAATGAATTTATGAAATCCTAGCCAAATGGATGGACCTGGAGGGCATCATCCTGAGTGAGGTAACACATTCACAAAGGAACTCACACAATATGTACTCACTGATAAGTGGATATTAGCCCAAAACCTAGGATACCCAAGATATAAGATACAATTTCCTAAACACATGAAACTCAAGAAAAATGAAGACTGAAGTGTGGACACTATGCCCCTCCTTAGAAGTGGGAACAAAACACCCTTGGAAGGAGTTACAGAGACAAAGTTTGGAGCTGAGATGAAAGGATGGACCATGTAGAGACTGCCATATCCAGGGATCCACCCCATAATCAGCATCCAAACGCTGACACCATTGCCTACACTAGCAAGATTTTATCGAAAGGACCCAGATATAGCTGTCTCTTGTGAGACTATGCCGGGGCCTAGCAAACACAGAAGTGGATGCTCACAGTCAGCTAATGGATGGATCACAGGGCTCCCAATGGAGGAGCTAGAGAAAGTACCCAAGGAGCTAAAGGGATCTGCAACCCTATAGGTGGAACAACAATATGAACTAACCAGTACCCCGGAGCTCTTGACTCTAGCTGCATATGTATCAAAAGATGGCCTAGTCGGCCATCACTGGAAAGAGAGGCCCATTGGACACACAAACTTTATATGCCCCAGTACAGGGGAACGCCAGGGCCAAAAAGGGGGAGTGGGTGGGTAGGGGAGTGGGGGTGGGTGGCTATGGGGGACTTTTGGTATAGCATTGGAAATGTAAATGAGCTAAATACCTAATAAAAAATGGAAAAGAAAAAAAAAGTACACACATGATCAAGAAAAGAACAGAATAAACGTACGGAAATGATATTTCAAAAATAAATAAATAAATAAATTCAGCCCCCACTCAATTTATCAGAACACAGAAATGTAGCTACATTATTTTTTAACTGCAGTCTCATGAATAGCCTCTCGCCCATGACCTAACAGAGTTCTTGTTCCCCTCTGAAGCTTCGTGAGTGGAGTCTCTTAGTGTCCTCATTTCTCTCGACATTTTAGTGATGTAACTTCCACCTGAAAGGCTCATTCAGCTCTTCTGCAGCATTTTATGGCTCCTCTAGGCAGCACCATTGAATTATTCCACATTTGCTGTACAGCTATTTTCTATTTAAAACGACCTCTCCGTTTCCTGTTTCGGAGGCATCCGGGTGTCCTCTCTACGGTGCCGGCTGTCAGTGGAACAGACTGTCTGGATGGTCACACACAAGCCTCCTCTCTTCAGCTACCAGGAACTCAAATGCCTCCGTTTCCTCTTTTAATGGTTTTGTAAACTGGATTTTTTTTTTCAGAGAACTTGTGCATGTCGTTTAAATTGTTAAATTTCATGTCCCTAAAGTAATTAGTCATATTCTTGTTACTATCATTTGATATCTGTAAGTCATCAGTAATTCTTTTTCACTCTTGATTTTGATAGTGTACTGTCTGTCAGTCATCCGTCTCTCTGTCCATCTTTCTATCACTGTCTGAGTCATACAAGGGACTTGTCAACGTTGCTGTCTTCTATAGTGTCTGTTTGGGTTTGTCAGTGTTTTCTATTGCCCCTTTCCTACTTGCAGTGGTTGTTTGAATAATTTCCTTTTACCCACGTTAGATTACTTTGTTATTTTTCTAGCTTGTTAAAGTGAAAAGTTGGGTCATAAATCCTGGCATATATTTAAATTTTTAACATTCCATTCGAACTCTGCTTTAGATATATCAAACATTTTTGAATTTTTTTTTAGAATTTTATACATGAGTATACTGTATTTGTATCATGTCTACTCCTCTCCCTCCCTCTCCCCTTCTCCCCCTTCCCCTCTCCCTTCCCCTCCCATGCTTCCCTCTTGAATTCATGGCCCCTTTTTGTTAATATATGTTACCACTAGATAAAATATCTAAAACATGAATGTGGAAAAGAAAAGAAGATCAGGTGTAAAAGTAAATACATACTCTATTATCCGAAATTTATAGAGAAAAGAAAACTTTCTAGAATGTACTTAGGAGTTCCATGGGGTCAGAGGTGGGGACTGACTGAAGAGGGTGAGGGAGAAACTTTGGAAGTGGTGTGAGTGGGCTAAGCATGGAGAGAGATTATGTATTCCAGACCAGCGTGGAGTCTAAATAAAAAAATAAAACAAGCACTGAGTTCTTCTCAGTTGTACAGTAGGGGAAAAAAGGACCTGACATACACACCCCAACTAGACTTTACTGACAAAGAGAGAAGTGTATTTTTTTTCAGTTTTTATTTTTCAGTTTTTATTGCTTTTTTCGTTAGTGTACAAAGAACACTTAATTTTCATAGCACTTTTTCTTGGTTCTAGGATATTTTGTACAACCAGTGTCTTGATTCTAAAGAGTCCATGGTCCAGCCCAGTCACTCACGAAGAACTCAGTCCAGACTGATCTTCAGGGCTAGCCATCAAGGCTATGCTGAATGATTGACCATTCCCAGCCAAGCCCTGTGTGCACTGAACGGGGAAGTAACCCACTTCCTTCCTCACTATCACTGAATCAGGCATTTCTGACCTACCAGGTTCCTCACAGCGGCCTTCACATCCTTGTTCCTCAGGCTGTAGATGATGGGGTTCAGCATGGGGGTCAGCACCCCATAAAATAAGGAGATGAGCTTGTCTGAAACATCCTGTTTGTCTGCCCCCAATGGGTCCTTGGACTTGGGCTTCCCGTACATGAACAGGATGGTCCCATAGAAGACAAGTACCACGGTGAGGTGGGCAGAACAGGTGGAGAAGGCCTTCTTCCTCCCCTCGGCAGAGGGGATCCTCAGGATGGTGGAGAGTATGAAGATGTAGGAGACAAAGATGAACAGAACTGGAACCCCCAGGAAAATCACATTGGCCACCCCCATGCTGATCACATTGATGGAGATGTCAGCACAGGCTAGCTTTAAGACTGCTAGGATCTCACAGGTGAAGTGATTGATGACATTGTCCCCACAGAAAGGCAACTGCACCGCAAGGGAGATCTGCACCAAGGAGTTAGCACCGCCAGCCACCCAGGAGCTGACGGCCATGGGCACATAGGCAGACTTGTTCATGACCACAGGGTATCTAAGAGGGTTGCAGATGGCCACATAACGATCAAACGCCATCATGCCCAGGAGCACACACTCCGTGGCTCCCATGGCAAAGGAGAGAAACATCTGCACGGCACAGCCCGAGAAGGAGATGGTCTTCCTGGGGGTGAGAAAACCATCCAGGACTAAGGGAATCGAGGAGGTAGTATAGCAGATGTCCAGGAAGGAGAGGTTCCCCAGGAAGAAGTACATGGGCGTGTGCAGGTGGGAGTCGAGGATGCTCACCAGGATGAGGACGCCGTTGCCCAGCAGGATCACCAGGTACATCAGCAGGATGAGCACGAAGAAGGTTTTCTCCAGCTTTGGGTGATCTGACAACCCCAGCAAGACAAATTCAGCTACCGTAGACTGATTGGCTCCTTCCATTTCGCATGTTCTCTTCCCGTCTTGAGAGAGCAGAGGACAGCAAGCACTTGCTCATCAGGATCAGGATGTGGGCATGGTTCTAGAACGTATAATTAAATGTAAAGTCAGTGTTGAAGGGATACAATTCTCTATTAGTTTGCCTGAGAGATCAGGACGCATTGGTTCAAGCAGGAAAAGCCTCTGGTAGCCAACTGAGATAGATGGAGGGACGCGATATAGTCAGGCCAGTGGAGCCAGCACGCCTGCCTGGGGGAAGGGGTGTGTCTATTCATGGATGCAGGACTACATGAAAACCATGAAGAAGGAGACTGTAGGATGCTACACGGCTCCAGAGGAGGGGAGGGGCATGGACTAATCTCGCTGCCTCTGCCTGTCCCAAACATTCCTGCCCCTTTCTGGGCCGAAGTCGCTCTTAGTAATGTTAGCTATTGGCATGGTCTCCCTCACTCCTGTCACTCTGATTCTGAGCCCTTACAGTGACATTATGATGATAAGTTAGCATCACACAGAGAGAATACGGTAGCCAGGCAGATTAGAGTCTAGCCAGAATTTCTGTTTGTTGCATGGTGCCTGTCCTTCATTTCCTGTGAATTTGATGGATGCTGTCCCTGGGTTGCACTATCAGTAGAGTCTGGGGGCTGCTGGACATGGTGGTCTTTACAGAAGTATAGCCTTATTGCCTTTCCTATAGATCAACAGTAGGACCAGGCTGCTCCGTACCTATGAAAGGACAAGTGTCTCTTGTGTCTTCCTGTGTATACCTTGTGACTGGACTCTGTGCTTTGGAGAAGTTTTCTAAGTTGCAGCTTCTAACTCAAACCCTGCTGTACCTGACTTGACCATGAAAGGCACTGCAGTTCCATTGCAATGCATTCTCCAAAGTAGGGAAAACAATTCCAGGCTTACCGAGGTCTTGCGCAAGGAGAGAACCATGCGTACCGTGTGCTTCAGGGACGGAAGAACTGCAGACCTGTACATTAGGGAAAGCCTCAGACCTTGACTTCTCACATTAAAGATTAGGAAAGTGGGGCCGGAGAGATGGTTCAGTGAGTAGAGGCTTGTCACCAAGCCTGAGTAGAGTTCAATTCCTGGGACCCAAAAGATGGAAAGAGAGAAGCAACTCCTTCAAGTTGTTCTCTGACGTCCACATGAGCACCATGACATGTGATTGTGTACAGGCATGTGCGTGCACACACACACTCACACACACACACACACACACACACACCACAGAGAGAGAGAGAGAGAGACAGACAGACAGACAGACAGACAGACAGACAGAGAGAAGAGATGTTTTAAAACAATGAGGAACTTGAAGCTCCGACAGAACCATAGGCTGGCCCAGATGGTTCTCCACTCTCCCCCTAGCCTGTCCCTCATCACTGCATGTTCTTGTCCAGCATTTGTGTCTACTGAGGATGTAAAGGTCCAGTTGAGCAGCTCTTGTCCTTCTCACCCTCCCTAGGACATTCCTAGACAATAGATGCACCAAATCTTCCTCTAAGAAATCTGCCCCGTAGTCAGGCTTTGACTCTCTTTTACTATTACCCTGTTGCTGGGGAAGATGGGTGAGAGAAACCAAACTCAGTTTAGAGCTCTCCTCGTGCAGCTGTCAGGGCTGAACCGCAGGCATCAGGAATAGTTGAGGAGAAAGTTTTCAGAGATGTTAGAGCTGTGTATGGGAGGTGTGAGCCATGGCAGGTACAGCACTATGCGTGGGAGGTGTGAACCGCGGCAGGAAGTGCCTTCTCTTCTTCCTTTACTGTATGAGTCGTCCAGAAAAACCGTTTCCCGGTTGTTTTTAGCACCTGATACATAGCTCACACCTCTCATTCTCTCGTCAGCCTTGATAATTAGACAGTCAGCTTAACATTAAGCAGAGACTTTTCCTTTATTCTTGCCCCTCTACAATGGCCCTCACTCCACCTCACCCCTGCACCCCAGCTGAGACATCCTAGGTATACCTGTTCCTTTTCCTCTATGAAGAACCCGAGAGACGTGGAAGCCAGAACCAAGGTCTAGCCTTGGAGTCCATCTGTTCTCCGATCCCATCTCTGTTCCTCCTCTCGCCTACCTGAAGAAGCTGTGGCCACAGAGAGAGCCCTGCCTGTGTCCACTGGGCAGACAAGTCCATGGTGAGGATGGGAGCTCACCCAGCAGAAGATCTCCTGCTGAGGAGGGTGCTGGAAGCTCTCTGGGCTTGGGGAAAAAAAAAAAAAAAGATGGTTTCAATGACTTATATTGGTGCTTGCCTGACCCAGCCTTGTCTCTTGGCCTGGAATACACAGAGATTCTGTTTAAATGTCTTGGGAGATATTCGTCCTATCAGAGGGCACATCGAGAGAGGAATATATGGTTGGCTGTGGTGGTGGGGGAGGGGCTCGGGTTGCTCCCTGCGCTAGCTGCCTTTCCCCATGTCCAGTGAAAAAGCAAGGGAAAGACAGCTGGAGGTGTCACTTGCCAGCAGCTGCTAGAGTTGTCTAGCCTGTATTCTGTGCTTTCTGTCCTCTGCCCTTTACCTGGTCCTCCAGAGGGCCCATCAAGTATCCTGGAAAAGTTAGTGTTCTAGTTGTTTGGGAGCCAGTCTTAATCCCAGATGCAATTTAAAGTTTGCCGAAAGGCCTCACAGGAATTTAGGGCCTGTGTTCCACAAATCCAATTAAAGAGTTGCAGACGCTTCTCTGTGAGTCTGAACTCTTTCTGTTAAGGAATGTAAAAGACAGTTCCTGCCCTCTGTCCTGTGTTTGCTTGTCTTCCCAGGAACAGGGGAATAACAACCGCCTAACTGTGCTTTGACCACAAGAGGGGGATGACTCGCCTCAGCTGAGGCAGCCACACTTGCTCTGACGCTCCAGGCAGTTGCTTAAGCTCTGGGAGGCTAAGAGCTGAGGGTTGTTTTGCCCCAAAGTCCTCTGGCTCCACGTAGGCTCTGGGGTAGCTACTAAGGATTTGGGGATGAAAAAGAAGCCCTTCCCGCCAGCAAAGGGATGTGTGGATAAGGGGGCAGGAAGGGTTCGAATTTATAGATTATTATCTGCAGTCACTGTTTGGAGAACTGTGGGAGTAAGTTTTTGTTTTCTGTTTTGTTTTGTTTTGTTTTTTAAACAGATGCACTCTCCATACCCTGTTTAACTAGCTTTAGCCATCTCCTCTAAAGCATGGTGGCCCACTGCCCATGTCAAGCTGCAGGCTGGGCCGTGCATCTCTTCCTCCTGGCTGTAAGCAGCACAAAGA
This sequence comes from Mus musculus, assembly GCF_000001635.26. Classification (NCBI taxonomy): domain Eukaryota; kingdom Metazoa; phylum Chordata; class Mammalia; order Rodentia; family Muridae; genus Mus; species Mus musculus. The sequence goes on from NC_000070.6 coordinate 43,824,594, forward strand.
GGCCTCCTTGAGCTGACTGACAATCCTGAAGGTACTTCAACTTAGTTTAAGCTTTGCAATCTGGGGCTGGGGAGATGACAGAGTCTGTAATCTGCTTGCTTTGCAAGCAACAGCACCTGAGTCTGATCCTCAGAACTGACGCAGAAAAGTCTGGCACGGTTGCTCACACTTGAAATCTCGGTACTGAGGAGACAGAGACAGGCAGATCTATAGGGTTCGCTGCCCTACCAGCATAGCTTGCTTGGCATACTCCATGTCACCGGGAGGGTGTGTCCCAGATAAGGGGGACCATGTGGCTCAGGAGGGACACCAGATTTTGTTTTCCAGCCTCCATGTGTATGTGCACCACACACATCAATTTAAGCCCTGAACAAAATGTGTGTGTGCGTATGTGCATGCACGTACACACACACACACTATTAAATAAATAAATAAATAAATAAATTACACACCCTGAGCTTAAAGGAGGGCAGAAAAGGTGTAGTTTCATAAAAATTACCGTTGAATGGTTTGGGTGGCTCCATTAAAGGCAAATATTAAAATAAATTGCTGTCCTCAAATGTTAGGAAGAAGCCGATGCTTCACTCTGATCCTTTGGCAGAAGTCTTTTCATCCTTAATCTTTTTAAAACATACATTTTAATTCAAATAGAATTACATCACTCTCTCCTTCCCTTCCCCCCCCCCCCACTCCTCCAAAGCACCCTCCCTCCAACCCTTCCCATACTCCTACCAGACTCTAAAACTGGTGGACTCTTTGTTGTTGTTTATGTTTATTTATTCTTTTCTCGTACAATAAATACATCCTGACTACAGCTTCCCCTCTCTCCCTCCTCTCAGTCCCCCACCCCCACCTCTCTTCACCCCCAGACCCACTGTTCCTTCAGAAAAGAGCAGGCCTTTCAGGGATACCAGCTGAACATTGCATAACAAGATGCAGTAAGACTAGGCACAAACCCTCATACCAAGGCTGAGCAGGGCAACCCAGTAAGAGAAAAAGGTCCCACCGTCAGGCAAAAGATTCAAGAACATCCCCACTCCGATTGTTAGGAGCTTAAAGAACCAGGGCCTGTACGCAGAGGGCCTGGTGGAGACCTATGCAGGCTCCGTGGTTGTGAGCAGATACAGAGACCCTCAGCCAAACATTCAGCTGAGCTCAGGGAACCCTGCAGAAGATGAGGAGGAAGAATTGTAAGAACCAGAGGGGTAGAGAACACCAGGAAAACACAGCCCACAGCATCAGCTAAGCAGGGCTCAAAGGGCTCACAGAGACCGAAGCATTCTTACTCTTTAAAAAAAAAATTAAGGAGCTAGAGAGATGACCCAGTGGTTGAGGGCACTTGATGTTCTTGTAGAAGGTCTTGGTGTGGTACCCAGGACCCACATGGCAGCTCACAATGGCCTATAACTACAGTTCTAAGTGATCCGATGTCATCTTCTGCCTCTGTGGGCTCCAGGAACCATAGGATGCACAGACATAGGTGCAGGTAAAACACACACACACACATTTTTTTTTTAATTAAGGAAAATTAACCTGGACATGCAGCATTCTCTTTTTGTGTATTGGAAGAGGGGTGTACCTAAATGCACACACATATACATAAATAAAAAGAAATCTTAAAAAGTTTCTAAGTAAAAATTAAAACTATAGATAGTGTGCCACAGGAATGGATTATTTAAGAGCCCAACAATTACTGTACTCACGGGCAAGGAAAAACACTTTATATAAAAACATCAGCAAATAAGTCTAGTTATAGGGCTCCTGTTTGCTTGCTTGTCTGCTTGCTTTTTGAGACTTGGCTTCTCATTTGCCCAGGCTGGCTCCAAACTTGCTCTGTAGCCAAGGATGACCCTGAAGTCCCAGGCCTCCTGCCTTGACGTTCTATGCACTGGGATCCCAGGTGTACGCCACATCTGGCATTGTCACAGATCCAAGTTTCACTCCCAGCAGAGGCTGCCACTCTCCAAAACCTCATCCTCAGAGCCCTTCACACTCTCCCAAGACCCAAGATTTCTTCCCCTCCCCCTCCCCCTCCCCCTCCCCCTCTTCTTCTTCTTCTTCTTCTTCTTCTTCTTCTTCTTCTTCTTCTTCTTCTTCTTCTTCTTCTGCTGCTGCTGCTGCTGCTGCTGCTACTGATATTCTTATTGTGCATGTACTGGACCTTCTGCAGTGACCTTGCCTCGTAGTTCTTGGATGTTCTTTCCTTTTGGTTGCATTTGAACGTGTCTATGCCTAAGTTCAGAAATCCTCTCCTCAGCCTTATCCAGGCTGTTCCTGAGCGCACCAGGCACTTTTCATTTCAGCCACAGTGTTTTTTAACTCCAGAACTTTCTTTTGAGTCCTTAGAATTTCCACTTCCCTGCTTAGATTACCCAACTGTCTTGTTTCATACCAACTGTAATCACTAGGTCCCTTGACACACGCCAGGGTTTTTTGTTGTTGTTGTAGTTTTTTAGACACTTATTTATTTAATGTATATGAGAACATTGTGGCTGTCTTCAGACACACCAGAACAGGGCATCAGATCTCATTACAGATGGTTGTGAGCCACCATGTGGTTGCTGAGAATTGAACTCAGGACCTCTGTGCTCTTAACCACTGAACCATCTCTCCAGCCCCACACCACAGTTTTTAAATTCCAGATTTAATAATCCCAACAAGTTGTCTGAGTCTAAAGCTTGCCATCTTCCTTGTTGAAGATAGTATAAAGAACCCACCCAAAGAGACTACTGGGGGCTGGGAGCCTGAATGGGCAGGGGTACTTACTCTATAAGAATGAGTGCCTTTGAATTCCTAGCACTCACATAAAATCCCTGTTATGACTCTCTGGCCATAGCCCCAGCATTGGGTGATGGAGACTGGTGGGTCAATCCCAGGCTCTCTCTGGCCAGCCAGCCTAGCCAAAGCAGAGAGCTTCTGGGCCAGGGGAGTCCTGACTCACAATCTTAATACAGAGTGTAACAGAGAAAGACACCCAGTGTCTTCCTCTGGCCTCTGAATTGTGCAAAAATGGGTGTGAAACCCACATTCTCATGTGCTTATAACACACATGCACACACAGGTACACACACACGCACACTCACACATAAAACAGAAATAAACTGTAATAATCAGGTCTTTCATGATGTGGTAGTGAAGGGTAAGCAAGTGTAACTGCTTATAATCCTCAAAGCCAGTCTTGTGGTGATGTGCACTCTATAAAGGCTCTCCGTTGTATCTCCCTGCTAGGAAGGCCAACATGTGTAGAACTGGCTAAATTAGGATGCCAAGTAAAAGAAAATGGCCAAGGTAGGAAAATCCCAGAACTAGAACACACAGCATGTTCTCAGGGGAGAGCCAAACCTGAAGGAGGAGCAGCTTAGGCGGTGGTCTCTGCGCATGCCTAGGAATCAAGCATCCTGACCCCCTCCTTTGGCCCCTCCCCACCCCGCCCCGCCCCGCCTCACCCCATTAAGCAACAGAGAAAGCAACAGTGTTGCCTGTCGGTGTGCTGCTGTGTGGTGGGTGTGGGGAGGCACACACATTTTATTCTCATCCTAATTATTATGAGACTTCCTACTATAATCCACAATGCCTTCAATAATGAAAGGTTACACTAGAGTAAATGGTATTAGTGTCCAATTGTGGATTCTTTAAAAAACAAAAAACCAGTGTTGATGCTTGACCATTGTGTCCCTAAGATGATCAAGGTATGTACCAATACTACCCAGGCCATCACTCCCAATGGACTAAGAAGCAGCTCTCCATTGTAGGATCCCATTTTTGTGCATTCTGGAAAAGGGAAGCTTACAGGGATGGAACTCAGAGCTGGGAGTAGGAGATTGAGCTGGGCAAGCTTCTTAACTTGACAGGATTTTAAAAATCACCATGGAAACAGATACCTGGGCATGTCTGTTAAATTTTGTTTTTCTAAATTAGGTTAATTACAGTGGGTAGACCCACCTTAACTGGGGATGGAGCTAATCTGTGGGCTGGGCATCTGAACAGAGTAAAAAGGAAGAAAGCATTCATTTCCTTCAGTTTGCTCCCACCACAGATGCTGTGTGACCAGCTGCCTCCTCTAGCTCTGCCCATCGGCTGTTTCCACTGAGTTTATGACCCACATAAACTTTGGAGGCTGGGGCAAAAGGATTGCAAGGATAGCCTGGGATATTTAGGGACACTCCACCTCAAGAGAAACACCAAAAAGAAATTCAGTAGTTTTTGGTATTTACAAGGTTCGGCAGCCATTGCCACAGTGAAATTCTAGACAGTTCCAGTAGTCCTCAAAGAAAAGCTGTACCTATCTATTAGCTCTGTCCACTCCTCCCTCCAGTCTCTGGCATTCTCCCACACACTTTCTGTCTATGGGTTTCCCTATTGGTTGACATTCCTTATAAATGTAAGTTCTCTTGTGCCTGGATTCTCTTGCATGGTGCCATGTTCTGAGGTTCTTCCATGCGGTGGCGTGTGCCGGCACTTCATTTCTTCCTATTACTTAACAGAAATTCATTATGTCATGTTCTGTTTCTCCATTCATTAGTTGGTACACATATCATTTCTACTGCATTTTCCATTCTTTTCCACTTATTCAGTTATTTATTCCATTTATTCTTTTATGAATTTATTTTTATTTTTATTTCGCATGGATTGGCGTTTTGTCTGCATGCATATCTGCATGAGGGTGTCGGAGCCTCTGGAACTGGAGTTACAGATAGCTATGGGCTGCTATGTGGGTGCTGGCCCTCTGGAAGAGCAGCCAGTGCTCTTAACAGCAAGCTATCTCTCCACCCCTTTTATTTTATTTTATTTTATTGAACTTATTCTATTTTAATGAATCCATTAAAGGAAATCATTGAAATCAAGTACTGCTACCAAATGTTAGGAAGACATACCAGATGTCTGTCTAAAATTAGATGGGGTCTCCATTCTGACCCTTTTGCAAAAACCTTTGCAGTCTTACTCTTTAAAAATTATGTATGGACGTTAAAGTAGGAATTTTGATTTCTTTAAAAACACAGAAATGTTATATGAATGTTTTGTTTTAATCCCAGGTGTGGGATATGGGGCTGCATCAGATTGTGCACAGCAGCTAACTATAATTGATCTCGTGCTCTGGCAGAGGCATTATTTTGCCAGCTGAAGATAAGTTTACATTTAGAATTCTTGAGATTCTTGAGAGGGTATAAAAATGCCAGAGCCCTAAGATAGATGGATGGCAACTGCTGCTCCTCTTCCTCTTCTTCCTCTTCCTCCTCCTCCTCTCTCTTCCTCTTCCTCTACCTCCTTCTGCTGCTTGTTGCTGTTTGCTGGATTGCTAGTTGGAGAAATCCTGATGATGATGAAGATTGGACATGCCCCAAGGAACTCGATGCCCTTAATCAGCAGGAAGTAGTCTAACGAGATTGATGCCTCCTTTCCCTTTTAATCTTTTTCTCCTACCTAGTGTTGGGGGTTGGAAGGGATAAGGGAGGAGTAGGGTGGTAGGGAGAAGAATTCAATAAAGTAGCCAAAACTGTGACCACTGTATGTTTTTGCCTCCTTGCATGTCTGTGTACCACATGCATGCTGGTGCCCTTGGAGGCCAGACGAGGGCATCAGACCCCCTTGGAGGCCAGACGAGGGCATCAGACCCCCTTGGAGGCCAGAAGAGGGCATCAGACCCCCTAGAACTGGAGCTATGAACGGTGGTGAGCTGTCTTGTGGGTACTGGCAATAGAACCTGGGTCCTCTGGAAGAGCATGTGATACTCTTAACTTATGTCTCGTAGGTGCTGGTGTTGAAGATGTTGCTGCCATAGCTGACTCCTCAGTGCTGGCATGACATATGTGCCCTGCCATGCCCTACCTATGTGCTAGAGGTACAGGTGTGCCACCATGCCCTGGGTTGCTGGCACATCTTTCTTTCTGTCTGTCTGTCTGTCTGTCTGTCTGTCTTTTGAGAAATATTCAGTAAATTATTTTTGTCCATTTTTAATGAAACCTCAGAGACCCTAAGACTGAATTTCTTTTTTATTCTGTAAAAAAATGTCTATTTATTTATAATTTTATACAGGAATGTGTGTGTTTAGATGATAGCTAACCCTCGGGTTTTCCAGTTCAGCTCCTCCTGGATTTTGCATAGCATCCATTCTCCCATTTCATCTCTCCCTCCTCCTCTTCCTTCTTACTTTTCTTCTATAACAGTCTAAATCTAGTTAGTGCTACCTGTATGCCATGGGAGCTTAGGAAAGGTAACAAGAGCCACACCACTGAAGAAACTGATTCTCATTCAGTGGCCACCAACTGCCAACAGGTCTTCATATGGACTGATTGAAATCTGTGCTGGGAGCTCTCACGCTCAATGGTCCTGGCTGGCATGGCTAGAACACATCATTTTGCATCAATCTTTCCAGAGCTCTGGCTCTTACAGTCTTACCACAGGCAGTTTCCTGGGCTTCCCTAAGCCTCGTGGATGGGAAGGGATTGTCATGGTGACACAGTGTCTCAGGGCTGAGATCTCGCAGCTGTGTAGTCTTGACCCTTCAGCTAGTTGTGAGCCCTACAGAAATCACCACCTGTTCCATGAAGAAACTGAGTTAGATTTCATTTAAATTTCTTGCTGAAGTTGTATTTGAATCACGTAAAATTATGTAAACAATGAAAATTTGGGGGACATTTACCACATTCACAATGTGGTGCAAATCCCACTTGTATCCAGATCTGTGACATTTCCATCAGCTCCAAACGCATGTCACATTGCAAGCAAACCCTTCCTCTTCCCTAGTCCCCAACAACCACCATTTATACCCTTATTTTGTCACACACACTGAGATCCCACTGGACTGAACCAAGCCTCTCAACTGAGCCAACGTAAGGGCAGTGCAGTTACACAGTGGATCTCTGTGTGCACAAGGCAAGATTTGAGCCATCGCTACAAGTGACCACACACATACATGTAAAATGAAGATGGCTTTTTCTCAAAGACATGTCAGCATTTTGAAACATCTACCGCTTTTAGCAAAGGCTATTTACCCCTTAAAGTACATGGCACAAAGGGGTGGTAACTTCCAAAATGGGTACCACTGCTTCCAAAGTCCCCTTCTGGGCTTCAGTTTGCTATGAATGGGAAGCCATCATGAGGGGAGGAAAGCCAATTACACACCTCGGCTGGGATGTGTTAATTTGGAGCCCTATGAATCCTTGGGCTTTAGTTATAAATAAGACGGAAGTAATATTTAGTCCCTTTAGCCAGCCTTAGAGAAAAGGACTATTTGCAATAATGAGGCAGAGGTGGAAGGCCCAAGATGAAGTGTTAGATTTTCTGCAAGGGTGGACCTGGAGGCCACACTGTAAGATAACCAGGTACAGAAAGGTGAGCGCTACTCAATCACTTTTCCATATGGCACCTATACATGTCAAGATTATAGGATCAGTGCGTTTACTCCTGCTGCAGTGGCACACTTGTGAAAGGTCCCAAGGGAGGAGCAATGTATTTTGGCTCACAGCTCACAGGTCATCATGGAGGAGAGGCATGCATCCGGAGAGGCTAGGTCCTTGGCAGCAGGAGCAGTTCTCACGTCTTACTGACCAGGAAGCTGAGAGTTTGTACCCAGAACCAGAAGCAGCCATCACCCTTAAGTCCCCTTCCTGGGATCCACTCATGACAGTTAGGTGACATGCCCAAAGCTTCCACAACTTCAGAAACAGCGCCACCAGCTGGGGACCAAGTGGAGACACATGTTGAGACACATGACCCTTTAGGAGACCTGATATATCCAAACCATAACAGAGTATGTGACCAGAGGCGGTGGCTGAGAAATGTTGATTTAAAAATACAAGCTTTCCGTTGGAGGAGACAAATAAGTTTAGGTTCTCTAGAGCACATTACGGTGACCATAGTTAATGACAGTATATTGTATCCCTGAAAGTTGCTTAACTAGCTCCAAGGAGCCACTCTGAAATGCATAGAAACATCACGTCGACAGTGTGAGTGTGCAATAAGAACTTGTCGACTTTTAAATAGGATTTCTCCTTGTTATGTTCCTTGGGGAGAACTTAGATAAGTCATTTCTCCTAGAAGGAGGCAGAGAACACCTGGACAGGCCATGTCTACAGTAAACCAACCGCATCTCTAACCTCCCACTCTTTGGTCATATAACTTAATAAGATTACGGTTATAGCTGGGCATCATAATGTGTGCCTATAAGCCCAGCACTCAGGATGTGGAGGCAGGAAGGTAAGCAGTTCGGGCTAATCTGGGCTATGTAACAAGACTTATCTCTAATAAAATAAAATAATGACTAGGGACTGGCATGATGACTCCGTGGGTGAATAAGCCTGACAACCTGAGTCCAGCCCCACTGGGTTCCATGTGGCAGAAAGAATCAAGTCCTACGGGTTGACTCCTTGACCTCCACACATGCACCATGGCACCTATGATACAAACACACATGCACACATACTCCTGCACATGTACACACACACACAAATGCACACATACAAATACATACACACATGCGCACATATGCATCCACACAATAGATATATAAAATGTAAATAATAGCCAGGCGTGGTGGAGCACGCCTTTAATCCCTGCACTCGGGAGGCAGAGGCAGGCGGATTTCTGAGTTCGAGGCCAGCCTGGTCTACAGAGTGCATTTAGGACAGCCAAGGTTACACAGAGAAACCCTGTCTCGAAAAAAAAAAAAAGTAAATAATAAATACAGTCCTTGGTCAAAACTGGTTCAACTTTGGGTTTCCACCTTTTATAACTAGAAATTATTAACTAATTCAGCTCATCCAACAGGAGCTGGGAGATGCCATGAGGGCCAGAGAGAACACAGTAGGGATACATCCTTTCAGTCAACAGGGAATCGGCCTGCAGTGTGGATCCCAGTGAGTATCTCTCTGCTTCAGACGTGAGATACATTTTCCCTGCTGCTACAGTGTAGCAGAGAATAAGGCTTTATATCCAAGCAGAGAACAGGAGGGCAGAAAAAGGTGCTGGACCTGGTGAGGGAGCCAGAAGATCTAGCCTCAGACAGAAGCAGCTCTCAGATCAGAAGTCTAGAGGAGCAACTAGAATGTTATGACCTGCTTAGTCAAAAACCTTACAACGAGAATTTCCTCATCTGGGGCCAGAAAGCTGAGCATCAGTTAATACGGAGTAAGCATGTGGGTCCTTATAAAGGGCCGGTAATTTGTCTCTGAATGAATGAGAAAGGAAACAGGGAGGCAGGGAGGCAGCACGATGAGCTCTGATCCTGAGCTTTAGCTCTGTCGAAGCAAACAATAAGCACTGGCCTTAAAGGAAAGCTGTGCTTTGCTAAAAAAAAAAAAAAAAAAAAAAAAAAAAAAAAAAAAAAAGACCCTGGTACTGTGCAGTCCAGGCACTTGTGAGATGTAGGTTGAAGAAGCCACATGGGGAGTTTGAGGCCAGCCTGCATTAGCCTTCTCTAAAAATCAAAAGAATAAGGTTGGAATGATGGCTCGGTGCTTAAGAGCAAGTCCTGAGCTACGACCCTGGCACCAAGGCAGGAAGGCAGGTAGTTCACAGTCTCAGGGCAGCCTGTAACTCCAGCTCCGGTGGATCATCTGCTGTCTCCTGGCCTCCTCTGGTTCCCCCAGCAACTGCACTCACACACACACACACACACACAACTTTAAAAAGACCCTGGAACTAATAATTGTTTGAAGAGGAAAAGGAAGTTAGCATCCGAGGTTTTCAAGCACCATTACCCACAATGCCTCAGGAGGGATGCAAAGGCTCTCACAACAGTGTGTGGATTCAGCTTGACCAAGGCTTTACCATTTCTCTAAAGCCTGAGGCTATGAAGCCCTGTAGCCCACTGACTGGGAACCCTACAGCCCACAGACCAGTCAGGTGGCGAACCAGAGACAGCTTCTACTCTACAGGCAGTGTTTCACCCATCTGATCTCTCATGTAAGCCCAATATAACAAGGATGTTCACCACGTGTAACATATGTCCTTAAGCAAAGGGGAAGGCAAGAAAGTTAAAAGACAGTATTGAGCAAAGTCACCTGGGTGTCTTAAGGTGCTTATATGTGCTAGGAGTGGTGGCAGACTTAAGCCACTGAGAGGACAGAGGCAAGTGGTCCTCTGTGTGTATGACAGGCTAGCCAGGGTTGTATCTCAAGGCCCTGCCTTTAAAAAAAAAAAAAAAAATGAAAAGGATTTGAATCAGCCAATGCTTTCTCATGGTCAAGTATTTTCTTCAAGTAAAAGGAAGTCATACATTTTTCTCTTTGGAAGCCAGCACAAGCATTGGCTGCAAAGGGCACACACTGGTAACACACACATGGTTCACACACCTGTGCTGACGTGGTTGTTTTGTGTCAAAGGCCGGTTTCCCCTGAAGCTGACTCTTGTGGAGAGATTTGCATGCAGGATGTTTGCTGTGGCAACTGTTAAAGGGATCAGGCCCGAGCAGGGGACAACATGAACTGCCACAGAGAAGCACTTGTGGCGAAGCTTTTAGAGATAACAAAGCCTTCTCATTACCAATGATGGTGACAGGATGAGGGCTGATGTAAGAAGAGAGTGTGGCACTGGGTGAGGTGGCTCTCCTTAGTAAGGAGCAGTGCTGCAGAGAGATCCAGATGTTGGCAGTCACTGACAGGTCCAGTGGCTGGGGTGATAAGTATTTCTGGGGATCCAGACAATACACCAGGGCATCCATTCCATGGTCTTAACTGATACTTCTCCAGGTCCAGCATGCATATAAATCCAGTGGAGGATCTTGTTAAAATGAACTTTCCCAGTCAGTAGATCTGCTGGGGGTCAGGAAACTCTGTATGCCAAAAAGCTCCCGGGTGATGGGTGATGTTGACATTTCCAGTCTGTGGATCACACTAGGAATGACTCTAAGACAGCTTGTTCCTCACCTAGCATTGCCTTGCAATAAGATTCTCAAGTGAGAGCCATCAGAACATGTGGATCATGGGCTCTATCCCTCCATTAGAAGGTGAGGCATCTGTGACTTGCCAGGTTCCTCACAGCGGCCTTCACGTCCTTGTTCCTCAGGCTGTAGATGATGGGGTTCAGCATGGGGGTCAGCAGTCCATAGAAGAGGGAGATGAGCTTGTCTGCAAGGTCCTGCTTGTCTGCCCCCAGTGGGTCCTTGGACTTGGGCTTCCCGTACATGAAGAGGATGGTCCCATAAAAAATGATCACCACGGTGAGGTGGGCAGAGCAGGTGGAGAAGGCCTTCTTCCTCCCCTCAGCAGAGGGGATCCTCAAGATGGTGGAGAGTATGAAGATGTAGGAGACAAAGATGAACAGAACTGGAACCCCCAGGAAAATCACATTGGCCACCCCCATGCTGATCACATTGATGGAGATGTCAGCACAGGCTAGCTTTAAGACTGCCAGGATCTCACAGATGAAATGATTGATGACATTGTCCCCACAGAAAGGCAATTGCACCGCAAGGGAGATCTGCACCAAGGAGTTAGCACCGCCAGCCACCCAGGAGCTGACGGCCATGGGCACATAGGCAGCCTTGTTCATGACCACAGGGTATCTAAGGGGGTTGCAGATGGCCACATAACGATCAAACGCCATCATGCCCAGGAGCACACACTCTGTGGCTCCCATGGCGAAGGAGAGAAACATCTGCACGGCACAGCCCGAGAAGGAGATGGTCTTCCTGGGGGTCAGAAAACCATCAAGGACTAAGGGAACGGAGGAGGTGGTGTAGCAGATGTCCAGGAAGGAGAGGTTCCCCAGGAAGAAGTACATGGGCGTGTGCAGGTGGGAGTCGAGGATGCTCACCAGGATGAGGACCCCGTTGCCCAGCAGGATCACCAGGTACATTGACAAGATGAGCACGAAGAAGGTTTTCTCCAGTTTGGGGTGGGCGGAGAGGCCCAACAGGACAAATTCTGTTACAGTCGTCTGGTTGGATACATCCATTTCAAGCTCTGTCTTCCATTCCTAGGAATACTGAAAGCAGAAAAATACATACTCATGATCTGCCTTGTTGGAATCAACACATAATGCCTTTAAGACTAGCTTCTGAGGCAGGTAATGAGGGCGTAGACCTTTAACCCCAGCACTCAGGAGGCTGAGACCGGACTGTGAGTTTGAAGCCAGCATAGGCTACATCGTCAAGCTTGGTCCCAAAGCAAAACAGAAACTTAGCCTCTGAGGTTCAACTGTAAAACCAAATTATCTAAAAGCCAATCTGTGTGGCGGACCTGGAAAGACTAGAATTAAGTTTGATGATGTAAAGGACATCTATCCAGTCAATAACATTACTACAACTAAAGTAATGTCATGTGTTGACACGTGTTGTCTCCTGAGCTTTATAAGAAGGCAGAGCCCTGCGAGTAATGCTATGTCTCCTGTGCTTGGAGAAGTCTCCAAGCTATTACCATTACATCTCAGCAATCCTGGCTGTTCTGATTCTGATTCTTTCTCACCCACCATCTTTAATTATATTTTTCCTACATCTTTAATTATATTTTCCTACTATATGTTTGTATATATGTTTGTATATATATATCATGTGCCACAGTGGCCAGAAGACTGGGGCACATTGGATCCTCTGGAGTTGGAGTTGCAGGCAGTTGTGAGCTGCCTGATGTGGTTGCTGAGAACCAAACGCAGGTGCTCTGGGAAAGCAATTGACACTCTACACCATGGAGCCTTCTCTCCAGCTCCTGTTTTTATCTCTTAGTTGGCGTCTGGCTTCTATCAGAGTCTTGTTAGTTTGGTTTATCTGACCTTGACTATCTTTTCTGCATTTGTGAGTTTCTGGAATCCCCAACACGGAGTCCCCACCCTCATCTCCAGAGCTGTAGCCTGGAGAGGACCCCCGTGTTTCCCCGTGGCCATGCCTAACTGCATGTTGGTTGATCTGAGACGTGGCTGGAGATAGAGAAGCTTACCTGATTGCTGGAGCTTTCTCGAAATTCACCTTTCCAGCTTCAGAAGGGTGGGGCCTTGGGTCACACACTGCGTCAGAACCGGGAAGAGAAAATGTAGGAAGCGAGGCCTTTGACACTGTTCAGAGCGTTTCAGACACGTGCACAGGCGAATCCATTCTGCTTCCCAGAGCCAGCAGCTGCACCCCAGACGGTCACAACTCTGCTTCCAAGGAGCTTCTGCGCAGGAGAGCGAAAGTGCCCTGTGAGCTGGCTGCTGGGGCCGCCTGGCACTGCTTATACACACTCATTTCAAGCACGGCACATGCCTACAAACAGCATGTCTCAGGAGCAGAAAGACTACAAGTTCAAAGGCAGCTTGGTCTGCATAGAGGGTTCCAGGCCAGGCAAGGCTGGTAAGACCCTATCTCATAAAAGCTTACCGAAAAACTAACTAACTAAATTTCTAAAAAACTGATTTCAATGCGGTACATACATACAGTAGAATTTTATTCAGCCATAAAGAAATATGAAAATCTCAGGAAAATAGACGAGTGGGAAACATTATTTTAAGCTTGGTAGCCTGGGTTTAGAAAGACGAATGCTATCTGTACTTTCTCCTGTTTGAACACCAGCCTTGACGGTGACATACCCATGTCCAGCTGAGCTGGAACCTGGGGGAAAGCCAGGAAACCAGAAAGGGGCTCATGCGACTGGGGGTGGGGCATGCAGTAAGGAAAGAGGCCTGGAGATGATAGAACGCAGTGGGGAGGGCAGTGTAAGGCACAGCATGGAAGGGGAGGGCAGGGGATGGGTGGAAGACAGAGCAAACAACCAAAAGGAAACATGAACTCAACAACCCAAATGGAAATCTATTACTTCATCAGCTAATTTTAAAGCCAAATAAGAAATTAGAATAAAACTGAAAAGCTTAAAAAAGAAAAGTAAAGAAAACCCACCCGATTGCAGGAGGCGTGGTGGCCCAGACCTGTAATCCTAGTACTCAGGGGATGGAGAGGGCAGCAGGTCATGAGTTCAAGGCCAGGCCAATGGCTACAGAATGAAGCCTGGCCTCGACAAACTAAAACTAGCCAAGCAGTGGTGATGCAGGCCTGTAATCCCAGCACTTGGGAAGCAGAGACAGGTGGATTTCTGTTAGTCTGAGGCCAGCCTGGTCTATGTAGTGGGTTCCAGGACAGCCAGGGCTATGCAGAGACCCAGTCTCAAAAAACAAACAAACAAAAAAACAAAAACAAACCCAAAACCCAAAACAAACAAAAAACAACACCAAAAAAACACCACCAAAACCAAACAAACAAAATCACAGGGGGGAAAAGCAAACAAGCAAACAAGCAAAGCCCATCCAGATCAAACAAGCAGGAAACCCCTGGCTTCCTGTGTTTGTCTCCTTCTTCCTTTACAGGTCGCCTTTGGTAATTTGTTTCTATTGTGTTGGCTTGTTTCAGCCTTAAAAATAGAAGTTCTGAGCCAAGTATGGTGTGCACACCTGTAACCTCACCACTCAGGAGGCTGAGAGCAGATCGTGAATTTTAAGACAGACTGACGTACGTACATAGTGAGTGTGCCTTTAAAGAGCACACACACATCCAGATGTTGATGTGCATGCCTTTAGTCCCAGCACTCTAGAGACAGAAGCAAGTAGATCTCTGAGTTTGAGGCTAGCCTGGTCTACAGAGTCCCAACCAGGTCTACAGGACATCCAGGGCTACACAGATAAACCCTGTCTTGAAAACAAAACAAAATAAAACACAGCAGCAACAACAAACAAACAAAACAGAAAGCAAACAAACAAAAAAAGACACTGATAGACATTCATCTTAGGAATGTCACCAACCTGATTCAGCCCCTCTCAAAACAGTTCAGAGATCAGGAGAGGTTCGAGGCCCTGAAGATTTTGTGGGGGGTTTGTTTGTTTGTTTGTTTGTTTGTTTGTTTTTCTAGTTGGTCTCTGTCTAGGCACTGAAGCCTCCTTCATAAGGACATGGGGGTCTTCTCCCCACTGAGTAGATTTGCCACTTTGCTCAAATGTTTAGAATAGTGGGTGGGTAAGGTGTCCAGGAAGTCTAGAATGGTGAATTTCTTCTAGGACATGAGATCTGACCTGTTCTAACTTCTTTCTTTTCTCTACTGGTGCTCAGTCAGTCTCCTGGGCTCATACAAGCATACCTAGCTGTTCCTGTGCAAGCTGCAGCCCTCAGAGTTGAGAAAACTGCTTTCTTGTCCACCGAGTTCTATCTCAACCCACTCTGTGAACCTTTGCTCATGATCTCCCTTTAGCCAGAGGCAAGCTGACCCAGAGGTAACCCAGCACTTACCCAGTGTGGAGTCTAATCCAAGACCTGCCCATTGCTCCCAGGAGCAGACTAGTGGAATGGCAAGGTGGCCAGTTTACCAAGGTCAGGACATGTGACTGGCTCTGGGTCACTGCTCATCTGGGTGCTGCCTAGCCATAACCAAGTGGGCCAGGCAAGGCTCACCTCTCAGTGGGGTCCCAACGCCAGCGGGATGTGCAGTCTCGCCATGGCAGAAACCTGTCTTCCTTCCTGGATCTCTAAATGACTCTGAAGGTAAAGAACTCCAAGATACAATCTTAGCTTTACACGCTCATGCCTGAGCTTAGGGCTCAGAGACCTGAAAAGGGGGGACTGAGGATCTCTGGGATCCCCAGCCCAGAGGAACTGAGCCTGGGCCAGCCCAGGAGCCACACCCAGCCACTAGACCCAGCAGCTCTCCTCTGTTTCACACTGCTCTCCAGGGCTCCACACTCTCCAGAGCTTAGGACAAGGTTGCTGTGGGGCTAGGTTCTATCCCACAAGCAATTTAAAGTTTGGTGAGAGGCTTACAGATTCGACTCTACCCTATAGGCCCAATTAAACACCATGTGGAAATCCACCCAGAGCTTCCTCTTGCCATACAAAGTTCAGCTCAAAAGTTCTCTGGTGCTGGGTTCTCAGAATTCTCCTGGGATTTGATCACAAGGATTGAGTCAAGGTGGCTGCTACCTCAGAGAATCTACAGGTAAGAAAAACTAAGCCTCAGGCATCTTGATCCAGATTCCCCAGGTACCCAGACATCTCTTCACTTCATCTACTGACCCACTGACTTTACCCACCATCAACAACCTCCAGGATCCCCACCAGCCTTCCCATCACCACAGATAATCTCACAGATAAACTGTTGAGGGCTGATCTGGTGCTGCTATGTATTCAAATGCTAAATACTGGTCCCCCAAAATCTGGTTGCAGTCCCTTGAGCACATTCTCATGTACACCAAATAATGTTGTATAAACTTGGTTGGACAATCTTCTCTGACTGGGTAAACTAAAGTGGCTACAGCTAATTACTGGGGAGGATAGAGGTAGGCAGGGTTTCAGTTTTCACGCTGGGGGTCAGTTGTGGGTAGAAGATAAGGGCCGGGAGATAAAGAGAACGGTAGGAGAAAGAAGACAGGACAAGAGGTCTCCATTAGATGGGATGGACCAGGAGCACATGGCTAAGAGAAATGTGTATTGAGGAGAAATTGATAGAGCAAAACCAGCCAAGCGAGACTCAAGCACCAAGTGATTGGAGAGCACAGCTGGGAAACTGCCAATCTATTGCAGAAAAATAGATTAGGGATAATCACCCAGTAATTGTGCTAAACTGACCAGAATCGAACAAATTCAGTCTTGATTATTAAGAGGCTGGCTGGGTTATATTAAGAGCCAATAGAGTTAATTAATAGATTTCACAGCAACAATAAGCACATTTGGGAGGATGGGAGACACAGAAACAGGTTACTGTCTTCAGGGAAGGACCAACAGTGGAACTATCAGTAGACTGAAATATGACTGAGCAGGCCAGAAATCTGCCCAGGAGGCTAGACACTGGACTGTGTGGACTTAGTCCGGGATGAAGGCTAATAGAAATAGAAGCTAGAGTAGCCTTGGGTAACACTTAGATATGAGAAAAGGCAAGATTTAGAGAGCTGTCTGGGTAGCAGGAACAGGGGAGAAATGAGTCAGAGAAGGCTGAAATACCCCTACTAGGTTCAGGACATGTTCCCATCTTGGCCTACTGAGTATTTTAAACTGAGGGTGGCACTTACAGTTTGGTTCTGAAGTCTCCCAGAAAACATTGCTGTTAGTTTGGACCCAGTTTGGTGCTATTGAGAGATGGGAGAAACCTGAAGAGGCAGAGTCTACTGTGAGGTGTGCTGCTCACAGGAATGTACTTGCAGGAGACAGCAGAGTCCTTTCTCCTTCCTCCTCATCCACCATAGGGTGGATGTCTGTCCTCCCCCACATCTTCCCCACCATGGCATGCTGGCTCACCACAGGCCCAGAAACCAAATAACCATGGACTGACATCTATGAGCTGAAATAATGTTTTATCAGGATCCAGGGATCTAGCTCAGCTGACAAAGAGCCTAACGTGCCAGAGGCCCCCACTTCATGCTCCAGCATCACACACTGTGTATGATGGTTCATGTCTGCAGTGTCAGCACTCAGAACGGAGACAGGAGGATTAGAAGCTCAAAGTCATGCTTGGTCACGAAGCAAGTTCAAGATTGGACTTGGCTTCACGAGACCCCCATCTCAAAACAGCGTTCTCTTTATAGATTAATCTTCTCGGGCATATTGTTCTGTAGAGGAATTTTAATACAGCAACATGGCTCTAATTGAGGGTCAGACAAAGTGATGAATCAGAGGAAGATTTGACAAAATGAGTCAGAGATAGGATATGCCCAACACCCATGAGAACAGCACAGGAAAGGGAAACTATTCAAAAGCTGCAGAGGGAGGGAGGGAGGGAGGGAGGGAGGGAGGGAGGAAGGGGGGCATTGCAGTGAAGTGCAGTGCAGTGGAGTTGAGTTCATTTGTGAGTTCATGCAGTTCCGTGCAGGGCAGCAGAGACCGTTGGAGCTAGAGAATAAGGAGCCAGAAGATTAGAACAAATTGTCAGAGTTAGTGTGATTCCAAACAGAACAATTCAGTGAGAAGCTGAGAGAAACCAAATTGAATCGGTCAGCTTGGAGAGGAGTTTGAGCCAGAACAACTGACTTGAACCAACCAGCCGGAGTTCAGAAAGAACTAGAAAGGGTGAGTTTAACAGCAGTGAGTCTCCAAGATAACAATTATATCAGGCAAATACAAATATATTTTACATCATTTGGTTAATAAAAGTTGATTAAAACAGAAGAATGTGCAGAAAGGCATCTCTGACCTTCTCTTACTCTTCCTGCTATGGCGCATGCCTACCATCCTTCAACACAAGGGGATGAGGCAGGAGGATCACACTTCAAAGCTAGCATGGGCTACATAATGAGACATTGTCTGAGAGAAAGAATTAGAGACAGGGGTGAGGACCAAAAAGATGGCAGTGTGCGAAAAGGTGACAAGTTCAGTTCCAGAGACCTACATGGTAGAAGGAGAGAACCTGCTTCTGCAAGTTATTCCTAAGGGAATAACTTTTCTGTGAGCCATGTGTGCATACACACAGACACATAAACAAAAAAACAAACAAATACATAAATCTTAGTAAAAATGCTTTTAAAGCCATAGGTATGTGTCTTAATTAGGATTTTCCCCCCCATTTTTATTAGGTATTTAGCTCATTTACATTTCCAATGCTATACCAAAAGTCCCCCATACCCACCCACCCCCACTCCCCTACCCACCCACTCCCCCTTTTTGGCCCTGGCGTTCCCCTGTACTGGGGCATATAAAGTTTGCGTGTCCAATGGGCCTCTCTTTCCAATGATGGCCGACTAGGCCATCTTTTGATACATATGCAGCTAGAGTCAAGAGCTCCGGGGTACTGGTTAGTTCATAATGTTGTTCCACCTATAGGGTTGCAGATCCCTTTAGCTCCTTGGGTACTTTCTCTAGCTCCTCCATTGGGAGCCCTGTGATCCATCCATTAGCTGACTGTGAGCATCCACTTCTGTGTTTGCTAGGCCCCGGCATAGTCTCACAAGAGACAGCTACATCTGGGTCCTTTCAATAAAATCCTGCTAGTTGCTTCAATGAAGTACCATGACTAAAAAGCAAGTTGGGGAGGAAGTCATGACAGGAACTCAACACAGGAACCTGGAAGCAGGAGCTGATGATGCAGAGGCCATGGAGGGGTGCTGCTTGCTTGCTTGCTTGCTTGCTCCCCATTTCTTGCTCAGCCTGCTTTCTTATAGAACCCAGGACCATCCGCCCAGGAATGGTACCACCCACAACAGGCTGGTCCCTCCTCCATCAATAACTAATTTTAAAAATGCCCTATATGGGCCCTGAGCAGACCCTGTGTGCAAACTCCACAGCCAGCCCCACAACACCCAAAGGTATCTCCACTCCCAGGAGCTTCAACATGTCCAGGATCAGAGGATCCCAGGATCCCAGGAGCTTGGTCATGCCAGGATCTCAAGGTCTCAAAGGCAGCTTGACTCCCAGAAGCTCAGACACACCCAGGATCTCAGGATCACAGGATCACAGAATCACAGAATCACAGGATCACAGAGATATCTGAACTCTGAGGAGTTCTGACACAACCAGGATCACAGGAAGGACAGGCTCCAATCAGACATAGCCAAGGCAAGTAGCACTAGAGATAACCAAATGGCAGGAGGCAAGTGTAAGAACATAAGCAACAGAAATCAAGGTTACTTGGCATCATCAGAACCCAGTTCTCCCACCATAGCAAGTCCTGGATACCCCAACACACGGGACAAGCAAGATTCAGATCTAAAATCACTTCTCATGACTATGATAGAGGACGTTAAGAAGGACATAAATAACTCCCTTAAAGAAATACAGGAGAACACAGGTAAATAGCTAGTATCCCTTAAAGAGGAAACACAAAAATCCCTTAAAGAGTTATAGGAAAACACAATCAAACAGGCAAAGGGAAGGAACAAAACCACCCAGGATCTAAAAATGGAACTAGAAACAATAAAGAAATCATAAAAGGAGACAACCCTGGAGTTAGAAAACCTAGGAAAGAGATCAGGAGTCGTAGATGCAAGCATCACCATCAGAATACAAGAGATAGAAGAGAGAATCTCAGGGGCAGAAGATACCATAGAAAACATTGACACAACAGTCAAAGAAAATGCAAAAATCAGGTGACTCTGCCCTTTCCAGGATTAGCAGGAAGCGCTCCAGCTCCCTCTGGTCCAGCAAGGTGCTTATCTCAGCTGCTCTCCTTTGCTGGCCTGGGCTGCAATAGTGTTTCTGAAACCACTCAGAAAACACTGGCCTGCTTAGTTGGCAAAGACTGCCTGGTCCTATGACTCCGGCATCACCCTAGTTAAAAGAGAAGGAAGCTAGGAGTACTAAGGTTAGCAAAAACTAAAGTATGATAAAAATGACAATGCTCAATTAAAGTCATTTTTTAGGTGAAAAAAAAGGAAATGCAAAAAGCAAAAAGCTCTTAACCCCAAATATCCAGGAAATCCAGGACACAATGAGAAGACCAAACCTAAGGATAACAGGTATAGAAGAGAGCGAAGATTCCCAACTCAAAGGGCCAATTTCTTCACAAAATTATAGAAGAAAACTTCCCTAACCTAAAGAAAGAGATGCCCATGAACATACAAGAAGCCTACAGAACTCCAAATAGACTGGACCAGAAAAGAAATTCCTCCTGTCACATAATAATCAAAACACAAAAAGCACTAAACAAAGAAAGAATTTTAAAAGCAATAAGGGAAAAAGGTCAAGTAACATATAAAGGCAGACCTATCAGAATTACACCAGACTTCTCACTAGAGACTATGAAAGACAGAAGATCCTGGGCAGATGTCATATAGACCCTAAGAGAACACAAATGCCAGCCAAGGCTACTATACCCAGCAAAACTGTCAGTCACCATAGACAGAGAAACCAAGATATTCCATGACAAAACCAAATTTACACAATATCTTCCCACAAATCCAGCCCTACAAAGGATAATAGATGGAAAACACCAACAGAAGGAGTGAAACTACACCCTAGAAGAAGCAAGAAAGTAATCTTTCAACAAACCCACACAAACATAATTCCACCTCTTAACAAGAAAATTAACAGGAAGTAACAATCACTTTTCCTTAGTATCTCTTAATTTGAAAATTAATACCAATACATCCTAATCAATTGAAATTCAAAAATATGAGGAATTAGAAATTTGTCGGCTGCCATCCTGTGGTCTCTCTAATTTGGTAATGGGAGAAATGGGTCCAATATTGTACAATCCATATACACTTTCTGCTTGTTTGTACATGACAGTGTCTTGTTGTGTGCCACATAATGGTCTTGAAATCATGCTTCTATCTCAGCCTCTTTATTCATAGGATTGTTTATTTGATGTTTTTACACTATACTATGGTTTTCAGAATAGCTTACATATTTCAAAATTATTTATACAGCCAAAAGAAATGTAGACAATTAATTTGGGAGGTGGCTTGTAAGAGAACAGCAAGAGTGAGACTGAAGGCTTTGCTTGATATTTATAATTATTGTATCAATTTTGAAGAAGAGAACTTTATAAGTTACTCTTATTCTGAGATGAATGCTTTTCAAAATCATCACAGCCAATGAACCAGAACCTTACTCTCACCTAACGTCTGTGCCACCCTCCAAGCAGATCCATTGTTCACTGAAACAGTTAATGAATGACTTCATGGATAGACCATCTTAATACACACACCATTTCTTAAATGAATGTAACCTGTTCCCTGTGGTCTGAGAATGATGACAATCACTCAAGTCAAGTAGCTTTGACCGTAGCAGGAATTCTATATCCAAAAATCATGCCTACAATTCATTCCTTGGCACAACAGAACTGTCAACTCTTAGCTTATCTACTATGGAGGTAAAATCCTTTGGTGATGTGAGGGACATTCAAGTACAGCCTTATTACAATGAATTCCAATTCCAAAAACTGTTCTTATTTTGTGTTTGTACCACAGTAAGAGCCAAGATTTTAAGCTCTACTAAAAACAAAACAAACAAACAAAAATACTTTATTTATGTTCATTAAAAAACTAATAGTGATATATTGTTTTAAAATATCACACAGTTAATATATTTGGAGTTATTTAAAATTTTTATTGAGAAAAATGTACGTATTTTCAGTATTGCTGTAGACAAATATCTACATAAGACTGTTCAATTGATTGATGTTTTATATCAAAAAACTTTTATAATGTTCTATTTTATTGTTACAATATTTTATAAATATTAAAGAATATGATAAAAACCGAAAGGTATTGCAGGTTTGGGGGGGGGGTCTCTGGGAGGAGTTGGGGTACAAAAGGGAAAGAAGAATGTGATGTAAGTCTATTCCCTCAAAATATGTTTTTAAATGTTAACAAATTCAGATAAATTGAAATTATGTATCTCTTCTCATCATAATGCAATAAAACTTAAATCAAAGGAAAAAATAAAAATAAAAATGCCCTATATGCTGGATCTTATGGAGATAATTTTCTCAGGTGAGGTTTCCTCCTCTCATATGACTCTAGCTTGTGTGTCAAGTTGACATAAGACCAGACAGCACAGAGTGCCAGGAGAAATCTAAATAAATAAGCCTGACTGTTTTCCTAATTACTATACTAGTTCATTCTTTCTATCCCAGGATATAATTCTCAGTGACTTTCCATTTTCTATCAAACTTACTGAAATGAACATTCAGATTTAGCTTTTCTTTCTCTTACGATAAGCTCCTGAGGGGCTGGCGAGGTGAGATGGCTCAGTGGTTAGTAACATGTGCTGCTCTTCCAGAGGACTCGAGTTCAGTTCCTATCACCTACATAGGATGGTTCACAGCCACCTCTAACTCCAGCTCCAGGGGACTTGAATACTTCCTTTTCTGCCTGGCACCTGCTCCCATGGGCATGAGAGTATACATGGACACTTATTAATAAAAAATAAAAGCTGTTTATGGTTTGTTTACTTATTTCATGTGTATGGGTATTTTGTGTACGTATTTGTCCATGTCACATGCAATCCTGGTGCCCACCGTGGCCAGAAGGGGCTTCCAGTGATTTTAAACCACTGAGCCATTCCTCCAGCACATAAAGGCTTAAAAAAAAAAAACCAAAACAACAACAAAACAAAACAAAACAAAAAACTTCTACACCATGAAGAGTTGAATAAAGTGGTGTGCTTTTCTTTCATCAATCTGTCTTTCCATTAGAGCTCTAGCCAATGAATAGAAGGGGCTGCTTTCTCTCCCCCACAAGCCAGACTCTGAGTCTTAAAGGCTCTCCTCAGCGCGGGTGAGGAGGAGGGGTGCCTGTCTGGATGGCAGGGTGCAGCAGCCGCGTGGTTGACACTGATACTTCAGTGCATAATTTCTGTACTTCTGTTGTACCCAGCTGCACTGGTGTCTGCAAATGAATAAATCACTGGTGACAATGTCTGTGTTTGGGGAGTTTTCGGTAGATTGGATTTGTTATGCTTTGATATCAGTGAGTCATTCGTGCCAGTAAGAGGTACCGTTAAGATGGCTTTTCACGTTTTGTGCTGTCTATTGCTCCAAACAAATCTCCAAAGTGAGCGTGAGGGTTGTGGCAATGTGGTAAACACACAGACACAAATAAATGATATTTAAACTAGTAAATGAAAATATTTCTTGAATTTCGCAAGCCACTCATGTATACCACTGAGCCCAAGATGGAGGTTGTGGGAACACCACTACAATTACATCTGGCTAAGAAAAAGCATGGGGGACCAGACTTCTGACTAGCATCTGAAGTGGGGAGACACAGCTCACTTAAATTGTAGCATCCCCATTTGATGTTTGGAAGGCTGGAGAGTTACTTGTTGAGGACACAAGCAAGCAAGAGCGTGTGTGTGTGTGTGTGTGTGTGTGTGTGTGTGTGTGTGTGTGAGAGAGAGAGAGAGAGAGAGAGAGAGAGAGAGACAGACAGACAGACAGACAGACAGACAGACAGAGACAGACAGAGAAAGAGACAGAGAGGGGGGAGAGGGAGAGGGAGAGAAAAGAGTTCTGGAGATATCAGGGGAATGCCAGGGCCAAAAAGGGGGAGTGGGTGGGTAGGGGAGTGGGGGTGGGTGGGTATGGGGGACTTTTGGTATAGCATTGGAAATGTAAATGAGCTAAATACCTAATAAAAAATGAAAAAAAAGAGTTCTGGAAACAACTAGAATAGTAGTGGATAGGAACTTGGATTGTGAGCAGGGAGGGACCCTCCTACATGAGCATTTGTGAGATCTAGTATCTTTGTCTTTTGCCCTCTGGATTCCTGTAGCCTCCATTTTATCACACTTGCTTTCATGAAAGGCTGTAGGACAATTCTGGGGTTCCCCTCACTGTGTCAGTCAGAGCCTGAGGAGTTGCCGTCAGCCCTTCTGTAGCAGAGCATTCTGACTGATGGTGCCAGGAGCTCTTTTACACTCACTCTCACCTCCCAGTCTTGATTCTCAGCTTCTCACTTGGACTGATAGCCTCTGCTCTCCTCCTTGTACCCAAGTCTCAGCTATCATAATCCCAGCTTCCAGTCTCTGCCTCCTGCATTACCATGCTTCCGTCTTTCTCCCTCTCTTCCTTAGCTCAATGGCTATGCCTTGTGTTTGAGGTTCAAGACCCCTAAGAGACAGGTTTAGGGGGTTTTTGCCACTGGACAGCCTGTTTGCTCCCTGCCCCTGGGCCAGGTGGGTCCCTGTGGCTGAAGCTCTTTCTGGCACAGGGCATGGAAACTACACGAGGAGCCTCTCAGTAGCAGATGTGGAAGACCAGGTAAGCTAGGCTACCTAGGATGAAAGAGCAGGTCAAGCCAGGATGGTTTGAGAGCCCAGCATTCAGACATCCAGACCCACGTGGGGTCCTCACTCCTGTACGCAGCATGTGTCTACATGTGTGGTCTCTCTGCTGAGGGGGCTTTTTCTCCTCACCTCATCTGGAGGCAGCCTCCTTCTCCCTCCTCGGAGCGCTGGTTTCCTGACCTTACAACATCTTGCTCCAGCCGTTGTTTGGTTCTTTCCATTATGTGAGAGCTTGTACTGCTTCTCCTGATTGCAGGCAGAATCTCTAAATCCTTTGAACTGCATCGAAACCTTTCCAGGAGCCTTGGGAAGGCATGTGACTCCAAGGGGTATCGTGTCCACATTTGTGGTCAGGAAAACGCAACAAATGCGACTATCTCTCTGGGAAACACTAAGGGTCTGGGGCTCACATCACTTATCCTTGGCAAATCAAATTTACATACACTCAAGCACACATGTGGAATGAGAGATGCCCAACACGTTAAAATTTGTCTTGATAAATCAAAACCCAAGTATCTCCTGGCTGCTCTGGCTACAGGGCTTCCCTCCAGCGTGGAGTGAAGGCAGAAGATGTGCATCTCTGCAGAGTAGATTAGTGCTGCAGGCTCTAGACTAGGAGGGGTGGCTCTGCCTCCTCCCAAATTGCATAGTAGGTAGGCAGCTAGACCTGGCTGGCCTTGAACTCAGAGATCCACCTGCTTCTGCCTCCAGAGTCCCAGGATTAAAGGCATGTGCCATTGTCTTAGGGTTTGTATTGCTATGAAAAGACACCATAACCACAATTCTTATAAAGAAAAACATTTGTGGTGGTTTGAACATGCTTGGCTCAGGGAGTAGCAACTATTGGGAGGTGTGGCCTTGTTGGAGAAGGTGTGGCCTTGTTGGGGGAGAATGTCACTGCGGAGGCAGGACTTTGAGGTAATATATATGCTTAAGCTCTGCCCAGTGTAAGACATGATAGCCTTCTCCTGCCTGCCTGCCTTTGGATCAAGAGAGACCTTTTAGCTCCTTCTCCACCACTGGATGGATGCTGCCATGTTTCTCACCATGATGACCCTGGACTGAGCCTCTGAAACTATAAGCCAGCCCCAATTAAATGCTGTCTTTTATGAGTTTCTTGGCTGTAGTGTTTGTTCACAGCAATAAAACCCTAACTAAGACAACATTTAATTGGGGCTGCCTTATAGCTTCAGAGGTTCCGTTCATTATCCTCATGGCAGGAAACATGGCTGGCTGCAGAAACACATGGGGCTGGAGTGTTCTACATCTGATAGACAGGCATCGAGAGGAGACTGTGTGCCACACAAGGCTTAGCTTCATCATAGAAGACCTCAGAGCCAGCCTCCATAGTGACACACCTCCTCCAACAAGGCCACACCTCCTAATAGTGCTACTTTCTGTGGGCCAAGCATTCAAACACAAGAGTATACGGGGCCAAACCTATTCAAACCACCACAGCCACCCAGCTCAGTCTTTCCTTTCTTCTCCCTTCTCTCCTCTTCCTCCTTCCACTCCTCCTCTCTCCTGCCCATTTTCCAGTGCTGAGAATGGATTCCCAGTGAGGCAGGTGCCCTACCCCTGAGCCATCCTGTGTGTGCCTGTTTCCATGACACTAGAGGGTGCACTCCTGAAGGCCAAGCCCTGCCTCAGTGAGCCAGGCCTGGAATTCCAACCCTTGTGAGGTGGAGGCAGGAGGATCTGGAGTTTAAGGCCAGCCAGGAGCCTGAGCTAACATGAGACTGTGTCTCAAATTTTAATTAATTGATGGATAAAAAGTAAAAGAAAAGAACAAGCCCATTCTCTAGACCCTGTCCTGGGTCACACACTGTGAGTGAGTCCCAAGAGGTCAAGGGAGACATGCACAGATGAGAGGAAGCCAGAGGCGGTCATTTTTATTGGATGCCCAGTGAGGACTGAGGGAGATCACAGCCAGTTGCTTCACGGTGCTCAACAAGATAAAATGTAAAGACTATACATTTTTCACTAAGATCTCCCCTCCAAACCACTGAAGCACAGACTAGGTAGCAGTGGTGGGGCTTGTTGGCCACAGCACTGAAGAAAAGTAGCTGGGGAGGGGGCCTGAAGAGTCATGTAATCATTAAACAGTTGTGAACACCGCTGATCCAATTATGTTGTTCAGAGAAAGAGAGAAAGAAAGAGAGAAGAAAGGAAAGGATGAAAAATCTCAGTCAGTAAACTTCCATATAATTGGATCTTAGGGACGCTATCCCAGAAGGACGCAAAGTTTCTAAGCTGAGGACAACATACTTTCTGAGCTTTAAATGACTTCGGGGACTACATAGGTCCCAAAGAACTAAGTGGAATTTAAATTGACTTCTAAGGGCAATGTCCCAGCCTTTGCAGGTTGCACCCTGAGTACGGGGGGCAGGTGCTGGGGAGAGGTCCAGCCTGACCCTTTGGGAGTCACACGTTCTGAGCTCTCACTCCAGTTCTGCAGGCCCACTGCCTCTGTTTCTGATACAAGCACTCTCCACTCTTTGAGAAATCAGCTATTTTTGGTAAACATGTTCCCAAGCAAGGTAAGTGCAACTTTGATCAAAGCAATGGCAGACTTGTACAAGCAGAGTCAACACTTCAGATCAGCCTGTCTACAACAGAGGGGCCTGCGGCAGGGTGGCGGTATTCTAGAATCACACAGACCCATGGAGCTGCAGTAGTCCTTAGGCTCAGATCCGAGGAAAGAGTTGGCCAGAATCGCAGCAAGCAGTTCCTGAAACCATGTGCATTTTCTCAGTGGTAGAGCCCACATTCTGAAGATACCCATGAGCTGGATTTCTGAACTTGGTGCTGGTGACATCAAAGGAAATGTCTCCTTTACAAAACACAGATTTCTGGGGGGGGGGCATGAGGGCTGGACAAAGGAGAATGGAAAACCCAGCTGGCTACTGCCCTGCCCTGCCCAGTCCATATATCACACAGGCAGTGTGTTCTGTGTCCCGGGCTGTCTTTGGGACTATTCTCACTATCAGCCTTGTATTTGACTCCTGAATGGTGTTTTACCTCTAAGGGATACTTTCTATCTTTAAAACCTCAGAGGAAACAGATAGATTCTTGCTTATCTTCATGTTGACACCCAACCCTTCGTGGATGTTTGGAGGGGTGCTGTATGGAAGAGAGACTGGTTGTCCTGGGGGTGGGGTTTCAGATGACAGGGCCAGCTAGAGGCTACAAGAAGCACAGTTCAGTTCACTAGGACTCTGACAGGCAAGCCTGGGCTCCAGGCTTCTCAGGAATGTAGGAAGGAGAAACCACTGTCAGCAAGGAGACAGGTTGTTAAGTGTATCTAAGGCCTATTGTGATCACTGTGGTAACACAATATTTTACATTGATAGTACTGACATTGTTCAGGTAATTGTTCATTTTCACAACTAGTTCCTTACTGAAAACTTCAGCCCTCTAGGGTCAAGTACTGTGCCTTTTTCATTGCAATGTCCCCTAAACCTAGAATTATGTCCAGCTCATAGGCGATGTCCTGTAAGAGTCTGTTAACTCAGATTGAGTTACTATGGCCCTAACTTGGTGACAGTTACTGAGTCTACACACAACAGAACAGTGTGCCAGCCTGGCATAAGCACTGAGGAGACCCTGGATGAGCATCTGGGAAGTTCCTGTCATTTCAGTGACTGTGGCCATGAGTCCCTATGCTCGAGGTTGCAAACAAATGTTCATTATTGCTTTGAGGGCTCTGGTGGTATTGTTTGGTTTTGTTTTATCCTGGCCCAGAACAAAACCTAGGGTTGAGAGGAACTTAAAATTCTGAGGTGTTCATCAAGCTTCCCCAGAGTGACCAGGGCAGGCCTGGGCTCCCAGTGGAGAGACGTGTCAACGAGCTGGTCACTGTGGCATCAGTACGATCGCGCTGACTCCCAGAGCAATGCCAGTGTCCTAGAGCTGTTGCCCAGACTGCCATTGTCTCCAGGAAAGCACTGTTGTATTTTCCGAGTGGTTTCTGCTGGTTTTCATTTGAGTTGTCTACCTTTAGACTTTATTCTCTCCCTCTCTTTCTTTTTCTCCCTCTGTCTCTGTCTGTCTGTCTGTCTCTCTCTCTCCTGCGCATCTGTGTTATACATGTATGTTCAAATGTGTATGTGAACGTGTGTATGTGTGTATGTGTGTACGTGTGTGTGTGTGTGTGTGTGTGTGTGTGTGTGTGTAGGACAACAGTGAACACTGGGTGTCTTCCTCAATCACTCATTTATTTACTGAGTCAGGTTCTCCCAGGGAACCTGGGACATGATGATTTGACTAGCCTTGCTGGTCAGTGTGCCACAGGGATCCCATGTCTTTGCCTCTCAGGCCCTGGGAAGGTGTGCAGGCCATTATGAACATCTGGTTTTCTATCAAGGTGCTGAGTATCTGAACTTGATTCTCATGGTAGCACAGCAAGAACCCCATCCACTGGGCTATCCCCCTAACGCCCCCTCTCTCACACACACTTTGTTCTTTTAAAATGTGTGGCAGCATTTGAAAAGCTACTCACAGGAACAATTTCAGACTGGCGTGATGCTACCTTCCTTCGGAGGGGTCTGCATCTGCTTCTGCTGTGGATTTGAAAGCACTAAAGTCCTAGGATCACTGACTGAAAGCACTCACTAATGCCTGTACCCTCCCGAGTTACCTCAGTGCTGTGGTGCTGCCTGGGGTTCCATTGCAAAGGGGAGGGGTTTGCTTTGGATGGGTGCCCTGCACACTGGTCCTTGTGCATCAAGTCCTGTTCTTTCTCTCCACAAGGCTGCCAGTGGAGTACCAAGGTCTCTTGGACCCTTGTTTTTCCCAGAATCTTATCCAAATAACTTCTTCTTTCTCTCCAGTGCTTTATAGAGATGTTTTATACACTTTGCCGTTTTTTCTGAATTGTCCTCTGCAGGAGGGATAGTTCAGCTTAACTTGTTACTACATTAGAAAGTTAAATATCCCCCTACTGTGTATTTCCTAGAAGTGAACAATTCCATAGAGACTCCAAGATTGTCAAAGGTGCCTCTGGCTGCTTGGCAGGACAAGGCTTTGGCTTGGCTGCCCAGGAGCTTTGGGAGGAAGACAATGTTGATGCTGATTGCTGAGTTCCTGCAGGTTTCAAACCGAATGTACCATGGACAGATCCAATGAGACCGCCCCCCTGTCCGGCTTCATTCTCCTGGGCCTCTCTGCCCACCCAAAGCTGGAGAAAACCTTCTTCGTGCTCATCCTGATGATGTACCTGGTGATCCTGCTGGGCAACGGCGTCCTCATCCTGGTGAGCATCCTCGACTCCCACCTGCACACGCCCATGTACTTCTTCCTGGGGAACCTCTCCTTCCTGGACATCTGCTACACTACCTCCTCTGTCCCCCTCATTCTGGACAGCTTTCTGACTCCCAGGAAGACCATCTCCTTCTCGGGCTGTGCCGTGCAGATGTTTCTCTCCTTCGCCATGGGAGCCACGGAGTGTGTGCTCCTGAGTATGATGGCGTTTGATCGTTATGTGGCCATCTGCAACCCCCTTAGATATCCTGTGGTCATGAACAAGGCTGCCTATGTGCCCATGGCTGCCAGTTCCTGGGCAGGTGGTATCACTAATTCTGTAGTGCAGACATCTTTGGCAATGCGGCTGCCCTTCTGTGGGGACAATGTCATCAATCACTTCACCTGTGAGATCCTGGCAGTCCTGAAACTGGCCTGTGCTGACATCTCCATCAATGTCATCAGCATGGTTGTGGCCAACATGATCTTCTTGGCAGTCCCAGTCCTCTTCATCTTTGTCTCCTATGTCTTCATCCTTGTGACAATCCTGAGGATCCCCTCTGCTGAGGGGAGGAAGAAGGCCTTCTCCACCTGCTCTGCCCACCTCACCGTGGTACTTGTCTTCTATGGAACCATCCTCTTCATGTACGGGAAGCCCAAGTCCAAGGACCCACTGGGGGCAGACAAGCAGGACCTTGCAGACAAGCTCATCTCCCTCTTCTATGGAGTGGTGACCCCCATGCTAAACCCCATCATCTACAGCTTGAGAAACAAGGACGTGAGGGCTGCTGTGAGGAACCTGGTGGGCCAGAAACACCTAACTGAGTGACTGTCACAGTGCAGAACTTCCAACCTCTTCATTGTGTTTGTGAGGGAAGAGTGGTGCAATGAAGAGGAGCCACTTCCCCAAGGTCCAAGTAATGAACTCAGAACTAAGACTATAAACAAACTATCAACGTTCCTTAAGCACCAATGCTTCTAGTTAACAGGCTGGAAGGACAAGCCTTTACACCTTTGGAGAGAATGGCTGGTTGTCAGCTTTGTGTTCAACCTTAGTGGCGTCGTAGAACTACTCTTTCATGACCAGAGGCTGGCACAGATCTCTGGAAAGATGCTGACATGCATAACTAGGAGACAGATGCAAAGCCTGGTTCTTGCTGTTCACCGTTTGCCCTGCATGGACCTGCTGATGGCAGCATGTGCTCTAGTATTAGCCAATGCTTGTGTTTGACAAGAACAATGCAAAAGGGACCAGCAAGGGTAAAGGCGCACGCCGGACAATGTGAGCTTAGGCCTCACAAGGTAACAGAAAACCAACTCCCAAGAGCTGTCCTCTGACCTCCTTGGGCATGTTGTGACTTGTGTGTACATGCACACACACACACACACACACACAGAGTTAAATAATTTTGTAAAAGAGAAGCTTGGAAACTACTCATTCCATCACAGTAGCCAATGCCTCCATTCTGGGAATGCTTCTTAAGTCTTAGCCCCAGGAAAAAAAAAAAAAGGCTGTTCCTCTCAATAGTGGGACTTGTCTGTGAGGGAACATGGAGAACTGTGTGCCTTCTCTCTCCCCATCCCACCTCCCGTCATCTCAGTGGCACGGGCTAGCATGTCTCAGGCTAGTAGCTCTTATTGCTTTCTTCCCACATAACCTACAACACTCACAGCTGTAACATCTCCAGCAATCCCCAAGGTCATCCCTGATGATAAGGCTTTTTAAAAAGTGTATATACATAATAGTTATATATAGCACATGGGTATGAAGTAGGAGAAAGCAAATGGCTATACTAATCTTTGGGTCTATGGCCATCAGTCACCTCCGAGGGCTGCAGCATGGGGTGGTAGGCCGTGGTCTGCAGGTTCGGACACTTGCACTGCCAGCAGCAGCCTCAACATCATTCAAGACTGGATGCCATGGCAACCAAGAGAACTTTATATGGAAAAAGCATAGTGGCAGGTGAAAGCCTGACATCCCAGCAGAGATGACCCCTGATGCTGAAGAACTGACCAGTGTCCCCAAAGCCCTCTGGGAGCTGTCATAAAGGGGGAACTTGGAGTTGGGGACCACAGTGAAGAGGTCAGAGGACTCTGAGAGGGCAGTGCACGATCCATCAAGAGGTCTAGTTTGGCAAGGTCTGAGTAAATCTCCCTAATTTGTGGAGATCCCAGGAAAGACAGACTATTCCTGACTGAGATTCCCATCTGCCTGGTCCGATAGAGCCTTCTCACAGGTAATTCCATTAAAGGAAAGAAATGAATGGATTTTTTTTTTTGTACAATTGAGTATTTTTTTATCTTGAAGCAGATTCTCACCACATAGCCCTGGATGTCCTAGAACTCATGATATAAAGCAGGCTGGCCTTGAACTCACAGAGATCCACTTGGCCCTGAGTCTGAATCAAAACTGGGTACCACCACACCCATCCTGGTCTTGTAATTGTTCTATTTTCTTCTCAGCTTCCCTTTGCCACATTCCCGCCCCCTCCCCCGTTCTGTTCTTACTTTGTGAGGGGGTGGGGGTGTCTCAAATGTTTCAATCCTTTGGGGGATCATTTATTATGGAATTCATGGAAACAAGCAAACAGCCACAGATAAGAAACAAGGACATGAATGGGGAGAGAAAAAGTGAAGGAACACGAACAACCAGAAAGAGGAGAGGTAGGGGGGTGGGGAGGGAGCCTGATGGAGAAACGAGATGCCTGAGGAACTGGGGAGGGGAACCCATGAGAGCAAAATATAATGGCACACCTATAGGACTGAGGAGACCATGATGAAAGCCATCATTCGTATGGTAGCCTAAAAACTCTATTTGAAAAGCAGGGTGTGGCGGAACACACCTACAAGCCCAGGACTCAGGAGGAAGAAGCAGGAGGATCAGCAATTGAAGGCCACTGCCCGATACGTAGCAAGTTAGTGACCTTGTCTCCAAGAACCAAAAGGAACTACACCCATAAAGGAGCAAGGAAAGGCAGATAGGACGGCTTGTGCCTGTGAGCCAAGCACTGGAAAGACAGAGGCTAAAGGATGGCCATAAATGTGAGGCTAACCTGGACTACGTAGTCAGTGTTTGGCTATCCTGGGCTACAGTGTGAGATCCTGTCTCTCAAAATAGAAAAAAGAAAAGAGGAGAAAAGGAGGAGAGGGGACCTAAAACCATGAGCTCAGCGAACCTCTTTATAAAGCTCTCAGCCTCAAGTATTTCATTATAGAAATAGAGACACTTGGTGTGGATCCAGGGCTGGGGAAATGGGACTATGCAAAAGCCAACTTCCAACAGTCCCTAAGGCATCCATGACCTGATGCCTGCACAATTCCTCACCCCATGGGTTTATCACATGTAGTCTATGTCATATCCAGGAGGCAGCAATTATATCTAAGCACAAACTTCTTCTTCATTTTTACAAGTTATTGTTATTATTGGGTGTGCACGCACATGCCATGACAAACCTGAAGTGGTCTGAGAACATCTTCGTGGAATTGGTTCTCTCCTTGCATTTTAAAGTGGGTTCTGCAGATCCAACTCAGGGCTCCAGGGTTAGGCTTTCGTGGCAAGCACCTTCACCCACTGAGACCGTTTGCTGTCCCTGAGCATTCATGCCTGTCAGCAAACCCCCAGGCCTATGCCGTGGACACTCGAAATGTATGCCAGACCCCAGGAGTCTGCTGTGCCCAATCCAGACCGTAGCAGAGGTTCTGGTCAGTTCATGAGACACTAAAATAGATGAGGGTTTTGTGTGGACTTTCCAGGGGGAGACAGGAAAGAGAAAGCTAAGCTGTATGGAAATTGTCGTTGTCTTTGGACAGGGAATCTACCAGAGCTTCCTTCCTGACCTGGATCTCACTGCATAGTCCAAGCAGGCACCGTCCTCCTGCCTCAGTTTCCCAAGTGTTAGGATTCCAGGAGTGAGCCACATTAAAGCTCAGGGAAAAAATTTTTTTGAGTCAGGGTTCCCCTAAATAGCCCTGGCTGTCTTAGAACTCTCTGTGTAGACCAGGCTGGCCTTGGACTTACAGAGATCCATCTGTTTCTGCCTCCCAAGGCATGTACCACTGTGCCCAGCATGCACGGGGTAATCTGTAAGATGAGGACCCTGCTTTTAGTGTTTTTTGAACTAGCAGAGTCCTAACCAGCCCACCACAGAGAGGTGGGCCAGAGCCTCTACCAAGGCGAGGAAAGTGGTCATAATTCAGAAGAGAGGTTGAGGGAAGTGGGAAGTCTGGGGCTCTTTGCTGGTGAATCTGCAGTTTTTTGCTCTGTCTCATTCCCACCTCTTTTGCAAGCTCCAGAGAATCTGACTTGCTGTGTTAAGACAAAGTCTTGAAAATAGCTCCTTTTTCCTGGCTTAACTGAGTTGTGGAAATTGTATTTGTTAAGTGTGTTATAGTAAAGAATGGAGTTCACCTCTGGGTGGAGACATGCATTCGCCTCCTCCCTTAAGAGTAAATCCAGCCAGGGGTGTGTTCTAGGAAGGCAGGCTCACCTCTGTAGTGGACTTTCTTCTCCTAAGTTCACACCACCTCCTAGTGCAGACCCTAGGAGCACGACTGGCTGGGTCTGCCTGCTCTGAGTCCTGACTCAAGCAAGAATATTCCTCTTTTCTTCTCTTCTGACCTTTTCTTTTGGATACTGGTGGGAGCCTAAATATGCCTTTAAACCCTCTGGTGCTTTGACTTTTTTTACTCCTGTTTGTTTGTTTGTTTGTTTGTTTGTTTGTTTGTTTTGTTTCCCTTGGAGAACTACTCAGAAGAAATATCACTCCACTGTGAGTTCTCTCTCTCTCTCTCTCTGTCTCTCTCTCTCTCTCTCTCTTTCAAGACTTGCTCTGTGGACCAGGCTGTCTGTCTTAATTAGGGTTTTACTGCTGTGAACAGACACCATGACCAAGGCAAGTCTTATAAAGACAACATTTAATTGGTGCTGGCTTACAGAGTCAGAGGTTCAGTCCGTTATCATCAAGGCAGGAACATGGCAGTATCCAGGTAAGCATGGTGCAGAAGGAGCTGAGAGTTCTACATCTTCATCTGAAATCTTCTAGTGGAAGACTGACTTCCAGGCAGCTAGGATGAGGGTCTTAAAGCCCCATCCACAGTGACACACCTACTCCAACATGCGCACCTCTTAATAGTGCCACTCCCTGGGCCAAGCATATACAAACCACCACACTGGCCTTGTACTCAGAGATCCCTGCCTCTGCCTCCCAAGGGGAACTGTCAGCATTCTACAAGAATGGAAACTCTGCTACCATCTCAGGTGTTGGGCCTTATTCGGCCAGATTCTGAGGCCTAGTGAGGAAACCTGAGCCTCTGCTCGAGTTTAGAGACCTACCTTGCTCACTTCCATACTGGAGTGACTCAGCAAGACCTGCTTAAGCCTGCCTTTGCCAAGCTACCAATGGTGTAGAATAACTTTATTGGCCCTGTCAGTCATCCCACACTGTCACCCTTCCCTACCCCTTACATCATCTTACCTCACCAAAAATCCCCACCTCCTTCCTCAACCCTGTATAAACAAAAGACTGATACAATAAAACTAGTTCCTGCTTTGACAAGACTCCCGGTCTGGTGTGTTTGTTTTGGGCCACCAACACTCACCATCCTGCACAGCCCCTGGAGAGCCGGCAGAGAGCCAGACACTTGGGCACAGCAGGCTCCTGGGATGCAGCTGCTGGGCATCACAGGCGTACCTTTTTTGGGTATCCAAGACTTAGGTCTGGAGATTTGCGCACGGCCGTGTGTGCTCAGGGACCAGCAAGATGGCTTTCCTCTCCATCGTACGGCACCTGAGCACACAGCTAACTTCCCTGCAGGCCCGAGACTTACAGCTCGTCTGCCCTCTGAGTTCAACCACTTTGTCCCAAATGACAGGGCTTCAATGTTCTGCAGGGTGTGTATACATATTCACACCACCTTTTCTTTAACACATCACCATAGTGAATAAAGCAGGAAGTGCTGATTTTGTGTTCCTTGGCAATCTCCTCAGCCTCGCTGCACTGTGTGGTCCTTCTCTTTCTAGTCTAAGGAACTGTAGTAAGGTTTGCACGTTGATGATTCTAATTAGCATCCCTGCTAATGGCTAACAATGGGATGAGAAATGTAACTGTTGCTTCCTTCCCCCAAAACGTTCTTAAGTTCTTGAAGTCTGAGCATATATTGTTCAGACTCCAACATCCTCTATAGAGCTCTATAAAACCCAAATGTGCTCTTAATCAGGACACCAGAAAGAGAGAGAGTGAGAGAAGAGACACAGAAACAGACACACACAGAACTTGTTCAAGTGACTGTTTTTAGAGCTGAAAGAGGAAAACAAAGCCAACTGAGGGGAAGTTGCAGTCAGGGAGCCTCAGCCCATGCTGGCCACAGGCTCAGAGGCTATCAGGGAGCTCACAGTATTCCTTAGCAACCAGAGCCAGCCCTGTGTGTTCCTGGTTAAGGCTGATGCTCACTTCCCTTAGAGGCTCAGTCAGGCCCTGAGTAGGACCCGTTCCAAATGGAGTGGGTTGGGAGCTGAAAGGCAGGCAGGCTGCCTGCCCCTGTGCGGACACTTTCAGCCAGGCCTGCAGCCAGACGCCTGCCCTCCAGGTCTGGCTAAAGGCTTTTGTTACTGCTGGACACTTGGCTGAGTCTCCTCTCTTCAGTTTCTTTGTAAGAATGTGTGTCCACTCCTCCCACTACATGATGCATGGGAAGACTATGGAGAACAACCAGGTGAGAAGAATTGGCGAGGGCCACCTGCCACTCTTTGATTAGGGTTTCCTCTTCACTCTCTCCCCCATGCGTTTCCCAGAAGTTCAAGGGCAAGTTCACACCTTCTTACACCAATCCCCAGACTATTATAAGGTGCCATGGGTGGCTGGCGGCTTCAGCTACGGCTTGACTGCTGCAAACCTGCCATCTGGTGGACATTCTGAGAGTTGCTGGTCGTGAATTCTGCAAGTTTTTAGCAGCACCTCAAATGCTGAGGACCTCGTGAAAAGGCAGAGTTGGTCTCAGTGAAGCGAAAGTGGGTGAGATGCTACATCTCTAGTAAGCGTCCAGTCTGTTCCCGCCATGCTCTTCCCGCAGCGCTCAGAGTGGAGAGGCAGGAATGACACTCCTAGGTGGACAGTGGACGTTCCTTACCAAGTGTCGAGCCCCAAAGCCTTGAAATATCTAGATGCAGACTTTACTGTGTTCGCAGCCTCCTGGGGTCCCTTTCTTACATTTCGGAAAGATGTTCTGTATTTATTAAGTGCCCAGGTGGCTGTTATTTCTCTGCACTCACCACGACTACAACACGGGGAGTTGATGTCAACACTGCCAGATAATAATGCTCTGACCAGACTGGTTTATGTTTCTCAAATCACGATGTCCAGTAGCTCCCCTGCTCAGTCATGAGGGTGAGGAAATTCTGCCTCAAACAAAGCCTTTGTTTTTCTCTTAGGTGTATTAAGACACTAACACTACACCACAGGCTTTCTGGAAGGGAAAGGGGGTTTTATTGTTAATGTTGTTTGTATTTGTTTTGTTTTGTTTGTGGATTTTTCAAGACAGGCTCTCATATGGACCTAGGCTGCCTTCAAACTTGCTGTGTAGCTGAGGTTGACCTTGAACTACTGAGCTTCCCAACGCCACTTCCCAAATGTTAGTCCATGAGTCAGTCCTGAGTCGTTAGCTTGTTCCACTTTGCATTGTATGGACCACAAAAGCCCTAATAATATAGCCTTGTGATTTCCCCTACTCCTGCTTCTGACTCCTGACCCAGCCTCAGTGCTCCCTTGCTCCTCCCCAATGACAGTGTGTAGTGTGGTGTTCGCCTCTTGGAAAATTAAGTCATAAAATTATCTTTCAATAGCATTGGCCTCCGAGTGTCACCACCCAGCCACTTCCATAAATTAAAATACTCCAAGTGCACTTTGAGACATGAGTGCTCACTCGGTAGAAATGACCATGCAAGTCCTTCCATGTACTCATGAACAAAGGCCCAGAGAGTCTTAGTTACAACAGGCAGAGCTGAAAATAACCAAATAACCTGTAGGTATGTCCGAAGAGGGTGGGCATGGCTGTGCACTCTGTAAGGCTAGCATCTGGGTGGCTGAGCTACGATGGGAGAATCATGAGTTGGAAACCAGCCTGGACTAGTGTTAGATTCCTTCTCAAAAAACTAGTTGGGGTAAGGCGCTTGCTGCAGAGCGTGACAACCTGAATTCAATCCCTGGAACCAACATGAGCGAGAAGGAAAACCTACAAGTTTTTGTGGTCTTCATGCTTTTGTATGAATTTCCCATGACATACACACACACATATATATGTATATACCCACACATACACCACATTCATATATATACACATATGCACACATACACAAATATATGCACATACACACATGCACACACAAACATACACACATGCGCGCGCACAGGCACACACTAATTTTTGTAAGTTGAATGTTCATGCAGTGGAACGACACCTAGCAAAACAACTGAAAAATTATCAAAACAACCGACAAAACTATCAAAACAGGCTGTAAAATGAGATTCTCTCAAAAATAGTGTACTAAGAGAAAGAAGCCCAGCGTATGACTGGAATCCTGGAGTAGTCAACACTAAGAGGCAGCAGCCAAAAACACAACTGTTGTCTGAAGCCACGGCCAACTGACTATGTGAACACAGGACTCCTTGTGGAGGAGCAGGGGCTCTTCTGATCTTGGTTTTGTACACTAATTTCTTAAGGCCCATAGATTTGCATCTTAAAACAGTCTGCTTACTTTTACTTTAAAAAAAAAAAAATGTGGCCGGGCAGTAGTGGTGCGAGCCTTTAATCCCAGCACTTGGGAAGCAGAGGCAGGTAGATTTCTGAGTTCAAGGCCACCCTGGTCTACAGAGTGAGATCCATGACAGCCCGGGCTATACAGAGAAACCCTGTCTTGATAAAAACAAACAAACAAAACAAACAAACAAAAACAAAGCAAAACGTGTCTAGAGGCTGTAGAAATGCCTCCGTGGTTAACTGTACATGTTGCTCCTGCAGAAGGCCAGGGTTAGATACCCAGTGTCTATCACAAGAGTCTGTAACTCCAGTTCCAGGGGATTCAGTGCCCTCTGCTGGCCTCTGCAGATGCCAGGCATGTGTATGTTCACATACCTATATGAAAGCAAAACATTCACACGTGAAATCAATAAATCTAAAAAAAATTTTTTTAAAGATAAAGCATGCATGAGTGTTTTGCTTGCATGTATGTCTGCACACCACATGTGTGCCTTACTGCCCTCAGAGACCAGAAGATTCAGGGGTCAGATGCCCTGGAAACGGAGTTACAGACAGTTGTGAGCCACCATGTAGGTGCTGAGAACTGAACCTAGATCCTCTGAAAGAGCAGCAGAGCTCCTAATCTCTGAGCACCTCATCAGCTCCAGAACTTTTTTCCTGCAAATTATACATCAAAAATTGGTTTTCAAATAAAATAAACAACTCACTTATTAATTCTAATTTCTTATCTAATTGGTATTGTGTGTGTGGGGGGGTGTCCTCATGATCACAAGCTATACTCAAATTCATTATGTAGCCAGGGATGTCCCTTGAAAGTCTGATCTACCTGCTGCCTCCTCCTAAACGTTGAGATTGCAGGGTTGTACCACTGGGCCCAGTCTATGCAGTGCTAGGGATTAAGACCCGGACTTCATGCATGCTAGGGGCAGCCCTCCACCAACCCAGCAGCATCTCAGCCCCTATACAATCTTCCTCTTAGTTGATCCCATTAAAGCTATTCTGACTGCCCTCATTCTTATCTCAAGTACTTCTAAAATGCGGCCAAAGGCAAATAGATAGATATAAAACACAGCCAAGAACAAGATAAGACATAAATACAGCAGAGAAAGAAGTGCATGGCCACCGTTGCAAAAAACACACGCTCCTTGGATGCTGTCTTGGTTAGGGTTTCTATTGCTGGGATGAAGCTCCATGGCCGAAAGCAAGTTGGAGGGGGAGGCCTATTTGGTTTATGCTTCCATACACCGGTTGGTCATTGAGGGGAGTCAGGACAGGAACTCAAGCAGGGCAGGAACCTGGAGGCAGGAGCTGGTTCAGAGGCCATGGAGGACTGCTGCTTACCAGCTTGCTCAGCCTGTTTTCTTACTTTAGGGGCTGGAGAGATAACACCCAGGACCACCAGCCTCCAAGTGGCACCCCCCACAATAGGCTGGGCTCTCCGGCATCGATCACATATAAGAAAATGCCCTACAGGTTTGCCTACAGCCCAGTCTTAAGGAAGCGTTTCCCCAGATGAGGCTCCTTCCTCCCTGATGACTCTAGCTTTTGTCAAGTTGACATCAAAAGCAACTGGCACAAAGAGGAACGCCTCTTAACCACTGAGATATCTCTCAGGACCCCCAGAGAAGTTCCTAACCATTCAGATTCTAGGCTCTATCTGTCAAATTTTTTAATTCCATGATTTGTGGAAGGAAAGAGAAGTCTGGCCTGATAAACATTTCCCTGGTGTTTGTTTATTCATTTGTTTGTTTTTGTGGTGCTGGGAACAGAACGAGGATCTCACAAGCACACTAGGCAGGCATTCTACTGTCTAGCAACAACCCAGTCCTAGGTGTTCGGTGCTTTTAACTCTCTCCTGGGACTACTGAACTGCACAAGTTAAGCAGAGAGGAATGGGGGAATACTTCACTTCTTTAGAAGGTTAACTGTGTGAGATTCTTTCCACCAGCTTGAACTGATTTACAAAGTAGCGATTACTGGACTAATTAAAAACAACTTGTGTTTAAACATTTTCTAAAATCACAGCTGGATTTGGAGGCTCAAGCCTGCCTGTAATTCCAGTACTGAGGATGTGGAGGCAGGAGGGGTCAGGAGTTCAAGGTCATCCTTAGCTTCATACTGAGTTGGAGAGGAGTCTGAGCTATGAAAGATGCTGTCAGGGAAAAAAAGAAAGCAGAACAAGAAAAAAAAATTTTTTTGTAAAATCAGTGCTATTGAACCCAGAAATGAATTCGAAATGTAATGATTTAATATACATATGACAGATAAAAATTAATAGCATAAAGATGAATCACTTCTTAATATAGTAGAACTGCTGTTCTATCGACATTCAATTGGATGGTTTGCCTTTGAACCGTTTGTCATACCATATGATGCCATAAAACTCAAATGGATTACAGCTGAACATAAACACATCATGATTACAAAAAGCTCAAAAAGAGCAGAATGGCATATTTGTGCCAGCTGTGACAGACAGAGTGGTGTGCTCTCACACAGAGAGATCTCAGAGGTAAAACAAGTAGGCAAATAGATCGTCAAATAACAAGAGAGACATTTTTACTGAAGGGAGGTTTGTAAGGTCCCATTTGTGTCTGACTGTTAAAATATTATTTTATTTATTTACTCACATATTTACTGGACAGGGTCACTACGTAGCTGGCCTAGGGCATGTCTGTCAACCATCTGTCCCTCCACTCACAGACATCCCCCTGCCTCTGACTCAAGTGCTGGGATTTAAGTTGTGCATCACCACTCCTGACCTGACTAGTCTTTGAACATCAGTAGCGACTGAGGAATAGTCATTTTGCAAATAAATTCAAATCTGATAAGAACCTAACGCTATCTTCAGAAGGGCCTGTTCAATTACTCTTCACAAGCAAAGCATACAGCTCTGTAGTCTTTGGAACAATTTAAAATACCAAATAACTCGGGTTGGGGATGTGGTAGAGGGCTTGCCCCGCATTTACTTCCTTATAAATACACCTATACATAGAGACAGATACTCTCCAAAGGACAAGCAATCCTGTTGTCAAGTTGATCACTTTCATAGAGACCCTGGGATAAATCCTTTCCTGTCATCTCTGGACATTCATTTTTATCTTGCTGTGCCTTTGATTGGGAAAGCCAAGCCTAAGCACATCGCTCATGTACAATTTACTCAAGGCAGCACAGCCAAGCACTGCTCTCAATTATGTGCTGGGAAGGCGTGGCCCATCTGCTCTGTGCAGATATTCCCTCCTGGTGTCAGGCCAACTGCAAAATAACAAAGGAGCCATAGCTCCTTGTGTTATAGGTGGCCCCAGGATAAACCCTGTCTTAGGGTTCCGTTGCTCCAATGAAACACCATGACCAAAGGCAAGTTGGGGAGGAAAGGCTTTCTTTGGCTTATACTTTCATGTCACAGTTCATCATCAAAGGAAGTCAGGACAGGAGCTCAAGCAGGGCAGGAACCTGGAGGTAGGAATGGATGTAAGGACCATGGAAGGGTGCTGCTTATTGGCTTGCTCTTCATGGCTTGCTCACCCTGCTTTCTTATAGTACCCAGAATCATCAGCCCCAAAAAGCACCACCCATAATGGTCTGGGCCCTCCACCATCAATCACTAATTAAGAAAATACCCTACCTGCTTGCCTGCAACCAGATCTTATGGGACCATTTTCTTAGCTGGTGTTCCCTTCCCTCAGGTGACTCTAGTTTATGTCAAATTGACATAGAAACCAGCCCACACAAACCCTAAGTTTTAATCACTACTCCTCTGGCCTTACATCTATAATAAAGAGTCTCGGCAGTTATCAAATATTAGTGTATGTTTGATAATTTTTGTTTAACTGACTTTCTGACTGATAGGAAACTTTTAAAAGTTTTAGAAGTTTTGTGTTTACAGTAAAACTGGGCAGAAAGGATAGGTATTCCCGGTACATATGATGCTCCCACCACCTAATCCAGGATGATACATCTATTACAGCTGACAGACTACACTGGCATATCTTAACAGAGTCCACAGCTCCCAAAGGGGCTTGCTCTTGGCACCATAGGTTCTGAGGGCTTCCACAACGGTATAATAAAGTCTTGAACACTCTTGAATACATTACAGAACAGTCCCACCATTGTAAACTTCCTCTATGCTGGGCTTATCCCTTCTTTCCTCAACCTGGAGACTACTGATCTTTTTAGTATCTCTAAAGTTTACCTTCTAT
Organism: Mus musculus; assembly: GCF_000001635.26. NCBI lineage: Eukaryota > Metazoa > Chordata > Mammalia > Rodentia > Muridae > Mus > Mus musculus. The sequence goes on from NC_000070.6 coordinate 43,867,389, forward strand.
AGAATGTCAGATAATCAGAGCAGTGCAATGTGTGACCCTTTCTAGCTGGCTTCTTATATTAGCACTGTACATTTCTATTTCCTTTAGAAAGGCTTGGTAGTTCACTCCTTTTCAAAAGGTGCTGTATTAATATTCCACACTGGAGGTCAGTCAGAGTTTATAAAAATGCTTACTTATCAAATGGCATCTTGTTATGGTTCCAAGCTTTGCAATTACGAATAAACTTGCATGCAGGGACTTGTGTGCACATACGTTTTCATAAATCAGTCTTTGTTATTGTTTTGTGAAATAAGATCTCACTCTAGTCCAGGCTGGCCTAGAACTTACTTTGTAGTCCAGGGTAACCTCAAACTCCTGGTATCCCTCCTGCCTCAACTTTCCATATATTGGCATTATCAATCAATCTTGGGACAAAAATTTCTCAGTGCATTTTTGTTTTGTTTTGATCTGTTTTGTTCTTGTCACGCCGTCTTAATTAAATAGTTGTGTGAGGTTGCAAAATAAGCTATTGAAAACAAAGCATGACCCTTTGCAAACTATTCCTGTGTGTGTGGGGGGGGGGGGGCGGATCAACCAAAACAAAGTCAAACTACAGGAACACACTGAAAGCTCAACCCATGTGGCTGTTTTTGTCATCTGTGATTCCAAATGTCAAGTTTTCCCATTCACCCAAAACCTACCGCCTTGGAATTCTCCTTTGTTCTCTTGGAACTAAGAGACTGTTGTACTTTTGAACTTCTAAATTTTGTTTTTATTTTATTTTACGTGTATGGGTATTTTGCCTGCGTGTCTATCTGTGCACCACGTGTATGCCTGGTGCCTGAGGAGGCCAGAAAAAGGTGTCAGATCCCCTGGAACTGGAGTTACAGACAGTTATGATCCACCATGTGGTTGCTGTGAATCAAACCCTGGTCTCCTGAAAGAGTGGCCAGTGCTCTTAACTGCCAACCCATCACCCAGTACCCAGGTCTGAAATGATAACATAACTCCAGCCTCACAGGGTGGCACATGCCTGGACTCTCAGTACTCAGGAAGCGAAGGCTGAAGGATTGAGTTCCAGCCCAGCTTGGGCTTTCCCAGTGAGATCCTGTCTCAAACCCTCACCTCTATCTGGATTCTATTGCTCATAAATAAAATAATTTTTATTTTTCATTTACTAGAGATAGAATGTAGGGTTGCATGCTAGGAGAATTCTCTACAACTGAGCTACATCCTCAGTCCCGAAATAAATGTTTTTTTTTTTAACTTTTAAAGATTTTATGTTTTTATGTTAAATATTTTAAAAGGCTAGGTGTTGTAGTGAAAATTAAAGGACTTTGGTTTCTTTTAAAACACAGAAATATTGTAACACTATGTTTTAATTTTAATCCCAGGTGTAGGGTTGTGGGGCTGCTTCAGACTGTCCGAAGCAGGTGACTATGATTTGCCTCATGCTCTAGCAAAGGCATGATTTTACCAGTTGCAGATAGTTTCTGCGATTGTGTGACATTTGGAAATCTGGGGAATTTTGAGAGGGTATATAAAGGCTAGAACCTGGAGAGGTGTGGTGGGTTGTTGGTGGGTTGTTTGTTGTTGTTGATTGTTGTTGGTCATAGTTTAAGGAGTCATGCACCAAGAGGAAACAAGAAGAAATTAGATATCCTGACATGGAGATCAAGCTTGCCCCAAGAAACTCGATGCCCCTAATCAGCAAGAATAGTCTAACAATAATGTTGCCCCCTTTTCAGCCCCTAACTTTATTCAGGGATCGCTTTCCTTTTCTCTCTATCCTTTTTCTCTCTCTTATCTAGTCTTAGGCAATTGAAAGGGTGGAAGAAAAGGTGTGGATCAGGGTGGAAAAAGAAGAGCCCTCAAGACCAGCTACAGGGTGTAATGGTGCACACCTTTGATCCCAGCACTCAGGAGGCAGAAGCAGGCAGATCTCTGTGAGTTTGAGGTCAGCCTGGTCTACATAATGAGTTCCAGGATAGCCAGGACCATGTAGTGAGACTCCGTCTCAAAATAAAAACAAAAACAAAGCAAACAGTAACAACAACAAAGCACTTTTAATTATGTGTATGTACATGTGGAGAAATGTGGAGACGAGAGCTATGAGCAGCAGGTCCCACAAGGTGCCAGAAGAGGGCATTGTATTCGTCATGAAGAGATTAGAAAATACAATGAATTATCAAGATTAAAAGCAGTCACTGAAAATCACTGCCAGGATTACCCAGATGTTGGAACTGACTGGAGCTGAAGTTACAGGTAATTGTCAGAAGCCTGTGTATGAGTGCCAGGTTTAAACTTGGGTCCTCTCCAAGAGCAGTATATCCTCATGACCACTGAGCCCTTTCCCCAGTCCCTGAAATAATTTAAATTTAAATGTTATAAAAATGAATAAGCAAAAGGAACAGAGAACAGGGTCAATCCAAGGCACACAGGCTCATGACTTTGTGGAGCTCCTTGGAGGCAGGCAGAACGTTGTCCAGACAACTCAGGTTGAGGGCATCTCAGGTTGGAGAGTACAACGATGAATTTTGTAACATGTTGGTGTTGGATGCCTTGGGGGATAGACTTTTCTTGTCTGAGAGTTCACTAGAAGTGTCAACAGGCCTCCGTCACGCTGGTTCTGCTTCAAAGCAACAGGCAGGCCTTCTAAGGTTCTCCAAGGCCACATTCCCAGTTTTTAAACTAACAGTAAGCATGATGCACAACTGGAAAATATCATCTCTGGCTGGGAAGCTGCTTCCTAGCAACAAGGTCTAGTCAGTACGCTCTGATCTTTAACGGATAAACAACGGCCCCTGCGCATCCCGTTCCCACTGATTGATTAAAACTCGACCTTAGTTCAGGGAAATCTTAATTTAGTCAAGGCCATTTGCAAGAGTCTTACCCAGTTTTGAAAGAAATTTATAGATCCGAAGCCAGAAGTTGGGCCTGAGAGAAGGGAGGACACCTGGTCCTCAGCTGTTGTTTTTAGCCCCTGTTGACACCTATATTCCCGTCTGGCTTCCAGTTGTACAGGCCAGGAGCACAATAGCTTTAGGCTGCCCCTCCTTCTGAACTGTAGGTCTTTCCAGGACCTTAGCCTGCTAGACTTTTAGGTTGCCTTTTGTGAAGGGCATAGAAAACACCCATTTTCTCTGGGGAGTAAGACAAGACATACGCTAGAGGCTGCATCTATTCAGTGCCCTCACGTGCTTGTGTGGAGAGAAGTGTCTTAAGCTCTGTTACTTCCTTGGATTCCACATGGGAAATAAGGCCTGTGACCCACAAGTGCCTCCCACACAAGCAACCCCTTTTTCTCCTCTGAACTTCTCCTCCCACACTGGAGGAATCACATCATTGGACTCTGATGAGGATGTGAAGGGCTGTTTCTGACTGATCACAGAATTCTTCTGTGCCGGGTCCATTGGTATGCACACAAATCCCCTCAGTCGGTAACAGTATAACCTGCACCCTGAAGAAATTAAAGTTAATCTAAGAAATCCTAAGCTGGAAGGGAGGAGCGCTGGAGGGACAGCTACTCCAAGGGAAGATTTCTCACTCGAAATTGCTTTTATAATTGCCTCACAGCTAAATCTAAATCTATGTATGTATGTTCCCTGGCTTTCATTCCAGCTCTTCTTTTTAAAAGAAAGAAGTGTGTGTGTGTGTGTGTGTGTGTGTGTGTGTGTGTGTGTGTACACAAAGGTTAGAGAGGGCATGAGGTGTTCTTCGAATGGTGGAGAAGAGCCAAGACCTTTCCTGTCCCCTAGTTCTGGCCTAAACTGTAAATAAATCCATTTCCTTTCACCGAAAAGGGGAGAGAGAATTGAGTGAAGAACCCAGGCCGGAGTTGCATGGAAGGATTAAGCAAAGGCAAAGAGTAGGATGTGGCTGGAGTGTGTGGCTGCATCCAAGGGACAGTGAGATGTGGCTGGAGTGTGTGACTGCATCCAAGGGACAGTGAGAAATGAGGTGGTCGGAGAGGCTATGGAGGCAAAACCAGAGAGACACTATAATAAATGTGATCCTTGTTTCCTGAGTGGGGTGGGAGCCTTTAGAAAGCCCTACAGCATAATAAACTGAGCTGCTTAAAAGGGTCACTATAATGGCTTTATTGAAAAGACTGTAGGGACTAATGGGTGAAAGAGGTCAGCTAGGAAGCTACATCAACAGGCAAGGCAAGGCAGAATGATGGACTAGTGTGCGGCAACTGGGGTGGCTGAGTGGCCTCTGCTGTTTTTGGAGAAGTGTCAGCTACCCTCTGTGTGATTATTGTCTTTGTATAAGTCATTTTATCCTTATCCATCAGTTTGATGACGATGTCTAGGGTGAAATTTCTTTGAATGTTCCCTTCTTAGGGTAGACTCGGATTTCTGGGTCCTTTCCACCCATTTGGGAAGTTGTCAGGTACTGGTCTCTATATCATTTTCTGCCCTCTGATTCTCTTCTCCCTCTCAGAACCCAGCTAGGCACACATCAGACTGCGCACATCAATCACACACTGTACCCACTTCCTTCCTGCTCATCTTCTCTCCATCCCCTGTTCTTGGGACCTAATCATTTTTATTGATCTGACTTCAAGTTATACTATCATTGCCAATGTACAGAATGTTAAATTCATGAATTATACCTTATTTATAGGTTTTGGGCTCCCATTTGGTTCTATTTCTACAGTTTCCAGTTTTCCTGTTGCAGTGACAAGCCACGTCCTAGGAGTGGGAAGTAGGCTTTTATGGAGCCTGTCCTAGGTCTCATGTAAAGTAAAAATGAATTAGTCATGAAGAGATTAGAAAATACAATCAATTATCAAGATTAAAAGCAGTCAGTAGAAATCCATGCCAAGATTACCCAGATGTTGGAATTAGTAGACTAGGACTTTAAAGCACTTGTCATACATACATTTAATCATATAAAAGAAAAATGTGGTGACATCGCTGAAACAGATGTGTGATCTCAGGAAATCCTCAAGTAACAACCACATGCCAGGAAAACCAGAGCAATAGTGCTTATTATACACACACACACAATTTGCACTCCAAACACAAAATTCATGTATATATCATACAATCAAAAGTTATCTGCCATATGAAGAAAAGGGGAAATATTACTCAAAACTGGAAAAATCAATACAAATAGATGTAGAGACGACAGAGTTATCAAACAAGGACATTAAATAGCCATTATAAAAAATAACAAATGTTATTTATATATAATATATATTATATATAAAGAATAAAAATAGAAATATATTTTATATATAAATATATATAAAGAATATTAATAGAGAAAGCATACATATTATTAGGAGGGGTATAGAGACATGCAAAGACACAAAGGGAACGTCGATACTTAAAAAGTATAAGGCAGTGGGACACTTTGGAAGCTAAGACAGGATTTCAAGTTTGATGCCAGCCTGAGCTACATAGGAAGACTCTATCTCAAAAGGAAATAAAAAGGAGGGATCAAGTCATAGGAAAGTACACCACAAAACCATCAACCGAAAGATTTGTGGAGGGGCCTGGGGATATAGCTCAGAGGTACAGCACCTGCTTATCGCTGAGGGAACCGGGTGAGGCCCCTGGTTCCGAGGTTTAGCTGAAGTGGCTACAGGTGTGAAAGTCTAAGGCAGACTGGAGAAGCAGACACAGGAGAGACGATGCTCTGCTAAGTCAAGCACATGAAAGGACACGTGGTGAAGGATTCATTGCTAACAGCACGCATGCATTGGTCCACCTTACATTGCATAGCTGAGCTGCATTTGCTGGGATGTCATAGAAATGCACCAAAAAACTTCTGGTGCTGTGCTGCAGCTTCTTGCCGCTTCCAAGGCCCGTGGTGAGGCAAGGCCACGTGGAGGACACGGGATGTTTGGAGGGTATAAATAAGATTCCACAGAGTGACAGAGACAGAGCTTGGCTTGCTGGTACAGCTAGCTGTGCAATGCTTGTGGGGCTCCCTGAGAGAGGCACAGCTGAGAGCTTCTCCTGGTGTTCCTGTTGGTCCCTCCTGCTGACTCCAGCAGAGGCTGTGGCCCAACTGTCCCTGCTAGGTCTTATCACTGCAATTGCCGACACAGCTCTACCAAACTGGACTGCTGGTGTATCTGTGAAGTGTTTGTGAGTGGATCAAGCTATTGCTGCCTGCTAACCTGTGAACTCAACTGCCGATTCCTAGACAACACAGACGGGAGTTGCTCCAAAGAACCTTTCTAAACAGGTCCACTTCCTCTGTATCCTTTCTTTTCCAATACCTCTGGTGGGTGATGGGTTACAAGGAAGGTTAAAGCATTTAAGAGTCATCAGTAAAAATAGGATTTGAAAAAATAAGAGCTTCAGAACAACCAATAGTTGGTGATTAAGTCTATCTAAAAGCACCATATTGATCTCTAAGCATCGATCGTTTTAAGTGACACGTGATCACACCAGCATTGTAGGGCAGAAATATAGTATGAGCTCCAAGGTGAACCACACACTTTTCCTGACAGCTACACTTTAAATAAAGTTAAAAGGAAGAGTGGTAGATAAACGCTATACATTTGTCACAGCACATTCCCAATAGTGACTCCGCGTGTCAGCTCGGGCACGCCCATTGTCACAAAGGTGCCAGGTGGTGGACATTGGTTGTAAGAGAGGCTGTGCATATGAGGGGCACTTTATGTTTTAGTACCGTCCATTCAGCTGGGCTATGAGCCTAGAACTGTTCCAGAAAGTAAAGCCTTAGTTGATAAGGGAAGAGGGTGGGGCAGAAACGATGTAATACAGTCCTCAGTGGTGTTTTGTTTTGTTGACAGGGTTTCTCTGTATAGCCCTGACTGTCCTGGAACTCACTTTGTAGACCAGGCTGGCCTTGAACTCAGAAATTCACCTGCCTCTGCCTCCCAAGTGCTGGGATTAAAGGCATGCACCACCACGCCCGGCTTGTCCTCAGTGTTTTTAATAAAGAAAGTCTGTTGTTTTGAAGAAGCACAAAGTAGTAGGGGCAGAGTGGGAAATACGTTCAGCCAGTTAGCCCCATGGCCTGAGTTCAGATATCTCAATTATTCACTGGGTCAAGCACTGTCTGAGACATTCTAAATACAATATGAGACTGGGTTCCTGTGCGCTTGATCAGGAAATCAGGGCCAGCCTTGGCTTCATTGTAAACTCAAGGTCAGCCTGAGCTGTATGAGATCCTGTCTTCAAAATAAGTAAATAAACACAATACGTTCATTAATCTTATCAAGAAGGCCAGCATGAGGGTTGGGGTGGGGGGGAGGCTCAGAAGTAAAAATGTCCTCACCCACAGACACGGGGCTAGTCGGGAGTAGTGTACAATCTGGACTCGAGGAGGGTGTCAAGACTTTGTTCTTTTCATTACAGTCATAGTTACCATCTGTCGCAGGAGAAAGCTGCTGTTAGTGACCTGAATAGAGGAATCTGGAAATAAGCAATTGGCTTCACTTCTGAACAGCAAGTCTCTAAACTGGACGAGCTATCTGTTCAAGGGCCAGGTAGCCAGGAAAAAGGGGGGGGTGGGGGGTGGGGGGCGTTTCTCCACAATGAATTCGCTTTGATTCCTAGGTCCTCTGGAACATTCTCCGGAGTAGCTGCTCAAAGATTCATCTCCAAATCCTCTCGAACCAATTCTGAATTTCAAGGCTCTCTAAGTCTAGTCATACAGGCTGCCCTGACCCTTTCTCTGAGTGCAATAGGTATTAACAGCGAAGCCAGCCTGTGAATCCGTGCCCTCAGCAGAGCCCTTTGGCTTTGAGGGGAGGCCAGGTAACACGCCTTCTTTAGGTCGAGGCAGCCTTTGGACAGGATAGTAAGAGTGTTCTGGAGGATTCAACTAGGGGTGCACGCCCTACAGTTCAGCTTTGACTTAGCCCTTGCAAATCAGACGGACCTGCAGAGTGATCTCGGCAGGCCAGTCGCCCCTGAGCTGCGGGCTCCCCACCCCCTATGTGCCCCGACACGGGACAGAGGCATTCCACAGGGGTCTCCAGCCTCTGACTTCCCGTTTGAAGACCGCAGCCCGGGAGCCCGAGTCCGAAGGCGACACACAGCTGGCCCATAACAAAGAGCCAGGGTCCAGGGCGCGCTGCCGCCCCCCGGGAGGTTTTGAAAACTCTGAGCGGCCGGGGCGGGGCTTCAGCGAGCCGCAGCCAATCACCAGAGAGCCAAGGCGCCGGGGGCGGGGCCTGGTGCCAGGGGTTGCTACGGCCAGGCTGGGTCCGAGCATCCCGCGGCTTCGGACCCACCCGGCCCGGACATGGCGAGCGTCCGGGCCTCCCCGCGCAGCGCGCTGCTACTTCTGCTGGCCGCGGCGGGGGTCGCGGAGGTGACGGGGGGCCTGGCCCCGGGCAGCGCGGGTGAGTAGCCGCGGGAGCCACGATCGGGGCGGTCCTGAGGAGTGCCTCAGCGCTCCAAGATGGCGCGGAGCCGGGGGCGGGGTGCGCGTGCCCCCAGACCCGCGGGCGGCGGTCAGGAACGCCGGGCTGGAGCCCGACCCGGAGGCCGCTCTCCGCCCTCGTCTTCTTCTCCCTGAAGATCTTGCGAACCCTGGGGTGGTGACTGGGGTTCGAGGCCTTGTTCTGTCACCTCCCAGACAGGGGCCCCTTGCCCTGCCGGACCCTGGTCCCTGGCCAGGGTCCCTGTCAGAAAACAGGGAGGTGCCTGGGCTCCGGATAGCACCGCTGGGCGGAAGGGATACGTAGGTGCAGCTCCCCTGCTGCTGCCCAGTCAGTTGTTGTCACTTGTTAATTTGACTGACTTGGCCTGAGTGGCGGTGAACTTTGATAGGGTCCACAAGGTTGCCTGGCGGGTGCACCGTGGGTCTGAGACCCGGCTGGGGGATGGGGTAAGGTGGGGTGGGGGTTGACTACACATCGATAAATCACCCCGTGGCGGCTTGGCTTCGGGAGAGAGGTGTGTTCTAGGGCTCTGTTAAAGCAGTTGCACCAGAGATGGATGGAAAGCTTGACCGCTTAGGATTGTCCTTCCTGCGCTTGCTCAGCGTTCGGATGTGACACGAACTCGTGCTTCCCGGGACACCTCAGGCTGATAGGTGGTGGAAGACAGGAGCGCTAAGCAGTTTGAATTCAGGCAGACAGGTTCAGAGGAGAGATGCGGGTGGGGCTGCATGTGCACAGAGGAACGTTGACATTCACCTAGAAGATGAGAAAAACCGAGTGTCTACCTATACTAGCCATCGAAAGATGAATGGAATTTTTATAACAAAAGTAACGGAGGAGTGTGTTGCTTACAGGGAGAGGCACTCAGGGGAAAAACATACCCAGTCTCAAGGAAGTTTTCAAGAAAGCCTGAGAAGTTAAAATTAAGGAGTTTTGGTTGATGCTTTATTTATTTATTTATTTATTTATTTTAAAGGAAGGCATTTGAAGAAGATTGTGACAGGAACCTGGGATTAGTTAATTATTTGAATTCTAAATTTAACTATAAACTAGTAAGGAAACCAATAGAAAAGGGACGAAAGAATACTGTGAATTCTTGACTAATCCAGCTTATCTCTCTGTGTTCTAGTTAGTCCAAAGATGTCTAAAGAATACTAGTTACCCCCTTCTTATCCCACTGTTGTGGAGTAGGGCTTTTAGGAAAACTTCAGTAAGTTACTTAGCCTTAATCTTTTTTTTTACTTTAATATCCACATTCTTATATATGGTACCGTCTACATCTATGGTTCTCAACTTGTGGGACGCCACCCCTTTTGGGAGGTCCGATGATCCTTTCACAGGTGTCACCTAAGACCATCAAAGACCCAGAGATGATTATGATTCATAACAGTAGCAAAATTTAAGTCATGAAGTAGCAAAGAAAGCATTTATGGTTGAGGGAGGGTCACCACCACATGAGGTGTGTTAAACGGTCAGAGCTTTAAGAAGGTTGGGTACTTCTGGTTCAAGATTTTACTAAGAGGATTAACTGAGGTATCCATGTATAGCATGTAGAATAGCAGACACCAAAAGGTTAGCTCTTAGATGTATTTGGACAAGCCAGGTGTAGTGGTTTACACCTGCAATTCCTGGAAGGCTAAGGCAGGAATATTGCCACAATACACAGGCCAGCCTGGGTCACAGAGTGATACCCTGTCTCAATAATAAAAAAACAAACAAAAAATGAGAAGCAGAAAAGGAAAGACAATTAAAAATAAGACAATGTAGGCCAGGCTGTGGTGGTGCACGCCTTTAATCCCAGCACTTAGGATGCAGAAGCAGGAGGATTTCTGTGAATTCAAGGTCAGCATAGGCTACAGACAGGAGGACATCCAGGAAACCCTGTCTTGAAAAAGATAGATGTATGTATGTATGTGTGTATGTTTGTATGTATGATGTGGGTGAATAAAGCACACTACAGTTGTAGCCCATCGAATTAATTCACAATAAAAGGTCTATGGAGACCTTTCACAAAGACATTCATTTGCTGAGAAACTAGAAAATTACTCCCGGGTGAGAGTTTCTTTTTGGTTTATAGGAATGTTATATAGTCAAATATGCTGAAAATAACTGAATTAATACACCTTAAAAGGGTAAACTTCACAAGATGTGATTTATATCTCAGTAAAACAGCTGTGGAAAGAACAAAAGGCTTGCTATTTAACGTTCTTTATAGCACTTTGGAACACACTGGGCTGGTTATTTCCAGTAGCCCTTCTATCTCTTAGACATCTCTGGCTTCATATGGTTTGCACTGTTTGATAAAAGGAGAAATTCCAAGTTTGATTGTACATTGAGCCTCACTCCTCGTGCTAAGTTCTGGGAAGCATATAGTGCCGGCTTCCCATGTAAAGGGCATTGGATAATGTACTGGACAAAAGCTTCCACTGTGGGTCTGTAGAGGGTCTGAAGCAGAAACTGAGAGCACAATTATTAAATTGTGTTTCAGTGAAGGCCTGGTTTGTAGTCCTGTTCAGGCACTCTCATTTCTCCTCTCATTACCCCATCCAAGACAGTGTCCTCTGGTACAAAGCTTTTCAGGTCACTGACCCCTCCAGTCTCTGCCCTGGCAGTGCTGTTGTTGGGGTGGAGGTAGAAGAGTGTTGCAGCTTGCTCAGTGATTGTCTCATTGGAGGATGTGATAAGAGCCCGTGTTGCAGGCCCAGGGTCTGTGTCTTAGGGCAGGCATGTTAGTGGCTCTGTTTCTATTTAAGATGTTTTGTAATAATACAAGAGAGAGAAAGACGTGTAACATTAAGGGCCAAGTTTCAAGGAGTTGACATTTGAGGGATTATGTAATAGCCTAGACTCCAGAAAAAGAATGTAATGAATTTTAAGTTAGAAAAAGGAAACGCCTATCTGGAGGAAAGTAATAAAAAGCAGATTTTCCTCCTGCTGACTATCTTGGCCCCTGATATAGAAAGAGTCAGCGCTGGTGACAGCCAGATTGGACAGCTTATCCTGGCATACAATACAGGAGTTCCTCTCTAGCATCCATAGACTTAAGCAGTCTTTCATTAATCCTACTTTTCATTGTTTGACACTCCTAGGAGTGAGAAGATGTCGAGGAGAAAGGCTTTGTTATTATAAACTGACTGTTAAAAAGGCAAGACACATTGGCCTGAGGCTTGTTTACTTAGGAAACTCTGCCTAGTTATGGATGTCATAAGTTCTAGGTAATAAATGGTAATAGAATGGAGAATCGGTAATAAATAGATAGAATGATTTCTGGGTATCAGTCTGGTGTGAAGACACTTAACAACATGGTAACAGAACTGTGTGAGGGACAGAGTGTGTCTTACGCATTGCTGACAGGAACAGCCTTTTAGAGAAGTGACACTCAGAGTGAAGATGGAAGCCATATGAAAGGTGAGAGTGTGGCTCAGTGGGACAGCATCTAGAATGCACAAGGCCAGAGTTCATTTTCCAGCACTGGAAAGGGGAGTGGAGCAGAGTCAGCAGAAAAAAAAAAGCTCCATCTTCATATATGTTTAAGACAGATATTAGGAGTGATTAACAGCCCCTAGTATTTGTTAGGCTGCTAATAGTGCTGGAAACTACAGCCCAAGTTATAATGTGGTATGCAAAAAAAAAAAAATACACATACTGTCTACTTTTGTGGGGCTTAATATTGCCAGGAATCCAAGCATAGTGGCACATGCTGGTAATACTCAGGAGGTGAAGAGGCAGGAGGATTTCAAGTTTGAGACCAGCCTGGGCCACCTAATGAAGCTCGTCTTAAATTAAAACACATACCACCAAGAACTGGCGAGTTTCTACCTTGATAATAATTAGTTTAATTAGTACATATCTATTTCTGTTCCAAGTCTAGAGAACATATTTGAGAGAAAACTGATTTCATTGGAGATAGCATGAACATTGCCAAGAGTCAGACAAGAGTACATGCCTGTAATTCCAACACTTAGTAGGCAGGGATTGGAGATTGCAAGTTTGATGCTCTCCTGGGCAAATAGCGCATTCCAGGCCATCCTGGTTTTTGTGGGAGGAACGTGTCTCAAAAAACAAGGGGGTGGGGGTGGCACATAACAGACAACAAGAGGGAGTGCAGCAAAGTGTCTGTCATGCACAAGAAGCGCCTGAGTTCAGATGGCTAGCACTCACATAAAAAGTCGTGTATCAGCGTGTGTCTGTGATTCCAGCGCTGGGTCCTGGGTGTGCGTATGAAGAAAGAGGATCCCAGGGACTCACTGATAGAGGCCAGACTCAGTGAGAAACTGCCTCAAAAAAAAAAAAAAACCCAAAAAGAAAGAAGGAGAAGACAGAGAAGAGGAGGAGGAGGAGGAAGAGGAGAAAGACTGAGGAAAATCCCAGGCATCAATCTCTAACCTCTATCAACATGTGCACCCATATGTGCATGCTAATATATAAATAATTAAAAAAAAAAAGCCAGATGTGATGGTCTAACCTGAATACTAGCACTTGGAAGATAAAGGCAATAAGATCAGGAGTTTAAAAGTCGTTCTTTTCTATATAGTGAGTTGGAGATTAGTGTAAGGTATATGTGATGCTGTGTCAACAGAATTCATATATATATGTATATATATGCATATGCATATACATACATATACATGCACATATATATACATATATATATAATATTGAGAGAGACATTCTAACCAAGAAATACTTCATTGGGAACTAAATTTCATATCATTAGATCTCATGTTTATAATGGGAGCCCTGGAGAATGGATTATTCAAGAATACTGACAACTGGTGTCTAGAAGAATCTTCATAAGAGTCACCCTCAGCTTTTTTCATAATAATGAATATCTGGGTTAAAGTGCTTTGGGTGCCAAGGACCAGGAACAAGATGGCTGCCTGAGATCAGGGGTCAGTTATGTAGCCTCAAAGTATAAGTTGCATGCTTCAAGGGTGGGACATTTCAGCACGCTCTTTACCCTCCAGAGGGCTAAGGAAAGTGGAAAATTGCTAAGAAGCAAAACTGCATTGGAAAGTCCTTGTCTGCCTCGCTGCTGCTCATTCTGCATTTCTTCTGTACTCTCATCGGGGGTCTGCGTTCAAAGTCTCTTGACCCAGTGAGCTATCACTAGTGCAGGGTTCTGAGTTCAAAGTCTTGTGACTGGGTGAGCTATCACTAGTGCAGGGTTCTGAGTTCAAAGTCTTGTGACTGGGTGAGCTATCACTAGTGCAGGGTTCTGAGTTCAAAGTCTTGTGACTGGGTGAGCTATCACTAGTGCAGGGTTCTGGGTTCAAAGTCTTGTGACTGGGTGAGCTATCACTAGTGCAGGGTTCTGAGTTCAAAGTCTTGTGACCGGGTGAGCTATCACTAGTGCAGGGTTCTGAGTTCAAAGTCTTGTGACCGGGTGAGCTATCACTAGTGCAGGGTTCTGAGTTCAAAGTCTTGTGACCGGGTGAGCTATCACTAGTGCAGGGTTCTGCGTTCAAAGTCTTTTGACCCGGTGAGCTATCACTAGTGCAGGGTTCTGAGTTCAAAGTCTTGTGACCGGGTGAGCTATCACTAGTGGCTTCTTACCTTTTGTGTACTTGCTTGACTCCAGTTTGCATATTTTTTTGTTTATCGAGCTGTTTTCTGAATTAAGAGTGTATCACCATAATGCACTGGGATGAAGAGACAGAAAATAGCCTGTACTTCCTTTTTTGTTAAAGGGGCATTATTTGGGGCTGGAGGGATGGTGGCTCAGTGGTTAAGGTCATTTGCTACTCTTCCAGAGGGTCTAAATTCTATTCTCAGTACCCACATCATGTGGCTCAAAATCTGTAACTCTGGCACCAGGAGATCTGACACCCACTTTTGGCCTCTGCAGGTACCCACCTGTATATAGCATACAAAGACATGCACACACATAAATAAGAAATAAAAAAAGCTTTGAAAAAACACATAATTAACAAAAAGACTGGAGAGATGGTTCTGTGGCTAAGAGCACTGGCTGCTCTTCCAGAAGCCCAGAACTCCATTACTAGCACCCGTGTGGCTGCTCACAACCACCCACTTAACTCCAGTCCCAGGGGATCTGGCACTCCCTTCTGGCTTCCATGGTCACTACATGAGCAAGGTCCACAGACATAATGCTAACCAAACACCCATACACGTTAAATATATAAAATGTATAACAGGCTATATTACTTTTTAATCAGTGAGTAGTTCTTTAACTGAACAACATACCAGAAACTTACAGTCAGTCTCTGGTACCAAAAGAACTCACATGAATGAACTAACCAGAGAAGAGTCAAGGGTTAAAGGTTCCATTCTGCCACTTTGAATTAGCCAGATTAGAGAAGAAAGACTTACTTTGGGTCCAGGTGGTAAATGTACATTTTCCTCACAAAATAATTAGGGCTTGAGGAAGAAAAAACTAGGAAAATATTTGGAAATTTTAGAGGTCGACCAGTAGGAAATAGGTGGCTGATTAAGAGTGTCATTACCTTGTCTCTAAAAATGGAGAGGAAAAATTAACATAGAAGTTATATTGATGTCAAAACCAAATGAGATCATTACAGTGTTAACAAGCAGTGGGGACAATCTGTAATGTAGGAACGAACAGAATGTGAGCCTGTTTACACGTGTGTGCAGACAGATGCAGCAGTGTGACAATTGACTGTGTGCTGCATCTATGCTTAAGCATTTACCTTTTGCTTTCCCATGGCTGATAAAGTGTGTGTGTGGATATGTATATATGTGTGTGTATAGATAGATAGATATAGATATATATGTATATATAAATACATATACTTGCATATCTTTATGTCTTTGTTTTGGAGAAACTAGAAGAGATTTTTTTTCAGTATCAATATTCATGTTTTATTCATTTTTCTTTTTTTAATTAGGTATTTTCTTCATTTAAATTTCCAATGCTATCCCAAAAGTCCCCCATACCTCCCCCCACTCCCCTACCCACCAACTCCCACTTCTTGGCCCTGGTGTTCCCGTGTACTGAGGCATATAAAGTTTGCAAGACCAAGGGGCCTCTCTTCCCAATGATGGCCGACTACGCCATCTTCTGCTACGTATGCAGCTAGAGACACGAGCTCCGGGGGTACTGGTTAGTTCATATTGTTGTTCCACCTATAGGGTTGCAGACCCCTTTAGCTCCTTGGGTACTTTCTCTAGCTCCTCCATTGGGGGCCCCATGTTCCATCCAATAGCTGACGTGAGCATCCACTTCTGTGTTTGCCAGGCACTGAAATAGCCTCACAAGAGACAGCTATATCAGGGCCATTTCATAGAAGAGATTTTTTTAAAACATCTCACATTGTAGCCCAGACTTGCCTCCAATTCACAGTGACCCTTATCCCTGAGCCTCCTGGGTGGTAAGACTACAGGGCTGCTTATATGTTTTTTTATAAGTTAAAGTTACAGTTGTCATTTAAATATTTTTAGTGATTATCACTTCCAAAGTTGTCTTAAAATCAAACTTTATCGAAAAAGATTTCACATACTAAAAATAAGATACTATTTTTAAAATTGGCCTTTTTGTTTATAATTTCAGTATTAGCTCAGATTTTGGTTTTCTTCCCCTCAGTAGAGTAGGGTAGATAAGAATATATTTATTTACATATATATTCTGTTTTAACAGTTCTTTGAGGTGTATTTATTAGAGAACCTATTTTCTTAGCAAAGAAAACAGGAATGGTTTTGCAATGACAAAATTGAATTTTAGCTTTTGGGAGGCTTCTGTGGCAAAATCCCTTTCAATTTCCAAAAGCCTGTAATTCTAGGGGTATTTATTTTTAGATTATGGTGTGTCTGTGCTTCCTTAAATGCTAGCTGGCCTGTGGAACTAGAGCATGCCTGCTCACTCACCTCTTTGGCTTGCATGTGGTCTCCTCCAGCAGCAGCAGGGCCTGGGTGTTTCAGGTTATTGGATAATTCTGCTTGAATATTCCCAGGCTATACCAATTCCTTCCTAAAACCAGCAAGTGTGGCTCTTAGCAATTCCCTGTTGGTTTTCATTAACTTTATAATCAGAGTCTTGGACTGAGGTTTGAAGATGACATCTGTAATCCCTTCAGAGAGGGCTAGGCTGGTGCTCGTTATTCTTGTGTCAATGTCAGGTTTTAACTTCACCTCTTCCCTCCTTGTCCAGGTCCATTTTATGGCAATGCGCAGGGTTTTAAAGTACAACAAAGTAGGGGAACAAACAGGCAAACCAGAGACAGAGTGTAAAACAAAACGTTTCTGGAACAACTTACCCGGTAGAAAGCACCAGCCGGAGCATGTTTCTTTGTAGTTGATGGTTTTGTTTTGTTTTTGCCGTCTCCCATCCCCGTGTCCCAGTTATAGCTGAATGATGACCCAATTAATCCACCTTAATTATTCTAAAAAAGATAAAGGCCTTAAATACTTTAATTGCATTCAGATTTTTCATATTCTTAATGAAGGCATATGAATTGCATATGTATATACATTTATTTCTTGAAAAGGATGTAGGGCTAAATATTAATTTTGTTTCTATTGTTTAAAAGTAAGAAAAATATGCACTGATATAGTACTGCCCACTGTTTAGAATCAGCAGGGGCCGTGTGATGGGGCAGAGAGTGGCCCTGGGCCTATTAGTGGAGAGTGGCAGTCCTCCCAGGGGCGGAAATGTATGATTAGAGAGGAATGCTCGGCTGAGAGGGGAAGGGGTTATTACTGGAGGACTTGGGCTGCCCTCTTTCATCCTATTTTGTCAGAAGTACCAAAAAAAGCTTTTGGAAAAGCTAGAAGGAAAGATGCCAGAATGTCAGCAGAGGTTGTGGCGGGACAGTTGGGGTAGAAATCATTTTCCTTTTCATCTTTATTTTCCAAATTTTGTGGTTTCTTTCTTTTTTGTGTATAATTTTTTTTTAAATTTTAGCTTTGTGCCAAAACAAAAACACAACTGTCACCTCAAAAGGATAAGCAGTCGTTTATTCTGAAGCCAAAAAGAAGTGGCCATAGCCCAGGAACACAGAGTTAGCTTACCCAAGTCCCTTGTTTCAGCATTGTAACAAAGGAAATCCTAAATCAAGGCCCTTCCAGATACGTTGGTGGGAACATGAAGTGCATGGTTGAGCAAAGTGGAGCGAGTAACTTCTGCTGGCCTCAGATGCTGTCTGCGAGCGTTCTCAGCCTTTGGAGTGGGGGAAACTAGGATTTTGTTAGGTTAATACATTCCAGAGAGTCGCAGTGCATTTAGGGGGCTAAAGATAGCCCAAGATAAATTGTAATTAGGCTCTGGACCTGCAATAGTCCAACCTGTACTGTCATTGAAGTGAAACTGTTATTCAGCCTTGGAGAAGGGTCAGTTGAAGATGCAGTTTCTTTCTGGAAACGTCTCATTTGGAAGCCACTTTACAATAAATTTGACCCTCACTATTAAATATAAAATGGAGGAGGGGGTCTTCTGTATTTATAGTTTAATATAACCTCCAGTTGCTATGAGAGTTTTAATTAGAGTACATTTCGTGACTCTGTTTTAAATAGACCTTTGCTTCAAGGAACTTTTTTTTTTTTTTTTTTTTTAATTCCTAGGCCCAAATCAGACTCCTGTCTGCCTGGTTGTTTTCTTTATGTTAAGTCTTTGTTTATTGGTACCATATGTTACTCTGAGTTATCTCTCCTCCAAATCTGCTGGATTTTCTGCCCTCATATGACCTTTGTGTTAGAGGTCAGAAGAAAGTGCCAGCTTCTACAGCACACCAGGTCACACCGAGTGCCTTTGGAGGGGTATGCTCGTGCGCGCGTCTCATAAGAAAAGTGTGTATATATATGTATGTATATTGTTTGCAGGTGTAAGAAAAGTGTTTTGTATGTATGTATGTAGATACACACACTTTCCATTTTTGATTTAGAAAACCTTTGTGCCCTCAAACTCCCCACATAATCCAGACTGACTTTCAACTCGTTCCTGCTCCCTCTGCACCAGCCTCCAGATTGCTGGGATTGCAGCTTTGCACTGTACCACCAGGCTGAATAGAATCTCTCCGCCAGACACTGAGCTCACAGAGCTAGTCTCCAGTGCTGCACTTAATGGCCTTTGAAGTGCCATCTAAGAAGGTTTCTTTTTTTTTTTTTATTCACTTGTTTATTCATTCTTTTCTCCTCCAATACTAACCTGGAGTTCAGCTCTCCAGCACCCATGTGAATGGGTTTACCAATTCCAGCTTCAATTGGTGGAGGCAGGAGATCCTCAGAGCAAGCTGGCAAGCAGGACTAATCATATCAAAAAACCTTGGGGCTTGATCAAAAGACCCTGCCTCAATAAATAAAAAGGAAGAGCAGTTGTAGATGACTCTGACATCAGCCCTAGGTTCCACATGCATTACACCATGTCCACATGCATCCACACATACATGCTCTTGCAAGCATTTACACACACACACACACACACACACACACACACATTTAAAAAAAACTGTATAAACATATGTTTTTATTTGCCTTCTTTCTCAGTTCTTAAAGGGACCAGTTCAGACGGTAGCAGTTTCAGTTCAAGCCCACACAATGACACATCTCAATCCTATTGTACCCTGTCTGTTTCACACAGAAGGTAGATGCCGTCGCCTTCCTCTTCATTTAGCACTGTCTTTAAACCCTTTTCTTGGCTAGGCTGTTATCCTGCTGCAGCAAGCATGTAGAAACTGCCTTTCATAAAAGGCACTGAGCTCTTCAGCCACAAGGTAACTTAAAAGCAAGATAGAGCCTGGCATCTCATCCTGCATTTTGTGCCTATCTCTTTCACTGTGGCTCAGACTTTGGCTTGACCGTCTGTCACATTAATCACTTACAGAGTAGCTGTCTCCTTGATCTGTCTCACTCCCTTCAAGGCTGAAGTCACAGAGATAAGCCATTGTCCTAAACCTGTAGGAGCAGCCAAACTTTGCAGGACAAACTACTTTTCCTCCACCTCCTGGAGCAGAAGTAATAATCACACATAACTAGATTGGTCCTCTTGAGCTTATGAGAGCTATAGCAAGTTCTTAGGACCCTCCTTGTAAAGAGAATGCTGAGACAAAGGTCAGCCAGCCCACACCCTAACCAGGACTGCTTAATTATATTAACCTCTTGCCTATTGCTTCAATTCCTTTTCTGTTTGAAATAAAAATTCCAATCAATACCCTAAAGACAAACTTGGGGTCACTGGACCCTTTTTTTGCTTCCCTTTCGAGCACGTTTATTCGGTCTCTGCCTTGTACTATTACTCGTCTCTTTCTTTTTTTTTCCTTTTTTTTTAATTAGGTATTTTCCTCATTTACATTTCCAATGTTATCCCAAAAGTCCCCCATACCCTCCCCCCCCCACTCCCCTCTCCCCCACTCCCACTCTTTGACCCTAGCGTTCCCCTGTACTGGGTCATATAAAGTTTGCAAGTCCAATGGGCCTCTCTTTCCAGTGATGGCCGACTAGGCCATCTTTTGATACATATGCAGCTAGAGTCAAGAGCTCCAGGGTACTGGTTAGTTCATATTGTTGTTCCACCTCTAGGGTTGCAGGTCCCTTTAGCTCCTTGGGTACTTTCTCTAGCTCCTCCATTGGGGGCCCTGTGATCCATCCAATAGCTGACTGTGAACATCCGCTTATGTGTTTGCTAGGATACTCGTCTCTTTCACTTCTGTGTTAAGACAGGTGGCCAAACCTGTCCAGTTGGTGGGCCAAACAAAGCCTGAGCATTTTCTCCCTAAAACTCTAGGTATGCTACCACGGGACTGTGGTTTACCAGACGCTAAAGAACACACCTCTGTGTTCACTACTGTGCCCCTATCTCTAGACACAGTACCCCCTTCTGGAGCCCATGTCCCCACCTCATTTCACCATGTTCTTTCTGCTTGACCTCCAGTTGGGTATGCTACAGTCCAGTTCTGCCATAACCACCCAGAGCGTGCACAGACCCTGCCAGCTAAAGTGCACGGCCCTACCAAGACCGCTTTCTATACACACCAACCTTACTCCAGGGTCTTTGAGTACGGTGGCGCCTTCTTGGCTCATGGTGGAACTGGGAATTGAGAACATGGGATAGTCAGTCACCAAAGTCCCCCAAGCTGGTAGCTTTTGAGTATGTTGTCTCAAGCCCAAGAGTATGTTGTTTCATGCCCAAGAATAAGAACATTGACAGGGATTAACTAGAGCAAACAGATTTATTAAAGAACCATAAGGAAGAACTCCTGGGAGTGGAAAGGGCCCTGTTGGAGGGGTGCTGGCATGCTGCCCTGCCTGGTGATCCTTCATGGGTTCTGTGGTGGGGATTGGGTGGAAACTGATTTCCATTGGAATTGATCATTATAGATGACATGGGGACAACACTATTAAGAAGTCCACAGGCCCAACCAGAGTTACTTACTCAGGGGAAGTAGCCGGGTGTTGTGTGCTCTTGATCCACCGTGAGCCCTCCCTTGCTGCCTAAAAGAAACTAGTTCCTTGTCTTGCCAGGTTAATATACTTTTTAAAGAGACTTTGGGGTTTTTTGTTTTTGTAATTTTTAATGAGTGTATGCCATGTGTGTAGGTACTATTGAAGCTAGAAGAGGATATTGGGTCACCTGGAGCTAGAGTTGTAGGCAGTTTTGAACCTGTATGATATAGGTGCTAAAAATTGAACTCCCATCCTCTGGAGGAATAGCAAACACTCTTAACCACTGAGCCATCTGTCCAGCCTCAACTCACATACTTTTGATCTGGGTACAGATCTAACATTCCCATGACCAGGTTCAGTAGCTCACTAGAACAACTCAGAGCTCAGGGCAGTGGTATACGTCAAATTACTCTAAGCGTATAAGCTTTGTGTACAACTGTTGTCTACATAGAGGATGTGAGCCCAATAAAGACTCGGGGCCAAGTCTGGGAGGAAGTACAGAGCCTTCTGTCTCTTCTCAGAGAATATGTGCATGCATGCATGCATGAGTACATGTGTGCTCGCATGTGTGCAGTTTGTTTTTGAAACATGGCCTCACTGTGTAACCCTGACTGGCCAGGAGCTCACTATGTAGACCCGGCTGGCCTTGTATTCAGAGATCTATATGCTTCTGTTGGAATGTAAGGTATATCCCATCAGACCCAGCAGAATCAATATACATTTCCATATGTAAAATCTCCCCAGCACATCAGTGTAGGCATCAGCCAGGGAAGCGCAAGAGTTTTTATTTGGTTTCATTGTCTAGGATTAACTGAATTTTTGGTCAAATGGTTGAATCAGCCCCTATTCCCCTCCTCACCACCAAAGATTGAGAGGTCAAGTTAATAAATGCCTCAGTCCTCAACTCCCTGCTTACAGTGCTCACCTTTCAGGCCTGGCTCATCCCCATTCTGAAGCCATCCTGTTGGATTACTTCATATCACAGCAAAGGCACTCTTGTTGTTGAGGAAATTCCAAGGAGTCTTCCCTGTCATGAGGTAGAACAAAGCCACCCAGATTCTTCATTGTACAACCTAACTCTGGAAAGAGGATGTGTGTACCTTCTTGAATTGGAAAGAGGATGTGTGTACCTTCTTGAACTCAGCTTTGCCTTCACTGGTCCACACTGATAACAGTATTTTTTAAATTCCTAAATATTGTGATCAGCGTGAATTCCACATGAGCGTCCTTCTTGAAACATTTTACTTACTTGATTCCTGGTTGCTGTTCTAGCCGGCAGAACATGCCCTTGCTCCAAAGAGAATAAGAAATGTCTTTTTCCAAGCTAAAGATGAGTGACCATGGCCCAGCAACATGGGTTCCAGTTCCCCTAGATAACATGATCCACTCTGGAAAAACTTCTGTAGTCAGACAACAGAAGAGAGTAATAAATCAGAAGTTTCTATAGTTACTAGATATGTGGATGGGGACATTGGGCAGGTGGGTTGTAGCAAAATAGGGAGCTCTCTACACTGTTTCGGATACTATTTTATTACATTCATAATTTGGGTCTTAGTGGAAGCTGGTTAATGCTTTGCTAGGTTGATACATTCCAGAGATTTTACCTGATAGTCAAAAGGAAATCATGTCTCATACAGAGGTGGGTGATAATGACTCTTAAAGGGACTAAAGACAGCCCACGATAATTGGGTTTACCACAGTCAGGAAGTCCTAATCAGTCTGTAGAATATTCAACTAACGTGGCTTTCTCAGGGAACTTGTTCACTGTTCTTTCTCTTCATTTTCTTCCTATATGTTGGCTACTCTTCTTTACATAACACATTCAAAACAAACAAACAAGCAAATGAATAAGTAAAAAGAAATTACATGAGATGTTCCAAAGTTGGCTTTTTTTAATCTTTTTTCCTGAGACAGAGTCTCATGTAGCCCAGGCTGGCCCTGAACTTCTAATCTTCCTGCTTTTTCATCCCAAATGCTAGATTACAAACAAGGGCTACAACATCTAACGAGCAGGTGGCTCTCTGAGTAAATTGGTTTTCATCCTTCTGCCTTCTCTCTATGGGCACCTGCCGTTCCTTGTCTTGTATGTCATGTGGTGGTTGACCTCTCCTGCTCTATTGCAGCCATGTTTCTGTCCTTTATGTATCTCAGGTGTGGCTGTCATTAGGGTCTGGTGCTACACTTACTTTTCAGTAGGAACTCCCTTCAGTAGATAGCATCACATCTCTTTAAACCCTGTATACTCAGGACTTGCACATTTGGATCTTTAGGCTAGGCTCTTAGCTGTATTCCAAGTTTTGGCTTTGGTTACCAGAGTTTCCATCTGAAAGTCCTATAGAAACCTCAAATTCAACAAGTCCTAAACAAAATCCACCACTTTAAAAACAAGTTAGTTTTGTGTTATAGTTAATAAAATATTATCCACAGAGTAATCTTAAAGACTGAAAAATATATATAACAAGCTAAGTAGAAAATGTAGTGCATAGAAAGTATACATTAAATAGTAACTTCTATATTATAACACTTTTTATTATATGACTGTCTTTCCTATTAGTTTCTCTAGGATAAGGAACAAATCTAGCACCCACGTTGTAATAGATGTTCACTGAAGATCCAGTTAGAGTGAATAATGACAGCAGATGTGATAGTACATGACTTAGGAACAGCCTAATAACAGCACTTTGGAGGCTGAGGCTGGAGGATGAGGGATGTGGAGGCCAGCTTGGATTAAATATCAGGAGGACCTGTCTCAAAAACAGAAAACAAAAAAAACAAAAAAAAGAAGACTCTACAGAGCAGTGGATCCTGTTGTATAATCCTGACAGTTTAACAGTGAGACATCATGTTTCCTCTTCTCTCTAGGTGCTGTATGCTGTAATCATTCAAAAGATAACCAAATGTGCCGTGATGTATGTGAGCAGGTAAGCTTGGTAATAGTAGTGAATACAATAGCATAAGTATTACATTTGCCTTTGCAAAAGTCTGTTGTATAACAGCGTTCACACAGTTTACACCACAAATAATGTGTTAACTGACATGAAGCACTGAAAAGGGACATAGTATCATAACCCAAAAAATGTGGAAATAATCAGGTCACGCCATAGTGAAGGCTATTGAAACAATAGCTTGTATTCTTAAGACATTTCAGCTCTATTAAAAATACCACTATTATAATGCAAAAAAGGCTAAGAAATTATTCCAGATAAAATTAACTGATGTGACTTGGCAGCCAAATGCAATCAATGATCCTGGAGTGAAAAAGAAGTTTCGCAACAAAAGTGAGTGAGGCAGATTGGTGAAGCTTGATTATAGCCTGAACATGAGCTGATAATATTCTATCAGTGGCGTGATCCTAGCATGGTCACTGTATTGTGGTCAGGTGTGACAGAGTCCTTATTCTAAAGAGCTAAGATTTAATTTGGGGTGCTTTTTCACCTTTGGATTTTGTTTGATTGATTGTTTTACTGACAGTGCCTCGTGTATCCCAGATATTGCAGTTGTACACCACCACACCTAATTTATGCAAGGCTGAGACTAGAACCCAAGCTTTTGAGCATGCGTGTAGCACTCAAACAGCTGGGCTACGGGGCTGGTGAGATGGCTCAGTGAGTAAGAGCACCCGACTGCTCTTCCGAAGGTCAGGAGTTCAAATCCCAGCAATCACATGGTGGCTCACAACCATCCCTAACGAGATCTGACTCCCTCTTCTGGAGTGTCTGAAGACAGCTACAGTGTACTTACGTATAATAAATGAATAAATCTTTAAAAAGAAAAAAGAAAAAAAGAAAAAGTCTCACTCTGTAAAAAAAAAAAAAAAAAAAAAAAAAACAGCTGGGCTACATCCCAAGCTCATGCTAGGACATAGGAACAGAGAATCTCCCTGTCTCTAATGAATCCTAAAACAATCAAGACGCTAATAATAACAATATGTGCATACGCAGAGAAAGTTAAAGGGAATATGACGTGTTAATAATTGGCAAACGTGTTGGACACTGTGGATTCATTGTGTTACTTATTTACTGTCTTAAATTTTTTTGTAGTTTGAGTTTTTTGGGTTGAATATGTAAGTTCTATTGCAGCAAGATGTCTTGGTAAAGTCTTAGCTCCCTTTTTTCACCTTAGGGCTTAGCCTTACATAATTCTAGCCTTAGAGCTTGCGAAGTAATGTTCTCAATCACCAGTCACATTTTTTAGTAACAATCTGGAAGTGATGTCATCTTCATTTTATAGATAAAGAAATTGAAATATAAGAAAAGTTATAAAGCTTACCAAAGTTCCCTCACGAGTGGTTGGAAGAACAGCTACTGTGTGCTCAGTTGGTGATTATGGAAGCCATACTTCCATACACCACCTATGCAACCCTGACATAAGGCCAAGCCTGCGTTCACTTCCTCAGAGCACATTAGTTATGATCTCAGTCAATGTCCTCCCCACTGGTCTAACCTGTCAGTACTTGGACCTTTTCATTTATTCTGTGTTTGCCTTTATTATTTTTTGAAAAATATAGAGGAAAAACAAGATAATTTTGAAAATCTTTTTTATTTTTATATTTACCTTATGTTTGAGAGTTTTGCACATATGTATGTCTATGTGCCACTTGCATGCCTAGCTCCTTCAGAGGCCAGAAGCGGTGTGGAATTATTGGAGCAGGAGTTGCAGGTGATTGTGAGCTGCCGTGTGGGTGCTGAGAACTGAAGTTCATCCGGAGCTTTTAACCACAGAGCCATCTCCCCAGGCCCCCAGAGATAAGAGTATAGTGATCTCTGAGCTCTCTCCCCGTGCACTGCTGAGATTGGTCACCTACTACTTGTCTCCCCTTACTGTCCACCATTTGCCAGCTTTGGTTTTATTCCTGCTCTTCCTTTTATCCTTTTATAGTGGAAAATCTTAAGTAAATACAAAGATAGGAAAGAATAGTCATTCCCATACCGAGCTTTAACATTATTAATCATGGCCACTTATGCTTCACTTATCATAAGTCTGCGTCCTCCTAGTCTTCTTCCCTAGCCTATTAAAGAACATTTATATTAGAGCAGACCAATTGTCATATTATTTGTTACATTATTTCTCAACCTATAATTTACAAGGACTTTAGACAAAAGAATACTGGACAGAGGGTATACTCAGCTGTAGATATGGCTGAAGTATCTCGCACAAATAGTAATGATGATAACAACAATTACACTGTTATCACTTGCTTTAAAAGACAGTGTTTGGGGGTGGGGTGATGACTGTACTTACTGAGATAGCAAACTGTAATTGTACTGATGACATTCCTGTGGGGCCTGGGTCATTTAGTCATGTACCCTGAAGTGAACCTCGTCAGCTCTTCAGCATTGCATTCAGAGATGGTATTGGCTGTAAGCTTATGCCAGAGCTTAACTGATTTCACCTCACTAGCAGCAAGGATAAAACAAACAGAGGTTCTTTTGAAATTACCACCAGTTGATTAAGAGCAGGGAACGCCAGGGCCAAAAAATGGGAATGGGTGGGGAGGGGGGGACTTTTGGGATAGCATTGGAAATGTAATTGAGGAAAATACGTAATAAAAATAATAATAATAAGAAGAAGAAGAACAACTAGAACCTTAGAATAGGTATTTTCTTCCTTTCTCCTTCCTCTCTCCGCCTTTCATTCTCACCCCAGTAGGCTGTAGTTTGTTTTCCTTATAGTGTTATAAGAAATGTTCCCTCGGAACATTATGAACTAACCAGTACCCCGGAGCTCTTGACTCTAGCTGCATATGTATCAACATCACTGGAAAGAGAGGCCCATTGGACACGCAAACTGTATATGCCCCAGTACAGGGGAACGCCAGGGCCCAAAAAATGGGAATGGGTGGGTAGGGAAGTGGGGGGGAGGGTATGGGGGACTTTTGGGATAGCATTGGAAATGTAATTGAGGAAAATATGTAATAAAAAATATTAAAAAAAAAAAAAAGAAATGTTCCCTCAGGGCTGGCAAGATGGCTCACTAGGTAAGAGCACAGACTGCTCTTCCGAAGGCCCTGATTTCAAATCCCAGCAACCACATGGTGGTTCACAACCACCATGAGATCTGATGCCTTCTTCTGGGTCATCTGAACACAGCTACAGTGTATTTATATATAAATAAATCTTTGGGCTGAGCGAGTGAGTGGTGCCAACAGGAGCAAGTAGGGTTGACCGGAGTGAGCAGAGGTCCTAAAAATTCAATTCCCAACAACCATGTGAAGGCTCACAACCATCTGTTCAGCTACAGTGTAGCCATATACACAAAATAAATAAATCTAAGAAAGAAAGAAAGAAAGAAAGAAAGAAAGAAAGAAAGAAAGAAAGAAAGAAAGAAGGAAGAGGGGAGGGGAGGGGAGGAGGAAGGAAGAGAAAGAAAGAAAGAAAGAAAGAAAGAAAGAAAGAAAGAAAGAAAGAAAGAAAGAAAGAAAGAAAGAAAGAAAGACAGACAGACAGACAGACAGACGTGTTCCCTCAGAATGCCTGAATGCTGGCATTCTGGAGACTGAGGCAGGAGGGTGCTGAATTCAATCCCGTCTGGGCTGTATAGTGAGACCAAGTGTGTGAAGCAAATTGTAGCTTGATTTAGAGCCCTCCAGAGGTTCCTCTTATAAAAGAAAAGCATTCTAGGAAGCTGGTACATCTAGAGGAGGCTACTTTTACCCCCTCTTCCTTTAAAACAAAATGTATCAAAAGATTTTTGGCCTTTTTTCTTTTTGTCAAATAGATTTTCTCCTCAAAAAGTGAATCCCGACTGAAACATCTGTTGCAGAGAGCCCCAGATTATTGCCCTGAAACAATGGTGAGTCTTACGGAGCTGTGGAAGCTTTGTACACACAAAGGCATCCGATGAGTTACTTTTAGATTTATCAAACTTCTTAAGTGTGGTTGGAATATGTGATCAAAATAAAAATTTAAACCTCACTTTTTAAAAGTCTTTTTACAAATTGGTAAATAAGTTAGTGTCTTTCACCTGTTATCGTCTATTTCAGGGCCTAGTTATACCAATAGTCTTAAATATAATGTATTCCAGTCTTTAAATGTCACTGTAGTATTTCATCTAGAATTTAGAATTTTATCACTGATTTGACTAATTTTATGAAAACTACAATAAACTAAATCTTGCATTTATTTGGATTTGGAAAGTTGAATTTGAGATAAGGGAAAATATGTGGCTGAATTCTTTCTAACGCTCCATTTCTGGCACACTGTTATCGATACACTGCTTGAAGTCCGAATCAGGAAGTCTGCCGTGTCTCCGGAGTTTGGGCGGGTTTCATTGTTTAGAATGTGTGTGGGCCAGGCCCAGAGAGCCCGGGTGTACGTGAGAGAACTTCTTTCAATACAGTGGCCTCTGTTGTATGGAAGGAGGACGAGGCCCATGATGGTCAAACAGTTCTGACTTCTTTCCTTAAGCTGCCCAGCACACACCTTCTGTGCACTTGGAAAAGGTAACGTTAGTAAATAGCCCGAGGAACCTGGCTCACTCTCAGCACTTTTAAGTGGGAAATGAGAAAAGAATATGCAGTAGTTCTCATTCTCAGCTTACCCGTTTTTACACTTTGTATGTGTGCATGCATGTACACATGTGTGCACCATAGCTGGTGGTACATTGAGATTAGACTGCAGTGTGTGCAGGAGCTTCCACCATGAGGGCTCGAGGTGTCCAGGAATTTATCATGTAATTTATCATGTGGAAATTATCATGCATAGAAGCTAGTTATTTGCATAAAAGCATTTTGGTCATTACAATTTCAGGTTGAAATTTGGAGTTGCATGAATTCGTCTTTGCCAGGTAAGCAAACTTACTCCATGAATGTAAAATCTGCATCATAGTCCTAAACCTGGTTTGTATATAGGAATTTTAAATGATGTGTTTATTATTGCATTGGATAAGTGTGACTGCATGTGCACATGCGCATGGACAGCTTTGCAGGAGTTGGTGCTCTCCTCCCACCTGTTGAGGTCTGTCTCTCACTTGCTGCTTGCTGGCCTGTGAGCTTCAGCCTGCTATCTTGCCTTAGGTGTGCTGGGATTTCGGGGAGCACTACTTGCTTCATCCACCTTTTTAGGGGAGTTCCAGACATTATCTGACTTGCAGTGGGAGCACATTCACCTTGCTGAACTTTGTTACCAGTCCCTGAGAATCTGGGATTTTTTATCTTCTCTTTGCCTTTAACACCCACAATTACAAATGTATAGCTTATTTTCATTCTGTCAGTCCTGTGTAACTCCTTTGTGTGTGTGTGTGTGTGTGTGTGTGTTATAATAGCAGAGACTCATTAAGTAATTTTGGCTTGACTGGCCTGGAACTCTCCATGTAGAGCAAACAATGCTGGGATTAAAGGCATGAACTATCATGCCCACCCTAACTGTAATTCCTACCTCCATTTCTGCCATTTTCTGGAAACTAGTCTTTGGAAGATCACCAGGACCTCTTGGTTCCCAGACCTTTCACTTTTCTTGGTGTTTTTGTGCTCTTTGAGTTTCCTATAATTTGTGATCTTATAATCTCACCTTGGCTTTAGACCTTAGACTCTCTCCCATGCCTCCTTTTCTGTAGCTGTTCTAATATGCAGAACTCTTCCTGCCTTTCTCCACACTGGACAGGTAAGTTGTTAACCAGTCACCTCTAGGAAAGGACTGTGTTATTTGTGACTGGTAGACATCACTACCTAGATCTCTGTGTTTGGGTAACAACTAAAGTACAAAACCAAATTAGCAGAAAGACACTAGTTCCAGTGACATCCCCTTTGCAAGGTCTTGTATTTGCCTTTTGTATTCCCAGTTCAAGTATTTGTTACTACACTCTTGGGATAGAATATTATAATAAATTTATGATTAGTGTCTAAGTATAGTATATGTGTGCTTCTCATCTCCTTCAGAAAGAATACCTCAGGAGATTTCTGCTTCCCTTGTAATAAAGCTTAAATTCTGTACCCTGGCATGCATGGTCTTCTGTGATTGAAACTCATCTTCTAGCCCCAGTTAAGCCAATGCTTAGAAAAAAGGAATAGGCCTTATGTTTCGTGAGCTTGTGAGGAATGGTGGACTCTGAAGCTTGCATTGCAAACACATTGAGCGGTGCACTTCTGTTCAGACCAAAGTATCATTTCCATAAGGGGATACTCCTTATACATTTTATCTGTTTTATAATTTCATATTCCATATAGCATGCAATGGAATAGCTTATAGGCAGTAGGGATTCAAAAATGAAAGAGCTTGTTGAATAACTTTGTTTTCTCAGGTTTAGATGTGTGGAGATAGCAGTGAGCTGCATTATGAATAACAGCTCATGTAGCTTATGAGTCACACAGATACTGTTCACTATTCTAAGAGTGAGAGTGTCTGAAGCAGGAAGCAAACTAAACCAAAATAGTCCAGAGTCATTTTGTATGTGTGCCCATCAAAGCCAGGATTGGCTCATAGAAATTGTTTCTTCATATTTTCTGTATATCAGTTTTTAAACAAGGTAATAAGTTTTTATGCTATTCTATATACTTAGTATTTTAACACAGAAGATTCACGTGCTTTTTTGCATGTTTGATTAAATTATATTAGAATTTTTATATGTGATGCACAGTATGGGATAAGGAGAAGCTCTTTCTCCCTGGCTTTCCTTACCTTGCTTGTCCTCTCATAGAGATGCTGCTTACCCGAAGATGAAGCATGACAGAGCTTAGGGTGAACAGAAAAGGAGAAAACCAAAGGGCTTGATACTATGTAGTGTGGTACCCAAAGGAAATGACATCACTGGGAGTAAGGGCCAGGGGTGGTGCATAACCGCTCGGAGGCCCTGCGTCTGAATTGGTTTTCATTGACTTGTAATGATATCCATTACTTTTATATTATCTGTCTTCACTGATACTTGTGACCAAAACATCTGAACATTTTGTTTTTCAGGGGTATTTAAGAAGTCCGATGGTTGGGTTGGCTTAGGCTGCTGTGAACTGGCTATTGGCTTGGAGTGCCGACAGGCATGCAAGCAGGTAATTCCTGAAAGACAAGCTTTGAAGTATCATGGAATACAATAGGAGTTTTAGCTGTGTGGGTTTTGGACTTGTCTGCTTCATAGCTTTGAAGAGGTGACCTAAAAATCCTGTAAATTCTGCATTAGGCTTGTTATTCCTCAGTTGGGGCCACTGCATGCAAGACTCTCAACCTTTTCTTCTTGTTGTTCTTTCTTTTCTTAGATTCATTTACATGTTTATTTTATGTGTATGTGTGTTTTGCCTTCAAGTATGTTTATGTACCATATGCATACCTGGTGCCTGTGGAGGCCAGAGGAGGCGTCAGATCTCCTGGAACTGGAGTTACAGGTGGTTGTGAGCCACCACATGGGTGCTAGGAATTAACCCGGGTCCTCTGGTAGAGCACCAGTGTCTTAGCCGCTAGGTCATCTCTCCAGCCCTTTTTGTTTTCTGTCCATCTCTTTACCACATAGAGAAGAATTTTTGAGAGCAAGGCATTTCGTCCTTGCCCAGGACACACTGAGTCATTGTGTAGCTCATTTTGTCTTCATCTTCCCTTGTCTTTGTCATCATGGCTTTACTCTGGTGTGTGATCCTTTCCTTTCCTTTCCTTTCTCTGCTCTGAAGGCACGTGTCACCCCTCCCTCTGGTAAGCCTCTCTTTGAGTAGGTGTGTCTCTGCTCCAGTTCAGATAGGCCACTGAGTCTACAGTATATGTCTTTCAGTGGTTCCTCACATTAGTAACAGTGGCTTCCTAGATTTGCTATTCCAAGTGGTGACTATAGACATAACTGAGAGAGACTGGCTGTTAAACTAACCCAGAACATAGCTGGAAGCTTGTTCTAGAGACTGTTCTCTGGGATGTGTGAGATGCCAATGTCCCCAGCACCTCTTGCTGTTGAGTTTTTATTTGTGTTTTGTGAAAGGGTCTTTGTGTAGCCCTGGCTGCCTGTGACTTTCTATGTACATCAGACAGGTCCCAATCTATAGCAGTTCTTCTGCCTCTGCCTCACGAGTGCTGGGATTACAGGAGTCATCCATTACACCCAGCCTCCCCTTCACTGCTATGGACACAAAACTATACTGCAGTGTGCACTGCAACATTTGGGCAGCACATGACTCAGGGATCTGCTACTCTCCTCCAGATCTTAGAGTAAAGTTGAAGTACACAGGTTTAAACTCAAATCCTGGGGCCATAGAGCAGGTGCCAGCCCATTCGTCTCCTTGCCCTGACCCCAACCCTGCCTCCCCCATCCTTATCAGCTCGTTTGTTATAAATTGCGTGAGGCTAGGTGACAGAATAGGAGGAAGTGAAACAAGGGGCGAGCTCCCTTGACTCTGGAGCAGGCTCTCTGCACCGAGACTGGTGGCGTGTGGAAGATGACCATTTGGCAGCAGGTCTGTTTTGCACAGAAGTATATCCTTCCCTGTGAGGAGTACCTCGCTGTTTACCTGATATCAGTCTTCTGGATGGGGGAGGGTCACTGCCTTCTCTGCACATGTGTTGAGAGCACAGTGGAAGCCGCCTGAGCACCATATTCTCCATCCTCCTGATTTTCTGAGGAAGTGGACGCATTGTAGTCAGTATAAAATGTTGGATGTGAAGGGTTAAAGAAAAAGCAAAATGTAAGCACCCTGGCAGAACTTCACAAGAAAAGTCACTAGAGTGGAATTCAGCTTTTAAAAGGCCTCTGATTTACATTTCCTTCAAAGTCATCTAGTTTCCAAAATAACAAAAGAACCACGTTGTTATGTGAGATTGAAACCATAAAAGCTGGGCTGAAGCGCCAGCGTATTGAACTAGTCCTGGTGCTATTTGTCTTAAAACATCACAGAACATTTGTTGTAGTTTAGGAACATCTAAATATTTGAGTATAAGGTTTCCCATGATGAAATAAAAAATATTATACCAACAATTTTATATAATAATATATACTAATTTGTGGGGTTTGTCCTATACAAAAGAAACAGCATGCATAGTAAATGAAGATTTTTGGTTGCTTTTAGGCATCTTCGAAAAATGATATTTCCAAAGTTTGCAGGAAAGAATATGAGGTACGTATCTTATTTAACAAATTTGGATAGACTATTCTCAGAACTGACATAATAACTTAAATTTTAAAAATTAATTCATTTTTAAACAAATTGTGTTCTAACTTAGCAGAACATTTAGCCTTGGTAAAAACATCATTTACTTTCTCTAAAGTGTTTGACTTTGAGATTTGTGGAGATTAAGTATTGATTTTAAAGAAATGCTTTAAATCTCTCATTCAAAGATTTCATCTATGATATTTTCATAGCAAAGCCACTGGTTGGTTTTTTAGATTCTGAAATTGTTTTTCATAAGTTCTTTATCCTCCTTAGTCCCTTTCCTATCTCTGAACCCATCTTGATGTCTATTTTTTTTTTTTATAAACTTCCTATGTAAAGAAGAAGTAAACTAACAAAGCCAGGCTGTTAAAATGTGCACTTCACACTTGAACACCTTGCATTTGGGAAGCCCTGGTCTCCAGGATGGGTCTCCAGCATTGTGCTCCCTAGTATGGAGATAAGAGAGTGGAAATAGAGGAGATAGTTTGCCTTGTGCAAACGTACAAGACTCCTTTGGGTGTCTGTTTCTAGAACCCCTGTGAAGTGTGACACTTGTATTCCTCTCAGAGTCAAGGTCATGGAGTTGGGAGACTTAACTGCATAACAGTGAGGACGCTATTAACAGTCATTCCCAACTGCTTCTAGATTATACTTATGATTGATTCGTTTTTTCCTTTTCTCAAAGTATATGATTACATTTCTTCATTAACATTTTTAGACTGGAGAGTTTTATTTCCCCTTTGTCCCTTTGTTCTGTTGGCTGAGTTACATCTGGTCTCTGAAGAGAAGTTTCCCGGTTAACATCAGTCTCCCTCTGTTACTACTGAGAAGAGCCTGCTGTCAAGAAGGAAGGGATCTGTTAATTTTTTTTCTTGCTTCTACCTTTGAAATGACCAATGTGGCTTTCTCTTGAACAAAGTGGCTAACTGTGACAATTCCTTCTTTTCTTCCACATGATGTCTGACACTGTCCATCTCCTGTAGCCTGTCCTCCATTACTTTAGTGTGCTTCCTTCTCTTGTTTGGATTTCTGCATTGCCCTAGGAAGTCTGCAGTGTGTGTTGATGAAGGACGAGACAGGAAAGGTAAGAGAGTCAAACACTGTGCTACAACAGAGATAAGAACAGATTGCTTCCCACACTGCTGCCTTTAATTAATTAATTAAACAGCCATTTTTCAAAAGTCTATAGAGCCTATGAGTTCATTATTTTTGCATTAAGAGCTCAAATAACTCAACATAATTCAAAACTCAGTTTGATTTCTCACATATTATTTAGAAATAATGAGAGTCAGGATTACTTTAATTCAGGAAACTGGTTTTGCATTACAGACCCAAAGCAAATGACAAGTGAAGTCTAGCCTAGAGATAGGACTGTCTGTGAGCACCTCTAAAGTGAATTGGATAGATTTGGTATAATACAGTCTGTTTAGCTTGCTGGTTCTCTGTTCACATCAAAGTCTTACAAACTGGGCATTTAATATCTTTTTTCTTTGCCTTAAGGTGGCCATTCCTTTAAGTGTGTGGTTTCAGTGTTGTATTTACCCTGAAGGACAGATCTTACGTTATTTGAGTAGAGATTCAGAGACTGAGCGATTACATTCAGAAGAGCTTATTATCTTTAGTGAAAAACTGGCCCTGGCTCCTTTAAGGGGATTTCCTAGGAAGCTTATTTAAATAAGAGTACCTTGGTCTCTTCACATCAATGGAAGCCCTAACTAAGACACCTACTGACCTGACATACTTTTACTATTGTCCTGTGCTTGAAAGTATTATATAGGACCTCATCTTCTGGCATTAGGACACACTTACTACCTTGTTCTGTGTTATAGATATAAACAGTTTAAAATGCTAGCTTGATCTGCTGGAAAGAAGCAATGGAATACACAAGCCAAAAATTCAGCAGGGACTGAACACGCAGAAGGTGTAAGCTTTGAGGACATTGAATTTACTGAGCCAGGTTTCATAGCTATATAGACTCTCATACTTGGAGGTCAAGGAAGAGATTTTTGGTTCCAACAGAAGATGGAAAACCCAATTGTGATCTTTCCTCAAAGAGGCTGCACTTGAAATACGGGGGACAAAACTGTGACCGTCTCCTTTTGTAGAGGAACACGCTGCCTCTCAAACCTAACGTCCCTCTTGAAAACTGGTGTTACTAGTTAAGTCACTCACACGAAGTAGGTGCTTAGAAAATCCCAAGCTGAGACTGTATCTAAAATCATTTTAAAATGGTAGTCCTTTCTTAGATGCCGAAGACAAATAACACAGATTCTCTCTGGAAGAAGGGAATTTTATTCCAGACTTAAAGCTCCCACAGATAAAATTCTAAGGAAAGTAAGCAACTCACAGTTAAAAAAAAATCACAAACCTTACTAGAGAACAAGGCCATGAGACAAGAGCCAGCAGGAACAGTGGGGAACAGAATAAACCTCAGGTGCCTGCTATAGAGATTCACATGTAGGAACAGTAGTGAACAGCATAGGCCCAGGCGCCTGCGCTATAGAGACTCTCACATGCAGACCATAAGATATTTAATATGGGTAAGAAACAAGATCCTG
The DNA here is from genome assembly GCF_000001635.26 of Mus musculus. Classification (NCBI taxonomy): domain Eukaryota; kingdom Metazoa; phylum Chordata; class Mammalia; order Rodentia; family Muridae; genus Mus; species Mus musculus. The sequence continues at coordinate 43,902,712 of NC_000070.6, forward strand.
AAAATACACAGAGCAAGTATAGTTGGAAAGAATTTCATAAAATAAAAATTTAATTGAAGAAATAAAAACATAGCGGAAGCTGGGGTAGTGTTTCTGTCCTGTGAGTCCAGATAGACTCAGGAGGATTATGTTCAGGTTCATACTCAAGTGAGTTCAAGTCAGCCCAGGCTGCAAGAGATTGTATCTACAGCCGGGCGGTGGTGGCACACGCCTTTAATCCCAGCACTCGGGAGGCAGAGGCAGGCGGATTTCTGAATTCGAGGCCAGCCTGGTCTACAGAGTGAGTTCCAGGACAGCCAGGACTACACAGAGAAACCCTGTCTCGAAAAAACAAAACAAAAAACAACCAAAGAGATTGTATCTACATATTATAGCATCATTGTCATCAACCTCATCACTTACATTAAAAAGAATTTTAAAAAAAACTTTCTTTCAAAAATGACCAATAGCTGATTTCTCAGAAGTAACAAAAGAAGGCAGAAGACATTATTTACATGGTTCTTAAAGAAAATAGCTGTTAATCTAGAATTTTGTATCCAAAAGGATTTCAGGAAATAATGCATCATTAAGATGGTTGGAGAGGAGAGTGGGATTAAGTGAGAGAGTAGGGGGCAAGTGAGAACAAAATATAATGATCCGTGTGTGTGCACGTGCATGTGTGACACTGTCGCGGTGAAACCTATTACTTTTATGTAAACTAAAAATGTGCTGGGACTGGGAGGCCGCTCTGTGACTAACCTGATTAAAACTCAGCAAACTGAGAAACTGTTTTCTGTGAGATATGAGACATAACCTATAGTGGTCTTTCAAACCATCTTTGTCAACAACTTATCTGTGAACCTTTTCTTTTGGATACCAGTTTGGTAATTTTTAGAATTTCAGATTATTGTTATTTTTTCCTTGACTGTCAGAGGAGACATTGATAAATTCTGTGAGGGATGTGAAGGTAGCAAAATGTCCAGAGACCTGGTGATGGTGATAAAATTATGAGTTTAAATTTTAGTTCAGGACATTAAGGTAGCACACAAATTTACAAATCCTAATGTGGCCTTCCCATTTGCTGCTCAAGCCACTGAAGTGAGCGCTTCAGCTGCCCGCAGACCTCCATGCTCCTGTCTGCCTCTTCCTCTCCTCACTGCTGCTCTGGGCTTTCCAGACAGGCCACACACAGAACGGTCGTTTCCTGTGTCTTACTTCCTTTCCTCAGTGTAGTTCTTTGACGGTTTTCTTTAAAGAAGGCGACAAACAGTAAAGAAAACCCAGGGTGAGATCTCATCTCTCAGATTGGCCTTTTTTTTAAGGTTTAAGAAGCTGAAGAGTAGGCTCGGTGGTTCAGACCACTTGCTGCTTTTACAAAGGACCTAGATTCAATTCCTAGCACCACATGGCTGCCCACGACCATCTGTAACTCTAACCCTACAGGACCCAACACCCTCTGTTGCCACTAAGTCGTGAGGCATGCATGCGATGGATGCTAATATAACTAGATTGTTCTGCTGATGACCACTGGGTCTGTGAGAATGCTAAGATAAAGGCAGCACAGAGGCCCTAGACCACAGAGCCTAAGGCGAGTTCCACCTTACAGCTGTCTGCACCACTGCCAGCACATGGCTACGTGTGACAAGTGCAGGTTTGTGTAAAACTGTATTTTTTTATTATTCATGTGGTTCACAGTTGAGAATAGCATGTAATCAAGTCTTTCCCATGTCATCTTCTACAGCCATCTATTTCCTGCGGTTCCCAGAAATGTTTTTTGTATAGAAAGGAAATGTGTATGTAGTCCTCACCCACTCTTACCACCTTTAGCGTGCACTTCACTCTGCCCTGGACGCCAGTGTTGAGTATGTGTTTGTTTATGCCTGCTGGGGTTGTGCCAGGTCCGCAGCGAGTATTCAGTAAATGTATGCTGAAAGATGTGTTTGCATCAAATTAACCGTGGTTCTAGAGTTACTTTGTGTTAGAAGCATAAAAGAAGGGAGGTGGGGAACAGTCTAAGGGACCAGAAAAAGCAGAACCAGCCATGTCACTGGCAGCTGGAGGTCCCCTAAGCTGTAGTGTAATGTCAGTCTGCTGCAGTGGTTCTGGTGGGACAGCTAACAGCATAGGCTTTGGACAGCTGTGCTGTCCTCACACAGCTTTTGGCTATTTTAATAAAAGTACACAGGTTGGAGATGTGGCTTAGAAGCCCTTGGCTCGATCCCTAGTGGGTACACACTTGCTCTTACACATACACAAAGTGTAAGAGTCTAAATATAAAGTATGTATCAGTTCACACTGAGGAAGTGCCAAGAGTTGTTGGAGTAAATAGCAGAGTGTGATGGGAAACTTAAGGAATGGTGACCCTCCACAGAGGTGTATATATCAGATCTGGCCGTTACCTGCAGCTGATGAGCTCCAAAAAGAGCGAAACCTGTTGGGTCCTGCAGTACTGGCTTACCATAGTAAGACTTGCTGGGGTGCACTGCTCTGTTGTTTAGCATTGTCCTAGGAGAAACTCCTGTTTGATGTCCTTGTTCCTGGTTCTTTTCTTTTCTCGTCCATACCTTAGCTGTGTAAGAGTATGCCTACGGTCTTGGTCGTATCAGACTAGCCGAGATCTTGTCTCGTCTTAAATGGCCTTTCTCTGGGTGGCTTATTTTCTCATGCTTTGTTGTTTGTTTTTGTCGTACCAGGAGTAGAGGCCAGGGTATCATGCTCTATCACGAAGCCACTTCCCTAGCCCAGACCCCATATCTTTAATTACTCCTATTTAATGACAATTCTAGAATCTTCTCTGCCAACTTTCTTTTTGAGATAAGATTTCACTATGTAGCCCTGGCTGGTCTGAAACTCACTATGTAGACCAGATTGGCCTTAAACAACAGATTCATTAAAGGCATGCAACACACACACACACCAAAACACACAGTCGTCATCTTTCTACACTTCTTGCTGAGTACAGTCTTCCCAGATATAATCAAATAAAATCCAACAGATCCCCTCTTCCAAATCATCTCCCATGGATCACTAACTATTATACCCTAAAGAGTTATCTACTGTCAGGTGTGGCGGTACATACCTCAATCCCAGGACTCAGGAGGCAATGGCAGGGAGGTCTCTGTGAGTTTGTGGCTAGCCTGATATACATAGTGAGTTCCAAGACAGCCAGGGCTATGTAGAGAGAAACCCTGTCTTAAAAAACAATAAAGGAAGGGAAGGGAAGGGAAGGGAAGGGAAGGGAAGGGAAGGGAAGGGAAGGGAAGGGAAGGGAAGGGAAGGGAGATAGATTTAAAGTATTACCTCCCTTTGGAGGTAATTAAAAATGTATGTATGTGTGTGTGTATGTGTGTGTGTGAGAGAGAGAGAGTGTGTGTATCTCCTAAGTATATCTTAGTTAATACTGGCCTGAGTCCCTGGAGCAGAGCTCTGCAGTTGTCTTTGTATCTGCCTTGTATTCATGGAGCTGATGATGCAGTGAGCTGACACCCCAGTGCATGTATATCAGCTTTCTCAGGGATGAGCCACTGTCTGCCAAAAGCTTGCAGTCTAGTCCAGGGAAGAAGAATCCATATAGTCTTAGAGAGAGTGAGCAAGCACACTGCTGGAAGCCTGCAGGATCCACACTGGGACCTGGAGGGAACCCCTTCCCAGCCTAAGGAGAAAGTAAGGTGAGAGTGAGGATCAGTCAAAGCTGTGGCCTGGAGTGGGGTAATAGTGCTTTCTTAGGTAGGGTTTTATTTTTAAAATCATTACCCTGTTGCCCACGTTGATCTTAGGATCCTGTCAGCCTCAGTACACTGGTGTGTTCTTGGGTTTCTGGTGTGGTATCCCCTCACTTCAGTACCACTGTAGTTTTTATATGTTAAAAACAGCTGGGGAGCTGTTCAGCGGAGGTCCCATGGGTGTGGTAATGGTAAGCAGGTCAAAGAAGGCCTCGTAAGTAGAGAATGTGAACACTTACTTCCTGTTCTTGCCAGCAGATGGCGATCAGACATTTGAAAAAAACTAGCTAAGACACCAGCAGAAGTGATTTAAGACATGAAGTAATACAAACTAATGCTATAATTCGTACACACACCTGTGGCCTATCAATAATCAACAGTAGCTCAAGCATCGAGAAGAGTTGCTGATAATCAGGCATGGTGACACACCCTGTAATCCCTGTACTTGGAAATTTGAGGCAGGAGGAATTCGAGTTTGAAAACAGCTGACTTCGGAAAGAATGAAGATTACTTACAACAAACATAGGGCTCTTATCAAAGCTGGATACGATCAGGTCTATAACAATCAACATGGGTGTAGCAGAATAACGACTTTATCACATTGCCAATGTGACAGAACATATTTTTATATCTTAAATAGTTTATTTATTTAACTATTTTGCATGGATTGGTGTTTTGCTTGCATGTATGACTGTGTCAGAGCCCCTGGACCTAGAGTTATGGACGACTGTGAGCTGCATGCCAGTTCTAGGAATTGAATTCTAGTCCTCTGAAGAGCAGCCAGTGCTCTTAGCCACTGAGCCATCTCTGCAGCCCCAGACAAAACATATTTTTAAACCATAGACTGAGTAAAGATGTAGAAGTAATATGTTAAAATTAATGGTGCTTCTGTGTAAAAAAAATCAAGTTTTCATTCAACACATTCAGGAAAACCTACGTATGAAAGGGCTATCATTGAACACTAATGAAATGATACAGTTGCTTGGGGGATGTCTATGCTGTGCAGGTGACATCACAGAAGACGGGCTTGTCCTCCTTTTCCTTCAACAGTTTGCAAACCTTGCATTGTTTGCCCTGTGGGGAAGACTGGCTTCTGTAACTGTTTCTCCCTCCTGTGACCTCAGTCACATAAGGATATTGAATTGGAGGATCTCTGACACCTGAGCCTTTATTTCCTTTAGTGCCTTCCTCTTAAGCTAAGTGACTAGACTAGAAGTGATATGTCTCTTGCTTATAAGGTCAAATTTTAAAAATCTAGCTTGGACAAATTAATAAGCATTAAGGTGGGGTTATAGAGAGTTGGTATGATTGACGTTGCCATCCAGGTCCTTAGAGACCTGGGACATCTGCCTGTACTCGGCAACCTTTATGGCCTCTACTCACAGAGGCTAATGAGTGCTCGCTCCACCGCACTTTCAGTAGCAGAGAATGAGCGTGGGTGTCAGGTGTCCCCTAGGCGGCAAGTCATCTCTGATGGAGGCTGTTCCTCTGCAGACTAGTTTTAATATTGATTTGATTTGATTTTATAAATGTTGCTGGGGCTGGTGAACCCCAGTGGAGGGTTGTCTGAGATGGGTAACTGAAATGTCGCAGTAATGCAAAGAACACGTGTGAGGAGACATACAAAACAGTTCACTGTTGCAGAACACTGAGAGGCTCTTCATTCCCTCTGTTGATACTGGCCTATCAGCTCTGCAGAAACAGCGCACACTGAACGGATTCCTTGTCCCTCCCCATGAGACCCGGGTGGGTGGGTGGGTGGGTTGGTTGGTTGGTTTGTTAACTTACTTTGGTTTGAATGAATAACTCCACTGAGGGTTACTCCTACAATGGAATATCATTAGGTAGAGAGAGGCGATGCAATGCAGCTTCACCAACAATATAGACAGACTTTTCTCTTGGCTGTTTGAACAGTCTTCCACTGTAGCCCAGGGTGGCCTGAAATGCACTATGTAGTTCAGACTGGCTTCACACCAGTGACAAACCTCCCACCTGACCATCTGTAGTGATGGGTCACAGGTGGTACCACCATGCTGCAAAGCCTCTGAAGCTGGGTTTCCAAGGCTGGTAACGCTGGTCTTTTTCACTTGTATTTTTTGTTGTTTGATTTTCATTTTTTTGAGTCAAGTTCTCAAGCTCACTGTGTAGCTCAGGCTAGCTTCAAACTCAACACCCTCCTGCCTCAGTCTCCCAAGTGCTGAGATTACAAACATGTGCCACCATGCCCAACTAAAGATGGTCCTTTAAGCCCAGCCCCTTAGCTGGACTTGGCAGTCACGGTACATCTGCTTTCCTTCCATGCTCTCTGTTTGCACATTTACTTCAGTGAGCTGTTTTCCTCCAGTTATGAATGATATTAACTCATAGCTGACGTGCCCTGGATAGCCTAATGGTTTTGGACAAGAAGGGTTTTGGCTTTGTTGTTATTTTGTTTCGTTTGTTTCTTATGTTTCTTGCCCCTTTCTTGTTTTCTTTCCTGCTTTCCCTTATTTTTCAGACAATGACTTAAACAGGGTATGACATTCTGAACAATAATCTATGGCTTCTAGAAAAATTGGTTCTGATCTCAGACTCTGCTTTTAGCAACTTCTGGGAACTAGTACAGGCCTCTTCTGCCTACGGAATGCTTCCCTCTGTAAAATGCCAGGGAGTTTCCCAAGCTCTGGTTACAAGAAGACTAAATGAAAGTTATCTTTGAAATGGTGTGTAAAATGTAGATTTCTGTCATGTGGAATAGGCTGGGAAGTTTGGGAGGTTCCACTGCACAGTCATGTTTGAGAACAATTAGAGGTCATTTCTGAGGTCACATCAACTCTAAAATGCAGTGATTACAGGAAATAATGTAAGTCCGAGTGTTTCTTATTATTTTATTTTCTAAAAAATGTTTTATACTCTACAAGAGCAAATAGAAGTCAGAGCATGGTCATCCCCTCCATACATGCGCCTCACACATCCTACATCCTCACAGGCCAGGTTAAGCGCAGAGAGATCCCTACCACGGCGATGCTCACTCTCAACCAGGAAGTTGTTTCAAAGCATCTTGTGTTTGCACCCTGGGATTTAGAAAAGAATTTAAAAATATGATATCCTGATTTCCATGTGATTCTAAAACGGAAAAAAATTAGAAATTCTGCTTGCTAATTTGTTTGTTTTTCTTTAATTTACAGAATGCTCTTTTCAGTTGCATTAGCAGAAATGAAAGTAAGTATATTGTCAGTGATTGCACAAGCAGTCCAGAGAGCAAGACATTTTACAGACATTTTAACAGTCAGAACTGATTGCCCATACCCTTAGCATTACACCTGCTAAGCCATCTGAAGAAGCAGGCACACAGGATTCTGCAAGGCCACTGCCTGTTCAAATCATTTATGTGTTCTAGCAATTCCCGTGTCCTGGAAGCATATTTATAAGCCAGTGCTATAGATAGATCACTAGAGAAAGATAACACCAATAATGGGGTCATTTCTGAGGAGACATGCATGATGTAGTCCTTGCTAAGGGCTGCCTCTCAGTCCAATCCACAGATACTTACTGAATACTTGCCTGGTGTGGGTCAGACACTTCTCTGTGGGGGACATGGCCAGAACACAAAGAACTTGGAACTGGAGTAGAATGTGAGGCAGCACACTGATAAAATGCAGCAATTCCGAGGAAGCAGGGATCTCACTGCAAGGTTGCTTAGAGGAGACCTCATGGAGTCCATAGGTTAACTGGGTCTTGAAGGTAAATAAGATATTCGTGGACGGGGCATGAGAGAGAAGCAGACAAAGATGTGTCCAGTGGAGCCTGGAGGAGCAGCATCCCATGTGAAGGGAGCGTTGAGAGCAGTGGTTAGAGGTGGGAAAAGAAAACCCAGGGACAAGCGGCTGGTTGGATGTGCTTTCCAATGTGGTGTATTGCAGAAGAACACACGGTCCTGCACTTCCACCCTGTCAAACTGGGGCCTCGTTCAGAGTGTGCTGTGTGGTCTTGGGCAGGTAATCTTGGGTTCTCCCACACTGGCAAGGGAGCTAAGCCACTGGAGACAGGAGACAGGTCCTTGATTCTGTTTCACTTCACGCACTGGAACTTCCAGAGCACCACCATTGCAGTGGACACTAAGAAGCACTTCTCCGTGTGGCTGGAGATGTAGCGCAGAGGCAGAGTGTGTGCTTAGACATCTACGGTCCTCGTCATCTCCAGCACCACACATAGCAGCACTGGAAAGCGGTCGCTCCCCAAAATGAACATATGTTCTTTAGTAGTAGACATAAACTTGGGTGTAGGTGTAAGTCAAAGCTGGTACAATAGGTATGGAATGATGTATAGCCCAGGAAACTGAGGTGTGCCCTCGCTTGGTTAATTTACACATGACTCATCGATATTTCTTGAAGTCACCTGAATTCCAAGTTCATTGCTCTTTGGAATTCATGATGCCGTTTCTGGCTCCTCCGTAGCCACTTCTAATACCACGCAGGAATTCTTAGCTGCCTCTCTATAAACCTCTTCCTGCCACCCGTCTTCTCTAGCCCCTTTGGCACCCCCTACACACACACCTTTAGATGCTGGTTGGGTCTCCTGGCCGTCTCCTTTATGATTCCCACACCCGGGCTTCCAGCTATGCTCCCTCTCCCACAGTAAATGGCATCTGTTGTGTATTTCTTTGTGTGCTTGTTTGCCCAGCCTGGATTGCAAGTGTACAGCAGCACTCCTGGCCACTGGGGTTGTCGCTGTTGTGATTTGAGTCATTTTACTTGAATCTCATGAAGTCTAGGTGGCCATCTTTTGTGATCACTCTGCCTCCATCTGCCAAGTGCTATGTGATGACAGGCGTGTGCTACACACCTGGCTTTGGTTATTTTACAGATACAAAAGCAGTCACCTTCAAAGGACTTTGCTTTGACTTGAGAAAAATTGCATTAGTTATACAATATAGGAAGGTTCTTACAGATGTGCCTACTGTATAGAAATTTTGAGATTTCTGTTTCAAAGTACACAGTTATTAAGTTTGCTAAGTCGCCTAGCTCTCTCTTGGTTTTTCAGATCCAAATAATAAGTTAAGGCACTGTCCTTATGCTTTCTTTGGTTTGGCCTTGCTTTGTCTATAAATCTGTACAACTGCAGCACGGAGAGGCCTTTCCTGTTTTCTCAGCATGGGCACGTTGGACACTGGGGAGGCAGCTTTGGTAATGTGACAGTTTTAGGTGCCTTGTTGTACGTTAGCAGTCCTGACATGCATTAAACACCAGATTGTGCTCCTAAATTGTCATTACAACCTGCAATACTTGCATGTGCTTCTGCACACTTCCAGGGTTGTGGCACTACATAGGTAGGGATGTAGTTGACTAGAGAGTTAAGTTGATGAGTGTGACCGTCATGTGTCAGTGAGCACGTGAATGACCCCATGTCTGTAGTCCTGCTGAGTCACGTGTTCACCGTCTATGGCGTGCTTTACACCTCACACTTCGAGCTGTGCGGTGGTCACCAAGTTAACATTAACAAAAGCTATTTGCATTTCAGTGTCGCCTCTCTCTCCACAGTGGGCTCGGTGTGCTGCAGTTACGCAGGCCATCACACCAACTGCCGAGAATTCTGTCAAGCCATTTTTCGAACAGACTCTTCTCCTGGGCCATCTCAGATCAAAGCAGTGGAAAATTATTGTGCCTCTATCAGTCCACAGTTGATACACTGTGTGAATAATTACACCCAGTCTTATCCAATGAGAAACCCAACTGATAGTAAGTAAAAGGGCTGCGTTCTTCTCAGTCTTTGATAAAACAATTCATTTACAAACTGATTCATTCATGTGGGTGTCTGTGGTCAAGTTCATTTGAGAAACCTCCAGATTTCTTTGATGTACACCATATTATACCTTTTGACCAGAAAATTCCATGTTGTCATTTATACAAGAATACTTAAAAATGTGTTTGTATGTATGTATGTATGTATGTATGTATGTATGTGTATATATATGTAAAAACATAGAAATGACCCAAAAATGCATCATTAGTATATTGGCTAAGTAATATTTCTATGTAATAACCACACTTTACAACTTACAAAGGGGAGTACATTTATTCAGAAAGTCTGAGATGTATTAAGAAAACAAGTTAATGAAAGCATAGTCTGGGTTCTACTTAGCTGTTCTACACTGTAGATTTCTGTAATGCGGGAGCTTTTATTAATTAGAAGTTCTTACTTTCATAAGAAATTATAAAAATAAGAGAGTAATATTTTTGACAAACCAAGGCTGCCTAACGAAGCTGTCCTCGCAGGACCGTCAAAGCACCTGCTTTGTATATGCTCGAGTCCATTCTGCTCACCGCGAGGCAGGCAGAGTCTAAAGAACTGCCTGGTGACCAGACTGACAGGAGACTGACTCGTGAGGCAGAGAGATGCTTGTGTTTGTACTGGCATAGTCTAAGGCTTCTTTTATTATCTTGAAAGTGGTATGCATTGTATGATCATAATTGAAATCAGAATCTGAGGCTTTTGACGTCCTGTGATGTGGTGGTGTGGTGAAAATCAGACACGTGGCCTTCATTTATTTTAAAGCTGATCTGTGTTTCCTGACATTTAGGCCACACTGAAGTGTTGCTGGGGTGAGGGGATAGAAGCTCTAAGAAAACTAAGGCAGAAAGAGGTTTTAAGGGTAGAGCAATAACTCCAGTGTCTGTCCTAACACAGGAACCTAGAAAAGAAGGCTTCAAATTGAGTTTGCTGCTTCAAATGCAGACACCTGAGAAAGCTACTTGAGAGAACCCTTTCGAAGTCTATAGCCTGGCTGAAAGTATTCTTTTGGTTTCTAGTTCTTTGTAGAAAATTAAAGGCTGGGTGAGTGGGGACATTCACAGGCAAATCATGGCTCATTAGCATGTTTGAGACCCTGGTTCAATCCCTATCATCAAAAAATAAAAGAAAATTAAAGGCGGAAATAAACTAAAATATTGTCAGAGTTCATATTATCTAAATTACAATTTATATTAATTAGCTTGTACAGACTTTAAAAAGTCTGTGGTATCCTAGGGTATGATTAAATGGAATGATTTTAATGCCATGGAAATTAGTCATCAATCTTACATAAAGAGTCCCCACTAGACACAAGCAGGAATTAAGCCCACTTTGATTTGCAGTATTTTTCCTAAGAGCGTAATAAAATGTTTCATGTGAGGCCTTCTTAGGTGTGGAATAACTTTCGTTTTATAAGGACAGTTCTAGAAAACTCCTGACTGTGAACTGTGGTGGGCTCTGGGAAGAGAAGCGCTGCAGAATGGTGGAGGGAGTAGGCCCTGTTTACTGCAGAGACTTGTTGTTTTCTCCCCTGCTGCCGTGTTCTTCTCTTCTGAGCAATGTTATAAACCCAGCTAATAAAGGGCTTATGTCCTGAATGTAGGTTTATATTGCTGTGACAGAGCTGAAGACCATGCTTGCCAAAACGCCTGCAAGAGAATTCTAATGTCTAAGAAAACAGAAATGGAGATTGTTGATGGTCTCATTGAGGGTTGTAAGACCCAGCCCTTGCCTCAAGATCCTCTTTGGCAGTGTTTTCTCGAAAGCTCACAGTCGGTTCACCCTGGAGTCACTGTGCACCCTCCTCCCTCAACTGGCCTCGACGGGGCCAAATTGCACTGTTGCTCTAAAGCAAACACTTCAACCTGTAGGTTAGTATCGCATTTTCCTTTATCAAGATCAATAGAAACAGGATTTTAATTGGTGCCTTTTAACAAATGTCTAATTGTTGTGTTGTGTAGGCTTAGCCTTTGGGAAATAAATCTGACCTGGGGAGTATAGCTCAGTGGTAGAAGCTTAGCATGCACAGATTCAATTCTCAGTGCAAACGATAGTACAAGATAGAAAATCTCTCACATTTTAAAAAAATTTAAAAGAAGATTATTTATTTTATGCGAATGACTGTCCTGTCTATACTTGGGTGAATGAGTGGTACCCCCAGAGGCCCAAAAGTGCATCCGACGCCCTGGAGTTGGAGTTACGGGCAACTGTAAGTTGTCATGCACATGCTAAGGACGAAACCTGGGTCCTGCAAAAGTGGTGACACTCTTCCCGCTAAGCCATCTCACCAGCCCAGAGTCTTTAACTATTTTGTTCAGCAAGTATTTACGGAAGACTGTTTAAGTACAATACAATATGTTAGGGCCAGCAAGGTCACTACTTAGCAGGTAAAGACGCCTGCCACCAGGCCTGATAAATTAATTAAATGATCTAAGTGCAATTCTTGGGATCCACATGGTAGAGGAGAGAACAGACTCCCTCAAGCTGCTCTCTTACTGCCTCACAGTTGTGAATGCACATGCGCGCACACACATAAATCAATACAATTTAAATTTTAAATTATATGAATATTTTCCTTGCATGTATACATGTGTATCACATGTATGCCTGGTGCCCACAGAGGTCAGAAGCGGTCATAGAATCCCATGGAACTTGAGTTCAGTCCTTTAAATTTTTGTTTCATATGTTGAGTGGGGGTACAAAAGATTAACTATTAAAATGGCAATGAATATTTAAAGATGATGTGATATCATTAAGCTTACAGCATGTTGGGCCTGGAGAGATGGCTCAGTGGTTAAGAGTACTACTGTTCTGCAGAAAACCTGAGTTTGGTTCCCAGCAACCATATTGAATGGCTCAAAATTACCTATAACTCCAACTGTGGGGATCTAATCCTCTCCTCTGGCATCTTCAGGCCCTTTACTCACAAGTATGTCCATAGTCCTCTGGCTCCATTGGCTTGATCTGAGGAGAAGCAGAATATGCCAATGGAGGGAGTGTGGTGGTCAGAGCTGCCACCCAGTCACCCACTTCCTCCAGTCAAATCTTCCAGCTAAACTCAACCTCCCACAGTTTCTGCCAAAATAGGGTTGCCAGCCTAGGACCAATCCTTCCACACATGAGTCTTTGAGGAATTATTTATTTCCCATCCAAATCATAGCAGCATCAATTGGGTATTGTACCCAGAGATAAAAAATAATGCAAATGTGAACAGAGCAGACAATGTAGAGATGAAAGTAAGTGGAGGTACCTGAGATCATGATGAATAGTCACGTTCTGTTGCTGTGATGAGACACCATGACCAGGGCAACTTGTAGAAGAATTTACTTATTTGAGACTTGGAGTTTTAGAGGGTTAGAGTCCATGACCATCATGTAGGGAGCGTGGTAGCAGGCAGGCATGGTGCTAGAGCAGTAGATGAGAGCTCATTTCTTGAGACACAATCATGAAGCAGACTTGGGGGTGGGGTGGCACAAGTCCCTTGAAACCTCAAAGCCCCTCTCCCCAACAACATACCTTCTCCAACAAGGCCACACCTTCTAATCCTTCCTGAATAGTTTCACCCACTGAGGACCACGTATTTAAATACATGAGCCCATGGGGCCATTCTCATTCAGACCACAACAAAGATGTAACAGAAGTTTGCCTGAGTAGAGGTATTTTGTGAAAAAAGGAGCCCAACATTACTAGGATATCCTGAAAGGAAAATAAAAATATTTTATTCTCATAAAATTGGATGTACCATTACAAAAAAAAATATATCTATGGTAATCCGTCAAACTTTACCAAAGATACAAACAAATCTAAACAAAGTCAATTGAAAGGCCTAGTTGTGAGTAACCTGGCCTTATAGTTACAGAGCTGGATTCCGTATACAAGTTAATAAAGGTATTGATGAGAGGGCTGCTGAGCATGTTTCAGCATTCACAGAAGCTGAGTGGCCGGAGCCTGGGATGGTTCTTGTTGCTGTTTGTTTTGTTTTTTGAGACAACTCCTCTCTAAGTAGCCCTGGCTGTCCTGAAACTCACTATTTAGACCAGGTTGGCCTCAAACTCGCTGACTCCACCTGCCTCTGCCTTCCAAGTTCTAGGATTAAAGGTGCCAGCCTGATAAACACACCCAACTTGGTTTTGATTTGAAGAGTGTTATTTATGTTTTTTAGTATTTTTTTAGGAGGGAGTCTGCTGCGGGACATGTGGAAATTTAAGGACAGCTTGAGAGTTGGTTCTCTCCTTCCACCATATGGGGCCAGGGATTGGTAGGTTGGCAGCAGGCCCTATTACCTGCTGAACTACCTTAACAACCCAGGGTTTATTTGCTGAATGCTTTCAGTTTCACTAGACTTGACCTTCCTGTACCTTATGAGATAATTGGGGAAATTTATATAATTTCTGTTTTAAATGTTAGAAACTAACTCTGAGATGTTGAATAATCTATTCAGGGAAAATATAGAAAGAGAAAATACTAGAAATATAGAAAGCTAGAGAAAATACTGACTTCCTCTTCCTCAAATGTCTGTGCTCCTGTGAGAGCCAGGGTCTGGTCTGTTTAGTGATACTGCATCACAGTGCCTTGAAGAAGCACACACATAAAACAGTGCTCATGACTAGAGGAAGAGTGGGCAGCCAGACTGCAGAGTAAAGATACTTTCTTTAGGTCAGTGTTTTAGAGCACTGGCTGCTCTGCCAGCCAACCCAGGTTGGATTCCCAGCAACTACATGGTAGCTTACAACTGTCTGTAATTTCAGTTCCAGGAGATCTGATGCCCTCCATTGGCCCTAACACACACAGAGTGCACAGACATACAAGCAGGCAAACATTCATACACTTCAAAAAACAAACCCTTCTTCACAGGAGCATTTTTGAGAGTCAAATAACTGTGAGAACAGTGGGAAATATTTACTTACAGTTTTGTATATTTCGGTGATATCAAATGTTTATAGTGAACATATGTTACTTTTAATCTTAAAAATTAAACTAATGAATCCAGTGTATAAAGGCACTTTGGAAATGTCCTAGCAGACCTGCTTTGTGTGTAAGCTGCTTTACAGTTATCAGATGCTGAACATCAGGATGTCGTGGGTCAACTGCAGTAGTATGGAGAGGTTTGAGGGGCTTAAGGAAGATAAGTAACTTAAACTTTAATCTGTAAACCCCACGGCCATCTTTCCTGGTTCTAGGGACTGAACGCAGGGTACTGAGCACCCCAGGCACAGTCTCACACAGAGTTACTATTAAAATGCTCGTTAGTAAAGCACTCTGCCTTCTATGATTAGCACAATTAGAGGAGCTTGTACCTTTGTGGACATAAAAACTTGTGTTTTACTTTAAATACATATTGAGAAAAGGAGGAAGTAAGAAAGCTGTGGGGAAAAATAATTGTCCAGAACTTAGGATGTACAGAATGCCTTAGGGACCGGAAAATGTATTTACCTTTCTATCAGTCAGCAAAGGGTCTGGGTGATTTTTCTTTAATTTTTTGAAATGTATTTACTGACTTACTACTGCATTTACTTACTTCGTTATTACTGGGGTGCAGCGGGATGGGCATGCACGCCATGGACTATGTGTGGAGATGGGCGGGACGTGCCCTTCATTCTTCCCTTCCACCATTACGTGGGCGCTGGGGCCAAACGCAGGTCCCCAGGAGCGTGGCGAGCTCCTGCGCCCGCCCGCTTAGCTGTCTCTCAGTCCCTCGGTCCCATGGACGATTTTTTTAAAAATATATACATTGGATTGTATTTTTATTTTATTTGTATGGATATTTTCCTGTATGTATATCTGTGCACCACATGCAAGCCTGGTGCCCTCCGAGGACAGAAAAGTGTGTTGGGTCCCCTGGAATTGGAGCTACAGTCAGTTATGAGCTGCTGCCATGTGGGTGCTGGTGATCAAATCTGAGCCCTCCGGAAGAGCTCTTAATTGGTGAGCTGCCTCTCCAGCCCTTCAGATGGTTTTGAAAGGCCGTGTTTCATGGAGAAGATGGCTTTCTCTGCTTCCCAGTCCCAGGAGCTCGTTCATTTGTACTTTTCCTTTACATTCCTAAAAACAGTTAATAATATTGCAGTTTTGCGCAGATCAAATATTCATTGCACTTCTCTCTAATGCTCTGCATTTATTCTTTTGCTTCAGGGAACTGTGCACCAAACTTTATAGCATGAGCTGGGGAAATACACAGAGTTGGCAAGAGTTTGACCGCATCTGTGAGTATAATCCGGTGGAAGTGTCCATGCTGACGTGTCTGGCTGATGTCCGGGAGCCTTGCCAGTTGGGCTGTACAAACCTGACTTACTGTACAAACTTTAACAACAGGTAGGAAAATTATTATACATGAAAATAGAAATGCACTGTCATTAAAAAAAACACTACCTTCTGATGTGCCTTCTGGAGTAAAAGAAAGCTGTTTTTCCTTCTGACTTCATCTTGAAATGCTCTGTCCCTTCTACATGGCCCCTAGAAAGGAAGTATGATTGTAGAGTCTCTTCTAGTCAGGAGATGCCTCAAGCTTTGGGAACTCAGAATATCCTGTGCCTTCAGTCACTCTTCCTTCTGCACCAGTGGGTCACTGGGTCACTGGGAATGGTGGGGATCTCCGGAGTTCTGCTCTAAATGCCTATACTGGCTGGCTTTGTGTGTCAACTTAACACAAGCTGGAGTTATCACAGAGAAAGGAGCCTTCCTTGAAGACATGCCTCCATGAGATCTAGCTGTAAGGCATTTTCTCAATTAGTGATCAAGGGTGGGAGGGCCCATTGTGGGTGGTGCCATCCCTGGGCTGGTAGTCCTGGGTTCTATCAGAAAGCAAGCTGAGCAAGCCAGGGGAAGCAAGCCAGTAAGCAGCACCCTCCATGTGCTCTGCATCAGCTCCTGCCTCCAGGTTCCTGTCCTGTGTGAGTTCCAGTCCTGGCTTCCTTGGTGATGAACAGCAGTGTGGGAGCTGAATAAACCCTTTCCTCCCCAACTGCTTCTTGGTCCTGATGTTTGTGCAGGAATAGAAATCCTGGCTAAGACAGTGCCCTTTTCTGTTTTCTCAGCTGCTTACTGATAAGTTTCAGTCTCAGATCTTAGCCCCTTACTTTTCTTACTATCCTGATACCTCAGGATACTCCTATTTGAACTGTTCAGTAAAGAAATATCCTTGAATTTTAAGCAGTTGATTCTACCCACCAGCCTGGTTTGCACAGTGAGTTCCAGAACAGATAGAGCTACATAGTGAGACCATGTCTTGTTAAAAAAAAAAAAAAGGATAAATATTCCAGTTAATAAGTACTATGCATATGTGAAATTGCTAAGAGTATAGATTTGATGTGTTTACCACCAGAACAGGGTAAAATATTTGTGCTAATTTGTATTAGTTAGTTTGATTTATATACATATTTGAAAACATGTTGAATGCCATAGAGTTAGCCGTTGAAAGTGCGTCTTTTAAAAGAATATACATGAAAAGTGTTGGTAGTACTAGTCCTGGCAAGTGTGATTTAAAACTTCTGCAGCTGCTTCCTTAGATCCATTGGCATTGCTAGATTAAAAGCCTGGCATGCATTTGAAGGGTGTTGGCTTCTCACTCTTTCCTGCTTACTAGTAAGTGTTTATTTACCCAGGAGACATGAAAGCATGTATCCAAGAAAGTCCCCATGGGCCAGCATTATTTGTAACCTCCCACTTTAGGAGGGGACCCCAAAACATCCATCGGGAGAGTGAGGAAAAACAACATAACATACCATGGTGCTCCAAACCGTGGAAGAGTATACAGAAAAAAAGCAAACTCCTGAGGTGCCCAAGTATGAGTGGGCACATCCAGCCACAGAAGCCCAGTGTCCTCTGTGCTTCCAGGGGTGTGACGCCTGAGGACATACGCAAGAGTAATCTGAGGCTAAGCTCCAGAAGCCCAGGGGCATCAGGGAACTGCGGGGTGTGGAAGTGTTCTCGATCGTGTACAGGGTTCGAGTTTTGTTTTGGGGGTGACCTCGCTGTGAAGCTCTGGTTCTTCTGAAGCTCACTATGTAGACTAGGCTGGTCTCAGACTCACAGAAATCCCCCTGTCTCTGCCTCCGGAATGCTGGGATTTGAGGCATGCACCACTTCCGCACCCAGCTTGTGTAGAGGTTTTAATTGCATAGCTGGATACAGTCTTCAAACATTGTTGAGCTAAACTCTCAATCTGTACATTATAATGTATGTAGTTAAACTCCAGTACACTTTTGTCTTTATTTGAGACAAGGTCCCATGTAGTCCATGCTGACCTCAAACAAGCTATAAATCTGAATCTGTCCTTGAACTCCTCAGCCTCAGCCTCTACCTCCCAAGTACAGGGTTCACGCCACCATGTCTGGCTTTAAAGTAGTGTTTTATATAAACTTAGTTATTTTTTTTTCCTCATCAAAAGATACTACCAGACAGTAAAAGGATAAACCATAACCTAGCAGAAAATATCTATCTCACATACATCTGACAAAGGACACATCTATAATGCGTGAAGAACCCCTGCAACTCCTCAATAATCAAAGTTTCAACTTTTTTAAAGATTTATTTTGTATGTATGAATATTTGGCCTGTGTGTATCTGAGTACCACATACATGCAGTGCCCTCAGAGGCCAGAAGAGGGAGTCAGATCCCCTGGACCTGAAGTTACAGATGGCTTTGAGACACCACATGGGTGCTGGAAACTGAACCTGGGATCTCTGTGAGATCAGCCAGTTCTCATAACCATTGAGAGCTATCTCTCCAGCCCCTCAACTTCTAAAAGAGGGACAGAAAGGAGCATCTCACAAAAGATAACATTTATTAATAGATAATATCTAACAATAAAATGTGACAGAAGCCATCTGGGAAAGGCTATTGCAATCGAGTTTTCTGGAGATGGCCCATAGTATAGCATGGTTGCAATGAGTGTGCTCTGGAGAGGCACAGCCCCAGAGACTTTGTTCTAGGATTGCTTCTCACTGTGGATATTCCTTTCCTGCCACTATTACATAGCCTAATGATTCCTGATCCATGGATGAAGCCACGGGTGTACAGATTGATAAAGCAAGGTCATGTGAAACTGTTGCTTTGAACTTATGAAAATCAACATCCTTCTGTGACTCCCCTTTTGTGTAATTTTATAAAGAACTTTTGTCTAAGAAGGCATAAAAAAGCTGAGAGAAAATATAAAGTGTGCTGTTGGGCTCTGCTCTATCCACCAAATGTGTGTATATGTCTGTCTATATGTATGTGCATGCATACTTATGTAGGTATATGTGTACACATATATAAGGATGCATGTGCACTTGTGAAATTGATGAAACAAGTGGTCAGGCCCAGCCAGTGTGTGTGTCAAATGGTCAGGCCCAGCCAGTGTGTGTGTGTGTGTGTGTGTGTGTGTGTGTGTGTGTGTGTGTACCTGACTTTCTTTCCTTTTCTTCTCTTTTTTCTTTTCTTTTCTTTTCTTTTCTTTTCTTTTCTCTATGAAATTGCCAAAAGTCATCAGCTCTTGACCCTAGAACAGTTAAATTGCCAGAAGCTATCAACTTCTGGTCCTCAGAACAGTATGAGAGTTATAAGGCCAGAGGTCATCAGACCTTGGCCTTCATTTGTCATTGTGTCCCACCTCAGCACCTGACCCTCAACATGGCTGACTCCCAGCAAAAAAAAAGAATAAAATGCTTACATATAGAACAACATGGGTAAATATCAAAAAGATTATGTTTTAGTGACTATTCCAGGCCCCCATTTATGAAATAAAATTATTTCATTTATATGACATTCTAGAACAGGCTAAAATAGTTTGTGATGCACTGTGTCTGAAGACTGTAGATCATATGGTGATTTCAGGGCACAGGTACCATTTGGTGTGATGGCAATGTTCATTATTGATTTATGCCTTTCTGTGAGCTAAGCATGTGTCAGATCACATCCAACTCATAGTCTGTACATTTTTTTTTCATTATACATCAGTTTTGTCTGCTTGCCTTTTTGTTTCTTTGGTTTTGGTTTTTGGTTTTCAAGACAGGGTTTCTTTATGTAACTATAGCTGTCCTGGAACCAATTCTGTAAGCAAGGATGACCTCAAAGATCCATTTCTCACCCCCCTTCCTCCACCCCCCACGCCCCCAGGGCTGAGGTTAAAGGCATGTACCACTACCACCTGGTTATACCTCTGTTTTAAAGACACAGACTCATTTATTTTGTGAAATAAAGTGAAATGGTATGGGGATGTTAGTCCTGTCCAAAGGACTTTGAAGTTTTAACCTGCTTCATAAGAACCTGTGCTAAATTAAAACATGCAGTCATATGGCTCAGTGGGTAAGAGCACTGACTGCTCTTCTGAAGGTCCTAAGTTCAAATCCCAGCAACCACATGGTGGCTCACAACCATGCTTAATGAGATGCGACGCCCTCTTCTGGTGTGTCTATAGACAGTTACAGTGTACTTACATATAAGAATAAATCAACTTTAAAAACATGCAGTGTCCTGATGTTACCGCCCTGTTGTCTTCGACCGCTTGAAGCTGAAAGCCTATGGTGGGTCTTATGCGCTCTCTCTTTAAGAAAATCAGATTTTCCTGATGTGTGGATGAATCAAGAGTTTATTTATCCATTGTCTATCCAAGAAATAATTTGTCTCCATTCCTTCTGGTTCTTTCTTAAGGCCAACAGAACTGTTCAGGAGCTGCACGGCTCAGTCTGACCAGGGGGCCATGAGTGACATGAAGCTGTGGGAGAAGGGGAGCATCAAGATGCCCTTCATCAGCATCCCTGTCCTAGACATCAAGACCTGCCAGCCAGAGATGTGGAAGGCCGTGGCCTGCTCCCTGCAGATCAAGCCGTGCCATAGCAAATCCCGAGGCAGTATTATCTGCAAGTAAGTCATTCCTGCCTCGGGGAGGCCTGTGGGCTCAGACCTCCCCTCATCGCTAGCCCAGCCTCTCTTTAGAACCTCTGCCCTTTGCCTGAGCCCCCCCCCCACACACACACACACAGTGCTTTCACACTTTCTCCTTCTCTGCTTGAAGGATGCTCCCCATCTTCTTGCCTGAAGCCTGCCCTTCTTCGCTCTTGTCAGATACCAGACATTCTCATGGAGTCTTCCCACATTCCTGTGGCTGATACTAATTTATCCTTAGTGCAAATTCCCATCAAACTTCATGTGTACTTTATTATGGAATCTAGTTCAAGAAGCAGTTTCTAAATACCTTCAGTGCACAACTATGGTTTTATACTTTAAAACTGTTTATTACATCTATCTGTCTGTCTGTCTATCTATTTATCTATCTGTCTATCTATCTATCATTTATTAAGTGTTTATTGGTCCAACTGTGTAAAAATGTGTCCATGTGTACACATGTGGACATCAAAGGACAACTTGGGCCGTAGTGTGAGTGTGGGTGTGGGTGTGAGTGTGGGTGTGAGTGTGGGTGTGTGTGTTCAGTGCATCCCAGATTGAATTCAGGTTATCAGCCTTCACAGCAGGCACCTTTTCCAACAAGCCATCTTGCGGCCCTCTTCTCATACATTTAGGAAGGGAGGCTGTGGGTGAAGGTGTGCCACCTCTGACTGTGTGGTGGTTTTCAGGGATCGGGCTTAAGCTGTTCTTCAGGCTTGGTGGGCGGCATGTCAGCTCACTGTACCATCTCTAGCCCATCTGTGGCTGTAGTTGTGTTCCCGACTGGCACTCCACTTGACTTAGGGATTCTTTCTGTGCCGTCGCCTTCTCCTCCTTGCTTGTCCTCTCAGCTGCCACTCTGTCTTTATTATCATCACCCAGTGGGAGTCAGTGGCCAGTCTTCGGGTCCTGCTCTTAGGAAACAGTGCTGAATGGTTTACTTAGGAGATGTCAGACAAGTACCTGGTGGGAGAAGCAGACCCTCACTGCACAGCCCTCTGCTGCTCTCCAGGCGTCTGCTTTTCCAAGACCAAGTCCACACCAAGCCCTAAACCCTTGGTGTGCGGCTCAGTGCTGCTCAGTTCAGATTAATTACCGTCCAGATCATTTTTTAACTTTTCTTATTTGGTTTAATTTTGATTTTGGAGTCTTCCTGCCTTACTCTATCTATAGTCAGGCTGGCCTTGACCTCATAGCAATCCTCCTGCCTCAGCCTCCTGAGCAGAGATGACAGGTATGAGCTGTCATGCCTGGCTTTTAATGAGTTTTCTGACATGACTCAAGAATGAGCTGAATAAGGGAGAGGTTGAGGTCTAACTATGTGATAATAAGTCAGAGGTCACACATGGGAAGGATGTGCTCATGAAGGTTTCCTTCAGCTAAGGAGCCAAGCCTTCCTCAAAACTAAGAAAAACTAGGAAAGACGTGTGTGTCTTATGTCTACATGTATGCATGCACCACATGCTTGCCTGGTACCCACGGAGGTCAGAAGACCCCTAGAACTGGGGTTACAGATGGTTTTCAGCCACCATGTAGATACTAAAAACTAAACCCATGTCCTCTGCAAGAGCATCAAGTGCTTTTAACTATGTGCCCAGCTTTCCAGCCCTAAACTAAAAAAAAAAAAAAAATGTTGGAAACTCTCTGGTTATTATAAGCCAAACACCACAGTGATAACTAAAAGATCTTAAGATGAGAAAGGGAGGAAAGGAAGGAGAGCAGAGGCAACCGCCTCGGGCCTTGAAAATGGCTTACAGTTTGCAAAGCAGACTGGCCAGCTCAAGTTCCTTTTAAAGGGGGTAGACGCGACACCATGCTTGGAGCAATAAATGTAAGTCTCAGATTACAGGAAGTTAGGCTTTGTAGCTGGAAGTTTACTGTGTAGCTGGAAGTCCCTGTGACTGCTGGGAAAGCTCAGCAGGTAATGGACGCTTCTGAGAGGTTTAAGAAACACAGCTTTGACCAGACAACGTGAGACAGAACCATGAATACAAAATGTTCTTTTTTCTTTCAAGATCAGATTGTGTAGAGATTCTCAAGAAATGTGGAGACCAGAATAAATTCCCTGAAGAACACACAGCTGAAAGTATCTGTGAGTTTCTGTCCCCTGCAGATGACCTGGAGAGCTGTATCCCTCTGGACACGTACCTCAGTAAGGACTGCGTGGGTTTGAGTTTAGAGCTCAAGGGCTTCTCTCATGGTCTCTGCTCTTGTTCTTTGCCTAGGATGAGGAACTATTGTTTGAAGATACCATCTGCATTCGTTATGTTTCTGTTGCTGTGGCAAGAAACACCCAACAAAAGTGTTTAAAGGGAGGAAGGGTTTACTTGGCTCACAGTTCAAGGGTACAGGGGCAACCATGGCAACAGGACTGGGAAGCAGGATCATCAGGCGTTCGGAGGCAGAGGCTGTGCTCAGCTCCCTTCTTCAGTCCAGGCCCCTAACTAATGGAACGGTGCCATCCAATAGGGTAGGGCTAATCTCTCCCCTGAGGGTCCAGAATTTTGTCCCCTAAGTGACTAGACCCTGTCAAGTTGTCATTGCTATCTTAAAATGAGTAAGCAGAAGCTGTAGTTTATCTTTCGGAGGAAAGATGAACTATTTGCCAGTCAGGAACTGTAAAGATGGAAGCGGAAGACAATGTCATCAGAAGTCATGATGTGACCAGAACGTGGAATTCCCCCTAGGAAACTGTCAGCTCTTGTCATCCATATATCAGAACATGAGCAGGCCTGGATTACACTTACCAAATAGAGAAGGGAAGAAAGAGCTCTCCCCTGGGCTCGCACAGGGAAGTGGAACTTGTCTTACTACTTGAGTTTCTTCCTGACAGACACTTCTGCCAAGAGCTACAGCAGTAGGTTGGTACCTCCTTGAGGGAGGAATTGCACAAAGAGCTCCTTAGCAGTGAGACCAGTGAGGCCATGCCCTTAAGTGTTTGGGCCGCCACCAGGGGGCGCCAGTGCCATAAACTATCTGGCCAACAGAAAAGCCTACTTGCTGCTTTTCCAGTTAGGATTAAGCCCAACTGCCAATAACAGAGCAGTTAGAAGCACAGGAAGACTCAGAGCAAGTAGGCCAGGATGTTTATGGTGGTGCAGCATCAGGAATGCAGGCTTCTCAGCCTTCCTGCACTCACTCTGTTCCCTGCACTTCGCTGGCCTGCCAAGGATGCTGGCACTTTATCCAACTCACTCTAGTTGGCAAAAGGGAGGTGAAGAACCTTCTATTATAATCTCAGGGGATGCTTATAAGTGTATGGAAAACTTGGAAGGGTTGTCTTTTTAGCTTTGGGTTTATGACCACCTTGAATAAAAACAGGATCTACTAAACAAATAGAGAAGAAAGGGTGGTGAGTGTATAACAGGCAGTATCTGTTGGGCTCTCAGGATAGAGACTATGGAACATGCCCTAGCTTTTGCCCCTGTGACCTTGGGAAGATCCCCTCCCAAGTTCTAGGTAAGACTGCCCAGAGTGATGGGGCTGAGCGAGAAGGCTCCCGCAGCCTCTGTCTCTGCTAATTCACAATGCTAGCAGCCTACAGCAGTGTGTGTTGGAGAAAATGATTTCAGCAGGAAGGAAACGAGACAACACTCCAGCATGAACAGCAGCACTCTCCTTAAATACCACATGTGCTTGCAATGCTGCTCTCCCTTGGCAGGATGTTGGAAGGTAGATATGACTGTGTTGTGGGTCTCCATAACAGATGGCCATTTATTATTCAACACATAAACATGTATTTGATCACCATAGCCCAGGCAAGTCCCATCTCTGAACTGCTGGCCACTGAAGTTATCTGAGTTGATCTTATTCTCTTCCAGATAGGAACTCCATGTTAGCTTGTCTGTTTTGTTCATTAGTGTATCTAGTACCCAGGTCCTGCCAACTGTATTGTAGGTCCCCATTAGTAAGTGAATGGTTGGGTACATTGTGATAAGCTGACAAATGAAGAAATCCAAATGTTTAGTTAGGGCTGGTTAGACTCAGGCCTTACTTTCTGCCTGTGAGCTCTCCATCTCTTCCAGTCATGATGATCCGGGTAACTTAAAGATGCGCTACTCTTTTAGATTGATTACACTGATCAGTTTTGGGCTTTTCAGGGCCAAGTGCTTTAGGAAACATCATAGAAGAAGTGACTCACCCCTGTAACCCAAACCCCTGCCCAGCCAACGAGCTCTGTGAAGTGAACCGGAAGGGGTGTCCGTCTGCAGATCCCTGCCTTCCATACTCCTGTGTTCAAGGTAAGAGATGGCACTGTGAGTGCCGTATGCACATGGGGCATGTGCTGGCACTTCCTTAGAGGAGGGGTCTTTACCCGGGCTACAAGGACATTTTCTGTGCTATCTTTTTATGTAATGTTTAAGGGTTTTCCACACACACAAAAAAAGTATATTTATGCAAACAAAGACACATATGTTGAGATTTAATCTCTTGCTAGGTATTGTAATGCTCAATACTGGCTCCCAGGGTCTGGTGGCCCCCAGGGATGAGGAAGTCCTCATGTACACCAAGTGATGCTGTGTAACCTTGCTCCTTAGTTTAAAACTACTGGTTGAATAAAGATGCTGACAGCCTATATCTGGAAGAACAGTCATTGCTCTTAACCACTGAACCATCTCTCCAGCCTCTGATTGTTTATTTTTTGATAAGGTCTCACTACATAGTAGCCCAAGCCATCTTCCTGCCTCAGCTTTCCAGTTCTGGAAGTACAGGTGTATATTTCTGTACTTGGCCAAAGCTATGTATCGTCATAGTAGTTTTGTACTAAATTATTTGGGGTATGTGTCCTTAATCACGCGTAAGACATGGAATTTTCATTTGAGAGGTTATACCTTTTGGCCAGTGAGCAAAATCAATTTCTTATATTGGTAAAAGTTCTATAACATAACCTTTTTTAAAAACATGTATTTTAGTGTTTTACCTGCAACTATATATGCATACCATGTGAGTGTAGTGCCCACAGAGGCCACAAGAGGGTGTCAGGTCTACTGGAGCAATAAAGGTTGTGAGCCACCACATTGTTGCTGAGTAATGAACCTGGGTCCTCTGGCAGAGCAGCCAGTGCTCCTAACTGCTGAGCCGTCTCTCCAACTCTGTAACATACTCTTACAATCTTTAACAGCTACACAGTCCTGGAAGACTTTATTAGCATGAAGTATGTCTAATGTGATTCATTGTCATAGGACGATATTATCAGTTCATCGTCCTGTTCTTGTCTGTATTCTGTACAGGCTGCAAATTGGGAGAAGCTTCTGACTTCATCGTCCGCCAGGGGACACTGATCCAGGTGCCGTCCTCTGCAGGGGAAGTTGGTTGCTACAAGATCTGTTCCTGTGGACAAAGTGGCCTCTTGGAAAACTGTATGGAAATGCACTGTATCGACCTCCAGAAGTCTTGTATTGTCGGAGGAAAAAGAAAAAGTGAGTCTCGAGGATACTAGTGTTTGGTCTTAGCACGCTGTGAACGTGGTTGTCTTCACTTTGCACAAAGAGTACTAGATGAGTTCTTGCTGAAGAGTACAATCTACACATCCTATATTCCAGGACAGTACTTTCTAATCTTTACAGAATGCTGAGGGGGGGGGGGGTTGGAAATGTTTTGTTTTAAGTCAGATCTTGTGATGGCCTGTAGCTCACTACATAGCCCAGGTTGACTTTGAATGTGCAATAATCCTCCTGCCTCTGTCTTCTGAGTGATAGGATTACAGTCAGGCACCACCACAACCAGGGAGTACTAGGACTTGTAAAGTGCCCTTTTGGAAGCCTCCCGAGAAGGGCCTGAGTGTTAATCTCCGTGAGCTCTGACTGTGTGCCAGGCACATTACCTCACATTATCTCTTAGTCATCTGAGTCCCTCCTTGTGTAGGTATTGTTATTATTACTACCTCTCTTAGTTAGGGTTTCACTGCTGTGAACAGACACCATGACCAAGGCAAGTCTTACAAGGACAACATTTAATTAGGGCTGGCTTATGAGTTCAGAGGGTCAGTCCATTATCATCAAGGTGGGAGCATGGCAGCATCCAGGCAGGCATGGTGCAGGAGGAGCTGAGAGTTCTACATCTTCATCTGCAGGCCTCTAGACTGACTTTCAGGCAACTAGGACAAGTATATTAAAGCCCATGCCCACAGTGGCACACCTACTCCAGCAAGGCCACACTCTCTAATAGTACCGTTCCCTGGGCTGAGCATATGCAAACCACCACAGTATCCCTATATCACAATTGATTCTCATAGAGTCACTGCGCCAGGCACTGGAGCTCAGGCCCATGACCCCAGAATGAGGAAGGCTGAGTGTCACCCTCCCTGGGGGACAGAGCGCGCCCCAGACCATATAGGATATATGAGATATATAGGGAGATTTGGATGGGGTGTGCCATCTATGATGATGAGTTTCTAAGAGTGGACTGCTGCATTTCAGACATGAGAGCTTTGTCATTTGAGGCCAGCCTGGTCTACGTAGCAAGCTCCAGGACAGCCAGTGCTACATAATGAGACTTTGTCTCAAAATAAATACCTTAGATTTAGGCCCCTAGTTTATGTATTTATAAGTTGTATTTTAAGAATTGATGCTGTAAAACTTTTTAGGGACTTGGGGGATGGCTCATGTGGCAAAGCATTTTGCAACAACCTAAACTTGAGTCCCCATAACCCATATGAAGATGCTGGGTATGGTGGTACACACTTGCAATCCCAGCCTTGGTGAGGCTTGCTTGCTGCACAAACCTGACCTGAGTGTGCTCCCAGACCCTACCATGGAAGTGAAAACCAGCTCTGAAAAGTTGTCCTCTGACCTGCACGTGCACACTGTGGTGCATATGTACCCACGCGTGTGCATGCACACACAAGAGTAATAGAGTTTTTAAATTTCAGACTTTTATATTTTCAAAATCAACTTTCAAACAATTAAATTTTAATTGATGTTGGTTTTGTGCTTGTGAGTGTGTGTGTAATGTGTGTGCGCGCCACAACACATCTATGGATATCAGAAACAACGTGGAGGACTTGATTAATTCCTCCTCTTCCAGGTAGGCCTTGGGGATTGGATTCAGGTGGGCAGAGTCTGCAAGCATCTACCCACTGAGCCATCTCACAGCCCTGTGGTCTGTGTCTCGGTATGTAATGTAACTGACGTTTTCTTTCTTTCAGGCCACGGAACATCCTTTACTATTGACTGCAATGTCTGTTCTTGTTTTGCGGGTAATTTAGTGTGTTCCACCCGCCTGTGCCTCAGTGAGCACAGTTCAGACGACGACCGCCGCACCTTCACAGGTAGCCGGGGCCTTGGGCCATCCTTCTCTGCACTTGTTCTCTCCCAGGCACTGCAGGCCCTGCCTGAACTGCAGATGCTCATAGTCCATCAGTGTCCCACCTGAGAGTACGGTGTCCATGGCGTTCTAGCTTTGTTTCTCATTATGTACGTTCTTAGGCAGCTCTCCTCATCCGCCGATTTGCACAGGCTCCCACAAACAAGGTTCAGGAAACCCCCAAGCTAGACTTGAGTGATCTGATTTCTAAGTTTGATTTGCTAGGTCAGAAGAAAACAGCTTTGTTGATCCTACCTACAACCCTCTTTCTGCCTGGGTCTGGAGACACCTATTAAATAGCAATGAAAAGAACAAAGGAATGCCGTGCTGCAGAAAGAGCTTTTCAGAGCTCTCTAGAACCAAAGGAGCTGAGATAGATCTGTGTCATGGGTTGTAGAAGAGGTTTGTCTTGGTTTTGTCTTTTTCCTGAGTTAATTAACATATGATTCTATCTTGATATGATTTGTCAGTGGTTTGTCTCTATCAGCACATAAGGAAGGAGTAGATGTGTTCATGTGAAGCCGTTTTCTCTCCTCAGGTCTGCCCTGTAACTGCGCAGATCAGTTTGTCCCAGTGTGTGCACAGAATGGACGCACTTACCCCAGTGCCTGCATCGCTCGCTGTGTGGGTCTCCAGGACCATCAGTTTGAGTTTGGACCTTGTATCTCCAAGAATCCCTGTAATCCTAACCTCTGCCCCAAAAGCCAAAGGTAGGCCAAGAGCGACTTCTCTTTTTTCAGCCAAAGACGAGATAGAGTATCCACTATGCATCCTAGAGGATGAAAGCATGAATGGGCTGAGAAGTAGTCTAGCTGGCCGTAGTGGCTCATGTATGTAATCCCAGCACTTGGAGCAAGGGAGAATTGCGAGTTCAAGGTCATACTGTGCTACATGTTGAGATGTCTCAAGGGAAAAAGTGACCCCAGTTCTGAATAGTGTGAAGTCCGGAGAGAAAGAGCTGCACAGAGCTCCCTGGCTGCACGCTTAGGAGTGTAGACGTAGAGCAGTTAGTGCCGCTGGGTAGGAAGGGCCTCAGAGGGTCCCAGATGGGACACTCAGCTAGATCTGTGAAAAGCAGGAGTTAGAGAGGAAAGCTGGCATGGGGTAAAGCAGGACAGGAGCAGGACAGGAGAGTGTCTGCCAGGGGTGCTACAAGGCTGAGGCAGAGGGGAAGGAAAGGACAGGTCACAAAGGCGCTGAGAGAAGTGGATGCCTTCTTATTGGTCACCCATGGTTCTGCTGTTAGAGCACTCCTGTAGGAAAGAGATGTGAGGACTCTGAGAGTGCAGCTTTAGTTAGCTGCTGTCATTCTGCTTTGGACTCCCTTCTCTGTCGTCTCACCAAGCCAGATAGATGACAGAGCCTTGATGACTTCTGCATGTGGGAACCCCAGGCAGATGTAGCTGGCCTAGATCAGTTTCTAGACCTGGGATCTTCACCTCTGAGACTTGAGCAGGTCTCCACCCAGACTCAGGGCTCTATCCTGATGAAGGAGTTTGTGCAGAAAATTGCATCTTTGTTTTGGAAACCCTGGCACAGAGTGAGAGGTGAGGTTTTCTTATGTAACAAAGTGGCAAAGAGTCAGCCCCTGCCTGTCAGAGTTCATGGTTCCCGTTTCTCCTCTGCTGTGATAAAGCAGCCTGAGCACAACCCAGCTCTCAAAAGGGTAGGGTGACAGCCTGCTTCAGCAGGGAAGCCAGCACAGGGCCTAAAGCATCAACCCATGGCAGGAACACAGGGGTGGCTGTCAGACTTGCTCTGATGACACTATCCAGGGCCCAGCTCATACAGTGCTGCTGTCCACACAGAGACAAGACGGTCTCCACAGACATGGCCACAGGCCAACATGATACAGACAATTTCCCTTCCAAGATGATTCGTGGTTGTGTCAGGCTGACGGTAGAAATGAACCAGCACATCCATACAACAGAAGCAAAACTGAGAGTCATTGGCTGATACCCTGAATACAGTTGACTTGCTTTTACATCTCTGTCTTAGTTAGGGTTTCACTGCTGTGAACAGACACCATGCCCAAGGCAAGTCTTATAAGGACAACATTTAATTGGGACTGGCTTACAGGTTCAGAGGTTCAGTCCAGTAGCATCAAGGCAAGAACATGGCAGCATCCAGGCAGGCATGGTACAGGAGAAGCTGAGAGTTCTACATCTTCATCTGAAGACTGCTAGCAGAATACTCACTTCCAAGCAGCTAGAATGAGGGTCTTAAAGCCCATGCCCACAGTGACACACCTACTCCAACAAGGACACACCTCCTAATAGTGCCACTCCATGGGCCAAGCATATTCAAACCAGGACATTCCACTCCCTGATGCCCATAGGCTTGTTCAAATACATGAGTCTGTGGGGGCCATACCTAGCCGTAACATAATTTTAAAAAGAACATTTAGTCCAACTTCCAAAGTCCCCATAGTCTAGAGCAGTATCAACAATGTTAAAAGTCCAAAGTTCAAAGCCTCCTCTGAGATGTATCAATCAGTTAACTGTAATCCCCAAAGCAAGACAGGAAACCAGCTGGGCAAACTCCAACTCTGCATCTATTTGTTTGTGGTCAAAGCTGACTTCAGATCTCCATCTCTTTTTTCATCTTTGTTGACTGCAAACTTCTTTCTCCTGAGCTGGTTCCACTCCCTGTTAGCAGCTTTCCTCAGCAGATATCCCATGGCTCTGGCATCTTGAACATCTTGGGGTCTCCAAGGCACCTTCAATATTACAGCTTCTTCTTTTAATATTTGGGATCCACACATGATCTTCTAGGCTCCTCCAGAGGGCTGACATGACTTCTCCAGCTCTGCCTTCTGTAGCACTCTAAGCTCAGGTTGATCCACTCCACTGCCACTGCTGTTCTTGGTGATCATCCCATGGTACTGGCATCTCCAATATGCTGGGGTCTTCCGCTGCAAGTAGGCTTCACCAGTAGCCTCTCACAGGCTCTCTTCATGATGCCAAGCCTCAACTCCTTTTCATAATTCCTTCAGTCCTGGGCTGTCAACTGCAACTGGGGCTACACCTCCACCAGTGGGCTTCTATGGCTTTTCACAGTGCCCAGCCTCAGCTGCTCTTCATGTCACCTTCATGCCTCAAAACCAGTACCACCTGGATGACTTTACACATTACCAAGTACAGCCGCAGCATGAAGTACAACCTTGGCTGTCTCTGGAACACAGCTTCTTTGTGCTCTCAGAAAACACTTCCCAGAAGATTTCACCTCAGTGATGCTGGTCTCTTCTTAATCACAGCTAATTTCTTAGCTCCAGCTAACCAACAACAATTGTCCCAGAAGTCCCTTCTATTTTTTAATCTAAAGCCTGAGTCACATGGCTGAAGCTGCCACGTTTGCTAATTTTATGGGGCTGAAACATGTCCCCCCTTATTTTATTACCAGCTTTGTTTTCTGACTCCCTCTCTGCCTAAGCTTGGCTTTTCTGTAACTTGCTGTGTAGATGGACCTGAACTCAGAGATCTGCATAGCCCTATCTCCTAAATGCTGGATTAAAGGTTTGTACCACCATGCCTAGATCTAAATTTAACTGGGTAGGGTTCTTGCTCCAAAGTCCCACTCCCTTAATCTGTTATCGCCTAGAACACAGAATTCAACTCCATTTCACTTCCTGATGCCCCTTTAATATTCAAATCATATATTTTATATTTTTCCTTTCTAAGCTTGCTGCATTTGTTCAAAATACTGTTCAAGAGACTTAACCAGAGAACAAATTGTCAAAGCAATTAACCTGAATCTCTTCACCTTAGCCTCAGGCAGACTCTTCAGACAAAGGAAGCCACAGCCTTCACCAAAATACCACAAAAACAGGCTCTAGGCCACATATTGAAATTCTTCTCCTCTGAAACCTCTTGGTCCAGGTCTACACAGTTCAAATCACTTCCAGTAACGAAGTCTTCCATATTCCTACTAGGATGGCACATTAAGCTCAAGTTAAAGCATCCCATGGCTTTCCAAGTCCAAAGCCTGAAATCCACATTCTTCCAGACAAAAGCATGGTCAAAGCAATACCCCAGGCCCTGGTACCAACTTCTGTCTTAGTTAGGGTTTTCTGCTGTGAACAAACACCATAACCAAGGCAAGTCTTAAAAAGGACAACATTTAATTGGGGCTGGCTTACAGGTTCAGAGGTTCAGTCCACTATCGTCAAGGCAGGAGCATGGCAGCATCCAGGCAGGCATGGTGCAGGAGGAGCTGAGAGTTCTACATCTTCATCTGAAGGCTGCCAGTGGAAAACTGACTTCCAGGCAGCTAGGGTGAGGGTCTTAAAGCTCATGCCAACAGTGACACACCTACTCCAATAAGGCCACACCTCCAAATAGTGCTACTCCCTGGACCCCCTGAAGAGACTCCAGTGTAGTTACTACTGCCAGCCACATTGCACTGTCTAGAACTCAAGTCAATTGGCCCAGCCAGCTACCAGGGAGACCCAAGAATGCAATCTATATTTTACCGATAAGAGATTAAGTGATTTTGGCAAGTGTACAGCAGTTAGCACCAACCTTTAACCTTTGTCATATTGCCAGAAATGATAATTAAATTAAAACTACAATTGTGTATCACTTCAAATCCATTGGATTGACAAAGATTTAAAAAATGATAACATAAATTTAGAAAACAGATGGTATCATACAAGAGGGGCTAGAAGAGGGTTAGTGCCTTCTTTCTGGGGAGCAATTAGCCCTGAGCCTGTTTTGTTATTGTAAAAGTTTATGTGGATGAGTATTTTGTCTGTGTGAATGTCTGTTTACATGTGCATGTGGTGCCCTCAGATGCCAGAGGAGACCACTAGATCCCTAGAATTGGAGTTACAGGCAGTTGTGAGCTGCTGTGTGGGTGCTGAGAATCAAACCTGACTCCTCTGAAGGAGAGATGTGTATCAACCACTGAGCCAGCTCTCCAGCCCCTAAGCCAGGTTTCAGTGCGTGAACCTAGGCAATGTAGCTTGGTGGTAAAAAGCACAACCCGTTTGGATCAGTGTAAGTCAAGATTCTTACCTGCACACAATATCTCTGCAAGAATTGGAATGAATAGCTAAGAAAGGGGGCTGGGGGACTGGGACATGCGCTGTGGGAGGAGGGGCTGACTTTGCACAATACACCATTTCACCTTTTCATTTTACCCATGGATTTGTGTCATCTTTCAAAGCAGTAGTCAGGGCTGGAGAGATGGCTCAGTAGTTAAGAGCACTGACTGCTCTTCCAGAGATCCTGAGTTCAATTCCCAGAAACCACATGGTGGCTCACAACCATCTGTAATAGGATCTGATGCCCCCTTCTGGTGTGTCTGAAGACAGCAATAGTGTACTCATATACATAAAATAAATCAATCTTTAAAAATAAATAAATAAATAAAAGCAGTAGCATGGGGGGTTGGTTTGTTTCTGTCTTTGTTTTCTTAAGAAAGGGTTATATTCCCTCAAATACCTACTGATAAACCAGACATTTTTCTAAACATTAGGACATGACGAGACAAAACAGACCATCACTGCGTTGATCGTTTTCTTAAGTTTGTCCTCCAGACTCTCAGCCTTTTCCTGCGATCTTCTTCCTTTTCTTAAAAATGTATGTCTCTGTGTGTGTGTGTGATGTGTATGTATGGTATGTGTGTGTATGTGTATGTATGTTATATGTGTGTGTGTGTATTCAGTGTATGAGTATGATATGAGTATATATGCTGTGAGTGTAGGCATGCGTGCCACAGGATGGCTTTCAGGAGTTGGCTTTGCATCCTACCTTGTTTGAGGTGAAGTCTGTCTCAGTGCTTCTGCAGTGTGTCATGTCCTTCGGGTGCTCTGGGAAAGCCCACTGTCTCTGCCTCCCCTCTCACTGCAGAAAACCTGGATTAGGAGTGTGTGCGTCCACATTGGCTTGTATATAGGTTCTGGGGTCACACTCAGGACATCAGGCTGTGCAGCACGTGCTTCTGTCCCCTGAGCATCGCGCCAGCCCAGCCTCTTATTTCTATTTACTCAGCTTGATTGCTTGCTTCCTCTCTGCATTACCAACTTTCTCCAGTACCCCTGGTTCTAACACCTTCCTTGTTAGGTCACTAGAAGGACTTGCTTCTGTGGCCTCCCCTCAGCTCATCCCCCACCCAGTAGGCACAGGAAGCTGAGTTTTTAGTATAAAAAGTAGAGCCTTCCTTTTTTGTTTTTTTGTTTTGTTTTGTTTTGTTTTGAGACAGGGTTTCTCTGTGTAGACCTGGCTGTCCTGGAACTCACTCTGTAGACCAGGCTGGCCTCAAACTCAGAAATCTGCCTGCCTCTGCCTCCCAAGTGCTGGGATTAAAGGCATGCGCCACCACGCCTGGCTAGTAGAGCCTTTCTTAAGATAGACTCATGTTAATCAAGCTAAAAATTAAGTACTTAGCTAGGTGAGATAGAGTACCACATCCAGTAAGTAGGCAGATCATTGTGAGTTCAAGGGCAGCCTAGTCTGTATAGTAAGTTCCAGGCCAGCTAGGGCCATGTGAGAGCTTGCCTTAAAAAATAAAGCATCTCAAAATGGTCTGTGGTTCTTGACTGTGCTCTCTCCAGTGCTGGACCCCGCCCACTCTTGGTCTCAGGTCAGGTGTTCCCACTCCATGTCTGAGTCTTTGGCTTTTACTTCTGTTTACCACCCCTACCCTCAGCGCACCCCTCCCCGCCCCCACATCCTGGAATATCCCCTCGAGTTTGTGGCTCCTCCCTCAGTCTAGCCTGCTTCTGTTCTCCTTGCCCACCAAGTTCCAGTTAGAACGCCCTCTTCCACGTGTGCCCAGGGCTCATCACTCAACAGCTAATTCTCTCTGAGCAGCGTGTCTGCCATTCTCTAGTCTGACTGTCCTCCTCTGCACTAGCCCGGCTCTTTCCTCAGCTTCCTGTACCACACCCAGGGCTTTGCTGCCCCCACTGAAGTTCCTCCCTGCCCCTCGTCACCTACTGTTTTCATCATTTTCAGATGTGTGCCAAAACCACAAGTCTGCCTGACGACTTTTGATAAATTTGGATGTAGCCAATATGAGTGTGTGCCCAGACAGCTCACCTGTGACCAGGCCCGAGATCCTGTGTGTGACACAGATCACATGGAGCACAGCAACCTCTGCACTCTGTACCAAAGAGGGAAAAGCCTGTCTTACAGAGGCCCTTGCCAGGTATGTTGTTTGGCTACCAAACCCAAGGGTATCAAGTTAGTTTGTGACCTTTTTAGACAAGCAGAATGCAGCCCTGCTGAGAAAGGAGTGGTGTGGCTAACGCTAACGCTGCCCGGGGAGTTAGTGTGTGCCTCTGAGGAGGAGTGTAGAAGCTGGCAGAACCTATTCCTAGGAAAAGACTTAAGGTTTCACACCGGGGATGGTCACCGCTAGCCATCTTTTCACAGTTCTATGGGCTGCCATAGAAACAAATCAGGTCAGGCAGTGGTGGCACATGCCTTTGATCCCAGCACTTGGGAGGTTGAGGCAGGAGGATATCTATGAGTTTGAAGCCAGGCTGGTGTATCAGGACAGGCTACACAGAGAAACCCTGTCTCAAAAAAGAAGAGAAAAGAAGGGAAGGGAAGGGAAGGGAAGGGAAGGGGAGGGGAGGGGAGGGGAGGGGAGGGGAGGGGAGGGGAGGGGAGGGGAGAAAGAAAGAAAGAAAGAAAGAAAGAAAGAAAGAAAGAAAGAAAGAAAGAAAGAAAGAAAGAGGAGAGAGGAATCAGGAAGAAAAGCAATCTCCCCCCACCCCCACTTCCTGCTTCCCACCTTCTCCCACTGGGCTGAAGTGACATGAAAATCTCTAAGCTTTGTTTTACATCAGCCTAACTCAGTCTTTTAGGCTTGTAAGATCTGCTTCCACATTAAATAACCTTATGGGATAGGCTCCTTGGAGCTTCCCACTGACCTGATCCTGTGCTGACCCTGTCCTGGGAGATTCCCATCTTAGGCCCCAGCGACACCTGCAAACCACAAAAACCTGACATGTTCCATGCTTCCATGGTGGGGAAAATCCCTTCAGCTTGTCTGGCTACAGTTTTCTCTTGGAGTTGGTGCCCCACTCACATGGACAGCACCTGCTACACACACACACACACACACACACACACACACACACACACACACACACACACTTCTCTTCATCCTTGCTAGGGTGTTTCTCAGGTATATCCCTAACTACCCAATAATTATACTAGACTCTGCCTCCCCTGCTCATCTCTTGGTCCCTCCCTCCTCCTCTTTTCCCATATCCAGCATGAAATGATAAGGTCCCACCTTTTCATGAAGAGCGATCTTTTCATTTAGACTTTCATGATTACTAAGAGAAGTGTGGGTGAAGGGATATTTTTATCTTGTATTAGTCTCAGTGGAATAAGCCGACAATATTCCAGAGTTGATCTTGTGACAACCTATTACTTAGTCCACCCCAGGACTTTAGAGGGTCCCCAAAACTTAAACCTGTGTCTTTTAACTTCCTGAAAATAGGGAGATCAGCTCTGTGCTCACAATTAGAAAGATGTACCATGGAAGTTTCCAGGCTAGCATTTATTTGTCTTTTCTCAGCCTTTCTGCAGAGCCAAGGAGCCTGTCTGTGGGCACAATGGTGAGACATACAGCAGTGTGTGTGCTGCCTACTCAGATCGTGTGGCCGTGGATTACTACGGGCCCTGCCAGGCTGTCGGCGTCCTCTCGGAATACAGTGCTGTGGCTGAGTGTGCTGCTGTCAAGTGTCCTTCCCTCTCAGCCATAGGCTGCAAACCCATCATCCCACCAGGTAAGCTGCAGTCTTCCGGGCGGCCAGGGGTGGGACCAGAAAGATTTGCTGATCCACCCCAGGAAATGAGCCATGGAGGAGAGAGTTCACTGGTCTGTAAACACTGAAAAGTTGTGATCGCAGACTCAGCTGAGACAGGAAGGATGCCCATGACACAGGCATACTGGGATACAGTAGAAGACACTGTCCCAAATGAAAAGTGACTCATATGCTGACTGTTGTGCGCTAACTCCAAAGTCCTGGGTTGCCTTAGATAGCATGTGCTGTGCTGACATCAGGGCCGCTCGGCAGTGGCTGGAGAGCTGCCTCAGGTTAAGAGCACTTGTTCTTGTAGAAGACCTGGGTTCACTTTCTAGCCCTAAGAAGTTGGCTCACAACCATCTGTAACGATAGTTCTGGAGGGTCCTATGCCCTTTTCTGACCTCCTCTGGCACCAAGTGCACACATGGTAAACATACATGCCTACATGCATGCATGCATACATACGTACATACATACATACATACATACATACATACATACATACATGAAAACACAGAAAATGAATAAATCTAATATAAAAATTAAAAAGAAAAACAACCGCATGGCAAAATTTTACGCCAGGCATCCACTACATAAGCAGGTAAAGGATCATTTAAATTAAAAAGTTAGGTCTGTGGATTGAATACACAGCATGTGCTTGTTTTTAAATGCCTGGACAATTAGTTATTAGTTAAATGGATAGTTGACGTGTTTTGGTGAACACAAACATGTAATTGAGAGAAGCAGGGGTGGGGGTGGGGGAATCACCTTACCTCAGCTGTGTGTCAGGGCAGTGGGCTCGTTCACACACACAGCTGTGAGCGTCAGTTTTCAGGGACAGTTTACCTTAAACAGGTGTTCATCAGTAAGGCCAGAGCGGAGGAGCCTTCACTCCAGGCCTGCTCCGCACAGGGTATTCTGGGTCTCCAAGGGCTCGCTGGCCCCCTCTGCGCTCAGGATAATACTCTAAGCACCAGAGACCCAGCAGCGAACAAAACAAAGCCTCTTCCCTCCTGGAGACCATGTTCCAAGGGAGGGGACATAAGGTTCCCCAGACCCCACTGTCAAGTCAGAACTGCCTGATGAAGCGGAGCAAAGGGGTGGGAGGGCCTGCCTGCTGGGAACTCTGTCAACTGTCAACTGTGACTGTCTCATCCCTTGCCGTGGTTTCTAAACAGATTACGGTAGTTTGAAAAACTACATGTGAAGCAAACACTCAGAAGCCCTGAACTTCCCTTGTGCAGACAGAGAGACAGAGAGACAGAGAGAGGCCCAGCATAAGCTGTTGGTCAGGAGCAGAGTGGGAGACAGAGGCAGGCAGGCCTGGTGTGCTGTTCCAGCCCCATCAGCAGAGCACGGGGTTCTGAGGAGAGATGACTTTGGTGATCTTAGGATCCTGGGTTGGTCGTTGAGCAGGGCAGAAAATACAGTCGTCAGGAAGGACAGGTGGGGCCATGTGGAAGCTGGCCACCTCACCTGTGATTCTGGATTCTCCTTATTTTAATTCTGAACACACAAAAGTGCTTTCTGTTACAGGGGCTTGCTGTCCACTATGTGCTGGGATGTTACGGGTATTATTTGACAAAGAAAAACTGGACACTATTGCTAAGGTAAGTTGCTTCATATGCCAGATACTGTTAAGAGAATATTGCTAAACTTCTCAGGAATCCTTGAGAGCAGAAAATATTGTCTCTGTGTGCAGTTAAAAATAACCAGGTCCCTAGACCTGCTCTAGGCCATACTTCACAATCAATAAACAGGGGTTGGTACCCAGGGTGGCAGACTCCTGGCCTTCGCTCCCTCCTGCCAGCTCAGAGAGCATGACAGGGCCACGTGGCCAGCAGTAGTAGAAATCCAGATAGTCTGCACCTCATCACGGCACCCGTGTCTCCAAGGAGCCACCTTCCCTGTCTGGTCACCTTTCCATTTCCTGCTGCTCTCTTTTGGGAAGCCAGAACCCTAGTGATGCAACAGGAAACCCTTGCCACTGCCCGAGCATCCTTCCTGCATTTCCTGCTGCCGTGCCCCGACAGGACTCTTCCCCTGGGTCCTCCCGTTCAAGCACTCACATTTTGAGAAGTGCTTATGGGGCTGGAGAGATCACTCAGTTGCATGCTTTCCTTAGTCACTCACTTGTATTTAGAGTCAGGTTCTCTCT
Organism: Mus musculus; assembly: GCF_000001635.26. Classification (NCBI taxonomy): domain Eukaryota; kingdom Metazoa; phylum Chordata; class Mammalia; order Rodentia; family Muridae; genus Mus; species Mus musculus. The sequence goes on from NC_000070.6 coordinate 43,941,279, forward strand.
CATTCAGCTACACTGCCTGGCAAGCACGCCCCAGCGATCCTATCTCTTCCTCTTTATCTCTGCTGAGATTACAGGTATGTCCCACCACACATAGAATTTTTACATTTTGATGTCAGGTCTGTGATTCCAGCTCAGCTCCTCAGCAGGTTCCTGGCCAATGAAAGACCATGTCTTAGAAACAGTGTGAGCTGGCGCAGTCCCTGAGCACTCCTGCACTCACTGCTCTTTCTGAAGACTCGGATGTGGCTCCCAGTGCCCACACCAAGCAGCACTCAGCCACAAAACCCCAGCCTCCATGGTACCTGTGCATCCGTTCGGTACCCTTACAAAATACATGCACACATAATTAAAGTAAAATTTAAAAATAGTTTTTAAAAAGGGGTATAAATAGCTCCTGAGAGATGACATCCAAGATCGTGCTTGTCTGTGTCTGTCTCCCTGTCGTCGTCATCTTCTTCGTCATCTTTATCTTTGTCTTCGTCTCCTTCTCCTTTTTCTCCTTCCTCCTCCTCCTTCTCTTCCTCCTCTCTCTCTCTCTCTCTCTCTCTCTCTCTCTCTCTCTCACACACACACACACACACACACACAGAGAGCAAGCATGTAGGCCTGTATCCTAGCTCTTGAGAGGTGGAGGCAGGAGGATAAGAAGTTCAAGGCCATCCTTGGTTATCTGGGACCCTATTTCAAACCTAAATGAACGTAAATAAATAAACAGCACTTCTGAGCTAGGATCATGAATTTAAAGCTAGCCTAGTCTGTATAACAAGGCCCTGCTCAAAAGAAAAAAGAAAGCACTTCTGGTCAGCGTTAATTGTGGCTGCATACCTCTGCGGGGAGCCCAAACCCCATTACACACACTGGGCCCTGAGAGACAGGATTATGTCCAGCCAAGCCTGGGGCTGACACACAGGTCAAAGAGCCTCTTCAGCTGCCGCTAGAGCAGAGCAGCCTCGGCAGCAAGCAGGATCTTCTCCGGGCCCTAAAATGTCTTCCAGGTGACAAGCAAGAAGCCCATAACCGTTGTGGAGATTCTTCAGAAGGTCCGCATGCACGTGTCTGTGCCGCAGTGTGACGTGTTTGGATACTTGAGCATCGAGTCGGAAATTGTGATCCTCATTATTCCTGTGGACCATTACCCAAAAGCTTTGCAGGTGAGGCTCGGCGTGCTGTGCGGCCATCTTGTCTGTTTAGAGTTTGGTGGACTTACAGTGGCAGAAAGGGACTGCAGGGTAAGGGAGTAGAGCATCTCGGGACTTGGAGAGGGAGAGGGGAAGAGTAAGGCAGCCTCAGGGTGGCCCAGGCCAGGCATGCTAAGTCGCACCATTGTGCAGATGAGGCTACCAAGGCCTGGGGAGTAGGGCACTGGCAGGGGTCAGGCAGTGACCAAGCCAAGCCTCTGGCCTCCCTGGAGGAGGGTTCATCGGAGGCAGTCTCGGGGGCCTTAAGAAGGCCATGGAACCTCACTCGGGTAGGCCCAGGTCTCATCAGAAAGTAGCAAGGACTCAAGGAGGTGGGTGAATGGAAGCAGTTCCAGCTGCCTCCGTCCAAGCCTGTCTCTGTCCTCACCTTTAACGCAGGAGGGAAAGCCTTTCCTGTAGCTGTGCCAACAGTAGCCGTGCTGTCTAGTGACATAGGCAGTGTGTGCTGTGCTATAGTACAGAACCCAAATGGCCGACTGGCCAGGGCAGTGGCGTTGCCGTTTCTAATTTGCATTGATGTCTAACATGTGTGTAATAAGCTAAGCCCATCGTTAGCAGTAGCTCTGGCTCGGACAGTAGGGACAGAGGAAAGCAAGCTGCCTCTGTGGCTGCCTGGACCTGCTGAAGGCGCAGAGGCTCTGTGTTGAAAGCTCCTTTCCCTTGCAGATTGAGGCCTGCAATAAGGAGGCAGAGAAAATCGAGTCCCTCATCAACTCCGACAGCCCCACGCTGGCGTCCCACGTCCCACTCTCGGCCCTCATCATTTCCCAAGTGCAGGTCTCCAGCAGTCTCCCGTCATCTGCTGTTGTGGGCAGGCCTCTCTTCCACTCCCTGCTCCTCCTCCTCAGCCTGGGCCTCACCGTGCACTTGCTCTGGACTAGACCCTGACCACCCACAACTGGGAGGAACTGCAAAGCCTTCCTCCACCCAGCCGTCCACCTTGTGAAAGACATTCAGGACTGCTAGCTGGTGACCAAGCAAAGGCATGTGGCACCTCTTAGCACCACACAGTATTTTTTTCACCTGCCAATATTAGGGGGTTTGCCTTGGTTTATAAAATGGTAAATTAGACTCTCCCAATATAATGAAGATGATGCCTCTTCCTGGTGGATCCCTGGCCAGTTCACACTCGCTCAGTAGATGGCCCCCCTTCCCCAAAGCAAATTTAGCATCCCTGATCAATGGCATGGTCACTTTATAGGAGGCAGCCCCCTTTGTCCTTGGGTGGGTGCCCTGGTCTCCTCAGAGTTCCTGTGAGTGCTGAGGCCGCCATGTGCTTGTTTCTGTGTCTGGAGGCTGAGGGCTCAGTGAAAAGCCGCTACCTGCCATGACAGGGCGGGCCGGAGGAGAAAAACATCATTGAATTCTCACTAGCTCATAGGCTGACTCCATAGAAATGTAAGGCAGGACTCTACTCTGCTTAGCAAAAGCAAGACGACCAAGTGACACTCGTGCCTGTCTCACACTTGGGCCTCTCAGCAGTTGTCATTTGTGCCTGTGAGTGGGGGCGGCCCCACAACATCCAAGCATCTATGTCATGCCTGCCGTGTTGTGTTAGCCAGATACACTCGCCAGTACTCACCAAGTCCACAGGTTTAAAGGTCAGACTTTAAACCACTTGCTGCTACTATATAACTGCCAAAAAGTAAGATTATTAGGAGTTCATGTAAATAGTACATGATTTTTTATTTTATTATGAAGGTGAATAGCCATATTTGTAAAATGACAATCATGTGTGTTAGCCCCATACTTTCATGAAGACACATCTGCTTTTTGTAATGTGCACAGTGTGGATAAGTGTGTGTCCGACTTTCCTTTGATATAGAATTATAAAGAATGTGGTTTATATATTTAAAATATCAGGCTAAATAGTAAAATGTTTGCATGTTGTCTAAGAAATTGGATACTTTGAATGTTTTACAGTTTGAAATAAGCTATTAATGTAATACTTCCTGTTTGTATGCACCTGAACTTAGATTTTACATGAAGTATTTTTCAGTGTTATATGTACCCTCTGAAATATAGCAATATGCTTATTATACCAAAATGTTGTTGAAAGTGGGCACTTAATGCTTTCAGAGGATCTCAGTGCCGATGTCGATGTACCTCTGTCACAGTTGCCTGTTTCTGTCTAAATGTTTTCAACATACTAGACTATATTATATGTATATTCTCTATATAGTATACCACAATATACTATATATATTCTATATATAGTATACAGCACTATACTAGAAAGCCTTTCTATTTTAATAAAAGTAATTTTATATGATTATTTGTACTTCCAAGCAATGTGAACATTGAGAATGAAACAGTTCCTTACCCTTAAGTGAGTTGTGTCTTTACTGTACAGGGAGAGGTCCTGGAGTGACATCCTCCCAAGCCAAGGCCTGTAGGAGAGGGAAGCAGTGCTCGGCCAGAGAGCAGAGTCCGGTGCAGACTGCAGCTTCCGAGACAGGAACAGACAGGCAGGTCTACTCCCTTGGCCTCGTGCTGCAGCTCCAGGATACATTTGGGGACAGATGACTGTGCGGGTCTCCCAGTGAGGGCCTGCTCATCCCATCAGTTACTTAGGATAAGCGCACCAGCCCTGTCGTGTCCCTCATCCAAAGCTGCAGCTGTCCCCAACACTGTCCCATTGCTGTGTCCTTACAGAAGGGAGAAAAACCCAGAGCCACAGCTATTCCTGAAGTCTCCACTCCCAAGTGCCAGTCATTTCTGCTACATTTTAGTGGTCAGAGGAAGTCACATGACTGCTCCTGAGCAAAACTTCTGGGTGGGAATATAAAATATTCCCGGGGTGGTGGTGTCTGCGTCTTGGGGAGAAGTAATGAGTGTTTTGAATGATGCAGTCCTCATGAGGACAGACAAGAGCCAGGACTGGCTGGGTTTCTCTCAGAAGGGTGGGTACGGCATGCTATGGCCTGGGAGTCGGGTTGGGTTTGGGCAAGGGAATATATAAAGGAGAGATCTAAAGCTGATCCTGCCCTGGGACTGTAATCACACGAGCTGCCAAATGGTGATAGACTCAGGTTAGCTTGGGGCATAATGTCCTCAACAGCCCTTGTGCTTAAGTGGACATCCAGCTGCCTCGTGCACAGATCATAATGGCTCCCCGGCCACCGAGCAGATGGAGTTTTTGCTGGGACACCCCCACCCCTACCCCAGCAGTAATCCTGAGATCCACAGGCAGAAAAGTAAGCTGAGGAGAGATTCCTGTGCCTTGAAGCTTACAGGCAGAATGCAGGGGAAAGGCCTGCTGCAGGAGGAAGGCAGGTTGGCTGAGGTAGCGGTATGAAAAGGACCTGCCTTCCATCTGTAGCTTGGGTCATAGTCACAGACCTTCAGTGTTCTAGCATGCAGATAAGGTGGCAAGAGCCACAGGGAGCCCCTTCTTTCAGCAGTGGCTTTTATGGGTAAGAACTGTTTCTCAGAACCATCTCCACATGCATCCACATTTCTCTGTGGCTGGCAGGGTCAAGCTCCCACGCTCGTTACTGGCCAAGGGGAGTGAGGGCCCTAACTGGCTTAGTCAAGGGGGATACTGCTGCGTTAGAACCAGTGCGGCCCTGCAGTGTCCGTAAGTTAGATGGCAAAGAGCTGCTGCTTTAGCTGCAAACTCCACTTCTTGAGTACACAACCTGGTTCCGTTCGTCTCTGCAGTCTCTGCCTACTAGAGTCTTACTATGAAAACACTTTATTTTTTCCAAGGAGAAGAAGAAGTGACCATTCTGGCTTTGCTGTAGGCACCTCTGTCTCCAGCCAAGCTGTAGACCCCACACACCTCTCCTGTTCCAGAATTGCATTCAATAGTGTCCGCTAGATAGACAGCCTCTTGTCTTTCCTTAAGTCTCCCCTCACCTGGAAGACACTTGGAGGCCCTGTACAGTTGTCCCCTGAGATGGGACAGCTTGTGTTTTGTGTCTCACCTTCCACTGGGAGAACTGTCACATGATAAATGATGAAGAAGAATCAAGATTCCTGACCCATTTCCTCAAGGCTGTCCAAGGCTTCTTGTCATCTAAGCACCGTGCCAAAATTCTCAGTGAGTTCTCTCCTGGGGTTCTCATCCTCCTCAGCATTTCTGATACCACACAGTTGATACAACTAAGATCTTATGTTAGGGGTGTGGAGAGATGGCTCCGCGGTTAAGAGCACTCATAGCCCTTGCAGAGGACCCAGGTCTAGGCCCAGCAACAACAAGGTGGTTCACAATCATCTGTAACTCCAGGTCCAGGGGTCCAAAGGCCCCTCTTCTAACCTCTGTGAACTCCTGCACACATGTGACACATGCACACACACACACACAGACATACACAAAATAAATGTTTTCTTTTTCAAGAAGACTTGACCTCAGATACTGTCTTAGTCAGGGTTTCTATTCCTGCACAAACATCATGACCAAGAAGCAAGTTGGGGAGGAAAGGGTTTATTCGGCTTATACTTCCATACTGCTGTTCATCACCAAGGAAGTCAGGACTGGAACTCAAGCAGGTCAGGAAGCAGGAACTGATGCAGAGATCATGGAGGGGTGGTGCTTACTGGCTTGGTCCTTATGGCTTGCTCAGCCTGCTTTCTTATAGAACCAAGACTACCAGCCCAAAGATGGTCCCACCCACAAGGGGCCTTTCCCCCTTGATCACTAATTGAGAAAATGCCTTACACTTGTATCTCATGGAGGCATTTCCTCAACTGAAGCTCCTTTCTCTGTGGTAACTCCAGCTGTGTCAAGTTGACACAAAACTAGCCAGTACAGATACCTAAGGAACGTTGGGAGTAGGAAAAATAGCCTTCCCCAGGGAGGCACATGAGTTGGTTATCCTATACCAAATTGTCAGCCCGGAAAACTTAGATACATGTAACATTATACAGACTGAGCAGGTTGTATTTTGGAATATATGTGTATACACATATACATATATGCATGTGATTGAATAATAACACACTAAATTGCATATTATAACACCATTGAAAAGAAGAGGCCGTGGGCTCAGGAGAGGTAGCCCTATGCCTTGGCTGGGCAGCACGGGAGAGCTGACCCTGGATGGTGTTGCTCATTGGAGAGCTGGTAGGCTGACCAGTTTAGCTACCCTCCAGGCTCAGATCCAGGGCTTTGAGTTGGTCCACCCCAACATCTACCCCATCTATGACCTGCTAGAGTGTGTGAAGGGGCCGGTCTTCCAGATCCAGAGCTGCAGGATCTCCACCACACATGGCAACCACAGAATATCTGAGAAGAGTCTCAGTGAGGATCCTGTATTGAAAGTGTAACAGAAGCCAGAGGCCTTGAGCCAGACCAATGACTCACTGCGGTGAACATTTATTTGCAAGTAAAGATGTGTGGACAAAAGGGTGTACTGTGGGGCACACTGCAGCTCCCATGGCAAGAATGTTTTTTGCTTGTCTGTTTTCTTTTGGCAGGAAGGTTGCAAGGTGGGGGGAGGCTATCAAGTGATAGGGGTGAATGGGGCTGGGTATGGGATATGAAATTCACAAAGAACAAAAAGTGTATTTTTACAGGCTATGAATTTGAAAGAGAACAAGGAGCGGTATGTGGAAGGTTTCGGAGGGAGAAGGGGGAAGGGAGAGGTCATGTGATTATACTTTCAAAATTTTTAAAAATAAAAGGTTTTAAACTAATAACAATTTATGATATAAAACTGGGAAAGGAAGGAATTATTAATCAATTGTCTTATCCTTCAAAAATACAAATCAGAGCCAGGCAGTGCTGGCGCACACCTTTAATCCCAGCACTTGGGAGGCAGAGGCAGGCAGATTTCTGAGTTTGAGGCCAGCCTGGTCTACAGAGTCAGTTCCAGGACAGCCAGGGCTACGCAGAGAAACCCTGTTTCAAAGAAAAAAACACAAACAAACAAACAAACAAAAAATACAAATCAAATGATATAAAAAGAAGAACTTGAGAAATTTAACATACTAGTTAAATATATAATCCAATGTCCTTTAAAAAGAAGACTTGACCTTAACCGTAACTAAGTTGGTGAGAGTCGGTGTCCTGGCTAGTTTTGTGTCAACTTGACACAGCTGGAGTTATCACAGAGAAAGGAGCTTCAGTTGAGGAAATGCCTCCATGAGATCCAGCTGTAAGGCATTTTCTCAATTAGTGATCAAGGGGGAAAGGCCCCTTGTGGGTGGTGCCATCTCTGGGCTGGTAGTCTTGGTTCTTAAGAGAGCAGGCTGAGCAAGCCAGGGGAAGCAAGCCAGTAAAGAACATCCCTCCATGGCCTCTGCATCAGCTCCTGCTCCCTGACCTACTTGAGTTCCAGTCCTGACTTCCTTGGTGATGAACAGCAGTATGGAAGTGTAAGCTGAATAAACCCTTTCCTCCCCAACTTGCTTCTTGGTCATGATGTTTGTGCAGGAATAGAAATCCTGACTAAGACAGTCGGGAATTGAACCCTATCCTGTCAGGGCAGGTGTTGGGAACCATGATTCTCTGAGGTTACACAGCTGGTTAAAAACAGAGCAAAGACATTTTGAACTGAGTCTAACTCGGTTTACGTTGACACTTACTGTGTCATCCTTTTCCTCCAGATGCAGCTTTGGTTACAGCCCAGGATTCCCAGCAATAATGAAAAGGGATAGAGGAAGCTGGAGAGCTGGCTCAGCGGTTAAGAGCACTGACTGACTGATGATGGTTCTCAACCTTCTGTAATGAGATCTGATGTCCTCTTCTGGTTTTACACCAGAAGACATCTGAAGACAGTGACAGTATTCTCATTTACATAAAATAAATAAATTTTTAAAAAAGTGATAGAGAGCATGCCCAGGATGAATAGTCAAGTCCTTAGACTCCATCCTGCAGTGTCACGAGACAATCAGAGCAGTAACGGTGATGAAATGTAGCAATATAACGAAACTCTCTGCCGTTTTCCTAGTAGCATCACCTTCAACCCTTTGTCTGTTACAGAGAATAGTTTCTCTTCCCAAACCTCAGCAGATCAAGAAACAAAGCTTAGAGCTATGCCTAGAGTACAGCTTATCTCATCAGCCGTAGTCTGAGGGAGAATTCCCAATACAAGGGCTGAGACGAGGGTGAGTTGTGTCTGCAGGAAACTGGGGGAATAACTTAAGATAGAAACAATAATCCCCCTTCTGAAAAGGACGTGGCTATAGTGTAGTTTAGTGGCAGAGGACTTTTTTACTCTGTGTAAGACCCTGTGTTCTAACCTCAATACTGAAAAAAGTGTGTGTGTGTGTGTGTGTGTGTGTGTATGTGTGTGTGTGTGTTGGTGGGGGTGGAGGTGTTGTGGGAGGGATATGTGTGTGTTGTGTGTATGTGATGTATGTGATATGTGTGTGTATTTGTGTAATGTATGTAGGGTGTGTGTTTTGTATGTATGTATGTGATGTATGTATTTTACATATGTATGTGTGGTGTGGGATGTGTGTATGTGTTCTTGTGATGTTTTTATGGTTTGTATGTGGTGTATATATTTTACATATGTATGTGTGGTGTAGGATGTGTGTATATGTTCATGTGATGTTTGTACAGTTTGTATGTGGGGTGTGTGTTCTGTATGTATGTGTATTGTGTAGCATGTATGCACATTTTGTGTGTGTGTGTGATGTGCATGGGGTATATGGTGTGAGATGTGTATATGTGTGTATGTTCTGTGTATATGTGTGTGAATGTGTATGGTGTATATATGGTGCATATGTGGTATGTGTATGATATGTGTTTTCTGTATGTGTAATGTATATGGGGGTATATGATGTATGCATGTGTGTATAGTATGATTTGTATGTGTGATGTGTATGATATACATGTATGACGTATGTGTGTGTTCTGTGTGTTTTGTGTATATGTATGGGGTGTGTGTATATGTGTGTGTTCTCTTTATGTACATGTGTGATATGTGTGTGTGGTGTGTGTTTTGTGTATGTGTGATGTATATGGGGCTTGTATATAATGTATATATGTGTGTGATGTGTGTGTGTTGCCAGGTTTGGGAGTACATGTCTGTAAAGCCATTGTATGGGAAATAGGGGCAGGAGGTTTAGAAGTTCAAGGACATTCTAGGTTATCTGAGACCTTGTCTCTTAAAACCAAAATCAGAATGGAAGAAAGAAAAATACAATGGAAAGACAAGAAGGGGGTGGTGGCTGTCGGCTAGATTAGATTGCTTAGAAAATGGAAGAATCTGTGTAAACGCAGCTGCGGCCTGACAGTGATAGGAAGAAGGCGTGTCCGGTCCTCTTTCTGGTTCTGATTTGGACCCAGGCTCCGTCAATTCAGGTTCCCACACAAGAACCTGGGTCTAGAGGAGCCGACTCAAAACAATGTCAAGGGAAGAGTCTGAGTTGTTGGAATATTTTCTCCAAAGGAACTTGAGGTGTGACCGAGTTTCCTTGAATGGACACATTAAACTGTCATCAGCACTGCTAATATAGCAGTAGAAACGAACGACGAGTTTGTAGTTGAGCCTCGTGCAGCAAAGCCTTGACTTTATTTTTAAAGAATTATTTTATGTATGAGTACACTGTAGCTGTCTTCAGACACACCAGTAGAGGGCATCTGATCCCATTACCGATGGTTGTGAGCCACCACATGGTTGCTGGGAATTGAGGCAAAGCCTTGACTTAGATGCACACACACCTGAGAATGTCTGCACTTAAGAGCTCAGTCAGTGGGTTGGTTGGTTGGCTCTGTTTCCTTCTTTGTTTTTGAGACAGAATCAGCCCACGTCCATCAGGCTGGGCTTGAACTTGAATTCTCCTGCCTCAGTCTCAGAGGTGTGAGTTTGCGAATGTGGTAAGAGCTCAGCAACTGTACTTCACGAAGTGTTAAGAAATGCTCCAAGTAGCCGGGCGTGGTGGCACATGCCTTTAATCCCAGCACTCGGGAGGCAGAAGCAGGTGGATCTCTGAGTTCAAGGCCAGCCTGGTCTACAGAGTGAGTTTCAGGACAGCCAGGGCTGTACAGAGAAACCCTGTCTTTAAAAAAGGAAGGAGAGAGAATGGGAGGGAGGGAAGGAGGGAGAGAGAGATTGATCTGCAAGTGTCCCTATATCCCTGCTACAGAAGAGGAGAAGGTAAAGAACTGGGTGAGGCCCCAGCACGTGGGTCAGAGTCATAGGGGCACTAGAGCCAAAACTCCAATCTGGTCACAGCAAAACCAAATCAACCCACACAATAATACCCACGGTCCAGTCGTTATCCATTTGTAAATATCCGTTTTCATTTTGCATTTCAGTGTTCTAAGAGGATTTTTTTTTCCTGGTATGATTTAAGGTGAGGCCACAGACAGCCCGGGGGGTTCAGTCCCCAGGTAGGAAGAAAGCAACTTCAGCAAGTTGTCTCCTGACCTTCAAACATACACACACACACACACACACACACACACACACACATGCACGACATGCTCGAGCAGACACACAGGCACACAGACGTACACACAAATTAATTCTTTTTCACTTGAGTTGACAACCAGGAGGTGGCACCTGAGTGGAGAAGGTAGGTCACTGGGGGCAGGACCCTTGGAACTCCGCAGCGTCTCCCTGTTGCTACTCTTCTCCACTTCCTGTCTTCTGCTCTGCATGACCACCCCACACACACTGTCACCCCACACACACTGGATTGAAGGCTTTGAAACTGTGTCCAAAATAAGTAGTTCCTCTCGGGGAAACTGTCTTCACAGGAATTTTGGTCACAGAGATACGTGACCATCTCTTTTACAGAGGAGGAAACTGAGTCCGCTCACTTGTCTCAGTTCATACATTGTTCCACAGAGTTCTTTTTTGTTGTTGTCTGTTTGTTTGTTGTTTTTGACTTGTATTTTGGGTTGTTTGTTTGTTTTTGAGACAGGGTTTCACTATGTAGCCCTGGCTGACCTAGAATTTATTTCTGTAGACCACTCTGGCCTTTAAGTCACAGAGATCAGCCTACCTCTACCTCCCGTAGTGCTAGGATTAAAGACATTTAACACTGAGAGGCCAAATCTTTTAAATTCAGACTCCATTTTAGAGAACTTGATCTAAGTTTGAACTCAGGTAAACTAACAGGCTGGTACCTAGCATTAGTTTCCAAGATGCAACCCAACAAAACGTGAGCCTAACTCCAGTCCCTAGGCTAATCCCCAACATGACCAGCGTCTCCAGGTTACACCCTCAACAAGGCCAACGTGTCCGGGTAATTCCTCCAACAAGCCTGCACCCCCAGGCTACAAGCCCACCCCCTGCCGAGTGGCCACCAATGCAGAGGGGAGCAGAAGTTAAGTTTATGATATGACTCCCAGCACCAGCCAGTTATGTTAAAGGCCACAGTAGCTTTCCAATTAGATGCTTGCACACGTACTCCCTGCTTGCTGCTTACTATAAAGCCTTGCCCTGATAGACATTTGAGGCTCTACCACCACCAAAAATGGTCCTTCGAGTAGGTGGTGTGTTGAGGGGCGGGGGCGAGCTAACTCGAATAGAATAAAGACCCTGCTGTGAGCTGCATCAGATCAGATCAGCTCCTGTCTGTTTTGTGTTTGTTTGTTTGTTTGTTTGTTTGTTTGTTTTGGGGTGGTGGTGTCACTAACATTTCCCTGGCATTACAACACTACATCCAGCTATGACAGGCACACAGTTCTTTTCGCAAAACATTAAGTTACAAGGGGTAGGGGATTTAGTATGACTTGTTTGTTTGTTTGTTTATTGGGTTTTTGTTTGTTTCTTTGTTTTTGTTTGTTTGGGTTGGGATTTGTTTTTGTTTTTGTTTCTGAGACAGGGTTTCTTTGTAGAGCTCTTGCTACCCTGGACCTCTCTCTCTCTTTCTCTCCCTCTCTCTCTCTTTCTTTCTTGGTTTTTTTGAGACAGGGTTTCTCTGTATAGCCCTGGCTGTCCTGGAACTCACTCTGTAGACCAGGCTGGCCTCGAACTCAGAAATCCGCCTGCCTCTGCCTCCCGAGTGCTGGGATTAAAGGTGTGCGCCACCATGCCCGGCTCTGGACTCACCTCTTACTCGAAGCTGGCCTCTTCCTCTGCTGGGATTAAAGGCAGAGCACCTCCACCACCCAACTGTAAGACAAATCATTTTGCAGCAAAGCAAGTAGTAACCTCTTTGCCTCTGTATGAAATTTTTTCTTTCTTACATCTCACATAACTAACTCAATATACCTTAACTGTTGGTATGGTTTGAATGTGGAGTGCCCTGTATAGGCATCTGAATGCGTGGTCTCCCACTGGTGGTGCTGTTTGGGAGGGTTGTAGATCCTTGCTGGAGGAAGTGTGCCCCTGTGGGCATGCCTTGAGGTGTATGTCTGCCCCACTCCCTGCTCACTCTCTGCCTCCTTCTGCTGCCATGCCTTCCTAGCCGCCAGGCATTGAGGACTTTGCATCCCCTCATACTTAAAAGAATAAGCCCTTCTTCGAAGACCTAAGTTGCTTCTGATCAAGTATTCTGTCACACTAATGAAGAATGTTTGCAAATATATCAAAACCAAGTTCTATGCCAGGAAAGATCAATCTTACAAACCGTAAAAGCAACTTTCAGGGTCTTTTGGTTTGGTTTGGTTTTTGTTTGGTTTGCTGTGTACAGTAGTAGTCTTCTGAACTTAGTGGAAGAGGAAAAAGGTTAAAAGATACAAAGTAGATGACCTGGGCTGCGACAGACAGTTCAGCTCAGAGGTAGCTTGCCTAGGCTGCACAAGGGCCTAGGTTCATCTCAGTACTACAGTAAACAAACAAACCAAGCTAGAATGACTGTCATGATGTCATAAAACCTATAATTCACAGGAAGAAATATGAACACACACACAGAGGGGGGAGGGAAAGAGAGAGAGAGAATCTGGGGTGGGGTGGGGTCAATTTATCAAGATGATTAAAGTCATAAATGTTTATGTTCAAACAAGAAGGTTCAAAGTATATGAAGCAAGCGGATAGACTCTCTGTCCCTCACTTACAGTTGGAAACGTGAGGTCTCTAGCTGTCCCTCTGTCATGCCTTGGCTCTGCCATCATGGACTCTAATTCTCTGGAACTGTAAACTCAGTTAAGTTGTTTTTATAGGTCACCTTGATCACTCGTAATATCACAGCAATAGAACAGTGGCACCGGTTGTGGTGGCGCACACCAGTAGGATTTGCTGAAGGAGGCAGAGGCAGAAGGATCACAAGTTCGAGGCCAGCCTGGGCTATACATTTTTGCCAGACAGTGGTGGCACATGCCTTTAATCCCAGCACTCGGGAGGCAGAGGCAGGCAGATTTCTGAGTTCGAGGCCACCCTGGTCTACAGAGTGAGTTCCAGGACAGCCAGGGCTACACAGAGAAACCCTGTCTCAAAAAAAAAAAAAAAAAAAAAAAGACAGTAGCTAATTCTGATGCTGAACCAGAGGGCACTTGTCTGGGGTTGGGGAAGACTTATAGCTTGTCAGATCTAGCCAGGGACTGGGACTGAGATAATGGTGCTGAGTGCTTAGTTCGACACACCTTTGCCTCCATTCAAACCTAAACCAAATGTTAGGATCCTCAGATGGACTGGGAGCCAGAGATCGGCATAGACCGCTTCCTTCTTCCCGGTGTGACCCACTGATTCAGTCTCCTTTTTTTCTGTGATGCATGGGTGGGAATATCTTCCTTTCATCTTGGTCCGGGTGCTTCATCAATCTGTCAACCTTGCTTTCCTGCCTTTGGACAGGGGACCCAGTGGAGCAGCCAACACACAAGGCTGAGAACCTGCCGTTTTTCTAGCATCCTGGACATTATACCCACGAGAATTGATGCACCTCACCAGGCACTTCTGTTCGCTCTTTTCTGGAGAGGCCAGGAGAGCCCCACAGCAAGCCCATGCTCGTAAGGAGGTCATTGCTGCTGGAACGTCCTTCTCCTGCTTTTCAGAGAGAAGACGTTGAGCAAAAAAAGAAATAATCCCGGAGCCCACAGGTTAATCACACTAATAAAAACAACAACGAAGAAGCAGAGAGAACCACAGGCTCACTCTTCTTGCTAGCTCATAATCAGAGCTCCAGTACAAGAGCCAGAACTGACAGGCGTCACAAGACAATGGTAACTCTCATTTGCTTAGTGATGGTGGTGGGCAAAGCTTCCCTAAGCTGAGTATAGTCTGCTGAGCTACACCCCAAGGCTTGAAGTTCTTACATTTTTTTAAAAGATTTATTTATTTATTTATTTATTTATTTATTATATGTAACTACACTGTAACTGTCTGTCTTCAGACACATCAGAAGAGGGCATCCAATCCCATTACAGATGGTTGTGAGCTACCATGTGGTTGCTGGGATTTGAAATCAGGACCTCTGGGAGAACAGTCAGTGCTCTTAACCGCTGAGCCATCTCTCCGGCTCTCACTACAGCCCCGCTCACTAGGGTCCGGTTCAAAGTTCTTCAGTGAGACAAACCCAACAAAAATTGATGAAACTGATTAGGAGCTGTTGTCGGGAGAATAAGGAGTTCAGGCCATCCTCAGCTACATGGCTAGTTTGACGTGAGCCCAGGCTAGGTAACAAAACAGAAATTGGGTTAATCTCTCCTCTTGGTGTCTGATCTTTGTTATGGCTTGTCTCTGGTCTTTGCTGGCTAAGGCATTACCTTCCTCTCCAGCCTCCCAGTTGCCCTTAGTAGAAATCAGCTTTAACGGCACTTCAGTCGATTTGGCACACTACCTGCATGCAGCTGGCAAAACCGGTGGACAGAGCACACGGCACACCAACCATAAACTGTACTGCCCAGAGGCAGGAATTTAGCCTAGCCAGATCTCCAGCCTGCTCACTCACCTTCTGGTGACACTTCTGTACATGGTGTACGTATGCCTGATGCTTGTCCTCTGCACGCAGTAGGCGGTTCCTCTGTGCTCAGCTGTCTCCTTAGGGCCTTGCAGTTCTGGTTCCTCTGAAATAGCTTTCTAGAGATTCTAGGTGTGACAGGGACTTTTCCTGGGTCATTTGACTATTTCCATCGGAATTTGTCGGCAAAATGGAACAGAGAATTGAACAGAGTCAGAATCCCAACCCAGCACTAAAAGCTCGTTTAAGTCAGATGAGTACCAGTATCCACTCTACTCCTGCTTGGAAGTGCTAGGATGTGGGAAGTGTATTTGCTGGCCATGGAGAGAGGGAATGGCTGGGGGGTGGGCGTGGGCGGGCGTGCATTTAGCTCTGCGCTAACCTACTGGATACATCTGAGCTCCGTGCTGCAGGGTCTGGCCAGGTGTGGTGGTACAGACCTGACCTACAATGGGAGGTACACCGAGACTCCATCTGACAAACAATAACCTAAAAGTAAAATACATTTAAATTCATAGAAATAGGTACTGCTGGGGGTGTCTGTGGTCACAGCACTAGGGAGGTAGAAGCAGGAAGATCAGAACTTTAAAATCATTCTCGGCTATGTAGGGCACAAAGGTAAAGTCTCACTGTTTAGACCAGGCCAATCTTAACTCACAGAGATCTGCGTGCTTCTGTTTCCCAAGTGCTAAGAATAAAGGCATGAGCCACCATGTCTGGCCCAAATAAATGTATCTTTTAAATATATATGTATCCAGGGAGGGGGAGGCAAAGTGTCCTTGTAATCTGTGAATCATTAACTTTTTATGGTGAGAAAAATGTGTTTTGAATTAACCAGGGGGTCTCGGTTTAGATGACGCCAACATGTGGGGGTGCTGGATCCAAACTCAGGTGGGGAATTTGGGTTGGTCTCAAAGGCAGTGGGGTTCAAGAGGATAGGTCCAAGTCGGGCAGCGGCACCACCCTGGGGCGGTTGGAGTTGGAGGGCCGGAAAGTGTTCAGTTACAACCTGGGGATGCATAGCGGGACAGGGTCCTAAGAAGCTGCGATTGGAGCATGGTGTCACTGGGAAGGGGAAGCAGAACTTTGGGGATCTGGGAGGGGGTGGTGTTGCCAAAGACTGAGTCTGGGAGGTTACCGACCCCTGGTGGCGCCGGAGGGAACCGTACCTCACCAGGCCTTCTCCAGGCGTCGGTCGCGCGGGAACCGTGGGGAACTACAGGGAAGGCGTGGACGCCCCTAGGTCTTGCGCGCGCACTTGCTGCTCTAGGAGACAAGGCACGCTCAGAATCAGCATTCGTATCCACATCTGGACCGCCCTAGCCAGCGGCGGAATCCCACCCGGCCAAATGAATTCTAGGGGTGGCCCCCTGCGCCTCCGCCTGCAGCTGCCTTTGCCTTATAAGGCGGGGCCGGGCGGCGCCGGGGGAGTGGCTGTGGCCGCCCCTGCCCCTCCCGGCCCCGGCCAGCTGCTGGGACCCCGCTAGCCAGCGCAGCGCAACGCAGCCGCAGCGGAGCGGAGGAGCGCACACAGCAGGCCATGGGCAAATCAGGTGAGCCACCCATACGGCCCTCCGGGGAGCGGGGATGACGCCTAGACCCTCGCCGTCACCCTGCCCCATCTGGAGCATGATCCCCTGGGAGCCCCTGGAAAGTCCCTGTCACTCTCGCTGCAATGCGGGATCCCTGGGTGCGGGATGGAGAGCGCGCATAGCAAAGTTCCGAGGAGCGGCTGTTTCTGGTTCAACCAGGGGGTGGGGTGGGTGGCGCGGAGGTAGCGGTAAGAACACCGGCTAGGAGAGAAAGAATGAGGGGAATGAGATGGAGGGTCCCTTTGGCTGCGAGCCAGGGATTGCGTCAGCGAGGGTTTCTAAGCGCTGATGGGGATAGCTGAGCCTGCCTAGGCGTGGCTATGCTTTGTCCAGAGGAAGACAAAGTTACAGTGGGAAAAAGACACCAAACCGTGGCAGCATCCCAGGCTGCGAAGCAACTAGTCTGGTTCCACCCAACTAAAGGCAGCTCTGAGACTCCTTTTCGTCTCCTTCTCGCTCACCTCCTGAGGCCCCTCCGTGCCAGGCTGGGTGCTGTGCAGAGCTACTTCCCCTGTGATCTCTGCCCTGCTGCCGCCCACCCTCACTCCTGTGGCTGTAAAGTTTACGTTTCTGAAAAGCCGTTTTCCTGTCGCTCCTTGTTTTTGTCACCTTCCACCCCATTGTCGGCTCTCTGGCCACTGACAGCACCCCCTCTGCCACACAGCTGCGCTGGCTGGCAGGCAGGCACTCAGGTCCTTTCCCCTCCGTGTCCCGGTCCAGTCTTCACTACTCCCATCATCCAGCCTGAAACCCTTCCCATCCTTCTGTGTTCAACTCCTGTGATAGCAGGGGGTCCCATCCATAATCTCTCCCTCCTCCTTCAGAGGGACAGCCCACACCCTGTGTCATTTGTTGTCACTCCTGCATAGATAAGGGACAGGTGGGCAATAGATCTTCTTGCCTCAGTTTCCTCCCTCGTGGGCATCAAGGCTTCCTATTTATTAGAATATCATCCGTGCCTCATGGGAGGCTCTAAAGCAGAGGCTCTCGACTTTGCTGATGCTACAACCCTTTAATTCAGTCCCTCACCTTCTGGCGACCCGCCTTCCACCATAAAATTACATTGTTGCTACTTCATAACTGTAATTTTGATATTATGATTCGGAATATAAATACTATATGATGTGTGGCCCCCCGGGGGGGGCAGTCACCAACCCCAGGGGGTCGCAGCCCACAGGTTGACAACTACTCAGTGGAGTCAGTGGGCTGTCAGCCTCAGGTGAGGATGGCTGAGTCCCTTCATGGAGCTGTCTATCCTCCAGGACCTAGACTCAAGAGATACATGGGGTGTGTGGTCTTTTGTGACCTGGTCCTAACTTGCTTTTCTTCCAAGTGACATGCCTGGCTTTCGATGCTGGACCTATTGATCATTTGCTATGTGATATTAAGCATATTTTTTCCTTCCTCCGTGCCTCAGTTTACCCATCTGTACAAAGACAGTGTCCCATATGATCCTTTGTAATGGAAAAAATATGCCGTGTAATTAAAAGAGCAAGATGAAAGGTGGGGATGGGGCAAGTGATAGCTACCCTGGGAAAGCCTTATGAGAAATAGCCTACTTGAAAAATTAACTCCTTCCTCTCCAGACTCATGAGTCAGCCTAGGGATTTTCTAAAGCTATGTTTCACTTGATTGATATTTATTGTTACTATTATTACTTTAAGGTTTCACTATGTAACTCTGTCTAGGCTGAAACTCACTAGGGAGACCAAACTGCTTTCAAACTCACAAAGAATCACCTGCCTCTGCTTCTCTGGTGCTGGGATTTAAAGATCACCCCTCCCTGCCCCACCCACTCTAAAGATACATAGTTTCCAGCTCCTGCTCTAAGAGACAATTTTCTAGAACTGCGCATGTGCTGACCTCCTGCTACTGCTCTCCCCCATCTCTCTCTGTGTCTCCTCCCTCTTACCCTCTGTCCTCTCTTCCAAACTGTGGACCGCGTGCAGTGGAGGGACAGCCCGATCTTTAGGAACGTCCATTTGAGTTGTGAAATGAGTAAATGAAACTGATTGGGGAAGAGAGTCAGGAAGAGATGGGAAATGACCCAGGCTCAGGGTCTGCAAGTGAAGGAGGGCTCAGGAAACAGGAAGCACGGGAGAGAGGCCTCAATCTAGAGGCTCACCAAGGAGCCTGAAGAAAATGATCAGATCTAGAGGGTTTGCGGAAGTTCTGAGTTACTGGATATGGGATGCAGGGTGCCACTGAAGAGGACAGGACCAGTGTGCAGCAGAGAGGAGGATCAGAAGGGGGAAGCTAGAGCTAGCAAGTGGAGAGATTGCCTCGATACAGAGGACAGTACTGCAAGCACCTAGGGCTATGCTTCTTAAACTTTGTCTATTTGTGAAAGAAAGCCCCGCCCTGGATTGTTATACAGCTCCAGGTGTATGAGCTTAAACTAGCATAAAATCAAACGTTTAATGATAACAGTTCATACGGAAATTCGTTGTATTACTGTGTGCGTTCTGTGTGTTCTGGTGGCTTCCCCGGTCACTCTCCTTATCTTTTCAGACAGGGTCTCCTTCTGAACCTGGGGTTGGCTGATTCAGATGGACTGGTTGGCGGTCCAGCCCCAGAACCCCAGGATCTTCCTCCCTGCCTTTCTAGCTCTGGGATTATACAGGCATGGCTGCTGTGGCCAGTTTTATGGTTTGGTTTTGGTTTTGGTTTTGTTGTTTTTAAACAGGAATACAAACTGAAATCATTATGCTTGTGTGGCAAGCCACTTCCCCTGCTCTAAGAAATTTATCTCAAAAGTTCTTTAAAGACAGATACACACACACACACACATTTGAGACAGTCTCACTATGTAGCCTTGGCTGTGTAGGTAGGATAGGCTAGTCTCAACAAACTCATAGAGATCCACCTGCCTCAGCCTCCTGGGTGCTGATGTTAAAGGCATGTGCTAGCATATCGTTTATCGTTGGAATTTCTGTCCTAACTCGAGCCAAAATCCATTCACTGATTTGTTTGTTTATGTTGCTGGGAATTGAACACGGAAGTATTCTACCATTGACCTACATCCGAGACTTTTGATTGTTCTCGACTGAGTAACTCAACAGCAATTTTTAAAATCAAGCATTCTAGGGCCCACAGGATGGGTCAGTGGGTAAAGGCGCTTGCCGCCAAGCCTGAGGACTTGAATTGACCTGCATGACAGACGGAGAGAGTCAACTCTCACAAGTTGTCCTCTGGTCTCTGAACACAGACCATGGTGCTCACACACAAAACCTGAAAAAAAAGACGAGGAGGAGAAAGAGGAGGAGGGAGGAAAGGAAGAGGAAGAAGAGGAAGAGGAGGAGGAAAGAGAAAAAACTTAGCATTCTACTAAGATAGAATCCAAAGCCATACTAATTTGACTGAGAAATGACAGAAGAAAAGTGTTTTCAGTAATTAAACCATTGTGTTTCTATAAGAGAACATTTCATGTGTGCAATAAAAACACGGATATCGGGGGCTGGTGAGATGGTTCAGTGGGTAAGAGCACCCGACTGCTCTTCCGAAGGTCCAGAGTTCAAATCCCAGCAACCACATGGTGGCTCACAACCATCTGTAATGAGATCTGACTCCCTCTTCTGGAGTGTCTGAAAACAGCTACAGTGTACTTACATATAATAAATAAATAAATATTTAAAAAAAAAAAAAACACGGATATCCATAACAAGTGAGCTACTAGGAGAAGTGCCTGGTGTGAAGACATGTACATCTGAACCTCCTCAGAACTTAGGCTGCAGAGAGACGACAGCACAACCTGGCCGAGCACTAGCAGAAAAACCTCAGAGCCGTTCTCATGCTTTTAAATCAAGTTTTGGCGGTTGTGCATCCAGAAATCTTTTACTGTTGCCAAAATGTTCACCACCTCTGCTTTCAGTGATGTGCACACCTAGGGTCTTACCCCACAGTTTACCCAGTTGTGGCCTAGGACAAGGATGGGAGCCATCGGGGAGGAGGAGGTCAGAGGCATGAGTCTGCTGCAAATGGTGCTGATGCAGGTTGCAGAGAAGAGGGAGCAGGAAGCAGGGTCTAGCTGGCAGAACCCAGTGTCACCCCCGCAGACCCCAGACTCACTCGCTAGTATTCTAGTCCAGCCACTCATGTCTACCTCTTCTAAGTTCTCAAAAGACAAAATGACTTTGCTGGATAACTCAGACCCAGTAAACCTTGTATACAAGTCCAACCTTAAAAATCCAGACCACCTTCAGGGAGGTGGCTCTCAGAGATAAGGTTCAAACTTGGAGGGCTTGGGCCAGTGTTGGAAAGATCTCAAGGTCCTGCCCACAGCCCTGATCCTCTTCCTGGCCTTCAGTGTGCAACAGGTGTGCTGGTGCCTAAGAATGAGGTAGCTTTTTGCCTCAAATGATACCGATGACTAATCATGTAGCTTCTTGTTGTATGATAGGCAGCAGGGTGAAGTATTTTACATTACTAACCTTTTAAATAGCACAAAAGGCCATTATTGTCAATCTGTTATATAAAGTCTGGACAAGTAAGTGTGTGTGTGTGTCTGCATAGCCTAGCTTTTTTACTTCCAAACTCTGCTTCCATGGCACACTGACCACATGTCCTCACCCTAGTCCCCATCCCAAATGGATTCCAGCTGTTGGGGTCTCTCTCTTTCCCTCTCCCTCTCTGTCTCTGTCTCTCTGTCTGTCTCTGTCTCTGTCTCTGTCTCTCTCTCTCTCTCACACACACACACACACACACACACATACACACACCCCAGAATCATCTCTAAGAATCTTGGTGTTCTAGACACTGGACTCTTAATACCAGAGAATACGGGAGCAGAAGAACAGGAATTTTCTACCAGGTGGGAGCCTAGGACCTATGCAGGGAGAGGCCATGTGGGCCAGGGCAGTCCCAGCAATTCCAGTTCAAACGTCCTTTTTCCCCCTGCATTGGGGCCATCTTGAAACTGCAGCTGTCATTTTCTAAGCACAGAGGAGAGCCTGGGGCCCATGGAGGCAGAGATTTGTCTCTAGACCAGTGTTTATCAACCTGTGGGTCTCGACCCCCTTTGGAATGGAACAATCTTTTCACAGGGGTGTCTAAGATTATTGGAAAGCACAGATATTTACACTGCGATTCTTAGCAGTAACAAAATTACAGTTTTGCAACAAAACAAAGTAGCAACAAAGATAATTTTATGGTTGGGGGTCACCACCACATAAGGAACCTGATTAAAGATCACAGCATTGGGAAGGCTGAGAGCCACTGCTGTAGGCTGATCTTCATACTTGAGCAGCCTGAGCATTCACTGCAGACCGACAGCTTCAGTCATTCAAGGACTGTGTGTATGGCGTCATCTTTCCAACAGCTCTGCTTAAAGAAGGACATCACTCTGAGAAATGGATTCCTTGCCCATGGGCCACTAAGAAACTCTTGGTTGCTTGTTCTCACCATCAAGAGGGGATATTGGCTGTGAAATAGCAAGTGAGGGCAGGAGAGGAGGGTGGGAGGGGTGTACTTACGTGGCTTTTACCCTGCCCGGCCCGCTGGGTCTGAGTGACCTGAGGCAATTCATATGCTGTCCCAGAGGTGACTTCTCCATCGGAAACAAGGACAGGGATCTAGTCCTGTCTCTGTACCTGGTGGGAACAACTTATTCATTTGTCCGTCCACTCACTCAACGAATTTCCAGGCTTGGAAGAACTCAAAGGTTCCTTAAGAAAATTGTTTTCCCTCTGGTTATTGGCTTCCTACTCTTCTTGAAGATGCAAAACCAGTTCTTTCCGGAGCAATTTGCTTTTCAGCCTCTTGTCCAGAGGATGGAGGGACCTGTTCACACCTTTTGTGGGGAGTCCGGAGAGGGGAGCAGAACAGGACAATGAAGCCTCGGAAGAGAGTACCAAGGGAAGATGCCCTCTGCCAAAGCATGGGGGGGGGGGGGGGGGCTGAGGACATCCCTCCACTTTCCGCAGGCCCCTAAAAGATCTTAAGGGACCTGGAGTGGCCCCACCCAGAACACTCAGCCTTAAAGCTGTCCTGCCACCGCCCTTTGTTCTATGCAGCCTCCATGGTCTCCTGCAGCCCCAAGATGGTGCAGGCCTCTCAGGCAGGCCTACCCAGCTCTGAGGAGACTCTTGAGAAATGTTCTTGTTTCTTCCCCCCTTCCTTCCTCATCTCTCCTGTGAGAGATTGGAGACAGCTGCCAGTGTGGAATCCTTTCTCCTATTGCTCACTTCAGTTGTCTCCCTGAAGTCTGAGCATCACTTAGGCGACATCTCTACCACTCCATTTGGTGACCCATAGGCTACGGCTGAACTTTAGAACAGGGACTTGCTTCAGAGCTAGACCCCTCCTGATGGCACCCCTGGACCAACAAGGGAAATTGGGCCGGTTCCTTCCCTTGCAAAGCACATTCTTTTAGTCTAGTCATGAAGGTGGGTAGGGGAAGGATGCTCCAAGAGGTGGTGAGTGGTTAATGAGATCTCCAAGGCTCAGTGGGAAACAAGCAGGAGAAAGTATAAGCCCAGCCTCGGGGGCAGATGGGTCTGCCTGCTTCTCCTCTAGCTCCTCAGCAAAACTAAAAGTGGATCCCTGCCCTTCCCCCATCATGGGCAGCTGAGGGCCCTCTCTGCCTGCCTGTGGGTAGATTTTACTTTGACTTTATCTGTGTTCCTGGGTTTTTCTATAGAAGCAGGGTGTTCCCCTGGCTGGGTGTGGTCGCCAGTGATAACTTGCCTCCTAAGGCTCTTGCCCTGCTCAGACTGAGAGGGGACTCCTAAGAGAACCCTAAGTGGCTGGAGGAGCCTCAGACTTCCAGCTAAGGGAACTGAGAGTGCCCTCCTCTCTGGATTCTTGGTGATCCCCTGCAGAGGCCCTGGCTGAGGGAGCCTGACCCTGCTGGCTCCTGGCGCTGATCTTGTGTTGGTTCAGGAACTTTCACTTTTGTCCCTTGGAACTTCCCCCATTCAGGAAGTTCATTGACCTAGTTTCTAAAGGCCTGATAGTCTCTGCTGAAGAGCCTGAAGGACCTACAGCACAACTGGCCCAGTACAGACTGACCCCAACCCCCAAACTGCTTTAATGTGGTTCCCTTTTTCCTGGGTCCCTAATAGCCTGGCCCTTTCTGCACCCTTGACCTCCCCCCCTCCAACCCTCCCACCCCACCCCCACCCCCACCCCCATCTCCTGATCCAGAGACACTTTTCCAGGGAGCTCTCATGACAGCACGAGTGTCACCGAGTCTCCAGTGTCTCTCAAGGTGTCCCATCAGACTTGCCCTGGCCTGTCTAAGACATGGAAACTGTAAGTTCAGGATGGCTCTGGCTGTGCCTGTCACTGAGACAGGGTGCCTTCCTCATTGTGACCATGTGGCTCATTCAAGCCCTTGTTTTTTTACCCTGCCTATTTACTGAAGGGCAGGGAAATTCCTGAAGTTGTAGGTCAGTTCTCCATCTCTCTCACCCACACCCACGGAACTTTACAAGGGATGGAGAGTAACTTGCTTGCAGGCCCCTGTGGCAGGTCACTTGCCACATTCCGGGGGGGGGGGGCTCCTCTGTCTTCAGAAAGCTTTTCTCACAGTCCTGGCAGAAGCATATATTTCCTAAAGAGAGATACAGGTGTCAGATATCAGACTACTGGGACAGTGGACCCAAGGAACTGGAATGTCCCAGGAGTCTCCTGCTGGGGGAAGGAAAGGGCTGCAGCCCCAGGGCCAGCCAGGGGGAGGGACTTGCCTTCCAGGAAGAGTCCAGACAACTTGAAAAGAGCTGACATGGCCCAACCTTGGGCAGAGCCACTTCCTTATACACACCTTGCCTGTTGTTTAAACCCAGGCCTCAATGTGGCCACTTTGTCACCTTTCTCTGCTTTCTCACTATTCTCTTGGAGTTCTGAAGACAGACATGGCAGTCATGGAGTACTGAAGATGGGGTGGACCCTCACTTCTCAGGGCTGCCAGTGTTCCAGCTTGTTTCCTTAGAGGTCCAGTAACATTTCCACTGGGAGAGAGGGCCTTCTTAGTCCTGCCTAACTGTCATCCCGCCCTGTCTACCTGCTAACTCCAGCTTTGTCTGTAGCATCCCAGAATTCACCAGAGCACCCCCACCCACGGGCACCCTCCAGTCTCATCTCCAGGATAAAGAGCCCGGGGCATGTTTACTCTCACAGGACCCCACTTCTAGCCTCCTGCACACACTTCTGGCTCTCTCTTCTCTGCCTCTTGTGCAAGGCAGGGTGGAGCACCCTTGGCCTAGGGGCCTGCGGTTCTGGTTACCACATCTTCCCGCTGGCTCCTTAGCTCACTGCAAGAGACCCAGCTTGTGACTTGTATCCAGGAGTTGCCCTCCTTCCCATTACCCCACTCCCGCCTCCTGTCAGATGGATTCACACTGCCCGTGGAGGCAGCTCCAAGATCTTTCCACTTTGCAAATTCTACACTTTTTAAACACCTTCTGTTTCCTCTTACCTCAGGACACCTGATCTCTGTCTTTCTTCTCAAAAGGGTGTGGACCTTCTCTGACCCCAGGATGTGAGGATTTCTGGGTGTGGCTCCACCCTCTGCACTGTTACCATGTTGCCTTCTCTTCACATCCCCACCCAACTCACAAATAGGTTCAGAGCCCCTTCCAACCCTGCCCCACCACCTGCTCCTGAGCCTGGATCTCCTACCCAGCCTTGTTGGACCCTACAGCCCTCAAGGGCAGTCTACCTCCTCTGTAACTTGTCTGAAAGTCCTAGGATGCCATGATCACCAACCATGACCTTCGTTTCTTCCTCCTTTCTGCTTGCAGCTAACACTAAACACGCCCTTCATGACTGTAGCCTTCCTACCCTGCTCCTAGCAGAAGGGACCAGTCTGGTGCTCACTCATAGACCTGCCCTGCACCCCAGGTCTCCAGAGGGGGTTGGATTCCTAAGTTCCCAAGGCTGTTCATGGTGTGTGATCTTATTCTGGCCATTTTGCTCCAGGTTCCTCTTGCATCATTACTAGTTTGCTTTACATGACCGTCACCATTCTCTGTCTACGTTGTGGGGGACAGTGCTCAGGGAGCAGTTGAGTAGACTTGCATTGGACTGAATTGATGATCAGTCCTCGGGTGGGTTGTGCATCTGTGAGGAGTTGGTGGATGGGTAGGCGTTGGCAGTGGAGGAATGAATGTACAGATGCTGATGCTGGAAAGATGGAAAGCGGATGGATGCTTGGTGTGTGGTAGTTTGTTGGAGGGACTGATGGATGGGTTGGGATAAGCCTTGAAGAGAGGAAAGATCCCGGAAGGATGGGGTTGCCTCAGATTGGAAGTGGTGTGGGTTTTGTCCACTCTTGATCTTCCAGTGCTCCATCCCGTTTCCCTAACCCCAGTCCTCTGGATGTTAACTTTGCTGAATTCATAATCCAGGTGGGCACAGGCTCTTCCCTCTCCACAGCCCCACCCGGCTGATTCTGTCCTCCTTTCATGTGACCACGGTGTCCTCTTCCCTAAACTCTCAGTCCATCCCTCAAGGCTGCTGCCATTGAGCCTCTTAGTTAGTACTATCTCATTCTCTCTCTCTCTCTCTCTCTCTCTCTCTCTGTCTCTTCTCTCTCTCCTCTTTGTCTCTCTCTCTCCTTTCTCTGTCTCCTCTCTCTGGCTCTCTGACTCTATCTCTCCTCTCTCTCCTCCTTGTTTCTCTCTCTCTTTCTCTCTCTCTCTCTCTCTCTCTCTTTCTCTCTCTCTCTCCTCTCTCTCCCTCTCTCCTCTCTCTGTCTCTCTGACTCTTTCTCCTGTCTCTCCCCCCATCTCATTCGCTCTCCCTCTCTCTCTCTCCTGTCTGTGTCTCCCTGTCTCCCTTTCTCCATCCACCCATGCCTCTTGTATTCACTGGTCCAATATGGTACCACCCACCCTAGCTAAGCTCCTTCCTTCTCCCTGAGCTCCCAACCCCAGCTCTCCCCAGACTCCATTGGTCTAGTCTGAGGTATCCAGCCACCTTCAGACATTTTCCTCTAGCAATGTCTGACCAGCTCTGCTCCTTCCTCAGTGCCCCTCAGCAGCCAGCAGCAGCTTTCTGAATCTGTGTAGTCCCCTGCTTTTGTTCAGTCGTCTCCCATGGCCTCAGATAAAGATTCAGGTCCCCATCACAGCCCAGAAGATCCTAATCTATCTGCAGAGGGTGATGGTGGTCACAGAGCTCTGAAGAGGGTGATGGTGGTCATAGAGGCAGAATGAACACTGGTGTGGAACAGGGCTGGTGTGAGCAGGATGAAGAGGAAGGGAGGGGCCGGCTGTCTCTGTGTCCTGACGTGTGCCAATAGACCTCTGGTGGTCTCCCCTCTACAATGAGCTGTTGTTCGTTCCTCTGTCATTCCAGCTTCCAAACAGTTTAATAACGAGGTCCTGAAGGCCCACAACGAGTACCGGGCCCAGCACGGTGTCCCGCCCCTGAAGCTTTGTAAGAAGCTCAACCGGGAAGCCCAGCAGTGAGTTCCCAGCAGCCATTGGCTCGGGCCCTTTGTGGAGCTGCTTCTGCAGTCATGAGGGCCCCTGGGTGGTTGAAGGGATGTGATGGGGTCTCAGATATAGCCAGACTTAAGGACCTACTCTTTTGCTGGCCCAGGCAGGCCCCTTTGCTCAATCTTCTAAAAATGGGATGGTTGGGAGGCCCAGGCTATACAAGACCTGTGTTTCTGTTATCCCTCTGGTGAACCCAGATAGGGAAGGAGGCTCAGCAGTACAAATCTCAGACGTTGGATGTTGGATGGTGTGTGTGTCAGGGATGGAGGTGGGGGTGTCCCCGGGCGGGGCCTGCTCTGAGGAGATACATTATGCAGGTATTCGGAGGCCCTGGCCAGCACGAGAATTCTCAAGCACAGCCCAGAGTCCAGTCGTGGCCAGTGTGGAGAGAACCTTGCGTGGGCGTCCTATGATCAGACAGGTAGGACACTCAGCTCCTCCCCGCTCTGCTCTGCTAGATCTAAGATGAGGCCTCTGGGCGCTCCTCCTGGCACTGCCCTTCACAGTTCAATGATGGTAGAGCCACAGGCCCAGGAAGGGAAAGAAAACCCCTGAATTCTCTGCATCTGTTCCTGGGCTGACCTCAGTAGCTGCCCCACAGCCAGTAGGCTGGGAGCCTGAAGAGAGATGAGTCAGAGGAGACAGCTCGGGTGCAGAAGTACAAGTCAGAGGCGCGGGCGCTGGAGACTGCAGCATCTGTATTACTTCAGCCGGCTGCGGGCACCGGAGCGTCCCGTGCTTTGCTAAATTATTTATTTTTGCCCTGTAAATGTATTGCTTTCATAATCAGAAAGAAAAAAAAAGAATTGAGCATTTTTTTCTTTTCTTTAAAAAAAAAAGAAAGAAAGAAAGAAAGAAAGAAAGAGAGAAGGAAGGAAGGAGAGAAAGAAAGAAAGAAAGAAAGAAAGAAAGAAAGAAAGAAAGAAAGAAAGAAAGAGAGAGAGAAAGAGAAAGAGAGAGAGAAAGAAAGAAAAGGAAAGGAAAGGAAAGGAAAGAAAAGGAAAGGAAAGGAAAGGAAAGGAAAATAGAAATGATTTTTCTGCCCAGGGCCTGGGAGGGAATGACCCCCACCCCCACTGGACAGACATTCTTGAATCTCTATCTCCTGCAGCCCTGAGGTAGCTTTTTAGGAAAATAGTAAGAGCTGTCACTATCTCTGGGGCTTTCTCCAAAGCCCAGAAGAGAATGACTCCTTTCCCTCCCCAGCCTCACATTCCTGGGAGCTCCCAAGGGGATTCCCCAAGTGCCTGGCTTCCCTAGCATCATCCCCTCCCCCACCTGCCCCACCCCCACACCAGCTGTCCTCTCCCCAAAAGCTACGTGCTTGGAAGGCAGCTGATGGTGGGGCCTCTGAGCCTCTTCCTCAGCCTACAGACTCCGGGCCCAGGCTCAGCGTCTCCTGACTGGGAGAAGGGTGCTGGGTGGATGCAGACTTGATAGGAGCCCCGGGGTGCTGCTCTATCCAGTCTGACCTTATGCTGGATCTCAGAGCATCATGATCAAGCCAGTACTCTCTCTCTCTCTCTCTCTCTCTCTCTCTCTCTCTCTCTGACCCAAATTTAAGTTTAAGTATCTCATAGTTACATGCTAGAATCTTTTGGAGAGTTTAGAATACTTCCCAACCCCTGGGTCTCTCCTCTAGAGAAATCAATACAACTGATCTCAAAACGGACCCAGGCCTCAGCGTTTTTTCATTGGCCACCAGGGTGACATCTTGACATCTATGTCCTGATTGGAGCTATGGCTCTGAGATCAACAGATCCTAGGAGATGCTTCCTTATGCCACGCTGACAGTGGATGCTCGAGATGAAGGCCCCTTGGCCTACTGGCTCAGCTCCCTTTATTCCTATGGGTATTTTAGAAACGGACCCCAGGTGGGATGAGGACAGGCTCCCCGAAATTCAAAACATGGCTAGAAGATCCTTGGGTTTCACTGAGTCCGACCTTCTGCTGCAGAGGTCCAGAGCAGGGAACACCTTGTCTAGAAGCCACAGTGGCTCAGTGGCAGGATGTAGGCCACCTCATCTGCGGACTCTTGACCCCAGTGCTCAACCCACCCAGAGAAGGCACTGGGTGCCTTCTTCCTGAGTCCTCAGGACTCTGCAGGGAGTGACCCTAATGTTTCACCTCGCCAAGGCTTTGTCAGATATCCAGTGTGGAATGGGGGTTTGGGGTTGGGGGAAGAAGCCAGAGGGAGGGGTGTATAGATTTTATTGCTGAGCTCTCACGTGTCTTTTCTGTACAGGAAAGGATGTGGCCGATAGGTGGTACAGCGAAATCAAGAGCTACAACTTCCAGCAGCCTGGTTTCACTTCAGGGACTGGTGAGTGGAGGGGCCTGGGCTAAATGTCAGTCAACACGGTCTGCCTCCCTTCGGAAAGTTGGCGCTCCCCCTCCTGCATTGGTTCAGCCTACTTCTCTGGTTTAACTCTGCCCAGAACAGAAAGCTTTCCCTTCCCAGCACCTGCCCACCTCACCCCCACCACCACCATCCCAGACCTGTAGCCTTTCTTCATCCTGACCCCAGACACCACATGCCCAGCCAGCTCAAAGTTGGGTGTGTACCAGCAGTGTTTCATTCTTGAGCTGATATTTGAGCATATATGACCAACCTGCTCATCCTGCCTCTGCCGCCTCTGCTGCCTCAGCTGCTCTCCTAGTGACACTGCTGTGGCTCCCTGGGGACAGTTCAGAAAGGGTCAGGCTTGTCCTCACCTCCCGCCTCTACAGACACACATGCACATGCGCACACACAGACACAGACAGACAGACAGACAGACACGCACGCACAGACAGACAGACACACACACACACATATGCACACACACGCATGCACGCACGCACGCACGCACGCACACATGCACTGCTTCTCCCCATTTCTCAGGACTGGGGCTTCCCTTGCATTGTGGGCTGTGGCTCAGGTGAGTCTAAGAAGATTCAGAAAAACGCAGGCTCTTGGCTCTGCTGTTTGTGTGTTGTGGGAACTTGAGTCATTCTTTTTACCCTATCCAAGGACATGGTGGGAACCTCTCTGGTGCTTCTGGGCGCTGTCGATTCAGAAACAGGGAAGATCACCTTTCTTTTTTTTTAAACATTTATTTATTTATTTATTTATTTATTTATTTATTATATGTAAGTACACTATAGCTGTCTTCAGACACTCCAGAAGAGGGCGTCAGATCTTGTTACAGATGGTTGTGAGCCACCATGTGGTTGCTGGGATTTGAACTCCAGACCTTCAGAAGAGCAGTCGGGTGCTCTTACCCACTGAGCCATCTCACCAGCCCAAGATCACCTTTCTTATAGGCCGTGTGTGTGTGTGTGTGTGTGTGTGTGTGTGTGTGTGTGTGTGTGTGTGCTCGCGAGCTCACTCTCTGATGTGTATACAGATACATGTGTTTGTGCATGCAGATACACACGTGTGTGCTCATATAAATGCATGTGTGTCCACATGAAGATGCTCGTGTGTGTGTGTGTGTGTGTGTGAGCATCTGTGTGTATGTGTGTATATACACGTGTATAGATACATGAGTGTGCATAAGGAGACCAGAGGTTGATGTCTAATGTCCTCCTCAGTTTCTCTCCACCTCATTTTTTGAGACAGGGCTTCTCGCTGTGTCTGGAGTTCTGCAATTTAACTAGACTGGCCAGCCAGTGAGCCCTATCCCTCCCTCACGCCACCCTTGAGGGAGCCGGGGAGGTTACAGAGCTGCTGGGCAAACCTTTTTGCACCAGACTAAGGAAGAGCCCTTTCTCCAGCCCTGAGCAGCAAACATTTATCTTATTAAAGTCTTTCCAGCTTTTCTGGGCTCTGAGGTCCTTCTGACCCATTTGCTGCCCCCACCCCTACCCCTTGTCTTTTCTCAGAAGTGACTCAGACCCCTCCTGAGCCCAGGACAAGCTAGGAAGGAATGTGTGTCTGACTCAAAACACCCGAGAAACTGAAAGGGGGAGTTTTCCTCCTCACTCCGACCCCTCCCCCATCATCCCATCTACAGTAGAGCCATCTGAGGCCTGCCATCCCCTGGAGAGTTTCTTCAGAAGCAGGAAATGATGTGTTCTTACTATTTCCTGTGGCTTACTGCTCACCCTGTCCAGGAAGGGTTCTTGCAACCTTAGGTGCAGATCTGGGACATTTCTGGTTCAGTTAGCACCCCGCCCCTTCCCCCGCCCCCTCCTCCGCCCCGCCCCCGGGTTGCTAGGCTGAGGAGCAGCTAGCTGCTGCCTGAGCTTCAGATGGCAATGACCTTGCCACTGAGTGAGGAGGAGGGAGCAGGGATTTAGGATGTGTAGGCAGAGCCTTGGCTCCTTTTAACGGTGTCCACAGACTTTCACTTCATAGCTTGCTTTTCCTGAGAGTGAGGGTCTTGACCAATCGGACACATGCTGGATTTTGGAGCTGCACATAGCATTGCTTGATGGTTATTAAGTGACTGTATCCACACCAGTCTCCAATGGAGCTAAAAGCAGGGCTTTATTCTGCCCATTTAGCAAAGGAGAAGACTGAGACCTACAAAGAGAAAGGCTTTTGTTGTATCTTCTGCTCATACCCAGTGCCCTTTCCATGGTGCCTGCACCAAGGGATGGTGCCTGCACAATGCTGGGGACAAATGACATTCCACACTTGAGCCTTTGGTGTTGTGGAACTATGACTTCAAGCCTTGAGGATTGCCAAGCCCACCCTGCATGAGTCTCTCAATCCCTGGCTTCTTGCTGCATTGTTTTCTGGGGGCTCCCCAACCTGAGCTTATATAGGTGAAAGGCCTTTGAAATACCTTATTATCTACTTGGACTAACAGCCCCTCCCTCAGCCAGCTTCTTGCAGTCTATCGAACTGTCCCTACTATTCTTTATAATTGCTTTGTTCTGTCCTATTTAAATGAGTAAATTTGTTGATTCTAAATGAGACATGACACGCTGTCTGAAAATGATGCAAGCTCATGGTTTCTTGTGTATCATCCTAAAGTTATCCTGAGTTTTACGAGTGTGTGTGTGTGTGTATGTGTATGCATGTGTGTGTGGTGTGTTTGTGTGTGCATGAGTATGTGAGTGTGTGTGTGTATATATATGTGTGTGTGTAGTGTTTGTGTGTGTATGTGCATATGTGTATCTGTGTGTGTCCTCTTTTGCATTGTCAGAGATTGTCTATATCAGTATAGAAAGTTGTCTCATTCTTTCTTCTCTTTGTACACTATTTCTTTGTAAGGATCTACTGTAGTTGGTTCAGTGTGGTTTTCAAAGGTATATTCTAGGAAATTCAGTTCACAGCCAGAAAGAGGATGTGGTCCCTTTAAGGGGTTCAGACAAAGAAGAAAAGAAAAAGGAACTGTTGTTGGAAGTTAGTATTAGAAACCAGTATGTTATCTGATGTTGCTAAGGAAGTTGTGTCCCTTAATTCAGCTCTGAATACTGTAATGGGATTACCCTGTGCAGATGGAAACCTCACAGACTGCTCGGTGACCTCCCTTAAGGAGCAAAGTTGTACACACGTCATCGCTGATGAGCACTTTCTGTCCAGCCAGTTGCTTGGCAACCAGTGGGTGATGGCTGCTTCCTCCTCCTCTGGGAAACAGAAAGATGGTCAATGGCCAAAGCCCGTGGCCATGGTCACTTTAGAGAAGCCTGTGGGAGAAAGGGCTTGAGCCCTGGCCAAGAGTCAGCTGGGGAAGCAGGGGTGCCTGGCAAGGTTGCCCTGTGCCTAGAGCTGAGAGCCACAGCAGACCAACCACAGAAGACCAGGCCAGAAGGGCCTCTGTTCAGAGTTGAAAACCAGAGTTTATAGAGCTGAGGTCAGTACAAGTTTAGAGATAAATAAAGATGTAGAGTCATACCTAGGCAGTCTTTCTTTTGAAAAAAAAATAATCTTTGAGATAGGATTTCTTTGTATAGTTTAAGGAAGTTTGAAGTTGCTGTGTACTCCAGGTTAACCTGGAGCTAGGGTTTCAAGATTTAAATGTTATGGGCCTGTGAGCTGGTTCAGAGTCACTTGCCACTAAGATGACAACCTGAGTTTAGGTAGGAGGGGACTGACTCCTGAAGTTGTTCTCTGACCTTCACAGGGGTGCCAAGGCACGCATGTGCCCCCCACATACAAGTGTGCACACACACATTCATAGACAAATGTAATTTGTGTTTTGTTTTTGCTGTCATTTTTTCAAGACAGGGCTTCTCTTTGTAGCCCTGGCTGACCTGTAACTTGCTCTGTAGACCAGGCTGGCCTCAAACTCAGAGATCTGCTGGCCTCTGCCTCCCAAGTGCTAGAACTAAAGGTGTGCGCCACCAGGCCCAGCAACAAATGTAATATTAAATTTAAAAATATTAAGCATGAACCAGGTATGGTGGCTTTGGGAGAGTGAGGCAGGAGGATAGCCTCAGTCTTTGAATTCAAAGCCAGTGAGATCCAAAGAGTAAGAAAGACCAGAAATCAGTGGGTAAGGATTCAGCTCAGCTGGTAAAGTGCACACCTAACATGCCTGAGGCCCTGGGTTCAATCCTCAGCACCATCACATGTGCTGGGTGTGGTGGTAGGGGTGCCTGTGTCACACACACACACACACACACACACACACACACACACACACACACACTCGAGGCCCTCAGTTTAATCCCCAGCATGGCATTAAAGCTGTGTGCTGCTGACAGGTCCTGTGATGATCAAGGTCAAGGTCAAAGGTCAAGGGTATTCTCCCTATATATTGAATATGAGGCTGCCCTGACATACGGAGACCCTGGCTTAAAACAAAACAGTGCCTGCCTTTCTAGGCAAACAGCATAACGTTTCCTTTTTCTCCACCTCTTTCTTGAATACCAGCTGTATTTGCTGACTGTGACTCCCCTGGAGAGACCATGCCCAGGCTTGAATGTCTTGGATGTGTCTGGCTTCTTTCCTATGACTTCCTCTTTTGAAGTCTATGCTCTTGAGTATGCAGTGGTTTCTTCTAGACTCCTTCCTTTCCTGATTAACATACGTGCATAAGCCTAATTTAAGATATCTTTAATAAAAGAACACGTTTCCTTTGCTGTGTGTGTGTGTGTGTGTGTGTGTGTGTGTGTGTGTGTTTGTGTGTGTAGGGAGTCATAGGTGAAGGACAGTAGGAACAGAGAGTGAAAAAGATGGGGTGTGGTCAGGGTAGAGAGGGAGACCTTTGGTAAACGAAGGGGTGATTGTGTAAGGCTTATTTAAACAAATGTTATTCAGTTAGAGGCCCAAGGGATGAGAATCTGTTGGCCAATGGAAGGCTCCCGAGGTTGGGATGAAAGAACTCAGTGGGGAAACCCCCACTCAGCTCCCGATTCGGCGTGCACCCAAGAATCACGAATAGAACACAACACCTTGATGTAACAACAAGAGGTTTTTTAATGGCGGAGCTCCGGGTCGAAACGTATCTCACATAACAGGAGACAGTGGATTCGACCCCGAGGCTTGGAAGCTAGGGGTTTTTATAGAAAAGGAGTGGGGCTGGGGAAGGAATTGGCGCGGTTTCACATGATTGGTCCATTTAAACATCAGCAGCCTGTAACATTTAACTTAGGTCAGAGGGGTGGGAGCTAGGGAGGCGATGGGCTTGCCCGGGCATGTCCTGGTCTGTTCTGCTGTGTTCTCAGCCCCAGGTTTCAAAGCTCACAAACAACTCTTTGGGCTATTTAACATACATTACATGAATTACAGTTTTATTTCCTTTCAGGGAGTCTACAATGGTGGAGTGCTTACTGGCGTGCAGAGTCTTGGGTTCAATTCTCAGTACTAAAAAACAGATAGAAACATCCACACTAAGGCTAATTGAGCAAGGGTTTATTCCCAATAGGACCTTCAGTCAGGAGCAGCCTGCTATGCTCAGGGAATGGAAGCACCAGGCCGAGATATTAGCTTTCATTCCGGGTGCAACCAGCAATGAGTGTACAGTTTTTACTTGAGGAAATTAAATAGATAGGACTGGTGCCTCAGCATGATCTCTCTAATTCATTGACTTGCCGATTCATTTGTTTCACAGTGACAATGAATTAGAGCGGACAGAAGTGGATTCCAAGGACAGTCAGGAGATGTTGCAGTGTTCTAAGGGAGAAAGCTGAGTGAAACCAAGGTTTTGGAAGGACATAGGTTGGAGTTAGCGTTTAGACTTGAATTCCTCAGGAACTAGTGGTAGGTTATGAGGAATTTCTAAGAGGAAGAAGAACGCAGGCTCATCCCAGGAGCATGAGCACTAAGATGCTGTTGCTACAGAAGGGTCAGCAGAGGAGTAGATCTGGGGAACCACAGTCGAGAGTGAGGTTTGGATAAATTACATCTGTGAGTCACAGATGGAATGTGGAAATGTGTGGTGTTTGTTTTGGGAACAGAGACTGCAGATTTGAGCTGGAGAAATCCACCTGGGAGCCAGGAAAAGATGAGATTGGCTGAAGAATAGAGTGTAGTGAAAAGAAGCGCCTTGGACTGAGAAGGATTCAGAGGGAGTAAAACCAGGATGGAGGCTGGGGATGGAGGGGATGCTAAGAGTCTAGTGTCCCGGAACTCAGTGAGGGAGAAAGGTTGAAAAGGAAGAGACATTGACTGTAGTAATGTTCCTGACAGATCAAATAAGACACAGATTGAAAGAAAGAAAGAAAGAAAGAAAGAAAGAAAGAAAGAAAGAAAGAAAGAAAGAAAGAAAAAGACTAGAAAATAAGAGAGGGATGTTTAAGAAGTTCAGCTTTGGGGGTCTGGAGAGACAGTTCAGCAGATAAAAATATTTGCTTCTGTTGTAGAGGACGTAGGTTCGGTTCCCAACCCCCATGTGATGGTTCACACCCATTCAGAACTCCAATTCCAGGGGGTGTGACACCTTCTTCTGACTTCCCAGGGGACCATAAACATTCCAGCAAAACATTCATACACGTAAAGTAAAATCTAAAAATCTGAAAGAGAAAGAGTTTCATTTGGGGGGCACTGTTTGGGGTGGGCGCCTGCTAAGCTGGTGTCACAGTTGCTGGGACCCCTGGGCTTTATCACAACCTCAGGAAGACCGGGAGAAAGTGTTGGGGTGGCTGCAGTCTGTGAGACTGATTGGCGGGATGTGCTTTACAAATCCAGTGTGCTCTGTCTCTTCCTCATGATCTGCATCTGCAGATACCACATAGCCAGAGCTGGAGAAGAGAGCACAGGGCTTAGAGAGTCCCTTAAGCATCCTCTCCGATTCTGTGGATTCACCCGCTCCTCCCTCGTTTCCCACAGGGCACTTTACAGCCATGGTATGGAAGAATACCAAGAAGATAGGCGTGGGGAAGGCATCTGCGAGTGACGGGTCCTCCTTTGTGGTGGCTAGATACTTCCCAGCAGGGAATATTGTCAACCAGGGCTTCTTCGAAGAGAATGTCCCACCTCCAAAGAAGTAGCTCTCGCCAGCAAGTGTAACGAGATGGAGATGCATATATGAAGTGCCTATAGAACCACAAAAGCACCAGCGAGTGTCTGTCCCCGTGGGTGTGTGTATTTATGTGTTTACCTGTGAGCATCTCTCGTGACAGCTACACCTGAGTACCTTCTGATTGAAGGATGGCCATCTGAAACATTTGTCCAGAGGGCTAGCTAACCACAATTGGGTAAGATTAGTTCTGAAATCTTTTTTCTGTTTTTGTTTGGTTGGGGTTTTGTTTGTTTGTTTTGCTTTTATTTTTGTTTTGTTTTGTTTTTTCAAGGCAGGGTTTCTCGGTGTAGCCTTGGCTGTCCTAGAATTTGCTCTGCAGACCAGGCTGGCAGAGATGCACCTGCCTGTGCCTCCCAAGTGTGGGATTAAAGGCATGAGCCACCACTGCCTGGTTTTTGTTTTTGCTTTTTAAAGCAGACTTCATTTGAAACTTTCTTCCTTCTAATATCCATCCTTGGGCTTTGAGGATTCTGAATATTTGCCATTCTCAGAAGTGAGGTCCTTTCCTAGGCCCTTCCTGCACTGTAATCTTCTTGTGGTAGATACTGAAGGGATCGACACGTCCTTTAGGTGTGACATAAAGCAGCTAGTGTTAAAAACATTTGGCCAGCTGCATCTCACAGGACCAGTGAGATCTCTCATTCTCAGTTGGA
Source organism: Mus musculus (assembly GCF_000001635.26). Taxonomy (NCBI): domain Eukaryota; kingdom Metazoa; phylum Chordata; class Mammalia; order Rodentia; family Muridae; genus Mus; species Mus musculus. The sequence goes on from NC_000070.6 coordinate 43,978,309, forward strand.
AGACATGATATCATCCTGCATCCTCCAGGATTCCCTAATAGAACTGCCAAAGAGCAAATGGAGATGGAAAAAAGAGCCTTACATTCTTGAAGTTTTTCAACCTTTAAAGAGCAAATACCACAGCCACTAGCACCTCTCACACCTCATATGTGGGTTGTTTGTTTGTTCGTTTGTTTTTGTTTTTTGTTTTTAAGTTTCATTGCTCACAGCCCTACTCTGGCTCCTGGGGGGTGGGGTTAGGTCTGGAATGCAGCCCCGCCCCCCTATTCCCCCAGTCATCTCGGGTGACCCTCACTCTGTCTGGGCTCTTGGCCAAGGCCTTGGACTATGATGAAGTCAATAGAGCAGAGGTGAGGGTGAGCTTCCCTGGAGGAAGCCCCAAAGCCTCTGTCCTTCCCCAACTCTGCAGGCGGTGACCACCCAGGCCTGTCCCCAGCAGCTGTGGCTACAGCTGCGCCTTGGCTTCCTCCCGGAATGTGTGACAAGCCCAGATGCTCCCGGGAGGAGGCCCAAACAAGGAGATTAGGAACGCTAATTTGATCCTGTGTTTTGCCTCAAACTATACACAGTTTCCTCTGAAAAAACTGATTTAACCACGTCTGCCAGGGAGGGATCAAGCCAGAGGTTCAATTGTGGATCCCTGAAATGGTGGTATCCCCTCCTGCAAGGAGATAAAAGGGTTGTTGGCCTAATGACAGCAAGGCTGGCTGGTCTTTGTTACACTGTGAACAGTCCCACACTGCGCCACTTGGTTCATCCAGGGATAGCAACAAACAAACGAGACAATAAAATCCTTTCCTTTTTGTGTAACTTCTTCCTCTAATGCGATTCGATTCGTTCTTAGTTTATGGCTGAGGTGATTTGGGACTCTGAGCCCATCTTGAGCCACTTCCTCCTCCCCAGTCCCTCCCCTGGGGACCACACTGCCTAAATAGCTACTTTTGGAAGCATGTGACCTAGTAGCTCACAGATGAATAGACTACCTGATCCGAGGGCATACCAGGGACAAGGAATTTGAGCTCAGACACATGGAGAGAATTTACTGGCGGAACTGAAAAACGTACCAATGGTGCGAGTTTAAAATAGAGGCCCAGCAAACCTAAGCTATATGTTCTGTAGTTCAGTTATTAATGGTAAAGGCAGGTGAGCCTAGAATCCTAGCTATTCGCAAGACGATGGGAAGTTCAAGGCCAGCCTGGACAACTTATAGAGAATCTGTCTGAAAGGAAGGTAAGACCGTTGATTGCAAACCTGAGGCTCTAGGGGCAAGTACCATGCTTCATGCTTTGAAGACCAAGAAGCTATCTTGAGCTTCCTGCTTGTAATTCTGTATATCTTTGAAAATGCCCTAATTATCTTTAAGGGTTTGCAATATGATGATGTCAATCTATAAAAATTAAAATATTAGGGTCTCCTTCCCAGGAAAATCCCATAAATGGAAAATGCTGATCAGGGCAGGAGGAAAGTGGGAGACCTGGCAGGAGCCCTTTCCTGGCTGAACCAAGCAAACAGCCATTGAACTTCCTGCCCATCCCTAGGAGTACCAATGTCTGCATAGAACCAGGAGCTGGCATGAAGCCACTCTCGAAGCTGGCGTCTGTTCCACAGTTGGTTGGGACTAAGGAAAAAGCTGCTTTCCAGGACTGGAGAAGAGCCAGCGAGCAACACTGGCTGAGCAGATGGGCACAGGCACACCCACCTTCCCTTGCAAATTCTGACAGTCTCACAGAGTAGCCCTGGCTGTCCCAGCACTTGCTAGGTAGTAGACTAAGCTGACTCCAAATTGGCAATTCTCCTGCCCTGGGCTCATTCCTTTTTTAACTGTAAAGAACATTTTATTGATCAGGCATAGGGGTGCACACCTTTAGTTTCAGCCGAGGCAGAGGCAGACACAGATGGTTCTCCATGAGTTCCAAGCCAGCCTGGGATACCTAACAAGTTCTAGAATAGGCAGGGCTACATAAAGAGACCCCGTGTTGTAGGTGTCTTATTACTGTGGTAAAACACCTTGACCAAAAGCAACTTAGGGAGGAAAGGGCCCTTGCATCTTACACTTCTCGTAGCAGTCCCTCACTGAGGAGGGCAGGGCAGGAATTTAGAGGCAGGAACTCAAACAGTCCACGGAGGAGTGCTGTCTACTGGCTGCCCAAGGATGACACCAGCAGCGGTGAGCTGGGCCCTCCCCCACTGATCCTGAGTCAAGCAACACCTACCTCCCAGACTTGCATACAGGCCAATATGAGGTTATTTTTCTCAGCTAAGGTTCCTTCTTTCCAGATGCATCCATGTCAACCAAAACACCATCTCTAAACAAAACAAAACTGCATATAGAGTGTGCAGGTGAGGGGACAACTTTGTGGGCTCACCGTGTCCGACTACCTTTGTGTGGGTTCCAGGAGTTGAATTTGGGTGGTCAGGCTTGCTGGGCAGGCATTCTGCCTACAGAGCGACCTCAGCAGCAACTGTGCAAACACCTCTTTTTGTTTGTTTGTTTGTTTGTTTGTTTGTTTTTTAATCTCAAGTAGTCCAGGCTGGCCTAGAACTTAAAGACTATATATCTAAAGGGGACCTTGAACTTCCAATCATCCTGCTCCTATCTCTTGAGTGCTTGGATTAGAGGCATGGCTCACTATACCAAGTTGGCATGGTTCTCAGGATCCAACCTACCGCTCTGTGCGTGACAGGCACGCATTCTACCCACTGAGCTTTGTCCCCGGCCCAGTTTAATGAGCTTTTACATTTTTAACTTTGAGACAGTCTACTATGTTGCCCCAGGCTGGCCTAAATTTAGGCCTTCCGAAATCTGAGACACATATGGACTACCGCACCCCCACTATTTGTTTAATTTTAAGGTCTACACATGTGGAGCACCACACCCCAATTTTTGTTTTGTTTTAAGGTCTATGTTGCCCAGGCTGACCTTAAACTTTTGAGCTCAGAGTCCCTCCTGCTTCTGCCTGCCGAGTAATGGGATTCTTTGAGTCTTGAGTTTGTTGAGGATGGGAGCTTTGCAACTAAGACCTAAGACCGGAAACTGTGGCAAATGCTCTCCGGTTGAACAAGCCTCTTCTCTCCAGGCCTTAGTCAGGTCTGTCAGATCCTCCCAGACCTCCATGATCTCCAGCTGGAGGCATACGGTGAGTGAGCTCATTTCTGTCCTGGTGCTCTGGGATCTGATGACCTTCTGCTTCCGGTAAATGTCCCAGGAAGTGGGGTCTGACAGTCAGGATGCCACTGGATTCAGGCATCCTTATCAGACTCACGATGCTTCCTCTGGCCAAGTGGCCCCTGTTTCTCAGGTGATGAGACCTGGAGAAGCGTGCAGAGCTGAAATTCCCTGAGAGAAAGAGAGACAGAGACACACACACAGAGAGAGAGACACACACAGAGAGAGAGACAGAGAGAGACAGAGAGAGAGACTAGGTAGTGGGGAACTGAGCTCAGCCACATAGGGAGTTCTTTGAAGTGGGGCTGGAACCTAAGTACCCCAAGCAGGGGGACAGAAGTTCTAACCCCTTCACAGGCATCACATCCAAAGAGACTATCTGCCCCAGAAGTCAGGTATCAAGATGTGTAACTTCACTATTAAAGTATAATTGTTTAAAAAAAAAAAAAAAACAAAACTTCAATTAATCCTAGCACCTGAGAGGCAGAGACAGGTAGATCTCTTGAGTTCAAGGCCAGCCTAGTTTACATAGAGGTTCCAGGACAGCCAAGGCTACCCAGAGAAACCCTGTAACAAAAACAAACAAGCAAACAAACAAACTTTAAATTACCAAGTTCCTAGATAAGGAAAAGGCTAGGTGTGGGATGGAAAGATGAATGAGAATCCAAGCCAGCAAGAGGGCTGGAGAGTGGTGGGTATGGAGCTGACAGTCACTCTGGGAGGGGCGTTCAGGAGGACCAGAAGGTCTGGAGTGAGGCTTGGAGCCCACAGTGGAGATGGGGTCTGCAGTCAGGTCCTCCTGACCAGTACAAGTGACCATATGGCACGGTTCTTCCTAAGAGGTCCCAGGGTGGCTTTGGTCATACACCATTGCCGGGCTCTGTCCACATCTGTAAAATGAGAACAGGTGTGGGTCTGCCACACTGTGAGCCCCGGGTCCAGACGTATGAGTTTCAGAGTCGCTCCTACACAAAGGAGCCCTAGGCGGGACAAAGCAGGCAGAAAGGGACGCCCCGGGGCGGGTGAGTTTCCTCTCTACGCCATTGGAGAAGCTGAGCACGGAGGCGGCGTGCTTCTGGCCAGGAGGTGACCCTGCAGCGCCACCGTGCGGCCGAAGCAGGCTCCTATAACCCGTCGAGGGCTTCGGGGATGCCCACAGCTGTGGTTATATCAACTAAGAAACAAGAACTGGCATTTATTGGAACGTTTGCTGTAAGCTAAGCGCTGTGCCTGCTGCACTTTGAAGCGAGTATTCTCATCTCACAGAAGAGGAATCTGAGGCCTGAGTGAACTGGTCTAAGAAACTCGGAGTGGAGAGGCCGAATCAGGCATTTCCCCAGCATTTTACTAGATACTTGGAAACCTGGTATGGGAAGTTTCCAAACCTGGTATGGGAGGTTGGAAACCTGGTACTGGCGTTTCCAAGTCCTCCCATCTTCCTAGGGCTGGCTGGCCCCTCCATTTCTGCTCCAGTGAGTGTCACCCACTTCTCCATGAAAACTGTATTCTGACTACAGAGATCAGAAGCCAGAGGGTTTGTCTTCTCAGACGTCCAGGAACCTTGGTAGAAAAAAGGGCCTTCAGGGCCTAAGAATTGAACCATGAAAACTGTCTGGTCCCCACTTCCTGAAGGGGTGAAAGGGTTGTAACGCCCCACACTGTGGGAGTTCCAGGTTTGCTCTGCCTCTAACTGCCTCTGTGACAGGGGGAGTCCTTCCTCAGCAGGACTTCAGCCTTCTGGTTAAAAGGGAGGCTTCTAGATCATGGTAACCTCTCCTCCCACCCTAAATTTTCCCTCTCCACAGCTGCTCTCTGCCCCACCCAAACCAGTTCGAACATTCCCGGCGAAGCCGAGGACTGTGACTTGAAAGGCCCAGGGGGACACCGTGGCCCCATTCCAGAGCTTCCTCTGAAGCTCTGGGGAGAGAAAGGCCTGGGGGCGGGGAGGGGGCTACATTATGATGACCTCATCCATTCTATGACGTCACCCTCTCTCCCACGCCCACTCCTCTCTGGTCAGCTGCTCTGCAAACAACCATCAGTACAAACCCCAAAGGCCTGGAAAAGTCTGCCCTCCGGTACCTGCTACGAATCTTCTGTCTCGGCCAACAAGAAGCACCATGAAACTGGAATTCACAGAGAAAAACTACAACAGCTTTGTGCTGCAAAACCTGAACAAACAGAGGAAGCGTAAAGAGTACTGGGACATGGCCCTGACTGTGGACCATCATGTCTTCTTCGCACATCGCAACGTGCTGGCTGCCGTCTCTCCACTAGTGAAAAGCCTCATCTCCAGCAACGACATGAAGACCACCGATGAACTCTACATCACCATCGACCCCAACTACCTGAGCCCAGCCACGGTGGACCAGCTCCTGGATTACTTCTACAGCGGCAAAGTGGTGATCTCAGAGCAGAACGTGGAGGAGCTGCTCCGGGGCGCACAGTATTTCAATACCCCACGCCTTCGGATTCACTGCAATGACTTCCTTATTAAGTCTATTCGCCGCGTCAACTGCTTGCGCTACCTCTTCTTGGCTGAGCTGTTCGAGCTCAAAGAAGTATCAGACTTGGCCTACTCTGGCATTCGTGACAACTTCCACTTCTGGGCCAGTCCCGAGGGCTCTATGCACTTCATGCGCTGCCCACCCGTCATCTTCGGTCGCCTGCTCCGGGATGAAAACCTCCACGTGCTCAACGAGGACCAGGCGCTCAGCGCACTCATCAGTTGGGTGTACTTCCGGAAGGAGGAGCGGGAAAAATACTTCAAGAAGTTCTTCAATTACATCAATCTCAATGCGGTCTCCAACAAGACGCTGATGTTTGCCAGCAACAAGCTGGTTGGCTTGGAGAACAACTCTGCCCACGCGACCTTGATCGAAAGTGTCCTGATGGACCGCAAGCAGGAGCGCCCGTGCAGCCTGCTGAGCTACCAGCGGAAAGGGGCCCTGCTTGACTCGGTGGTCATCCTGGGTGGCCAGAAGGCCCACGGTAAGTTCAACGATGGGGTGTTTGCCTATATCATCCAGGAGAACCTGTGGCTGAAGCTCTCAGAGATGCCATACCGGGCAGCCGCGCTCAGTGCCACTGCTGCTGGCCGTTACATCTACATATCCGGTGGCACCACTGAGCAGATTTCAGGACTGAAGACAGCGTGGCGGTATGACATGGACGACAACTCCTGGACCAAGCTACCTGACCTGCCCATTGGGCTTGTCTTCCACACCATGGTGACCTGCGGGGGAACAGTTTACTCAGTGGGTGGGAGCATTGCCCCACGCCGGTACGTCTCTAACATTTATCGCTATGATGAACGCAAGGAAGCCTGGTGCTTGGCGGGGAAGATGAGCATCCCTATGGACGGGACAGCAGTCATCACTAAGGGTGACCGGAACCTGTACATTGTCACTGGGCGATGCCTGGTGAAGGGCTACATCTCCCGGGTCGGTGTAGTGGACTGCTTTGACACCTGCACGGGGGAAGTGGTCCAGTGTATCACCTTCCCCATCGAATTCAACCACCGGCCCCTGCTCTCGTTCCATCAGGACAACATCCTTCGTGTACACAGCCACCGGCAGAGCGTGGAAATCAACTTACAGAAGATCAAGGCCAACAAGTCGACAACCTCAGTACCTCTGTTGCCCAACAGTTGTCCCTTGGATGTATCCCATGCTATCTGCTCCATTGGAGACAGCAAGGTATTTGTATGTGGGGGTGTCACCACAGCCAGCGATGTCCAGACCAAGGACTACACCATCAATCCTAATGCTTACTTGCTGGACCAAAAGATAGGTGAATGGCAGACCCTTGCCTGCCCACCTGAGGCACTGGACTGTCCTGCCTGCTGTCTAGCCAAGCTGCCTTGCAAGATTCTTCAAAGAATTTAAACAACTTTTTAAGTGGGAGAATAAGTAAATGCATTATTATTCACAATTTAATGACAGAAAGCAAGGGAGGAATGTGACTTTGGATTCCTTTTAGTGGGGGGTCAATGCTTGGGGCTACACATGTTCCTGATGGATAGGATTCAGGGTTAATATCTCAATGGAGGTAACTAGCAGAGATGGGGTCTCTGGTTGGTGGTCTACAGTGGGTAGATTAATTAATTAACTAGTTAATTAATTTTGTTATTCCAGCTCTGGAGGTCTCTAAACTGAGTCAGGAAAAACAATCCTTGGTGGTTGTGGGATTGAAGTTCCTCCCAGACTCTGGGCTAGGGGATGTTTGAGTGGTGCCCCCCCCCACCCCCAATCCCTGTAGTCACCTCTCAGGGATCTGCTAGCATAGTAATCTCTGCTCAGAGTAGTGATGGCATGGGCTCTTCCAGCATGTGTTTGCTTCAGGTCTTCTTGGGAGACAGGAAAGGACCTCTCCTAAGCCCAGGAGAGTAGCCTTGTAGGCTGGGGAGGAAGGAGGTGTGTGGGCAAGTCCAGGGACAAGCAGGGTCGATGGCCTGTTGTATTTGTGTCACCTAGGGTGGTTTATGTCTCATCTCGGGGGAAGTTGAGGATTACTTACAATGGTCACTGCTTCTAGTTGGAGAGGTTCACGGAGAACGTTCTCAGGAATGTGAGGTTTGAATCAGGGGTGGACAAGCTACAGTAAAGGGAGAAGAAAGAAATCCAGATCAGTAGTGGAGTGAAGCTGTAATGGGGATCGGGAGGTAAACTCGGGTACCAGCTCAAGAACCCACTAGCTTATCCTGGGCAAATTAACTTATATCTCTGTGCCTTCATTTCCTCTTCGGTAACAGAGATATGGTGAGACCACCTAACTAATAGTGTAAGTGTGGAGTCTTACTGAGTGGAATGCCCAGGACAGATAGTCCCCTGCATGCACTGTGCTGAGGACACCCCCCCCACCCCACCCCCCACACACACACGACTTCTGTCACAGGATCCTATTCTGTAGCTCAGACCCCTTGGGAACTCACTGTGTAGCTGAGACTGGCCCGGAAGGATGACCCCCTGCCTTTACCTAATGCCTCTTTTGTAGCTTCTAGTGCTGGGATCACAGGTGTGTGCTCCCACATCCAACTCAGAATTACCCTGTTAAAGGATAAGCCTTGCTCCATCCAAAGATTTCCAAGATCCATTGCTTCAGGATGCCACTGAAGGGTAAAACCTGGTGTCGAGAAAGTCCTCTTATAGAAACCAATTACCTAAAGAATCCCCAGTGTTTTTCTAAATTTCTCCTTTAGATAACAGGTATAAAGTCTGGAATTCAAAATTGGAATATTTTGGTCCAAATTGTATTATTCAGAAATGCAATAGAATTGTTTTTTAAAAGCTTTATGAGAAATAATTTATACTCCCTATAATGAACTTATTTAAAATATACAGCTTGGTGGGACAAGTTTCTCCTGCCTATAATCTCAGCAGTCAAGATGAGCCAGGCTTACACAATGAGTCTCAGGCCAGGCTGGGCTGCAGGGGGAGTCCCTGGTTCAGAAGGGGCTGAGGGCTGGAGAGACAGCTCAGTGGTTAAGAGCACTGGCTGCTCTTGCAGAGGATCCAAGCTCCATTCTCAGCACCTACATGGTGGCTCACAACCACCTGTAACTCCAGACCTAGGGTCTGATTCCCTCCTTCTGGCTCCAATGGTCACTGCATACGAGACACATGGTGCACAGACAGACACACAGACGTGCAAGCAAAACACCAATAGGCATAAAACAAAACAAAAGCCCAGCAATTAATCAAAAGGTATGCAGCTTTCGGGGTTCAGGGGTGCACACCTCTAAGGCCAGTGTTTCCTGGAGATGAGAGGATTGGAATTTCAAGGTCCTTCACAAATTCCATAGCAAGTTTGAGGCCAGCCTGAACTGCATGGGGACCCTGTCTTAAGAAAAGATAGCTTGGCACAGTGGCAAATGCTTTTTATCCCAGCACTTGGGAAGCAGAGGCAAGTAGATCTCTGAATTTGAGACTAGCCTGGTGGTCTACATAGTTCTAAGCCATCTGAGATTACACACTGAGACCCTATCTCAAATAATATATATATTTTAAAAATATGCAACTGGGACTGGAGAGATGGCTCAGTGGTTAAGAGCACTGACTGCTCTTCCAGAGGTCCTGAGTTCAATTCCCAGCAACCACATGGTAGCTCACAACCATCTATAGGGGGATCTGGTGCCCTCTTCTGGTGTGTCTGAAGAGAGCAATGGTGTACTACTATACATAAAAATAATAAAAATAAATCTTTTCTTTTAAAGTATACAACTAATATGGTTCTTAGTTCCTCACAGAGCCTTGCAATCACCATTAAAACTTTAGAATATAGTCTGTCTCAGAAAGAAACCCTGAGTCTGGGCATCATGGCTCACACCTGTGGTCTAGCATCCCCAACACTGATGCAAGAGTTTGCCAGGAGTTCAAGGCCATCCTGACCTACCTAATTCTAGGTTAGGTAGAGTGAGACTTTGTGTCAAATAACCACCCCCCAAAAGACCTGTCACTCTCTGCTGGGACCGCCAACCTCACCTCTTCAGCCCTAGGCAGCCACAGGTCTATTTTCTGTCATTATGAATCTTCCTGTTTTGGACAGTTCACATACATGAGATGTTTGTGTATCTGATCTGGCATCTCCGACTTAGCTTTGTGTTTTTGATGTTCATCTGTTATAAGGCATGCTATGCATCTTATACCATCATGGCTGATAAACATTGGATGATTTCTATTTTGAAATCATATGACTATAATGAATGATATTGACTTGAACATTACTATACACATTTTTATGACAGTTTATGTTCTCATTTCTGTTGGGTGAACACCGAGGAGGGTATGTCCAGGCCAATTGAGGAAATGAGGGACTTGATTCCCATAGCAACTGCTGACACTTCCCACAGCAAGGATGAGGGCTCTGAGGGCTCGGGTCCCCCAGGCCTCCACCCACATATACTGTCTGATTTGCATTTCTCTGATAGTTAAAGACAAAGAACAGGGCTGTCTCTGGCTACAGTGCCTGCCTTTGAATCCCTTTCCCTGTCTGCCACAATAGAAGATGCCTTAGTCTTACTGCAATGTGTTATGCCAAGGCTTTGATATCCATGGGAGGCCTCCTCTTTTCAGAGGAGAAAGGGAGGAAGGGGAGGAGGGTAGGAGGGAGGGAGGGAGGGAGGACTGGGAACAGAGGAGGGAGAGGAAGCTGTGATCGGAATGTAAAGGAAAGAATCAAAGACAATGAACACTTTTTCTTGAGTTTATTGGATGAAAGTTAATAAATAATCTTAACTTTTTCTGTACTTATCTGCTATTGGAGAAATTATTTCTATCAAAAGGGTTTTATCTGAGGCAGGATCTTGTTATGAAGTTGGTCTTGAACTCCCTACTTTTTGAGTGGCAAGAAAGGTTTAAAACAGGATAAAACAAAGATAACAGCTGAGACTGAGGCTGTAGTGTATCAGCTCAGACCACAGAATAATGAAGTCTGTCTGTCAGCCTCTGTTAGATTATCCCAGACTTGCTAAGAGTATGTTATAAGCCAATGCCGGTGACGTACACACACGCACTGTGGGAGTCATAGAGAGCCATCTTCAAGAGTCAGTTTCCTTCTTCCTCCATATGGGTCCCAGGAACCAGTTAAGTTGTCAGACTTGGCAAGCACCTGCTGAATTTAAGGTTAAAATCTCCAGTTGATGGCCAGGCTGGTGGCACAGACCTGTAATCCCAGTCCTTGGGAAGTGGAGGCAAGACCATCAGGAGTCGGAGGTCATCCTGGGCTGTATAGGGAGTTCCAGGCAGGCCTAGCCTGCAGAGTGAGATCCTGTAGACTGTGGTTTCCCAGGGCTGGGGGCGGGGGATGTTGAAGAAGCTACTGTCAGAGGGTATGATCTTCCTCTGGAGATGATAGGAATGTCCTAACAATTGTAATTGCACATCATTGGTGGGTTAAAAAAAACTTTGAATATATATGAAGCATGTAAATCCTTTCTCAATAAAACTGTTTACGAATTATCATGGCTTCCGTCTTGCTCATTCCCACTTGCCTCCCTCACTCTGAGGAAAGCCAAGTGCTGTGTTGTCTGACTCTTGTCCTGCCTCAGTGAAGTTTTCAAGGGCTGTATCTCTGGTCAACAGCTTGACTTCAGCTTAAGGAGAGCTCCTGAACCAAGCCACCTGGCTGTGCTCACCCAGAGCTCTGGCCTTAGAGACCACATACGGTGATGTTTGTAAAGAATAGTTCTGAGATGGTCGGTACACAGCAATAGACAGCACAGGCTACCTATCCCTTTAAGGAATGTCTATATAAATTACATTTTAGAGCTACTTGTTATTGCTTTTCTGGAATATTATGTGCCTCTGCTAAAATGTAAGTGGAGATGTTGTGGGCTATCTAAGAGAGAAGATGGCTTGAACATGGGTTTAAGCCAGTAGCAACTATATTATTAGCTGGCCAGCAACTACAATGGGTATTCAGGATCACAGTGTAGCCCTGAGCCTTTCTCAGGGTGAGCTTTTAAACACAAAAACCATGTTCTGGGTTGACATACTACAGTTAACAAGAGTAGTTAGCCAAACACAGAGCAACAGAAGCCAAAAGGCAAGGTTAACGCATTTAGAGACTTCCCCAGAACCATGAACTCTGGTGGGTTAGGTCTTTGCTTCTACTCTGGCTGGTGGTTCTGTCTATGTGCTGAGTTTTACTGCCTGAATGGTGCTTCCATCATGGAGTCAGCTGGGCTAAGGTCTGGGGCCTACTAGTTACCTAATGAAAGTCGATCTAGGGCAAGAGGTTTTTATGGTTCTGGGATCAAATCCAGGACCTTGCAATGCTAGCTATCTCTGGCCCCTACCACAAAAAAAAATTTTTTTTAACAGAGCCTTATAATCACAAATATTTTTTTTAAAAAAAGGATCAATAGATCATGGTGGTTAACACTGGTGATCCCAGCACTCAGGAAGCTGGGGCAGGAAAATGGGCTCGAGGTCAAGACCAACCTGGGCCATAGAGCTGAGACACTCTCAAACCACCAAAAAAAAAAGTGTGTGTGTGTGTGTGTGTGTGTGTGTGTGTGTGTGTGTGTAGGATGGATCAGTAAAGGTTAAGCAAGGCACATAAACATTCTAGTAAGACAGAATTCAGGGGCAATTACATGGCAGGGTGTGTGTCTGGAACACCAGCGACGCCTGAATGCCTTTATTTCAAGGCTGTTCCTTTGCTGTGTTGGAGATGGAACTCAGAGCCTTCTTTGCTCTAGGCAAGCGCTTTAGCAGTGAGCCACACCCCATTGACTGGTATTTTTAGTGGATGAAGCAGATCTCAAATTTAGATTCCATTATATTTAGTTTTTCTGGTTTTGCTTTTTTTTTTTTTTTTTTTTTTAGTCTCATTGAGTAGCCCTGGCTGACCAAAACTCATGGATATCTACTTGCCTCTTCTCCATTAGATACATTTTAAATATCTTTTTAAAAAATGTGTGTGTGTGTATGTGTGTGTTTGTGTGGTGTGTGTGCCACCTGTGTTCAGGTACCCACAGACACCAGAAGGCGTGGTATCCCCTGAAACTGGAGGTACAGGTGGTGTATGCCACCTGACCTTGATGCTGGGACCCAAACTCTGATCCTCTGTAAGAGCCAGAAACCCTGTCAGCAGCTCAGTCATCTCTCTAGGCCCTGAAATCTTACTAGAAAGCAACACAGGTTTGGGTTCAGGGTCACTCAGTAAAGGACTTGTTGCAGGATATGAGGACTTGAGTTCTCATACCCAGCACCCACATAACATCTGGCTGTGGTAGTGCACATCTGTAAGCCCGGTGCTGGGCAAGGCAGAGACAGGAAGGTCCTGAGTGCTCCATACTCAGCCAGCCTAACAAACAGCAAGCCCCAAGTCCACTGAGAAATCCAGTCCTCTGGCCTCCAAACCCGTGCCATGGCACATTCCCATACTCACATATAGCTGTGTGTACTAAAATAACAAAAGATTCAGACCTTTTGCCAAACACTTCCATTTTTTTTCTTGGTAGAATTCCTAGTACCAAGCCCCAAGCCCCAAGCACAGTGATGTACAATATAGTCCCATCATTTGAGAGGTGGAACTACTAACTTAAGGTCATTTTCTGTCATACTGAAAGTTCAAAGCCAGCCAGGACTACAACAGACCGTGTGTGTGTGTGTGTGTGTGTGTGTGTGAGAGAGAGAGAGAGAGAGAGAGAGAGAGAGAGAGGAAGGAAAAGGAAGAAGGGAAGGAAAGAAGGAGAGAAGTAAGAAGGATTAATATAAACAAACCTTTTGCCTCCCATTACTAGAAGCTGAACCATATGTCTTCTGAAGCAGACTTCGATTTTCAATACCCTGTGGAATGTCTCTTGGGTGTCTCCCCCCTCCCCCTTGTACCCCAGTTCTGCACACAGTGTGTCCATACTTGCGGGTCCAAGTTCATGCCTCGATGCTAGAGTGTGCATATGCACTCAGACAGAAAAAAACAACAACAAAAATACAAAAAAAAAAAAAAAACCAACCCACAGAGGGCACTAAATTACATCCTATCCTCATCACCATAGGGCTGTGGGGGTGGCCAAACACAGCCTAAAATGGGGGTCTCAGCCTGGGTGGTGCAGGCCAAGGCTGAGGAGGCAGACGCTCCTAAACTCCTGAGCATCCAGTCACTGCTGGGAACCACATGGAGTTGGGAATGAGGGGGCTGTGGGAGCTGGCAATGGGCTGGAGGGAGGGGGAACTCTGGCTTACTTCAGGGGTGATGGTCTGTGTCCGGAGGGCAGAGGGGCCTTCTGTGGGAGACTTAGGTGGCACAGCTATGTATGGCCAAGGCTTTCCCCCATGGTGGATCATGAGAGAGACAGTCCTTGTTTGTCCAAACTGTTTATTCATTGTTCATCACGGAAAATGGGTGCATTACTCCGGGTGGACCAGAGATTACATACCTTTTGCAGGAAGGAATGTCTGGGAAGGGAAGCTTATTGGCTAAACCCTCATTAGCATGGAGAACTCTGTCCTCTGTGCTATGAGACTAGCTGCCACGATTTCACATAGGTATCATGGTCACGTGCTTGTGCTTAAGGACAGGAACTGGGTCGGGAGTAGATGAAATGGCTACCATTCTCAGATGTGAGAATTTAGTGGGGTTTCTGAATCCACTCAACCTTCCCAGTTTTTGTCTGGTGACACAGTTTCCCCCACCACCACACACACACACACACACACACACACACACACACTGAATTCTTTATCTGCCTCATCTGCCCTAAACAACTCAACCTTCTTGCCCTTTTGTGTCGTGGTTTTCTGTTTTAGTTAGGGTTCCATTGCCGTGAAGAGACACCATGACCATGGCAACTCTTTCAAAGGAAAGCAGTTCACTGGGTCCGGCTTAGTTTCAGAGATTCAGTCCATTATCATCATGGTGGGAAACATGGCAGAGTGTAGAGTTCTACATCTTGATCTGAAGGTATTGATTGAGGAGGAGACTCTGTTACGCTTGGCCAGACTTGAGCACTTACATGAGATCTCAAAGTCCCACCTCCACAGTGACACACTTCCTCTAACAAGGCCACACCTCTTCCAATAAGCCTGTATCTCGTAATAGTGCCACTTCCCATGGGCCAAGCATATTCAAACCACCGGAGCTAGAAACCTTACCTGTGAATACTTCTGTCTTCCTCCTTCCACTTACTACATACTGCCACTGAGTGTTCTCTGCACTGCCTCCATGTCTCTCCTCCCGTGCGAGCACACTGCCATTCCCTGGAACGCCACCCTTGGTCCACACCCCCGATGAAGTGGGAGTTTCTGGTTGTGTCATGTGATGCAGACTCGTGTGGTGATTTGCTGAAGCAGACCCATGAGAGGACGCGTGATGCTTGGAGAGAGTCTAAGTAGGACCCGGCAGATAGTGATGGCGCATTTGCTTAGCTAGCCTTGCAAGGCTTCGTTGGTCTCACACCTTCACTGAGCACATACATGAGATACAGAGGTGGGTTGAGAGAGGCATGGCAGAGAACTTCTTGTGGCTTCCTGGCTAGTCTGGTCGCTCCTGCTGACTTGTGCCGATTCAGCAGAGGCCTGGCAGTTTCTGCTGGATCATGTCACTGCTGCTGATTGGTGTTTGGTATCCTGACACTACTGAACAGGACTGCTGGTATCCTGACAGCGGGGATTGGAACTGTCCCAAAGAACGACTTCTAAACAGGTCCACACCCTCCTCATCCTATTCACCATCTTTTCTCTCCTACCTTTGGACAGTGGCCTAGAAGGGCGGTCAAAGCATTTGAGAACCCTTATTAAAATAGGCTTTGAAAAATCCAAGCCTACTCCCCTTCCCCTGAACCCACAAGGCAGCCTTCCACTCCTTTCAGAACTCTCCTATGGCTTACACTGGGAAGCTGCAGATACTCTTCAAAACCAGGGGCTTGGGCCAGATCATTGCCTGAATAAAGTCACCTCAGGACCTCTAGAAGTGAGGAACACCCCTAGCCCGGGTACTCAGGCCCTCTGCGATTTGGTTTCAACCTACTTCCGCCTGTGGCTATCTGGTCTCCTGATTTCTGCCTACAACTTAACCAAATCACATTCCTGAGCACTCTCTAGTATCCTCTGCTAGGCCATTTATGGTTTTTATTACATTTATCATTTTGTGTGTGAAGGGAAGGCACATGCCACAGGGCACATGCAGAGGTCAAAGGGCAAGTTGAGAGAGTCGGTTCTCTTCTTCATCCTGTGTGTCGCTGGGATTGAGCTCAGATTGTCAGGTTTGATGGCAAGGACCTTTATCCAAGAAGCCATCTCGTGGACACTCTCTTAGTTTCTGTGCTACAACATTAGAGAGTGGATAATGTCTACAATAATGTGTGTGTGTTGGGGGAACGACTCAGGATTCTGGTTGCAGGTAAGTCCTACCAGCATGATATTGGTGTATGGCAAGTGACCCCTGGCATTCTCATAACAGGAAAGATGGCATCAAATAATGGGTGAGTGAGAGGTCATGATATTAAAAAGGTCTATCCACCTTTGCTGGACTCTGAGTCACACCAGCATTACACAGCCAGTGTTCTGGTGTTCCTCAGAGGAGGGCCTTAATGGCATGGGGTCCTGTGAGTATACGGTCCTGACTAGAGCTAACATCTTCATTTGTTTATTTCCATTCGTCTAGCAGTAACTGCACAGCTCTTAGACAGGTGGGCCATCCTGTGGCTACAGGGTCCAATCATTTGGGAATGTGTGTCATAGGGTGTTTCCATGGCTCCAAAGTTTGGGTTAAAACCCTCTTGAGGTTTTGAGACATCTGCACCAGGGCTGGAGTAGAAGTCAGAACTGTTTTTAAAGTCTTAAATACCTTTTGTTTAGTCTCAGTGCAGTTTAGGGGTTTGGTGCACCCCTGCTTTGTGCTGGTGTACAGAGCCCTTGCTATTTCTGCAAACTCTGATACCCAGAGGCAGCAATACCTAGTTACACCAAAGAACTCTTGAACCTGTCTCTTAGTCTTTGGGGTTGGGATCTGAATGATGGGAGCAATCTGTCTCTGAGACAGGCTCCTTTTGCCACTGCTCAGCTGCTACACAAGATAGATAGCCTCTAATGTATGAAACAGGGCTTTTTTAGTCACCATTCTGTAGCCCAAGGTCTGTAACTCTTACAGCAGTCCCTCAGTTGGCTTTTTTGATTTCCAGAAAACCTCTGACAGGAGTGCAGGAGGTTAACACTTAGGGTCTCATCAAATAGGGTAGAGAATTTTTAAATCTTTGGGGCAACCTGGCCCAGGTATGTGGCCCACTGTAACTGCCCTCTGGGTCTGTCTGTTTCAAAGCAAAGATGGATCGACTCACTTCTACCAATGCGAGACGGAAGAATGCATCTTTCAGGTCTAAAACAGTGCACACCTGTCTCTCTGGAAGAACCAGACTCAGGAGACGCAGAGGGCCCAGGTTTCTTTGCAGGCAGGAAAGGAATCTCCCAGGGTGACTGGCAGGACACCAGGGTGCCTGTCTCTCCAAGCCTGGCAATATGGTTGGCAATTTTCCCTTTTGTTTCCAGGGTCATTGGGTATTGTTTAATCTGGTATTGTTTAATTGTTTAACTGAACCAATTAGTTTAGGAACCTGGTGTTGGGCCAGTCCTGGAGTGGTTGGCTTCCTCCTATCCCCCTACCTCCCCACCCAGCAATCTTTGTTCTCAATTTAAATGATAGTCCAACTGTATCCTTTGACTGGAGGTAAAACTTTCTGCTAGGTGGTTTTCTTCTGACAAAGGGTAAGACCAACTTTTGCTGGTATCTGTACGTCTAAGTGCACCTCATCATCAGAGAAGGTGATGATGGCTTTCAGTTCATGCAGAAGGTCTCTGGGCAATCACTTCTCTATTGTTAAACTATTTTTGAGCTACCTCCAGGAACTGGAATCTGTTTATACATTTAAATTTTTCTAACCTTGTTTCTTTTTTTTTCCTAATATCTGGAACCGACTGGGTGACAAAGGAAATCTTTTTAGCAGTTACCTGTAAACCTTCTAAAAAGGACCTAACAAAAGTTGTTTAAAGTTTCAGACGTGGTCTGTGTTAGAAGAGAAAAATCCACTCTATTCAGGCTGCATTGTCCAGCAGCAAATTTTCCCACCTGGCCCTGGGGAGGTTTTCTATATTTTTACAGAATGGTAGGTTTTGAGTTTTCCAATAATATGGATCATTGGTTGAAAAACAGACATAAATCACAAAAGATAAAGTAGGTCTTCCCCCTTCCCCCTTCCCTAGGGTTACTTAGAGCAGACAGAGGGTCAGCAGGAATACTCACCTCAGGCAAACTAGTCTCTCTCTCTCTCTCTCTCTCTCTCTCTCTCTTTCTGTGTGTGTGTGTGTGTGTGTGTGTGTGTGTGTGTGTGTGTGTGTGTGTGTGTGTATGCGTGCATGTGCGCACACACACACTCCACTTCATTGGCAGGGGACCTTGGATGAGAGGCCCAGCCCTCCCCACCTCCCACTCCCAACGAGAGCAGGAGTCAAACAACAAACAAGCAAGTGTCCCCGCCCTGAGATTGGAACAGGTGCAAGTTTTTTGTATTTGTTTGTTTGTTTGGCTGGTTGTTTAGTTGGTTGGTTTCTCTGGGTGACCTGGCAGAGTCAAAAGGATTCAGAGCTGTGAGAAGAGGCACAGCTCTTAAGCCAATCACGCCAGAGAAAGCCACCGGTCAATACAGGGAAACAGAACTAACAGAAATACAGAGAAAGACACACAGAGACACACAGTAAAGACCACCATTGGTGGCCACCACATGTTCATGTACCTGAACAGCTAGGGGAATCTAGTAGCATCTCACATGGGTCCCGGGTGTGGGTCAGCAGCCACATCTAACCTCCCCTATGTCTCCAAATAGAAGATGTCTTAACTAGACTTACCGCCAGAGGTGACAGACTTTGTTATTTGTTTCCTTTTGGGTGGGCGTGTCAGACTTCTCAGGGTCGAGGTTGATCCTGGGGAGCTGGAACATTCCAGGATCCTACCCTGGAGGAGTCCTTTGACCACTTTACTCTTCACCACTCCAAGGGCCTCTGAGACCCCCAGTATCTCTTGGGATCTTGGTGAGACCCTCCAGAAACATTGTGTGGTATCCACCAGAGCAGACTGCTTAGACAGGTATTTAAGCCGATAGAAAATCTGCCAACTACACTGGGTATTTGGGATTGAAGTGTAGTCCTGAGCCTTTCTCAGAGTGAGTTTTTTTTTTTTTTAAGATTTATTTATTTATTATATGTAGGTACACTGTAGCTGTCTTCAGACACACCAGAAGAAGGTGTCAGATCTCATTACGGATGGTTGTGAGCCACCATGTGGTTGCTGGGATTTGAACTCAGGACCTTCGGAAGAGCAGTAAGTGCTCTTAACCGCTGAGCCATCTCTCCAGCCCTCAGGGTGAGATTTTAAGCATAAAAACAATGTCCTGGGTTGACATACTTCAGTTTGTTGAGACTGAGGAGTTGCCTCACAATCCATAGGAACACCCATCTCAGTCAGACAGGGATAGTTTATTGAACATTCACTCCAGGACTGATTGATCAGGGCTGCAGGACAGACTCAAGAGTTGGCTGTGACCCTAGGTCAAGATCCTATAGGGCTTTTAAGCCTTAAATCCATAAACATCTGTGTCAAGTTATTCCACCAATCAGGATTTAGGAATAGGGGATTTCCTTAGGAACTTGTCCTGCTCCCATTGGTTGGGGTATTCAGGGTACTTGCCTTGCCTAACATTCATGTCTTAACTTGCCAATCAGGATGTCAGTTACCCAAGGACATATTCTTTCTGCCAACTAGGATGTCAGTTCTCGGGAAGTCTTGGGAACTTAAACTTTATTTGACCCCTACTCAAAGTGGAAATCTTATTCCAAATAGCTTCTTATATTGGGGCAGGAGTTTCTCTTATGTTAGGGTCCATCCCAAGAGCAGTTTATAAAAGCAAAAACAATAAAAGCTCACACACAGGTGCAGGAAGTGCTGCTTGGTGGTTGGTTCAGGTCCAAGCTTATTGTGCTAACTCTACAAAGCAGTTCTAACTGACTTCTGTTGTGATTGGTTTCCAAGAACACAAAAGCACGGAATATAACAGAATATGCAGTCAACTTAGGCATGAGATAGTTTCCTAGTAAGGGCACAAAATGGTAGGCTAGATAGGCAACTGTTACCTAGGCCTCAACATTTTACGTAGGCCTTGACACACTTAACAAGAACAGTTAGCTAAAAGTGGAATTACATTGACCAAAAAAAAAAAAAAAAAAAAAAAAAAAAAAAAAAAAAAAAAGCGAGATTATCGCATTTAGAGACATTCCCAACTATGGACTTTGATGGATTAGGCCTTTGTTTTAGTTTTGATGGGTGGTACTGTCTGTGTGCTTTATTTTACAGCCTGACTGGAATTGGCATCATGGAATCAGATATGCTAAAGTCTGAGGTCTACTAAAGTCTGGGGCCCTGTTACAATACCATAACCCCTTCTTATATCCTTGACACTAAACCAAGAATGGTGTGTCTGAGTCTGCAAAGTTCTGTTGTTTGTTGGGGTTGGAACATGATCCCCATCTTCAATTACATCTGCATCAACTTCTGTTTTTGATGGTTTCCTTCACTGCTTAAACTCTTCCTTAATTCCTGCTCACAGGTTGGAAACTTAGCTGGGTGGGATCTTGGCCTGAGGTCACCACTCCCTTTATTCCACTAAGCATTAGGCTTTTTTTTTTTTTTTTTTTTTTTTTTTTTTTTTTTTTTTAGACTTGCATCCCGGATTTAGCTCCATTATACTTCCTGGTGTTCCTTTCCTCTTCAAGCTGTACACTTTGTATTTTTCCTTGTTCAGCTTCCTCCTTTCCATATATCTGTATAACAGTGATCACTAATAACCATATGACACAGTCAATACTAGGCTGTCTTGAGATCTCACCTACCAATGCTATTAAGCAAAAACTCTTCAGTTTAGCCTCAGACAGATTTCTTTGGTACAAAAAAAGCCACATATTTCTCTAAAATATCTCAAAGCCATTTACTAATATTCTTTTCCTCTGAAGCCTCTTGAGCTGGGCCATCATAATCTACATTGCTCTCAACACTACTGTTGTCTTCTACATTCATACTAATATGGCCATTAAGCACTGTGTAAGGTATTCAGCCACTTTCCTAATCTAAAGTCTCAAAGTCCACATTCCACCAAAAAGCAGCATGATCAGGCAATACCCCACTCCTGGTACCAACTTCTCTCTTGGCCAATGTTCCAGTGCTTTGAGGAGACACCATGACTGTAAGAACTCTTATAAAGAGAAGCATTTAATTAGGTTCTACTTTCAGTTTCAGAGGTTTAGCCACCACCTCATAGAAGAAAATTTGCCTAACCTAAAGGAGATGCTCACCAAGGCACAAGAAGCATACAGAACACTAAATAGACAGGATCCAAAAATAAATTCTCCATAACACATTATAATAAGATACCTAAACATACAATATAAAGAAAGAATATATTAAGAGCTGCAATGGAAAAAGACCAAGTAACATATAAAGGTAGACCCACTATTTTATTAACACCTGATTTCTCAATGGAGACCCTAAAAGCCACAGGGGCTAGAAAGATGTTCTTCGAACTCTAAGAGAGCATAGATGATAGCCCAGACTGCTATACCCAGCAAACTATCAATCAATAGACAGAGAACAATAAAGCCAAATTTAAGTTGTATCTGTCTACCAATCCAGCTCTACAGAAACCACAAGAAGGAAAAGTTCAATCTGAAGGGTTATGCAAAGAATACATAACCCCAGGCCAGCAAATCAAAAGAGGAAAAAAAATCCACAGCATAACAACAAAATAGTAATAGGATCAATAAACAGTGCTCACTGGTAATTCTCAACATCAGTGGTCTCAATTCCTCCAATAAAGTGACACAGACTAACTGACTGGATACAAAACCAGATCTTTCTTTCTCCTGTATTCAAGAAACACACCTTAACATCAGAGATAGACATCATCTCAGAGTACAAATGAAAAAGTTATTCCAAACAAATGAACCCAGGAAACAAGCTGGTGTAGTTATTTTAATATCTGAAAAAGTAGACTTCAAACCAAAACTAATCAGAAAATGCAGGGAAAGACACTATATACTTATCAAAGGAAAAAATCCACCAAGAGGACATTTCAGTTCTAAACATCTATACACCAAACACAAGGAGTTCCTAAAAGAAACACTACTACAACTAAGATCACAGTATTGACCCTCACACAGTGATAGTGTGAGAATGCAATACCCCACTCTCTCAAAAATAGACAGATCATTCAGACAAAAACTAAGTAGAGAAATGCTGGCATTAATTAATCAAATGAAACTAGAAGACATTTACAGAACATTTAACTCAATACAAATAACTCAATATACTTTCTTGTCAGTATATCATAGAACTTTCTCTAAAACTGACCATTTACTTAGACACAAAACAAGTCTTTTTTGGGGGGGGGGTTTGGTTTTTGTTTGTTTGTTTGTTTGTTTGTTTGTTTTCGAGACAGGGTTTCTCTTTGTAGCCCTGGCTGTCCTGGAACTCACTCTGTAGACCAGGCTGACCTCAAACTCACAGATCTGCCTTTCTCTGTTTCCTGAGTGCTGGGATTAAAGATGTGTGCCATCACTCCTGGATAGCAACAACATCAAATTTAAAAACTCTTGGAAGTTGGACAACTCACTGAATTTAAAAATGTATTAACCCATAAATTAAGAAGGAAACAAAAAAACTTTTTAGAATCAAGCTAAAATATAAAAATAAAATCACAACACAAACAAATGAAGGTGATTCTAAGAGGCAAGTTCATAGCACAAGTGCCTACATAAAGAAAATTAAGAGATCTCTATAGTAACAACATAATGTCACACCTGAAAGTCCTAGAACAAAACGAATAAATAACACCCAGTAGATGGTAAAAAATGATAGAACTCTAGGCTGAAATCAATAAAATAAAAACAAACAAAATTTTTTTTTACATAGACTCAATGAAATAAGAGTTGATTTTTTTTTTTTTCCGAGACAGGGTTTCTCTGTATAGCCCTGGCTGTCCTGGAACTCACTTTGTAGAGCAGGCTGGCCTCGAACTCAGAAATCCGCCTGCCTCTGCCTCCCAAGTGCTGGGATTAAAGGCGTACACCACCACGCCTGGCAAGAGTTGATTATTTTAGAAAATCAGTAATACTTATAAACCTTCAGCCAAACTAACTAAAAGATAGAGAAAAAAGATTCAAATTAATAAAATTAGAAACAAGAAGAGGACAGAGGAAATCCAGAGAATCATAAAAACATACTTTAAAAATCTGTATTCCACCAAACTAGAAAACCTAAAAGAAATGGATAATTTTCTTGATATATATCACCTACAAAAGTTATGTCCAGGGCTGGTGAGATGGCTCAGTGGGTAAGAGCACCCGACTGCTCTTCTGAAGGTCCAGAGTTCAAATCCCAGCAACCACATGGTGGCTCACAACCATCTGTAATGAGATCTGACGCCCTCTTCTGGTGTGTCTGAAGACAGCTACAGTGTACTTACATGTAATAAATAAATCTTTAAAAAAAAAAAGTTAAGTCCAGATCAGATAAGCAATCTAAACAGACACACAATCCCAGGAAAATAGAAGCAGTAACTAAAAGTCTCCCAAAGAACAGCAACAAAAAATAAAACAAAATAAAAAATTCAGGGCCAGATGGACTCAGTGCAAAATTCTACCAGCACCTCAAGAAATGATTAATGTCAATACTTCCCAAAGTATGTCGCAAAAGAAAGACAGAAGAAACACTACCTAATTTTTTAATGAGGCATAATTACCCTGATACCTAAACCACACAAAGACCCAACCAAAAAAAAAAAATACAAACCAATTTCCCTAAAACACATAAAGAACCAACCACAAAGAAAATTACAAACTAATTTCCCTGATGAACATACAGGCAAAGTTCTCAATAGAATACTTGCAAACAAAATTCAAGAACACATCAAAAATTTCATCCACCATGATCAAGTAGGCTTCATGCAAGAGGTGAAGGGATTATTCAACATTTGTACAAAATAAATAAAACCCACCATATAAACAGACTAAAGAAAAAAACCTCATTGCAGGGAAGGCCTATGACAAAATCCAATATCTTTCCACGATAAAAGTTCTCGAGATTAGGGATCAAAGAGACATACCTTAACATAATAGAGGTGATTTACAGCAAGCCTGTAGCCAGCATTAACTTAAGTTGAAATAGACTCAAAGCATTTCTCCTAAAATTAGGAACAAGACAAGGTCATCTGTTCTCGCCATACCTATTTAATATAGTACTTGAAGTATTTACAGCTAAAACAATAAGACAACTGAAAGAGATCAGGGGATACAATTAGGAAAGGAAGAAGCCAAAGTATCTTTGAATTGTACCTAAAAATTCTACTACGAAATGTCTACAGCTGAAGAACACTTTCAGCAAAGTAGCAGAATACAAAATTTACATGCAAAACCCAATATCTTTCCTATATACAAAAGTCAAATGGACTGAGAAAGAGACCAGGGAAACAGAATCTTTCTCAATAATTAAAAAATATATATATTTTAGGGCAACTCTAACCAAGCAAATGAAAGACTTGTGTAACAAAAACTTTAAGACATTGAAAAAAGGAATTGAAAAGGATATCAGAAGATAGAAAGATGTCCCATGTCATGGATTGGTAGGATTAATATAGTGAAAATGGTCATCCTATCAAAAGCAACCTACAGATTTAATGCAATTCTCACCAATAGTCCAACACAATTCTTCACAGACAACTTTTCACAGGATGATTTTCAGCTTCATATGGGAACACAAAAATACACAGGATGGTTAATATAATCTTGGATGATGGAAGAACTGCTGGAGGCCGCAGCATCCTCAGTCTCACGTTGGACTACAGCACTATGGTAGTACAAACAAAGCGGTGTGGGCACAAAACCAAGCATGATGAACAGTGGAATCAAACTAAAGACCCAGACCCAAAGGTACAGACCCATTGAACACCTGATTTTTAACAGACCCAGAAATACTCACTGGAAAAAAGACAGCATCTTCAACAAAAGGTGCTGGTTAAACTGGATGTCTGCATGTAGAAGAATGCAAAGTGATTTGTGTCATGTCTATCATCAAGGATCTCAACACAAGGCCAGATACCCTGAACTTGATAGAAGACAAAATGGGAAACTCTATTGAACTCACTGGCACAGGAAAAGACTTCCTGAGCAGGAACACCATTAACACAGGCGTTGAGATCAACAATTGATGAATGGAACCTTATGAAACGGAAAGCTTCTGTAAGGCAGAGGACACTGTCATTTGGACAAAGAATTAGGCACAGAATGAAAAAAGATCTTTACCAGTTACGCATCTGACAGAGGGCTAAAACCAAAATATGTAAAGAATTAAACCAATTTCTACCCCCAAACACAACAACCTCTTCCTGAAAATCAAGACAACAAATAACCCAATTAAAAACGGGGCACAGAATAAATACAGTCTCCAAAAGATGAAACATAAATAGCATCTTTAATTTCTTTAGAATTAAATATTCAACATTCTTAGTCATCTGGGAAATGCAAATCAAAACTACTTTGAGATTTCATCTCACACCAGTAAGAATAGCCAAGATCAATAAAGCAAATGACAGCTCACAGCGGTGAGGATATTGGGTAAGGGAAACTCTCACCTACTGATGGTGAGCGTTGGAATTTTTTTGTATACTGTGTGAAGGTGTGTTTCTGTCCTCTTTCACTTGCCTAAAGCAGTCTCTGATTGGCTTTAATAAAGATCTGAGAGCCAATAGCTGGGCAGGAAGTAGAAGGCAGGACTTCCTGGTAGAGAGAAAGGGACTGTGGGAAGACTCATGTGCGGGAGGATCTGTGTGTTGCAGAGTTGGAAGGATTACGTGCTGGGTCCGAGTGAGAGGTAATGGCCACGTGACAGATGTAGATAGAATAAACAGGCTAATTTAAGTTAGACAAGGTAGTTGGGAGGCACCCAACTATAATGCCTGTGGGTCGCAACCCTCTTGAGGTTGTTGAATGACCCTTTTACAGGAGTTGCCTAAGATCATCAGAAAATGCAAATATTTATATTACAATTCATAACAGGATCAAAATTACATCTACGAAGTGGCAATGAAAAGAACTTTACGGTTGGGTGTACCACAGCGTGAGGAACTGTATTAAAGAGTCGCAGAATTAGCAAAGTTGAGGACCACTAACCCACAGAGGCACTTGCTCAGCCGTGTTCATTGCTGTCCTACTCATGATAGCCGGTATCACTGGGTAGTTGGTGATTGTACATTGACATCCTGTGTGTTGGCAAAACAGGAAAGCCCACAAAGATACAGTGTCTGTGAGAGGCAGTTGTGTCTGGAAGAGATGCAGTTTGGGTGTGCCTCTACAGGCCTAGATAGATAAGAATGCTAAAGAATTGAAAGTTCCCGCCCATTTCAAGGCACATTGCTTGGAGGAGGTCTGTGGTCTTTGCTCTATGACCTGAAGCAAAGTCAGCTGGATGGCCTTGAGCTGTTCCACTGTACAGGTGAAATGGTTTGGCCCCCACTGACTTGGCTTGGAGTCACCACCACCACCATGTCCGTGACTCTGCTCAGCCTGGCCAGGGTGTAAGGAGGAGCTAGAGACTTCTTTTATAGCAATGGACCTTTGAGAGAGCTCTGCTCACTTGGACTTTTGGGCTCTCTCTCTTTTTGGCTTGGCTTCATAGAAGGAGATCCAGGTAAGGTAGGGATTTGTTCTTTGGGCTAGCAGGAACCTCAGAGAACCAGTGGGCAGGACATAGGAGAAACAGGATTCTAGGAAAGAACTAAGGAGCCCTCTTGGGTTTGGAGGAGCTCAAGAGAAAGGTAGATTAGCTCAGTACAATGACACAGCTAGAAAGATTTCTAAGGAGCTAGCAGTTTATTGTAGAATCAGGCTTGTAAATAGATCTTTTGTAGTTAAGAAAGTAAAGTTACCTTGCTGAGCTAGTGGGGTTTTACCACAGCTCCTGCCTCCAGTGTTTTTATGGGTATAAATATTAAGTAAATTTAAAAAGATAATTATTACAAGCCAGAAATTGGAAACACCCTTGATGCCTGTGTTAGTCGGGCTTTCTATTGCTGTGAAGAGACACCATGGCCAGGGCAATTCTTATTAAAAAAAAAATGTTTAATTGGGGCTGCCTTACAGTTCAGAGGTTTAGTCCATTATCATCATAGTGAGAAGCATGGCGGCACACAGGCAGGCATGGTGCTGGAGAGCTGGCTGAGTGTTCTACATCTGGATGCAAAGGCAGCAGGAAGAGACAATGAGCCACTAAGCCTGGCTTGAGCTTCTGAGACTTCAAAGCCTGCCCCCTCAGTTAATCACTTCCTCTGAAAATGCCACACTTACTCCAACAAGGCGTTACACCTCTTAATAGGCCCAGTCCCTAGGAGCCTATGGGGCCATTTATTTTCTCTTCCTTCCTTCCTTCCTTCCTTTTCTCCCTCCCTCCCTCTCTCTTTCTTTCTCTCTCTTTTTCTTTCTCTCTCTTGAGAGGTTTCCAATCTTTTTGTTTTTGGATTGGATATTTTCTTTATTTACATTTCAAATGTTTCCCCCTTTCCAGGTCTCCCCTTCAGACCTCCCCACCCCCTCTTCCCTGCCTCTATGAAGGTCCTCCGCCCTGGCATTTCCCTACACTTGGACATCGAACACCCTTGGGCCCAAGGGCCTCTCCTCCCACTGATGTCCAACAAGGCCATCTTCTGCCACATAGGTGGCCAGCACCATGGGTTGCTCCATGTGTATTCATTGGTTGGTGGTTCAGTCCCCGGGAGCTCCAGTGGGGTCTGGCCTGTTGACACTGTTGCTCCCTCCATGAGGCTGCAAAACCCCTCAGCTTCTTCAGTCCTTTCTCCAACTCCTCCATCCGGGACCCCGAGCTCAGTCCAATGGTTGGCTTTGAGTTTCTGCCTCTGTCTTTGTCAAGCACTAGCAGAACCTCTCAGGAGACAGCCATATCAGGCTTCCATCCGCAAGCACTTCCCAGCATCCACAATAAAGTCCGGGTTTGGTGGCTGTATATGAGATGGGTCCCCAGGTGGGGCAGTCTCTGGATGCCCTTTCTTTCAGTCTCTGCTCCACACTTTGTCTCCATATTTCCTCCTGTGAGTATTTTGTTCACCCTTCTAAAAAGCACTGAAGCATCCACATTTTGGTCTTCCTTCTTAGGCTTCATGTGGTCTGTGAATTGAATCTTGGATATTCCAAACTTTTGGGCTAATATCCACTTATCAGTGAGTGCATACCGTGTTTGTTCTTTTATGACTGAGTTACCTCACTCAGGATGATATTTTCTAGTTCCATCTATTTGCCTGAGAATTTCATGAAGTCATTTATTCATTTATTTATTTATTTATTTATTTATTTATTAATTATATGTAAGTACACTGTAGCTGTCTTCAGACACTCCAGAAGAGGGAGTCAGATCTCTTTATGGATGGTTTTGAGCCACCATGTGGTTGCTGGGATTTGAACTCAGGACCTTTGGAAGAGCGAGCAGTCAGTGTTCTTACCCGCTGAGCCATCTCACCAGCCCCATGAAGTCATTTTTAATAGCTGAGTAGTATTCCATTGTGTAAATGTAACACATTTTCTGTATCCATTAATCTGTTGAGGGACATCTGAGTTGACTCCGCCTTCTGGCTATTATAAATATGGTGGCAATGAACATAGTGGAGCATGCATCCTTATTACATGTTGGAACATCTTCTGGGTATATGCCCAGGAGTGTTATAGGTGGGTCTTCAGGTAGTACTACGTCTGTGGGGCCATTTTCAAACTACCACGATACCCATCAATACATGAATGGATCAGGAAAATGTGGTATATTTACACAATGGCATATTATTCAGTTGTTGAAATCATGAGATTTTTCAGGTGAATGGATAGAAGTAGAAAAAAATCATCCTGAGTGAGGAAATGGAAAATTCAAAAATCAAATATAGTATTGAGATGCTTTGAGTGAGCAAAACCCCGAGGGCTCCTCTGTTTGTATGTTTAGTTCCCAGCTGATGAATCGTTTGGGAAGGAGTAGGAGGTGTGGCCTCCTTGTAGAAAGTGTGTAACTGGGGATGGACTTTGAGGTTTCAGAAGCGTACACCAGGCCTAGTGCCTCTCTCCTTGTCTGTCTGCTGCCTGTGTGTGGATCAGGACGTGAAGCTCCCAGCTACTGCTCCAGTGCCACGCCAGTCTGCTTCTTGTCTATGGTAAATATGAACTAACCCTCTGAAACTGTAAGCAAGCCTCTAACTAAATGATTCTTTTTGTAAAAGTCACCTTGGTCATGGTGCCTCTTCACAGCAATAGAACAGTAACTAAACAGGTGTGCATTCCTTTATATGTGGATATTACTGCTAAGCCTTTTAATAGGCAGGTTACTATATGAACAACTATGGAGGTTAATATGCAGTGAGGAACTAGAGGGGAGGGAAGTAGTCCCCAAGGAGGGGGAAATAGAATACATAGAGAAAAACGGCGGAGAGGAGGCTGGAACAGAAGGATTAAGTGGAGAGAGGAGGAAGATTGGGTAAGGAAGGAAGTATAGGGAGGGAGAACTAACAGTAGGCCATTTGAATGGGTCATGGAAACCTATTATAGTAGATGCTTCTGAAATAGCGTTCATTGTACTGGAAGGTACTCTATACCCTACCAGAGGAAAGGTAATCACTAACTCAGCTACAAACCCTTTACCTACATTGGTGACTCTCCTGCATGGTACACTGGTACAACAGTGGCATAGATGTTTTTGGAGTAATCAACCACCAGTCAATTGCATCTAAGGCCCACGCCATGAGAAAGAACCCATAGTCTATCATAATCTCTAAAAGTTCAAAGTCTCTTCTGAGATTCATGCAATCTCTTAGCTGTAGTCCCCTATAAAATTAAAATAAAAAAGCAGATCACCCACTTCCAACATTACAGGATATACATTACCATGCCAAAACATCATAATGAGGAAATACTGTACTAAAACAAGACCATCTGAGTAAACCCCAAACTTTGCATCTCCATGTCTGATATCCAACTCCTTTCAGCTTTGTTGACTGCAACACAATTCTTTCTCTTGGGCTCGTTCTACTCCTTCTTAACAACTTTCCTCAGCAGATATCCCATGGCTTTGGCATCTCAAACAACTTGGGGTCTCCAAGGCAACTTCAGTTTCACAGCTTCTCGTTCTAATGTCTGGAATCCACACATGCTCTTCTGGAGCCCTGCAAAGGGCTTGGGTCACTTCTCCAGTTCTGCCCTCTGTAGAAGTCTAGGCTCAGGTTGATCCACTTTACTGCTGCTGCTATTCTTGATAATCATCCCATGGTATTGGGGTCTTCATATATGCTGGGTTCTTCCACTGCAACTAGGCTGCACTTTCACTAATAGCTCCTCATAGGTTCTCTTCATGGTGCTGAAGCCTCTACTTCTTTGCATGACTCCTTCAGTCCTGGGCCTTCAACTGCCACTGAGTCTACATCTTCACCATTGGCACCTACTGATCCCAAATAGTGGGTTAAATGTGTTGATCTGGATCAAAATTGTGTGTCATCTCATCTCAATATCCGGATCAAGGCATGTTGTCTTCCTGCTTGAAGATCTGGATTGCAGGTGCACCCTCCATTTCTAGACTGGAGTTCATTCCAGATATAGTCAAGTTGATAATTGGGAATACCCATCACAATCTATCCCTTGTCAACTTGACACACCATCATATCTCCTTATGTCCAAGTGAAAACAATAATCAGGTTATAATGATACCTAACATGATATAACTCCCTCATTCAATGTGAATGCATAGTAAATTTAGATTAGGTGGCAATGTCCCTTTTTCAACATTCTTTTCACAAGATGGAAGCTTAGCAGGATGGGATCTTGCCCCAAAGTCACCACTCTCTTAATTTCACTTAGTATCTTTAATTTGTTTATCTTCTTGAACACAAAGATTTAGCTCCATTCCACTCCTTTAATCCTTGAATCATACATTTTGTATTTTCCCTTTCTAAGTTTGCTACACTTGATCAAAATGCTCTTCATAAGAGGGAACCAATGGACCATCTAGTGATTGCCATATGCAGGGATCCATCCCATAATCAGCTTCCAAATGCTGACACCATTGCATACACTAGCAAGATTTTGCTGAAAGGACCCAGATATAGCTCTTTCTTGTGGGACTATGCCGGGGCCTAGCAAACACAGAAGTGGATGATCACAGTCAGCTATTGGATGGGTCACACGGCCCCTTATGGAGGAGCTAGAGAAAGTACCCAAGGAGCTAAAGGGAACTGCAACCCTATAGGTGGAACAATATGAACTAACCAGTACCCGGGAGCTCTTGTCTTTAGCTGCATATGTATCAAAAGATGGCCTAGTCGGTCATCACTGTAAAGAGAGGCCCATTGGACTTGCAAACTTTATATGCCCCAGTACAGGGGAACGCCAGGGCAAAAGGGGGAGTGGGTGGGTAGGGGGTTGGGGGTGGGTGGGTATGGGGGACCTTTGGGATAGCATTGAAAATGTAAACAAGGAAAATACCTAATTAAAAAAAAAAAAGAGGGAACCACAGGGCAGAGTTTATAGCAGGCTTTTTTGAGACTTCCTTTGTCAATGCAATTAATCTGAATCTTTTTACCTTAGTGTCAGGCAGACTCTGCAGACAAGGGCAAAAAGCAGCTACAGTCTTCACCAAAACATCACAAGAACAATCTCTAGGCCCCATATTAAAATTCTTCTCCACTGGAACCTCTTCAGCCAGACCCCCACAGTTCAAGTCATCCTCAGCACCCCGTCTTCATGCTTCTACTAGACTCGCCCAAGAAGCCCCGCTTAAAGCCGCTGCTTTCCAAAATCCACACTCCTCCAAACAATAGCATAGTCAGGCCTATCACAGCCACACCCTAGTCCCCGGTACCAACTTCTTAGTCAACGTTTCCATTGCTGTGAAGAGACAGCATGACCAAGGCAGCTCTTATAAAGGAAAACATCTCACTGGGATTCGCTTACAGTTTCCGAAGATAAGTCTGGGAAGCATGGCGGCATCCAGAAAGTGGTATTGGGGAATGAGTTGAGAGTTCTATGTCTTTGGAGATTTTTTTTTTCTTATACTGCTTTGTTTGGTTATGCTTTGGGTTTTGTTTGTTTTCTTATATTCTTTTTTTAACCTTACTTGTCTTTTGCTTGTATAGTAAGGTTTCCAATTTTGAGTTTTTATGGGTTCTCTCTCTCTCGCTCTCTGTTTTTCTTGTGCTCTTAAATTTTATTAATCTGTTCATTTCATTTTATTCTTGTTTATCTTCATTTTCCAGGTTTTTTTTTTTTTTAGACTTACTTACTATGCACACAGTGTTTTGCCTACACTCCAGAAGAGGGAACCAAATCTCACATTACAGATGGTTGTGAGTGAGCCACCTTGTGGTTGCTGGAATTTGAACTCAGGACATCTGGAAGGACAGCCAGTGCTCTTAACCACTGAGCCATCTCCCCAGGCCCATCCTATTTGTTTTTTTTTAAGAGAGTGAGAAAGGAGTGGAGTTTGAAGGGTGGGGAGGTGGGGAAGAACTGGGAGATGAGGAAAGAGAACCATAATTGAAATAGTATGAAGATAACTATATTTGATTAAAAATGTAGAAAGGGGGGTGCATTACAGATTTACCTAACAGAAGCATTTTCTGTCTCCAAATGACTCTAGCTTGTGTCAAGCTGATATAAAATGCGTCAGCACAGCAGCCAGAGTCGTCTCTTCCTGGGGCCTTCTCATGGAGGTCTCTACTAGTTTCACAGGGACGTTCCAGAGATGACTGAGGAAAATCTTCATACATCATACCTTCTTTGTTTTGTTTTTTGGACATCATCTGCCCCAGTATCTGCCTTTGCTAAGTAGACCACACTGGCCTCAAACTCATGTCTTGGTTTGTTAATTTATTTATTTTTTTTTTTAGGGTTTGTCCTAGTTAGGGTTTCTATTGCTGAGATGAAACACCATGACCAAAAAGCAAGTTGGGGTGGAAAGGGTTTATCTGGCTTATGCTTCCATATTGCTGTTTATCACTGAAGGAAGTCAGGACAGGAACTCAAACGCTGCAGAATCCTGGAGGCAGGAGCTGATGCAGAAGCCATGGGGGTAGGCATGGTAGGGATGCTGCTTGCTGGGCTCGCTTCCCCTGGCTTGTTCAGCCTGCTTTATAATAGAATCCAGGACCACCAGCTGACAGGCCCTCCCCCATCAATCACTTATTAAGAAAATGCCTTACAGCAGGATCTTATGAAGGCATTTTCTCAATTGTGGTTCCCCCCTTTCGGGTAACTCTAGCTCATGTCAAGTTGAGAGAAAAAGACTAGCGAGCATGCACCTGCTTCTGCCTCCAGACTGCTGGCTTTACAAATGTGCACTAACTTTCCCCAAACTTTTCTATAAATTGTTTTTACACTCATCTTGTGTGTACTGTGTTGTCTATGTGTGCAACGGCATATTTGATTATGCCATGGTAGCCAACTCAGGTCATCAGGCCTGCAAACAACACTTTTACCTGCTAAGCCATGTTGCCAGCCTTCTAAACTTCTTCTAAACAGTCCGTGCTTAGGATGGTTTTTACAAGGCCCGTGGAGTTCACTGGTAGAGAGCTTTGCCTTCTGTCCCCATTCAGCAAAATAAAAGTAGTTTATGTAGTTACTTAAAAAGTAACAAATGGGGCTGGTGAGATGGCTCAGTGGGTAAGAGTACCCGACTGCTCTTCCGAAGGTCCGAAGTTCAAGTCCCAGCAACCACATGGTGGCTCACAACCATCCGTAATGAGATCTGACTCCCTCTTCTGGAGGGTCTGAAGACAGCTACAGTGTACTTACATGTAATAAATAAATAAATAAATCTTAAAAAAAAAAAAAAGTAACAAACAAAAAAAAAAAACAAAACCAACCAAAGATATGTGTATTAAATCACACAGGACTGGCAAGATGGCTGGATAAAGGTGCCGTCACCATGCCTGGTTACTCGAGTTCCACCTAAGGGACTCACATGGTAGAACTGCCTCCCAGCAAGTTGGCCTCTGATCTACACACACATTTTAACTAACTATAACTAAAAGAAAAAATAGAACTCACATTTTTCCTGTCCTTTCTATTTGTGAAGGCATCTTTGACCCAAAGGTTGGTTGGTTGGTTGGTTGGTTGCTTAACGGGGCTTTCTACTTGATGCCCAAGCTGGCCTCAAACTACTAGGTTCAAGTAGTAAAGTGACCTTTGTTTTTTGTTTCTTTCTTTCTTTTTAGGGTGGTAACATTAAATGGTAACTGCACTTCTCTTGGTCTATGCACCCATAAAATTTTTCAATCATCCAGGAGGGAGGCAATGCAAGATTCTTCTACCAGCTTTCCAAGCGAGGACACTGAGGTTCAGAAACACCCAGTGGTTGTGTGTTGAGTAGTCGGGAAGAGCTCACGTCCCTGATGCCCACAAATGGCTGTTCCTGATCACTCCAGCTCCCGATGCTCGGCGACTCCCAGCTTCCCCTAGGGTGGCACTTCCGCTGGCTCTTCCTTCTGCTCCCAGTCACGAGTTGTCCCCAGGGCTCCTCCCCTTTGCCAGCTGATTGGGCAGCTCCCGTCTTCTGATTGGCTGTTCTTTTTGTGGCTCACCAACCCAACCGGATATAGAAGCAGGGTTTCCGCTTCCACCTTCTCCCTCTTCTCGCTCGTCCTCCGGTAGCAGCCGCCAGCACAGTGTCGGCTGCTGGGCGGGGTGTCGGCGGATCGGTCGGTTGGTTTCGGCTTCGGCGTCTCTGCGGTTGAGTTGGGCTGTCATGGCCGAGTTGGATCCATTCGGCGCTCCCGCCGGTGCGCCCGGTGGCCCCGCTCTAGGAAACGGGGTGGCGGGCGCCGGCGAAGAAGACCCGGCCGCGGCCTTCTTGGCGCAGCAAGAGAGTGAGATTGCGGGCATCGAGAACGATGAGGCCTTCGCCATCCTGGACGGCGGCGCCCCCGGGCCGCAGCCACACGGCGAGCCGCCGGGAGGTCCGGGTGAGAGGGCAGCGGCGTTCGGGCGGGAGGACTTGTGGGCACACTCGGGTCGGTGCTCTTACGCGGAACTTGGGCTTCTGGCTGAAGCTTTAGAAGCGCAAAGAGGAAGTGAGACCCCGTCTGGGTCATTGCACGGACCTCCGCTGCTGCAGACTGCCGGCTTCTGAGTGCTGCTGGGCCGGGGCGGAGGGGAGCGCAGATGCACCGACTGTCAGGATCCGGGTCCGTTCTGTCCAACTTTTCACCAAGCCCTTGCTGTGCCTGAAGCCTGGTCTCTGAAGCTGCCGCATTGGCGCAGTTTGGCCAGACTTAGAGACATGGCTGAGTCCACTCGGAAATAATTGCTTATTAGGAAAAAGTGAGAGTAGTATAAACTTTGGGACACACGTGCAAACAAAAATGTCAACGTAGTTTAGCAGTTAAAGATACGCAAAACTTTGGATTGTGGGGAGGAAGATAAGGAGTTCATAAAGATGGGCCGGCTGCGGAGAAAGAAACTGACCCAGAAGGATAGGTGTTACATTACAAGCATTGCATACATTGTTGAGGCTAGGACTCCTGGCGCTATTCTTTGGAAACAGCTTTGGAAGGAATTAATTGCCTCAGGAAAAGGCAGGGATAGTCCGGACCAATCTAAGGAGGGGGAGGAGGGAAAGATGAATGTGGAGTGCAGTGTGGGCCTTTCCACAGCAGAGCTCAAGCAACAGAGACGGGATAGGATGACAGTTTGGCCTTTGGATGGCTTCCTTGTTTGATGCTCAGGATTGTGGTGTGGGAGGAAAGATGGCGTGGAAAAGGCCTATTCAGTAGTGAAGGAAGTAGGATATAGCTAGAGAGAGAGAGAGACAATGGCTTTCCATTTACAAGGAAAAAAGCTTGGCACTGTGGACCATCATGCACTTAGGTATTTGGGACATTGGTGCCAGAGGTTCACCACCAGCCTGAGTAACATAGGGGGAACCCTTCACCCAAAAATGCAACTTAAAAATATTAAATGGCAATCTCCGGGCTAGTAAGAATATCTACCCTCTAAACTCTGCGACTGTGAGGCAGGTGACCAATGAAAGCAAACGGCATGGTGACAGTGAGTGGTGCAGCCTTAGGCTCCCATGCACCACAGTAATGCTTTGAGTGTATTTGAGGCCAGAGATCACAAATGGCCATTTTAAGCAGGCAGAATATTTTGGGACAGACTTGCTCCTACTTTGCAGCCTCTGGGTTTGTTTATTTAACAAAACCAACCCCCCCCAAAAAAAACAAAAAAAAGCAGGACATTATGCTAACTCCTAGACAAATCATGCCCCAGCCAGAGCTTCTATGGGAGCCTGTACTGTACCCCAGGTTTGCAGTTTGCAGCAAGCTGCTTGGACAGACCTGGGCCATAACCTAGAACTGACGGCAGAGCCTGTTTTCTTTGAGTGGGCTTTTGCATTTGCATGAGAACGCCTGAAATTTGCTTTTTAGTCCTATAGAGTCCTTCCTTCATTTAATAGAAAACTGAGTCCTAGAGAGTCATGACTTGGTGAAGAAAACAGCCCCGACTCTCCCCTCCCTCAGACTGTGTATACCTCGTTCTGTTGCAGATGTT
This sequence comes from Mus musculus, assembly GCF_000001635.26. Taxonomy (NCBI): domain Eukaryota; kingdom Metazoa; phylum Chordata; class Mammalia; order Rodentia; family Muridae; genus Mus; species Mus musculus. The sequence continues at coordinate 44,014,597 of NC_000070.6, forward strand.
TTAGCAGGGTGTGCTTGGACGGAAGAAAGGCTTTGTGGGTGTGTCGGGAAGGCAAGAATTGGGAGAAGTAGCATCCATAGAAGAGTCTATCATTCTACGGGCAGTGTTGTATGTGTTCAGTGTCACATTTGGATCGATCGTGTAAGTGTCTGGTCTATAGTAGGTGCTCATGTGTTTGACAAATAGGTAGGCAGAAAGAGCCCTGCTAGGCAGTTGGGAGGATAAAACGGAGAGGCTGCACAGTTGTGCTTTTTTTTTTTTTCAGCAAAGGGAAGGAAAGAGGTGGTTGCTGACTTAGTTCCTGGGAAAGACGTTTTTATGAACTAAGCATTTAACGACTTAATGCCAGCTCCTGACAGTGTGTTGAGGGCAGTAATAGTGTAATCTCAGCACTTCCTCTTGGGAGTTGACAACTTTCATACTCAACACAGTAGTGGCTGGGATTCAGGCTATCCTGCTGCTTGAGGGCGAGTTTAGGCGATTTATGTAACGACTGTCACGGCTTAGCCTGCTTTCTTCTCTGTTAAGGTACATAATATATACCACAAGGTGTTTTAGAATCACATCAATTTGTCTGTGATTGCTTACTGGTGTGTAGTAAGCAGTCAGTGAATTTTAGCTACTGTTTTTCTGGAAGTAGGAAGAGGCGTTAAAAGGTTTGAAGGCAGACTGGAGAAATGGCTCAGCGGTTAAGAGCACCAACTGCTCTTCTAAAGGTCCTGAGTTCAAATCCCAGCAACCACATGGTGGCTCACAACCATCTGTAATGAGATCTGGTGCTCTCTTCTGGTGTGTCGGAAGACAGCTACAGTGTACTTACATATAATAAATAAGTCTTTAAAAAAAAAAAAGGCTTGAAGGCTTTGGGGTATACCGAGTAAATTGAAAGAGTAGGTGGGAGCTCTGCTTCATGTACTTTCCAGAGGGACAGATTAAAAAAAAAAAAAAAGACGTAAACTTGCTCCCTCTGCAGGGAAAATGCCCATGGGAGATGCCCACAGGTTAAACAGAAGGCTGGGCCAAGACATATGTTTAGGGATAGGTAACCAACCCGGTGAAGTGGCTGGGGTAGTCATGAAGAACAGATGGTTAGGAAGGAGGTGGGGCAAGTCAGATATTGAAAAATATCCCTCAGTGGTGGGGGCTGGAGGAGAGGATATAGAAAGTATTTATTGGTGGACGACAGAGCGTGTGGTCACAGGCACGGTGTTTCTGACAAGCCAAGAGAGATGAATTAAAGGTTGTTTTTCTGGAGGGAGATTAATTTTATTGGTAGAAATGGAAGAAAGAAATTAAAGAGTGTTACACATGATATTTAAATATGCTGTGCATTTACTGCATCCAAACACTCCGCATGCCTCTGGATCCATGCAGCATCCGCCAGCGAGGCTGCGGTGTCGCAGGTTTCGGATGAGACCTGGTTACTGTGCAAGCTAAGCTGTGCTCTAAGGTACAAGCTAATCCTCGGCTCAGCTAGGATGCAGCCCTAGGTCTGCCTGACTTCACTTGCTGACATAAACATAAGGTTAAAGTTGCCTTGCTCCATGGAAACTTTACTCTGCCCTTGGTTATTTTCTTCTTGCGGGGATGGGGTGGTGGTTTGAGTCAGGGTCTGTTCCTGTAGTTCTGGAACTTGCTATAAATAAGGCTGGCAGAACTCGAATCACCTGCTTCTGTCCCCGAGGTTCTGGGGCTAAAGCGTGGGCTGCTCTGCTTGAGTGGCCTCTGTGGCTTTCTGGACTTCCCTTTATTGGTTTTTTTGAGAGAGTTTCTCTGTGTAGCCCTGGCTGTACTGGAACTCACTCTGAAGATCAGGCTGGTCTATAACTCACAGAGATCTGCCCACCTCTGCCTCCCAAGGGCTGGGATTAAAGGTGTGCCCCACTCTGCCTGCCTTCTTTCTGGACTTCTTAAGATGCCTGAGAAAGTTTTCTGCATCATTGGTGTTAGTGGAGTTGTCTTAAATCAAAGTCCATAGATATAATTCCTTTGTTTCTGTAGACTGTTCTTTGACTTGGGTCATCTGATTGATGTAAGAATGAGAAGACTATCGAGATGGCTCAGGGGTTACGAGCTGCAGTTCCTAGCATCACATGGTAGCTGGAACTGCAGTTTCTGGGGATCTGATTACCTCTTCTTGTCTTTGCCGGCATTGTATACACAGTGGCCTGCATATACATACAGGCAAAGCACCCATACGCATACATAAGTCTTTAGAATGTCAGAAGAATAAAGTAATATCTAGTAAAGAGCTCAAAGCATGTGCCGGGCCAGGATGATTCCTCAGACCCAAAGGGCAGGCTGCCAGTAGTTTAGGAGTATGAGTGTGCAATGCTCTGGTTTTATTAGAGTAGTGGCCAAAGTCGTCTTTTGGCGCTGTCCCTAGGCTGAACCGTATTAACAGTGCTCGCTGTAATCTATTAACCATACTGTAGGACTGGTCGGGCTAGCCATCGGAGGCTCAGGGGTCGAAGAGTATCTCACTCTTCTACCTTACACAAAAACAGATTCCAGGTGAGACAGACATTCTTTAAAGTACCGGCAGAAACACCAGTGAGATGGCTCAGTGGGCGAAAGGCCCCCGCTGTCAAACCTGATGGCTTAAATAAAGTGTGATTAGTTATATAAAAGAAAAAAAAATGTTATTATGGGATAGCCCTTGCAGAAGCCACAGAGTAATAGTTGGTAACATTTGCTGACAAATTGAATTGAAACTCTCAGGATTAAATGTCATAAACCAAGTTGAAAAACAATATGGGGTGTTGGGATGTAGCTCAGTTGGTAGAGTGCTTGCTTAATATGCATGAAGCCCTGGGTTCAATTCCCAGTACCGTATAACCTGACTTATACAGTGGTGTAGGCCTGTATTCCCAGCACTTGGGAAGGGAGGCAGAGTATTCGAAGTTTAAGGTCATTCTCACCAACATGATGTTTTTCCATGATGTTTGAAGACAGTCTGGGCTACAGTAAAAGCCTGTGTCAATTAAACACGCGCGCACGTGCAAATGATGAACATAGGAGATGGCTCAAATCCTGCACAAGCGAGACTCTGAGTTAGATCCCAAGTACTCATGTGAAATCTGACTGCTGTGGTAGATGCCTGCAAGCCCAGAGTTGGGAGGAGACAGGATCCCTGGTGCTTGCTGGCCAACCAGCAGACCATGTCTTTAAAAATAAGGTTGAAGTCACTTGGGGGAAGATATCCAATGAGAACCCCTGAGTTCCACATGCATGCACAGGTGCACAGAGAGGCGCCTGGGGAGGGAGGTGAACAAAATGGGGGAAATACTTGCAGTATTATAGATTTATTAATAAAGAGAATTTCGAGATCAGAAGACAGTAAAAACAGGCAGATCTCAGACAGTTGAATAAAGAAGAAAGTCAGATGTCAGATACCTCGTTACCTCAGAATAGGAACCTTCACAGTAATACATACCCTGTGGCCTGGCAATTCTTCAACAAGAAATTCATCAAAGGACTACACCAGCCAAATACTTCTATTCACTGTTAGGAACCTTTGTTAGAATTATTAGGCTATATGCCACCTACCTTTAGTTTCTTTCTGTATGGTTGACGCTCACCTGGAATTTGCCCAGGCTGGTCTCACAACCCTTGATCTCCTGCCTCAGCTTCTGAGTGCTGGCACTACAGGCGTGTATGAACACGGATAGTTCATATCCACACCCTGGCCCCTGTGTGCGTGCAGGTCAGAGGCAAGCTTGCAGGAGTCCTGTTCTTCTACTGTTTGGGTCACAGGGAGTGGACTCAGGGTGTCAGGCAATTTTTTTTTTAAATTGGGTATATGAGCGTTTTGCCTGTGTGCATGTTTCTACACCATTAGGGTGCCTGGTACCCATGAAGACACAAGGAGACCATTGGATCTCCTGGAACTGGAGTTACAGATGGTTTTAAGCTGCCCTGTGGGTGCTGGGAATCAAACCTGCATTCTCAGAGGGCCTCCAGTGCTCTTACACTGTGCCATCTTTCCGGCTCCCTTCCCCCACCGAAGTATTTTGCCTTTTGATCCTAGGGCCTCTCTGAGGCATGCAGGCTAGGCAGGCTCTCTTGCCATTGAGCTATGCTCTAGCCCCGCTGTCACTTCTTACAGGCTATTCAGTAGCTTCTAGTTGCTGCAGCACACAATATTGTATTCTCGTATATAATCCTTAATCCTTAAGTGGCCCTGACTGACTTGCTGAAATCTTATGTCTTACAGATGCTGTTGACGGAGTGATGAATGGTGAATACTACCAGGTACAGAGTGCTCTTAACTATATTAAATAACACTAAACTAGAGCCTTAACTGTGATTTGAACTGACTGACCTAAAAGAGACCCCAGTGCTGGTGCCCTGTCTGCCAGAGTAGACAGTGGCAGTGGCAGTAAGAGCTTTTTGGAAAAAAAAAAAATAGAATTTGAAACGATGATCATCATCCTCAATTTAAGCACTATGTGCCCTATGCCATATCCAGTACTATAGAAGTCACTGGGAACAATGTGGGCCTGGCTGTCCTGGGATTCACTAAGGAGACCAGGCTAGGCTGCCTCACAGTTTAACTTGCCTCTGCCTCCTGAGAGCTGGGATCCACCACTAAGCCTGGCATTCACTAGAACTTTAACGCTCTTTCTCGTTGTTAGAGTCTAATACGGTCAAGCTGGTAATGAACCCCAGGTGGCCACATCATATAATTCTCAAATCAGTTTGCAGCTCTGAGGTTTTGTCAATGTGTTATTAGGTCTCAAGTCTTTACCCACTACAGAAAAGCACCCCTGCCTTCTGACTCATAGTCGTCTGCAGTTTTTGATCCTTCCCTGATTTGACTATAGTTGCTATGCATTTTCTTTTGAATTCTTTCTTAAAATTTACCGTTTGGTTAGATGGCATTCAGTGACTGTCTCCTGCATGGTACAGTGTCATTTGAAGCCCTAATTAGGCTCTAAGCTTGGCTTTGTTGCTTTGAAGGTTAGCGCATATCTCTCTGTCGAGTGAGGAGAGAGACTGATCACAGTCCTAATGTGTCCCTTATGCATCCAGCCTCAGCTTTCCTGTCACCTACTCGTGCCCCACTTTTTAACAGATAACAACTAGTTTGCCTCCCTTCTGAGAGTGCAAGGACCCAGCTCGGTAATGCTGTAATGCAGGGAGTGCTGGTGGCTTGTAGGGCTCTCCTGTTGCGTTAAGTCATCCTTTAACATTTTACACAGCCTCGCTATGTGACCTGTTCTACTCTTAGGAAGGATGGGGTACTGATAGAGTGTGTGATTGTTTTGTGTTAAGGAGAGCAATGGTCCAACAGACAGTTACGCAGCCATTTCAGAAGTGGATCGATTGCAGTCAGAGCCTGAAAGTATCCGTAAGTGGAGAGAAGAGCAGACAGAGCGCCTGGAAGCCCTCGGTAAGGAAGCCCTTTTTGCCTTCGGGTGTCTGTTTTCAGTAGAGTAGCTGACCTGGACTGCATTCTTGTCCCTCGGAAGCTTGCATCAGCCCTAGTGTTTCTGATCGGTCTTGAGGAAGTTTTATTTTTCAGACTAAAGGTCGCAAGGCCACTGACAAGGCTATACCTCATCACAGGCTATTGCATGAGAACACAGGAGCATAGGGAGGCGTCCTCCCAGGGAGAGCCCTGGATTTGAGGTGAAAGGCTCAGTTCAAGATTTGCTGACTAGGGGGGCGCCTGGAGGAAGTCAGTTACTGACCTAGAGCTGTTCATAAGGGTATATGGGAACTTGAAGTACTGTTCATTTGAGCTACACGGATGGTTCATTTGTCATTTGAAAGATGAACCTAATGTTAGGAAATGTGTTCGTAACTTTCCATTGCTGTGACATCAGAGTGGAGAGACTCAGCTTAGGGAAAAGGGTTTGATTTGGCTCATCGTTTCAGAAAAGGGCTCCTGGCTCTATGATTTTTTAGGTCTGACAAGATAGAAACATCCTGGCAGAACAGACAGAGGACATTGTTACCTCAAGGCAGATGGGAAACAGAGGAGCCAGGGGCTAAGGACGTTATTTACCTTCAGAAGGACTCTCAGCAGCCACCACTTCATCCAGGCTCCCCTTTGTTACCACATCTCCCAGTGGTCCATTCTGTTGTGAATCAGCCATGGATCCACCCATCAATTAGGTTGGATCTCTTGTAGTCCAGTCACTTCCCAACAAATAGCACCGTGAGCCTTTTTTTTTTTAAGGTTTATAGTTGAATTTGTGTGTATGAATGTTTTAGCAGCATGTATGTCTGTCATGTGTCTGGTACCTGCAGAGGTCAGAAGAGGGTGTAGGATCCCCTGCACATGGAGGTATGGATGGTTGTGAGCCATTATGTGGATGCTGGTCTTCTAAAGTCCTGAATCGTCTCTCAAGCTCCCTACATGAGTCTCTTAGGGGGTCCTAGCCTATCGTTTCCAAATCATAACAGGGAGCCTGGACTTCTTTTCTTAGCCTAATTGTTCCTATAAGGTAAGGGGTCTTTTTGCATTAAAAAAAATATTTATTTTTACTTTATGTGCATTGGTGGTTTTGACTGCATGTATGTCTGTGTGAGGGTGTCAGATCCCCTGGGACAGGAGTTACAGACAGTTGTGAGCTGCCATGTGGGTATTGGGAATTGAACCCAGGTCCTCTGGAAGAGCAGCCAGAGCTCCTAGCTGCTGAGCCATCTCTCCAGCTCCCTTTTGCATTTTTATGAGTAAAGGTATTGAGGATTATAAGTGGATTGTTTGAAGCACACAGCTAAGAAGTGGTAAAAACAAATGTGAGTTTGTCTGCTGTGCTTCGGGATCCACATCCATCCCACCAGCCACACTGCTTCCTAAGTGCGTCTGTGTGCATGGCCATCTCGCCGGGCAGGCCAGGCCCTGCCTTGGCATCAGCTTCTGGTAGAATTGTATACCTTAATGTCACCTATTCCTTCAAGATGAGGGAAGCCTGCTGTGACAGTGTGAGGAGGTGACCAATAGCATCTCTTTGTAGCCCTGCCTGTCCTGGGGCTCGCTGTGTAGACGGGGTTGGGCTGCTGAGTGCCGAGAGTAAAGGCGTACGCTACAATGCCAGCTCTTAATGGCTTTCATTTAGTTAAGAGTGTGCCTCTCTATGTGTGGGCTTCATTTATTTTTAGATTTGTTTATTATATTTTGTGTGCCTTAGTGTTTTGTTTACATACACACACCAGTGGTGCCTGGTGCCTTCAGAGGCCAGAAGAGGGTTTGGGATGCCTTGGAACCAAGATAGATGGTTGAGAGCCACCGTGTGGGTGCTAAGAACCTAACCTGGATGCTCTGTAAGAGCAACAAATGCTCCTAACTGCTGGGGCCTCTCCATCACCCCTGTGTGGTTTATAGAGAGATGTGCACATACTCCTTCTGATTGGCCGGTCAGCTCTATCATACGGGCGACTCCTAGAAGTGGCGAAGTCTTCATGTACTTATGCCAGTATTCTCCCAGACTCTACCTAATGAAACATGGCTCCCTAGGTTTCAGATGGGGTAACTGACTCCTAGAAGTAGGGAGAGACCTTGTCCAAATAGCCTAACCAGTCAGTGCCAGACCTTTTATCCCTAGTTTCAAAGCTTTCAAAACAGAGTGACCCTGAATAGCAGTAACTAAATGGCTTTTCCTAGGTAGAGATACTTGGTATCTATGCCTCTGGCCAGTTTGTTTGTGATAATACACAGTATCGTAGCCCTGACCATATGTGGGTATTCAAGTCCTTGTAACTGATTCAGAAACTCAGTTTTAAACTTTACTTATGTTTAGTAAGCTTACACTCCAGTGGCCATGTGTGGCTGGAAGCTCCTGTGTTGGAGAGCGTTGTTAAGGGACTTGCAAACAGGATGACAGGGCTTAGCAGCTGTGGTTGTTTGCTTGCTCGTTGTCTGTCTTTAGTGACGGCTTGGAGGCAGAGTTTGTCTCACAGGAAGTACATTTTGGTGGTAGGAAATGTCTTCTTTCTTTTTTCTAACCACCAAGTTTGGGTTTTGAGCAACTCTTTGAAGAATTTTCTTAGCTGGGGCTCCTTCATCCAGCTCCACCACAGAGTCTCATAGTGTAGCCCTATTTGGCCTGAGATTTGTTGTGCATACCAAACTGGCTTTAAACTTAGGAGCTTCCTGGGCACGGGGATTACAGGTGCGCATCCCCAGTCCCAACTCAAGATGGCCACTTCAGGGAAAGTCGAACATTTGGTCTTGTATTGCAGTCAATGTTTGTTGGCAGGGGGTTTCTGTGGTTTCACCCTTTTTTTCTGTAAGAACTGAGAAAGCACGGTGTTGAAGCGGAGCCGGTGGCCGTGGTCTCAAATGGCTCCTATAAGGAGTGGTGAGGCTGGCTGGGGAGGAAGGTTCCCGTCAGCGTGCCTCGCTCTCAGGAGGCTCCTTCCTTCCCGCGCCAGCTCGTGCTGTTAGAGCTGTGTCCCATCAGGCTGAACAGTAAGGACTCTCAGTTACTTGTGCTAGCACACAGTGAATCTGTAAGCCAGCAGACAGACAGGCAGCCTGGGTTTTATACTGCACACACTGTTACTTACAGATGACTGCCCATCTTACTTCAGTTAGACTGATCCTAACATTTAATGAAAAATACGTACGCTGGCTATGGTGATACCCCCTCTAATCCTAGTAATTGAGAAACATACAAGTTTGAGGCCAGTTTGAGCTATACAGCAAATCCATTTTGGGCCATGCAATGAAACTTGAGAAAAGAAAGACTTTTTAAAAAAACAAAAACAAAAAAAACCACGGTCTCTCTATTGTGTATCTCTTGTTTCTCTGGCTGTCCTGGAACTTGATACTTAGATCAGACTGCCTCAAATTTACAGAGAACCATCTGCCTCTGCCTACTAGTACTGGGACTAAAGGTGTGTGCTGTCATGCCTAGCCCTAACAAAAAATAACTTTAATGATTGTTAGAATGCATAGAATATAGTCCAATCAAAAGGCAATTAAAGTTTTAAACATTTCAAGGTTCCACTGTGGAACCCAGGATTGGGCTTGGGTCATGAGGCTTGCATGGCAAGTGCTTCTACCCCAGGGCCATCTTGCCAGCCACAGAAGGGCAGTAATTGGGGGGTAGTCCACTTGGATTTGGGTTTGGTGGTAGGTTTTATTTCATTGAAGCTCATGTGGCCTCCTCAACTTTGAGAATCCATTGGTTTATCCTCTGCCCCGTGTGTGTCATGGACAGGACCATCAGAAATCCTGCCAGTGTGTCAGAGGCTTTAGCGGGACCCCAAGTAGACGGGTCTCATGTGCGCGCCAGGCCGTTTCTGGTGAGTTAAACAACAGAGGAGAGTCTGTAACATCAGGACACTTGGAGGTGACTCCCACGGATGCCCAGGAACGCTCTTGCTTCTTCAGACCAGTCTTTACTTGATGCCACCCCGCTTTCACTCTCCTTCTGCAAGATGATAATTACAGGGTGGGCTGCCTCTGCATTCCTGGTGGCCTTGATGGTTATATAATCCTGTGGTTATTTTCAGGCTGGCCTACTGAAGGAAGTCAAGTGTAAGCTTGCGAGCAGACCAGTCTTTGTTCTCCCTTATCCATGGCAAGCTCACTCGACTTTTTGAGGTTTTTTTGGGTTTTTTTTCCCTCCCTCACTGCTGAAAATGAACCTAAAATGTGTCTTCTTGGGAGTATTGTAAAGATTGAGATACATGTAAGTCACAGGCCACAGAGGATGTCCCTGCGAGCATGTCTGACTGTTCGAGTGAGTCACGGTGCCCCTAGCATGATCATGCATCCCTCCCTTTGTGACGGGTGATCTTCAACCAGACATTGTGCAAAACTACATTTAATCTGAAAACTTCACATGGGAGTTGGAAAGATGGCTTGGAGGTTAAGAGCACTGGCTGCTCCTGCAGAGGACCCAGGCTGAGTTCCCAGCACCCACAGGGCAGCTCACAACTGTCTGTAACTCCATCTCACGGGTCCTCTGGCCTCTGGGCACCTGCATATGTGCCTGATTGTGTATGAGTGTATGCACACACTCCGAATAAATAGTTTCCAAAGGAGAAATGTTTGAGAATCCAGGCTAGCAAACCTACATATATGACTTTTCTGAACCTGCAGTCTTGAGCCTTTCGGTGATTGTTAAACAGTGATCCTGTGTCCTTGGCCCCTGCAGCTCCCTCCATCCCTGTTTTCTTTCCATTAGCTCTGATTTGTGAGTCACTTCTACCTCTGCTAATTTTACTGTGCGTTTCCTGCCTCGCACAAGAGTTTCCACCATATTTATAGTTAGGGGAGTAACTTTGTGTTGTTTAAGAATATGAGTGGTTACATTAGGGGTGTGGACTGTGTTCATTTCTGGAGAGTTAGACGCATCTGTTGATTAATTGGGAGAGTACTTGCCCAGCATGCACACAGTCCTGAAGTCAGTCTCCAGCAATACAAACCGGGGCATAGTCATTTATTTCTGTAGACCAGCATTCAGAGGGGGAAGCAAGAGGCAGGGGTTCAAGGTTTTCACCAGTGTCATAGGTTTAGGGTCATCCTGGGCTACATGAAACACTGGCTCAAAAAAAGGAAAAAGTTGTATGCATGCCTGTGCACCATATGTTTGAAGTACCTATAGAGGCCAGAAGAGGGTATTGGATCCCCTGGAACTGGAGTTAATGATGGTTGTAAGCTCCCATGGGATGTGGGTGCTGGGGATGGAACCCTGGCCCTCTGAAAGAGTAGCCACTGCTCTTAACTCATGAGCCACCTCCCATCACTTTTTTCCCTGGCATATATGTATATGCTCAGACATTCCGATAGCTCTGTACATTCAGTAGGACCAAAACGTTACACGTTGAAATGAACTTACTTCTGCTTTCCCTCAGTTGTATTCCTCTCTCTCTCTCTCTCTCTTACAAGATGCCAATTCTCGGAAGCAAGAAGCGGAGTGGAAAGAAAAGGCGATAAAGGAGCTGGAAGAGTGGTATGCGAGGCAGGACGAGCAGCTACAGAAGACAAAGGCAAACAACAGGTTGGTCCTTTCTCTGAGACTGAGTCAGATCCATTCGAGAACCCAGTCCAGGTTCCTGGCTGTGCCTGCCTTCTTAGAAAGGCCTTGGGGATCTGGAAGAAACTGCTAGAAACAGAGGCTACAAGTCTCCTGGGTCTTGTGAGCAAAATTCAACTTGGATTGAGTTTGGCTCTTAAACTGGGCCTGGTTTCATCAACTGTAATGGCAAGATCTGGGAAAGGTAGGCCCTGGAGCCCTGAGATGAAAGGTCAGCTGCAGAGTCTCGTTACTTTGGAGAGAATTACAGACTAAGTATACAGATCCCCTAAATGTAGCCTTGCCCTCCTAAAGAGGCTTTCTGAAGTCCGTCCTTAGCACGGACGTGCTCTGTAATTAGGTCGTTCAGGATGTCCCAGCATGGACTGCAGGATTGAGGCTTCACCGACGACTGCCTGTGCTTAGGAAGCTCTGGGCTCATGAACATGCTTTTAAAAGAGGGGCTGGAGAGATGGCTCAGCGGTTAAGAGCACTGACTGCTCTTCCTGAGGTCTTGGGTTCAATTCCCAGCAACCACATGATGGCTCATAACCTTCTGTGATGCAATCCAATGCCCTCTTCTGGTGTGTCTGAAGGTAGCTGCAGTGTGCTCTTACACACACACACACACACACACACACACACACACATTACACTTACTGAAAGTTAATACTGTGGGGAGAGAAAACACTCCGTCCCCTATCATTACCAAACAGTAGCTGTGGTATGCACTCATTTCGTAGGGGCCCTTACTTCTTGGAGGTAGCCTAGGGAGATGCTCAGAGTATAGCTCCCTGCCACAGGCAGATTAACTTTCTGCTGGATTCAGAGCCACCCACCTTTTACCAAGTAGGAGGCATGCCACTCATTTCATTGTTTTTTTAAAAAAAAAAAAAAAAAAAAGGACAAAAACAGATCCCAAGGCAGACTGGGCCTTAGGTTATTCGCTGTGGGCTGGGTCTGGCATTTCGGGGGCAGCTCTTAGAAGGAAATCTTTCAGAAAATATAGCCAGCTGATGCCATTGTGAAGCAACTATGACAGAATAAGTGGGCTCTTATTAAGACAGTCCTTTAAAACTCCCCGTGTTTCTTGATCATCTTTGACATTGTCCTTTGATGCCAAGCCTAGGCCTCTCAACCTGGACATGTCTCTGAGGGGTGTACTCTAAGACAGTGCCTTTCAGGTTCCATTTGAGTAAGGTGGGAAGGACTTTGGTCAGGGTCAGTTGCCATCCGGCCGCCCAGAGCCTCTGTGCTGATGTGAAGTGTGAAATGTCAGGCTCCTCTGCTCTTGCCACCTCAAGACGATTCCCCTCCAGGATCAGGTGTGGCTCTGCAGTAAAGAACGATGTTGCAGTGGGGAGTACACCCCAGCAAAAGTGCCTCAGCACCGCTCCACTCTGGAGGCCCTGGGGCAAGTCCACTAACATCGAGTCCCATGGCTTCAGCAACTTGACAAATAGACCTTCAAGCTTAATAATGAAGACATTGGGAACAGGCTTTCTATTGCACAAGTTTGTGCTTATTCCCTTTATTTAAAGGAATACCCCACGTCTATTAGAGGAACTTAACCTTAGAGGGTGAGGTTCTGAGCATGTAGTCAGATTGCAGTACTTTAGTTTACTCGGAATTGTAGAATGTTGAGTTGCCTGATCCTCCCTAGTTTCTGATTTTTTTTGGGGGGGGGGTTGAGACAGGGTTACTCTGTATAGTCCTGGAACTCACTCTGTAGACCAGGCTGGCCTGCCTCTGCCTCCCAGGTGCTGGGGTTAAAGGTGTGCGCCACAACTGCCCGACCTCCCTAGTTTCACAGAGAAGAGATTTCTTATGGAGTGTTAACACGTCGATGTCGGAAACCAGCTGAGTCTGCCTTATAAAAGCTGCTCACAGCTCAGGTCTGAGTGCATAAGGTTAGGGTATGCTAACCACCATCCCCACATCCTAGGACAGAAGATACGTTTTCTACTCTTTAATCCTGTAGATTTTGTTTTTTGTTTTTGTTGTTTTATTTTGATACAGTCTTTTCTGTGTAATCCTGGTGGCTGGCATCAAACTCAGAGAGATCCTCCTGCCTCTGCCTCCCAAGTGCTGGAATTAAAGGCCTGTACTACCACTGCCTGTCTTCGAGTGATTTCTTTAGAGGATGGTGGTTAGGAGAATTTATAAATCATTTGAGGTGCTAGGAATGAAGTTCTGTGATGCAGGACTTTGTGTTAAATCCTCAAAATGACATAGGGAAGGAGGGGTATCAGCCAAGCCATTGGTGGTACCACACTACTATAATTGGATACTCTGAAGGCTGAGACAGAAAGGAGGCTAACCTGGAACATAGAGACCTATTCTGAAATAAAACAAAACCCTTCACCACTTGGGAGCACATCCAGGCCAGGTCTTCCTGAGTGAGGTGAGGAGGAGTCAGCAGAAGGGTGGGGGCAACGCGGTGGTGGTGTTTGGTTCCTATGTAGCCGGTACTGTGTTGTCTATGCCAAACCTTATCTTTTACCCCAAGTTAGGGCCTACCTGTTGTTGCACCAGAGAGTGAATCATTCAGTTGTGGCCTATGAGAAAGAATTCCCTTTTCAGAGACTCAGAACAGTGGAAGTCTCCTGCAGTTCATGCTTGGGGGACAACTCTGCAGCATCTCCCTTCCCAAGCAAGAAGAGAAACATTCCCCTTGTTAGAGGTCTCTTGTGTTAGGACTTTCAGCTCTAACCAAAACCACTTGAGGAATTAAATCCACTATTCTTAGCAGTGGTAGACTTCTTTTTCCATGCCCACTGTAGAGCTATTTATAGAATGGAGTTCTGAATTGTTATTTTAGGCCTTTGGTCAGGCATTCCTCTCCCCGTTTCAGGCTTCCCTAAGCCCTGACAGGTGCTGATTCCAGGTCGGCCTTACCCTGGGAGGAGAGCAGACAGGTGGGGCGCCTGTGCGCTAGTGTCTCTAATTTTGTCTGTCAGAGGCCCTGCTTGTCTTAGAGACAAGCTCTTTATTCTTGGGGCTAGTAGTGAAGAGGCAGGGCCTCACCAAGGCCTTTGTTGTGAGTGATGCCCTGAGGGGAGGCTGCAGACCTTTCTTCTCCCCCAGTGAGAGCAAAGCAGCATAAATGGATTAGGCTAAGCCTTCTGTAAACTAAAGGGATTAGGGTGTAGAGCTGCCTGCCCTTCTGTGCCTCCCACTCGCCTGACTGACTCACCCGCAGCTTGTTTCCCTGAGTTACAACCAGGCTGCTCCTTTTGCTTTCTTTCCGTTTCCACAGATATCCTCTGTGTAGAGAATTAGGAAAGAATGAAGGGTATGTGTGTATTTTAAAAGTAAACTAAAACCGCCGGAGGTCTAGGTCAGTTAGTCGTGATTGCATGGCCTGTGTGAGGCCCTGGGCTTGGTCCGCAGCACTGCCTGAAGGGGATCCTCGCCATCCCCGCATTCCTAAGATTGGGAACGAGAGTAGGAGACCTAGAACATCAAGGGCATCCTCGGTTACCTGTCAAGTTTAAGGCTAGCCTGGGCTACATGAGGCCCCGTATCAAAATGAAATAAATAGAAACTGGAATATATGTTACTAGAATTTGCTTTCAGATAAATGTGTGTGTAAACTGATGAGTGACCTGATTGTCCTTTAAATGGCCTTCCAGCCAATGTCTGCCGCCTCAATTTTGGGAGGCCAGGACTACAAAGTGAGATCCTATCTCACAAAACAAAATTTTCCTGTTTGTTTGTTTGTTTGTTTAAATCCTAAAACAATATAGCAAAGAACAAGCTGAGGTTTGGCAGGGTCATTCCCAGTGTGCCTGTGCCCTGGTTAGTTGGGTCCTGCACATTCCCACCCCACCTGCCTCCCGCCCTCGAGTATATAAGGACTTGGTGAGGTCAGGATTTTAAGCTACACTTTGTCAAAAGCCCAGACTGGCATGTGTTTAGAAACTGCCCTGGCTTCCTGAGCAGACACGGAACCCTGGGGCCCAAACTAGCTTCCATTTCCCCAGAGCACTTACCCCAGCCTCTTCTACGTCTAAGGCGCACTGTGCAACAGCCACAGGTTTTTTGTTCCACCAAGCAAGTGTGGGAAAGCAATGGTTGGGTCCAAGATTTGGGATTAAATCTTTGGGGCTGTGCCCATCTGTTGGCTGGCAGTGGTCATACCCAGTGATAATTCCTGAGGCTGACAGAAAGTCAGCATGGCACCCTGAGCTGGCAAACGTTAGTGTGTAGTGAGGAAAACACGTGCACTGCGATCCACACTGCCACCGGCTGACCAAGTCTTCATCGCTGAGCCTCAGTCACCTTGCCTGGGAGGAAGGCGAGGACACCGTCAGCAACGGTGCTGACTAACGGTTGCCGTGTGTGGAATGGCATGTAGCCCATAACAGAGTGCTTACTAAAGGCTGTCGCCGGTGAAGCCCAAAGCTGACGCTGCAGTGCTCTCCTGTGGCGGGCACCAGGAAGGCCAGTTTCCAAGATGCCCCTCTCTGTGCACTGGAGTGCCCACCGCTGGAAGGCCCTGGGTCAGACGGAGCCCGGGGAGCAGTTCCCTGGGGACTGTCAGGTGCAATACTGTGGGGTTTAGATGTTTTCTGCTTCTCAATGTTCTCTCTTTTTTCCTGCCTGCTTGCCTGCCTTTGGACTTCTTGCTGTCTAGGGTGGCAGACGAAGCTTTCTACAAACAACCCTTCGCTGACCTGATTGGTTATGTGTATGTTGCAAAACTAATTCCTTTTCTTGTTTTGATTCTTTCTGTTTAGAGTTAATGCTCCTTTTTGTCACAAGTTGCTTTGCTTTTTAAATCTTTCACATTGGCTCTGTGGGGCTGCTTGAGAGTTGATAAGCTAGATATGACTGTTGCTAATCTTGCACAACTGTCACTCCCTGCTCTCCCTGTGGCCATTTGCATACTGGAGGTCCTGGAGGGAAGCAAGCTTCAATGGTCTCTCTGGGAAGGGTTTTTTTGGGCTTAGTTGGGTCTGACCACTTGCTGGTGCTGCCAGCTTCCAGGCCCTGCTGCCTGCCTGTCTGCCCCTGCGGAGCCTGCGGTGACCTAAGATGTTGGGGCCATGGTCTGCAGCACAATATTACCAGAGTCAGAGCCGGGGAGCAGGAGGTGGAGGCTCTGCCTTGCCAATTCCTGATCCTTAAAGAACATGAAGTGTCATTCAGTCAGGCAGTGTGGGTATCTGACACTGTTTCCCTGGTCTTAGATAGCAGAAATTGCTATTTTAGTGGCTAGCTTCTGGTGCCCTGCCCTCTTCCCCAGCACAGAGCCTCCCTAGTTGTGAAGTCAAGATACTCAAAACTGTCCAGTAAACTGCCGCAGTTTTCTCCCCCAGAAAACTACCTTTTCTAGCAAAGCTTTTTTGTTTTTAATAAAGATCCTTGTTAGTGACCTTAGTATTGCTGAGGACTTGGAAATAGTCCTGCTTCCTTTTTATGACAGAACTAGGAAGGAAAAAGAACAACTACTTGGGGAAGGTGGTAGACAGAGTCTCTTGGGGCCCATGACCCTGGGATGGCCACCTCATTAGACGGCAGAACTGGGTTTCCTGGGCCCCGGGTGAGTTTGCAGTGAAACTTGTGAAATGCTGGACTTACAGGTGGTGTTGGCTTTGACTTTTACACATTCTCTGGAGTAGAGAAATGGAGACTGGAAAAGTTGAGTCTGGGTTTGCTGGACAGCAGGGTGGCCCGCCAAAGGCAGCTGCACGCTCCCAGGCCAAGAAAGACCGGCAAGGGCATGTCTAGCTTACTGACCATCTGCATTGAGCCATTCTCATTTTCTATATCTGACCTAAAGTTTCTCCTTGTTTCTTTTCTTCTCTTCACCTTTAAGCACAAACATAAACCATCCTTGCTACAGCCTAGAACAGTTAAGTAAACCTTTCTCACTGCCCCTAACTGTGTGTGCCATGAAGTCGCAGTGTTGTAGTGGCTCTGGGCTTCAGCAGTGTTTGCCACGGCCATCCCTGTGATAGTGCCACCCTCTGTCCCCACAGACCGGTCATCTCCATTGCTTTTGCTTTGCCCGTGATGCTTGTTGGAGTAGCTGAAGTCCATCGTGTCTTTCCCACTTCTCCCACGTGCCTTTGGGCTGTTGCTCCAGCCAGTTAGTTCCCACAGGGCAGGCTGATCCCCATGTGAAAGAGTGTTGGAGTGGCATCCTGCCAAAAAGCAGCTCACATTAGCTCTCCTGCCAGGATCTTCCCTGAGTGGCACCAGATACCTGACTGGAGAGAAAATGGCAGACTGTTGGCTGAGCTGGTGAATGTCCTAACAACCCCTTCCAGAATGGCTTCAGTGTGGTGCCTGCTAGCATGGGTGCTTGGTCTTGAATACCTTCTGCTCTGCCCTGTTTCTCTCCAGCCTTAGGAGTGAGTTTGAGGCTATGATGCAGTGACCCGAGGGCTTTTTAGAAGTCTTAATTCCCTTGAACCTCAGTATGGCCCAGCACAAGCTACTCTGCAAGCCCTTGATCAGCCTGCTGCTTAGTTCTTGTTCAGAAAAGCAGTTTGTAGTTGGCCAAGGAGTTGATTTTTCATGCTCTGATGAGCAAAGCCAGCCATAGAGACAGACCAAGCCCTGAACCAAACCTGTACTCCGCCATTTCACAGAGCAGCCTGGGTACCTGTATCTAGGAGAGCTGGGCACATCTGCCCTTGCTTGTGGCCTGAGCTAGGGGCCAATACTCTCTGGAAAACCAGAATGCCACTAAGTCAAAAGTCACTTACTTTGTAGCAAGTTATAGCAAGACAGCCACCAGATTGCTCAAAGGGTTTTTTTGTTTGTTTTTTTTTTTTTTTACATTAAACCAACATATTGTGTTATTGCTTCCAGGGCAGCAGAAGAAGCCTTTGTAAACGACATTGACGAGTCATCCCCAGGCACTGAGTGGGAGCGGGTGGCCCGCCTGTGTGACTTTAACCCCAAGTCCAGCAAACAGGCCAAAGATGTCTCTCGCATGCGCTCAGTCCTCATCTCCCTGAAGCAGGCCCCCCTGGTGCACTGAAGAGCCACCCTGTGGAAACACTACGTCTACAATATCTTAATCCTACTCAGTGAAGCTGTTCACGTAATTGGATTAATTATGTTGAGTTCTTTTGGACCAAACCTTTTGTCTTTAGAGTTGATCATTGTTTGTGATTGCATGTTTCCTTCAACTGTGTTCTCCCTGGCATTCAGAGACGAGAGAGGAAGAGGAAGGGAGAGGAGCTCCCGACAGTAGCCTCAACCTGTGCTTTTGTGCATTATTCTGAGAATAAATTTCTGTTTCAAACAATGTATACATGAAGCATCTTTAATTGATCTGAAAATGGTCTTGCAGCTTGGGGGACAGGTTTAAAGGGGTGAGTGATTCTCATTGATTTCTGGGGCTGAGAAGACACAGCCACTGAGTGTCCACCGTTCTAAACTATAGTAACTCCATATGTCTGGTGTTTGGGGGTTGAGATACTAGAGAGTGAGTCTAGGGTCTTGGGTGCCATGCATGGAACCTGCTATTAGCCTATCAGCCACTCTCTTTACCTTCTGAAATAGGGGTCAAATTTAAGAACCAGGTTAAAGGCCTCTCCATAAGGCCTTACTCCTCCCCACGAACCTCCGTGGCCCCAGAACATGGCCCTTGGTTTTGGTACTGGCTACATGCCGTTTCTGGGGTTTGCTTGGATATGTGACAGTTTTAAATTTTGATATTATCCAGATGAAATAAACTAGAGGACAAAGTGATGGCTGTGAGTTCCAAGGCTAGATCATAAAGGGCAGCACAGCTGGCATGTTACATCACTACCTGTAACCCCGCTGGCGTGTTTCAGCTCTGCCTGTAACCCCGCTGGCGTGTTACATCTCTGCCTGTAACCCCGAGCCACTTTTCAAGAAGCTCTTCTGCTCTGAAGCCACCGTGTATCAAGGAAACGCAAGCTCGCCCAGAGACCGCCTGAGAGACCTTCGTGTCAGCTCTAGGAAGTGCGCAATGCTAGGAGTAAAGGCTCTCCCACTTGTGACTCAGACGTCATGGATAGGGTTGCTGATGTTTAGAATCCTTCGTGTCTTTTGTTGTGCAGCATTGACAATTCTTGCTTAGCCACATGTAGCTTCATGAGGTGACAGAATGAGGGAAGAGGGTGGCCACGATGGCGCACACCTTTCATCCCAGGACTGGTGAAGCAGAGGCAAGTGGATCTCTTGAGTTTGAAGCCAGCCTGGTCTACAGAGTGAGTTTCAAGACCACCAAGGCTGCACAGTGAGACCCTGCCTTTAAAAAAGAGGAAGTAGTCATTGGCTTAGTGGGTGTTCAACATTTAGTTTTGAGCTTCCTTCTTGGGCCTACCTTTTCTCTGTGTCAAATACTAAATGCTAGCCTGGCAGTGGAGGCACACGCCTGTAATCCTAGCACTTGGGAGGCAGAGGCAGGTGGACTTTCAAGTTCGAGGCCAGCCTGGTTTACAGAGTGAGTTCCAGGACAGCCAGGGCTATACAGAGAAACCCTGTCTCAAAAAAACAAAACAAAAATACTAGTTTAATAATGGTCCTTTATAATAGCTCCTTTTCCCTTGGTTCAGAAAGCAGTGGCACTTGATAACATAAATTAGATAATGATAAAGCAGGGCCACAAATACAGAGCTCTTTTGGGAAAAGAAATGATTTTATGATTTTGGCAGAGGTGATGGTAAGCACACTGTAAGACTTGGACAAGGAAGTGTATCTTTTCTTTTAAAATTGGTTCAGAATTGCAATAAAAATATTTATTCAAATTGAGACAGTTTCACCATATATATTTTGTCAGAATATATTACACTTTCCACAGAGTTGATTAAAACCAGGATTTGGTTTTCAGTTTGGTATTATCCTTTCAAATACATGGCTCACAGCGTGGTAACAGTGCAGTTGTTTGGTTGCAGTGATTACAGGGTGACCCACTGGTGAGTGATGACCGCTTCGTGGGCATCCTTTGCTCCAGGCCTGGATAATAACCAGACCCAGGTGATGATTGACGGCAGCAGTTCTCATCCTGTGGGTCGTTGCCCCTTTGTGGGGTCGGAAGATCCTTTTCATGGGCATATATCATATCCTGCATATCACATATGTACATTATGATTCATTACAGTAGAAGTACAGTTAGCAAAATAGCAGCAAAGTAATTTTCTGGTTGTGGGTCACCACAACATGAGTTGTATTAATAAATACGTGGAACTATAGTAAAGGATTATAGCATTAGGGAGGCTGAGAACCACTGGTTAAAGGGCTGCATAGAACCAGCCCAAGACCGGCAAGTATGTAGGCGACAGACAGCAAAGCTGGAGGGCTGAACCTCTAAGCCCTTTGACACTCATGGCCCCGATAGGTATGAAGCTGCAGGGTTGGAGTTTGTCCTGCTGAGTTCTCCCTGCCTCTTTCCCACTGTGTCCCTAATTCCTTCCGTGCCCCATTCTTCATGCCCCTATTCCCATGCTTCCACTGCTCTCTTTGGAAGCAAAATGTATACTCTGCCATTGTGGGTTTACCAGGACGTCGTCGTTGAGAGGTCCCCTTACGTCTCAGAAGAAACGTAGTGCTTAGTATGGAGACTGTTAGGCTCCGGGGACTTGAATGGTGGACTGACTGACTGCTTTGCATGGCGGTACGTCCATGAGTTTATGGGAGTCAGGAGTGGATGCAGTTTGAATGGGAATGTCTCTGTAGGCTCAGGTATGTCGGTACGTGCTCCTCAGTGGTGCTGTTTGCTGGTGCAGTCTGGGTGAGTCCGTGGCCTGCCCTATTTGCATTCACTTCTGCTGCTGTTGGCTTGTCGTTGAAGATGTGGTTTCTCAAGCTCCCTGCCCTGGCTTCCTGTTCCTGTGCCTTCCCTGCCTTTATGAATCCTCTAGAACTGTAAGCTAATGAAACTCTCCCTTCTGTAAGTTGCCTTGGTCACTTCCATCACAGCAGCAGAAGGTAACTGATACACTGGCACGTGTGGGTGCTTACTCCAGGGTACAGTCGGTAGGCAGAACTGAGGACTTTTATATTTTGTCATCCAAGAAAAAGCAGATGTTAAGCTGGGTGTGGTGATTGATTGTTTATAATCCCAGTACTCTGGAAGCGGGGGCAGGAGGATTGCTGTAAGTTTAAGATGAACCAAGCGAGATTACAGAGACAAGCGAGATTCTGTCTCGAAAACAAACACATCAAAAAGACAATAATGTAGTCCAAATCCAGATCCATGGCTCTGGGCTTTAGGTGTCACAAAGTACACGTAAATGTGTATGCTGACATTCTGGGACACAGAGAGCAGTGAAAGGCTTTCTTTCCAGAAGCTCTGAGGCCGGCCTGCCTGCCTGCAATCTCTGGGAAGATAAGGACAGCCACTAAGGCCGTCATAACTTGGACCCCAGTCTAAAGTATCTCACAAACTCCTCAAGTAAAGCATCTCTCAGCAGACACAGGGGTGCGGTGACACATCTGTCCTGTCCCGGGGTGCGGTGACACATCTGTCCAATCCCTTGGCTGGTGGTGGCTACTTAACAGGAGTATGCCTTCTTGAAAAGTTGTGAAATGTATTATGTTGCTAAAAAAATCAAAGTGAGTGGGCATTTCTGGTGAGCTTGTCTTCTGTTGTGTGACAGGCTCTCTCTGTGGTCTGAGGAAGGACTAGTAAACTAAGCCTTCCCATGATGCTAGCTAGCATCCCGAGGTCTATGAGGAGTCCTAAGTCTTCTGGGTCAGGTGCTATTGCTCCTTTTGGTGCAGGAAGTGTCCCTGGAACCCACAGCAGGGTTTGCAGTGAGATGACCCTATCAGAGCAGCCTTGGCGAAAGCTCATGGGGAAAGTGGATTTGAAAGGTGTGATACTATTCTTGGTTGTCAACTTGATTACATCTGGAATTAACTAAAGCCTAAGAGGCTGGGTACACCTGGGAGAGATTTTTAATTAAATCCTTTGAAGTAGGAAGGTCCACTTTTGATCCACATCTTTTGAGGTGGGAAAATCCACCTTTAATCGGGGCCACACCTTTCGGTGACAGCTTCTGTAAAGTACAAGGAAGAAGGAAGCAATTGCTATTGCCTGGTGGCCCTTGCTTTCCATTCACGGTTATTAAAGCCTGCTGCACGAGTCTGACGTGTACTGAAGACCAGCTGAGACATCCAGCCCTAGGCACTGAACAGGACTCTTGGGCTGTCCCTTGCAAGACAGCCACTGTTGGACTAGCTGAACCACAGCCTGTGAGCCATTCTGATAATCCCTTTTATAGAGAGATTCTGGTATTTCTGGGACCAGATATCAAGTTTGCCTTTTGAAAAATAAGCTTTATTTGTATGTGTGTGGAGAGGGGTATGTACATCTGAGTGCAGCTGCCCCCGGCAGAGAGGCATTGGGTCCCCTGGAGCTTGGCTTCCAGGCAGCTGAGCTGCCTGACATGGGTGCTGGGGACTGGCAGGAGCAGGGCAGGCTCTTAACCACTGAGCTGTCTCAGCAGCCCTCCCCCCAAATTTGCCTTCGCAGAAACACTGATCTAGAAGAGCATGGTTCCACTCTAAGCAGCTCCCGAGTCTCTGTCCGTGTCCGTTCCCGGGAGACCTAGTGGATCCTGCGCGTTGTGTAGTCCAGAACCATGCTGGCTGCGCCAAGCAGGGCCGGGTCCACCAAGTCTGAGACCACCACGTCCACATCCTGCACGGAGGACAAGGCTTGCTGGCGGATGACGTCCTTCACGATGTGGATGTAGTGACTGGCCAGGACTCCAGACAGGATCACCAGGGAAGGATTCATAGTGTGGAGGATGTTCACAACCCCAAGTCCCAAAGCAGTTCCAGCTGCAGGAGGGTAAAAGCAGAGACATTTCCAGGAAACTTTACATCAAACTCCAGGAAGTGCTACATTTAAAAAGCTGTTTGTGAAGGCCAGGTGAGATAGCCCCCAACTTTAGTCCTCAAGAGACAGGTAGGTAGATCTCTTTTGTTGTTGTTTGTTTGTTTGTTTTTTGGTTTTTGTTTTTGTTTTTTTGAGACAGGGTTTCTCTGTATAGCTCTGGCTGTCCTGGAACTCACTCTGTAGACCAGGCTGGCCTCAAACTCAGAAATCCGCCTGCCTCTGCCTCCCAAGTGCTGGGGTTAAAGGCGTGCGCCACCACTGCCCAGCTTGAGACAGACTCTTACTGTGTGATCCAGGTAGGCCTCCAATTCAGCGTTCCTCGTCTTGCCTATAAGGTCTTAGCTGGCTTTTTGCTTTGCTTTGAGACAGGAGTCTTATGACAGGGCTCAGAATTACTGGAATTCTGCCTCAGCCTCCTGAGAAGCCTGTGTGAGAGAGAGTGTCCTGTGTGAGAGAGTGTCCTGTGTGAGAGAGAGTGTCCTGTGTGAGAGAGAGTGTCCTGTGTGAGAGAGAGTGTCCTGTGTGAGAGAGAGTGTCCTGTGTGAGAGAGTGTCCTGTGTGAGAGAGAGTGTCCTGTGTGTGAGTGTCCTGTGTGAGAATGTCCTGTGTGAGAATGTCCTGTGTGAGAGTGTCCTGTGTGAGAGAGAGTGTCCTGTGTGAGACTGTCCTGTGTGAGAGAGAGTGTCCTGTGTGAGAGAGAGTGTCCTGTGTGAGTGTCCTCTGTGAGAGAGAGTGTCCTGTGTGAGAGTGAGTGTCCTGTGTGAAAGAGAGTGTCCTGTGTGAGAGTGTCCTGTGTGAGAGAGAGTGTCCTGTGTGAGTGTCCTGTGTGAGAGTGTCCTGTGAGAGTGTCCTGTGTGAGAGTGTTCTGTGTGAGAGTGTTCTGTGTGAGAGAGTCCTGTGAGAGTGTCCTGTGTGAGAGAGAGTATCCTGTGTGAGAGTGTCCTGACTTATTCTCCTGCTGGAGACAGTTCTCATTCCGTAGCCTAGCCTGGTCTTGAACTCACCTAATCACGCAAGCTGCTACCTAGATTTCTAGAGCTGATGTTCTGTCTTCGCTAGGCCTCTCAGCTACCATATCTTTCTTTCCCATTTCTTTCTCGGTGTCAGCACAGGCAACAAAGGACACCCCATCCAAGAGAAAAGGGGAATGGGAGTCTAGCTTAGTGGCAGTGGCGGAGTGCTTCCCAGATTGCACAAGGCTCTGCGTTTATTCTGAGCACTGCGAAAATAAACAAAACTTTGTATACACCGTAAGGTATGACCTTAATTATGTGACCTTATGAGAAGCTAGAAGGACATCCTAACAGTTGGCGACTGAGTGGGAAAACTCGGTAGTTTTCTTCCTCCTGTCCTATGTTTCTCTAAATGCTATCTGTAAACTCGTACTATTTTATTATAAAACAAGGATTACAACACATTTACAGGCAGTGCTTGTAAGCATCAACACTTCCCCACTCGGCGGCAGGAAAAGTGTCTGCGCCTGAGGGAAACTGAGGCTCTCCAGCAGCCCTGGGCATCTGGGACCGCAGGCTCACCTGTTCGTAAGATGCTCTGGGCCTTCACGTTGCCCAGCTTGGCAGCCTGGATGAGATGGAGGGCACCCACAGCTTCGTCTTTTGGTACTGACATCCCTTCCACCAAGAGCAGGTCCTCTGAGCAAACAGGAAGAACGGTCAGGAATGAGCAGCCCCGAGGGGCCTGAGCAGCCCTGAGGGGCCTCGGCCACACACCTGTGCCCACTGGCAGCAGCTCGAAGCATCGAGGCCTCCTCACAGTGACAGAGCCATTTGTCATGTGACGATACCCGCGCATTGCCCAAGCCTCTGCTGCCCTCTTGCCAGCACTTCTGATCTTAGCTACGTGGAAGCTGAGGACAGCTCCCTACCTGCTCTTGTTATGCGCCCCCCTCTCACCCCATCTTCCTGCTCTGCCCCAGCTCTGAGGTGGTCTACCACAGTAAGGCTCAAGGCTAGGGTGACAGCCTGGCCAGCTCCCACTCACATCTGTCCCAGCAGTCACTGCTAGCTGCACAGGCCTGCCCATTCTGTAAGGTTTTCTTTTCTACAAGACTGGGATAGTAAAAACTAGAATTATTTAAGGAATTAGATAGTGGACATGGATTATGTACAAAGCTGGCACTACTAAGTGCTAAATAAACAGTAGAGGCAGGGGTCTCTAATGGAACCTAGAAGTCACCAGTCCCTGCAAACCCCAGGGACCCTCCTGCTGGGATTGCAGATGTGCACCAACTACCGGGTGTGGTACTTAACAAAGCCCTCATGCTTAAGAGGCAAGCACTTTACAGACTGAGCCATCTCCCCAGTCCCAACGGTGGACACTACTGTCTCTTTCCTGGAAGAACTCCTTTGCCATCTCGCTTCTTTCCTAATTCACACACTCCCTGAAGCTCAGCCCCAGGGTGATGCCCGACACTCCCTCCTTTCCCTGTATGGAGGGCAGGGAGGGAACTCTAGTGTCCCCTGCACGGGTCTGCACTGCCTTGACCACTGCTCTCCGTGCATGTGGCACACTGAGACAGAAGGTGTTCACTGTTTATTTCTTCACTAAGATGGACGGACACGGAGTCTGGGTTGTGTGCACACTGATGGCTGACAAATAATACTGAAAGAACTTCTCTGCTGTCGTGGGTGGTAGGCCCCGTGCACCTCCCCCAGGCAAGGACAAGTTTAAATCTGGATCAGGGCCAAAGATGCCCTAAGCATCAGAATGAGGGAAATGAAGAGTTCAAAACCATGGCTTCTATGTCAGCTCTCCGAAATTTCTACTCCCGTGTCCTTGTCTGCCATTCGGTTAGTGACTTCCATAGGTGACAGATACCAACCATCATGGAGTTTCTTTGCTTCCCTCTGCAAGGCCATTCCAGAGGCGTACGCTTCGATGCACCCATGGCTTCCACAGGAGCAGTCAGGACCGTCCAGGGACACCACGAGATGGCCGAGCTCCGCCGCGCAGAAGGAGCTGCCGTGGATCAGTTCGTGCTGGTGGATGATCCCCCCACCGATCCCTGCGGGGAGATGAGGCACTGAGGGCACAGCACCACTGAAACAGGACCCCAGGCTGCGGCAGTGCCATCTGCTCAGGAAGTGCCCGCTTCTCTAGATGGCTGAGGCTCACTGCGCACTGAACCTGTATTGATGCCACTCGGGAAGGCAGTGTTTGAAGCACATCTTCTGAGGTCTCGCTTCCCATCAGCTGGTTCACTAGGACTTCAAGTGGCACACTTGGTGTTGGCAGACAGACGGTCCTTCACACACACACACACACACACACACACTGCCTGCTCTATGCACTGGAGGGAGATGTCCCCAGCTAGCAGACTGGTACAGTGGGACAGAAGCTAGCAGGGATCACGCCACTCCAGACAGTGCCGTGGGAAGCTTCCCCAGGTCCTGGGAGACTGTGGCCCTTACTTGGGACTTGGATGTCACACCCTTTGGTGGCTCCACTCACTCTGCCTCCCCGCCCCCTCCCTCCAGCTTCTTAGGACCACCTGCACAAGACAAGTGCAGGCTCTGCTTCAAGGAAGGCCAGGTAAGACAACCTGTCTAATTGTGTTATAGTGCCTGATTCCGGAAGCCCAGAACATGGACTATGACCCTGGGGCCATGTCTGAAATTCTATCATTCTAAACAAAGACAAGCAGCTGTCTTACGTGGAGTACGAATGCATTAACCCTCTCATTAAGGAGTTAAAGGGCATTTTACCTTAGAAACTCCCATTGTTAAGAGCCATCTATTATTTTTAACTTTCAATTTTATGTGTATGAGAGTTTTTCTGTATGTATCTAAGAACAACATGTGCCTGGTTAGAGGCTAGAAGAGTGTACTGGATGCCCTGGGACTGGAGTTACAGATGCTCAGGAGCCACTGAAGGACGATGGAATAATACAAAATGGCAGAGCTATGTAGCCTGGCTGACCTGGCAATCCTCCTGCCTCTGCTTCTCTAGTGCTGGGATTCAGGCATGAGCCACCATGCCTGGCCAAATTCTTTTTTCTTTCTCTTCTTGGTGACACTGGGGGTGGAGCTCAGGGCTTCACATGTGGTGGGCACAAGCTCCTACCATTGACCTATCTGCTTGGAAAAGGGCTGTGTGGACGTGACCTGTGGTGGTCCATCACCTCCACGGTCTAGTGTAGGGCAGGTGAAGGCTAAGGCACAGCTGTCAGTGCCTCACTGAGAGCTGGTCCAGTTCTGGTACACCCTGAAGAACCTCTTCTTCCCACCTCACCTGTCCCCGTGATGAGCGTCACGAAGTTCTCCTGTCCTTTTCCTTGGCCGAACTTCCTCTCTGCCATGGCGGCACAGTTGCCGTCATTGTCCACCCACACGGGGAGATGCAGGGTGTCGGAGAGGGGTGTCCTGAGGTCCACGGAGTTCCATTCCTGGATCAGCTTGGTTGAATGCAGCACAACTCCTTCCTGGGGATTCACGCGGCCACCTGTGGAGATGCCTGAGCTCCACCCCAGACAGGAAAACAGTTTTGATTACCCATTTTAGGAACACCTGCCAACATACATGAATTCATCCATCTTGAACGTTACCAAGAACTGCAAGGAATCAGACAGTTCTGAGTGAAATCCACAGTGCCCGAGGACCCACAGACCATCCCAGCTTCTCCCCAATGCTCGTTGCCATCTGAGGCATGCGTGGGGTCCACAGAGAACATGGAACCCAGCCACAGGCAGACTCTGGCCCGAGGTTTCCTGGATCTGTAGTTTAAAGTCTCACCTACTCCCAGAATTCTGCAATTGAGTTTCACAGCTTCCGCGGCAGCTTCCACACACATCTGCAGGATTAAACTAATCCTTTCTTCATAGGTTTTAGGGTTGAACTGAGTGTACTTCTTAACGATTTCACCCTAGAAGAGCGAGAGAGAAGAGACAAAACGCAGGTCTGTCTTGGTGGCCGAGCTAAGGAGCATACTCCTGTGAATATTAGCCTTTCTGGTGACAATCAACCCTTGAGGAGAAGGTGCTGAGACAGAAGTGACTGCGTGTGGAGGGCCTTTCCCTGAGATGAGCCTAAGTAATTTCCTGGGAACCCATCTCAATACAAGGCTGCTGAGACAATGGCTGCTCCATAGCCATTGGGGAAGACTCTCTTAGGCTTCTGGTCGATGGCAGGCAATCTACACCTAGTTCATTAAAAGGTCCTAAGTCCTCTTTCCAGGTTGATACAATTATCAAATTTTACTACTGAGGCAATAAATAGTTACCCTAATGTTTGCACTTAGTCATCTACTGGAGGCCATTAACGGTATGCATACACAACTCGGGACAAATTTCCCTGTGGACTGGCACATGGCCACGTCTTACAGAGTTTCGTCCTGATTTAACACAAAGCAGAGACAGCCCCTCTTAACTAGTCCTGGTGTTCCAGGGCTTTGGTTTGGTTTTTGTTTTTTTGTTTTTTTCACCTCAATAATGTATGATAATTTTATGAAACTGTAAGATCCAATTGAAATGTTGACCATAATTATGTTAAATCTATAAGCCAATCTGTGAGATACTGACATTTAGAAAATACTCAGCCTTTTCAGCAAGGATGCTTTCTCAGGCCTTTGGCACAATTTCAGAATTTTATTTATGTAAGTCACAGTTTTATGGTTTTGATTATTCTTAGGAATCTGGGTTGTTCCCGAATTGGTAGACTTTTCCCTTCATGTTCTTTTGTATTAATGGATTTTTACATATCAAATGCAAGAATTAAAGCTGTTTATCATTAAAATTAAATCTACGCCAGGCGTGGTGGCGCACGCCTTTAATCCCAGCACTCAGGAGGCAGTGGCAGGCAGATTTCTGAGTTCGAGGCCAGCCTGGTCTACAAAATGAGTTCCTGGACAGCCAGGGCTACACAGAGAAACCTTGTCTTGGAATAAAAAAAAAAAAAAAAAAAAAAAAAGAAGGAAAAAAAACTCTACAGGAGTGCTTCCCAGCCTTTATTATGCTAGAGAGGTGGCTTAGCATAACTATAGTGTCCCCAGCATCAAACTAAGGAGTCTACCAGTGGTAGACACCTGGAGTCTTACAACACCTGAGTGATATTAATGTTTGACAGATACATTAGTCATTGACGGACATTCACATAAAGGGTCCCAAGATCCTTGTCACAAATTCATTTAAATCATTATCCAGAAAATTTCTGATACATATTAATCATAATATCCAGCCATTTACTGGATCCCCCTAACTCTACAATCCAGTTCATTTCTTCACATGACTCATAAATAATATTGTTTGCTATGTATAATCTCCAATTTTGCTTCCCTTGCTTTATTCCTTACAGGACAGAAGCCACTCTTTATTTCAATTGAAATTTCGCCTCTAAAAAAGGTCACTTATATTTGATATGTAAAAGTCCATTAATACAAAAGACTATGAAGGGACAAGGCTAACAATTCAGAACAACCCAGAGTCCTAAGAATAAGCAAAACCACACTGTTGGTCACTAATAAAAACCCTATGTTAGGAGAATAATTTATTACTTTTTCTTAAAGTATAGGAAGGTTTCTTTTGCTTCTCTTGAGATAGCCATGGTATGTTCCGCTTTGCTTTTCATTAATTGACTTAATATTATTAAATTTCTAATGATTTATGTTTAAATTCTTTGCTATTTCTCAAGGGTTGTTGATATTTTACATGTCTATGATAGTGCAAATAGATTTTCCTGGGAGGTTTGCTTCTCATTAAGTCAGTAAGAGATCACCGTAACACAGTCTGCTGTTTTCATGACGGGGCTCTCAGGCTGCCAGAGCCCGGCCCTTTGTGGTACAAGATCAGGCTATGAAACCATGAACCGGAGACCTGTCTAGCTGACCACTCCCTGGAAGCAGCATGTTTCTTCAGCTGTGGGGATTCCCAGCCAGGTGGGCAAGTGCTCACTGGACTTCACATCAAGGTGTCTTCAACTCAGTCCTGCAGTGGCAAAGCCCTCTCTTAAAGGGGCCTCCCCACTGCCAACTCAAGATTGACTGCTTTGGGTTCCCTAACAGTTTACTTCTTCAAAATGTTTATCTTGTGTTTTTGGTTTTTTTGATACAAGGTCTCACACTGTGGCCCAGGCTGCCCTCAACCTTTCGGGAATCCTGCTGCCTCAGCTTCCTAAGTCCTGGGATTATAGGCATTGGCTACCTCACCAGCTTGAAATGTTACCAATTGGTAGACTGCACGAAATGCACAAGATGCACGTTGTGAGGGGTCTGACAGCACCATGGGCAAATGCCGGCACATGCCAGTGCGCTTCCTCCTTCTGCCTTCCACGCACACATTTTAAGGATCAGCCACTCAGGAGAGATGAAAAGTTGAGTGTCGTGCAGTGAGCTTACCTTCATGCTAACTATTGCCACCCTCAGGTTTGTCCCGCCAAGATCAACAGCCAAGGCACTCAGAGTTTCCAGGATGTGGTCAATGTCTTGAGAGATGTTCTCCTTTACAGGGGGGAAGCAGAATTTCTTCTGTAGTGGCTCTTGAAGGTCAATGGATTTGAGAAACTTTAAAATCCTTGGAACAGCATTCCCATCCCCATATATCTTTGAGCTGCAATATCCAAAGAAGTCAGTTCAGTGGAATGGTTTTGTCACTCAGGCGATACCAAGGTCATTGAAATCGCAGTTTTCAGGGAGAAATAATTTGCTCTTTTAAAATAACCCCTCTGGGCTGGGGAACTACCTAGTGGTATAGCACTTCCCTGGCAGGCCCCAAGTTCAGTCTGTTGCATCACAAAGCAATAAAACAATATCCCCACAATGTGTGTGTGTGTGTGTGTGTTTTAAAATGTGATACATATGATAAGTCACTCCATGAACTTATTTTCTGTCAATTAAAACATAAACTAGAGCTGGCATGGTGACACACACCTTTAATTCCAGCACTTGGGTGGTAGAGGCAGAAGGCCTCTCAGAGTCTGAGGCCAGCCTAGCTTCTTACATAGTAAGTTCTAGGACAGCCAGTGCTGCATAAGAGAGAGACCCTGTCTCAAAACACAAAGATAAAAAGAAAACAAGTCTGCAAATCCTAACAACACAGAGCTAAATCCAGAAACAGCTGGGCCTTTGACAACATTGTAATTTAGTACCTGAATTTGGGGCTTTCTGCCTTGATTTGGGTTTTTGCTATTTTAGAAGTTTTAATCTTTACATTTCTGAGAAATTACCATATTGAAATAAAAAGGAGGGCAGCCAAAATGAAAGGAAATCAGATACATTATTTTCTAGTATGTAGTCAAATTGTACCAGCGAAACCCACTGTAGGGTAGTACTATTGTAATTAGCAGAGTCAAATTGTAAAAGTTCTCCACTGGAACCTGAGCAGAGACCTGGAGCTGGACATCTGTCTTTCCAGCTGCTAGGGTGTGCTAACGAAGAAGGAAAGGTCTGTTAAGATGGTTAAACGGTGATGGACCATAGCTTCAGTTGGTGCCTGGGGCAGTTCCCCCTTTAATTACTCCAAAATGAAAGGCTCTGTACTCACCAAGGGTACTGTTTGCCGAACTGGAGGTGTAGTGCTTGCAATATTTTATCTTGGGTGTCAGCATCCCTGACATGAAGAACATTCTCCCCTAAATAAAAACAGGGACATTACAGTGACTTGTAGTTTGACTGTCCAGAGAAAGACCAACAGCAGAGTGCTGTGTTCACACCAACAGCAGAGTGCTGTGTTCACACCAACAGCAGAGTGCTGTGTTCACACAAACAGCAGAGTGCTGTGTTCACACAAACAGTAGTGTGCCGGATTCGACTCACTCGTAAACCCAGCAGATAACAAAACACTCTTGGTAAGACTGCCCTGCAGCGGACAAGATCTTTATCCTCAAAGAAAACAAACCACAGCTTTGTTCATTTAATGAGATCAGATAGATCAATGTGTGTTTGATTTTGGCTTAGAGACAAGGTCTTACTATGTAGACCTGGCTGGCTTCTAACTTGTGGCTCTCCCATGTTTCTCCCTATGCGCTAAGATCATAGGCTTGTTTTGTTGTTTTGGGGTTTGGGTTTGTTTTGTTTTTTGGAAGTCTTGCTCTACAGCCTAGGTTGGCCTCAAACTTAGGACCTTCCTATCTCAGATTCGTGAGATAACACGCACCACCATGTCCGGTTAGGGTGAGTTAATCCAACACTGGCAAACTGTTCGCCTAGATATCTCCCAAGTCTATTCTCAACTAGCCAGACTAGCCAGTCAGTCAGTCAGTCAGTCAGTCAGTCAGTCAGTCAGTCAGTCGGCAGTCAGGGCTGGCCAGTCAGCTGGAAGGCAGGCACTTTCTCTCTCTCCATCTCTCAGCCATGAGAGAGTAAACATCACAGCCAGGTTTTCAACAGGAGGGGTAGAAGAGGAGTGGCTGGAGAGAAACAAGGGGCCGAAGAAGAGCGTGGTTTTGTTTTCCAAAACAGGAGAGCCTAAGCACGTTCAAATGGTTAAGTTAAGCACACATGGAAGAGAAAGGTTAACTGATGGGCAGGTAGGCCCCGTGAGAGGTAGGAGGGGTAGGGATTTTGAGTGTAGTTAAGAAGCTGAGCAGAAGATATGCAGGAAACACATTTGTCTCTGAGACCCTGGCCCCACTGAGAGCAGATTAGAAGGCAAGGGGACTCGATGGGGCACGTACATGTAGTACATGTATGTAAGTACGCTGACAGGAACTACAAAGACCACGCTGTCAAACCCACCTCCAGGGTGCTGGGACTGCAGGTGTGTGCGACCAGGTCGGAACCACCATACCCAGCTCCCTTCACCTCTTAGTTGGTCTCACAGCTGCCCTCAGCACCATGTCCTGGAAACTGCTTCCTTCTGGACTCTAATGATATACCACAGTCTCCTGGTTTTCCTATGACATCACTGGCAGTTTCTTTTTGGTTTTCTTTCTGTCCTTGTATGTCACTAAATGTTGAAGAGTTTCAAGGTTGGTCTGGGCTGCATTTTCTGCCCTATTAAGACATTCTTAATGGGTAATGTCATTGGTTCCTTGGTTTTAAATAGCATCTATAGCATAGGGTCATTATCCTTAATACACTTTTTTATCCTGATGGAAGTTTTATCTAGGAATCTGTGTTCTCCCGAAGAACTATTCTTCAGCTTCCCTTGCAGCTAGATGCACCTGTGATGACTAGGTTCTGATGGATGTGGGAGGAAATATTTACAACTTTTAAGGCAATTGCCCCTTCCTTTCCTTCCTCCAAATGGATAAATATAGACGAAACAAAAAAGGCTAAAATACCCACTAAGAACATAGGCTGATTCTGGTTGTGGAGCTGCCACACTGGGAGGGAAAAAATCCAACTTCCTGCTGTAGGGGGTCTCTGTCTCAGCAAGTGAACGGATTTCTACTACATCAGCTTTAACCACCAGTTCTCAGTTTTATCTCCAACTCTAGATGGCCCTAGTACAGCCTAGGCCCTTGTCTTCTCTGCTTCGATGATCTAATTGGCATCAAGTGACGATGGCCACAAGGAAACCCTTAATTCTGCTCCTTCCCCATCTGTGCCTTCCCCAGTGTCCCCATGTCATGGAAGTACACCCCACTCTCAGTACAAACACAAGTGTGGCCCTTTATCCTCTCCTCCCTCTGCAGTTCACATGCACCAGTGAGCCCAGTAACAAACCCAAATCTAACTCTTCTGTCTTTAACACACCACTGTGTTAGTGTGGGTTACTCTTGCTGTGAGGGAAGGGTTTGTCTTGCTTATGCTTCCACATCACTATCCATCATCAAAGAAAGTCAGGACAGGGACTCAAACAGGGCAGGAACCTGGAGGCAGGAGCTGATGCAGAGGCCATGAAGGGGTGCTGCTAACTGGCTTTCTCATCATGGCTTGCTCAGCCTTTCTTATGGAATCCAGGACCAAGAGCCCAGGGATGGGCCTCCCCTATCAATCTCTAATTAAGAAAATGCTCTGCAGGCCAGCCTGATCTGATGGAGACATTTTCTTAGTTGAGAAAACTAAGAAATTAAGAAAATTTCTTACTTCTCTCATGACTTTAGTGTGTACCAACGCTGACATAAAACTCTCCAGCACAGTTACTCAGCCTAAGCCGCTGTCGCTGTTCCTCTGCGCAGAGGACACGAAACTGTCCCCTTCCTCCACATCACACCTACCTACCTTCCCCATAAGCTCCTGGAGCAATTTTTCCAAATGCAAGTCATACGGTGTCATCCCCTCCCTTAAACGGCTTCCCATATACTTGCAAGTTCTGATTGGTTGGATTTGTTTTATTTTATTACTTATTTATTTGGTTAGTTTGGTCAATGTAACTTAAGCTGACATTTACCTGGGTAGAGGTGGCCTCAGCTGAGGATCTGCCTTTATAGATTAACCTATGGGCAAGTCTGGGGAACATTTTCTTGATTGATGATTGATGTGGAAGGGCCCAGCCCACTGTGGGTGGTGCCATCCTTGGGCAAGTGGTCCGGTGTGTGTGTGTGTGTGTGTGTGTGTGTGTGTGTGTGCAAACTGATCAATCCATAAGGAGCAAGCCAGTCGGTAGTTTGCCTCCACAGCCTCTGCTTCAGTTCTTGCCTCCAGATCGCTTGATGATGAACTATAAGCTGTAAGAGGAAATGAACCCTTCCCTTCCCAAGTGTTTGCCACAGCAAAAGAAAACGAACTAGGACATCAATATTTTAGCTCATAAAAGTCTGTCTCGGTTGTGTATGGTGGTGCATGCCTTTAATTGCAGCACTTGGGAGACAGAAGCAAGTGGGTTACTGAATCTGAGGCCAGGCTGGTCTACTTAGCAAGTTCCTAAAAGCCAGGGCTACATAAAGAGACCTAGAGGGAGAAAGAGGGTCTCTCCATGTAGTGTTGGCTGTCCTGGAGCTTGCTATATAGCCTAGGCTGGTCTCAGCTCATGGAGATCCTCCTGCCTCTACCTCCTGAGTGCTGGCATTAAAGGTGTGCACCGCCACACCCAGCTCTTGTTTATAGTCAGGCTGACCATTCTGTTTCCTCAATAACAGGACCGTTCTCGCCTTTCACGCTTGACCTGGGCTGTTCGTCTGCTTCAGTCAGATTCCCATTTAAACTGACCACAGCTTAAAGTGTCAACTTTCAAAGAGGCCTTCCTTTAATGTAGCCCATCCCATTACCTCGCATTACAGTCCACATGGTACCTAGAAATCCTAGTAGTTTCCTTTTGGGCTGTGTATTTATCTTCCCTTCACCACTAAAATGTCAGTTATATAAGACCTCAGCACTTGGCAGTTCCTACAAACTATCATGAAGTTCTGTTGGGTCTGCTCATCTTTCTGAGTTCTGATTCAGAAAGCCATCATGTTCCCTTTTCCGTCTTTTCTGTTTCTTCCCTCCTTTCTTTGGGATGCTAACAGAGCCACAGCACACTTTTTTCCCCTGGTAATTTGGGCTTCCTTACTCCCTTACTTCTAAAGCATTCCTCCCACCTCGAGGCTCTGAGTGATCTTTCGTTTTCTTCCTCAAGGCACGAGATCACATAGCACGGGCTGGCCCTGAGCTTGCTATATAGCCAAGGACAGCCTTGAACTTCTGACCCTTCTGCCTTTATGTCCCTAGTGCTAGGATTTCAGATGTGCACCATCATGCCTCAGTGCTGGGGACTGAGGGCGGGGCTTCAGGCATTCTGGGTAAGCACCAGGCATGCTGGGTAAGCACCACCAGCTGCCCTATGTCCTGAGCTCCTTAGTTTGGCACTGCCATATCCCAGGGCTGCACACATGGTAAGTGTTTACTCCATTTTTAAACAACAAATCTGAAAGAATTTCCATCTTGGGCTTCTATTTTCCCTAGAAAACAGGAAGCAAAGTAATGATGCAAAGATGAAAGAAACAGAGCAGCGAAGAGAGGGGTGGGAGGAAGGGCTGCTGGGCTGTGGCGGCCGGGTTGGGGCTAATCTCCATTAATAACATGCGTTTTCCCATTGACTACAGACGCACACTTGCATGCACCCAGCATTTAGAACTTGACTAATACTAATAGTGTGCACAGCTCAGTTGGTATGTGCATTAACAATCCCACTTACACTTTCATTATGCAGGACTGACATACTCTAAGGACTGACTGAAGCACACCATGCAAGCTCAGAAGACAGACTAGCAAACACGCAAGACACAGTCACCCAGTCTGTTGTAAGTAAGGCTAACATCCATAATTAAGGGCCATTTAGCTCAGGCCAGGCATGGTGGAGCACACCTTTACCAGCCTGGTCTACAGAGCAAGTCCAGGACAGCCAGGGCTATTACACAGAGAAACCCTGTCTCAAAAACAAACAAACTAACTAACCACTTAGCTCTAATTCATTTTACAAAGCAATAAAAATGCTAGTAGATCTATAAAAGTGGTGATCATGTGCGTTACTGTGGATATTATGCTACAACTTGTCATTCACAAAAGCATGTGGCCAGACGTACCTACAGACCTTAACATCCTATGACAGACGCCTGCTCACCCATGCTCCCTGATGCTCTAGTCACAACAGGTAGGACATGGACACAACCTACAAGTCCTCTGACTGATGAATGGATAAATCATGAAATGTGCAGGGAGACAGAAGGGACTGGAAAACACCAAATGAGGTAACTCACACGTAAAGGCAGAAACGCTGTGTGCTCTCTGATTTGCGGATTTACTGTATAACTTGGAATAAGCACAGAAGCCAGGAAAGTAGAAAGGGCCTAGGGGAGAGGGAGGTGGTATGACCCAGGTTCTGTGGGGGGGGAAAGGGAGATGGGGGGGGCTTTAGAGGTCTGGAGGGAAAGTAATACAGAGGGAGAGGGAAGAAGCAGAGATAAATAACATCAAGGATGTTTGGGGAAACCCCAGGAAAATGCATAATTGTATGAGATTACTTTAAGTAGAATTATGGCACATGAGGTGATAATAATGTTGTCTGCCTCCCCCCACCCCTACACACACACACACACACACACACACACACACACACACACACACACAAAGGGCACAGACTATCTAACCAAACCCCCAGTGCCAAGAATGGGTAACCAGATTAAGAGCACTGGCTGCTTTCCCAAAGGTCCTGAGTTCAACTCCCAGCAACCACATGGTGGCTCACAACCATCTGTAATGGGATCCGATGCCCTCTTCTGATGTGTCTGAAGACAGCGATAGCGTATGTGTACTCACATGCATAAAATCAATCAATCAATCTTAAAAAGGGGGAGGGACCTTCCTTTGAATTGTTGGTCAGGGGCTTCAAAGGATCCCTAAACAATATAGGCCATTGCCATTGTCCCTGGTTGTGTTCTAGAGCTGGAACGCAGCACACAGGACACTGGACTTGGCGTGAGCTGGAGCTGACCTAGGAGCCCCTCCCTGAGGACCAGTTCTCAAAGTATCAGAAGGTGCCGTGCAAGCGGCCAAGGGAGAAAAGCAGTCAGCAGTCCTACCCGGCTGTGAGGCCCACAGACCACAGTGACTGCCTGGCAAGTTATCCCAGGGGTGCAATAGTGGCATTTTTCTTGGGGTAACCAGAAGTTGTGCAACTGGACTTCAGGCCACTCACCAGGATGGATTCATAGCTAGCCAGTACTAGCTATGTCCGTAAACTAAGTCAGCTAGCTGTAGCTGGAGAGGTCACAGAACCTACGGGAGAACTTACTACCACCATTTTCCCTAACCAGTATAACTTCTAGCTACACTCTCAGTGATTACCCTTACACCCACAGAAACGTGCAGCTCTCACCCCTCGTTAAAGAACCTCCTCTTTCCATTCATCTATTACAGAGATTCATACCTGCTCCACATGCAGGGACTGAAGTACATCTCTAAAACAACCCTACACTCAAGGCTCAGGGAAAAATCACAGTCATGGGTGTAGAAAGATTTGAAGAGGCAGAGGACCAGGACCCCTACTTTTAAACAGTGTCTTCTAGACTTGGCAGGGAAGTAGCACCCACGGAATCTCAACAATATGGCTGCCTAAACATGACCAGCTGACACAACAGTGTGGATGGGGACTACTCAAGGCCTCACCCCAAACGGGAGACACACAAGCCATCAGTGCTTAGTGAGGGGATGAGCAGGTCCCCTGCAGATTATCCTAGCCCAAGTGGTCCACCCCAAACACATGTGCAACAAGCAACAGAAATGGATTCAGTAGGGGTGTGTGTGTGTGTGTGTGTGTAGCAATAAGAAGTCATGCATTTGAGAAGGAGTTGGGGGAAACAGGAGTTGGAGAGGGAGGAGGAGTAGACATGTGTAAATGTAAATACATTACTCACATATGAAGTTCTCAAAAAAATGAAAAACAAAACAAAACAAAAAAACCCAGTAAACATAAAGAATGTGGCCAGTGTCGGCCCATCCCAGAGAGAGCAAAGCTGGTCGGCTAAGATACAGGCAAAGGTAGGTACCGGTTTCTCTTCCTATCTGCCTTGTGCCCAGGTTGATCACGGGTGTTCCGAAAGCGCCAACCTCTCGCACGCCGCAGCTGCTATTCCCAATCATGCAGCCAGCGTGGGCGACCAGCTGTATGAACTGGTCAAACGGGACGTGCTTGACTGCACGGAAATTGGGGTGATGCTCGATGCCCTTCTTCCGCATCACTCGAACCATCTCCTTGCTGCCTGTGAAGTGATCACATCGCATGATGAAACACAACCGTTTAATCAACGAGACAAAGACGTACTTCTTAGTGATGAGTGCAGCCCTAATCCTCCTACCAGTTACTAGGAAAGTAGTCACGTGGCCATTCATCTTCCCCTGTCTTGTGCTGGGATTTTCATGAGCAGCTCTCTGCATCTCATCCAAGAGCTGATACAGTAGCAGGTGGGGGTTTCAATTAGAACTTAGCAAGTAAGCATATTTTGTTAATACCTCTGTATAAACTTTCCGCACAATTAAGAGGCTAAAACAAGCCAGCAGTTTCTAAGCAGGCAGGGCATAGGCTCCATACAGAAGCTGGTTAGAGTGGCTTTGCCTGACTTTGCTCACATTTTCCCAGACCCCCACCTTGGTCAACTAAACTCCAAGGCAATATGGATAGGGTCCAGTACCACAACTGGTATTTTTTTATAAAACGCATCACTTTAAAACACTTTAAAGCTATGAGAAAAAAAACAAACAATACTTAATGATCTCCACTCCCTTGTCTTTTTCTTTTTCCACTCTTGTGAGTGACCACACACAATGCCCATTGGTCATCTGACTGGAAGACGAGACACTGACACTAGTGCAATGTTCACCAGTGGATAGAAGCCATCACCCACCAGAAGCTGTGCATGTGTCTCTTCTTCTTTTAAACTCTATGTGGCAAGACAGGCAAATGGGCTCAGGGTCCAATGCCCTGCAAGATGGCAGGCCACTTTCCTAACATACCAACCCCCACCTGCAATTATTGGAGAACATGGCACTCCAGGAGGTCCTGATATTCCAAGGCTCCGCTTTGGTGTCAAGCCTAAGCCACAGGCACTAATCTAGTTCTCCCCCACAACCCACCACGGGCAAACTGCAGGCATGCTTGGGCACTAAGCCAGATACTAACAAAGGTCTCTGTTGCTTCATAGACAGCAGAGGCACGGGTGGGGACCTGACCTAAGTAATTTTCCTTTAAATTGGAATGCTTTTTTCTTTGAGTCAGTGTCCCATGGGCGCCTTCCCCCTCAGCCTCCTAAGTAGCTGTGACTACAGAGTCACACCACACTATCTCAGGGTCCATTTTATTTTTAACAGAAGGAAATTATCTCTAATTCTAAAGTGAACACATTCAGGAAAGTCACTACAACAGAACACATCATTTGGAGCTAAGCGGATAGATTATAATTACTTAGAACTTAAAGGGTCCAAAAGAAACATAAAGGTTTTGAAATACTGTTATATTGCCTGATCAAAACCTGGCTTGAGTCTTGTTTCTTCAAGCACAAAAGATTCTTCTGGGGCTGGAGAGATGGCTCAACAGTTAAGAGCACTGACTACTCTTCCAAAGGTCTTGAGTTCAATTCCCAGCCAACCACATGATGGCTCACAACCATCTGTAATGGGATCTATCTCTCTGACCTCTTCTGGTGTGTCTGAAGGTATCAATGGTATACTCACATGCATAAAATAAATAAATAGATCTTTAAAAAAGGAAAGAAAAGATTCTTCTGGAGTAGAAGGTGATGTCTTAGCATTTCAAAGAAAAGGTCTAACTTGTGTTATGAAAAGAACCCAGAGTTCTGCAGAGAGTAGTGTTCACACCAGTATCTGAAAATCCCTTAGTGTCAGGCCCTGATTTCAC
This sequence comes from Mus musculus, assembly GCF_000001635.26. Taxonomy (NCBI): domain Eukaryota; kingdom Metazoa; phylum Chordata; class Mammalia; order Rodentia; family Muridae; genus Mus; species Mus musculus. Next base: position 44,054,636 of record NC_000070.6, read on the forward strand.
CTCCGTCTTTTATATGTCAGACCCCCATCAACTTGCCTACGATCTCGATTAGCCCCAAAGTTCATGGCTCTCAGGTATGCGATCACGCACAGCAGGCCTGAACATGGACTGGCTGGGGACTCCAGATCCAAACTACCTAAGCTGAGCATCACTCTTTGAAGCATAGCTGACGTAAATAGGAAAGAAAACAATTAATAACAAAGTCATCTTACTGAAGCCAGTGGCATCAATACTTGCCAAAAGACACTCTTCACCCTGACTTCTAAGGTTTACGTCTCACAGGCCTCAGTTTCTTCTCAGTGGACACAGGAGGGAAAAGACTAAATACGAGAGCAAACTGCACCCGGCGAGATCCTTTAAAAAGTATTTATTTCCTACTGTTTCCGCTGGACTTGACAAAAATATCAAACATCTTGATCTACAGCAAGATAGGTGACCTTTGACTAGAACGCATTTCCCAAGAGCCTTTAATAATAAGATCCAAGGAAAGGTGACAGGCAAGAAAAGAGGTGGCAGAGATTAAGGTTTGAAAAGGTAGAGGGTGTAATCTCATCTTCAGGCTCCATTACCTGCATCGATATTTGGAAACAGAACTAGGGTCCTCTTGTTAAACGAGATCAGGGCATCCAGTGTTAGCTCAAACATCTTTATGGAATGCTTAATGTCAGTGGTCACGGGATGCTGCAGGGCAACGATGTAATCCTTACATTTTACATCATCGCCTGTTGAAAGAAAGGAACCACAGTGCTTCGTTAGTCAAGACTCGTGTTGGTGCTGCTGTTCGTTTTTGAGGTGGAGTCTCACTATCTAGTGTGGCTGGCCTGGAACCCATTTTCAAAGGTGAAGAGGGAGCCAGCTTCTCTCATATGGTTAGCAGAAGTGTTACCAGGTAACCTCACTACTGGTACCATAATCGATAGGGAAAGACCAAGTACAGTTCTCCCAACCCACAGTCACGACACGTGGTGCTGTGATGTGAATAAGCTCATTCCTGGCTGGTAAACAGAGGAATGCTGTCAGCCTTCACCATGGTGGCCAAGGTACTGGTAACCGTCCTCACAGTGGAATCCAGGGCACCGATGTCTATGCAGATGATATGCTCCAAAGGATACCAGCTCCTCTCAGAGTCTCTTCACCCCTTCATTATTTTGTCTACCTATACCTTGAAAGCATACAGAAAGCAAGACTCCAATCTCTTCTCAGAGGGCGTTCTTTGAAAGGGAGAGGGTCACCTCACCCTAGGAGTCTGGGAACTAAAGCCAGCGCTCACTAATCAGGTAGTCGGCTACGCTAGCCCTGAGGGCTGGGATGCTAAGGACCTCTACAGTCCCGTGCAAAGGAGCTTTGGACACATGGATGGGGAGGGAGGGAGTAAGCAGACGACTCGGGAAGGACTTCAGCAGTCCCCTCCATGAGAGGTCTCTACTTCTCATAGACCTTCTACTTTGAGTGTAATTTTTAAAACTTTATTTGTTATTATTACTAGTGAGAGGTTGTGGGCATGCTATGGCATGCACAGGGTGACTTTCAGTTAGTTCCCTTCCACCGTTTAGGTCCTAAAAACCAAACTCAGGCTTGGGTCAGGTGTCTTACCAGCTAAGCCATCTCACCACCCTGGACTGTTTGGTTTTGTTTTGACACGGGGTCTCCTGTGTGCAGGCTAGCTTTGCACTCAATAGCCAAAGAGAACCTTGTACTCCTCCCAAGTGCTAGGATTGCAGGCATGTGGCACTGTCCCTGACTAGGTGCTGTTTGTTTGTTTGTTGTCAATTTGTTTTTGAGGCAGGGTCTCACTATGTAGTGGTGGCTGACCTGGAACACATTTCCCTTTCAAAGAAAGTCCTCTTTCTTCTGAGAAAGAAAGCTCAAGCCGCTGAAACAAAACTATCTATTCCTGGCATTGAAGTCTGATATTTACTGTGTGATGTCTGTCACTTTTCAGAGTTTAATCTATCTTTTTGACCTTGCTAATATTTCATTGGGATCATATTAATGTTCAGGTTATAAAGCTGTATGTTGTAAGTGACCCGTTCAACTTATTTTCCTATAAGCACAGTGAAAACAAGAGAAGCCGTTAGCGGAGAAGCCAAACGTGGTATTTGTACAAAATGCATTGTTACCAGATTGACAATTCTGTTCACTGTCTTGTGTTTTCTTCTTCCCTGGTTTAAAAAACAAATCAAGGGGCTGGGTGTCGTGTGCACACTTGTAAGCCCCACACGTGTGAAGATGGGGCAGAAATGCCGCAAGTTCAAGACTAGCCTAGGCCGTGCAGTGAACGCAAGGATAGCCAGAGCTATAGAGCAAAGCTCTGTCTAAAAATAAATAAATATAAAAACTAGAAATCCAGGTTTTGCTCTTTCTATAATGGTCAAATAGGGCTCAAAGTCTGAATTACAATCTTAATGCACTGTTTCTTCATTTAAAAAATTAGCATTCTTTTGTGGGCATGATGTGGGGTGGTGTGCATGTACTGCATACACATGGGGGTCAGAGGTCAATTGTGTGGACTCCGTTCTCTTCCCAGCTTTATATGGGCTGTCAGGACGGCTCTGTCAGGAGGCCACAGCCTTTACCACTGAGCTTGCTCTCTTGCTGGCCAGCAACTCTCACTTTCTAACGGTCACTTTTTACTCTTTTACACTTTGCTGTTTTTCAGTGGTGTATTTTTATAATAGCGCAAAAGCTGATGGCGTCACCAGGGTGGAGTGAGGAATATGTCCTCAAACCCCGTGAGACGGAGAGGAGAGACACATGTGGCCCACCAGCACTATCACCTACCCAAGGAGAGGCGTGTAAGAAGGGATTAGCTTAACCATGAGACAGCCCAACCCTTTCCTGCTTTAGTATGCCTACATTAAGAACAGAGCTAATTTGGGCCTGTCAAGAGGCTCAGTGGAGAAAGTGCCTCTGCTGGCCCTGACGACTGGAGCCTGAGCTCCGGGCCCACAAGGTGAGGGGGCTGACTCCCACAGTGTCCTCTGACCTCTCAGTATACTGTGGCACACACGCACATAGACACACACAAAATAAGCTTAAAAATAGATAAAAGTAACACTTTATTTCTTTGATTATGCAATTACCAATTTCCATTCTTTAACTTCATTATTCAACGGGTCTGTTTCCCATAAAAAGTTCTAAATAGACCATTATTCCTTACCTCCCAACACAGTACTTTCACTGTAGATTTGGTTTTCTGCTTTGTTTTGTTTTCACTGTATAGCACTTGCTGTCCTGGAACTCACTCTGTAGACCAGGCCTGGCCTCGGACTCAGAGACCGTGTGCTGATATTAAAGGTGTGAGCCACCACTGTCCGGCAGGGTTAGCATTCTTACTATTAAGTAACTTTTCAGACTTGAAGGCTTATTTATGAAGACCACAGAAAACAGTACCACACCTGCCACTGTTTAATAACCAACACCCCTTAAACTGCTTGGTATAAGCATGGACCCATATTTAAAACAAAAACGAAAACAACAAAAAACAAACAAAACCCCGCAGGTTTGAATCAGGCATGGTGGCACACACCTTTCATCCTAGGACTTGGAAAGGAAGCAGGGGAAGGAGGATGTCTGTGAGTTCAAGGCTGGCCTAGTTTATATAGCAAATTCCAGGCCAGGTAGGGCTACACAGGAAACCCTGCCTCAAAAACAAAACAAAAACAAAAACAACCAAAGCCTGAAAAACCCAAAACTAAAAAAGCAGGTAGTGTTTGCCCATTATCGCAGCTGCAGCATGTGGGAAGACAAGAAACTCTCAGGGGCCGGTTGCCCAGCCAGTTTGGCCAAATCAGCAGCTGCAGTTTCAGTGAGAGAGTCCATGTTTCAAATCATAAGCAATAGAGAAAAACACTGAGTATAACCTCTGGCCTCCACACACACGTGCACACTTGTGTGAACATATATCACATGCACACACACACAGGGAGAACAACAAGTGTCCATTATAATAAAAAATCAAAGGCAGAAAACGTCAAGGTACCCTAACCTCACATTGGAAAAGAATATATAAGGAACTAGGTTTACATACTTTCTAGCTGGTACAGAAATGACATCATATTATACAATGTTATAGCTTACTCCCAACCTATACGCCTGTGTACACATGTGCACGCCTGTGTACATGTGGAGGTCAGGGGGCAACACTGGCTGTCTTCTTCAACTGTACTCCACCTTCCTCCTGAGACAGTCTCTCCTACCAAATCAGAAGCTTACCAATTAAGCAGGATGGCCAGGACAAGGGTGCAGCACCACAGCTGGCTTTTTTATGTGCGTTCTTAGGGATCCGACTCAGGTCTTCATGCTTGTAAGCCAAACCTCTGACCCAGTGAGCCATCTCCTTGTCCTTTTTCCCATTTGTTGACAAAGTAAGAGCTGTGCCCACGGACAGGTATGGTATCTATCATGTGTGTGCAATCCTAGCACTAAGGAAGTAGATGCAGGAGGGAAAAAAAGATGTTGATGGTGGGGGAGGGCTGGAGAGATGGCACAGCAGTTAAGAGCTCTGACAGCTCTTCCAGATGTCCTGAGTTCAATTCCCAGCAACCACACAGTGGCTCACAACCATCTGTAATGGGATCTGATGCCCATTTCTGGTGTGTCTGAAGATAATGACAGTGTAGTCATATATATTAAAATAATTAATTAATTAAGGAAAGAAAAGAAAAACAAACAGACAAAACCAGCAGAAGGCCATCGGGTTAAGTGTTCATGTCTGCTGACCCGAGTTCAACCCCTAGGTCACACTGTGGAAGAACACACTGACTTAGGGCTGTCCTTAGACTCTATATATGCACATCATGATTTAAACACATACACATGTGCAAATGCACACACAATAATAAAATTAATTTTTAAGAACTACCCGTATGAATATCATTTACTAAAATACTAAAGTATTTAAAATACCTAAGGAGTAAAAGCACTCCATGTACAACATTTTAAAATTCAATCCAGCATGTCTACTTTATAGATAAACTTGGAGGTAAATATACAATGCAAGGCAAGAACTATGCCGCAAAAGTCTTAGCTCTCTGGCTGCTAATAGAATACTGTGTCCATGTGTTTCCAGAGAGATTGAAATATGCCCAATACTTTGTGGCAAAACAACCATTAACCTGAATAAAGTTTGAATACATACCTAGCCACATCCGAATGATGCTCATATAGTCTTTGTTCTTGGCGGAGAGCAGTTTGTCATAGGAAGGGCAGCCTGCCAACAGGATGCGGTCGTGGTCCTCGCACATAGAGATCAGGTGCTGCTCTGCACTTCTAGTGCAGCACACATGGTAGTGAGCCAGTTTTGTTATGGCGTGTCTGATAGAGTCATCAATGGTCCCGCTGACCTCGCCTCCTTCAATGTGAAGGATGCGGATGTTCATCAAGGCAGCAGACGTAGCCAGAGCAAGGGCGTCAAATCGGTCTCCGTGAACAATCATGATGTCGGGCTTCAGGCGATTGAGGACGTCCGGTAGCTTCACGAGCGCTAGGCCTACCGACTCTACCATGGCCGCTTCATCTTCCCCTCTAACAATCGTGTGGAGCCTGGTGTTAATGTCAAAGTCATCTTGCTCAATCATGCGGTATGTGTTTCTAAACAGGAGCAACAAGACGGGACACCGTGTTCTTATATAAGAAGGCAACAATGCTAGCCCTGAAGTGAGATACTTGCTTACTTTTTTCTTGCTAAAACAAGTAATTACTTTGAAGTATAAGCTGTAAATAGTGAGCAAAGACCATAACTGCATTTATTCAGGATTCACATTGTCACATAAAAAGCCAGTGGCTGTCGCTCGGATCAAGAGAAAGCCTTCCCTGGAACGCTCAGCTGTGTGGCTCCGGGGCAGCACCAGGAGGGGGGAATTTTCTTTGAGGGCAGAACAAAGTTTGACTTTTAATAATGGTCAGGCCTTTTACTTTTTTATTACTCATCTGCTTTTTTTTTCCAAGAATCAATTGGCATTTTAATAGGGGGGAAAGTTTCCAAAACACAGGGTTTTTGTTTTGTTTTGTTTTTTAACAATTAATTAATTAATAAAACAAGAAGCAGGGTACCAGGATGCCTGGCATGGCAGTATACTATACATTTCTTTTAACTTTTAAAATGATTTCTTTAGTTAGTATGCAAGAAAACAATGGGGTCATCATGACACTTTACACACAACATCATTATACTGTGTTCTTACGCTCGCTCCCCCCGCCCCCACTCCTTCGTAGTCCCTTCTGCTTTCACATCACACGGAGTCTACGGCCCTCTCCTGTCCCCTCTCTTCGGCCTACTGTCTACTCTCATATCTGTGCATATAACAAATACATACTTATATATTAATTCAAATCTATGTTCTATATGAGAAAGCAAACAGGCCACCTGTCTTTCCAAACCTGGCTTATTTTACTCTATGTAATTCTCGACAGTTCCCTCCATTTTACTGAGTCATAACTTCATTTTTTTTTAAAGATTTATTTATTTATTTATTTATTACATGTAAGTACACTGTAGCTGTCTTCAGACCCTCCAGAAGAGGGAGTCAGATCTCATTACGGATGGTTGTGAGCCCCCATGTGGTTGCTGGGATTTGAACTTCGGACCTTCGGAAGAGCAGTCGGGTGCTCTTACCCACTGAGCCATCTCACCAGCCCATAACTTCATTTTTTATGGCTGGATAAAATGACACTGTGTATCTGAGCCGCATTTCCTTCAGCTATCCCTCTGCTGGTCAGCACCCAGGCTGGCTCCACACCTTGGCTGTTGTGTACCGTGTGTACATGTGTGCTATGATAAGCAGGGGTGGGTATGCACGAGCCTGTAATGTGCTGACCAGATTCCTTTGAGAAGTACAGCGGCAAACATTTCTACTTGCCTTTCTGTGATTGAGTGAGGGCTAGTTTCCCATGTCCCCCCCACCCGTGTGTGTGTGTGTGTGTGTGTGTGTGAGAGAGAGAGAGAGAGAGAGAGAGAGAGAGAGAGAGAGAGAGCGCCCAGGGCCTCCTGCATGCTAAGTAAGTACCAATGCTAAGTAAGTACCAATGCTAAGTAAGTACCACACTATATCGTGAGCTCTAGTTTTATTTTTCATTTTGAGATAAGGTCTCACTAAGATGTCTAAGCAAGCCTGAACTTAACATCCTCCTACGTAAACCTTGAGAGTCGGCGGGGTTATAGGCCTGCAGCACTCCACTCATCCAGTATTTAAAATTACTTTTATAGAGCTTTTAAGGGGTAACTGGGAGAAATACGCTCATACGAGCTCTTCTGACACTCCTACAAACTGCACTTGTTTTTCTAGTTTGAGTTGAATATTTACTCCTAATATCTCCTAGTGATGACAGCACTACAGGCCGTAAACTTACTTCTTATGAAGGGAGAAAGTGACCCACAGAGCATCCCCTCAGCTCTGTAGTCTGTTATGTGTGTTATGACTTATCCATAGGTCAGTTTCCACACTAGCACTAGGTTCCGTGCTGGCAGGGGCTTCATTCGCTTCATTTACTCTCACATTCAACTCTGGAAAATGTTTTTAGATTTGCTAATTTTCTTTCACGTGTGTGAGTCTTCTGCCTGAGTCTGGGTTCTCTCCAAGGGCGACAAGCGCTCCTAACTGCTGAGTCATGGCGCCAGCCCCCCATTCAAGTCCTAGAGAGTGTAAGAACGCCAACTGAAAACAACCCTGAGAGGAAGTCCTTATAATTCCACTGTAAATCAAAAATGTCACAAACTGAAACTGCATTCAGGCACTTTTAGAAGTCCACACCTGCCTGCTATCACAGCGTTTGGAAAGCAGAGGCAGGAGGCCTGCTGTGAGCTCGGACAGGCCTGGTCCACACCAGCTTTAAGCCAGGCTTGCTACATAATGAGCATCTCAAGACAAACAGACACAGCAAAAAGAAACTGCAGTCTATACGCCTATTCTACCAGACACCGCGGTAGAATGGTCAGAATGGCAGAATGGTCAGGTGAGCTGGGTGTGCCTCAGCACCCTGAGTTCTTACTGCATACTTCTAGCCCAGGAAAAATCCAAATTCAATCTCTAACGCACAGTGTCTACTGAATTCCTATCCCTTCAGCTTACTTATAATAAAGCTAAAATATCCTTAAACTGAACCAACATAAATCTGGGACTGTGCAAGTTGAAATAGAAAGCAGCTTATTTTTGTGGCTGATTTTTTGTCCTTTTAAAGATGTTATCCCGTGAGTGGTACAGGCACCGCGCGCGCACGTGTGTGTGTGTGTGTGTGTGTGTGCGCGCGCACGTGGGCGCACATGCTGTGTTGCACTGAGGACAGCTTTCAGGAACTGCCCCCTCCCACTCTGTGTAGGCCCCAGGAGTCAAACTCAGGACATCAATCAGGCTTTTGAGGAGCCGTCTCCCCAGCCAGCCCACACTTTCCAGTGTCTTGTGAAAGTAAGTTATACAAAGCAGGCATAGGAATGTGTACCTAAGTCCCACCTACTTGGGAACGGAGGCAGACGGCAGTTAAGTCCTAGACTTGGGAATCAGTCAGCAACAAAACCTGAGGAAAACAAAAGGCCAGCATGGTGATGCATCCCCCTACTTGGGAGGCAGAGGCAAGAGGATCACCACAAGTTCAAGTTTAGCCTGGGCTACCTATTAATTTCCAGGTTAGCCTAGGCTACATAGATAGATTCTGTGTGTCTTAGTCAGGGTTTCTATTCCTGCACAAACATCATGACCAAGAAGCAAGTTGGGGAGGAAAGGGTTTATTCGGCTTACACTTCCATGCTGCTGTTCATCACCAAAGGAAGTCAGGACTGGAACTCAAGTAGGTCAGGGAGCAGGAGCTGATGCAGAGGCCATGGAGGGATGTTCTTTACTGGCTTGCCTCCCCTGGCTTGCTCAGCCTGCTCTTATAGAACCAAGACTACCAGCCCAGAGATCGTCCCACCCACAAGGGGCCTTTCCCCCTTGATCACTAATTGAGAAAATGCCTTAGAGTTGGATCTCATGGAGGCATTTCCTCAACTGAAGCTCCTTTCTCTGTGATAACCCCAGCTGTGTCAAGTTGACACAAAACTAGCCAGTACAATTGACCCCTTGTCAACTTGACACACAAACACATCACTAGTAAGCCTCAACCCTTACATTCTTATTCATCCCCAAGATCTAAACAACTTTAAAAGTCCCACAGTCTTTACATATTCTTAAATTTTCAATCTCTTTAAAATATCCATCTCTTTTAAAATCCAAAGTCTTTTTACAATTAAAAGTCTCTTAACTGTGGGCTCCACTAAAACAGTTTCTTCCTTCAAGAGGGAAAATATCAGGGCACAGCCACAATCAAAAGCAAAAGTCAATCTCCAACCGTCCAATGTCTGGGATCCAACTTACGATCTTCTGGGCTCCTCCAAGGGCTTGGGTCACTTCTCCAGCCATGCCCTTTGTAGCACACGAGTCATCCTCTAGGCTCCAGATGCCTGTACTCCACTGCTGCTGCTGCTCTTGGTGGTCATCTCATGGTACTGGCATCTCCAAAACACTGCATGACCCCTTCAGTCCTGGGCCATTAATTGCAACTGAGGCTGGACTTTCACCAATGGCCTTCCATGGCCTCTCACAGTGCCAAGCCTCAGCTGCTCTACTCAACTCCTTCATGCCTTCAAACCAGTACCACCTGGGTGACCCTTACACATTACCAAGTCCAGCCACAGCACAAGGTACAACTTTGGCTATATCTGGAACACAGCCACTGTGCTCTCAGAAAACACTTCCCAGAAGATGTCACCTCAATGATGCTGGTCTCTTCTTAATCACCGCTAATTTCTTAGCTCCAGCTAACCAGCATCAATAGTCCCAGTAATGCAAAGTTTTTGCTTTGGTAGTTCTGGTATCTTGTTAATCACAGCTGATTCTTCAGCCCCAGCTAACCAGAACTACAGAATCTTCACAATCAAAACAGCAATGGCCCTGAAAAGAGTCTTTAATTTTCCCTCTGAAATTTCACAAGCCAGGCCTCCATCTTCTACACTGTTCTCAACATTATCTTCCAAGCTCCTACACAACATCCCACAGAGCTCTTAACAACGAATGGATCTTCAAGACCAAAGTTCCAAAGTCCTTCCACAGACCTCCCCAAAACATGGTCAGGTTGTCACAGGAATACCCCACTCTGCTGGTACCAATTTGTCTTAGTCAGGGTTTCTATTCCTGCACAAACATCATGACCAAGAAGCAAGTTGGGGAGGAAAGGGTTTATTCGGCTTACACTTCCATGCTGCTGTTCATCACCAAAGGAAGTCAGGACTGGAACTCAAGCAGGTCAGGGAGCAGGAGCTGATGCAGAGGCCATGGAGGGATGTTCTTTACTGGCTTGCTTCCCCTGGCTTGCTCAGCCTGCTCTCTTATAGAACCAAGACTACCAGCCCAGAGATCGTCCCACCCACAAGGGGCCTTTCCCCCTTGATCACTAATTGAGAAAATGCCTTAGAGTTGGATCTCAAGGAGGCATTTCCTCAACTGAAGCTCCTTTCTCTGTGATAACCCCAGCTGTGTCAAGTTGACACAAAACTAGCCCAGTACACTGTGTATAAATTAATTAATTTATTTATTAGACAAAAATGAGCTAGGCATGGTGACACATGTCTGTAATTTCAGAACAAGGTTATTCTTGGCTACATACAGAGTTTGATGCCTGTCTGGGCTAAAAGAAACCGTCTCACAAATTGAAACAAAAATCTCCCTAAAACAAAAACTATAAAAAATAAAATAAAATCTGTAAAATGTATTCTCATAGTTTAAACCTGAGAAGGTACAAGAAGGTTATGTGAAGTCCCTCACAGTCTTGTCTGCACGTTACTCAGCTCCTCACGTTAGAAGGTACCCAAGCACGCACGCACGCACTTCCCCTTAGTACTAGCTGGGTTTCCTACTCAACAGTCTCACCAGCAAATATTACCTTTCGACCTCAGGGGCTGTGGCTGCTTCCACTTCCTGGAGCGCCTCCTTCCTGCCAGCCTTCCTGCCCAAGCTTTGTCACACAAAACCTACTGAGACTTTCACCTCCAGCTCGCACTACGTCCTACCAATCAAGTGCACTGTCTTAGGAAGCCAGAATTCATTTCAAGTGAAAAAGAAGACTATCCACGGGAGGTCCCATAAGCTTGCTCCCTGCTCCTCACTGTCCTCTCACAGCAGGCTGACACGTGGAGACTGGAGACAGGCGGAGGTCTGCTTACTGTTCTCCATGTGCGGCCATGCGGCTCCAGCAGTCTTTGGAGGCTGCAAGGCCATTTCACACCACAAGGGTGCGCTAGATGCACACCGAGGGCAGAGCCAAGGCTCCTTTCTGGTTTCTCCATGCAGGGCTCTCTCAGAATACCTTTCAGTTTTCAAATATACCCTGCATATGGTGCAAACCTTAATGTCACACACATAATACCAATGATCTTGGTAACAGGACATTTTAATTTGCCTCAAAATAGGTTAGATTTTTGTATATCTTGTTTCATTTATACTACTTTACATGCAATTAACCTGTAAACCAGTGTTGGTTTCTGTTGTTGTTTGTTTGTTTGTTTGGAGACAGGGTCTTACTGTGCAGCTCTTTACTAGACTAAAACTCACTAAGTAGTTTGGGCAGGCCTCAAACTCAAAGCAATCCTCCTGCCTCTGCTTCTCAAGTAGACATGCACCACTACGCTCATTGCCCTCAAAACTCACAGGACACATTGGGGTGAAGGAAAGCATGCCAGCGGTAAAGCATGTGTTTAGCATGCTTGAGGCTCTGGGCTCAAACCCCAACCCCAAAATTATGCCTTGAAGCCATGTTATTATAGTCCAACTTTTATATACACACACACACACACACACACACACACACACATATTTATGGTATTTCTTCTGAGTGCAGTAATGTTTCCAGCTGTTGGTTATCAAGTATCTACTAAACAGCATCACTGTGACAGGCTTCACTGCCATGTTGGTTTCACCCAATTTTGTAACTGAAGACGCCAACTCTGGGATGCTTCCCAAGTTCTCCGAGGTACACAGAGACTAGGGAGGAACTACCTGACAGGAGGTCCACAAGCCTACCAGACCCAAGCTCCCCAGGGCACACCGTCGGGGGTGGGAGTGGGGGGGGAAGCAAGGAAGCACTCAGCTCACCCATAGTCGTCAATCAGGTGGGAGCCGAGCACCACCACGTCCAACTCAAAGAACGCGGGCTCTGTCTTGATGCCGAACATGATCGGGGCCAGTTTGGAGTAGTCAGCTCGGTTGCAGGTGGCAACGCAAACCCGGAGCTTTCGGTTGTTCCCGTTCTTCTCCATGACTTGCTTCTTTTTACTTGAGAGTTTCTTAAAATAGAGTTCCTAATGATACAAAAAGTAAGTTCTTGTTTGTAACTGGAATTACCACTAGGTAGGAAAGCGGCGTTTTCAGTTGCTTGGCTTGTAACCTTTGCTCCCCTGTGCCGCTCGGCATAACACTCTTGTTGGTGTGTGATGATGAAATTCCAGCAGGCTGACCTAGCTCCACCCCTTTCTCTCACTGGCACACCAAAACACAATGTTCTTTCAAAGGATAAATAAATATCAGCTCTTTGATTATTAGCTTAAAACTGTGTGCTAGAAATTTAAAAAAAATACTTAGTATACTCACAAGTGAGCCCAACAAAGTTGACTGTTAGAAAGCCTGGGTAGATGCCTCCCAAGTGCTGGGATTAAAGGCGTGCCCCACCACTGCCTCCCGCCCAACCCCCAAGTTCACATCTTTAAAGAACATGTCTTTGCCCTCACACTTCCCAGTCCCTTGGGAAGATAAGGATGCTTAGGAGGAAAGTCGACCTCTAAGACCCCACCTGTACCAGCATGCTGGGCCTCGAGGTCGACTCCAAATGCCCACATATGGCTCTGCTAGGCATCCCCAAGCCACCTGAAAGCCAACTTCCCAACCTGATCTGATTTTCTGCTGCAAACCTGTTTTTCCATTTGTTCTCTAACTCAGTTAGGGACCACTCATCCAAACGCCCTGATACCTTGCTGCTTCCATCCCTCACCAGTCCCCCTAAGCCCTGTTAATCACCCTTGAGCGCTCAGTCTGTCTCCTCCTCTGACCCCCACCAGCCTTTCCCTTAGAGCAGTCTCTCGTCTTGAGTCTGAGACCGTGGTCAGTGGTGGGTCTGCCTCTAGTGCTGCCTTCTCCCACAGACTTTTAAAGGAACGCTCCCAACTTCACAGATCTGATTGTCACACCAACCAGCATGCCTCACTAATGGGATAGAATCCAAACTGCTAACCTGGACCTCACCCAGTCTTTTAAACCACCTCTCTCTCTCTCTCTCCTACCTTTACCAACTGTCAAAGCTTCGGCATATGAGAAAGCCTGTGGACTCACTAGTGGCTCTATGCCATCCATAGATCTAAGCACCTCTGCCGAAAACTTCCTTCCCCTCTTGCCCAGACTCCTACTCAGGCTCCAAAAATCAGCCAAGTGTCACCTCTTCTGGAAAGGATTCACAGAAACCCCAGGTCCTTCTCACCCCATCCCTTACAGATGCCACCTTCCTCTTGGCACTGAGGCCCTACCACATACACAAAAACCCTTTAGTGTAACTCCTCTGCTCACCTATCTTCCTGTCCACCCTCGTGCCACACCCTTCATCCGCAAAGTCAAAAATTAGAACGAGAGATGCTTGCTTTATGGAATTTGTCTCTACTTGTCACATGTCATGTAATCCCAGGACTCAGAAGGCTGGGCAGAAGGCTCTGAAGCTCTTGAGTTGACAGCCAGTCTAGTGAGGCATGACATGAGGAAGGGGCAGAGAGGAGAGGAGAGGGGAGGGGAGGGGAGGGGAGGGGAGGGGAGGGGAGGGGAGGGGAGGGGAGGGGAGGGGAGGGGAGGGGAGAGACTTGTTCTATGGAACACTTTAAACTTCCCATTAGTGATGCTAAGTTTTTTCTCATGGACTCTGAGCTTAGTGCTTAGGTTTGAGGGAGTCCATCAATATTTGGAACTTGAATTAAGAATCCAGACAGCCTTGGTGAGACTGTGATAGGAGTCGTCCTGTCTTCTGAGGCTCACTAGAGAAGCCCTTCGGGAGACTTCTGCAGTGAGTGCCTCATCTAAAGCAACTGCTCCTGTCCTTCAGTGTGGAGCTCCCCGACCATGCAAACTCCCAGCATGAAGCGCAATACCAGTAAAGGCCGATTCTGCCCAATGAAAGGCTCCATTGCCAAATGAGTATCCTGCAAAGAGGCCAAAGCACTCCTCTCGCTTTAAAAACAAAACTATTCTTCCATATCAGCTGTCTTAAGTGCTCTTGCACAGAATCCTCCCTCCGCTGACCAACTGTGGGCTGACTGAACTGTTGGTGACGTTTAATTCACTGGGTGAGGCAAAGCAAATGATTGGCAGCTGGTCGGTTTCTATTTATTTTACACAACAATGAACTTTCTCTCTGCTGGTGGTTTGTGTTTGCCGGGTTATGCTGAACTGTTCTAACTAACCCAAGTAAGTCAGCGGTATAAACTATAAAAACACAAGTGTCCTTTTTAATTTTTTTAAGTCAAAGCTTTTTAGGAAAATAAATAAATCTTAGAACCTTTTAAGGAGAAGTACTTCTCTTTTTAAAAAATATTTATTTTTATTATTTAATCCTTTTTTTACAGTTCAGACTTTATACCCCTCCCAGACCACTCCACATCCCATACCTCCTCCCCGCTAAGAGGAGTATTTCTTGAATTTTAAAAACTAGTTATTTCAGAGGGAGAAGAGGGTGGATCTGGGGGAAGAGGAAGGGAAAACTGCCCCTGGAATGTAATGTCTGAGAGAATAAAAACATTTACAAAATAAAAATATACACACACAACTAATTATTTCAAACTAGATATGGTGTGGCACACCTTTAATCCCAGCACTTAGGAGGCAGAGGCAGGCAGATCTCTAGGAGTTCCAGACCAGCCTGGTCTACATGCAAGTTCCAGGCCAGCCAGAGTCCTGTAGAAAGACCATGTTCCAGTAAATAAATAAGCAGATGAAGAAGTCACCACACACCTAAGAACAGAGTGTGCCAGCTGAGCTCTCAGCCACGTGGCTCTTCCTAGTAGCTCCTGTCAGCCACGCGGCTCTTCCTAGTGGCTCGCAGCACCAGTTTGGTTCCCTTTACTTTCTTTTCTTTTCCATTTTCTCTCCTCTCCTTATCCTCACCATTTGTTATTTGGGCTTATTTATGGGTTTTTGGTTTTGTTCTTCTGTTTTGTTTTGCTTTTTGAGTTCTTTGTAGCCCTCCCTGGCTGGCCTAGCCTGACACTCATTACATAACAACCCAACTCGACAATCCTCTCGTCTAAGCCTCCAGAATGCAGGAATTACAGGAATGCACCATCTTCCTATATATACATATTTATTTATAAATATATATGTGTGTGTAATGTATATTATGCAATTGAAAACATTTTACAAACTGTTGCTACATTCTTTATTTTTTAAATATTATGTTTCTGAATTAAATAGGAACATTGAAAAATTTAAAGGCAATGGAAATATCAAACCAAAGGTACAATATCAGTTTTATGATAAGTGAAGGGCTATGAGAGCCATGGAAGCGAAATCCTGAGTGAACAGTACTTCCTGAGTCTTCGGCTGCGTGGGGCTCTGCACAGAAAACGGAGACAGGCACGGAGACTCTTGACTTAGGAACTGACACTGGGGAAGAGGGCCTAAGACACACAGACCCCAACCATTGTGCTTTCACAAACAGGAGCAACAAAAATCAGAAACTTGACCAAATTGTTATCTGTTCTGCGTGAAATAGTCCTAAAGGGACTTTTGTTTTGTTTTGTATTTTTTGAGACAGGGTCTCTCTACATAGTCTTAGCTGTCCTGGGATTTTTTTTTTTCCCACAGACCATGCTGGCCTCAAACTCACTGTGATCTGCCTGCCTCTGCTTCCTGAGTGCAGGGATTAAAGACTTGAACAACTAAAGACACATTTTATGGTGCAGATAGTGAGCAGCATCTTCACGGTCACTATCAGATGCGGAATGTGACAAAGTGGACTTAAACCATTTGAAGGAAATTTAGGTTTCATAAAGCACAAGGCAAAGCAAGATAAAACTTGCTTCTTTACCTAGTGGAATGTTAACCAAAAATGAAAATTGATCAACTGTATCTATATTTGCCAGTGGATACTGTGTATCCCCATACAAAAGTCTGAGGTCCCAAACATTGCAAAATGCAAACGAATAACACGGGAGCCAGTGAAATGGCTGGCTGCATGGGTAAAAGCGGAGGCCAGAGGGCAAGTTCCAGCATCAGGCCACTGGAGAGTCAGGAATGGGGTTCAGACAGACAAGGAGCACAGGGGCACGCTTCTGTAAGATCTGGTATGAGTGACAGGAACACAACAGCAAACACCCAAACAAACAAAAACAAGCAGAAAGGAAAGGCCACCCTTGGGCCGGAGGACCAGACAATTAGGGAAATGGGGTCTTATAAAATGCCCAACCCAGAGTCCACCTGCCAGAACTTCCAAGTCCGGGGGCCCATCCCATCCCACCAGGAGCTGTCAGCTTGCTTCAATAGAGCTTTTTACTTCACTTTCTCTGCCTTTGAGTCATCTATCAATTCTATGCCTGTCTCACACACAGAACAACCTCACCAGCTCTCCCCTACGTTTCTTTCACCTTGTTGGAGACAGGCTCTCTAAAAACAAAAACAAAAACAAACAAAACAAAACAAAAACAAAAAACAAAAAAACCCAAGGCTTCCGGATTGCTGTTATTACAGCTGCTCGAATTATAGGACCGGTTTTACTGGGTTTGGAGCACCCAAACTCAAGTCAAGTTTGAAGCGTTACACCAGCAGCAGCAGCAGCAGCAGCAGCAGCAATCTCCCTGGCTCCGAGAAATGGCAATGCTCACAAACTACATTCAACTCAATTGTGCTTTTATAAATGCTGCAAAAGGATAAGTGAATGTCCCAACCACGAGAAAGTATAAGCACACTTGTGCAAGCAGTCACCAGCAGAGAAACAACAGTAAAGTAAACGTTTGCTAAGTGCTTCCTCCAGCAGTGGGCTAACACGGCGTTAGACACGTTATTCCATCCTCATTTTCTCTACTATACAGACAGGGACACTGAGGTGTAGAAAAAAAAATCCACTTGATCTAAATCACAGTTAGTTAATGACTGATAGAACTTCAATTCAAAGCCAAGTCTAGATGACCTTCCTACACGCAGGTCACTGCCGCACACACCCTCTACCTTGTGTGTATATTCCACAAACATCCACGGGTGCAAACCTTTCCGGAGAACTTGAGACACTCCTTTCTTTCACTCAGAGCGGATGGAACTCACCGCAATAAAAAGGGAAGGGCTGTACAGAGTTCTCAGAACCCTGCTGCCCAGCTATAATAATTCAGTTTGATGTTCCTTCCAGAGCCCCTACAGTCGGGCTAAACCATTATCTTTACTGTGAAACCATTCCCCGCCGCCACACCCCTCCTATCGAGGTGCAAAGCCGATCTATTCTTTCCTCTAACAATTTTACAAGCCTGTTCAAGGACGGATATAAACGTCTATCAAATTTCCAAGGACACCGAGTGTCCAGACAGTCAGAGTTGGGCAAGCCTCCAAGAAGTCCCTCGGTGCAAACCCTCTCCCCACCTAGGCAGTGCTGGGCCCCCGCAGCTATCTCACGTCTCTGCCCAGGGACCCAGGGCCGTGCCGCCTGCTGCGTGCACGGATGGGCTGGACCCTGGCCAGGCCTACCTCTGCAAGCCCCGGTCCCCATTCACCCGCACGCTGAGTCTGACAGCTCCGGGATCCCACGCCGGAGCAACGCACCGGGCGGGAGAGGCGCCCTGCTGCGTAGAACCCGGACGCCCAGCGCGAGGCCCACAGCTGCAGCAGAGGTGCCGGAGCCTGGCACGATGCTCGTGAGTCACCGACTGACTCGTGGCCTCCGCCGGGTTAGTTCCCTCCGGCGCCACCTCGGCACTTGGCAGGCTCGCGTCCAGCGGGTCCACAGGGCAGGCCCCGGCAAGCGCACCCGGTGGCTTCCGCTACCCGGCGCCGCTCGACGACTCGGCGCTCGACCCAGCCCCAGCCATTGCTCCTGCATTCGCAACGCACACCCCGGCTCCCGCGGAGCGCCGAACGGTCGATCGCTCCGGCTCCGCCTGCACCGGGTCCCAGCCCCTCCTTGGCGTATTTCTGTTGGTCAGTCGTGTGGCGCACCTTCCGCTGTCGTGTCGCCTCTGGTAGTGGCATCCACTCGGTTTGCTGACCCTTATTCTCGCCTGAGGGTGTTCTCTCCTCTGGCAGAGCCCACAGTTAAGCCCGAGTTCTCCCACGAGATGGTTGTTTTAGCTTTGCACCCAAGCTGAGTGCCATCTCGTGGACCAAACTCCAAGGCAACTCAGTGTCGGTAGTCCTAGAGTGCACCCTGGAATTTAAGCTTTGCCACCCCTGCCACGAGGCTCTGGCTGAGTGCAGCGTGACAATACACATGCTAGTCAGCTCTGAGTTATCTGTCACTCCAGGGATCTAGGCAATTCTATTACCAAATTTGGGCCTCACAGTTTTTCCCCTTGAAGCCAAATTCTGTCACCTGTTCTCCATAAGTTAATGAGAACAGAGTTACTAGTAAAAAAAAAAAAAAAAAGCAAAAAAACGGAGGTTAATTCAATGTGGCCATGTTGGGAAGAGGGACAAAGATATCCAAAGACATATCCCCTGGATCCATTTTGGGACCTCAGATTTTAGGTTAAAATATATAGAGTTCGAGATGTGCACATCTAAGAGGTCCAGGGCAAGCTGTAGCCCACCTGTCACTGTCTGGACTCTAACTTCCCCAGCAAAGTGGCAGTCACAAATTGTCAGTCCCGTGTGAAGTCTCTTTTCAGCACCAGCATTCGGTCTTTTCCTTCTCTGAGTATGAGATTCTTGGGGAAAATTTCAGGGTTTTTTGAGGCCATAGTTTCAATAGTCTGATAGATTGAGGTACACAGACATCTCAAGAATATCTGCTAGACTAATTGCAGATCCAAGACCCAGGAAGGTGGGGAGCGGCCTGTGCTGCTAGCTCCTGATGAAGGTTGGTTTTGTTTTGTTTTTAAGATTTTATTTTAGCTTATTTTTATCATGTATATGGGGTAGGGGGGTGGGGCAGAGGATGTGTACACATTAGAGTGCACATGTCAAAGTCCAGAAGAGGGTAACAGATACCCTGGAGCTGAAGTTAGAGATCGTGGTGAACCTCCTGACATGGGTGACATTTCCCACAGCTAGGTGCAAGAGAATGAGAAGCTAGACAGTATTCTGAACAGCACAGCTGCACCTGTGTCTCAAACAACAACAAAAAGTCACAAGTGAAACTTTCAGATCTACTTTTTTAGGTTGTTTTTTTTTTTTTTTTTTTGAGACAGGATCTTACACTGTACCTAGCTGAAACTGGCACGGGATTGACTGTGTAGCCCAGACTGGTCTCAAGCCACGTCAGTCCTCCTGCCTCAGCTTCCATTGGGGGTTCTTGCTATAAGCTAAATGTGGACCCCATCAGACTTTTACAGCTTGTGGTCTATCTCAGTCAAGGATGAAGCTCTGGTTTGCATGGTATTAGTGTAGCCATGTTGGATCCTGCAAGGGTCATCCCATCATGAAAGGACAGACAATGAGTGGTTTTGTACACTGAGGTGACATTGTCTACCTTTCTGTCTGAGATCAGCAACCATCGATTTGTAAGTTGACCAGGTCACCATTCATGAATGCTCTGATAACACGTCAATTTCCAACACATTTCACATCATACTTTTTTTTTCTAAATACCATCTGAGCTGTTGGGTAGAGAATGGATTTGAATGGATTTGTTGAGAGTCAAGAGTTGGTTCCAGTGAAAATTCCACTGAAATAGATATGCAATTCATCTGGATGTAAAACTCATGAGACTTATTATTGACGGGTTATGAGTTAGAAATAAAGAATGGCTATATTTATAGCTTCCTAGCACTGATAACAAAGTGCTAGTACTCTTTTATCTTCCATATCTTACGCTTCCAGAGGTTGGGGTGAGCCCAGAATTTGGGGGAACCAACATACAGGCAGTAGCAGGGTATCTGCTCTTTGGAGGCTGAAGGAGAGAAGTCATTTCCTCACCCTTTCCTCGTGGAGACTGACGACACTCCTTGGCTTGTGAATATTCTCACAGCAAGACTTCCTGGCTGTGCCTCTCCTGCCTTCCTTTTACCTACAGAGACCCTTAGAATATTAAATTTGTGCCTAACTAGTAGCACAGGATAATCTTCCGGGCACAAAATACTTGATCACATCTGCACAATCTGTCTCCAAAAGAAGGGGTATGGATATTTCAAAAAGCCATTTATTCAGCCTGCCATGAGGGGTATAGAGTCATGGAAGATGGTCAAGAAAGGTATCTGGCTTTTAAAGTTACATGCTACATCATTACATAGGCAGTGTGGAAAGAAAGTTAAGACAAACTAACTTCAAGAACAATGTTTAGCTGAGCCTTGAGAGGCTGAGGCAGGCTGAGTGTCATGTTTGAAGTTAGTCTGGGTTTATATAGAGAGACCTTGTCTCATGAAAAAGACAAAACGAAGTAGCACACATATACACACAAGCCACACACACCTCACATGCACACAGACCACACACACACACACACACACACACACACACACCCAGTATTTGACAGGCAAGGTGGCTAAGCAGGTAAGTAAAGGCACTTGCAACCAAACCTGATCTGATCCCTAGGCCCCACATGGTTGTGAAAAGACTGATTCCCAAGGTCGTTCTCTGAACACTGTGACACATGTTCACATGTGAACACACATAAATAAAATATACTAAAATTGTTTAGGATAAAATATTTAATTTTTATTTTTATTTATCACAAAATCTAAAAATAAAAATCAAAAATAAAAAGGGGGGCAAAACAACAGACACTAAGGGCATCCAAAGAATCATTAGGTCATACTTTAAAAAATTACTTTACTCCACAAAATTGAAAAATCTGAAAGAAATGGATAATTTTCTCTATAGATACCACTTCTCAAAGTTAAATCAAGATCACACAAACAATTTAAATAGACCTATAACAACTAGTAAAGTAGAAGTAGTCATTCAAAATCTTCCAACCAAAAAAATGACCAGGGCCAGATGGTTTTAGTGCAGAATTCTACTAGATTTTTCCAAAAAGAGCTAACACCAATACTCCTCAAATTACTCCACAAAATAGAAACAGAAGAAACATTGCCACATTCATTGTATGAGGCCACAATCACCTGATATCAAAACCACACAAAAATTCAACAAAGAGAATTAGAGACAAATTTTTCTCATGAACATTGATACACAAGTACTCAATAAACTACTTGCAAATAGAATCCAAGAACACATAGAAAAGATTATCCACCATGATCAAGTAGATTTTATCCTAGAGATGCAAGGACTGTTTCATGCAAAAATCTGTCCATGCAATCCATCACACAAACAAACTGAAAGAAAAAAAACCAAACCTCATGATCCTCTCATTAGATACTGAAGACGCCTTCTACAAAATCCAACACAACTTAATGAAAAAAAGGCTTAAAGAGATTAGGGATAAAAGGGACGTACCTAAACATAATAAAGGCAATTTACAGCAAGCAAATAGGCAAGATCACATTAAATGAAGAGAAATTAAAAGCAACTCCACTAAAATCAGGAATAAGATAAGGCTGTCTACTTTCTCCATGTCTACACAATACAGTACTTGAAGTTCTAGCCAGAGCAACAACAGGAAAAATGAAGGAGATCTAGGGGATACAAATTAGAAAAGAAGAAATCAAGGCATCACTACTTGCAGGTGGTATGATGGTATAAGTGACCCCCAAGATTCTACCGAACTCCTACAGCTGATAAGCACCCTCAGCAAAGTGGCTGGATACAAAATTAGCTTTAAAAAATCAGTAGCCCTCCTTCATAAAAATGATAAATGGGCTGAGTAGGAAATCAGGGAAACACCACCCTTCACAATAGCCACAAATAAAATACCCACAGACACAGACATTACATCAGAGACGGGGCAGGTGGGGCATGAGGAGAGAATCCAGTGTCTGGCTTCTCTAGGATCCTGAACAGCTTTCTGGCTTTAGTCTACTTAGAAGTTGGATTTATTTCCCCCCTTTTCTGGGTGTTTTTTTGCAATGCTAGTCCTCTGCCACTATACCATTGTCTTGGCTCTGCTGTCAATCCATTTTTATCATTACAATAAATCCTCTTTTTCTTCAGATGCCTTTCCCTTGCTACCGTGCAACCAGAACATACAACAAAGCTGAAAGTCAGGAAGAACCCCCAAATTCATCATGTTGGTCCCCAACTCCAAATCACTGCGGATGGCTGCCTGGAAAACTATGTTGACCGTGACCCAGGACTGAATACAAATGAGATTGGAAAGAACATTTGTGTGTTGACAGAAGGGGCCCAAAGAGAGCCAGAGATGGCAGCATATATATTCTCTGTCTCTGCTTAGAGTCATGAAAAAGACAAAAAGACAATCAAGGAGAGAGGGGGAGGGGGGAGGGGGGAGGGGGAGGGGAGGGAGAGGGAGAGGGAGAGGGAGAGGGAGAGGGAGAGGGAGAGGGAGAGGGAGAGGGAGAGGGAGAGGGAGAGGGAGAGGGAGAGGGAGAGGGAATATGAATCAAATCAGCTGGACATAGTGGCTTAGGCCTATCTGGAATCCCAGCCCTCAGGAAGAATCAACATGGGTTTGGGGCCAGCCTGGGCTACAGAGAGCAACCAATTACTATATCCATCTGGATGCTCACACACAGTAAGCATTCTTTATTGAGTTGTTCTCACTCATAATGCTGTTGATTGACAGGGAGTCTAGAGTGTGTAGGGAAAAGCATGTTCTACACTCTGTTGCTTCTAACCTCCTCATGAAGTAGACTAAGATAAAAAAAGACCAAAGAGTAGACGCTGATTTGTGATGTATTTAGAGAAGCACTTACAGCACTGCTTGTACAGCCTATCACCAAGCATGGCGACACTTGTGACCTGGAACAATGGGTCAGTTGCTCTTCACCTGACCAGTCTTGCTCGCTCACCTCAGCTTGTGGTGTTCAAGTAGAAACTGAGAACACAAGCAGAAGCCAGTCCTGGCCCTTTCAGGAGCTGCCCTGGCTTCAGTCCACCATGACACCTCCTCTCTTCTGCTCTCACTGCTGTCAGAGTGCTTGTTCTAGAAAGGTTCCTGCAGCGCTCCGAACACAGAATGGCTCCTACCGCACTATGTCTGCCTTATGTGGCTGCCTTACACAGGGAAGCAAGTTTTTTTTTGCCCTAGGAAAACCATAAGGATTGAGATTGCATTGTCTGACCATGTAGCCTTCTCTGGAGAGTTCCAGATTAGTCAGAGGTTGCCTAAAACAAAGTGGAACAACGTGAACAGCAGTTGAGAGTGGCCTCTGACCTCTAGACACAGTTATACACACGCGCACACACACACACACACACACACACACACACACACACACACACACACACACAAGATTGGCTGAAAGAATTCAGAACCATCCAAAAGTGTTCGAGTGAACTTCAGTTTAAGGTTAAAAGCTAGGTTGACAAAAGACTGGTTAAGGTACTAAATGCAAGGGGAGCCTTTTTAAAATCCATGTTTCAGAGCCATTGAATGATCCCTCATAGCTGCAGTTACTAGTCAGCATGCTCTTCAGTGGTCTGTGATGACAAGGTGGCTGTATGCTAGTACTGCCAACTACAGGAGAGACACCCATAACACAGAAGACACGCACAGGGCAATGCTGCTGTGTCCTTTCTGTAGAGTAGTCTCCTTTACTGGGGTTTTACAATGTTGCTTTCACCGTGGACTAGGAACACAAACTGTTTTATCATCTAGAAGTTAGAGAAATAATGTAAGCCAGGAAGTACTCAGCCACCCCTGGCTAATAAAAGTTCAGGAACTGGCACAATTTCTGGAAAAGTGTGTGTGTGTTGGGGGTGGAGTGGGGGGGCACTAGTTTGCCTTTAACTTTGACTCTGCAATAAAAAACTTGGGTCAACATAATTGTTCTCTAAAATAATGTCTCACTGAAAGTTCTACAAGTTTGCTCCATTGAACTTCCTGGTACTTAGCTACAGTCAACACTCAACCAGCAACGAACCTTCAGAGAAACTTCATGAGTTCCTGACAGAGCCTGTGGAAATAATCTGCTGTTGGTCCACAACTCCTGGTCGAGGAGTCGCTGTGTTTGTTGTATAAATGCCACGTGTTAATCCATTGTGCGTCTAGAGCATCCAAGCCATATTTGTTAGTAAGCATACAGCTAAGGATGAAGGAGCGGCTCTATGGGTCTTGCTGTATAGTCCTGGTTGACCTCAACTCTGTTACCCAAATCGCCATCGAACTTGCAGCCCTTTCACCTCTGTTCCTGGATGCTGTGATCACAAGAATGTGATACCGTGCCTAGTGGTTCAAGTGGGCTGTTTAATATCTGCACGAAACTGGATATAGTGGCTCGTTCCTGGAGGAACCCCTGAGTCCAGGAGACTCACCCGGGCCATATCGTTAAGACTCCATCTCAAATGAAACAACGCTGCGTGAAAGCTTAAGTCATATCCAATATGCACAGCTAACATCCCTAAAGCCTTGGCATGAACATAGGCCTCAACCTCACTCTTCTGTGTCTTCCATGCCCCCCCCATAGCATCAATTCTGTACTTCCAATCATTCTTTCATCTCTTTTCTTCTTCCTCTTTGCCTCTAGTCCTGGGCCTGAGTGATTGTGAGCACTGTGGTGATTGTGCCTCCACTCTTCATGGTCTTCTCTAAGCTATGTCTTCAGAACTGCTTTTATTCTTAAGCTTTCCATTTTCAGTTCCATGTAGATAACGCCTGTATACAGCATCCTCTCCCCTCCCCTCCCCTCCCCTCCCCTCCCCTCCCCTCTCCTCTCCTTTTCTCTTCTCTTCCCTTCTCTCCCCCTTCTTTCCTCTGCTCTTCTCCCCTCCTCTCCTCTCCCCTCCCCTCCCCTTCTTTCCCCTCCCCTTCTTTCCCCTCCCCTCCCCTCCCCTTCTTTCCCCTCCCCTCCCCTCCCCTTCCTTCCTTTCCTCTCCTCTCCTCTCCCCTCCCCTCCCCTCCCCTCCTCTTCTCTCCCCTGCCTCTTCCTCTCTCTAGCATTCCATGGATCCCAGGCTAGCCTCATGCTCACCTGATAACAGAGGACAACTGAAAATGTAACCCCCCTGCCTCACCTCCCCAGCACTGGGAATTATAGGGGTGCTTCCCCATGCTCAGGTTAATGTGGTGCTGGGGACTGAGCGGGCCTTTGTGAATGCTAGACAAGCACTCTACCAACTGAGCTCCATGCCCAGCCTCAGTTTCTCTGCCCTGAACACTTTCTTCATTGCTTCCCATGTTTGTGTTGAACATTTGCAAGACTAGACCATTCTCTGGTACATATGCAGCTAGAGACACCCACCATGTGATTTCTTTGTCTGGTGGTTTAGTCCCAGGGAGCTCTGGGGGTACTGGTTGGTTCATATTGTTGTTCCTCCTATAGGGCTGCAGACCCCTTCAGCTCCTTGGGTTCTTTCTCTAGCTCCTTCATTGGGGACCCAATGGATACGTTTATAATGGCAAACATTACGGTTAACATTCTGTGAACCTATGACATAGTTCTTTAATCAGATTTTAAATTCCTTTACGTTAGCTCTGTGTGCTTCTCTCTGATAGTTCCCTGAACCAGTACTTATGTAAGAAATATGGGCAGTAAAGACTGTGTCAGTTATGGGTGGTCCTGGCCATCCCTGGTTTCCCTCACGGTCCACATCACTCTGTAATCAACCCTTCTCGTTGGTCATCCGCCATCACCTAGGTTTACATATCCTGTCCTAAAAAATAAAAATTATTGTCATGGTGTGTGCATCTGTATGTGTGCACTCACACATGCTATGACACACATGTGGAAGTCAGAGGACAGTTTTGGGAATCGATTTAATTGATCAAATTGATTTGAGAATTTGAGAGATCTGGAGAATCAAACTCAGGTTGTTAGGCTTATACAGCAAGTACTTTTGCCCACTAAGCCATCTAGCTGACCCCACAATGCTCTTCATTACTGAGCTTTTATAATGATCAAGTATGAAAAATAGTAATAAGCTGGAAGAACAAGGAGGAATGCAGTGTTGCTATAAGATAGGTAACTTTGGTGTATGCATAAAAGGCCAGGTCAGCAAGGGCCATGCATGGTATCACACTAAGAAAGTTGGACATGCTCCTCTCTGTATTTGAGATGGCATTTGGAGTTATGGGTGGTGGGTTGGGAACAGGAGGGACTAGAGCAAAATAATACTTCCAAGTGATGGTATCAGGAATTAAGAAAGAGAATCCTGCTAGACGTGATGCCAGCCCTTGAGAAACTGGAAGACTGTGATGAGTTCCAGTATAGGGTGAGATCCTGACTCAGGAGAGGAGAGAGGAAGTGGGAAGAAAAGAGAAGAGAGAGGAAAAGGTGAATCCTGACAATGGAATCAAGAGAATGTGGAGACAGAACAGATAGAAGCAAATGGTAGAAACCAAAGTGAGGGACCAAAGTTCCTGCTTCAATACCCGAACCGGAGGAGAGACGGACAGGAGGAACTGTAGATGGGAACATGGTGGGTGCTCTAACTTTGGATTTGATAAGTCTGTGGAGTTTCCCACATTTGGGGAAATCTTGGGGTGCAATGAGCAAACCTCGGTCTGGGAAAGCCGTCTTCACCACCACGGCATCTCCCCTGCGGGGTAAATGTCCCACTATACTTTATCCTATCCCTGTTCTTTCTCCTGACTCCTAGTTAGTGTTACTTGTGGCCAACTCTTTTTATAAAATAGGTTTCTATACTTGTAAGTTCCACATCCATGGATGTAAAGAGTTATCAGTAGGAATATTCAGAGCAGATGTGTTTGTACTAAATCGCATGGCTTCTTTCCT
The DNA here is from genome assembly GCF_000001635.26 of Mus musculus. NCBI lineage: Eukaryota > Metazoa > Chordata > Mammalia > Rodentia > Muridae > Mus > Mus musculus. The sequence goes on from NC_000070.6 coordinate 44,081,583, forward strand.
TGTTGTTATTTGTTAGATAACATAACAATTACATGGTGTTTCCGTTGAGTTTTGCGAGTGACTTAGAGGAGATTCAATTATACAGGAAATGTGTGAAGGTTATCGCTATGTAAAAACACCCTCGTTTTCTGAAAGGGACTTGAATATCCACAGGTTTTTGATACCTTTGAGGCTTTCTGGAACCAATCCCCCTGTGGATACCAAAGGTTGACTGTTGCTGTTTGTTATATATTTTACTGCCTGGGCCTCAGACAACTAGACTCAAACATTACGAAATTGAATTAAATAAGGTGGAAAGTTCTGTGGAAATTAGTGCCTCACTCTGTGAAGCTTTTCTGGATGTGAGCCTCTTTCTAACCCACATTCGCTCCTTCCGCGTTAGGCGAGCCTCTTTCTAACTCTAGCTGGCTCCTTCCGCCAGCCCAAACACCTGCTTTCTCTTCCCTCTAGTGTCTCTTCATTTGACATTTTCTTTACATTGCAGTTTATGGAACTTTTTTTTTTTTTCCTTTTTGAGACAGAGTGCCATACAGGCCTGAAACTCACTACGGAGTCAAGGATGACTTAAACGCCAGTCCTCCTGCCTCTACCTCCTAAGAGCTGGGGACTGCGACCACAGCACCCAAGCCTCTGCCTCACTCTGGAAACATTCCACTTCCTGGACTTCCAGGACCCTTGCCTTCCCATCTCTCTCTCCAATCTCTGGCCACTACACTGCCTCAAATCCTGGGCAAAAGTCGGCTCCCAGGATTACGCATCCAGTTCCCTAGACATGTCAATTTCCTATTCAGGCTTGATCTCATCTGCGCCAGTGGCTTAGCCATCATTTAAAATGATTCCAAATCTGAAAGTTGATCTGGGGCTTCCTCCTCCAGGCTTCTCCAGGCTCCTCCAGGTTCACTCGCTAACCAGATGTTTACACGACAGCTCCCTTTGTCCCAGACACCTCAAGTCAGACGGGCCCAAATAAAGATCTCTTTGACCTCATAAACCTGGGTGTTCACCTCAACCACAGCTCCCGGTGGACAGCATTATAGTCTATCCAGTAACCTGAGGGACACATTCGGTTCCTCTCTGCCCTTTATCCCTCATATTCTGTAAGCCATAAAACTTTAGGGGACTTAAAAATATGCAGCGCAATTGCTCAGAGTGACTTTGTCCTCGTAAGTACAATAACTTCCACACGCTAGATCTCACAGACGCCCCGAGGGGGGAAAAATCCAATAGCTTAGTTTTAGCCAGAAGCTCAAAAAGTCTAAACTTGAATTTAACTGCTAAACAGTAAAAATAATACATTTTCACCGCTGGGCGGTGGTGGCACACGCCTTTAATCCCAGCACTTGGGAGGCAGAGGCAGACGGATTTCTGAGTTCGAGGCCAGCCTGGTCTACAGAGTGAGTTCCAGGACAGCCAGGGCTATACAGAGAAACCTTGTCTCAAAAAACAAAAAACAAAAAACAAAACAAAACAAAAAAAATAACCAAAAAATACATTTTCACTGAAGGCAAATAGAAATTGGGCCTCGGTGATACAGCCAGCTGTAGACTGGGAGGGGAGGCAGCTGCGCTCACCACTGACCTAAACAGTACTGGAATAAACCGCACCACCTAACTAAAGAAGTTCTTTTGAAAAACTTTTTTTCTGATTTCTTTACTTAAACAAAACAAAACAGAACTGGCACCTATTCTTAGGCAGAGTAACAAGCTTCATAAAGACCACTCTTTCCAGCTGGCCTACCCCTCCCACACCCTCTTCCTTCCTCTTCCCCCTGTTCCTGCCTGTCTCTTGCCTTCCCCTGACAAATTCTTGGAAGTGTTCCTTAACTATGGGTGATCGGCAGTCACACTGAAACATCCGATTTAAGTGTGCCCTGGAGCATAGAGCTGCTGGTATACTTCAATCAAAGTTTAGTTTAAGTATACCACATATTAACATACTATATGGTGTGTTGATCTAAATATTGATAAACATGGCAATTTTGACTTAGATACTAATTAACACAGAGAAATAGCCCCCCTCCACCAATATGATCATTCACTAACTCAGCTGAGGCGGGTATCAATTAAGGCAGGTTTTGGAACATGTGTCATGTTCCAAAAGCAAAATGAAGTTACAGCAGATAGACACTGTACCTTTTAGAAAGAAATGGTATTTATGAAGTGAAGAATTCAAAAAGCAAAACCAAACCCCCTTCTCATCTGACGAGAGCCAAAGAATAGGAGAGGAAAGAGTTAGTTTTTACCTCTCCGTTTGGAAACTCAGAAGAACTCAGGATGATGACATCGAGGCTACCCAAAGCTGTACAGTGACTAACCATACAACGATGAGCCAGAGTGAGCAAGAGGAAAGACTTTTAAGAAATAGTAGATGGGACAGATTTAAAACTAAGCTCCCTTCCTGCTTTTGATGACCTTTGTTTCTGACAGCAAAGGCACAGTGCTCTAGGGGACCTAGGGGTTACTCACATGAGGTCCTGCGTAGCTCTGCTCCCTGTGGAGATGCGCGTGTGTTTCCATCCTGTGGCACAGCTGTTTCCTGAGGTGTGGTCGGACTCCCCGAGCTGCCGTCTGGCCTCTGGTTTAGCTGCCACGAAGTGGTCATTAGCAAGCACCTGCGGTCCAGACTAACTCTCAAGCCCCGCCTCTTTGAAAGGGAGGGAGAGTGGCTCCGAATTCTTCCTGTGTGCCTGGACATTAGTTTTTAAGTAGGAGGACAGCTGGCACCTGAGGGCCACTTCCCTGTTCTCGATAGATGACTGAACTGGGTGATTTTCTTTTCAATAAAAAAAAGTTTCTGAGTCTCTGAATGCTCACCGGACAGATTCTACAACGAGAGTCTCCACTGCCTTTCTGTTTTCACACAGGTAATTTCAGAACGTCTGCTGATACAGTCCTCTGAACAAAGCAACGAAGACGGGAAGACTTAGTGGGAGTCCTTAGCAACCACAAACTTCTCCGTGTTTAGAAACCTCAGCTTCATTAGACTGCAGGAAAATCAAATCACACTCATCTAAGCTGTTAGGACAGAAAATATGCTTCCGCTGACAAAGAATGCACTTTTATGTTTTCAGTGTCCGGGGACCCCCAAAGGGATCCCAGCTAACGATCTGCTTGTTATAAATACAACCCTCTGTTTCAGTGGTGAGGGATCATCTCCACGGTCTCCTACTGCGCATGCTCAGCCTTATGCCCCACTGGAGGCGATTTATAACTAAATGTAAGTGCCTTGCTGGGTGCAGTAGCACCCAGTAGTCTCTCAGCATTCCACGGTGGGAAGTGGACCTTGAGCTCCAGGTTATCCTGGAATCAGTCTGAGCCGGCTAATTTTATGTCAACCTTACCTAGGCGAGAGTCTTCTGATAGGAGGAAACCCCAGTGGAGAAAATGGTTTCCCTTGTGATTCTCTGGACTTCCTCAGTGCCTGTTGTTTTATGCCCCCCTCTTTTTTTTTTTCCTTTCTATTTTTCTTTTCTTTTTCTCCTCCTCCTTCAGATTTATTTATTTATGTGAGTACACTGCAGCTGTCCTCAGACACACCAGAAGAGGGCGCCAGATCTCATTACAGATGGTTGTGAGCCACCATGTGGTTGCTGGGAATCGAACGCGGATGCTCTTAACCTCTGAGCCATCTCCCCAGCCCTTATGCTCCCTTTTTCATCTCCAACTTAAATTTGGAGTTTTCTCACTCCACCTTTTAGTTAATCTGGCTAAGGATTTGTCAACTTAATGATTTGTTTTGTTTTGTTTTGTTTTTTTTTCGTAAATTTGTTTGGGTTTTGTTTGTTTGTTTCTTTGGTTGGTTGGTTGGTTTTACTGTTCAGCCCTGAGTTTGATTGTTTCTTGCCTTTTACTCCTTTTGAGTGTTATTTCTTCTTTTTGTTCTGGAACTTTCAGGTATGCTATTAAGTTGCTAGTATGAGGGTCCCCCCCCCCCCACACACACACACTTAAGTGCAAGCCTTTGTGCTCTCAGCTTGCCTCTGACTCACCCTTGTCCCATAAGTTTCTGTATGATGTGTATTCATTTTCACTCGCTTCCCCAAAGTCTTTCATTTCTTTCCTAATTTGTCTTAACCCCCTTTTTTATCCATTAGTGAATTGTTCCATTTCCATGAGATTGTAAGCTTTCTGTTGTTGGTGAGATCCAGCTTCAGTTTGTGGTGGTCAGATGGGATGCTGGGTGTTATTCCAATTTTCTTGTTATCTGTTGAGACTTGTTCTGTAACCAAGTACGTGGTCAGTTTTGGAGAAAGGTTCTGAGAAGGTATATTCTGTGTTTGGGTGGGATGTTTTGTAGACACCTGTTAGGCCCATTTGGTTTATAACGTCTGTTAGCAACAGCATTTTTCTTCTTAGTTTTTGTCTGGATGACCTGTCTATTGGTGAGAGTGGGGTAAAGTCTCCCACTATCAGTGTGTGAAGTTCAATTTGTGATTTAAGCTGTATTAATGTTTCTTTTTAGAAATCAGTTGCCCTTGTATTTGATACAGCATAGATGTTAAGAATGGAAGTGTCATCTTGGTGGCTTTTTCCTTTGCTGAGTATGTCGTCTCCTTCCCTGTCTCTTCTGATTAGTTTTGGTTTGAAGCCTATTTTGTCAGACATTAAAGTGGCTACACCAGCTGTTTAGTATGTCTTTCTGATTTGAATATTGTTTTTTTTAAATCCTTTCACCCCCAGGGTTATGTCTCTCCTTGATGTTAAGGTATTTCTTGGATGCAGCAGAAGGATGGATCCTTTTGTTAGTCTGTGTTTTTTTTATTGGGGAATCGAGACCATTGATGTTGAGAATTCTCAATGAACAGTGTTAGTTGATTTCCATTATTTTGTTGTGGTGATGTCCCCTACCCCCAATTTGGTGGTCTGTGATTATTCCTTGTGGTTTTGAGGGGGTTGGAGTTTTCCTTCCGTGGGGCTGAATTTGTAATTAGATACTACTTAAATTTGGTTTTATCATGAAGTGTCTTATTTTCTCCATTTATTGTGACTGCAAGTTTTGTTGGGTATAGCAATCCGTGTGGTCTCTTAGAGTCTGTAGAACATCTGTCCAGGCCCTTCTGGCTTTTAGGCTCTCCATTGCAAAGTCAGGTGTTAGCAGAATGGCTCTGCCCTTTATGTGTTTGGTCTTTTCCTTGAATCCTTTACTATTCCTCCTTTGCTCTAAATGTCTAGTGTTTTGATTATTATGTGCTGAGAGGAGTTTCTTTTCTGGTCCATTTAATTTGGTGTTCTGTGTGCTTCCTGTACCTTGACAGGCATGTCCTTAGAAGGCTAAGAAATGCTTGTCTGTGATTCTGTTGAAAATAGTTTCTGTGCCTTTGACCTGGATTTTTTTTTTCCTTCTATTCCTGTTATTTGTATAATTGGCCTTTTTATAGATTTCCTGGGTGTTTTGTGCCAGAAATTTTTGTTTGTTTTTGTTTTTATTAGATATTTTCTTTATTTACATTTCAAATGTTATCCCCTTTCCTGGTTTCCCCTCTGAAAAACACCCTCCACCTATCCTCTCCCCCCACCCCTCGCTCACCAACCCACCCACTCCTGCTTCCTGGCCCTGGCATTCTCCCACACTGGGGCACAGAGCCTTCACAGGACAAAGGGCCTCTCCTCCCATTGATGCCCGACTAGGCCATCCTCTGCTGCATATGCAGCTGGAGCCATGAGTACCACCATGTGTACTCTTTGGTTGGTAGTTTAGTCCCTGGGAGCTCTGGGGGTACTGGTTAGTTCATATTGTTGTTCCTCCTATGGAGCTGCAAACACTTTCAGCTCCTTAGGTCATTTCTCGAGTTCCTTTGTTGGGGACCCCGTGCTCAGTCCAATGGATGACTGTGAGCATCTACTTCTGTATGTGTGAGGCACAGGCAGAGCCTCTCAGGAGGCAGCTATATCAGGCTTCTGTCAGCAAGCGCTTGTTGGCATCCACAAGTGTCTGGGTTTGGTGATTATAAATGGGATGGATCCCCAGGTGAGTCAGTCTCTAGATGGTCATTTCTTCAATCTCCACTCTACACTTTGTCTCTGTAACTCCTTTGTTTGTTTTTGAGTCAGGGTTTCTCTGTGTAGCCCTGGCTGACCTGGAACTTACTCTATAGACCAGGCTGGCCTCCAGCTCACAAAGATCCCCCTGCCTCTGCCTCCCGAGAGCCCTGGGATTAAAGGGTTGCACCACCACCGCATGGCCCTGCCTGGATTCCTTTAGATAAAGTTAACATATTCTTTGACCAAGGTATCCATTTCTTCTATCGTGTCTTCTATGCCTGAGATTCTCTCTTGCATCTCTTGTATTCTGATGATGAGGCTTGCTTCTGACATTTACATTTTTTTATTTCCAGATTTCCCTCAGTTTATTTTTGTTTTTGTTTTTATTCTATTTCTACTTTCAAGTCCAGAACTGTTTTATTCATTTCCTTCCACGGTTTGTGTCTTCACAGATTTCTTTAAGGAATGTATTCATTTCCTCTTTAAGGGCCTCCATCATTTTCTTAAAGGCTGATTTCAAGGCTTTGTGCTGTGCTTCAGCTGTGTGATATTTCTCAGGGTCTACTGTAGTAGCGTTGCTGGGCTCTGGTGTAGACATATTGCCCTGGCTGTTATTGGTGGTGTTTTTATGCTGGCATTTAGGCATCTGGGTTTGGGATGATTGTAATTCTGAGTGCTGATATCTGGTCTTGTCCTTCTAGGATCAGTGTTCATTCTTTGGCTTCTGTTGCCCTCTCTGGTTTTTAGGTGTGTGGCTGATGTGGGTTGCCTGGTAGGGAGTGATGCTCAGATCTGTCAGGTATTGCCACTGGAGCTTTTTTTAAAAGATGATTCTTGGTACTGGGAGCTGACACTTTGGGGTAATGGTCTAGAAGGGAGTGCACAGGGTTCATGGGGGGGAGTTGAACAGAGTATACCTCCAGGATCTACTAATTTCCTTGGGAATGGGGGCAGAGAGGGAGGAAGACTACAGTCTGAAGTCTGCTATTAAGCCGGGAAGATGCTAGGAGATTGGATCTGATGGAGAGGGAGTAGAGTTAAGGGTCTGAAAACTGGCTCACCTGCTTCCCAGGCTACTGTGGCCCACAGGTTCCCCTGGGATGCTTGTGGGAGTTGAAGGCAAAGGGATGGGGTGTTGAGGAGGCTGGAGGAAGATGCCATGGTCCTCTCAGGAGCTGGGGGTAGAGAAGAAAGGGAAGCCAGAGCAGGTGGCCTTCTACAGAGCTGAGGGGAGGCTGTGGGATTGGATTTGGAGCAGAGAAAGGAGAATGGGGGTCTGAAGACAGCCTACCTGCTTCCCTAGCCAGCAGGTTCTCTGGAGTCCCAGCAATGTATCTTAAGAATAATCCCCGATGGTCAAGTGATCTCTATTGCTCAACCATCAGGATGTCCATTTTAGAAAACCTCTTTATACTATCTATTGTATCAACAACAACAACAACAACAAAAACTAAGTTAGTTAACTTTTGAAAATGTATATCTGATTTTAAAAGCATACAACGAACAAAAATCCCAATCTTAATTCAATAAGAAAAACTATTGGAATCTACATCACATTTGTGGAAACATAACAACATAGGTGATTCTCAAAGGCCCTGCCCAGCTTTAAAGAATGAACAACTGCCTGGCAAATATAGAAGTGGATGCTCACAGTCATCTATTAGATGGAACAAAGGGCCCCTAATAAAGGAGTTAGAGAAAGTACCCAAGGAGCTAAAGGGGTCTGTAATCCTATAGGAGAAACAACAATATGAACTAACCAGTACCCCCCAGAGCTGTGTCTCTAGTTGCATATGTAGCAGAGGATGGCTAGTTGGCCATCATTGGGAGGAGAGGCTCTTGGTCTTTCGAAGATCATATGCCCCAGTACAGGGGAATGCCAGGGCCAGGAAACAGGAGTGGGTGAGTTGGGGAGCAGGGCCAGGGGAGGGTATAGGGGACTTTTGGGATAGCATTTGAAATGTAAATGAAGAAAATATCTAATATAAAGAAAGAAAGAAAGAAAGAAAGAAAGAAAGAAAGAAAGAAAGAAAGGAAGAAAGAAAGAAAGGAAGAAAGGAAGAAAGAAGCATTTTAAATCAGACTTTTCTGTTGAAATCAATGTTTAGGTAAACTTTACTCTAGATTAGGAAACCCAACTTCATCGTTCTGTATCTTTTCTTATACAAACAAAGGTATACCTCAGCCAGGCATGGTAGCACATGCCTGATCAGAGGCTCATCCAGGGCCAATCTGGTCTATATAGTGAGTTCCAGACAAGCAAGGGATACGAGGCATGATACAAGGCATATGTAGTGTGACTGTCTTTTTTGTTGTTTTTGTTTTTGTTTTTCGAGACAGGGTTTCTCTGTGTCCCCCTGGCTGTCCTGGAACTCACTTTGTAGACCAGGCTGGCCTCGAACTCAGAAATCCGCCTGCCTCTGCCTCCCAAGTGCTGGGATTAAAGATGTACGCCATCACGCCCGGCTGTGACTGTCTTAAAACAAAACACAAAGAATAGGCCTAAGCTTCTTCTGTCAATAAAATAACATAATACAAATAAAATAACATTTGTACTTCCACGGGCAGGGTTAGCCCTGGCCTTGCTCTCAGTGACTTGTGTTTTCCACAGTAAAATTCAGCAACTGAAATTGCACTTTGGAAAGGGGCTTTGCAATTGGCTCTGATTCTAATAGCCTAAGGGAGTGTGCATCTTGTACTCTGCAAGAAGAAACAGATACTAAGCAGACTTCTAGAGCCCTGGGGCACATCATGCTTTCAAAGAGGCAAGAGGACAGGAAATCTCTGAGCTGACAGTGAGCTTGGATTTCTAGGTGCTTCCATACTGCAGAGTGCTGACTTGGGTAAATGCTCAACAAATGCTCTCTGACTTGGAAGACAGTGACAGTGAGTGTCTTAATTAGGTTTTCATTGCTGTGAAGAGACACCATGACCATAGCAACTCTTTTACAAAGGACAGCATTTAATTGCAGCTTGCTTACAGGTTCAGAGGTTCAGTTAATTATCATTACAGCAGGAAGCATGGCAGCATCCAGGCAGGCATGGCGCTGGAATTGCTGAGAGTTCTCCCTTGTTCTGAAGGCAGCTAGGAGAAGACTGGCTCCCACATGGTTAGGAGAAGGGTCTCATTGCCCACCCTCACAGTGACACACTTCTTCCAAAAAGGCAACACCTCCTAATAGACCAAGCATATTTAAACCACCACAGTGTGTCCGGCTTATGAGTGTGTCTGAGCCAGCTTATGGCTTCACGGGCCCAGAAGACAGAATTGGGGCTCATCTTTGAAGACCTGCAGCTAGAATAATAGAGAAGCCAGAACTGGGGTGCTAACAAGTGAGAAATGCTGGCCAACGCTGGCGGGCAGGACCCGGGCTCCTTTGGCAGAGCAGGATTTGGGCAGGAGGTGACAGACTAGAGGTGAGGTGTTCAGAAGTGACCCCTCCTGCCCTTGACATATATGCATGTGTCATACGCCCACACAAGCCCAGGGTGTGACTAGCCAGGGTAGGGTGGTGAAGAAGATGAGCCACTGGTGTCTCCCAGGTGTGTCAGCTTCCTCTGTAACATTATTCAACCAAAAAGTAGAACAAAAGCTTATTCTCACACTCCTGATCTCCAAAGCCCCAAACTAAAATGTCAACAGATCTGTGCTCCCTTTGCAGAGTCTAGGGGACACCTTCTGTTTGGCTCTTCTAGCTTCTGGTGGCCGCCGTAGACCTTCTTTGGCTTATGTGACATGCCCATGTCTCTCCAGCCTCACCTGGGCACCCTAAAAGCTTTCTTCTCTTTGATATGGGCCTCTGTGTGGCTCTTATGAGGGCACTAGTACTGGATTTAGGAACCATGTAGGTAGTTAGATTTGTCCCTTTTCTCACTGCGGTGACAAACACCTGACCACTTAGAGCAATGCGAAGAAGCGAAGAAGCGAAGAAGCGTTTGCCCTGGTTCACAGTTCATCGTGGTGGGGGAGCCATGGCAGCAGGAGTTTGAGGTAGCTGGTCATGTTGCATCTGCAATGGGAAGCGAGGTAAATGCTGGTCCTCTGCTCATTCTTGCCTGAGTTATTGAGTCTGAGTCTCCAACCCATGGAATAACACTGTCTGTAGTTAGAATGGATCTTCCCATCCCAACCCAGTCTAGAAACCTTCATGGGTAAGCTCAAAACTTATCTCCTAGGTGATGCTAGGTCCTGATAGGTTGACAGTTGGTATTCACCACTGCAATAAATGGGGGCTAATCCCATGCTCTGTCTAGTCCGTGAACATTTTTTTTTACAGATTATACAATACTCCTCTGAGTATTTATAGACATGTCTGTTGGTAAGTGTGGAAATTTAATATGTTAGTTTGACTGGACTACCATACCCAAAATGTTGTAATCTGGGGGCTACTAGGGACCGAACTCAGGGTTGTAGACTTTCTAGACATCTATTGTATTATTGAGACAAACCCTAACTCATAATATTTGCTCAGATGTTATTCTAGGTGGTTTCCTGAGAGTGTTTGGGGATGACATTTACATTTAAAGGGATGGGCACTTACAGTAGATTGCGCAGTCAGTCCAGGCCTGAATACAAGGAAATTCTGACCTTTCCCACGCAGGAAGGAATCTGTCAGAACATTTCATATTCATCTACAATGTGAACACTTCCTGAATCTCTGACCTAATTGCCTTTGAATTTGAACTACAAGTTTTTCTGGAATCTAAATGGCCTGCCACCTTCACCCGTCAGGCTTCAGGTTCAACAGTCACTATGATCAACTCCTTAGGATAAGCCTTTTTGTGTGTCCTGAACAACCAAGGCTGTGGCCATCTCCGGGGGCCTCTGTTGTTTTTTGTTTGTTTGTTTGTTTGTTTGTTGCCAGAGCTTTAATTCTTCGTGTTGTCTATCAGAGGGAAAGCTTCCATGGGAAGACTCCTTTATCAAAGCCCCACAGTGGCTTATCAGACAGACTCACGGCTGACATCACTGAGCTAAGAAGCTTGCACGGAAGCCCCACCTCCCTCCTTCCCTTCGGGGAGCACAGCATCCTCATGTCGGCACACACACACACACACACACACACACACACACACACACACACCCCGGGTCCACAGACTGAACCTATGCAGAGTGTATTCCCAGGCTCGGCGCTTGAGTTCCCTTCCTTTCCACACAGACAGACGGATGATGGTGATCCGGGCCTTCCTATCTGCCTGTACTAAACATTATCTGTGAGTTTTAATGTTTCTTATCTCTCTCTTGAAATCCATCTCAGATCAGTTCTTCTATCTGTATTTTATTTATTTGTTTATTTGTTTATTTATCTATTTATTTCTTTTCTATTGAGATGCCTTCTCAGGTAGCCTAGGCTGACTTGGAACTCACTATGTAGCCAAGGCTGGCCTTGACTTTCTGGCTCTCTTCATGTTCCCTCCCCTGTGCTGTGATACTGTAGAGGGTTGCCACTGGCAGAACACAGTCCAAGAATGGAGTGGTGTGAAGAGAATTGTGAGTGCTCATGAGAAAACACCAAGGAAACAGGACAAGGGCTCTGAATAAAGTTGGCTGTTGCATGAAGGTTTTCAGGCTTCCTGCTCCCAGGTTCTGCCTCCTTCAGAGGTGAACATGCCACCAGCCCAGTTTTATGTAGTTGAAACCCGACTCTCCATGCATGAAAACACCCTACCAATTGAGCTGTGTCTCCAGCCCTTATATCAAAAACAAACAAACAAACTGGCCTAGCAAAATGGCTCATTAAGTAAAGACGTTGCTGCCAAACCTGATGACCTGAATTCAGCTCCTGGGACCCCCCATGTCAGAAGGTACAGCCAATCCCCCACTCGAGGCTGGAACTCTGCTCTGCGGCTTGTTTGCCTCCATGTGGAAGGAGCAGAGGCATTAGAGGAGCCAAGCGGGACCCGTGCAGTATTATAACTAATATTAAAATAATCCTCTGTTCTTTTTTTTTTAATTAATTTATTTATTTATTATATGTAAGTACACTGTAGCTGTCTTCAGACACACCAGAGGAGGGCATCAGGATCTCCGGTGGTTGTGAGCCACCATGTGGTTGCTGGGATTTGAACTTCGGACCTTCGGAAGAGCAGTCGGGTGCTCTTACCCACTGAGCCATCTCACCAGCCCCCTAATCCTCTGTTCTTATTCATCTAACTCTTTCTGAAAGAAAAATGACTGACAAAGAAAATATTGTCCTCTGACCCCCACGTATGTACCACGGCATGTGTGTGCCCACAGACACACACACACATACACACACACACACATAAAACTGTAATTAAACATTTTAAAACTTAGTTCTAGGGCTGGAGAGATGGCTCAGTGGTTAAAAGCAGTCAGTGGTCCTGAATTCAAATCCCAGGAACCACATGGTGGCTCACAACCACCCATAATGAGATCTGACGCCCTGTTCTGGTGTATCTGAAGACAGCTACCGTGTACTTACATATAATAAATAAATAAATAAATAAATAAATAAATAAATAAATAAATAAATACATCTTTTTTTAAAAACTTAGTTCTACCCAATAACGTTTATGAAATCATGTTTAATATGATAATTTTCCAGTCAAGAGTAGATTCATTTGGCTACTCATTCAAGACAGAAAATGTCTGTGCTTAGAGAGATCAAAAGGTTAGTTATGCACGTTTTTCCTAGAAAAATTATAACAAATATATTGATAGCCATCCAGCGTATATGCGGCATGATTGTTTGGGTTTTTTTTTAAGATTTATTTTATGTATATGAGTACACTGTAGCTGTCTTCAGACACCCCAGAAGAGAGCAGATGGTTGTGAGCCACCACGTGGTTGCTGGGAATTGAACTCAGGACCTCTGGAAGAGCAGCCAGTGCTCTTAACCGCTGAGCCATCTCTCCAGCCAATGATTGTTTTTTATAATTGTATTTTACGTGTGAGAGAGATCTGCATGCTCGCTTGCAGACACACATAGGCCGTGACACACACGTGGAGGCCAGAGGATGACCCTGAAGGGCCACTTCTCTCCTTCCATTGTGAGGTGCAGATACTGAGCTCAAGTTGTCAGACTTGTGTGGCAAGTGCCTTCACTGCTGGGCCATCTGCAGCCCCAGCATGCCCCTTGTGTTAGTCAGCAGACTGGCTTTAAGTTCTGTTTGTTTTACTTGTTTTGTTTTGTGAGTCAGGTTCTCTCTGTGTAGTCCAGTGTGAGTCAGGTTCTCTGTGTAGCCCAGACAGGTGAGAAACTTGCTATATAGCCTGGGCTGGCATTGATTCATGATGCCCCTACCTTGCAAGTACATACCACCATGCTTAGCTTGTTAGAAGCCCCTTAGCACCCAGGCTAAGCTCCAAGCCCCTGTATTCCTACAGAAAAGAAGACTGGCAGCTGAGGGAGCCATGAGAGGGTTCCTCCATTTTGGGCTGGAACTCTGCTTTCCTCTTTGCCTCCATATAGAAGGGAGCAATGAAGTTAGAGGGGCTAGGCCAAGTGGGGCCTATGCAGTAGCATAACTAATATTAAATCAATCATCTCTTCTTGCTTCTTCATCTAAGATGAAATACATTTGAGCCCTCTGAATAACCCCCACCCCCTGCATGGATGCGTGTGTGCATGTGAATGCACATACATCTCCCCCTCCGTGTGTGTGTGTGTGTGTGTGTGTGTGTGTGTGTGTGTGTATGTTCTTTCTGTCCCTTCAGGTCCTTTTTCCATGCAGCTCACTGATTCAGTTCTTGGAAGGGCTGGCAAGCTAGTCACCTTGACCACTGTTTTATTCCTCACACCTTGCCCCTCTTAACACTGTCACGGGCGTCTAGGCTCATGTACGAGTCTTCAAAGCACTTGGAGGTAGCAGCGACCGCAAGGACAACTACAATGGTTTATTTCAGTTGTCAAGTTGATGGGATTCAGAGTCACTATGGAGGCAGCCCTCTGAGCATGTCTGCGAGGGCGTTTCTAGGTTAGCTCAGTCCAGGTCGGAAGATCCCCACTGGCTGCTGGTGGTGCCATTCTGAGGGCCGGGGTCTCGAACTGAAACAAAGGAGAAAGCAAGCTGGGCCCTACCATTCGCCTCTCCCTCCCACCTGTCTGCAGACACAGTGTGCCCAGCTGCCTGACGCTTTAACTGTAATGGACCACGCTCTCAAACTGCGAACCAGTTGCGTTAGCTAGGGGTTTCCTCTCAGGGACAGGAAAAGTCACTACTACACCACCTTTGGATTACACTTTGATGGGCCTGCAGCACTATCAAATCCCGTAACCCCACGCTCTACTTTAACTAACAGAACGGCTCCGCTCCGCATTTGGTATGAGTTCCCAAGCCTCCTCCTAGCTGGGACTTACCTCTGTCTGTCCCTTTCTTGGGGGATAGGTGTGGGAGGGGGTTGAGACAGGGTTTCTCTGTATAGCCCTGGCTGTCCTGGAACTCACTCTGTAGAGAAGGCTGGCCTCGAACTCAGAAATCCACCTGCCTCTCCCTCCCAGGTGCTGGGACTAAAGGCCACCACTGTCCAGCTGTCCCTTTCTTTGTTCTTTACATAGTCAAGGCTTTTCTCTCAAGGCCTTCCTTCTGTGTGCTAGCATGGCCTCCTGTGGCAAAAAACAAGTCCACCAACCCAAACCAGTTCTCTCCACCATGCCAACTACCCTTCTTCCCCCTTGTGGGCACCATCTCTTTCCCTCCCCTCCCAGTGCCCATATGGCGAGCAGCTCCCTCAGGCTCAGCACTTGCCAGCTAGCTCCTCAGTCCTGAAGTTTTCCAGTCTGAGCTGTCCAGACTATGGCCTCGTCTACCTCTGTAGCTTGTTACCCTCTGACCCTCCTTTAGCTGTGGCCCCAGATAGTTTATCCTACTCTCTCCAAGGCTGTTCCGGACGTGTCTTCTCTCTCTGCCCTTGTGAGGTCATGAGGCCGTGTCCTCTGGCCTTCTTTCCTATCATCGAGTCTCAGAGAAGCCCACGTGTGCTGTCCTGTGTCTCAGCAGTGTGACTGTCACCTGTCTTCTCGGTAGAGGCACAGTGACATGATTCATCTCCATCCCCTCTCGGAGTCCAGAGCTCAGACTAGATAGATATATGGCAATCCTCATGATGAGGCTTCTGGGTAAGTCAGGGAGAGCACTTTAGGTCTTCAGCAAGAAGTGTGATTGTGGAGCCAGTGTCTCAGAAGAACAAAGAGATGTTGGAGAGACGGACATTTCGGAGCCACCACATTGCCTCCTGCTGGTGTAGTCAGCTGGTCAGGAGGCCCCTGACCGGAGGCCCCTGGGGTTGAGAGCTGTGTCAACCAAAAGCTAGCATAGTAGCCCTCTAGACAAAGACACCCGTGGCAGGAGGAGGGAATACATCTCTTTCCTGAAGCATCATGGGTGGGACTTCTGGAAAGGAAGGTCTCCAGGGCACTGTGATGGTCAGACTGGCCCAGACTCCTCAGGGAAAGGAAGTAGCCTTGCTCACCCATGTCTGTGGAGACCTGAGGACCTTGCTCACCCATGTCTGTGGAGACCTGAAGGCCTTGCATGTCCCTTTGGATCTGCATGGCTTGTTTTCAGCCCTGATGGGTCCTGGCTGCTACTAGTGCACAGTTCCTTGTTCTATCATGCAGCAAACTAGGGCAAAGGGCATGGAGACCCGGTAAGGGGTCCCTTCCTTAGCTGCGCCAAAATGCGTCCTAGCACTTGGGGTCTGGGAGGAGCAGAAGCCACTGGAAATCCTACCCATGTCCTGCCTGCTCTCCTCTCTCTTCTGCTATAGAGAAGGTCAATGCCAAAGCAAGAGAGTTAGCATTCCCTACATGTCCCATTTTCTTCATCTTAATAAACGTTTTTTCTTTTTCTCTTTCCTTTTCTTTCCCTTCCTTTCCCCCTCCCTCCCTTTCTTATTCCTTCTCTTCCCTTTTTTCTTCCCTCTTTTACTCCCTCCCTCTTCCCCACCCTCCCTCCTTCCTTTTCTCCCTACTTACCCATTTATTTTAAATTTATTTTGAATTTACAGTCTTGCTGCCTTGCATAGACTAAACTTATTCTTCAAAAGACTTTTTATATGTATTTACTTGACCTTTTGTGTATGAATATTTTTCCTGTGCCTGGTATGTGTGAGCCTAGTGGATCTCTCGAAACTGGAGCTACAGAGCATTTGTGGCATGTGAGTGCTGGGAACTGAACCCAGGTCCTCTGTAAGAGCAACAAGTGCTCTGATCCACTGAGATATCCCACAGGCTCTGACCTTGAACTCTTGACCTTCAGCTCCTCCCAGGTAGTCTGGTACGCAGGCATGTGCCATTGTGCCTGGCACAATCAATACACTTACTGTTGGTGAAATCTGTTACATACAGAGACAGGCATTGAAAGGAAGACAGGCCAGCTTTTGAAGTTAAACCTCATGGGATCTTGCACTAGCTCTTGTGGTTTAGAAAGAAGACATCTGAGGGCACAGATCTCTTGTTTCAAAGGGGGGCTCTTTGCTTCAGTTGGCTTTGGCCCTGGAGCTGCATTCTGACCTCAGAGCACACTGCTGCTGGTCTTGAGGAGGAGAGGCGCTGCTGACGTGGACTCTAAGCTTGCTCTTTTGGTTAGGAAAGGGGGTGGACAGCGGTGTGTGTGGTGGGGGGAAGCTCTCTACTAGGAACGGAGGGCTCTGGAAACAGGATCTCTAAAGAAAGCAATCAAGAGCACCGCCCAGACTTCAGCTCTGGTTTTTCTTGTTTATGATGTTAATCAGCTGACTGTCCCTTCACTCACATCTCGTTTATACTCTGTCTCCAGGACTCTCTTAAACCGCTGTCGAGCACTCGAGGTTTCCACTCACAAGATGATCCGTGCCTCCCTATCCATTAGTAAGATTAGGGCAGTATCTGATTCAAGCTTTTTCCTGAGAAACTAAGCATGGTAGGTGTCTGCTGTCTGTGTCCCAGCCTGGGGAAGCTGGGATGGTAGGAATCACTGAAGCAAGAGCTTCAGGCCAGCCAGGGATACTAAAACCCTTAAAAAATGACTGGGAGATTATTTATGGGTTAAAAACACTTGCAGTACAAATGGGAGGTGTATTCGGATCTGCATAACTGACATAAACGCCAGACGCAGTAGTGTGGGCACCTGTAATCCCACCTCTCCTATCCGGAGGTGGAAGGTGTGGACAGGAAAATCCCCCAAACCTCTCAGACCAGCAAGCCTGGAACATGCAGCAGAAGACCAGCTAAGAGACTCTGACTCAGACAAGGTGAAAGGTTATCTTCTCACCTCCACAGGAATGTGTCTGAATCCACACACATGGATGTGCACACTCCTTCATACTTACACACACACGCACATACAGGGTGTCACTGTGTAGTGCTGGCAAGCCTGGAATTTACTATGTAAACCAACCTGGCCTTGAACTCATAGAGATCCTCCTGCCTCTACCTCCCAAGTATTGGGATTAAACATGTGTACCAGCACACCACATCCTATCTATTTTTAATTATGTGTATGTGTGTCTCCATGTGGGTATGTGCACAGGAGTATAGATGCCTACAGAGGCCAGAGAGTAGGCCAGATCCCCTGGAGCTGGAGTTATAGGTGATTGTCAGTTACCCAGTGTGGGCACTAGGAACTAGCAATAAGAACTCTTAACCACTGAACCATCCTCCCAGTCTCACAATAGAAGATTAACAACAGTAATTCATAGTTATAGCAGGATTTTATAATAAGTTATTTTGGCTCATACCTGTAATCTTAGCATTTGGGGAGGCTGAGACAAGAAAATAGTGAATTTGAGACCAAACATGACCTGCACAGATCCTTTCCTCAAACCAAGCCAGAACAAATAATTATTTTAAAACTTACACCCAAAAGCATTGAGCCTAGACAAAGACAAACTCTACAAGGAATCCCTTGGGTGCAAAGCCAAACATTTAATATAAGTAAGGAAAAGTGGGACATATTTTGAAATTAGTGGAGACTGAACACCACTGGACAGATTGGATCTGCTGATGGAGAGGTTGGGTCTGCTGATGGAGAGGATGGATCTGCTGATGGTGGAGATCCCGAGTCTGCTGCTGCTGTTCCTTCCACATTTCTAAGTTGACCAACTTGATTAAGAAGGATGCCTTTTGTCTTAGTTAGGATTGTATTGCTGTGAGCAGACACCATGGCCACAGCAACTCTTACAATGAAAAACATTTGATTGGGGCTGGCTTACAGTTTCAGTGGTTTAGTCTATTAGCATCATGGCAGGAAACACAGTGCATAAGAAAGAGCTGAGAGTTCTACATCTTGATCCACAGGCAGTAGAAGGAGACCATCCCACTGAGTGTAGCTTGAGTCTAGGAGACCTCAAAGCCTGCCTCCACAGTGACACACTTTCGCCAACAGGGCCACAGGAGTCTATGGAGGCCATACCTGCTCAAACCACTACACCTTTCGAAGCAAGACTTCAGTTAGTTCTAATGGTGCATAGCTTGCACGTTAAACTTGGTCATAGGTGTGTGGAGTGAATACATTGAATTCACTACTATCTGTGGTTTCTGGCCGCCACCAGGAGTCTTAGACTGTGTTTCCTATGGATACTGGGAACTCTTATCACCTCTTCTGCCCATTTCCATGTTTTGGACAATTTCTCCTGATAGTGAAGTACTGCTTGTGGACCATAAAGCTAGTCTGGTGGCTACCTGGATCCAGACAGCCTGGCTTCGGTCCTGGTTTCTTTATTACTGACACTCACTGATTATAGGGGTCCTTCCCTCATTGGCACATTGTGGGGATTAAAGAAAGTACTTAGGTAGCCATCTGGGCATTAGCTGTTTCATTCTTGTATTGAGGCAGCCCAGGGGCGAGCTGTCCATGATTTAAAGCCTTCCACCAGAAATTGCCACAACTGGCTATGCTGACATCTGTCTCCCTTGCAAACTCTTAACCTTTCACCCTTGCCAGCCCTCAGCAGGAACCAGAAAAAGAAAGTCATAGTAACCTTCAATTTGCAAACCACTGGGGTTATTGTAATAATGCCCTGCCTCAGGCTGTCTCTTGTATCATAGCTTTCAGCTCATCTGAAACAGTTACAATGTTTCCTCATGCCTTATGCCTTTGATTAAGATGGACTTCTTTGGTAGCAGGAACCGTTTCCCTCTTCCAACAACTGACATGGCTGGTAAAAGACATTTAATAAAAGCAGGCTTGATGACAGAAATCTGTGATCCCAGCGCTTGTGAAGCAGAGCAGGAGGATCAGAAATTCACGGAGAGATAGCTTGGTCGTTAAGAGCGGAAGACCTGAGTTCGGTTCCCAACATCCACATCAGGCAGCTTAGAACTCTGCTTAGAACTCCAGCTCTAGGGGGATCCAGTGCCTCTGTCTGGACTCTGCGGAGGCTTTCATTCACATACACAAACCTACCCAGAGACACACAATTTTAAAAATGAAAGAAATCCAAGGTGATCCTTGGCTCTGTACCGAGTTTGAAGGCTGCTCAGGATGACGTAGACTCTGTGGGGTGGGGGACGTAAGAGCCCATTGGGCATGCAGCTTGGCTGGTAGAGTGCCTGCCTCATATGCATGAAACCCTGGGTTTAATCCTCAGCACCTTTAAAGTGGGTATGGTGTCATAGGCCTGCAGTCCCACCCAGCACTTAGAAAGTGGGGGACAAGAGAATGGTGATTTCAAGGCCAACCTGGGCTACATGAGATAGAGTCTCAAAGAAAAAAAAAAAAAAGCTGATTACCTAGAGGGTGTTGGGATAGAGTACTTTCTTTCTGCCTGCCTTTAGAGGAATATAATTTACCAGTGAGAGCTCAGGTTCCCCTTGCTGTCCTCTACCTTCTACCAGACCCAATACAGACGTGCAGAACGATATCGATATCCACTCTTCTAACCAGCACTGGCCGTTTGCTTCACCTGCTCTAGTGCTGTTTCTTTTTCTTTTTCTTTTTTTTTTTCTTGGTTTTTCGTTCTCTGTATAGCCCTGGCTGTCCTGGAACTCACTCTGTAGACCAGGCTGGCCTCGAACTCAGAAATCCACCTGCCTCTGCCTCCTGAGTGCTGGGATTAAAGGCGTGCGCCACCATGCCCGGCTCTTTTTTTTTTAAAGATTTATTTATTTATTATATGTAAGTACACTGTAGCTGTCTTCAGGCACCCCAGAAGAGGGCATCAGGTCTCATTGCAGATGGTTGTGAGCCATCATGTGGTTGCTGGGATTTGAACTCACGACCTTCAGAAGAGCAGTCAGTGCTCTTAACTGCTGAGCCATTTCTCCATGCCAACCGTTTGTTCTGTTCACACATATGAGGCAGGTTCTCTACCAGCTAAGCTACAAGGAAGGTTAAAGTCTTTAAGAACCATCATTAAAAATAAAGTTTGAAAAAAATTAAAGTTACAGGCTGCTGAACTTAATGACCTAAGTTCAATTCCCAGGTCCCACATGGAGGAAGGAGAAAAGAGACTCCTATCTAGCTGCAGGAGCTCCATAGCATAGACACAGACACGGAGACAGACAGACAAACATGTATGCACACACGTGCACATGCGCGTACACACACACACAAATGTCCTAAGATACTACCACAGGATTGGCCATTTGGACAGTTCCAGTGAGCTGTTACTGATGTGTGCTTCTTGAATTCACGTACTTATTCTGTGATCTTCAGCAAGTCACTTTTGAAGATCAGAATATGTCACCCCAAATCTGCCTGTTTGGCACAAGGACTACTTTGAGATGCTTGTTTGTTTGTTTGTTTGTTTGTTTTCACTTTTTTATTAGATATGTTCTTCATTTACATTTCAAATGCTATCCCAAAAGTCCCCTATACCCTCCCCTCCCCCTGCCCTGCTCCCCAACCCACCCACTCCTGCTTCCTGGCCCTGGCATTCCCCTGTACTGGGGCATATAATCTTCGAAAGACCAAGGACCTCTCTTCCCAATGATGGCCGACTAGGCCATCTTCTGCTACATATGCAGCTAGAGACACGAGCTCTGGGGGTACTGGTTAGTTCATATTGTTGTTCCTCCTATAGGGTTGCAGTCCCCTTCAGCTCCTTGGGTACTTTCTCTAGCTCCTCCATTGAGGCCCTGGGTTCCATCCAATAGATGACTGTGAGCATCCACTTCTGTGTTTGCCAGGCACTGGCATAGCCTCACAAGAGATAACTATATCAGGGTCCTGTCAGCAAAATCTTGCTGGCATATGCAATAGTGTCTGAGTTTGGTGGTTGTTTATGGGATGGATCCCTGGGTGGTCCTGGATGGTCCTTCCTTCTAGATGATTGTTTTTTAAAAACACTCAGGAGAGAGGCTCTGCAGAGGAGGTAAAAGGGAAGTTTAATCTGCAGAAGAGATCTACATTTGTAAGGCATTTTCCTGTCTGTGCAGTGAAGAGAAAGAGAACTCCCATCTATAAAGTGGCAGTCGCAGGTCGACACCACAGACCTCACTGTGCACTCCCAGTCACCTCCCTCTTACCAGCCTGTTCCACCTTCCTTCTCCGTGTATTCAAAGATGGTACTTAAATCTAACTCCAAGGCCACCTTTAAGATTTACCCACATCTGGGTATCGTCCACTTGTACATGAGCCGTTTGTGTTATTAATCACGGTTCTTTTTCTCTGGTTGACTGACTGTCTTTTGTCATTGGAGATCCCTTGTGGCCAAGAACAAAGCAAGGCAGAGAGAAAATTCTTTCTATTGCTCTGTGCTGCTAAATCATCCGTGCCTGATTTTCTAATATCAAATGGGGGTGGGTATTATTCACACCATAAAGTGTTTACAAGGATTAAAAAGCTGATACATACACAGCCTGAGAAGAGTGTTCAATACAGTCAACAAAACTGTGTACATTTTGTTGACATTTTATATTCTGAGATATAGATACAGATGTAGATATAGATATAGATGACATAACCAGACATGGTGCCTCATGTCTGTAATCCCGGCACTTAGCAGACTGAAGCGGGAAGGTTCTGCGAATTGGAGGCCAGCTGAGGCTACAGAATGAGACACTGTCTCAAAAAACCCAGCGTCAGGCATTTTGCTCATGGTATACGGAATCTTTAAAAACCACCAACTCTCTGACTCTTGCACTCCCAGGTGTCTGCTTGGTCTGAAGAGTGATATTTGGCACCAATCCTGTGCTCCAGGATCTTTACCTCATACATCATCTTGGGTGTGTTTGTGTACTGGGTGGAAGTCAAATAAATAACCCGTGAGCCGGTTTGCGCAAGCTCCTAGAATTCACAAAGATGGTTCTGTGTGCCTGGCAGTCATCACCTGCAGACTGTGTGACCTTAAACAAGGCGGGCCCACAGCTGTGAGCTGTTCCACTGTGAGCTGGATTGGCTGCTTGGCTTCTCAGTGCCATTCTGGGTCCTTTGGTGTGGCAAAAGCTGTCTGGGGCTCCAGGTTAGATCTTGCCTATAGACAGTGTAGTGAAGCTTGATGGGAAGAACGAGTGGATGCGGTTGATGCGCCAGTGTGGACTTCAATGTGGTGAGCCGGTGTGGACTTCAACTGCAGAAGCGAATTTATTACCTGCCCCCTGGGGGTCCTGATGAAGATCTGCCTCCTGAGTCCTACAGGCAGCTGAGGACATCCCAAGTGCCTGCACATCTCGTGCTCCTGAACACTAGCCCCAGTTTTGTCTCCTTCCAATTGATTCTAAGAAAGCAGAGCCTTGGAATACAAGACAGGACAGTTTTGTTTAGAAAGAAACCTATCCAGTGCCCTCATTCCTTCTTCCCCCAACGCTGACTGCCCTCCCTGCTCCCTTCTGCCTAGAACCACCAGGCACTTTCTATCTGCGTGGATCTGTCTTTCCTGCACATTGCCCACCCACTGCATAGAGCTGTGGTTCACTGACCTGTAGTGCATTCTGCACATCAAAGGTTTGTGGCAATCCTGCTTTGATCGGTGCTATTTGCCAACTTTATGTCCCTGTGTCACCTTCTGGGAACCTGCATAGTATTTCAAACTTTGTCATCAGGTAGGCTGTGGTGGATTAATTAGTGTTGCTACCATAACCGCCCTGGGGGTTGTCTATTCTGATTGTCCCACATCCAGCTCGGCTACCCTCTCCCCAGGGTCCCTATTCCCTAGGATGTGTAAAGAGTTAAATCTCCCCCAGAGGCTCGTGTGTTTGAACATTTGGTCCCCAGCCAGCAGGAAGTAGTGGAAACTTTGGGAAGCAGCACTCCTGTGCTGGGGAGAGGGAGGAAAGCCTTTAGGCTTTTAGCTCAGTCTCATTTCCTGTCTATTCTCTGCTTCCTGTTCCAGCTAGGTGTCAAATAGCCTCCTGTCCCTGCTGTCACAACCAGGAGAGCCCCACCCCCACCCCCAGGCTCCATGCCTCCCTCCCATGTGATCCGTAGCATGAGCCGGACTCAGTCTCCCTCCTCAGAGTGGTACTTGCCAGGTATCTGGTCACAGTGACAAGAAAATTAAAATACCCATAGAATATTGAAAGTAGCTGGATAACAGCCCAACAACAACCTCTGAGTACTTAGGTGAGTAGTTGTGTTTCCTACATTTTCAAAATCCAGACTTGATTAATCTCAGTGAGGAAGGCGGGCCAAAGGCTGAGATGTGGCAGAAGCTTGCCCTCTTCGTCTGAACAGCCACGTTGTGAATGCACAGGGAAGCTCTCGAAGGAGATTAAGTACCCAGAGAGACATTTTCATAGTTGAGGAGATTCTCTTCTGAGCCCCAACAGCAGCATTAAATCATCGCCAAATGCCTCTGTGAAATCCCTCTGTCACGGCGCACACACAAGGTGACAGACAGCTTTTTCCTTCCGTTGAGAATGTGGGCATCTGGGGCTGGGGAGAAGACTTAGTTGGTAAAGTGTTTGTCACCTCTCTTAGGCCTGTAGTCCCTCCCCCAGCCCAGTGTTATCCACCCAGGGCTCACAGCTTACAAACTGAGGCCTTATGGAGTCCCTGAGTCCATGTAAACTCTGGCTGGGATTGATAGCTCACCTTTAATTCCATTCCATAGGTAAAGATAGGATTCTCAAAGCAAACTGGCTGGCTTTATTGAGCCCTGGGTTCACCCTGACTCAATGAATAAGGTAAGGAGTATTCAAGGAAGACTCTTTATATCTGCCCCAGGCCTATACAACACACATGCACACATATGTACTTACACACACACACACACACACACACACACACACACATACATGTGTTAAAGGAAAAAGCTGTGGGCAGCTGGTGCAGCATTCTATGGAAACCAGAAGAGCAAGATCAAGGTCATCCTAACCTACACAGAAAGGCTAGCCTATGTCAAGTGAGACTGGTGTCTCAAAAACAAACCAAAAAAACCAAAAAACCAAAAAACAGAAAACAGGCTGGGCATGGGAGTCTCCTTAATCCCAGCACTCAGGAGGCAAAGGCAGGTGGATCTCTGTGAGTTGAAGGTTAACATGGTCAGGCCAGTGGGAGCCACATAGTGAGAGCTTGTCTCAAAAAAATCAACCAACTGCTGAGCATAGGGACCCATGCCTTAATCCCAGCGCTTAGGAAGCAGAGACAGGCATATCTCTGCCTCTATGAGTTGGAGGCCAGCCTGGAATACATAATGAATTCCAGCACAGCCAGGACCCAAACAAAGACAAAAAAGCCAAAGGAACAAAAGCAGGTATAGGCAAGTGCCTGTTAGAGGCACCTGCAACTTTGCCACAGCTCAGTCTTTCGCATCCTCTCTGTGTGTTCCATAACCTCAAAATATCTCCGACACTCATTTCTTTAGAACCTGCTGTTAGACCTATTGCTAGCTCTTGCCTTTGAATGCACTAGTGAATCGCTATTTCTTCTCCACACCACAGATATTTATATTTGGATAACAGTGTTTCAACATCGTTGGCCTTCTCCCTCCTGCTTACTCGATGCCTCAAAAGCCCGTGGAAGGACGGAGTTCGCGGCAGGCGGAGGGTTAAGAGCCGAGCCAGCAGCTGCTTAAGGGGAGGGTCTGAAAACAGGAGATCTGAAGTTCCGGTTCCACATCCTTCTTAGAGGACACAAAGCCTTTTGTTTCTCATCTCTATTGCCCTCAAGATTTGATCAAGAGCCAACAGAGAGTAGGCTGAAGCTGAGGAGAGAGGAATGCCTAAGAGCGGTGCTGTTGCTGCCCCAGCCCCCAACATACAACGCATGTGCGCCATCCTCTGCCGCCTGGACCCGCGAGGGTAAGGGAGCGCTGGTCCCTGTGGTATTTTCCAACCTCAGACCCTTCCATCTCCTGCAGAGAGCTACCCTTCAAATGGTAAAGATGAGTTTTGCCAGTCTTCATCTGATGATATGACCGCACCAGGATTTCATCTCTGTGTAAGCCAAGTTTTAGCATCCCACGCCCACTTGAACATCACAGTTTCCCTGCTTCGTTAAGAAGGATCTTGTGGTGAGCGACAAGATGCCTGTGTGGGTAAGAGTGCTTGCTGCACCGGGATTAGGTCCTGAGTTCAAATCCCCAGCACCTATGTAAAAAAGCTAAGTGTTCCTGCATCCTGTTGGCTAGTACTGGGATGAGTGAAGCCTGGAGTGTTGTTGGGACTTGCTGGCCTCTGACCTAGCTCCAGAGTCAGGGAGAAACCCTCCCTCAAGGAAATAAAGCCAAGAGTGTCAGAAGAGAACACTCCTATCCTCCTCTAGCTTCAAAGGACAAAAGCAACCCCATAGACACATGTGCATCCACCATACACATGCCACAAACACACACAGCAGAAAAGAAGGCTTTTATGAACTTGGTATGGTGACCCTTGCATATAATACCAGGATTTCGAGAGGCAGAGGAAGAGCAGTGGTTCTGGGTCATCCTCAGCTGCATAGCAAGCTCGAGGCTAGCCTGGTCGGTTGTCCATGGGATTCTGTACTCAATAACAAAAGGGCTATTGTGGAGTCTTGCCACGTTGACTCTTAGGACAACCCCAAATTTTCCAGTGGGTCCTGAGTGAGCCAACAGGAAGGGGTGTGGCTGGGGCAGAGCAGAGGCTTCGAGCTGGCTTGCTTGGCTTAGCCCTGAGTATTTAGAATGTAAGACTTAAGCTCAAGGGCTCTGTTGCCAGATTTCCTGCACCGGGTACTTTTGCCAAGTAACCCCAAGATGACCTGAAGGAGGAGCTGTAGGGAGATAGCTGCAGTGTGAAGGGGCCTCAAGCTGACGTTTACACAGGGGCATGGTGGGGAGGACGTATGGGCTTCATGTTTCCCTAGATCTAGTGTTGTAAAAGAACAAAAAAAGCCATTTACTTGCTGAAGAGCAAGCATGTTGCCGATGGAGGAGTTCAAAATGTTACACCCGCTCTCTACATTACCCCATTACCCAGTGGCATTTCAAAGCGGCCACCATAGCAGAATAGTCACGTGATGATGACAGGTGAACAGGCATTCATCCCGTTAAACCACACACACACACACACACACACACACACATGCACGCACGCGCGCACTCGCACACACAATCACACACACACACCCGTGGGCAGGACTCCTAAACTCACTTTCCACCAGAGGTAAGACAAGCTCACTCAGGTTAAGGAATAGATTTCTTCACATTCCCTGCCTTCTCACTAGATTTTGTGAGTTTAAATTCCTTTGTTTTTTCACTTGAGTGTGTCACACATTTGGCAGGTGGGTGGGGGGAGCCAAGGGTAACAAGACTTTCTCCTGTATAGAGAAGTGTCCATAGCAGGGGAGAGGACTTGGAGGCTGTGGGCCTAGTCAGAGGTCTATGTGGGGATGAAGTCTTAGGAAGAGGGGAGTGGGAAGCTGGTTCTATGATAGTGTTAGCCCATTACTAAAGTGCTGTCGCATCGACTTCTCTGCTTCTGAAAGTAAAATGGAAAATGTAAGAGATCTGAAAGCTGAAAGGGGTGGCATGTGCTTACATCCAACTTCCCAGCACTTGGGAGGCAGAGACAAGTGGATTGCCAAGTTGGAGGCTAGCCTGGTCTATAGTCTCCTCCCTGCAGGGTTTAGAGGCAGTCCCCACTGCCCTGCTGCTCTCCTTGGGAGAGGCCCTGAGGATCTTGCAGCATTTGAAATCTCTTGAACTTAGTAAGCTCCTACAGCATCCAAGTCCTGGAGATTTCTGTAGCTGCCTGCCTTATGAGTTTATCCAAGGATACAATGTTTCCACGCCCCAGGTAACAGCTTCAGAGCACTGGGTCAGCGGCGGCGGCACTTCCAGCCAGTCAGCCTCCGCTCTCTATCAGCCTGCTGTTTCATAGGGGGCGGGGATGAACATTAATGACAGCAGGTCTGACTTCATACACCTTAGCATATCCTGCAAATGTAGCCCAGCCCCTTCTTTGGGAGCTTAGTATCATCTCACACCTGAGGTCTCGGCTAAAATGGACTCCTACAAGAAAGTCCAGCCGCATACAAACAAGCCATTCCTTGTCTTGGAAAGTCACTACTTCAGCTGCTGACTCTTCAAAACAGCCATCACTTTGACCTCCCAGGATCATCTGACTTATCCCTGAACTGAGTCCCTAGCCCCATTTATCAAACTGGGAGAAGCTTGCCCCTGGACAGCTCAATGTATGTATGACAGTCACGCTATGAGAGTGTCACATTTGCTTTATGGTTTTGGAGAAAGGGATAATGTAGCTATTGTTAATCACTGAGTTCAAGAGGATAGACCAGGAGCCAACAAACTCAGGATCTTTGATGCCAGACCCCCAGGCTATAGGCTCTTGAATATCATGTTTCTGGTTGGGTTCTTGTCTTGCCCTCGATGGGTTACTAGGCCAAGGCTTCAAACATTTACTGGAAACGTCTTCAAATGCAATTAAAAAAAAAGTTTTACAGACTTGATTTCCTGAATAAATGATATAAAATAAAAAGAATAAAGCAGGTTTGGGGCTGGAGAGATGGCTCAGTGATTAAGAGCCCTGACTGCTCTTCTGAAGGTCCTGAGTTCAAATCCCAGCAACCACATGGTGGCTCACAACCATCCATAATGAGATCTGATGCCCTCTTTTTTTTTTTTTTTTTTTTTAAAGATTTATTTATTTATTATATGTAAGTACACTGTAGCTGTCTTCAGACACTCCAGAAGAGGGAGTCAGATCTTGTTACGGATGGTTGTGAGCCACCATGTGGTTGCTGGGATTTGAACTCTGGACCATCGGAAGAGCAGTCGGGTGCTCTAACCCACTGAGCCATCTCACCAGCCCCTGATGCCCTCTTCTGGTGTGTCTGAAGACAGCTACAGTGTACTTACATATAATAAATAAATCTTTGGACTGGTGCAAGTGGGGCCAACTTGCACACAACCATCAATACAGCTACAGTGTACACATAAACATAAAATAAATTTAAAAAATTTTTAAAGAATTAAAGTAGGTTAAGAGTAAAGGGTGAGAAAACGTGGAGGGCTTCATTCACAGGAGGAGAGAACAATTCAAATGGGAAAGCAGGTCACCATGTGGGACGAACAAGTCGAGTGGAAGAGAAGAAGGTTCAAGCTCTCGGAAGCCTTGGGATGCTGAGGATGGGGCAGTGCAATGGTTCTGAGCTCTCTGTTGTGTTGACCTGGGCGTGCTACTGGGAACACCTTGAAGAGCAAGTCTGTGGGGAGCAGGCTGTCAGTGAGGCTCAGAATCAGAGGGAAGGCAGGAGCTGAAGGGGCCATTCCCAAAGCAGGAGGGAGTCCCCTATCTGCAGCAGGAGTGCCAGGTCTCAGAAAGATCTGTTTCCAGACAGTCTCAAAAGCAGCCATCTTTCCCCTCTTCCCCATCCACTGAGAAGGCCAACAGAGTCTGACTCTGAAAAGCAAGAGACACTGTCTCCTCTCAGGCTGAAGCCTGAGCCTGGCCAAGAGTCAGAATAACAACGTACTTGCTCTGCCTACAGGTTTATATAAGTTCTGGGGGCTCTGGATGGTTAGGTGTGCGTTTGCAAGTGAGGTGAAGAATAAGGACCACTCAGGAGAGAGCCTATTGGCCCCAGAAGGGAGAGTGAAAGCCCTTCATAACTGGGGTGGGCCCTCAGACACATCAATGGTTTTGTGGATGTGGGCACTTGGCTGTTAGAAGCACGGGAGAAAACAGTGTACCTACGGGGTTCTTGCACCTGTTCCTAACCAGCCACAGGTTTTCTTGCTTTCTTCTGGGGCTGTTGTTAGGGGCCCCTCCTACACCATCTTAACTGCCACGTTGAGACAGCTGGTTCTCCAGTCAGGTTCTTGTCCTGGCCTTCACTCCAATAAAGGGAGTGGGCTGGCAGTAAAGAGAAGACAAACAAAAGAACCTTTAAATTGTTGCCACACGGGAGCAATTTAAACAGGAAAGTAGGTGTCAACCAATCAAGAGAGGTTGGTAGTGACCTCAGCAGGCTTCAAGATGCCCAGCCAAGAGGCGACAAAGGTTATGGCTCCCACTGAGGACAGCCCCCAGGAGCAGGTGTACAGATCTGCAGACGGCAGGCAGGGTTGTAAGTCTCCCAATCGCTGACAGGTCTCAAAGGCTGGGGCAATCCTTCCATCTTGCCGTGGAAGCTGCACATCTTCACGTCTCCATGAGACCCTTCTCTGGAGAGTCTCCAGCACATCGTTCATTTACTTGTTTTATGTGACTGCATGTATGTCTGTGCACCAAATGCATGCCTGGTGCCCTCAGATGCCAGAGCCTCTAGGACTAGAATTACAAATGGTTGTGAGCTGACACAGGTGCGCTGGAAACTGAGCCCAGGTCCGCTGGAAAGCAGCCTTAACTCAGCAGTCTTAACTGCTAAGCCCCTCTAACAAATCTCCTGCGTTCTTCCTTCCAGAGAGTACCTTTAGCAACCTTGCCCCAACCCTTAGCCACCTGAAGGGTAAAAGCCCTCGGGCAACCTGTTATATATATATAGAGGCAGGCCCTGATTGGCTGTGTGTACATACAGTCGAGGTGTAGATGGAACCAATCAGGAAGCAGCTTTCAAACCTGGAAGGGAAGGGTCTCATTCGTTCAGGTCAAATACTCTGTTACCTTTTTTGCCTCTGTGGATGGAAGAGAAGCCAGTGCTGAGCCATTGAAGGGTACCACAGTCTGCCCTTTCCGGCTGCTGCAGCAACAATGTTCTGATCGTCTCACCACACTAGGCTGGAGCTAGCCTCCTGCTTGTCACTGCCTGTTCAAATAGGATCTTCACTGAGCCTCCGATCTCTTACAGTGGTTGGAAGCTGTCGAAAAGTCTGTTCCTGGATGCACTCGCCCTTGGGTTTGTCTGCTTTTTCTTCATTTCTGGCTGCCACGCTGGTCACACATGTCCCTCTTTGGTCCCTATTGATGTCATGCCATTCTCCAGTGCTCTCAGGGATGCTTTGATAGGCCATCTTAAGATGTGGCAGCCAGCCTCCAAGATGGCCCCGTGGTCCTGGTCCTCTGGTGTCCATACCCTGGCTTGTTCCAGGGATAGTCTGTGTGACCAACAAAATTTGCCAAAAAGATGTATTTCTGCTGTTCCACTGCTGCTTCGGCAAATAGCAGAAAGAGGGTGCTTGGTAAATGGGGGAGGGGGTGGGAGGGGGGGAGGGGGAGGGGGGATACTTAGTGCAGGGTTCTGAAGGCATGGCATGGCCTTGCCAGGCTCTGGGGAGAGTTTTTCACTACATCATAACATGGCAGAGGGCAAGCACATCAAGTGTGCCATCTTGGGCCTTTCTTCCTCTTTCATAAAGCTACTAATACCTTTGTGGGGTCCCACTCCCATGACGTTTTCTGAACCCCATTTTCTCCCTGGACCCTGCCCCCATCTGCAAATGCCATTAACATATGACTTTGGAGACTAAAATTTCAGCACATAAACCAGGAGAGACAAGTATTCAAACAATAGTTTTGAACTGCAGCACACCATTTCCCAGATTAGGTCAAGAGTTAGTAGATAAAAGATTTGAGCCTGGCCAAACCTGGGGTGTGTGTGTGTGTGTGTGTGTGTGTGTGTGTGTGTTATGTGTTGTATGTGTGTGTTTCTTTCGTTTTTGATAACTTGCTTTAGGGGAATGAATGGACAGGCGAGGCAGGAAACCCTACAAGAGGAACCGATCTTGGAAACACGAAGCCCAGCTGATGATGGCCTGAGCAGATGCTCCCGAGAGACCCTGTACAGAACGACCCACTCCAGCCACCCCCAGAGCTCTGACCCTCAGACACTGTGTGATGGGCTGTTGATTGTAAGTTTGTGGTAATTTGTTCTGCACCAAGATCATGAATCTCTGTCTTATCACAGGGCTCTTGCTTAGGACGTGTAACCAGGACACTCGTAGCCTTTCTCTTGGACTCCCTCCCTGGTTGTCTTCTCTTAAAAAAACATTATCTTGGAGCAAATCCAGGAGCCACAGCCTCCATGACATCCAACTATTTTTAAAAAAGAACAACAGTTGCCAACAGGATTTCATTCTGGGGAGGTTTAACACAAGGCCAACGGAAGAAAAGAAGTGTCAGGAGACTTGAGCGGTTCAGCAAGGGCTGTGGGTGGGGATTGAGCACTGAGCTACTGAGAGCAGGAAGACAAGTGAGAGTGCAGGTCCCAGCATGCCCAGCCAGGAGGCACTCACCTCTGCCCAGAGGCTCAGACACAGGGAGACTCCGTATTGTTGACCTATCAGCAAGAGCTAAAGTCAAATGTTTAGGGGAGTCACCTTGCAGAGAGGACTCTGGCTGAGAAACCCCTGCTTAGGAAAGGACTTGATTCTATTTATTTGTTTGTTTGCTTGCTTGCTTGCTTGTTAGTTAATCCAGTGTGTATCTGTGTGTGCTGCAGGGTGCAGTAGAGGGGGGGGGGGATGGGACGGGGGGGGGGGGGAACAGCATGAAGAAGTTGGTTCTCTTCATTCACTGTGTGGATCCAGGGGATCAGACCTGGATTGTAAGCTGTCTGTCTGTCTGCCTGTGCTTTCTAAAAGAACAACAGCTGCCCTGTTACTGCATGTCCCATGCCTTAGCTACTCACTAAGCCGTCTTACCCACCCCTTTTCATTCCTTCTTTCCTTCCTCCCTCTCACCCTCCTGAGGCAGTGTCTCATGTAGCTCTCAGACAGACCACAAACTCACTATTAGCCAAGGATGCCCTGCTGAACTGAGGTTCCTCCTGCCTTTACCTCCCAGGCTCTAGAATTAGGCACGCACTACCACCCTTGGTTTAAGCTGTGCTGGGACTTAACCCAGGTCACCAGTATGCCAGGCAAGCACTCTGCAACAGGGTTTCATTCCAGCCCTGAGCCAGTGTTCCTTCCTACCAGAGCAGCTGCTCTGTTCAACACACGCTTCTGTCGCTTCTGTCGTTGTTTTAAGACAGGATCTTACTGTGCAGCCTAGGCTGGTCTAAATGCATAATAGGATAGGCTTTTTTTTTGCCGTCCTACTGGGCAGTATTTAACCAAATAGCTTCTGCTTTTGAAAGCACCGCCCTCCAGAGACGTTTATATGATTACATGATGTTTCGTTCTGCTTGTTAAAGCAAACCAGGCGGGACAGGAAGAGCGGTGCAGGTGCTCTGCTGCCTCCCACCACGGGGTCAGATGGCGCACAGGTGTGTCAACATTCTAAGTGAATCTCAAAAGATTCATTTGCCCTGCGTAGGGCTGCCTCCAAGTCCTGGCTGTGCCCGAGGCAATGGATGTTCCTCCTTGTCTTAGGTTAACACGCCTGACTGTGCCAGGCTTTGGGTGCGTTCCTGTCATTTGGTACGCGGGCGAAGTGCCCGAGGACTCTTAGGAAGAGGGGAGCAGGGAGTGGATACCTGATAGGCAATGAAGAGTTCACCAGGTAAACTCTAGAGCCACAAGCCTAAGAAAATGTTGCTTCTTTATTAATTATCTTAGAGACAGGGTCTCATGTAACCAAGGTTGACCTCAAATTCCTTGTACTGTTGAAGCTGCCCTGGCCCTCCTGCCGCCACCTTTTGAGTTCTAGATTTACAGGTGTGCTCCACCACACCTGGTGTCAGGAGGCGCTAGGGATCAAACCCAGGGCTTCGCACATCTAGGCAAACATATTACCAACCGAGCTATGTCTTCAGACCCATGTCATCTTAGCTTCAGAAGAAGCCAAATGCTCTAGTCATATGTAGGGACAGGGAAAGTGATTTTTTTCATTCACTTCAACCGTCGATCTGTGATTCCAGCATCTTCTCCCCAGACCTCCAGGGATTACCTCTGTCCTCTTAGGGACTATCTAATGGCAGATGTGTGTCAGCACTTGCTATAGGGGTGCTGTCATTTGCACCAGACAATTTAATTTGGGTCCTACCATGCTGTACAGAACCTTGAGGACATCCCACCTAGAGAAGTTCAGTGAATTCATACAGGCAATTGCTAAGCAACAGGATTAATTAGGATCCTTGAGCTGTAGCTAAATGTGCTGGGAATCCAGGAAGCTCCAGGATAGAGATGCGGATTGGACAGGAACTGGGCTGAGGCCAAGCCTTTACCTCCTCTTGCTCCCCATCCCCACTTTGCCTGTCCCAGAGGCTTCCATGCAGCCCCACCTGGCCTTGACCTCTCTCTGTACTGAAGTGAGCCTTGAACTCCCGATCCTCCTAGATTTACCTCCCCAGTCCTAGGATGACACTCCGAGCCACCAAGCACCACTAAACAGCCAGAAAAGGCCTTTCCAAATGGTTTTTGACGCTGGGGTTGAAACCAGACATTCCTGCAAGGCAGGCGAGTCTACCTACTTACTCTTCTTGTTTCTGCCTCTTTCTCTCACAGGCAGGCTTTTCTGCGTTGTGTAAGAAAACAGTCACGGAAGCCATGGTCGTCTCCTTCCTGACTTCCACATTCTGTAGAAGACACCTGTTAGCCACGAGTGCCTGAGTGTGTGGATGCTGCCCTGGCCCCATTCTCAACGGGTATCATGGATTGAGTGGTCACTCTTGAGAGCACTGGCTCCCACGGCCGGCTGCAGGGAACAACGCTGCGTGAGCTCGTTTGCCTACTTCCAGCAATTTGGCTCCCAGGAAGGAGATGAAGTAGCTATTTGAGGCCCGCGCTTCCCCTCCATCTTCGTAAGACAATTTTGGGTGTTTTCTCCGGCGTGGCTATGGGATCTGATTCTGGCTGCGACCTGGGTGACATATTCCTAGGAAGAGCCACAAGAAGCCAGTGATGGTGTTGGGGGTGGGGTGGGACAGACAAGGCCTCTGGGGGTAATGGCCTCTGTTAGAGCCCAGGCTGTGGGCCAGCTTAGATGGCATTGCTGCTCTGTGCATAGGCGACACTGGCCCCTGCCTTAGTTTAGTGCCTCTGTGATTGGTCTGAGCGTATGGGTGTGGCCCTCACACTGCCCTACCTGGATGAACACTAACCCAGACCTAACTGCTGGCCCCACAGATCCTGGAGCACTGTTGTAGCCGCATCCTCTCTCCCATGGACCTGAGCCGTGTTTGCTGACTTTCTCTCAGGCACAGGCCCATCCAGAGCCAGGAAGTCTCATTAAGAACAGCGCACTCCAGTTCCTACAGAAAGCATGGCCGCCCCAGGCCTTAAGCCAGCCATCTTTCTCCCAGGAACGCATCTGCAGCCCCGAGGGCCTCTCTGAAGAACCCTTGACCTGGGCTCCAACTTGCAGAAGGAATTTCTTTCTGCAGGAAAGGAGTAGGGGAGCTGGGATATAAAGGAGACCCTCTGTGTCGGCCTGGCTGCCACAGTGAGGCTGTTCCCGGTGCGCAGTGCCCATTCCTCTCTCAAGCTTCACCAGTCATTCAAACTGTCTGCAGAAGATGAGCGTGGCAGTGTCTATCATCCCAGCACTTGGAAGACTGAGGCAGGAGGATCACAATTGTAGGCCAAGCCAAGGATGGGCTGTACAATAGGTGGAGCAGCCCCACACATACCGGAGTGCAGGCCAGAATTCATTCTTAGCCCCCTTCCCTTTCCTTGTGAGTCAAAGCCCGCTCCACCTCTCATGTGCACTCCTCAGGTGCTGCAAGCTTAGCCGCTCCAACCTAGGGGTTACTCCTCACCTCTTCATCCAAGAATCATCTACTCAAGTCGCACCTTGTTGGGCCCTACTGCCAAGCCCTAAAGGTAGAGGTGTGAGCAGGCTCAAGGGGACTCCCAGAGAGAAGCCGAGATCAGGAAGGGCTTTTCAGTCAGAAGGGCTGGCGTGGCTGGCGTGGCTGACTGGCAGAGGTCAGGAAAGGCTTTTGGGAAGAGGTGACCAGAGAGGTTGGGTTCTGAGAAGAAATCGATAAAGTGCCCCCAGCAGGCCAAGGCTGCTGAGTCACATCCAGGCCACAGGTGCTGTGAGGCTCAGCAGAACTGAAGCTGCGGCAGTGATAGAGGTTAGACACTTGGACAGGGAGAGGTCATCTGAGGTGATGGGACTTTGTCCTGTAGGAGGTAGGGAGACGGTAAGGACTTGTGTTTGGGTTGAAGGCAACCCTAGTCAGAACGGCTTCTCTTGGAGGCTGTGAAGGGCTTGGCTGTGAGAGTACAGAGACACTCAGGTATGGTGGCACACATTTTTAATCCAAGCACTTGGGAGGCAGCAGGAGTTATCTTTATTTTAGGTCAGCCTGCTCTACTTGAAGTTTTCTAGGCTAGCCCAGGCTACACAGTGAACCCTGTCTCAAGAGAAAAGTAGGGAAGTGGAATCTTGACAGCCTAGAAGTCAGTGGAAGTCTGTGGAAGAAGGGTACTCAAAGGCCCATCACCCGGGGTGATGACACATGCCTGCAACCCCAGCACTTTGCCGGATCATTGAGGCCAACCTGGGCTACATAGTAAGTTCCAGGCTAGCCTGGGCTAGGTAAGACCCTGTCTCAAAAACAAACAAACAAACAAACAAACAAACACACAAACAAACAAGGTGGAAGGCTAGTGAGATGGCTCAGCAGACAGATGGCCTGAGTTTGCTCCTTAGGGCCCAGCTCCTGTCAGTGCCCTCTTTTACCTACCTCAAGTGCGCGCGCGCGTGCGCGAGTACACACACACACACACGCGCACACATACATATGCAGAGTAAACAAAGGTTTAAAAAAAAAAATGAGCAGGCCTAGGAAGATGTTCATCTGCCTGGGGAGTGGAGTGTGAGGTAGGCTGGCAATGGAAGCATTCATATTCACACAGAGTGAGTTTCTACTTCAATCCTTTTCCTACCCTTTCAACCTCGTAGCGTGAGACAGGAGATAAAAAGAAGAGAGGGGAAAGGAAAGAGATTCCTGAATAAAGTCGGGTCAGAAAGAGGGTGACATTATCCTTAGACTACTTTCTGCTGATTAGGGGAATCAAGTTCCACAGGACGAGTTTGATTTTCACTGTCAGGATATCTAATTTCTTCGTGTTGTCTCTTCTTTACGCATGACTCCTTAACAAACCGCAACCAAGAGCAACCAACCAACAATCAACAACTTTAACATAGGTGTGGCTTTTTTTCTGGGAACATCAGGTCACACCATGTAACCCAAGCCGGCTTCAAACCTGTGATCTTCCTGCCTCTGCCTCCCAAATGTCAGTATTACAGGTGTACCCCACAACGTACCATTCCACTTAGACTTTTTTTTAAAATCCATTTCTACTTTTAATTAATATTTTCACTTTTACATTTTCTTTTTTTTCAAGTTCAAACTATTTCTTTTTAAAATATTTTTATTAGGTATTTTCCTCATTTACATTTCCAATGCTATCCCAAAAGTCCCCCATACCCTCCCCCCGACTCCCCTACCTACCCACTCCCACTTTTTGGCCCTGGCATTCCCCTGTACTGGGGCATATAAAGTTTGCAAGTCCAATGGGCCTTTCTTTCCAGTGATGGCCGACTAGGCCATCTTTTGATACATATGCAGCTAGAGTCAAGAGCTCCGGGGTCTCCTTGTACTAAGGTCAAATCTAAGTGGATTAAGGAACTCCACATAAAATCAGAGACACTGAAACTTATAGAGGAGAAAGTGGGGAAAAGCCTTGAAGATATGGGTACAGAGGAAATGTTCCTGAATAGAACAGCAATGGCTTGTGCTGTAAGATCGAGAATCGATAAATGGGACCTCATAAAGTTGCAAAGCTTCTGCAAGGCAAAAGACACCGTCAATAAGACAAAAAGACCACCAACAGATTGGGAAAGGATCTTTACCTATCCTAAATCAGATAGGGGACTAATATCCAATATATATAAAGAACTCAAGAAGGTGGACTCCAGAAAATCAAATAACCCCATTAAAAAATGGGGCTCAGGGCTGGTGAGATGGCTCAGTGGGTAAGAGCACCCGACTGCTCTTCCGAAGGTCCGAAGTTCAAATCCCAGCAACCACATGGTGGCTCACAACCACCCGTAATGAGATCTGATGCCCTCTGAAGACAGCTACAGTGTACTTACATATAATAAATAAATAAATAAATAAATCTTTAAAAAAAAATGGGGCTCAGAGCTGAACAAAGAATTCTCACCTGAGGAATACCGAATGGCAGAGAAGCACCTGAAAAAATGTTCAACATCCTTAATCATCAGGGAAATGCAAATCAAAACAACCCTGAGATTCCACCTCACACCAGTCAGAATGGCTAAGATCAAAAATTCAGGTGACAGCAGATGTTGGCGAGGATGTGGAGAAAGAGGAACACTCCTCCATTGTTGGTGGGATTGCAAGCTTGTACAACCACTCTGGAAATCAGTCTGGCGGTTCCTCAGAAAATTGGATATAGTACTACTGGAGGATCCGGAAATACCTCTCCTGGGCATATATCCAGAAGATGTTCCAACCGGTAAGAAGGACACATGCTCCACTATGTTCATAGCAGCTTTATTTATAATAGCCAGAAGCTGGAAAGAACCCAGATGCCCCTCAACAGAGGAATGGATACAGAAAATGTGGTACATTTACACAATGAAGTACTACTTAGCTATTAAAAATAATGAATTTATGAAATTCCTAGGCAAATGGATGGACCTGGAGGGCATCATCCTGAGTGAGGTAACCCAATCACAAAGGAACTCACACAATATGTACTCACTGATAAGTGGATATTAGCCCAGAAACTTAGGATACCCAAGATATAAGATACAATTTGCTAAACGCATGAAACTCAAGAACAAAGACTAACGTGTGGACACTTAGACTTTTAAAATCACACCAATCTGACCTGTGAACAGCTTATTCTCAGTACTTGGAAGTGTGTGATAGCGCCCCCTGGTGGAAAATTTATGAATTAGTATTTTTTCATTAGCCTGGTCATCTGTTCTCTTTTTTTCTTTTCTTTTCCTTCTCCATTTTCACATTAGTTTATTCAGATCTTTGTTGTTATTTATAGAATTTAAAAGAAACCCTTTAAAATAAAATATAGATATTTTAAATTGGTGAACATTAAAGGACATCAGGTGTATCACACCAATCCATTGTGACAATAGGTGACCGCTAGTGCTCAACTTCAGATGGGTTGTCCCTGAGCTCTCCCATAGGCTGGGGATGAGAGCTGTCAAGTCCTGTCTTCCAACCACGATGATGTAGCAGATGCTTACGAGCCTTGGCTTCTGCAGCAGGGCTGCATGGCATGGAGCTAGCCAGTCAGAATTTAACATGGGTTGAGAAACACTCATCCAAGGCCCGGCCTCTGACTGAGGAGGTCCTGACAGCTAACTGATGGCTGCTGAGGGAGGGAGGGTCACTATGCCCTGTGGATGTGGCCACAGGTAAGCTGTTCATGCCCGGGGATGGCCCCCATCCGTTCACACACAGTCAGCACTAACTGGACTAGGGTGAGGGGCTAATAGTAATATTTTTCTCCTATTGAAAATAGATTTTTTTCTCACATAACATATCCCGATCACTATTACAGCTCCCTCTACTCCTCCCAGTTTCCCCCCTGCCCCTCTCCCATCCAGATAAACCCCCCTCTTCTGCCTCTCATTAGAAAACAGGCATGCAAGAGTTAATAAAACAAAATGTAATGAGATAAAACAAAATCGAACACAACGGAAGTTGGCAAAACAAACAAACAAACGAGAATAAGGAAAAGAGCCCAAGGGAAGGCACAAGAAGCAGAGACGCTCGCCCCCCATTCAGGAATCCCATAAAACACTCACCTGGATTCCAGCCCTGTTTAGACTTTTGTTTGCCATCTACTCCTTTGGCTGTGATTTCTTCTTTTTGTTCTAGAGCTTTCTGTGCTGCTAATTTACTAGAACAAGATCTCCAGGGTTTGTTGTTCTGTGTAGACATTAGTTGCCTCTTAGAATCACCTTCATTGAGTCCCATGAGTTTGGTTTTTTTATTTTATTATAATTTAATTCTAGAACGTCCTTGATTTCTTTCTTTTGACCCGTCTTTCCACCGAACAGTGAGCTGCTCCATTTCTGTGGGTTTGCAAGCTTCCTGTTGTTGGTGAGATCCAGCTTTAGTGTGTGGTGGTCAGATAGGATGGAGGGTGGTATTTCAATTATCTTGTGTCTGTTGAAACTTGCTTTGTGTCCAAATATGTGGTCAATTTTAAAGGTTGTTCTATGATCTGCCGAGAAGGAGGTGCGTTCTTCTGTGTCTGGGTGGACTGTTCTCTAGAAGCCTGGTAGGTCCATTCGGTTTATAATGTCTGTCAGCTCCAGCATTTCTCTGTTCAGTTTTTGTCTGGATGACCTGTCTATTGGTGAGAGTGGGGCGCTGAAGTCTCCCACTATCAGTGTGTGAGGGTCAAGGTGTGATTTAAGCTGTACTAATGTTTCTTTAACGAACTTGGATGACCTTGTATTCGGTGCATAGAGATTAAGAACTGAAATGTCCTTGGTAAGTCTTTGCTTTGATAAGTTCTTCCCGATATCTTCTGATTAGCTTTGGCTTAAAGTCGATTTTGTCAGATATTAAAATGTCTGGGATAACTCTTCTATCCTTTTATTTTGAGGTGCTGTCTGCCTTTGATGTGAAGGTGTGTGTCCTGGATGCAGAAGGACGGACCGTCTTTCTGTGCCCATTCTCTTAGTCTGTGTCTTGTTATTGGGGTGTCGAGGCCATTGATGCTGAGAACCATCAGAGAGCAGTATTTGTTGATTCCCATTATTTT
This sequence comes from Mus musculus, assembly GCF_000001635.26. Classification (NCBI taxonomy): domain Eukaryota; kingdom Metazoa; phylum Chordata; class Mammalia; order Rodentia; family Muridae; genus Mus; species Mus musculus. The sequence continues at coordinate 44,121,474 of NC_000070.6, forward strand.
GTTGTGGTGATGTCCCCCACCCCTGATTTGGTGGTCTCTGATAATTCCTTGTGTTTCCTTGGGTGTGGTTACCCTCTTTAGGTTGGAGTTTTCCTTCCAGCACCTTCTGTGAGGCTGGATTTGTAGATGGACACTGCTGAAATTTGGTTTTTATCATGGAATGTCTCTTTTTTCCCCCCTCCATCTATTGTGATTCTAAGTTTTGTTGGGTGTAGCAGTCTGGGCTGGCATCTGTGGTCTCATAGTCTGTAGAGCATCTATTCAGACTCTTCTGGCTTTTAGTCTCTCCTGGGAAGTCAGGTGTTAATATGATAAACCTGACTTTTCCCCTTGCAGCCTTGAACATTCCCTTTCTTTTCTGTATATGCAGTGTTTTGATTATTATGTGCCAAGGGGATTTTCTTTTCTGGTCTAATCTAGTTGGTGTTCTGTATGCTTCCTGTTCCTCGACAGGCATCCCTATTCTAGTCCCTAAATTTCTCACTTGCAGATTTCCCTCCATTTGGGTTTTCTTTATTCTTTTTCTACTTTCAGGTCTGAAACTGTTTTAGTCACTTCCACGGTTTGTGTTGTCACAGATTCTTCAAGGGATTTCTCTGTTTCCTCATTAAGGAAGACCTCCATCATTTTCATAAAGGCTACTTCAAGGTTTTGTCCTGTGTTTTAGCTATGTTTTCCTTGGAGCCTACTATAGCAGGGATGCTGGGCTCTAGTGTAAACATATCATTGTATTTTTACACTGACATCTAGGCATCTGGGATTGGGAAAGTTGTAATTTTAGGTGCTGGTATCTGGTCGGGTCTTTGTTGGGTCCATGTGTTGTTCCTTGGTTTCTGTCATCCCCTTGGCTCTCAGGAGAGTGCAGTTGCTGTGTGTTGCCTGATAGAAAATTCTTCTGGGGTCCCAATGGGTGTGGGCACTGGGGGCTCCGGGTAAAATGTGTTTCTGGGTATCAGGAGCTGACACTTGGGAGTGGGGATGGGCTGGGGCAGGGTGAGGAGTCCACAGGTGGGAGGGAAGCAGGGTGTTCACCGGGGTCTGCTTAGTGCCCTGGGAATGGAGGCAGAGCACGAGGAGAGGATGCAATAGGTAGCCTATTACAGAATCGGGGATGAGACCAGGGAGTCAATTTGTAGAAGAGGAGCAAGTGTGATGATCTAAAGCTTGCCTACCCACTTCACTGACCTACTTCACTGGCAGGCTTGGCTTGAGGGTTCCAGAGAAAGCTTGCAATGGGATAAAGCAATAAATGGGGGAGAAGAAAGGCTGAAAGAGAAGATCTATGTGATCGGGTGGGGGGGGGGCAGGAGAGGAGGCATGGCTGCAGTAGGTGGTTTGTGTTGTGGGGTATCAACCAGAGAAAACTGCTCAGACATGGATTTAAGCAATAGACAGTCTTGATCAGTGGCCTGGTTACTACACTGGGTGGTCAGGATCCCAGTGTACCCCGAGCCTTTCTCAGGGTGAGTTTCTAAGCATAAACAACATGTTCTGGGTTGACATACTTCATTTAACAAGAACAGTTAGCCAGAGGCAAAACTACAGAAACCAAAAAGCATGGTGGATACATTTGGAGACATCCCCAGAAGTCTGGACTTTTAATGAATTATTTTTGTTTTCATTTTATCATGTGGTGCTATGTGCTGAGTTTTATGGCCCGAATAGTAGTTCCATCATGGAGTCGGTTGTGCTAGGCCAGAGTCCTCGAACTCGACTTTAATTCCCTCACTCGCGGCATCGGACCACCGTCGTGCCCCACCCACCATGTCAGACGAGGCAGTGGACACCAGCTCTGAGATCACCACCAAGGACTTGAACGAGAAGGAGGAAGTTGTGGAGGAGGCAGAGAGTGGAAGAGATGCACCTGCCAATGGGAACGCTCAAAATGAGGAAAATGGGGAGCAGGAGGCTGGCAATGAGGTAGATGAAGAAGAGGAAGAAGGTGATGGTGAGGAAGAGGATGGAGATGAAGATGAGGAAGCTGAGGCTCCTACGGGCAAGCGGGTAGCTGAGGATGATGAGGATGACGACGTCGACACCAAGAAGCAGAAGACCGAGGAGGACGACTAGACAGCAAAAGGAAAAGTACCCTTAAGCACCGTGACCTATTCACCCTCCACTTCCCGTCTCAGAATTTAAACGTGGTCACCTTAGAGTAGAGAAGCAGACCCCGCCCACCCACAGCGGGCAATGCCACCCACAGATATGACATGTGCTCTCCACCACCCCACCAAAACTACAACATGAATTGGCAACATGGGAGGAAAAAAGAACCAGAACTTCCCAGGCCCTGCTTTTTTTCTTAAAAATACTTTAAAAGGAAAATTTGTTTGTATTTTTTACATTTTATATTTTTGTACATATTGTTAGGGGTCAGCCATTTTTAATAATAACGGGTGACCAAACCAGCCTTCAGAGCGTTTTCTGTCCTACTTCAGACTTTACTTGTGGTGTGATCATGTTCATTATAATCTCAAAGGAGAAAAAAAAAAACCTTGTAAAAAAAGCAAAAACAACAACAACAAAACAATCTTATTCCGAGCACTCCAGTAACTTTTGTATATGTACCTAGCTGTACTATAAGTAGTTGGTTTGTATGAGATGATTAAAAAGGCCAAAGATAAAAAGATTTTTTTTTCTTTTTCTTTCTATGAAGTTGTTTATTTATTTTTTTGGCCTGTTTGATGTGTGAAACAAATGTCCAACAATAAACCGGAATTTTATTTTGCTGAGTTGTTCTAACAACAACAACAAAAAAAAAAAATAATTTGAACAACTTTTAATCTGTATCTCTTGAGGTGGGAAGATAAACCTGTAATCCAGACCACACCTTTTGCTGGTGGTCTATAAAGGAAACAGAAGGAGGAAGCTTGCTCTCACTCTATGGCAAATCCATTCCTTCATTGGCATTAAAGCCTATTTCGAGATTCCAGCTTATACTGAAGACATCCAACCTTGTGTCATGAACAAACCACTGGACTCCTTGTCTGCCATTAGTAGACAGCCATTATGTATTTTTTTTCTTACATATTCCACAAGTTCTTTTCCTCTGGAGAACCGTGACTGGTGCACTCACGGAGTCCAATTACTTGCTGCGATGTCTTAGCTTTTTTTTTTTTTTTTTGGTACAAATAACTGCAGCTGCAGTGAGAGTTGGCATGTGCTGTCGGGAAGACAGCAGTTCACAGTACTCTTGCTACATTCGTTCTCTTTCACATGGTCCTGAGCTCCTGGGAAATTGTGCAGACTCCAACTTTTTATCATTCTATGCCTTAAACTGTAGTCAGGTTAAAAATCACTTTACTCTGAATAACTAATACAACTTGTTATGGTGAAAAGGACCCAACTGTGATTCCCAGAACCCACATTAAAGCAAAGCAACCAAGAGCTGAGGATGGAAGTATTGTGGTGCTAGTGCTGGGGTGGTGGAGACGACACAATCTCTGGGGCTCAATGGTCAGCTAGCCTGCTTGGTGAGCTCCAGGACAGAGAGAGGCCCTGTCTCAAAGAACAAAAGAAACTCCTGAGTAGGGCTGGCAAGATGGTTCAGCAGGTAAGAGCACTGACTGCTCTTCCAAAGGTCCCCAGTTCAAATCCCAGCAACCACATGGTGGCTCACAACCACCCATAATGAGATCTAATGCCCTCTTCTGGTACGTCTGAAGTCAGTTACAGTGTACCTGTGTATAATAATAAATCTTAAAACTCCTGAGTAACACAGTTGTCACCCTCTGCACACGCAAAACTTGAGTGTTGGAGAGTAAGTTCCATTTAAAGAGGATCTCCCTCAATATAGCACAGTGACTTTAAGCTTTCAACTATCATGTGTCAGGATTATAGACATAATTAATATAATTACCACAGTTACAGCGCAGCTTCTTAGGGAGCGGATTATGCAGCACAGCAGTCCAGACCTGAGCCATCAGCTACCATGACGGCCACTTCCCCGAGGAGAGCTCATCTTACACTGAGGGGAGATGGACTGGACTGCTTTTCCACCTGAAGCACTCTACACGATCAATTCTGCGCTGACTGCTCTTCTGAAGGTCCTGAGTTCAAGTCCCAGCAACCACATGGTGGCTCACAACCATCTGTAATGGGGTCTGATGCCCTCTTGTGGTGTCTGAAGACAGTGACAGTGTCCTCACATACATACATACAATAAACAAATCTTAAGGGGGTGGGGGGGGTGTGAGCGTTCCCGGGAAGAACACTTGCTGAGGGTGCGATGACTTTTCACAACAGCTCTTTTCCAGGTAATGGTTCATAATTAGGGTTTCTGGATGAATTTGCTCAAGTTACCAGGTCAGCATATTGCTTACATCTGGAGTTAAAGGAGACCCATGATGCAATCAAGTATGACAATAAGGAGAGGGTCCTTTTGCCTTGTTGACAGTAACTTGGATATAAACTGACCTTAATGCATACTTCCTTTTCCGGTTACCTGGGATGTTTCCTGTATTTCACGGTTCATGGGAGGAGGTGGGAAATGATGGTACATTTAGTTTCCTACACTTGTAGCTCCATTAGATATGCACATACCCATGCGTGGCTACATTTTCTGCCGAATGCTCAAGTACTCCATGTCCCAGTGCTCCTTCTGTGAGTCTGGGTTGTTTACCGTCAGAGGTTAAGCCTGGTGGTCAACATCTCACTGCAGCCTGTCTCTGTGCTGTGTCCCTCACCCCTCCCCTCTGCAAACAGATTCCAAAAACACGCCTTACATGAAACACGACTTAGGTTTGAAGTGTACATCATACATTTATTACCAACAACCCTCTCAAACTCCAAAATTGGGCACAGGGATTAAAAATAAAAATTCATTGCACTACTTAGTAAAGCATTACTAGTAACTTTCATAAAAAATGTACAAACTTTGTTAAAAATTTATCAAGCCTTCAAATGATTTTGGTTACAGGTATTTATAATACATACATTTAAAACTCTATGTTAACTGACACAATGGAATATGATTTGAGGAAATGACTCGGCAAATGATTCCAACAAACACCTGTGAGCTTTCAAAATCTGAAACAAACAGCGCCATGAGGTAAGCAGATGCACGGTGGGACAGACTAAGGAAGGCCTGGAGATACTGGGAAAATATTCTCAGAAGGAAGCAGGCAGGCAGACGGTGTGTGAAGAGGCCCAAATGTAAGAATGTTAACAATTACATTCCAGGGAGTGTACAAAATCTAATTTCAGATTCTGCTAAAAAAAAAAAAATTTCAGGACATCTTGATACTTGGAGGCCTTGAGTTGTTTTGTGGAAGTTGGAGTTTTTAAAAGTACAAAATATCGCGATTCATGCAAAAACGAAAACAAAAACAAAAACCAACAACAACAAAAAAACCCCAAACAAACCATACCAAACCAAACCAAACCAAACCAAACAAAAATACAGCAAAACCCCAAATCAAATCATACAAAAACTCCACAGCTGGGTTAGGACGGCGACGCCAATCAGTCCTAGGAGGAAGGCCACCACATCCTCTGTCGCCTGGTGCGCCTCCCCACGTGATGGCCTGTAGACACCTGCACTTCCTCATTGCTAGCTACAAAGATGCTCACGGAGGCCATGGAGACCGTGCAAGTGTGCACCTAAGACAGCCTAAGCCCTCCACGAGCAGGTCTGCACAGCCTCGAGAGCTCCGTGCCGAGACCTTCCCAGGAGACAGCAGTCATCTGCACAGCAGGACTTTACCAGGACAGACCCAGATGAATCCTAAATTGCCAACCACCTCTTTTAAAAAAGAAAGAAAAATCTACTGAGAAAGGAACTTTATGGTAAACATTGATAGAAGAAAAAGGCTACTTTCCAGTCGTGAGCACAGTGTGCCTTGGCAGTCAGTCTGTCTGCAGTAGTTAGGAAAGTGCTCACCTGTGTGCGTCAACAGGATGAATACTGAGTGGAGCAGTGTCATGTTAGAGCTGTACAGGTATAAAGTTCTTGAAGCTATACAAAAGTCTATATATAAGATGGAGTTTTATCATTTTAAACATGATTTCTTTAAATTAAAAAAATAAAGATTAAACTGTATGTGATTTGGAGCTGATTAGTATATACGTCAATAATCTTGGTATTTAACACACCTTTTATTCATTAGGAACCAGACAGGAGTTATCCTAATGATTTAAAAGTAACATGTGCATTTACCACTGTTTAAGTATTTCTGACACTAACACAAACCTAGGGGCAACAGAATGTAGGTCAAATCCTATTTGTCTAACTAGGTAGAGGCAACAGTGTCTGGAAGAGGACAAAATTGTGCTTCTGTGTGGATTAACTTTCCTGAACTCTAGGCTGTGATGAGCTTAGAGAAACTTCAAGGGAGGGTAAGAAACACGGCAGTATCAAGTAGGTGAACACTGTCCCTGTCTGAGTAAAAACGGGCCTGGAGCCCACTGTGAGCTGAGTGAGGTCGGCAGCCAGGTGTCAGCAGCGGCTGCGAGTGGAAGGTTGCAGCCTGTGTGGCTGCACACGTGCTGAAAACTCACAGAGGCTGCAGAGAAGGCTGAGCACACCGAGGAGAAAGGAATCCAATGTTGCTGAAAAATGACCTCAAACAATCTGATTTATGTTCAATGAACCTATTTTTAAAAAATATATATACACACACAGCTATGTATCATTTCAGATTCAATAAAGGTCAGTTCCCGTTTGACAGCATTATCTTTTTATACAAAAATCCAATCTTCATTTACACTGCAAGTATTCTGGGCACCTGTTGTATTAAGCTTTTCTCGTTCTAACATAAATTAAAAGAAGAAGAGTAATACATCAAAGCAAACCAGGCCTGAGAAATGAGCTGTCACTGTCACAGCACTTGATCCATCCTGAACTAAGGTTTCGGTGAGAAGGTTAACTGAGGGAAGCGGCAGCAGAGCAGCTCAGGACTGGAGTGTGTCAACTCAATTCACACAGAAACAAACAGTTCTCCTGAAACCATTGTTGCCCATGGAGGCCTGAGTGAAGAACACAACCAGAAACCAGGCTGACTTGGCAGCAGATTTTGCTCTAGTAGAAGCCAAGGAGGCAAGACTTACAGGACCAGTGGTGTTCTTAAAAATATATTACTCAAACATCTTCAGATCAGACCATAAATCTACACATTAATAAAAATGCAGGTCCTTTCTGTAAGGAAACTACTAGAAATGTAAAGGAAAAACAACTAACACTCAGATCGCTGATTGAAATGCTAATATTGCTAATGATGTATATGATATTGCACCTTCTTTTTGGAAACAGCAAGTTGGAGACTTAAGTTTCTTTTACAATAGAATTGAAAATTACAAAACAAAAAAACAACAACAAAAAAAATCAGGTCATGGAGTGAGAATCTGATACTTTTTCCTTAAGTGACCCACTCAGGATCACCAAGGAAGAGAAGGGGACAGCTGCCTGAAGCAAAGGAAGAAGGCTTTTCTCATTCCATTCACTGGGCGGGAAGGGGATGGAGTATTCAATGCTTAGAATGGATGCACCCTTAGCAATCAGTGTGCAACAGCAAACACAAGGGAAAACCAGTGTACAGTACTAGTGCTGTTTAAATAACACACCAGATTATACATTGCAGCATAATTAAAACTACACACACATTCTTGGTACATGCTGGTATATAGGATCTCACACACACAGTAGCTACCATGCCCCCACACATGTAGTTGCACACATTCTCTCACAGATTCACTGATCACCAGCAGTCATACGCTTCACTCACTTCCACTCACAGTTTCTGAAGGCTCTATATAAGGTAGATTGCTATATCATCTGGAGCTACCACTTTTTATAAAAGCACATGCTAAAAGATCACGTCCACTGTAATCTTGCAGCAACACTCGGAATGATCACACAAAAACCAGGGAATGTTAGTGCACACACAAAATTAAGCTAAAGAAAAGGTCTTTGGAGTTCCAATCACACAGTTAGTATAACAATCCCATAATTGTGAAGACTAATTGTAAGCTTTTATAGTTGATTAAGTCACACAGTGCAAAGAAAGGTCCATTGACCCTTTTGGTAAAGGGAGGGCTGGAAGCCACACAGGTTAAGTTCGATGGATAGTCCATATATACATGTGATGAGGAACACCCAAACTAAATTTGTGCTCTTAGGCTGGTCACTCTGAATCGCGATGCACTTCTGAAGCATCAGCTCGGCAAATTGGGCAGGTACGGTTTCCCTGAAAGACAAGAGGGAAGACGCTCACTGAAGCCATGTCTCATGCAGTGAAGCGCCCAGTTCTCCTGTTCCTCCCAGATGGTCTTTGCATTCTAGTTCTTTACGAACACATCCTAAACCAGAATGGTGGTGTATGCCGTAATCCAACTCTCAGAGGCAGGAGAGTCCTGAGTCAAGCAAGCCTCAGGTACGTGAGAACTTGCTTCAAAACAAAAATGCAAAAACAAAACAAAGCAAGACAACCCACTAGTAACTTTTAATAAACTTTGTTCTTTGTTTAAATTCATAAACATGACTTGCTATCACTAGTTTGGCAAAAAACAACTGAAAATCAAGATCTTGGCTTTTTTTGTTTGTTTTTTTTTGGGGGGGGGGTTTGGAGGGGGGATAACAGGGCTGGGGCGGGAATTAAATCCAGGATGTCACACACTCTAGTGTTTAGGATGGAGCACTGAACACTCTTCCTTCTCCTGTCCCTGCCTCTTCACAGTGCTAGGACGATAAGTGCATGCCAAGAGCCTGGCTCCAGCCTTCACTACTGTTAGTTTTTGCAAGGTCTCTGTTGTGTAGATCAGGCTGACCTCAAACCCGCCCTGCTTCCCGAGTGCTGATATGAACAGAGTGAGGTCATACCATCCATGGTTCCCACTTACTTCTTACCTGACTCCTATCAAAGGCATCACTTACTCTCTTAGCTGCTACGGCCACTATTCAGCAAACACTCTAATTCCCACATTACGATGGATGGCTATCAGAGAAGTTAGTCTTCTTGGCTCCTTGTTACTACTCAGTATGCCTGGCTCACCCTCATCCTATTCCATTCCTTTCTGAGGAACGTATTTCCTGTCTCATTCGCTACACTGTGGCCAGGGAGGTTTGTAAAACAGCTGCGGTAGGTAGCGCCCTTTTCAGAATCAAGCATGAGCTCCTCCATGCTTCAGAATGACTTCTCAATAACCAGGCCCTCCCTTGTGCACCACCCCTCACACACAAGCCATGCTTTGCTTTGTTTTTTTTCTACAAAGTTCAGACTCTTCATTTTCAGAACTTAGTAGACAGGTCTTACTACATAGTCTAGCATGGCCTTCAGGGCAAGACTTTCCTGGCTTAGCCTCCCCTGGAGTGAGAGGATCACAGGTATGTACCAGCACAGCAACTCTACCTTAACTGATTTCCCTATTAGACTACAAAGTTGCCTAATGAGCACATTCTACTAAAAAAAACTCAAAACTGACTATTTAAATGACTTTGTCATTTTATTTATATTTTATTCACATAATTAAACCGATGCAGAGAAATGCTTAAAAAGGAAGACAAGAAGCCTCAGCAGCCATCCTGACAGACCACTGCTATTCTGAATCTTTGGGGGTTTCTATATGCATAGGAGAAGAACTGATCAGAGTTTAGTAAAAAAGCTTATTCTCCAGAAAAATCTCTGGCAAAAAAGCCCTAGCAAATTCCCATCCTGACTCTGATTTAATTAAAAAAGATTTCTCAGGAGCCCAGGTCTGGAGCCCAAACACACAGATAATAGGGACAAATGAGTGCTTGCTCCCTGCCCGTGTGAAACTGCCACCCTGTTGATGGCAACAATTACCTTCTATTTTAAAAAAACCCAAAAAACCAAAAAACCCAAAAAAACAATGCTGCAACAACTGTATACAGAAGTCACCCATGCTAAGCCCACGCAGGGCAGGTTGGTCTATCTGCAGCCCAGTCTCTACAGCTGATCTTATCTGGACTTCTCACAGAGGGCTTCCTCTAAACACTATGCTTCCAGTTCATCTCCTGTACCCTCAGCCTCCAAACCATGGGCTTACGCAGGTGAACTTATAATCAACAGAAATACAGAACATGGTTATTCTCTGTACGCTTGTGATCACTTTACCTTAAGCCATTTATCAACACACTTGGCATGGAACTCGTGGTTACAAGGTAAGACTCTAAGAAGCTGCCTTGACTCAAAATCACACATGCATACTACACACCTGGAAAAGAGCAAAGAAATCATTTTCGGTTTTCTATTTTGTTATGACTATTATGTTTGCAAGGCTATTCTCAGTTATCAAAATATCACTTTAAAAAAATTACCACTTTCCTAAACATGATGATGCTAAGGGACTTTCTGAAGGTTCTCTGATTTACTGACGACACATTATCAAAAGTTTCTGGTTAAGGAGCAGGAGAGGTGGCTAAGGGGTTAACAGTGCTAGGAAGTATTAAGACCCAAGTCTAAAGCCCCAGCATCCGCGTACAAAGCTGGGCATGGCTGTGTGTGCTTGTAACCCCAGCACTAGGAGGTAGGGGAAGTCTGAGGGTTCCTGGCTGGCCTATCTAGGAGGAAAAAGCAAACTAGCTTAGTAAGGCATCCTATTTCAAGACAAAGGTGGAAAGCAACAGAGGAAGACACCCAGTGTTCTGTGCATGCACAGGCTCATGTGCCATTCACATGCAGGCACCACACAACTACACTCCAACTTGCTACACATTCACCAGAAAGAATAAAAACAAGTGACAAAAAGGGACATTTCTTCTAATTAACATCCCAGTCGGTCTGAAAACTAGAGATACTAGACCACTGTATTACCCTTACAAGTACTGGAATAAGGTTGAGCATGGTGGTGTACACCTTTACTCTTAGTGCTTGAAACAGAGGCAGGAGGATCTCTGTGAGTCTGAGGCCTGCCTAGTCTATTGAGTTACAGGAGAGCCACAGCTACATAGTGAGGTCCTGTTCTTCTCCCTGTACCCCTCCCCCCAAAAGAGTACTGGAATAATAGTAGGATATTATCATGAAAAAGAGCAAATGTAGAAGACGCCATAATCTTACACCATATACGAAATTAATTACGAATGGGGAGGTGGCTTGGTGGATAAAGTCTGTTGTATAAATGTAAGGACCAGAGTTCACATAAAAAAAGCTGGCATTCCTGGGACAATCTGGCTAGACAACCAGTGAGGTTCAGTGAGACCCTGACTTTGAGAACTGGAGAATGGTTGGAAAGACACCTGATATCAACTTCTGATGTCTATGTGCACACAAACATATACACCTGCATATATACCACAAACACATAAGTATGAGGAGCACTATGTTACAGGGTTCCAGATATGTGCAATACAGACAGAGGAGATAAGGCATTAAGAGGCTGATAGGCAGGCAGGCAGGCAGTGGTGGCTCACGCCTTTAATCTCAGCATTCAGGGGGCAAATGCAAGCAGATCTCTGCTGAGTTCTACAAAGCAAGTTCTATTACAGGTGGGGCTACACAGACAAATTCTGTCTCAGGAAAGAAAGGAAGAAAGGAAGAAAGAAAGGAAGGAAGGAAGGAAAGAAAGAGAAAGAGAGAGAGAGAGAGAGAGAGAGAGAGAGAGAGAGAGAGAGAGAGAGAGAGAGAGAGAGAAAACAAGGCTGAGAAGACTGGGGGAGTGGCTGCTAATAGGTTAAGAGAAAACCATTTTTTTGAGTGATGAAATGGTCTAAACCTGTGGTGATAGCTGCACAACTTTACAAATACCCTAACCTGCCCCCCCCCCACAAAACCCAAACTCTTAAATGCAGTGAACTTTATGATATGAATTTCAGCTCATTCTGTATTCAAACCTGTTCTTAAACTTTGTATCAGTCACTTGCTATTGTAACATTGGGAAATAGTCTATACGGGGGCTGGAGAGGTGGCTCAGAGGTAAGAACAGAGTTCAATTCCCAGCAAACCACACAGTGGCTCATAACCATCTGTAATGAGATCCTGTGACCTCTTCTGGCCTGCAGGCATATATGTAGACATAACACTGTATACATAATAAAAACAAACAAACAAACAAACAAAAATGAACTAAAAAAAAGTTTGTCCATTTGACTAACGACTCCCTCACTGGTAGCAAGGACCTGGTCAGGGTCTATGCTAACCACCCACCTTCATATTCTCTCAGGCACTCAAACTTTTACCTCCTAAAGGTAGAAGTGTCACAGAAACATACTTACAAAGTCTGCTCTGACTGGTGGTTGCTAGGATTGAACCTGTACGAAGGAAGCTGTTCAATATCTGCTTTAGTCAGTCCCCGAGGTTTCGCCTCTCCCAGTCTCTCCGCCAAGTTTAACAGGGCCTAAAGACAAGGAGACAGATTTTCATCTTTACCTTTTCTATTGGAGTGCTATCACAATAGTTTAATTTCTTGTGTGTGCACCTGAATACACACATGTGGCACCATGGTGCACATGCAGAGGTCAGAAGACAATCTATGTGAGGAAGTGGTAATCTTTACACCAAACGAATTCCAGAGATTGAACAAGAGCCCTTTGGCCAGCCACTGGAGTAACTTCTACTTTTGTTTGGGGAGGGGACAAGTATCATTTTGTAGACTAGGCTGTTGCTTCAGTCTCTCAAGTGCTAGGACTTACAACTCTTTATTTTACATAGAAAAACTATGTACTTAGGCTGTAACTATGCTGTACTCTAATTTCATCATTATTAAAGAAATATTCTTATAATGGGTAACTTATCTACACCAAATTGTAAAAAAGACCAATATATTGGGTTTTTAAAGTGTTTACCATGAACTCATATTTTAAAACACTTGATGTATCTTATTGTGTTTATCGATTTTACACTAGTACCTCATTCTTCCTTAATTTTTAATGGTTCATTATTTATGTGCTTCAACCTATAATTAGGCTGCCTTTTTAAATAAAGATTAAGTATCTTGCTAGCTCAAGCTGATAAACTCAACACCCTCCTGCATCAATCCCAATATAATGCCTCAAATCTCCATTTTCTCCCATTTTTAAGACAAGGTCTTACTATGTAGTTCAAACTTACTTTAAATGTGTTATCCTCTGCTTCAGCTCTTAAGTGTTGGCACCACAGGCATGTATCACCACACAGGTCACAGGTCATATGCTATACTCCACAGTGTGCTAACACTTTCCTCTCTCAACCATATGCAAAAATCAATAGTAATAGCCCCCTTTCAAGATTCAGCTTAAACATCTTTGCTTCCACAATTCTTTTTTAAACACCTAATCAAAACTTACCACTTTCTCAGTTTGTATAACAAGTCTACCTACTGAAATAGGTATGCATGTAGCAAATATCCAAAAATCCTCGGGAGGCTTAATATTTTTATGAATTATTTGAATCTTAAAATGCAAAGTTAACCTCATAAATATTTATGTGAAAGTACAGGACAATACATATAACACTCCCCAAATTAATTCATAGCTCATCTACTAACCTCATAATTTTCAACTTCTCCGTCTTCTACATCTAATTCAAAGCTGAAGGTTGGGCCCACTGCAGGTGGTACTGGAAGCATTGATCTACAGAGAAAACCAGCAAGGAAGCATTAGTATGGATGTACAACAACACAGGTAACGGCAGAAGGACAAAGGACAGATCACATGGACGAAGAGTGGCCAGTGCTTCAGAGGCATTAATTAAAGGCATTGACTTTACTAAGCATGCATGCCACCTGCAATAGCATAACAAGCTAACCATGAAGGCAGACACAGCTCAGCAGGCAGGGGAGAGCCGTCAAGCCTGATGATGGGCTCAACTCCATGCCTAGAACCTGTGTGATGATGAGAGAACCCAACTCTCACAAGTTGTCTTAATTTCCACAAGTGGGCCAAAGTACGCACATGCACACAGCCACTGTGTGTGTGCATGTACTCATGCTGAATAATGAAGGTAATGAAGAATTTAAATGTAGGAATAGACTTAATAAGGTATACGCAAGAACTATACAATAAAAACTGCTAAACAGTTAATATATAAGTAAGACTAGAAAAATGACTAGTTATCACTATTCCTCCATATTGATCTATGGATTTAACATAAAATTCTACTGAGTTTTATGTCTTTTTGTTGCGGGATATGTGATCACATTATGAACCGTAAGACTGTGTTGTTTACTAGAAAAATCTGCTTTCTAGTTGTAGTGTGACTCAGCCCTTAGTATACACTTAATCTCTCTGGCTGGAATACAGACTCACTCTTAGTACACATCTTTAATTCCAAACAATGAAAGTCTAAAGCTACTTTGTAGAGAAAGCACCCATGTTTGAAAGGGATTAAGTCTAACTGAGTGGCAGACAAAGTGATGACTCAGAGAGAAACTCTCAGGAGAACAGAGAGGAGGGACGCTACCTGATGGGCAGTGCAGACAAAGGAAGAGAAAGTTTTACTGGGACAGTTGTATAGAGACAAATTACAGAGAAAGAACAAGCTAGACACAGGTGATAATAGAAATGAGCCAGAGAATGAGAAGGAGCCAGGAGGATTGGAACAGACTGCCAAAGTTAGTATGAGGCCAAGCAGAGCAATTAAGAGGCTGAGAGAGAAGCCAGTTTGACTCAGCCAGCTTGGAGAGGAGTCTGAGCCAGGACAGCTGAGCTGAGCAGCCAGCCAGACTCCGAGAGAGCTAGAAAGGATGACCTTCTTCAGCAGCGAGTTTCGGAGGCTGGAAACTGTCTAGGCCTAGAGAAGATTGTACGGAGGCTGGAAGCTTCCAGGACTAGGCCTAGGTTTACAGACAGAGGCAGCAAAGCCTCCAAGGTGCTAATTAATTACTTAAAAGGAGGAGAATAAAGTTACTTTTATAGCTTGTAGTACAAATGAATGCTAATTTTAAAGTTTACATGGAGATATAGAAGATTAAATAGAAACATTTTTGAGCTCTAAGTTGGACTGTTATGTTACCTTATTTTAAGACAAAATAGGAGAGAACGGTGTGCGGTAAGGGAAAAGAGGGGGAGCTAAGATTATCAGGAAAAATAACCTGTAGTTTAAAGATGACATTTCATACTTGTCTTAGAAAGTAATTATAGACATGTGACTGAGTCCCAGTCAACGAAGGATCAACAGCGGCAGTATGCTCCATCCTGGGAAATGTCAGGAGAAGAGGTAAGCAGACACACCTACTTTAGTTTCTTTCTTTTCTATGAGGCTGGGTCTTGCTATTTAACCACACCTGGCTTGGTACGCCCTCTTGACTGCTGGGACTCTAACTATGCTAGCACACCCAGCTTCCCACCCACTTCTATAACTACTGTACTATCACGGCCCAAGTTTGAGGGCAGAAGAATCCACTCCCACAGACACAAGGGGAACAAACTACCCCGGATGTGGCCTTCATTATGTAAGAAATAAAAAACTACCATGTTTAACCGATGATGTTCATTACAGATAAACTTAATCCTAACAGACTGGTTAGTTCTAAGATGTAAAAATGACTTCTTGTGTTTGATTCTTCTAGGGCCTAAGAAATGCTCAGTAAGGTTGCTCCCTGCAAGCCTTAGATCTGAGTCTGATCCCCGAAATTCAGAGTAAAGAGAACAGACATCCCCAAGGTGTCCTCTGACCTTCACATACAAACTGTGGCATGTATGTGCTCCCCAGCCACAGAAGTGTAAAAACAGTTGTTGATTTAGGACTCTAGGAGCTGAAAAAATGGTTCAGCAGTTAAGAGCACTTGCGTTCTTGCAGGGGACTTGGGTTCAGTTCCCATCATCAATAGTGGCTCACAACCATCTGTAACTCCAGGTCCAGAGATCCAATGTTCTCATCTGGCCTCCATAGGTACTGTATGCACACGATATACATATATATACTTGCAGGCAAGACTCACACAAAATTAAATCTAAAAAAACCCAAACAAACCAAAACAAAAAAAACTAATTCAACTGTGTTAAGTGGCAATACTTTAAATTTTTCCATTTTGCATTTTGATAGAAAATTAGAGTTTTTACCTTCTCATCTTCTTCCTTAATGACTGGCTCTCAAGTCCAACTTAACATCAAGCAAAAGCAGTATCGTAACACATAGTAAGTCACAGGCCACAGCGAGGGCACTCATAAAGCAAAGCCTCTCCAGAGAGGTCAGTAAAAGAAGGAACTTACAGCACGTATGGTAGTAAGCTGGGATGGTAAGGAGGAGGGGGCATTGGCTGCTGGGATCGGTATCTACTACGTCCTGTGAGTCTCCGAGGCATAAATGGTGGGTAAGGCTGTAGGAAGGAAAGGTTGAAAATGAACATTCTATGTTTAAAATCAGTGTCAAATAATATACTTTTTTTAAACTAAAAAAAAAAAAGAAAAAGAAAAACAAAAAGAAACCAAACCGTTGTGTGTGTGTGCATGGGTTTAGGCAGGTGCACCTGTTACGGCATGCACGTGAGGGTCAGAGGGCAAGGCTAGGGAGCTGCTCCTCTCTCCTAGTACCCTGTGAGCGAGCTCTGGGATGGAACTCAAGTTACCAGGCTTCCATGGCGAGCACCTTACCCTCTGAGTCTCCCTTGCTGGCCCCAACTTAGTTTTTGTTGGTTGTTTGTTATGTCTTTCTATATAGTATATAGCCTTAGCTGTGCTGGATGTCACTCTGTAGACCAGGCTAGTGTCCAACTCAGAGCTCCATCTGCCTCTGCTTCTGCCTCAATGCTAGAATAAAATACAACTTGCTTCCCCCACCCTTTAAAGATTTATTTACTTATATATGAGCATGTATATACATACATACACATACATATATATCTTCAGACACACCAGAAGAGGGCATCAGATCCCATTTACAGCTGGTTGTGAGTCACCATGTGGGAATTTGAACTCAAACCTCTAGAAGAGCAGTCAGTGCTCTTAACTGTTGAGCCATCTCTCCAGCCTAGCCAACCTGCTTTCTTTTTAAGACAAGGTCTTCCTATCTAGCCTAGATCAGCCAGAACCTTGCTTTTTAGACCAACCAGGCCTTTCTAAGTTAAGTAATTCTCTGTGCTTCTACCTTCCCAGTGCTGGGATTACAGGCCTGTGCTACCATGCTCAGCTGACACCTGGTTTTTAAAAAACTTACTGTTCAAGTGGCATTAACTAGTTCTTTAATGTTGATACAACAATCAGGATTAAACACACATGCAAGTGGACTTTAAGAATACATGAATTCTGAACATTTCCAGAATTATACTGAAAACTCAAAATAAGTTGTCAAACAATTAAATGAGTATTAACAATGAATGAAGACTTACTACTCCAAAGGACACCTCCTGATGCAAAGGGTCATGTGTCAGGAACTGCAAAGGAGCTGACGGAGGTAATGTTGGGGGATGGGCTGAAGGGGGATAAGTAAAACTGCCTACTTGAAGATGTTCTCCTAAGAGCTCCACTTCATTTTCTATCCTCTGCAGAGGCTGTGGAGGGGAAAAGAAATCAGCATACTCCTAATGCTTTAAAAAATTATTTCTCTTAATATTACCAGGTCATTGTTGATATATCAAACTGAAAAAATATATAAATGGACCCAAGATTTCCTGTCTTTAATTATATTTTGTCTTATTTACACATTAAACATTTGCATCATCTAGTACAGTATACATGTCCTTTAATACCCAAACTCTCAAAATAGGAAATTAAAAGTGTGAGTTGTCATAATACCCTGATCAACAGAGATTTCCAGACACTGAGCCTCCCTGAAGAACTAACATATAGTATGTGTGTAAGTCAGAAGTAGAACCAGGGGGCACAGTACAGTACAAGTTTCACTCTAGTACAAAATCACAGGCTGTAGTGTCGATCAGTATGTGACTTTTAGACAAATTCTCAGTATTCTTACTTACAAAACTGACATATTTTTAGCTTACTTCAAAAGTGTACTATGTCTGGGCATGCTAGCATATACCTATAATATACTTATAATTTTAACACTTGAGGTGAAGGCAGGAAGACTGTTTGAGGACAGCCTGAGACACATGTCTTAGTCAGGGTTTCTATTCCTGCACAAACATCATGACCAAGAAGCAAGTTGGGGAGGAAAGGGTTTATTCGGCTTACACTTCCATGCTGCTGTTCATCACCAAAGGAAGTCAGGACTGGAACTCAAGCAGGTCAGGGAGCAGGAGCTGATGCAGAGGCTATGGAGGGATGTTCTTTTCTGGCTTGCTTAGCCTGCTCTCTTATAGAACCCAAGACAACCAGCCCAGAGATGGTCCCACCCACAAGGGGCCTTGCCCCCTTGATCACTAATTGAGAAAATGCCTTACAGTTGGATCTCATGGAGGCATTTCCTCAACTGAAGCTCCTTTCTCTGTGATAACTCCAGCTGTGTCAAGTTGACACAAAAACTAGCCAATACAACTGACCCCTTGTCAACTTGACACACAAACACATCACTAGTAAGCCTCAACCCTTACATTCTTATTCATCCCCAAGGTCTAAATAACTTTAAATGTCCCACAGTCTTTACATATTCTTAAAATTTCAATCTCTTTAAAATATCCATCTCTTTTAAAAATCCAAAGTCTTTTTAAATTAAAAGTCTCTTAACTGTGGGCATCACTGAAACAGTTTCTTCCTTCAAGAGGGAAAATATCAGGGCACAGTCACAATCAAAAGTAAAAGTCAATCTCCAACCGTCCAATGTCTGGGATCCAACTCACAATCTTCTGGGCTCCTCCAAGGGCTTGGGTCACTTCTCCAGCCATGCCCTTTGTAGCACACGCATCATCCTCTAGGCTCCAGATGCCTCTACTCCACTGCTGCTGCTGCTCTTGGTGGTCATCTCATGGTACTGGCATCTCCAAAACACTGCATGACCCCTTCAGTCCTGGGCCATTAATTGCAACTGAGGCTGGACTTTCACCAATGGCCTTCCATGGCCTCTCACAGTGCCAAGCCTCAGCTGCTCTACTCAACTCCTTCATGCCTTCAAACCAGTACCACCTGGGTGACCCTTACACATTACCAAGTCCAGCCACAGCACAAGGTACAACTTTGGCTATATCTGGAACACAGCCACTGTGCTCTCAGAAAACACTTCCCAGAAGATGTCACCTCAATGATGCTGGTCTCTTCTTAATCACCGCTAATTTCTTAGCTCCAGCTAACCAGCATCAATAGTCCCAGTAATGCAAAGTTTTTGCTTTGGTAGTTCTGGTATCTTGTTAATCACAGCTGATTCTTCAGCCCCAGCTAACCAGAACTACAGAATCTTCACAATCAAAACAGCAATGGCCCTGAAAAGAGTCTTTAATTTTCCCTCTGAAATTTCACAAGCCAGGCCTCCATCTTCTACACTGTTCTCAACATTATCTTCCAAGCTCCTACACAACATCCCACAGAGCTCTTAACAACGAATGGATCTTCAAGACCAAAGTTCCAAAGTCCTTCCACAGACCTCCCCAAAACATGGTCAGGTTGTCACAGGAATACCCCACTCTGCTGGTACCAATTTGTCTTAGTCAGGGTTTCTATTCCTGCACAAACATCATGACCAAGAAGCAAGTTGGGGAGGAAAGGGTTTATTCGGCTTACACTTCCATGCTGCTGTTCATCACCAAAGGAAGTCAGGACTGGAACTCAAGCAGGTCAGGGAGCAGGAGCTGATGCAGAGGCCATGGAGGGATGTTCTTTTCTGGCTTGCTTAGCCTGCTCTCTTATAGAACCCAAGACAACCAGCCCAGAGATGGTCCCACCCACAAGGGGCCTTGCCCCCTTGATCACTAATTGAGAAAATGCCTTACAGTTGGATCTCATGGAGGCATTTCCTCAACTGAAGCTCCTTTCTCTGTGATAACTCCAGCTGTGTCAAGTTGACACAAAAACTAGCCAATACAACACACAAGGAGAATCCAACCTCATGTACTGTGAGCACCAATTTATAAAGCACATTGCACTTCGTAGCATGCAGTGTGTTAATAAATAACATATATAGTATAAATAACATAAATAATATATAATAAATGATATAATAGGTAGACTCACTCTAAGCTTCTTTTGTACAATAATGTCTCATGAACCTGGGTTAAAGGAGACTGTTTCAAAAAACTTTACTAACCAATAAAAGGAGGAAGAGGAGAAAAGAAATGAGAAAAGGAGGAGGGAGGGAGAGGAAGAGGAGGAAGAACAGGCCTAGCTGCAGAGATAACTAGGAGGTTGTTGCTCTGCCAGGCAGAATTCAGTTCCCAGCACCCGTCTAAGGTGGCTCACAACAGACTGAAATTCCAGCCCTCATCTCATCTCCATAGACACCTGCACATATGGCGACACATGTGTATACACTCACTCTCTCTCCCCCTTCCCATCTTTAAAAGATTAAGGACAGACAAGTAAAAGGTTTCCAACTTTTCAATTTAGAAATGCATGAATGAGGCACTGAAATGGCTCAGACGGTGCCTGCTGAGTGGTCCTGGCAATCCGAGTTCCAGCTCTTGAAGTACACAGAAGGTAGAAGAAGACCAACCCCACCAAATTGTGCTCTGACTTCCATATACCATGCACCCCTCCCCCTCCCAACTACAGAATGCACACACGGAAGAACAGACTTAAAAATCATTAGAATACATAGAATAGAAAAAACCCTAGTACCAATTAGAGAAGACGTTCCCTTTGCTTCTACCTGCCTGAAAGACTGCAGATATGAAATAATAAAAATACACTTAAGGTAAGTAATACTAAAATAACAAGGAAAATTTTAAAATAAGTTAGCTCTAAAGTGTGTTTAAACTAAGTTATCTATCTGTAAGTTCCTTTAATTCCTTCAAGAGCCATAAGAATACCAATGTTATATGCTTACATGGAAATTATTTACATTTACTAAACTAATTAGCCTAACCTAAGCATTCTGGAAAAACTAGAAGCACGAAGAGAAATACCTACCGATCGTGACTGCTGTGTTTGGAAAGGGACAAATTGGCCTGGTGGTGGCAAGTGGGGAGGATGATGGGGAGAAAGATGAGGAGGATGTATAAGAAACGGATCGCTAGAAATGAGGGGCGGGAACGCAGCATATGGTACTGGTAAGTGCTGAACTGAACATGCCTGAAGCATCTGTAAGAAAAAATTCATTACTTTTAAGTAAAAAATGCCAGAATATAAAATTTTCTTGAAAAAGTTATGAATCAAATTGCCACATCTCCCCTAATTCATGTAAAATAGCTAACATATCATATAAAGTAGCTAACATTTAAGTAGTATAATATTTTCCTACCCACGAGTAAGAAATGGCTTTCGTCTGTCCTCTGAGGAGAGGGAGCTGTGTGGAAGCATCTCCTCCTCCTCCTCACTGCCCTCTCACTGCCACAGCTGGGAACACCACACAATGCTTTACTCTCCTCCTCGGAGACCTGCCTGGGTCATTTAATGAATACATTGATACATAGATGTTTATTTTAACCTCACAGGTAGACCAGGGTTTGGTTGAACTTAAGATTTTTTCCAAGTGCTTTCCCCTTGAATAAGATAAGTTACTGAGACCCTCTGGACCTCAACCACTTCGTTGTTAAGAAAAACTATGGGTCAGAATATTACAAGCTAAAACATAAGCTCTAGAGGGAAAAATATGTTGTATGAGTCTCAATGTCTCTACAGCATTAAGCAAGTAATTTTACCTTCCAGATCAAGTTTCTAGACTGTCACTCAAGAGACCCAAATGAAGCCCCAGTAAGGGCTAAGATCGTTATCTATTGAATGCTACATTACTAAGTATGATGCAAACCTTTATTAAAGTTTAATTACAAACTGTTTAATAGGAAGAAATATGATTTAAGACACTTAAATGTATATATTTTAATCATTCTAAATAAAATGTATCCTATTTTAAAGCTAACTTTACCTAGTAGTCACAATACTTATGCTGAGCTTTTTCTTATAGTAAACTTAATCTTTCAGTTGGAAGTGAAGCTACAAAGACAGTTCTTAAACTTTGTTAGCTATCCTAAGTGAGGACTGAAGAGCCTTATGTCATAAACAAAACCAGGTTGGCACACTTTTAACTAGTTAAAATCAAATGAGAATAAAGACATGGACTTACTGGAGGAGGCACACTACAGACGGGGAGGTGTTGTCCACTGAAAACCACCGAGCATCCTGGGACCTGCTGTGTACTGCAAGCAGGGATGTGCTGGCCAGTGCAGAGTGGAAGCCCATGGGGTGCCACCGTAGTTACCGTGTAGGAGACAGGAACTGTTCCTTGATGGAGCTTTTAGGGAAGAAAAGTACAACTTTTGAGAAAATGTTACCTATTTTTTAAAGTTAACATTTGAGGGCCGGGGGAGGTAGCTCAAGTAGTAGGGTATGTACTGCCTAGTTTTGTGTCAGCTCGACACAGGCTGGAGTGATCACAGAGAAAGGAGCTTAAGTTGGGGAAGTACCTCTTTGAGATCCAGCTGTAAGGCATTTTCTCAATTAGTGATCAAGGGGGAAAGGCCCCCTTGTGGGTGGTGCCATCTCTGGGCTGGCAGTCTTGGGTTCTATAAGAGAGTAGGCTGAGGAAGCCAGGGGAAGCAAGCCAGTAAAGAACATCCCTCCATAGCTTCTGCATCAGCTCCTGCTTCCTGACCTGCTTGAGTTCCAGTCCTGACTTCCTTTGGTGATGAACAGCAATGTGGAAGTGTAAGCTGAATAAACCCTTTCCTCCCCAGCTTGCTTCTTGGTCATGATGTTTGTGCAGGAATAGAAACCCTGACTAAGACGGGGTACTTTATCTTTACGAGGTCCTGGGTGTGACCCCAGCACCATATAAACCAGGCATAGTGGTGCAAAAATGTAACCTTGGCACTGGGAGGTGGAACCAAAAGCATCAGAAATTTTATTTTATTTATATAGTGTATTAAACGCCTGAGCTAAATGAGACTCTTTTTTTGGTTTTTCGAGACAGGGCTTCTCTATATAGCCCTGGCTATCCTGGAACTCACTTTGTATAAATGAGACTCTTATCAAACAAATTTATTGATTCCCTTATTTGCTATTCACACTCACATTGCACTTTCGCCATATTTCTTTTTCTGTTTTAAAACAGTCTTACCTAGTTCAGGTTAGCCTCTAACTCATCACGTAGCCAAGAATGGCCTTGAGTTCCTGACCCTCTGCTTCCTCCCAAGTGCTACAATTAGGCCTGTGACACCTTTCCTTGCTTTCTCTAGTAGTGTCAATAGAAAGGTTTTATAGCTAGCCCAGATGGTATGAGTCCTGCCCCTCACCTGCGCAGAGTGGGAGAGCTCACCCTGGGGGTGCTGGTGCAGAAGAGCTGGCGGCAGACCAACCTATCCATTACTCAGGCCCACCAACATCTACCCCATCTATAAACTTCTGAAAGGGGCCAGTCCTACAGAACCAAAGCTGCTGCACCTTCATGACTGGGCAGTAACAGCATATCTAAGAGGAGTCCCAGAGAAGATGCAGTTTTGAAAGTGTGGCAGAAGTCAGAGGCTTCTAACCCGACCAATAATTCACTGCAATGAACATTAGCAAATGAAGCTATTCGGGCAAAAGGACGTACCGTGTGACAGTGGCACACTGCAGCTTCCATGAGATGATTTTTTTGTTTTTGTACTCTGTGGGGTGAGGGGGAGAGTGCACGTGCAGAAGTGGATATGGAGAGCCGGAGAAAGGAGTGGAACTGGAGTACAATGTGAAACTCACAATGAATTAATCTTTTAGAAAAACTTAGTGCTATGTTAACTCTTTCAGCCTGCTTTGTAGAGCAATACTCCTAAAACATCTCTTGTAAAAATTAAACTCGTGGTTTTTTAAAACACGTATTCTGATTTTTATGTGTACGGTGTTTTTTTCCCCCTGCCTGTAGATCATGTAATCAGAGTGCCCATGGAAGCCACGAAAGGGCAACAGTTACCCCTACAAGTGGTTACAGATGATTGTTAGCTGTCATTTGGATGCTGGGAACTGAATCTGAATCCTCTCGGCTGCTAAGCCCTTTCTCTAGCCCAAAGCATGTGTTTGTTCAGTTGCAGCAGGTGAAGACAATGGAAGTGGCATTTAATATTAATCTGGGTTAGGGATCCAGAACCCAGTGTAAGTGTGCTTGCTCAAAGCCCTGGGTTCCATTACCAGCACCCAGCATAAAAATGTAAGGAAGACCAAACCTCCTTTTTCCACCTAACACTGTAGCTATGCCTTCCCCTCCTTTCTTTGAGGTTAACTGGATATTTCAAGCATACTTGTACTAGGTACACAACAACAACTGTCACTACTCTTTTGCAACTACAAACACACCTTGCTGTTTTATATTAATAGTAGCTATTTATCTCAAAGCATACTGGGTAAACAGATTTTAAAAACAGAGAAATTGAGGCTGGAGAGACGGCTCAGCATCTTTAAGAGCACTGACTGTTCTTCCAGAGGTCTGAGTTCAATTCCCAGCAACCACATGGTGGCTCATAGCCATCTGTAACGGGATCCAATGTCCTCTTCTGTTGTGTCTGAAGACAGCAACAGTGTCCTCATATAAATTAAATAGATCTTAAAAACAAAACAAAAGAGATTTATTTATCATTTGAATGAACGTGTAATGTGTGTGTCTGTGTGAGTTTATGTGACGGCCCTGCAACTGGGGCTCATGTCAGTTTTGAACCTTCCAAAGCAGGTGCTTAAGAACAAAACTCAAGCCTCTGCAAGAATGCCTCTGCCATCTCTTCATCCTCATGTTCACATTTTTAGGGGTATCATCTAATCACCTGAAGTAGATCAAACTCCAAAAGTGATGTAAAAGGACCCAATTTCTAGCATCTCTCCTCAAAGATCCGTGTTACTAACATGCTTGCCAATCAATCAGTGAGAAATGGTATATACAGCATGTGTGATTTACATTTGCATTTCTCTACCTAGAGAATTTGGGTAGCCTTTCTTTCCATAGCCTCTACTGTTTGCTCATGGCCCATCTTCTACTCTGTCAAAACCATGTTTGCTGAGCAGGGGCCCTCTGTTTCAGCTTGATTTAGCTTGTCCCAGCTATCTGCTATCTCCACCTCAAGGGCTAAAAAGGCAGTCCACTCTGCTCAACTGATTCTTATGGACATCCTACATAACTGATGAGCATCTGAACCCACTCCTCAGAGTTGTGAGGCAGGCCCAGAGTCTACTGAGCCATCTCCTTCTCCTCCTCCTCCTCCCTCCACCACCGTCACCATCGTCTATATTTGTAAGCATACATGTGCAGGGTGCACTCAGAAACCAAGAGGACAACTTGCAGGACCTGGTTTTCTTCCTCGCACTATGTGGGCTCTAGGGACTGACCTTAGGTGGCCATGTGTCTTTACCTGCTGAGTCACCTTGAAAGCCATTTAATTTTTATCTTAATGAAGTCCACTTTTGTCAATGTGGCTACTTCTTATACACATAGATTGAGAAATCTTTGCTGGGACTGAGAGAAAGCTGAATAGTTTAAAGCACTTGCTGCTTTAGCAGAAGACCCGGGTTCACTTCCCACCACCCACCTGGTT
Organism: Mus musculus; assembly: GCF_000001635.26. Taxonomy (NCBI): domain Eukaryota; kingdom Metazoa; phylum Chordata; class Mammalia; order Rodentia; family Muridae; genus Mus; species Mus musculus. The sequence goes on from NC_000070.6 coordinate 44,146,875, forward strand.
CACAACCATCTGTAACTCTAGTTCCAGAAGATCCTTCACCCTCTTCTGACCTCGGCAGGCACTAGGTATACATGTGCTGTACATATGCATAGGCAAAACCACTCAAAAAAAATCTAAAATTTTTAAAAATTAAAACTAAAAAGTATTTCCTACTTAAAAAAATAATCACTTTCACTAATAATATTACCTTTCTCAGACGTATCTAAACTCTAACTTGAACTTTTTGCTTTGAGTCTCTAGTTCAGGATAGCCCTGAACTCTATGAAGTAGGACAACCTTGAACTGTTGATACACCAGTCACCACGTCCTGGGTAATAAAACTGCAGGTGCACCACACATCTGGTTGAGTACTGGAGATCACACCTTGTAGCTAGGCAACACAGCTGAGGTACATCCCAACTGAACTTGATCTAACTTCTGTGGATGAGATGGAGCCAGAGTTCAAACTCATTCACATGGATACTGGGTCATTACTGCATCAGCGCTCAACACCTTCCTTCCTCTCTTACCAATTATTTTGGCAAACCAAGCAATTATATGTCTGACAAAGAGCAATAAAATTAAAAAGTTTTAATTATATACATGTACCACTAGTTTTGCTTACTTTTTACGTGCTCTTATTTAAGAAAGCCCTTCTTCCTGAAGGGAATGAAACTATTCATAAACTACCTAATTGTTTTATCATCATTTATTAAAGACTCGGTTGTCTTCCAAATTCAACTATCGCCATATATCAAATACAAAATATTCACATGTGTCTTCTTATTTCTAAGCTTTATAATCTGTTTCATTAGCCTGACTATGGCATAGTCCTAAAAATTGAAAGTAAAACTGGAAATGTTGCTTAGCTCAGTGGTTAGATGTTTGTCTTAAGTACAAAAACCCTTGGTTTTATTCAAGACTTGGGCCTTCACTCTCCAGTCCTGAGGGAAAGTTGAATTGCTACTTCTGCTCGTGTTCTTTTTCCTCAGGACTATACAACAGTGGCTAACTGAAGTACATACTTCAACTACCTAGAAAGCCTATTAACCTATATTGCTGGGTCTGATTCAGTAAGTCTACTATACACTCTGAATTGGCATTTAAAAGTAGCAGCTTGCATGTCTGTGTGTGGATAAAAAGACAACCTGTTGGGGTTGATTCTTTCCTACCGCTGTGTAAGTCCTGGTGACTGAACTCAGCAAAGACTTTTCACTACTGATCCATCTCAGGGACTCTGAACTGGCATTCTTAAAATGATGCTGCTGTTTCTACTCAGCCAATAAAAATGATTTGCAGAGGGTAGAGAGATGGTTCAGTGGTTAGGAGCTACTGAAGAGGACCCCGGTTTGATTCTGGCACCCACATGGTGGCTCACAGCTGTCCAGCTGTGACTTCAGGTTCAGGAGACTGGACACCTTTTCCTGCCCTCCACTGGGCACCAGACATGTACATAGTATACAGAAGGACATGAAGGTAAAACACCACACATTAAAAAGGGAAAAAATCATGAGAGAAGCATTTGCTTGAGGCTTTACACCAAGGATTAAGTCCATGATTTTTTTCTTAAAAGGCAAGGTAGTCCTTTAGGTTTGTAAGCTAGACCCTGAGTGCTGAATAAAGTTGCTGCAGATGGATGAGTAAGAATAAAACTTTACAAAAACAACTAGCAACAGCTTGCTTTCAATTATAGGTTCAAAAAACATATTGCCATAGAAATCAGGATCGACTTTTCAAATCCACTCTAACTTTATTTGGGACTACATTAATTCTGCATAGTGTATTAATTCTACACTAGTTATTTACTTAAGAACTGTCAGGTTTTACAAAACTGGATCTTTCAAGCCAACTGCTCATCTTTTACACAGGTTTTCTTAAATTTCCTCAACAATACTTTATAATTTTCCTTATACAATTCTTTGAAGTACTCTTCAAAATAACACTAACTCGTTTCATGTTCCTTTATTTTCTCTCATTCATTCATTGAGACAATGTCCAAGTTATGTGCCACAGACCTGGCTAAATTTCCATTACTAAAAGGAATGGAGAACTCAAGCAAGTTACATTTCAGGAATTAGAGAAACCTGCAACAAGAACAACAAATCAATAGATCCTAATAAGCCACCGTTAACTTTTACCACTTGTATTTCCAGGACACTCTGCTACTGTACCTGATCATGTATGTCAACCATGACTGCATTCTGCTGGGGGGGATGGGCAGCTGGATGTAACAGACGGGGAGATACATTCGGAGGGTGGAAGGCTCGAGGTTCCTCTATTGCTTGCTGCTGTGCATAAGGGAGATGGTGATAGTTTTCATCTTGACTAATGGAATTATGTCGAGACAGACGTTCCCTTCTTCCTCGCTGACGCCTAACAGGAGGACTATAATAGGGTAAATGCCAAAAAGAAGGTCATTACTATAATGCTTACTAACTAGTATGATTCATCAGGATTCTTATTATCTATTGTGTGTGTATGAAAGAGCACACATGCAAGCACACGCACACATGCTAAGGTAAGTACAAATAATAAATAATTGCTATGGTTCCAAATTAACTGTAAAAAAAAAAAAAGCAACTCATTTAAATATGTGACTTACCAGTAAGTTTTAACAAGCTTGGATTTGCAAGGATACTATGTTACTCTGATAGGGATTTTCTACTATCCTCATTTCTACACTAATTAATAGAATTGTTTCATAAGGAAAATTTACCACTCCTTTTATAAAAAAAAACTGGGGGTGGGGGGAAGAGGTGTGTGTGTGTGTGCGATGCACAACATGCGTGTATCTGTGCAGATCCGAGGCCAACGTGCAGAGTTCCCTCTTTCCTTTTACTGCGTGAGTCCTGGGGATCCAAACACTCTTACACGTTGAGCTACCTCGCCAGCCCAAGTGAGCGCTTTCTTCTCCTCTAGTCACTTAGTTGTTGACCACTTGTATGGAATCATGGGTAGATATCTGTTGCTTTGTGATTCCCACTACTGTTTTGTGAGTGCTAAGTATCCCCTGCTCCTTCTTTGTTCTGCCATGAGTGAAGAGTATGATTCTTTTTGCAGATTTAGAAACAAAAGTTAGTTTCTATCTCATCTGTAAACACAACCTGCCATCCATTTCCTATTTTAGGCTTATACCTAGTGCAACTTCTGTACATTTAAATAAGGTGTGTGTGCAAAGGTTCCTAGTAGTACTAACAACCTGGACATGACTATTAACCAAAAGCAGGTGAATAAATTGTCATACTTTAATGTAAGATCACAGTAAAAATAATTGCTGGGCTGGATAGATGGCACAGTGATTAAGAACACTATTCTTCTAGAAGACCAGGGTTCAATTCCCAGCACCCACATGGGGACTCACAACTGTCTGTAACTCCAGTTCCATGGGACCTGACACTTCATACCAACATACATGGAGGCAAAACACCAATGCACATAAAAGAAAAGTAAATAAATTTCAAAAATAAATAAATGATCTATTTCCATCAACAGTAAACAGACTGCTTAAAAAACAAAGAAAACATTTAAATGAAAACAAAATCCCAAACTGTTCTGTTTACGAATATATATATAGGCATTCAAAACCACAATGAACAGGGGATCCATAAACCCCAAGTCTGCTCCCTTGGAAGGAAGAAGGGATGGGCTGGTGCATGCGCGCTCATCTTTGTTGTATGAGGCCAGATTTAACCTAGGAGGTGGTACCATGTTATCCTTCTGATTATCCATTTGTCTCACATGTTCTGAATGCACACCAGTTCACCATACAACAGGAAAAGACTATTAACAACCAGATATTTAAGATACAACTTTTATTTTAAAAATCCTATGTCCACATACTAGCAGTCACAAATTACTCAAACATTTCCATATAGTTGCCTAATATATTTATATATAGTACTAGGCATTAAGTGTCTAAAGAGATTTTTTTTGGCTAACTTGGGATATCAATGGTGGTTTTTAAGACCATATCCAATCTTCTCAGAATGCTGTAACAAAACATTATAGCCGGAATGTCTTAAATAGGACCTTATTCTCTCCAAGGTCTAGGGCTACCAGTCTCTGATCAAGGTGTAACTGACCTAAGAGTTCTGATGAGAGCTCTGTTCCTGGTTTGCAGATACTCTGCATTACCATCACATCTGTATATGGCAGAGTGGGCTCTCTGATGTCCCTACTTACAGAAACACAAATTCTATTAGACAAGGGCCCCGTCCTTACACCCTTACTCAAACTCAACAACTTCCTTAGAAGTCCCACCTCCAATGATAATCATGATGGAAGTTAAAGCTTCACTACATGAGTTCTTTGTGTAGAGGCGCAAAACCATTTAGTCCAAAAATTCCCTAACTTATTTATTCTTTCTTCTGATTACTATTATTGTGTACATGGAAATAGGTACCTCAACTCATACTGATTTTCTTGAAATAAAGTGATCTCTGGACAATGAACGGAGGAAGAGATGAACTCTAGGAAGGAAAGGCAAGTACCACACTCCTTCCACAAGATGAACTTTACACCAGCTTTGTCAGAAATGCAGCTCTTAACGGATGAAAAGGCTGGAAGGGCAGATGGAGGTCATCTCTAAGCTTTAATACGTTCTGATAGTTATAAGGTATAGAACACATTTTTCAATTGTCAGGACTGTAGACTAGCCCATAAGAAGAGGGGCATGTTGGGGATACTGAACACAGGACTGTTATAAAAATTTGAAAACTGAACTATTTTTCTTTATCTCAGCTAGCTCCCAAATAAATGAGACAGAGACTGTAAGATCTATTTAACCAAGCTTTACAGCATAATATCTGAGCAGTTATTAATCTATTCTAATGCTCTAGCCAACCTTGCTACCTCCCAGCCAAAACCTCCACGATCCTTGCATTTTAGTACTGCCTCAGATGTGTCTCCCCAACCTTCCTTGACATGAAATGCCCCCCCCCCCCCCCATCAGAAGTCCAGCTCTGTTCTCTCCCCTGCTCAGACACTGGTTGATCAGCTTTTATTGACAAATCAGAGACTAAGTAGGGAGCAGTGTTCACACAACAGTGAGCCAGGGAGTCTTAGAATAAGCATTTCGATGACTCGTCCTGACTGCAACCAAAGTTGGGGGCAGAAAAGTCAGCACTTAATAATGCAAGGATAATTACAACAGTGTACAGTAACATTATGCCCACACAGGACTTTATGGATATGAGGCAAATAATCTACCTTTAAGATATATCCCAGCTTCATAATCCATTCTAAATCATAAGGCAGCTGAATTTATATATAATGGCCAAGATTCACTTAGTCTCTTTCAGTTTCTTCACTTATTAATAAGGAGCTTAATCAATTCCTTATAACCTAAGATAGAAACCTAAATAACTTGTAATTTTTATGCATGAATATACATAATGTGCAGGTACTGACATATTTATCAAATATCCACAGAAATATGCTTTCTGACACTAAAAACTATTCACAAACCCACCAGTGGAAGAAAAGAAATAAACAGTGACCAACTAACCTTCTTCTGTTGCGTGCAGGTGTGTTACAGCGTTCCCCTGAGAAGTGATGTTGATTTGGTCGAACTGAAGGGGGCTGCCTATTTGATGTCATCTCCCATGGTCGCATTGGTGGTGAGGGAGCTGGTGATGCTGATGTATAATCAAAGACTGAATGAGAGAGGCGCTGTCTCTTAGGACTTGGACTATCTTCACTCTGCCAATGCAACAAAAAGGATCAACTGAATAAACCCGTAAGGATTTTACATTACTTCATATGCAATAGGTAAAAAATGCATTTCTCATTAAAAAAACAAAGGATATACATTGTACTAACAATCCAAACTTAAAATCCTAAATTGAGAAATGTAGGGGCAGGGGTAGAGAAAAGGGGGTTGGACAGTAAATATATATATTAAAATTGAACTGTTTGGAAAAACCACATTAGATGACAACATATAAGAAACAAATGGGGCGGCTGGAGAGATGGCTCAGCGGTGAAGAGCACTGACTGTTCTTCCAGAGGTCCTGAGTTCAATTCCCAGCAACCACATGGTGACTCACAACCATCTGTAAAGGGACCTGAGGCCCTCTTCTGGTCTGTCTGAAGACAGCTACAGTGTACTCATATACATAAAATTTATCTTTAAAAAAAAAAAAAAACCACCAAACAGCTAACTCATATATAGTACCTGACCTTCTAGAAATCCTAACCCACCTGACAACTGCCACTATGCTATAAGCTATCCGCTCATCCTTTAGATAGTTTGGTTAGGAAGAGGCCCTCCTTTTCCTGAGTAGGCCCTGACCTTGGATGCTAACCACACAACTCTACCATTCTTGTCGTCTGGGCAGTTATTTCTTCAGTGATGGTTACACTGACAGAATAAATCTTATATAAAGTGAAGCCGACAATTCTTTTCTGAGTGTCACAGCACTTCGGGAGTATCACCCAATCTCCAAAGGTCACGACATAAGCTTCATAGCTAGAAAATTTATGCAACCATGTAACTGCTATTAACTCCAGGATTTCCCCAACCAATTTCATTTCCAATTAAATCTCATCAAAACTGCAAAAATCCCAAATTAACTGAAAATCTGACAGGTTACACTTTGTTGGAAAGACTGTTCCTATTTCTACACTATCTAATCTACACCCCCAAGTTTTAATTATTAGTCATTAGAATACTTTTAATTGATTTACAAAATAATTGATATTTGTTGTGAACACACACAATAAGTTTACATTTATTTTTATTTTATGCTTGGTGTTATGCTTGCATGTCTGTGCACCATGTGTCTCCAACGCCTCTGAAGACTAGGAGGATATCAGATCCTCTGGAACTAGAGTTACAAATGGTTATCAGCCATACAGCGGGCTAGAACCCGAACCTCAGTCCAATGCAAACCCACCAAGTACTTTGACCAGGTAAGCCGCCGTACTAGCACCAACAATGTCCTATTTTTAAGAAGACAAGCACAGAAAACAACTGATTTTAGGAACAAAGCAAACCGATAAATGGAGCTGAACCTAGAGTGTAATTCCAGAACTTGGGAGAGAAAGGCCAGAAGATTGGTAATCTGAGGTCATCCTTGGTTAACATAGTGAGTTCAAGGCCAGCTTATGCTACATGAGACCCGGTCTCTTAAATTTAAAAAAAAAAAAAAAAAAAAAAAAAAGCCGGGCAGTGGCTTAATCCCAGCACTCGGGAGGCAGAGGCAGGCGGATTTCTGAGTTCAGAGGCCAGCCTGGTCTACAGAGTGAGTTCCAGGACAGCCAGGGCTATACAGAGAAAACAAACCAAACCAAACCAAACCAAACCAACAAACAAACAAAAAACAAAAAAACAAAAACCTAAATGGTTACATTTGATATTTCAAAATGATTTAGCAAAATATGACCTAACCTATATTCTCTTAATGGTATTATTTAAATATACTTGTTTTTAACTCCTTTAATAAGAAAGCCCGGCTTTATAATGAGATTCCCCAAACTTTAAGAGCACCAGCACACATGCACGCATGCACACGTATGTACATATATCATGTACATGCAGAAAAGCAAGAAAATTACTTCCAAGTAGCCCAGACAAGCCTTCAACTTGTTCTATAGGGAAGAATAACTTTGAACTTCTAATCCTCCTCCTTCCTTGTTCTGAGTGTGGGATTACAGGCATGTTTATGTTGTATTCTATTACATACTTTTTTGTTTTTGAAGACAGTAGCCCAGGCCGGCCTTGAATTCAGAGATCTACCCACTTCTACCTTCTAAACACTGGAATTAAAAAGGTGTGCCCCACCTACCTAATATGAATTGCTACTTCTGATGTAAGATTCCCAGTGACACTTGGTGCTACTAGAACCAAACTCAGAAAACGACTGAATTATTAGATGGGCCTGTCTTTTCGAAAAAATTTGTTTTGAATTCTCAGGGGGTAATTCTTTTCTATAACGTTGGGCTAAGTTTTCAACCTACCAGATGTTGACAATTTAAGTGTGTAAAATGTTAAAACCTACAGCTACTACCTCTACTATCCAGAGTGGTGCAGCCTGGGAATCAAGGGTGGAAAGGAGGCAGGAAGGTGTGTAGCAGGTTCCAGCTTCTATCTGATGACTAAAACGTGCCTGGCTTTAGAAACCACTGAACGTTTTGAGGACTACATTCCCAAAGAAGGAAGGAACTGGCTTATGTTGAGAGGTGTAAAGGTTCATCTAAACTAACACGATGGGATAGAGCCACGCCCATGAGCATGTCTGAGAAGTTTCTAGATAAGGTTAACTGAGGCAAGAAGATCAAGTCTTAATACAATGCCTGGGGTTTTGGACTGAACCAAAGAAAGAAGCTGAGCAACTCTGCTTTTTTAAATGGGAGGGGTAGGGAGGAGATGGCATGGTGAGACCCCATTGCCTCCCATCCCCACTGCCATGATGAACCATAACTCAAAATGGGAGTCTACAGAGCTCTCTCCACAAAAAGCACATAAAAAAAGCAAAGCTAATCCCAGCATTGGGGGACAGACAGACAGCAGGGTGTCTGGCCAGCCAGTGTAATCTACTATGAGAAGATCTAGGCCAGTAAGACCCTATCTCAAAAGACAAGGTACAAGAAGGTTGACCTCTGCACCAACACAAGGAAAACAAGAACAAAGCACAGATACTTAACAGAGTGACACAACTGGTCACCAAAGTTCATAAATGACAAAAGCTTTTGTTCACTAACACTGGTGATAGGCTAGGGCAGAGGTTCTCAACCTGTGGGGGTCTATCAACCATTCACAGGGTTGGCTACCAGATATTTACATTATGATTCCTAACAATAGCAAAATTACAGTTAAGAAGTAGCAGTGAAATTAAGGGTCACAACATTGGGAAGAATCTATTTACTAATTAGATATAGCCCAATATATATAGTAAAGTGTTTGCCTTACAAGCTTAGGAGCTGGGTCTGAGCCCCAGAATCACTTTAGGCAGGGAGGTATGGTTGTGTTAGGAGGGCAAAGGCAGGTGGATCTTTGGGGGGCCCTGCCAACCTAGCTGCCTTGTCTCCACGCTAGTGAAAACTATCAGAAACAAGAGTAAGGATAAAGAACAATACTTTCTCTGCTACGACTGTCCTAACAATGAGCCATATGTCAAACTCCATATGTAAACGTTAACAATATAAATAGTTACTTTATGCCTAAAGGAAAGCTACGGGGAGCGGAGTTCTTGGAAAATGGAAACCTCACCTAGGAAACAGAGGGTGTTTTGAGAAAGGAGAAAAAAACAAAAAGGTTGAGCCTGGCAGCAGAGACCTGTTATACCAGCTGAACATAGCAAGTCCTTGGCTCAAAATTTTAACAAATTATTATTAAAAAAAAAAACCCAACAAATCAGTAAGTTAATTTGTAAGCAAATTAAATGAATAAATGGCTGGAGAGATGGCTTGGCATTTAAGAGCACATACTGCTCTTGGAGCCCATTATTCATATAGGTGGCTCTCAGGGTCTATTGCCCATGTTCTAGCTCCAGGGGTGGGCACACACATATACATGCCCACACACATATACATGCCCACACACATGCACACAATCATTTAAAAATATTTAGAAAGAAGGCAAAGTAAAAGGTATCTATGGAAAGCCAGTCAGGAGACTAGACTAAGGGGATGGCTTTCTGGAAATCTCCTTCTCGTGTAGTAATAAGGTTTTATTTTTATTCATTACATGTGTCTGTGGATTTCAGATTCCTTACAGCTGGAATTACAAACATTTGTGAGCTGTCTTAGTGGGAACTGGGATGCAAACTCCACTCTTCGTGGTAAGAACAGGAAGTGCTGTTTACCACTGAGCGATGCTGAGTAATGTCTACATCACAGCAGGGTTTCTAAGAGGAGAGGCACAGCTGAAGCTAACAAATGATGCTCTTTCTGACAGAGAATGAGCCGGTGTATCAGTATTTCTCAGGACTTCTTAAGATCCACCTGCTTCTTATCCCGGGCAGTAAATGAGTAGAGAAAACTCTCTGGTTCTCCCCTAAAGAATACAGTAGAACGCCTTGTTCTAAAGTAGAGTAAGACTAACACTATAAACAAAATTAAAATACTTCTTACTTTTCAATAAACCCCAGGGATTAGAGTATACGATATGACTAGTTAGAGGGTATAACATGACTAGTTAGAGGGTGTAGCACATGACTAACATGGGCAAAAATCTCAATTCAACTGCCAACAGCTTTGGAAAAAAAAAAAGCAAAATAGGAAAACGCCAAGTACAGTTAGATCTAACTTTTAACTTTATTTTTAAAACAAGGGTTTCAATCTATTGCACTTGTAATTACTAAGTTAAAAGTTAATATTCATTCCTGAAACCTTCAAAAGAATATGGAGAACACGGAAAATGAGAAGTATTTATTAGTGTCTGTCGTTAAATGTATTGTTTAGCAATTTAAAAAATTATTTTATTTATTTTTTAGATACAGGATAGCTCTGGCTGGCCTGAAACTCACTATGTAGACCAGGCTGGCCTTAAACTCAATAGATCTGCCTGTCTCTGCCTCCCAAACTGGGGTTAAAGGTGCATGACATCATATCCAGCCTTAAAGTTTCTTTCTTGTCCTTCCTTTCTTTCCTTCCAGTTTTGTTTCTTTGTTTTGTTTTGTTTTGTTTTTGGGATAAAGCTATATACATACATACATACATACATACATACATACGTGTATATATATATATACATATATATATATATACACATATACACATACACACACACACACACACACACACACACACACACAGCCTTGGCAGTTCCAGAACAATATGTAGAACAGGTTGATCTTGAACTTGCAGAGATCTGCCTCCTTCAGGCGCAGGAGTGCTGGAATTAGAGGCACTTGCTAACCCTGGCTTTAAATTTCTTAAGCATCAGTCACCTAACTATATTGAGCTTCTATGTGCACTCAATGCTGTAATCAAAACCAGTAGTCAGCTGGACAGTGGTGGCGCAAGCCTTTTATCCCAGCATTCGGGAGGCAGAGGCAGGTGGATTTCTGAGTTTGTGGCCAGCCTGGTCTACAGAGTGAGTTCCAGGACAGCCAGGGCTACACAGAGAAACCCTGTCTCAGGAAAAAAAAAAACAAAAAACAAAAAAACAAAAAACAAACAAACAAACAACAATCCAGTAGTCAATGTGCCACACAATTTACAAACAACTATGCCTCCTAAAAGTTATGTTGTGCTAAATACTTACAAATATATTTACAGAAATATGAATATCTAAAGGTAGTGTGATATAGTAAACACAACACAGCTAAAATCAGATGAGGCCCTTGCTCTACAAATAATTGGATGGATGTGTGTACTTTGAACTTTTTAAAGCCTATTTCCTTACTTAAAACAAGATGCCTAGCTTACTCTGAGATTTAAAAACAGTAACACAATACACACATAACAGAGAATCCAGCGCAAATTCTAAAAGGAATACCAGACTAAAGAGTCCTGGATCACCTGCAGGTATGCACAGCACATGCCAACCTTAAGCATTTCTCTTTAAATAGTCAAAGTTCAACAGCCAGCGATTTGTATGAGCAAATCTGAGCAATCTTTTAATAACCCAAAGATGGTTTTAGTGTATCAGTACTCATTTTCATCTTATATATAATTTCTTTAAATCAAGTTTTTATGTATAGGTGCTAGGAGGTACAGAAAGGAAACACCATATGTTCTGGGCACTACGCAAGCAGTGATGGCTTAAAACAGACGCTTTCATTTATCCTTTCCTACACCCTACATATTTTACTTTTATCTTCCTACAGAAACTGAATGGTTAGAACAAATGATTAAGACATAAAAGATTTTTTTTTTTAAAAAACAGAGTATTAAGTGGCAAAATAATGAACAGTAGCTCAAGAGAAGATTCTTCAGAAAAGCTCAGAGTTACCTTCAAGAAGTCTCTGAGAAGAGTACTAATTTCCACATACAACAGAAAGTAAGAGGATACTCACAAGCTTGTTTAAGCCTTCCTAGAAACAAGCTAGAATGTATCTGTGACTTTCAGCCCTGTGTAGGGAAAGGGTAAACATATAAGAACCTGGAAGAAAGCTTTGAAGTGAGCATCCTCTTGAATGGTAGTGTTCTGATCACTTGGGAGAAGAGGGAACAGGCTCTGAAGTCTCACCCTTTCACAAATCACCTTGTTAGGATGGCCAGGTAGAGGTGCTGAATTGGCCCCGGGAGATATCTGGGAAAAAGAGGGAGAAGAAAAGGATAGTTCATGCTGGCCATACTGACATGGAGAACAAGCCTATGAAGGAGAGCTGAGGTTTCGAGTGTGATAGTTCTGTCAGCAGACGGGGCAGGGCAAGAGGAACTTTAAACACAAAATACAGGCTGCACGAACGGTCTCTAGCAATGGAGCTTCTCATACAAAAAGGTTTGAGATAAAAAATATCACAGCTTGGGGAGCTCAAGTCCCTGTTCCCCAAATACCTAGGAATAGTAACCTCTAAAGACCAGACTTCAGGCTAAGACCTGAGGTAAAACACTTAAGTGGAGTGATGAATGTTTACCTACACTGTATTTTTTTCTCAATGTACTTTTAGTGACCTTGGTGAAAAAAGACTTGACAATACTTATGGTAAAAGTTCTATACTATCAGCTGAAAGACTGTGTGTACTTCATGTACAAATGTTACGTTTAACTGAGGATGGCCTGTCCAGTCTATCCAATAAACTTTAGCTACATCTATTCAGTACTAGGGAGGCTGAGGCAAGAACATCCCAAGTTCTAAGCTAACCTGGGCTAGAAATCATGATCTTGTCTCAAGATTTAAAAAAAAAAAAAAAAAAAAGAAAAGCAAATGAAAATCCTCAAACAGTAACAAAAGGCCAAATAAAGGAAACAACACAAAACTAAAGGCTCTGCTAAGGAAATGAAGACAAACTCCTAAGTCTGAAAGTAAACAACTGTAACGTAAAAATCTGGACTGTAGTTTAAATCTCCTTACATTTGTGTAAGTCTGTAGCAATTTAAAACCATGAACAACACTCTTCACTATGTTGTGACAGTGAAATTTTCCTTGGGGACTCCAAGTTTAAAGACTTGTTTATGCTCACACATACAAAAAAAATAAGATAAAATAAAACGTGCTTAACACCGTGTGCTTTTACAGTTTTTTCCCTCAGTCTTAGATCTAAGGGTCTCCTTGGTAACAGGCACTAAACAAAAAAAGGGCGTGGTTTCCTACCTTCTAACAGGCATATGCTAGCAAAAAAAGGAGGGGAAGGTGGAAAGGAAAGAAAAAGAACCAAATCAATCGCTGTTAAGTAAGTTTCTGATGACACTGACACGGAGTGCTCTGCTCTGAGAGCCGGACGGGAGCAGGAGAGTAAGAAAACACAGCTCGGGGCTGGTGAGATGGCTCAGTGGGTAAGAGCACCCGACTGCTCTTCCGAAGGTCCAGAGTTCAAATCTCAGCAACCACGTGGTGGCTCACAACCATCCATAACAAGATCTGACTCCCTCTTCTGGTGTGTCTGAAGACAGCTACGGTGTACTTACATATAATAATAAATAAATCTTAAAAAAAAAAAAAGAAAACACAGCTCTCAGAATGGCAGATAGTAAAAGAGATGCTAGAGAGGAATTTAAGGACATCATAAAGTGAATGCTGTAGTACTGCCATGCTTTGATCATCTCTGACCCATCTGTAACTTTGTTGTCAATGTGGCATAAACCTCATAAACATGGTAAGAACAAAAATACTGCCAAAGACCTACTACCACCCCTCAGAGGTTAATAAAGAGGAATATTTGTTAGTTTACTACACAGTATATTTTGGATATAAACTATAGTTTATCTCTGTATTGCAAACATAATGTGCACTCTTTACACTTATGAGTATGTGAAGAACAGTGAAGAATATTTACTGTTTTCTAAAAGCTAAGAGATATATACATGTTAAGGAACTAAGCTATAAGGATTAAAAAATAAAAATCCCAAAGACCTTATTTTAATTAAAAAGCGACGGTCAACAAGATGGCTCAGTAGGTAAAAGGGCTTGCCACCAACTCTGATGGCCTGGATTAGATTCCTGAAACCCACATAGTGGGTAGAGAAAGAGAATTTACTCCCCAAAGTTTGTCTTATGACCTCCACATGTCATGGTTTAAATGTGTGCCACCCTATTAAATAAGCGTGAAAAGGGGAGGACAGAATGGATGCAAGCAACCAACAGTATGATATTCACGCACTATAAAGCAGGAAATACTGGAACATAACTGAATTAATAAGAAAATAAAAGGTAGATTTGATTCCCAGCACAGCACAGCCGTGCAAGTGGCTTGTGCCTCTGACCAGAGCCCTCCTAAGCAGAGGACTGCTAAGAACTCTAGGCCAGCCTCACATAGTAAGTCCTTTCTCAAAACAATAAAACCAACCCAAAAGAGATAAGACGTATATTTGCCATTCTTGATCTTCATTCAGCAAGGAATGTCACAAAAACCTCTCTCCAAATGAGCTGTTCCTTCTTCTAATTAGTACTCTACCTGCAATTCTCTTGGGCGGTTTTTTATGTTCACATAAGTGAAACCTGTAGTGATTTTCACTTTTTAAAGTAAATGGATTCTTTGTATCGTGCACCACATGTGCGCCAGGTGCCCCTGGAGGCCAGAGAGGGCGTGGTCTACCCTGAACTGATTAGATGCAGCCAGTGTTCTTAACTGCTGAGCGCTCTCTCTGGCCCCGTCTGTGTTTTAAGCAAGTCATTTACCATCAACAATCGTGGTCGGTTTTACAAATCTCAAGTACAAGCACCTGGCTAGCAGAACAGAAATCAGAGTCCGCTTTATTCTTCACTCTTTGATCCTTTGGAAAATGTTCCATCATCACAAGTAAAAACAAACAACAAACCCCTGGCACCCTTGGCTCTTGTCACACTAGGAGCTTTTAAGTATATCTTTTCTATCCACAATAGTTTTCTTCTGTCAGAAACTCCATTTATCTCTAAAGACAAATAATATGGTGGAAGAAATTATATTCAAGTCCTACCGTATCTATAATGCATCACCACTGGGCTTGACTGAAGCTAGCACTGACCCTCACGGTAAGTTCATAGATTTATTTGTGTGGAATATATGATAAGCTGACTTCCTATATAACATGTCACCATAAACTCTCATCATTTGTGTATAATCCTCCCTTATTATACTTGGAGCAGATCCCACTGATGTGGGGGAGGGGGAGCAAAGTAGGAATGCATCTCAGGGGGATCAAGATTCCAACAGCTGATCTAAGTTAATCAGGAGAGAGCACCCTAGGAGAACCTGACTTAATCAGAGGCAGTCCTAAAAAACACAACTGAGCCTTTCTTGAGAAGCTATCAGCCTTCCAAACTAAGGTACAGCGCTGTCAGGTGAGAAAAGGGAGCCACAGAGCAGGGAACTGGGGACAGCGGCCCTAGGCACCAGGCCAGAGCAGTTACCATAATCTGTCAACCAATGATTTTAAAAGAAAACAACCAAGGAAAGAGTGTGAACTCCGGCCAGGTAAGAAAGATATGAGCAGAAGACCCAATAGCTTATACCAGAGCTTCTCATACAAGGTTTTTGGCTGGTTGGTTTTCTTGACGAGGGTCTTACTATATATATAACTTAGGCTGGCCTTGGAACTCAAGAGATCTGTTTGTCTCTGCCTCGCAGAAGCTGGGATTTAAGTCCTGCACCACACATAAATTTTAAGATAATAGGTGGTTGTTTAAATTCCAGGTAATCAGATAAATACAACAGAAAGCTAATGTAACATACTACATCTAAATTTACACAACTAAAATGAAATGTTCGGGACTCAAACTTTCCTTACGGAAGCATAAACTAAGATATTTTTATAGGGCTTGGATATCACTCAATGGTAGGGCACTTATCTAGCATGCACAAGCCCTTGCATTTGAATTCTCAGAACCCCCTCCCCACAATTTTTTTAAAAATTGAAACAAAATCTCAACTGATAATGGCTAATTTCATGTCAGGAGATGAACTGAACCCTGTGTTGATTAGTTCTGTCAACCTGATACAAGCTCCTGGTCTCATCTAGGGAGGGAATCTCAGTAGAGAAAATTTAAAATGTACCCTCAAACTGGCATATAGGCAGGGCATGGTGGCACACACTTTTATTCCCAGTAGGAAGATCTCTTAGTGTTCAAGACTAGCATGCTCCATCTACATAGTGAGTTCCAGGCCTAGTCAGAGCTACACAGCGAGACCCCATTTCAAATAAATAAAACAAATTATATAAACACACACATGCACACACACCTACACCTACACCTACCTATAAGGCATTTTCTTGATTAATGACTGATGTGGAAGGGCCAGGCCCATGGAGCAAGCAGGCCATCCCTGGGCAAGTGGTCCTGGACTGCATTAGAAAGCAGGTTGGGCAAGACAGTCTAAGCAGTGTAAGTACCACAGTCTCTACTTCTGCTCCTGGCCTAACTTCCCTTTAGGATGGATTCTGAGCTATATATAAGTGACATAAACTCTTTTTCCCGAGGTTGCTTTTGGTAACTGTTTGTCACACCAACAGGAAGCAAACCAGGACAGTCTCTCTGATCTGCACACACTGTACAGGTTTAATTGAACTGATTAAAAAGGCATGCACTTCAGAAAGACCAAGGAGGACCTTAAATCTTAGTTCACCTTGGAGTTTAAACAGTTTTAAAAGTAACACTGTTCTTTACCACTTAGTTTGACCACCATTAGTCTGTAATTCAAAATGTAAGCATGCTTCCAGTTAATTAAAAATAAACTTGTTACCTTGTAAAAAACTGTTAGGCATAATTTCACTGATTCTTCCTTGATTAGGCTAAGGTTTTACCACACTCCTAAGCTGATACACTGTGTGAGTCTCTAGCCTGCAAATGTTGAGCACTAGGGATACTTGGTAACTGCAGCCTAGCTCAGGATGCAGCTTCTAACTGCCACAGCAGCACAGCCGAGAGGAAATCTGCAACCTCTTAACTTCTTTTTTAGTGTTTGTTTACAGGTAACTAGATGGCAAACTCACCCGGTGTAGCTGGAAAGTAAGACTAACGTTTACATATGCCTTTCAAGCATCAGGGCATTAGTAGTTTATGATACTTTGGGCAGCTAATAACATCAATAACAATTTAATCCTTGTCTTAGAGATTAGCACAGTTGCACTATTGTGCTAATAGGATTTAAGGAAACACTGTTCCTTCTAAAATGGTTTCTAATGGCAGCTTTCTACTATATTCAGTTTTTGTTTTTTTTTTTTTCATAAAAATGGAGAGATTTAACAGTCTTCTGTGCCAGCTTTTTTGTCTGTTTTTAAGACAGAGGATGACCTTAAACTCCCAAGCATCCTGCCTCAGACTCCTAGGTATTAAGGATGTACACCACAACTTCCAGGATAGTACTCAATAATGTACTTTTTACAAATTATGTTGCCTGAAACCTGACTTCAATCCCTAGGATCCACATGTACCCCTGGCACAGGTGAGGCAAACACATAAGATAAATGTAAATGTTTAAATTTACAATTTTTATCAGTAATTTCTTTGCTTAATCACTTTTTATTCCTTGGTGGATTTTTCTGAAATCCTGTCAACAAATTTCTTTATTATAAATTGATATAATCAATTGTGACATTTCTTCTATACATGTATGTTATCCTTTATGCCCGCCTTCCTGTCTTACATGTCCCCCACTCTTTGTTCCTTGTCTCTCATCAGAGAAAGCATGTGATATTTGTCTGACTTAATTTAACACAGTGGTTCCCCAGTCCCACCAAATTGGAAATAAATGTAATAAATTGGTCGATAAAAAGCAAAATCACAAAGCCATTGAATCTAAAATATGTGCTCTGCAGCAAAAGAGGTCAAAATCCTGTAAACCCGTAAATGTTCCAACACAGTTGTAGTATGGCAGCACAAAACTGTAATTCTAGAACTCTGGAGAGCCAGAAATTCAAAGTCAACCTCAGCTACACCGGAAATGAGGCCAATCTGGTCTGTAAGAGATCTTGTCTCAATAAACAAGTTTAGAACAAAAGTATGACTAAACATGTGCCATAAAGCTGAGATAAATTTTAGTTCAAAAACCATAATCTGTGTTTAGTGCTGTTGCGATTACCTAGAAGTGTAATATACTCTACTCATTGAGAGAATAAATCTCCCAAACTAATCGAATGATACAACAGTCAGCTTTGCTGGATTATGTCACAAGTTTATTATAAATCTGCTCACAATTAAACAGGCTAATAAAACTTGGAGTGCTGGAGAGATGGCTCAGGATAATTTGCTTGGCTCACAAGCATGAGGACTTGAGGTCCAATCCCCAGAATCCATATAAAGTCAGGAAGAATAGTAATGCATCCCAGTGCTCCTGTGGTAAACTGAGCAACAGACAGGAGACTCCATGAAATTCACCAGCCAGTTAGCCTGGTGTATACAGCAGTGGGCAAGAGCGCCTGTCTCAAGACAGTAGGTATGAATGAATACCTAAGGCTGTCCTCTGACCTCTCAGCACTATCTGTGTGTGCCATTTTTGAGAAGCCACTAGACACTAATTGGGGTAAACATGGGGGTGCTAAGTAAAACTTATTCCCATTCTTGATTTAAGACAAACTAAGTAGATCTATGTCTTTTGGGAATCACTCAAAACCAAGGTTGGTAAAAAACAACTAAAGACTACTTGCTCCCTCTCCTTTTCCCAGTCCAGAGTTCCATAGCACAATGGTAAGACACAACTAAGACACAACTAAGTAGTATAGTATAGACAGACAAACTGGGAGGAAATGAGAATGTGTACATCACCCCTGTACTTCATTTGTTTAAATTTCTCTTTCATTTACTACAAAGAATTCAATCATTTTGTTCCTTTAGCCAATGTCATAATAGGTATTTAATATCTTCTGATAGATGGGATAGAACCAGAACTGTATGTACAAATTAATACTGCAATGCTTATGTTCCCTGCAGAGAAAACTGAAAGCAATCTATGAAATGAAGCAGTTATATTCATATATGCACCTAACTGAAAAACAAGCAGAAAATTTGTAAACAGCACCAGAGACACCATGCAACAATCAAGACTAATCAAGAACTACCTACCTTTCCAGTAAGAGAGATTACAAAACAGTGCTCCAAACTAATGGCAGCACAAAATACAAAACAGATAGAACTAAAGATAAACATCTTGACTAACAGTCTTTCTACACTGCTCAAGGATCTAACCATTTTGGAGATTTTTATTTTAAAGGCTTCTCACCCACATTAAGCTAAATAAAAATATAATCACAGTGCCTGGCAGTGTTAACTAAGACTTATCCAATGCTGGGGCAAAGAGAGACAATAGATCTATCTAATGCTTACAGACTCCCTTAGTAGATTTGTTCCAATCTTTGTCAAAAATCAGACTGCTCTAGTAAAGAAAAGAATTTATACATACGTAGATTAATATTTACCAACTTAGTTAAGGATAAGGCCCGATGAAATGGCTCAGCAGGTGAAGGTGCTTGCAGCAAAGCTGGAGACTTATCAACCTCCAGAACACATGAGGCAGAGGCACCCAACCAAATAGGGCAAGTTGTCCAAACATATTTATTGTTAAAAACATTTTTAAAAGAATCAAGATGGGCATAAACTTTAACAAGCGTAGAAACACAGCCAACTACCTTTTGGAATGTAATACACCACTGGTGGAAGGATCAGAGGGTTTAAATACAATTCTTTCTTAACTTACAGAGAATGTGAGGCCAAGATCTCTTAGAGCAGAACCTAATACTATCCTTTGAGTCCTCCAGAGCTTGTAGAAAAAGTAGTACTTACTCCTACATAAAACTAAAGAATTGACTTTAAAGTAGAACCTTATAATCAACAGGCTTAGGATAAGCAGGTTTTCTAAAGGCAAAATACATATATACTAGTATGTTTCTAAAGTAAAAGGAACTATCTCAAGAGGACAATTCCCACTCAAAATTGTCATCTTTGAGTGTTACTTATTTCCGCAAGAAACCCAACACGTTTGATCTTGTCATTTTTCAAGTAAGTTGGATTTCGCCATTAGACAGTGTGTTCCCCAAAATGAACCACAAGTTTATTTTTCGACTATGATTCAAATGTAATTGGAATTCCTTAAATCCTGGTTACAAAGTTGCATGCTAGTTAAAGAAACTTCGTTAAGTAAATGTTACTACAATAGTATCTGCAAAACAGGCAGTATTCGGCAGACTTAAGAATTCCAAGAGTCATGTATGAGCGCTGAATACATTTCAATATCCACCTCGTATAAGGAAAGAAATCGCTATCCAACGATTATATTTAAGTATTCAACTCTATGGTAAAAGAATTAGCACGTTCAACTTTTACTGAATGGCCTCTAACACAAAAGCGTTGTCCTCGTTGGATCATATATAGGGGAAAAAAAACCAACAACTTAGTTCTCGTTGGCTTTCGGTAACCCGAAAAACTCCTGTTTCAAAAACCAACCTCTCTCATTCTTCAGCCCTGAAAGGAAGAACTTCCATCCACTGAGAACAAAACGGAGCCCGTCCAGAAACCCGCGGAGGTAGAAGGCCGCGAGAGAGGACCCCTCCAACCGGGTTCTGAGTTCTCCCAAGTGACATCATCACTTCACCTGCGTCTCGTCCAGGCAGGGGCGGGCCGGCTCCCCGCCGCCGCGGGAACAAAGAGCGCCAGGCTGCCGGGAAACGTCCGCCGAGCGCGGCCCGCCGGCTCCCAACCTCCCGCGGCCAGTACCGCCCTCGCGCGGGAGCCAACGGCCGTCGCCGCCAGTACCTGCGAGGGGAGGCTCCGCCCTGCGGGGCTGCTCCCACCGCTCCCGGCCGGGCCGCCGCCTCCTATTGTGACTGCTCGCCCCGCCGGCGGCCAGCTCGCCAGGGCCGCCGTCCCCGATCGTCCTTGCCCTCGGAACCCGGGTTCCGACTGAGGCGCTGTCACGGCGCTTCCTTCCTCTTGGCACCATCACACGCGCCTCTCCAGAAACCCACGGCTCCACGCCCTGCGCCGAAGGAGCCGACTAGCGCCTGGGAAGCCCCATCTTTTCTGCCCGCCGTCCCAACCGCCCCGGCCTCCGGAGGCACGCCCGCCAGCCGCACGAGGGGCCCCGCCCCAGCCCACCCCACTGCACCCCTTGTCAGCGCTCGCGGACCCGCGCGGGCCGCGCCGGCGCAGTGAATTGCGCTGCGCGCGCAGGCGATACCCCAAGCGCTACGCTTCGAACCGCAGAACTCGACAGCCTCCCACCTCGGAGTTCCGGACGCCCGCCCCTCCCCTCCCCTCCCCTCCCCTCCCCTCCCCTCCCCTCCCCTCCCCTCCCCTCCCCTCCCCTCCCCTCCCCTCCCCTCCCCTCCCCTCCCCTCCCCTCCCCTCCCCTCCCCTTGCCCGCACAAACCTAGCCAGCCAAGCGCAGGATCGCCGGGTAGCTCCGCCTCTTCCCCCGCGCCGAGCCCCCTTTGTTTCCACCCGCGGGGGCGGGGCCGCGCACGTCCAGGCCGCTCGGGCCAGTTCCGGCAACAGAGCCGGTGCGCAGCGCCCCTGCGCAGCCCCGCCCAAGCTCACTCGCTCGGCTTGCTCGGGCGGCGAAGGTGGGGAGGTGGGGCAGCGTCTCCCAACGCAGGGAGTGCCTAGCCCGGCGGCAGCTCTCGCTCCCGCCAGCAACTCTAAAAGTCAGCAGTAGAGCAGTAAACCTCACAATATAGTATGTATTTACATGACCTAAGATGCAGGAACTTTTACTGATGTAGACACGTGGTTTCAAAACAAAACAAGCAGGCTTGTATCTAACTTGTCCAACCCTCAGGACGACGGTGACAGATTCTGTGACTTTGCTGAGATAGGAAGTTAAGTTCGAATACTAAATGAAGCCTCAGCTCACTATTGGGGTGAAGATCCAATAGAGAACATAAACCCTATATTGGCTCAGTAAATACAAGGAAAAGAATTGTTCAATACCATTGGAAATTATGGAAAAGTAGGCTTTTTAAGTAGAAATTAGAAGTTTCTTTAAAAGTTTATTAAAAGTTAAAGGATCGGTGAACAGAAAACTCAGACTGAGCTGGGCATGGCGGGCTCAAACCCTGGGAAAGCTGAGAAAGAGGACGAATAGGAGCTTTAGGTCCGCCTGGTCTACTGTATCAAAATCCGGTCTAAAACCTAGAGTCGAAGAAAGAAGGTGGGTGTAGGAGGAGGCTAAGAATAAACAGGAGGGGGTGGGGTAAAAGGGCAGAAAAGGGAAAGCAATCAAACCTCTAGAGGGCTTAACCCTTCCCTTCTTCCTTCTCTGAGTCTCAGTGGCCTCGGGTAAGAAAATCAACACTAAAATGTTTCAGGATCTTCTTGGATCATATACATTGTTTAGGAACAACACCATATGATAATTATGTACATCTGTCAACCAGTACCAGAGCACCACTGCTCTATTGTGACTAACTCCAAGGCTCACTATTTCAGGTGCTTAGCAACTGTTGAAGCAAAGTTCTAGCAATTCTTGCATAATTCTAATACAAAGGGAAGCTGGAAAGAGAAGTATTCCCTCACCCCAGTTCTTCACCCCCATTATGTTTCCTTCTCTTTTCTTTGCCTCCCCACCCCAACTCACTCTTAGACCAGGCTGGCCTTGAACTCACAGAGATCCATTTGCCCCTTTCTCTAGTGTGCTGGGATTAAAGGCATGTACCATTACACCCAACTTCTAAATGCTTTCTTAGCCCACAAGTCTGATACAGATAAAAACACAGTGACGGGGCATGCTTTTCATAAGACAACTGACAATCTAATGTGGTGGGGCAGAAATTATGTCTTAGTTGTTCAACAGTAGTTTCAGCTAAAGCTTTGCTTGCTGTCTTTTTCCACAATGGCAGAAAGCCCTGTTGAAGAGTTTTAAGCGCGCGCACACACACACGCGCGCGCACACACACACACACACACACACACACACACACACACTTTCTGTAATGAGAATTTTCTACATCTGCACAGCCCAGAAGGTATCAGAGCTATACCATGGATACCAGAAAGTATCCATGTGGTATAGCACTGGAAATGTATGTAATTAGTACATACTAGTGAACTAACATTTTTAAAGCTGCATATCCAGCACCTGAAAGAAAAGTTGCTGTGGCAAGAGCTTTTTGAGGACTTCAAGGCTGTCCTTTAGAAGTGGTTTTCTTGTCAGGTGAAAACTGTGACTGTCTTCTTGAAGTCCTTTATCAGATCACTGCCTATGAAATGGGGACGTGTGGAAGTGGACTTCAAATGTATCTGGTAGTTGTAACTGAGCTCAGCCCAGGGGCCCTACCCTTCTAATACAAAGGAGGAAGAGCAGTCATCACAAACCTCCACTAAAGTAGACACCCAGCACCTCACAGGAACCATAAAGAAGCTCAGATCTGACCGCAATGAAAATTCACAGCACTCCAATTCTGTATCCGGTTTCATTTTCTCAAGGATTTGGCTCTAACTATTCTCCTCCTTATGCCATCAAGTTTTTCTATCTTTATTGGGACATTACAAACACACCGTTAATTTTCTCCACCTTGAAGTTTTTAAGTATAGCTACAGGTTTGGTGTTCATCTGTTGTTATCTAAGTTACGTGAAACTCAGCGCTGGAACACACGTCTAACATGTTAAGGCCTTGAGCTGGATCTCCAATACCTGCCTATCTACTTCTTTACAGAGATCATTAAGGAATTTGTCTAAGAGATATTTCTAGCACTTGTGCTAGAATATGATTTGGTGAGGTAGTCATCAAACTGGCTTTCTTGGCAGCTGTGTAGTAGCACGTCTCTGATCCCAGCATTTGAGATGCTAAGGGCAGGCAGATTAAGGATTCTGGTCAAGCCTGGGTTGTGTACAAGACAGTTTCAAAAAGAAAAACGCTCTTTATCACCTTCACAGATTTTATTTTTGGGTTCAGAAATCTTGTCCACTCTTGTCTTTTGAATTTCAATAAAAAAGTTTTAGTAACTGTAAAGAAGAACAACTGGGATTTAAATTGGGACTTCGCTGAACCTGGAGATGAGAAGGCAGTGTTAGTCGGATAATGCCAAGTCCTCCAGCACCCGAGCAGGGTAAAGCCTTTGATTTGCTCTAATTTTTTTTTTTTTAAATCATGCTTCACAATGTTCTGTAATTATCTTACATCTCAGTTCTTAAGTTTGTTCCAATTGACTTTTCTAACTCAGTTGTAATAGTTAATCTCAACCCTTCAGGCTTTTAAAAATAAAAAGTCCTGTTTAAATTCTTTATATTCAGCTGAAAATAACAAAACTATTTTTTTTTCTTGCCAACATATTCTTGCCACTTAACTGTCCTTCTGCACCACCTGGTAAGTACATCCCAGTCAGAGGGAGACAGCCACGGGACAACCTTGTTTTTCCTATCAAATCTCCACTAGACAACTGTGGTCATTTGAGTATGGAGTGTTCAGGGCATTTTTCGGGTATTTCCAGGGAGTGAAATAATTTAAGGAGAGTCTTCTATTTCTAACTTGCTGAAAGTTAGAAATAACTTGGTGGTTTAATTGTACCAAAATTTTCTTTTCCTATCATATTTTTTAGTTAACATATAAACTGTATTAGTTAGATTTTGGCTATTGAACCATTAAGTCCATTCAGGTCTTATGATTGTTCTTTTTAAATACTGATGGGTTTGGTCTACTTATATTCTTTAGTACATTTATTTTTTGTCCTTGTATAATTTCCCATTTAATGCCTACATCAGGTTTTATTACAAATATTTCTGTTAGTCTTAGAAAATATCAATCTCTCCCACACTCTCCTGTGCTCTAGAAACAAATGAAGGACTGTAGGACCGCTGTTACACTTTCTTCAAACATTTGAAAAAATTCATTGACTAGCAACCTATTCATGGAATTAAAATTTTTTAGATTCTTAGCCTTTATTTATTTATTTAGGTTTTTTGAAACAGGGTTTCTCTGTGTAGCCCTGGCTGTCCTGGAACTCACTCTGTAGACCAGGCTGGCCTCGAACTCAGAAATCACCTGCCTCTGCCTCCTGAGTGCTGGGATTAAAGGAGTGCACTACCAACGCCCGGCTCTTAGCCTTTATTTTTAATGAAGAAGAAAACAACTGTAATATTAGGATAGATAGACACACAGACACAAAGACATGAAGATCTCACAATTTGCTTTTGGAAAAACTACATTCCAACTATGTGAATTTGGAAAACATTATAAATATATCTTTAAGCACAGTATATAAACAATAATTACAAGCTTGTAGAAGTGCTACTTAGTGCTATCAAATGGCAAATGTAAAATTTGTTTTTCAGATCAATTTGCTTTACTTTATACTAAAGGTTATCACAATAATGGTTATCTGAAAAATTGTTCTTTAAAAAAAGCAGACTGTGGCTATAGTACTTATCTGTTTAAATACTTCTATAACAAAAATAATGCAACTTTATTAAACATCTCATTTCCTTCATTGAACTGGAAGCCCCTTGAAGGACATTCTTATTTCTACTTGTTGTCACAGGTACCCATGTTGGAGGTATGCTGGATGGCAAAAAAAAAAAAATTCAAAGCTGGAAAAGGTCACTTCCTATTTTAAGACATTAAAAACACGATTTTAAAATGCCCTTGAAGGACCACTTGTCTAAACAGGCACAATGCCACACATCTTTAATACCAGCACTTAGGAAGCTCCACGAAATCAAGGTGAGTCTGATTACACAGTCACAGTGAGTTCCAGGCCAGTCAGGGTTGCATATTGAGAGCCTGTCTCAAAAATTTAAAACAAGAAAATCATTTGTCCTAATACTGAAGAAATTCATATGGAGAAAACTACCCAAGTAGATATGCAAGATCAGGCATCGTTACTGGAAGCCTCTGAATTCTGATGGTCACACTGTCAGGAATTAAGCTGTCATCTTCACACCCACTGCGGCAGATGCCCTGATAGCAAGCCCTATCCAACCGGCCCGGCCTCTGGTCCTGAGCTGGTGGCCTTCCCACTGTGTTCTAATGAATTAACCATTCTGCCTTGCAGTCATGGATCCGCCCACACAGTAAACTTCCTAAAGCCAACTCAGTCTTAATGGAATCTGGCAAGAGATCACAAGAACTACATGCCACATGTAGTCAATATTCTAATTGATAAGTAAATATCTCACTGAAGAGGTGATTCCATTTTCTCAACAGGCAAGCTCCTAAAAAACTAAGGGGAAAACAAGACCCCCCACCACACACACACACCAACAAAATACTTCAAAACTTTTAATAAAGCTTGTTTTGCTCATTCTCCTTTCTTTAAGTATTTTTCCACTAAAATCAAATGAAAGAAACTGGTAAGATAAAAGCTTGTAATGGCTGAACAGAACAGCCTAGAGGATCTACAAGCAGGCCAAGACTGGATCTACTGCAAAACAATTCACATGTACAGTTTGACCCAGAAATGTTAACACCTGTCCACAGGAAAACCTAATAAGCAGCAACTTTCCATTCGAGCTTCTTAAAAAAAACCAGAAGGGGGCAGCAAAGGCCCATCCAAATCCAAACCCACTCAAAGTCTTAGCAACCAGTGACCTATCAGGCTGTGGCTGTTGCAACTGTGCAAGTGAGAGACTGCAGAAGTAGGACCCCAGACACTGGCATAATGAAGAAAAAATTTATGCCAGTGAAGATGGTGTGTGTGTGTGTGTGTGTGTGTGTGTGTGTGTGTGTGTGTGTGAAAGAAAACTCAGGCTGAAAAGCTATTAGCCCCCTCCCCACCCCCAAAAAGACTCAATCTGCATGCCCAGGACCAACAGGACAGAAAATTAAGACTGACAGCATCTGAGATGGAAGAGCAGAGAGACATGTGCATGCATGGGGAAGCACATTCTTTCCTAGGGCAGGATGTGCAGGCAGTAACTGACCCCGAAGCAGACCCTGCACGAGTTGCCTGTACTTTTAAAAATACCTTTCTGTGTATGTATATCTGTGTGCATTCAACTGTATGTGAGCACAGCACACATGTTGAGTACTGACTGGGGAGGATTGGTCCAAAAGCTTCTAGGGGCTCTCCTGTCTCCTTCCATTTTCCCCACTAGAGCATAGAGGTTACAGATATGCAATGTATACATAGGAAGAAACTAACGACAGATTGTTATTCTGTTTAACTTTTCTAATGTTTATGATAGCAGAACACTAAAAGTACTCATTTTCATTTTAGTGTCCCACTATGCATGCAGTAAGAAGTCCAATTTCTCTAAAAACTCACTGTATGTTTTTGCTTTAATCCCAGTGTCTATGATTTGTCTCCTGTACTAGGAGGGGTGTGACTTTTGCCCAGCTGCAGACAGTTTACGCTTGGAATTCTGGGAACTTTCAGAGGGTATAAATGCTGAGAGGGTCCTGGCACACTCTGAGGAAGCTGCTGCTGGCTCCTGCACGTGGTTGTGAGCAAAGAGACTTTGGGTTTCTCCAAGGAACTTGGGATACCCCTCATCATCAGGAAGTAGTCTAAAGAGGTCTACACCCCCATCCCTTCTAACCTTCTTTCTCTCCTACCCAATGTTGTGGTGTTGGAGGGGATTAGGGTGAAGTAAGGGTTGGAAGGGATAGATAGATAGATAGATAGATAGATAGATATGAACCCAATGAAGTAGCACCAAAAAAGTACATCAACAGAAAGATAACATGAAAAGTTTTGTAAAGTGTTTAGTTTGGCATTCATTTGAAAATATATCCACTGGTGCTAGAGGGATGGCTCAGCGGTTAAGAGCACTGACTGCTCTTCCGAAGGTCCTGAGTTCAATTCCCAGCAACCACATGGTGGCTCACAGCCATCCTTAATGAGATCTGACTGCCTCTTCTGGTGTGTCTGAAGACAGCTACAGTGTACTTATTTATAATAATAAATAAAATCTTTGGGCCAGAGCGAGCGGGGCTGACAGGGGTGAGTGGAGTTGACTGGAGCGAGCAGAGGTCTTAAATTCAATTCCCAGCAACCACATGATGGCTCACATCCAACTGTACAGTTACAGTGTACTCATATACATAAAATAAATATTTTTTAAAACACACAACAGTGGTGGGTAAGTGGGTGTCCCTTTGAGTGTGATATATCTAATGATAAATTTTTTAAAAAAGAAGAAAGAAAATATATCTGTAAAAGCAAATTTGTAGCAGTGGAGTTGCATGTTCAAAGAATGTGTCTTCACGGTTTTTTTTTTCCTAGATATAATCTATATTGCCTCCTAAAAGACTGTGCCAATTTTTTCCCTGGGACCATGAGTAAATGCATAGCATTTGGCGTGTAGTAGAAAAGGGCAGTGTTCATTCAAGGGTCCTCTCATGGAAAGACATGATAATGCCAGGGACCACAGCAAGCCAAGCCGGACAGCAAGGAAAGAAGAGCCTCGAAGCTGAGCTCAGCCCGGCTTACTTTTCCAACAGCCACACTTCATACACAAATGATAAGTTCTCTCTGTCACAATGCCCGTCTGTTAAAGCCCAGTGGCTTTACTATGGTTTATATGAACTGTAGTAACCTAGGAGCTGGGTCCATGCTTAAGCGAAAAGGACTCAGGGGGGCCAATGTGAATAGCAACTTGCTGTAAAAGCTAGTGAGCAAAAGAGCCCAGTTACAGGACCTGCTGGAAAGACAATCCTCAGGGCAGAGTTCCAGATATACCTGAGGAGGAGAGATTGATAAAACTAGCCAGAAGCAGCAAGACATTAAGGAAAAATGTAATCGAAGTCAGTAAAATAGGGAGTGAAATGAATTTACTTACAAATATGCTTCAAAATAA
The DNA here is from genome assembly GCF_000001635.26 of Mus musculus. Taxonomy (NCBI): domain Eukaryota; kingdom Metazoa; phylum Chordata; class Mammalia; order Rodentia; family Muridae; genus Mus; species Mus musculus. Next base: position 44,175,608 of record NC_000070.6, read on the forward strand.
TAAAAAGTGTGTCTAAGGAGAAACTAAGGAGCAGAGCAGCACGGACGGCAGGCAGCTCCTTCATTTCAGGGGTAATCACCGAAACACGGGGATGAGGTCCTGGAAGGGTTTTAGATACAAGGCATAGGGCATGTTCTTGGTGGACTGGCCCACTTGAACACCTTGTTACTGCATGGTGTCTGAGAAGAAACAAGCTTTCTTTCCCTGGGGATCCTAGTGCACCTCATGTGTCAGCATCATCACAACACTGCAGGGGGTCCTGTATCACACACAGGACATGTAACCTGCTCAGTGAGCCACAGTAGCTCCTGCCACTGATACAGTTTTATAATGCAGCCAACCCTGAGTGACTATATGGACATCTGTGATAGTCGGTCCATATTCACAAGCCTGCTGCTTCCTGTCTATGCTACACTCCACAGACCTTTCCAGGTTTCACCTCAGGAAATGTTGCCTAAGCAGAATTATAATTACCACAAATCAAAATCTTAAATAAAAATGCTTAAAATAGTACAGTGTTTTAATGGGGTAAATAAAAGTATTTTAAAAATCGGTCCCCCTATTCTAGCTAGTGTTGCTGTTTTTCCTAACAATTGAGTTTTACTTTGATAGAAAAAAAACATGTGTTCTAGCTAGTTTTATGACACAAACTAGAGTCATTTTGGAAGAAGGAACCTCAATTGACAAAATGTACCACCAAACTGACCTCTAGGTAAGCCTGTTGTACATTTTCCTTGCTTTTTGAATAATGTGAGAAGGGCCCAGCCCTTTGTAGACTGTACCACCCTTGGGCTGTTGGTCTTGGGCAAGCCATGAGGAGCAAGCCAGTAGGTCTTTACTCTCTGGCTTCTGCTTCAGTTCCTGTCTCCAATTTTCTGTCTTGAATTCCTGCACTGAGTTGGATGATGGACTACAAACTATAAGGTTTCTATGAGGGGAGAAGGATACCATTGGGATGTATTGTATGAGAGAAGAATCAATTTTGAAAGAGAAATGTACAGAACAGACTGAGAAACAATTCTCAGTTCCTGAGACTTGTTAGATACACAAATAGATCCTCTATAACTTAACAATAAAATCCTTCCCTCCTCAAATTGTTTTTGTTTATGATGTTATATCACAACAATAAAAACCCTAAGGGGCTATTTCTTTCTGATTTCTTGTCCCAACAGTCTTATAAATAAGATAATAAATATGTCATGTAACAAACAATAGTTTAAAAGCCAACAAAAATGCCAACAATAACCTTAAGCTATCTATTGCTATATCGTACTTCCAATTACCTCAGCTATTTTACAGTAAAACAAGGTGATAATCTATGTTTAAACAAAACACCCACGTGCATGATGTCAAATATCAAATAAATTTCATGTAAATTCCAGGTTGACCAGGAAAGATTATGTATAATTAATATAATGTTAAGTTGCCAAATCTGACAAGCTGGGTTTGAGTCTAAGGACTCATATGGTGGAAGGAGAGAACTAACTCCTGAGAACTGATCTCTGATCTGCACATGTGCACTATAGCACACACATCTCTATCAGAAAAAAATAACAACTTGATAAGATTTAGAATCACTTGGGAGATGAGTTTCTGGGCATACCTGTGTGGAATTATCTTGATTAGATTAACAGGTGAAAGATCAGCCCACTGTGGGTGGCACTATTCCCTTGGCTGCATACAAAGTTAAAAGATTAGTTGAGCAGGTCATTCATACCTCATTGGTTCTTAACTATGGATACAATATGACCAGGTATCATATGTTCCTGCAGCTGTGACCTCTCTACCATAACAGATATACTCCAACTGTGGGACAAAATAAAAATCCTTTCTCCCTTAAGTTGTTTCTGTCAAGGTATTCTACCACAGTGACAGAAAAAGCAGAAAAACGTTCACCATCATTCACCACTGGCGATACAATAAAACTAATGATGCTGCTTCTTAACCACTAGAATGACTAGAACTTAAAACACAATCGAAGTCGGGCGGTGATAACATGTACCTTTAATGCCAGCACTTTACTGCAGTGGCAGGCAATCTCTTAGTTCAGGTTAGCCTGGTCTTAATAGTGAATTTCAGGCTAGCCTAAAAAACCCTGTCTCAAAAAAAAAACAAAACAAAACAAAACAAAACAAAAACAAAAACAAAAACAAAACCACAATCTAAACATGTGTCGTGAAAGTAGGAAAATGTGAACCCTCATACACTGCTGGTGGGAATATAAAGGATATAGCCCTTTGGAAAAATGTTAGTTCCTGAAAAGGTTAAACAAAATCTATCATGTGACCAAGAAACAAATACATGCAAATGTTCACAGCATCATTATCATAATAATTACAAAATTGAAACAATCCTAATGTCTACCAACTGATGAGCAAATAAAATGCATTATATCTGTGCAAGCAAATATTATTCGCCCATTAAACAATATACAGTACTCATTTATGCTGCAGTCTGCATCTTGAAAGGATCATGCGAGTGAGAAAAGCCAGACATAAAAGGTTACATACTATATAAAATCCATGTAATACTGAAAGAGGCTTGGCTAGTATTCACATAAGCCTGGCTTCTATCCACAGGACCCCAGAAAACAAAACACTTCCCTGCAGAGTTGCTAGGAACTGAGGAAATGAATAACAGGTAACTGCTACAGATCATGGATTTGGGTTTTGTGATGGTTTGTATATGCTTAGCCCAGGAAGTGGCACAATTAGAAGGTGTGGCCCTGTTGGAATAGGTGTGTCACCGTGGGTGTTGGCTTTAAGACTTGAATCCTAGCTGCCTGAAAGCCAGTGTTCTGCTAGCAGCCTTCAGATGAAGATGTAGAACTCTCAGCTCCTCCTGCACCATGCCTGCCTGGATGCTGCCATGCTCCCACCTTGATGATAATGAACTGAACCTCTGAACCTGTAAGCCAGCTCCAATGAAAATGTTGTCTTGCCTTAGTCATGGTGTCTGTTCACAGCAGTAAAACCCTAACTAAGACCCTAAGTTTGTTTGTTTGTTAATGGATGGAGGGGAGGGCGGGGAGGGGATGTGTTAGAGTTTGAGGATGTTCTAAAATTAGATGGTGAAGATCTAGTTGTACACTGTTTTGAAAATCCTAAAAAGCAGGCCAGCTCGATGACTCTGTGGGTAAAGGACTTACCAGCAAGTCTGACAATCTTAGTTTGGTTCTTGGACCCACGTGATAAAACGAGATAATTTATGCCTGAAAGTTGTCATCTGACCTCCATCATGGTATGTGTACATGTACACACACACATGGAAAAATGATAAGTGTAATTCAAAACAAAGACACTAAACACACACATACATATATTTTAAAGTGTTATGTTTTATGCCACATGAATTACCTCTCAATAAAGTTGTTGCTAAAATTTTAAAACATGTTAAACATTATAGGTACTAATTAATATCAGCTTGCTAACTGTATTATTCAAATTCTCCATCTCATTTTTCCCCCTTCAACTACGTGCATACCCTGAGGTGGTCACTAACTAGTCCCCGCTCTTGTGGAATCCCCTCCTACTGGAGTACACTAGGAACCTGTGACTAACTTCTAGCTAGAAGAACATGGTAAAAATGAGGTGATGTCATTCATTCCTACAACTATGTTAAATTATATAATACTCCTCTGAGCTGTCTAGAGAGGGTCTTCTGGTTAGCAGAGAGGCACACTGTGATCACATGACAGCATTGCTGGCTGGATGAGTGTAAGAGGTCAGTCAGATCCTCAGTCGCAAGCTGAGGGAATGAATTTCGCCAACACCTTGCATGGACATGGAAAAAGCCCATCCTACTTGATCAGGATTCCTAATGAGGACGGAGCAGCGGGTGTGACCTTGTGAGAGACTGAGTGTGACCTGAGAAGACTGTTTAGCCATTGTAGCAACATTGTAAGGAATAATAGAACTTATTATAAAAAGCCTCTGAGGCAATGTATTTAACAGACTATACTGCTGGCCAGCACACTAGCCTGCAGTGGTAACCCTCCTACAGCATCAGTACACTTTTTCCCTGGGCTTTTATCATTTCCTTTTTACTGTTTTAACAGTTTTTGGCTTAAATATTGCGGCTGAGTAAGGGGGCAAGGTACTTGTTTTTCTCCAATCTCAGAATCACAGAAAAGTTCAGGCTCTTTCCCTACCAACAAATAAGCCATGCTGTGGCAGCCCACCGGTACTTCACCTCAGCTCTCTCTGTCTCCCTGGACAGTGCCAGATCCCACGCACGGGCTTAGGGCTCAGCCCCAACCTGGAACCCTTCCTCACACAGCTTGTTATTTGTTTGGCACTTGAAGAGCTCTCTGACTTGTTTTGAAACAGAGTTTATTATGCAGCCCTGGCTGGCACAGACTGCACTCTGTAAAGCAGGCTGGCCTTAGGTTTGCACAACTTCCCACGTCAGATGCTGGCTGGCACGAGCCTCAACTTGAGACCTGTGCTTCTCAATACCAAGCTACACAATGTGTTGCCCACAACCCACTCCCAGGTATGATCACTTTTGCTTGATTGGCTTACAGAACTCAGAGAACATGCTTAGCTTCGAATCATAAAGAATATTTCAAAGAATATGGACAAAGAGATGATAGGCTGAGGCAAGGGACACAGAGCTTCCCTACCCTCTCTGGGTGAACTCTCTACAAAAATGTTCTGTTTGGAAGTACTCCAAGCCTGGCCACTGGATTCTCTCATCGATATCACTGTGTGGGATGACTGAAGCATGGGCAACCATACCCTAACATCATTAGGTCTACGTCTGGTTGCTCAGATCTCTAGTCGTCTTAATTTGCACAGCAGCAATGCTGTAGCCAGTGAAGTATATCTGGAGAACTACTGCTAGTTGAAAACTTTCTCCAAATTCTTAAGGATGCTCTTCCTCGTAGATTTGGAGAATGAAGGCCCTTGCCACTTGTATCAATAAAGTAGGTCAAAACTCTCCTTTATGGCCAGCTCGAAGTCAGAGACAAAATTAGAATTTCCTATGACATGCCTTGGGGAGTTAGTTATGAGCCGCTAACCATTAACACAAAGCACGTACCATAATAGCAAACATGTTTTGGCTCATGGTCCTATATTAACTATACATTATTCCCTTTGACGCTTTAGAACAGATTAATAATTTATGATACTAATTCTACTAAAAGTGTAGCCTCTATTTGGGTAGCAGGAGACACTCTTTAATTCGTGCACTTGAGAGGCTGACTTGAGAATGCTCAGGAACTGACCACCAACCTAGGTCACATGAGACTCTGTCCAATAGAGGGGGGCCCTTCCCTTTCTCTGTGCTCACGCCCACGTTACACCCTCTTTGCTTAGCTTCCTGAGGCACAGGCTCACTAGCACAGGCTGTCTGCCCAGTTCCCAGTCCTCCTGCCTTAGCTTCCCAAGGGCCGGGCTCTGAGGTACTCAAAACTTTTAGAGGGGCTGAAAGCAAAATTGCTTACTTGATAAAGACATCTGGGTGCGCATGCACACACACATACATGTACACACACACTAAAAATAAAAGGTAAACAACATTTAGAGTGTTCTAATTTCAGATTAACTATGTCCAAGAAGGAAATCTGTGAAATATTCTAAAGTCTGAGTCATTTCCAGTCCTAATCATTTCAGACAAGGGATCCATCTTACTTTTAACTGCTATTTTTTTTTAATGGATCAATACTGCTCAAATTTTTTCAAATTGATGTTTTAAGCTAATCAAGCTTTCTCTATTAAGGTATAATCAAGGGGCTTCAAGATACATGACCAGCACACGTCCTTAAGAAGCTGCCTTAATACAATTTTGGGGGTGCTGAAATTGGTTCCTTAACTAGCCCTCTCCTGCCTACTTGTAGGCTGACAGTCTAGGCACCATCAGCCCCCACCTTCCATTTAGAACGGCTACACCTAGAGAAAACTCCAGATGCCATCAACACAAATAGGTTTTCTCACTATCAACCTATGAGTACCTTAAAAGCCATGTTAATAAAAACATTCCTGAGGGTGTATTTATTAATTAGCAATGAAAAAAATGCTATCTGCCAAGATGATGTAGAGCACGTTGGGAAGCCCGGGTGAGAGTGTAAGGAGGGGTGAGGCACTCTGAGGGAATCCAGATGGAACTGTGAGTTAATATGCGTGCCTGGCATGGCCACAGCCACATCAAGGACTCCAAAGCCTTGGAACCATGGGAATGACTGTCCTCCCCGGTTGAGGCTCAGGGGATGGCAAAGCCTTCCTCTGGTCCAAGTGCATTTAGGATGATCCACCAGTGTGTGTAATCAGCTGCAGCTTCTTCCTCCTAGAGGACTGCGACCTAAGACTGCTCCTCTGCAGGGACCTACTGAGATTAGATAACCCCTCCCTTGAGTTGTACTTAGTACAAGTACTAACTAAAGTGCCTGGTTGTTGCATAATCAATTGGTGTCTTACATGTTCACACAGTGCCCACCACATCTGTCTGTGTGAGTATCCCTTCATTCTTTGGTCACTCCAGTCAGGAGTCTGTGAGTGACTCAAACTGGGACTCTGGAGTGTGTGGAATTTGCACCGGTCAGACCAAGGGATTTCCCTGGAGAAGCAGGTAAAGAGTGAAGGGCAGTGGGGCACAATTCTAAGCTTCAGGTGTAAAAAATAGGGTAAGCTGAATCTTTAAGGCAGTTCTATGTTGGTGCCTCATGGGGAGACTGTGAAGCCCTGAGGAGGGGTGACAGCACAGCAGGACACAAGCCCTTGACTCTCAGAAGAGACAGTAAGTATGGATCCTGATAACTAAGAGGGAAATACTAAACCCTACAGGCAACAAATCTATTACTGTCCTAGCTCAAGAGCCCTTATTACCTACCTACCTATACACACACACACACACACAGACAAATACATACATACACACACATAGATACCGACACACACACACATAGACAGACACACACACACACTTCTGCCAAACCACTGCATGCCTGGCACCGGAAGTCATACTTGGTTCTACAGGTCCTGTTTTCTAGTGTATTAGACAAGTAACAGCTTTTTGAAAAATACAAGTGGCATAAGCTGACCAAGCACAGTAAAGAAACTAAACACACAACAATGGGGAAGTCAAGCCGTGTGGGAGGCGGGTTCACAGCTGTCCAACCACACACTGAGTTCACTTGTCTTTTTCAAAAGTTGGGGGGGGGGGGGCAGAGGATGGGTGATGGGAGTGGGGGGAAGGATGCATGTGGGGGTGACAAAGGGAGAGAAGAAGAAAGTGAAAAAATGTATACTATTGGTAGTTAAAATGGAATATATGAACCAGTTCATTTAATGAGTTCACACATCATACTGTTTTGAATAAACACAAGAATAGCTACATTTAAGTATTATACTAAGTATTTTTGAGAACAAGGTGTTCTCAAAAGAAGAAAAAATAGCTAAGAAATATCTCAAAATTCCCAAATATGCAATTAGGAAAATGCAAGTGGAAACAACTCTTGAAATTTCATCTCACCAGAATCTGAATGGTAAAGACAACAGGACAAGTGACAATGAGAGGAGTGTGCGGAGGGACCTCATGCATAAACTGGCCAGTCACTCTAGAAACCAGGGTGGAGAGCTCTCATAAAATAAATCTGCTACATGACTATACAGCTAAACCACTCCTTGGCAATGTCCAAAGGACTCACCACTCAATTCCACAGGTATCACTCAGCCATGTTCATTGTTGATCTGTTCACAACAGCTAGGAAATGGAAACAACCCAGAGTTCTTCAACCAACAAATAGGTAATAAAAATGTGTACACATACACCAGGGGCCATTACTCTGCTGTAAAGCAAAACCCTGACCTCTGCAGGGAAATAAATGGTCAGAACTGGAAAAGTTCACACTGAGCGAGGCCACACAGACACAGAACGATGAACAGCAAGCATTCTTTCATCTCAGACTCCCAGCTCCACATCAGCTGTGAGTACAAATCCAGGAACAACTGCAGAAACCAGGAAAGCAAGAAGGGGCCACTGCCGGGGAAGGGGGTTAGTGGAGCATTAGAGTAGCACAGTGCAAGTGATCTGAGGGGAAAATGGAGGGATGGGGGTGGGGACTAATGAGGGAGGGCAAACGGGGGGAGGGGAGAATAAAATAATAGTAAGGATGTTTTAAAAAATCATAAAGATTCATACTATTAACCATCTGCCCTTAAAACTGTAATATACAGTCTGTATAAATATACATATATAGTTTAAATGAAATGTTCTCTTCTGGGCTGACAATGTTCCCTCCCACAGCCATACAATTTAACAAAACCCCAACACCAGGCATGAGACACCCTCTGGGTTTTGAGCAAGGGTGTCCAAGAGACTCTCCAAACATTACAAATGATTGCTATTGCTTTTGTCTGCCACGGTTCCCTGTCTGAGGTGTTTCATCTCCCCAGGAAAAGTTTTGTCACATAACACTGGGGTCAGAGTCCTAGTCTCAAACATGTAAGAGAGATAAGATGAAGCCAGACAAAATCAGCAAGATGGCAGAGCAGATAAGGACACTTGCCACACCAGCCTGATCCCTGCAACTCATGGAAAGGTTGGAAAGCCCCAATTCCACATACACTTCCCCCAATAAAAAGGAATTGAAAGATAAGAATGATACAATACTAAAATAAAAAATAAAAGTTGCCATCTGTATCATCCACCTCTTGATGGACACCATTCCACCTACCATGATCAACTTTTTTTTTTTTTTTTTTTGGTTTTTTGAGACAGGGTTTCTCTGTATAGCCCAGCTGTCCTGGAACTCACTTTATAGGCCAGGCTGGCCTCAAACTCAGAAATCTGCCTGCTTCTACCTCTGCCTCCCGAGCCTCCCGAGTGCTGGGATTAAAGGCGTGCGCCACCACCGCCCGGCTTCAACTTTTTTAAAATTGAGACAGGATCCCACTATGTATCCCTGGCTGGCCTGAAACTTGCTATGTCAGTCAGGCTGGCCTGGAACTCAGAGATCCACCAGCTGGCCTATACCTCATAAGTGCTGGGATAAAGGCTGCGCCATAATAGTCAGCCCCACCTTTTCTTTTAACTAGTTCTTATTGTATCTTATTGTAACATTATATAATTGACATTTATTTTTTATTAACTGTTTCGTCAAGTTATACTGTAAAATCATGAAGAAAAAATAAACAGAAATTTCTATCTATCTTGCATCCTGATATATTCTCTAAATGACTCACCACATAGCTACCAATCAAATACTACTTGCTGGCTCAAATCAACAGAATAAGTTACAAGTGCATAGTCAAGAAAATTCTCTCATTCCACTCTGAGAAACGGTGTACACACACAGGAGGCAGGGACCATGGGAGGTCAGTCCAGATGCCCTTTGGTACGTTGACAAAACATAACCCTTTAAAAGTCTCTTCTCCTCTCCCTGTATGGTAGGGGTATTCTAATTGCATAAAACACACACAAAAATTAGTCATATAAAAGTTGAAAAATGGGGCTGGCGAGATGGCTCAGTGGGTAAGAGCACTGGCTCCTCTTCCAAAGATCCTGAGTTCAATTCCCAGGAACCACATGGTGGCTCACAACCATCTGTAATGAGATCTGATGCCTCTTCTGGTGTGTCTGAAGACAGCTACAGTGTACTTATTTATAATAATAAGTAAATCTTTGGGCCGGACCAGAGAGAGTAGGGTTGACCAGAGCGAGCAGAGGTCCTAAATTCAATTCCCAACAACCACATGAAGGCTCACAACCTTCTGAACAGCTACAGTGTACTCATATATTTATATACATAAATACATATTTATGTATATAATATAAATAAATCTTTTTTAAAAATTGAAAAATGAGAACCGCTTTGAGGGAGATGGAAAAATGAGAGAGACAGAATCTCATCTCCAGACTGTACGGCCAGGCAACTCATTTTGGTTTCTATACATAAACAAAGAGGGGCAGAAATGGAAGCTGAACCTCAAGTAGTTTCCCACTCTGCAATTCCTGACAGCATGATGTCACATCTTCTGTATCTATTCATCTCATTCTCACATGCTCATTTTTAAACTGTGGCATATTAAATTTTAGGAAGTCACTTTCCATGTTCTCCCTATGAAAATTAAAAATGAAACCCATGCCTCTGGGTGACTATAACATGAAAAGACTCTGGAAGGCTATGAACAGAGCTGACAAAGACAGTGAGGCCAACAAGAGAACAATTACAGCTCAACATTTGGAAAGTCTCAGCAATTAACTAACTTCTCATCTCCAACAGCAAGAGCAAATTCTTGATCAAAATAAGGGAAAAGATGGCTTGGGTTGGTCTGTACTCACAGCTATCATTCACGAAAGGAGTGAAAAACTAAATTTAATTTCATCCAGATCAGAGCCACATAGTCAACACATCCAGACCTCAGGAGTCTACTGGAAGGGAGCACTAGAAAGACCCCCAAGGCAAGTTTCTCAGGTTCCCCCCCCCTTTATTTTTGATATTAAAAAGGTCTTCCCACAGCCCAGATTGGTTGGAACTTGCTATGAGGTGGAGAAGCGCTTGACTCCTCCTCCTGTTGCTACCTCCTAAGTGCTAAGATTACAGAGGACCACCAACCATGCCAAGCTAAAAGCAGGTTTGTTAGAGGGAAAAAAAAAAAAAAAAAAAAACACCAAAAACAAAAACAAAACAAAACAAAAACCACACACAAGCAAAAACAACACAATGGCCAGGCATGGTGGCTCACTCCTTTAATCCCAGAATTTGGGAAGTGGGGACAGGCAGATGTTTAAATTCAAGGCCATCCCTGGTCTTACACAGCAAGTCCCAGGTTAAGGCTAGTCTCAGCCTGCAAAAACAAACACCAACCAACCACAAATCAAATCCACTATTAGCTTGGGCATGATTTAAGAATGAAACAACTTGGGCCCAAAGTAACACACACACACACACACACCATCCCAAAGAATCAGATAGGTTACATTCTCAATAACCAAGGTTTATTTTAGGCTCTGGGAACAAAGTAAACCATATAATAAAAATAAGTAAAATCAGGGAAAAGTGTAAGAAGAAAGCAGGTGACAGGGCACACAACCCTGTCAAAGCTTGAGAGGACAAGGAGCCTGCTGCACTTTCTGGAAAGGTTTGACCCTGAATTGGAGAAACAAACTCAAGGGTTGAAGAGATGGCTCTGTAGCTAAAGCACTTGCTATGCCTTAAGAGTAAGGCCAGGGTTGGGTCTGCAGAACCACCGAAGGCTCGACAGAGACACTCATCTCCAATCTTAGCTTTCCTCCAGCAAGATGGAAGCTGAAATGGTCATGGAAGCACAGACAGTGGCAACAAGAAATCCTGCTTCAAATACAGTGGATAGTGAAGACCAAGACCCCAGGTTTCCTACAACCTTCACACACTCACAGTGGCATGCAATACCCCCACACACACACACATACACACACACACACCATCACATTTATAAAAAGGAAATGATGACAGTACAATAATCAAAACTATGAGTGAAACAAATATGGAATAACTGGGTTATTCCAACTAGAAACACATGAACTGCTTTGCTGCTGAGAGAGCACATGTTCATATGTTAAAATAAGCCTTATGTCCAGACTATGCAGAGAAAGAGGAAGGACAGAGACACAAACGGGGGATTGGAGGACTAGGTAGGAGCCTAGGTCACCTCTTCTGGGGCCTAGGCTGCAGGCTTTCTGGAGAAGTCCAATAATCTGATAAAGAAACTAGTTAAGACCCCCTGCCCTGTACTGTGCATATCAACATTATACCCTCAAGTCACCCAGTGGCTTGGTCCCGAGTTACACAGGTGATTCCAGCAGTACAATAAGGGTGGCATGCATTTCCACGGTGGCAGACATCAACAAGGACCTCACCTTGTCACTGTCATCATGACAAATGTGGTCGTGATGGATGGACTGGCACTGAAAAGAAGCACCAACACTACCTACGAGAAAAAGGAAGGAGAGTTAAGCAGCAGTAATCCCTTGCAGCAAACCGCTTCCGCAATTAAAGAGACGCGCGTAATGTCCATTATCCCAGCTAATCCTCAGACACGCTTGTAAAGCAGCAGCAAGATTATTGGTGGATTTTCAAAAGTTAGATGTGTATGCACATGAGTGCGTGGGGGTCAGACAACAAGCTACAGAAACTGGTTCTCCTTCTAATGTGTGGCACCTAGGGACAGAGCAGGCTGTCAGGCACTCTATGGGCCCTATTCGGAGCTTCTCCACACAAGAAAAACACAGACTCAGATTCGCAGGCAACGAGCCAACAGACACCCAGAGGTTATTCTCTTGCTTCCATACACACACCCAACATCACCCACACACACACATAAATTAACATGAGACAAAATTATTTTTAAAAGTACTTTAAACTACAAAGGATAAAGCAAAATCACTGTAACAGATTTACCCATTAACTTTTCAGACACGCAAGAGCTTCCTAATCTACCCAGTGCAATAACCACCCCATCTATTTTATATGGTATTGATTATAGATTTAGAAAACAGTATCGTAATAAACAGTCGGGTGTGGTTGGTGGCTTACAACTTTAATTCCAGCACTTCTGAGATAGAACCAGGCAGATCTCTGTGATTTCAAGACCAGCATAGTCTATACATTGAGCCCCAGGCCAGCCAGACTGCAGTGAGTCAAAAGTAAAATAAGAAAACACTCTCACTTGTAAGAATAAAATTAAGTAAAATTGGGTTAGTGAGGTAGTTCGGTAGTAAATAGTAAAGCTACTTGCTGCCTGACAATCTTGAGTCAGGCACCCCTACAATGGAAGGAGAGAAAGGACTCCTGAGAGCTATCCTCTGACCCCACATGCACCAACAGCCTCACGTATCCCCACACCAAATAAATAAGTGTAAATAAAAGTATACTATTAAGTTATATTCCTATTACTAGTTTCATATAATACAGATATTGGAGGCTGGTGGACTTGCAAAAAGAACTATAAGAATGGACAGGAGTACACACCAAGTCATTTCAAAAGAAAACCAAACAGACAATAATTCGTTCTCACATAAAACTCACGTACTTAACCTATTTGTTCCCATTAGTCACCTGACAAAGATCAAATGTGGCTGGAAGCCCCACAAGGAAGCACTGTGTATTGACTGTGGTTGGGTCCATAATGCAACCCATCTCCACCAGTCCTGGAGAAAATAAAAACCCCACACAAGTGATTTAGAAAATCTCCCCTAACTAGGCCACAGGCAGCATCTGAGTTGTAGTAGTTAGGAGGGTAAGACAGGAGTATTGAAAGTTAAAGGTCGGGGATAGGGAAATGGTTTAGTAGGTGTCATGGTTTGTATATGTTCGGCCCAGGGAGTAGCACTGTTAGAAGGTGTGGCCCTGCTGGAGTAGGTGTGTCACTGTGGATGTGGGCTATAAGACCCTCACCCTAGCTGCCTAGAAGTCAGTATTCTCCTAGCAGCCTGAAGATGAAGATATAGAACTCTCAGCTCTCCCTGCACCATGCCTGCCTGGATGGTGTCTTGCTCCCACCTTGATGATAATGGACTGAGCCTCTAAATCTGAAAGCCAGCCCCAATTAAATGCTGTCCTTATAAGAGTTGCCTTGGTCATGGTGTCTGTTCACAGCAGTGAAACCCTAACTAAGACAGTAGGCAAAAGTCACTCAAGCATGAGGAGCTGAATTAAAATCCCCAGCACCCACATAAAACCAGCTATGGAACACTGGCTTCTGTAATCCCAGCACTCCCAGAGGCTCACAGGCCAGCTGGCCTGATGTATCAAGAGGAAAAAGAGAGAGAGCCTATCTCAAGGTGGAAGGCAAGGACTGAAGCGGAGATTACACTCTGAACTTCATAGACATCTGTGCCTACAACCACACACTGACACAAAGTTAAAGGTTAGCCTGGGCTACACAGCTTACAATATTAAAACAAACATGAATGAACAGACAAACAAGTCAGATGTAGGAATACATACATGCATATGGTCCTAACTACTCCAAATGTTGAGTAAGAGAATCACTTGAACCTACACGTTTGTGGCCACCCTGGCCAAGTTAGTAAGAGCCTATCCTATAAAATGAAATGAAATTAGGGTAGAGACTACAGCTAAGTGCTAAAGTACTCGCTTAGCATGTGTGAGGCCATAGTTTGGCTCCACAGCACTGAAAAAAGCAAGCATGCAAACAGACATTTACATGCAAAAATAAGTAAAAACAAATCTGAACAAAAACCTTACTTATACGTGTCACAGAAGTACTAATTCACTGTGGATGAATGAATGTTCTATGAGGCCAGGAAAAGGCTCAGTGGGTAAAGATCTTGGTTCACAAACATGAAGATCACAGTTCAGATCCCCAGCATCCACATAAAAGCCATGCAAAGTACCACACACCCGTAACCCTAGCACTGAGGGACAGAAACGGATGCTCTCTGTCTGCAGCAGGAAGGCTGAGCTCCAGGGCAATCAAATCAGACTCTGTCTCAAAAAACGAGGTAGAGAGAGAACAATTAAGAAGACACCCAACATTGCTCTCATGGCTCCAAACACACCGGTATGGGCAATGTCTCTCTCTCTCTCTCTCTCTCTCTCTCTCTCTCTCTCTCTCTCTCTCTGTCTCTGTCTCTCTCTCATCTCTCTCAGAGAGATACGTCGCCATGTGGAGGCCACAGCAGGATTCCTAGCATCTTCCCCTCTCACCCCCCAACATTATCGCCTTAAATCTGAGACTGTTGCTGAACTAGAAGTCTCAGTTTCTGCTACTCTGACTGCCACAAATGTCCTACCTCTGCCTCACAGTGCTGGGGTTACAGACCCATGAAGCTATATGTCTGACTCTTTATATAGATGCTAAGGATTCAAATATAGGCACTCATACATATAGGGCAAGCATTCTTAACCCTCTGAGCATTTCTCCCAGCCCTTAAGTACTCATTTTAAAATGAATAATCTCAGCCGAGCGGTGATGGCACACGCCTTTAATCCCAGTACTTGAGAGTGAGAGGCAGGGGCAGGCGGATTTCTGAGTTCAAGGCCAGCATGGTCTAAAAGTGAGTTCCAAGACAGCCAAGACTACACAGAAAAACTCTGTCTCAAAAAAAAACACAAAAGCCAACCAACCAAACAAACAAACAAAAGAATATTCTCTTAGAATTATATTTCACACAATTATCGAAGGAACAAATATACAAACTCCCAATTCGCAATCAGAAGACATTATCCATCATGTTCATAGAGACTGCTGAGTACAAAACCTACTGGTCGGGCTGGTGAGATGGCTCAGTGGGTTAGAGCACCCGACTGCTCTTCCGAAGGTCCAGAGTTCAAATCCCAGCAACCACATGGTGGCTCACAACCATCCGTAACAAGATCTGACTCCCTCTTCTGGAGTGTCTGAAGACAGCTACAGTGTACTTACATATAATAAATAAATAAATCTTAAAAAAAAAAAAAAAAAAAACCTACTGGTCAATTCTGAGCGTGCATCTTTCTTCACCTACTGGTAGTGTCCAGTTGATACAGTTCTCTCTCCTCCTTAAAATTGTCACGTGGCACCTCTATCCAACCTTATGAGGAACTATCAAACTGTTTTCAAAGTCACTGCATCCTTTTATAATCCCAGCAAAATACAGGAGGATATTTTCAGTTGTTCTTGGAGTAAAGCCCACTTTGGAGTCCTATCGAATTGCAGGTTAGAGATTTGCTGACTGTCACTCTACAAATCCCATGCCTCTCTCACTGGAAAACTAGAGTAATATGATGGGCTTATATGGAAGTCACAGAGTGCTTCCGAGAGTTAAGATTAAGCAAATGAAAAAGCTAGTAACACATGCAGGGCATGTGCATAAGCAATACAACATACCTACAAAAGGTATGTTACCTGAACATGGGTTGTTACAGGTGAGAATTTAGGACTGTTTAGCACAGAAATGGTCAAATTGTAATTCTGGGGGCTGGGGTGCCAGTGTTCATACCCATGCACCCATGCAAACCATGCACATGGCCTATTTATCACGCTCTGTCTGGTGACCAGCAAGCCCCCTGTCTACACCCACAAGCACTGGGGTTACAGGTACACACCAGACTTTTTATTGGGGATTTCTTTTTCCCCTGAGGATCTGAAATTAGACCTTCATGTTTACAGAGCAAAGCATTCCTACTCATTGAGCCATCTCCCTGCCCCAAGTTGTTACTCCTGTATCAACAGAAAAAGTTAACAGTGCCAACTTCCTTTCTCTACATCTTCCAAAACTGTCATAGTTGTTATAGGGAAAGCTATCTGGTGTCATCAATAGAAGAGATGGTTGAATAGAATTCTATTCCTTCTTATGGACTATTTGAGCTCTCCTGAAAACTACTGATGTAGAAAAACCACCAAAATTTTAAAGAAACAAAAATGCAAACTTCAAAACAATAAATATACTAAGTTCTTATCTATAAAAACAATCAAACTGGGTATGCTTTTAATCTTAGTACTGGGAGGCAGAGGCAGAGGGGCAGAGGAGCAGAGGGACAGAGGCAGAGGCAAAAGGATCTCTATGAGTTTGAAACCATCCTAGTTTAAACAGTAAGGTCCAAGACAGCCAAGACTACACAGAGAGACCCCATCTTGGGGGAAAAAAATAATAAAAATTAAAAATAGACACAAACTATTCAGAGACTCTTGAAAAAGATAATGGGACAGCGACATGTCTTTGTATTATTTTCCTTTTCTGTAAGGATAAGCTTGACCCCTGTAATTATCAAAGAAGGATGGAGGAGATCTCTCGGTGGGTAAAAGCACTTAAGGGCACATCTGATGACGGGAACTGACCTGGAAGCTTAGGCCAACCAGCCTAGTGTAGGCAGCAGGGCAGTAACACAACGGAAAGATGCTGCCTCAAACAAGGTGGAAGGTGAGGGCAAGTGCTTAAGGATGCCCTCCACACCCATGCCATGGCACAACCACAACCAAAGCCAGAGGAACAGAGAGAGACAGAGAGAGATAACAAAATATTATTACTTATATAATTAAAGAGATATTATTCAACCTTAAATACTAGTTAAAAAAACCGGGCGTGGTGGTACACGCCTTTAATCCCAGCACTCGGGAGGCAGAGGCAGGCAGATTTCTGAATTCAAGGCCAGCCTGGTCTACAAAGTGAGCTCCAGGACAGCCAGGGCTATGCAGAGAAACCCTGTCTGGAAAAACCAAAAACTAGTTACATAATTACACTTATGCAACCTTAGATACTGATTTAACCTTCCCCTTAAATACCTCATGGTCTGACTGCCTTTTGAATCTGGCAGCCAAGGCATAGTAACTAGATAAGGGAGTACAGCCCCCAGAGGGCTAAAGTAGAAAAAAAGAGTAAAGGCAGGCACAGCGCTATGACGGGCGGATACTCGCCTAGGTGCCCAGGGACCTGGCTGCACGGGGATACGGGGAAGGGAAAAGCATGCCCTTCTCTGTGATGTCAGACACCGCTGTGGTTATAAAATGATCCTGCTCAACCTCGAAGATATCTACTGTGACCTCAACTCTCTAAGTGCAGCACAGCCCAGCTTCCTGTGAAAATCGGCTGATACATAAGATGTCAATCACTTCATTTCACAGGCATTTTACCTGTTCAAGTATTATTTTTTCAGTATTGATTACCTCACCTCAAATTAACTGCCAAACTCTCTGTCTCATCTCATGTTATTTCACCAGATACTTCCTTACTCATACAACTACATACTCCTAGTACTAGAAACTTGGCCAAAGGCTCAGATGTGGTAGCACAGGCTGTGCTCATAGCACTCAGGAGGCACAGGTAGGAGACTTCTTTTTAAAGATTCATGTACGCATGTTTGTCTGTATGTATGTAAACGTGTCTGGGCACCCTCTAAGTCCAGAAGGTGTTGGATTCCCTGTAGCTGGAGATACAAGTAGCTATATGGGACCTAATGCAGGTGCTGGGAATGGCCCTCTGGCCCTCTGGAACAGCAGCAAGTATTCCTAACTACTGGCTGGCCTGGGTTACACATCAAGTTCTAACCAGCTAGCTACATGGCAAGATCCTATCAAAAAAAAAAAAAAAAGAAATGAAACAAAACAAAACAACCACCACCACCAAAGGGGACTAAAAACCTAAAAACCCACCATATAGATGATATAGATGTTTAACCACTAACTTTAAATACCATATTTTTGAAATGTAATTTAAGTGAATTATAAGAATGATATGCTGCCGGGCATGGTGGCGCACGCCTTTAATCCCAGCACTCGGGAGGCAGAGGCAGGCGGATGTCTGAGTTCGAGGCCAGCCTGGTCTACAGAGTGAGTTCCAGGACAGCCAGGGAGAAACCCTGTCTTGAAAAACAAAAACAAAAAAAAAACCCAAAACAAACAAACAAACAAAAACAATGAATGCAAAATGAAAATGAGTTTTAAATAGTGAAGACTGGAGAGATGACTGAGCAGTTAAGAATACTTGCTACTCTTTCAAAGGATACAAGTTCAGTTCCCAGCATACAATTGCCTATGCTCCAGGGAATCTTATGTTCTCTGGTCTCTGTGGGTACCTCCACACACATGGCATACACTCATACAGACATACATATACTCATAAATACAAATAAAAATGCCTTTAAGCCAGGCAGTGGTGGCGCATGCCTTTAATCCCAGCACTTGGGAGGCAGAGGCAGGTGGATTTCTGAGTTCAAGGCCAACCTGGTCTACAGAGTGAGTTCCAGGACAGCCAGGACTGCACAGAGAAACCCTGTCTCAAAACAAAACAAAACAAAACAAAACAAAACAAAACAAAAGAAACAAAAAAAAATGCCTTTAAAAGAACCATTTTTACAGAGAAATGGCTCAGCAGTTAAGAGCACTGACTGCTCTTCCAGAGGTCCTAAGTTCAATTCCCAACAACCACATGGTGGCTCATAACCATTTGTAATGGAATGGGATGCCCTCTTCTGGTGTATCTGAAGACAGGGACAGTGTACTCATATAAATAAAAATTTTAAAATCTTTAAAAAAAAAAAAAAAACTATTTTTCTTTCTCTTCATAGCCATTTCTGGAGGTTACTGGTTCAGCCATTATCATCCCAGGACCCCAAAAACTCCTGTATAAATACAAATGCTTAAGATTTCCTAGGCTATGGTGGGAATATAGCTCAGTTATAAAGTACATATGTATCATACATGAAATCCTGGGTTCAATTCCCAACACTATACAGAAGAAAAAAGAGAATAATCTCAGGCAGAGCACACAGGACCCCACTAGGGTTGGAAATCCACAGGCTGGGGTCTAGTGGTGGAGCCTTTGCCTAGCATGTACAAGGGCCTGGGCATGGCTCCTCGTACCAGAATGAACCAGCCCACTATTAGTAAAAAGTATGTTACATCATGATTTTCCATTCTAAATGTCAGAAGATGAAAACGTAGGTCAGCAATAAAATAGTACAAATCAGAAGCAAAGAAAAGGGAGGAAAAGACATACAGAATAAAGTGAATCATAAAATGCTTTGTGGGAAAATATAAACATGGCTAAGAAACTGAATACAGTTAACTGTATTCAATCAAACAAGACAAGGTGTCAGAGGGACTCTAGGACACAGTCCACTCTTACAGTGCATAGCATAGAAGGAGAAGAATCAAGTTCTGAGGGGCTTGGGGGGAGCCCAAGGTTTCTCTGTGTAGCCCTTGCTATTCTGGAATTCCATTTATAGACCTGGCTGGCCTTGAACTCACAGAAACCTGTTTACCTTTGCCTCTGGATGCTGAGATTAAAGGTGTGAAGAATCAAGTATTAAAACATGTAAACTTTTTTAAAAAATCATTAACAGCTAGTCAATGGTGGCTCACTCCTTTAATCCCTGCACATGGAAGGCAGAGGGAGGTGGATCCTGAGTCTGAGGCCAGCCTGGTCTACAAAGCAAGCTAGCCAGGGCTACAGAGAAACCAAGTCTCAAGAAAACAAAACAAAGGCTGGAGAGATGTTATCATTATTGTAAACAAAGTGATTTAAAGCACTGACTGCTCTTCCAGAGGTCCTGAGTTCAATACCCAGCAACCACATGGTGGCTCACAGCCATCTGTAATGGGATCCAATGCCCTCTTCTGGTGTGTCTGAAAGTAGCATATATGTATTCACATACATAAAATAAATAAATGAATCTTTTAAAAAATTATAACAAAATTTCTCAACATTGAAAAAAGAGGTGCCAATTCAGTTATGATGTGTTTTAGGACACCAAGAAACAGAAAAGCACTGTCCCCTCATTACAATTACAACACTAAACACACAGAACAAAGACAGCATCTGGACAGCAGCAAGAAACACAGGTACCTTATAAGGCAGACCTGGCAGGTTAACAGCAGATAATTCAACTGAAACATTAAAGGTCATGGGGGCCCAGACTGATGTATTTCAAGTTCTGACTGGACTGCCGACCCAGACCATTATCTCCAGCAAAGCTGTCTGTTGTAACTAAAAGAAAAATAAAAACTTTCCATGATAAAAATAGGCTAAAGGAATGCATGGCCACTAAGCCAGCTCCACAGAATATACTTATAGCAATCTTTTTGACTGAAAAACAAATCCATCCACAAGCCCACAGGAAAGAACAAACCACACTAAAATAACAGTTAACCAAGAGAGGGGAAAGAAACCACTACAAAATCAACAAATGGCAGAAATAATGCTCACTTCTCAACAATAACTGAGGATTAATGGTCTCAACTCCCCAACCAAAGGACAGGGAGCCCGCACCACTGCACTACTCTGCTATCTGTAGTCCCATGCACAAACCTACACATAGGCATGAGCAGACACACAATTAAAATTAAAGAAGGGCAAAGACTGGCAGATTGGATCAAAAAATAGGAACCATTTATTTGCTGCCTCCAAGAAACAGATGTCACTACAAAAGGCAGATGTCACCTAGGGTGCAAAAGTGGAAAATATTCCAAGTAAATGGACCTAGGAAACAAGGAGGAATTACTGTTCCAGTATCTGACAACAGCAGAACTAGTGAGAAAACATACAGACGGTCCCGTCACACTGAGTAAGGGAACACAGCGGACATCACTACTCTAGCATGCGTGCCAGCACAGGTGCACCTGATGTCACAACAGCTAAGATTAGATGTGAAGCCAGAGTAACTCCAGCATAGCAGTAGTGGCTGACTTCAATATCCAACTAATCCACACATCGCTCTAACAAATGACAACTATAGACCATTCCATCCAAACTCCACAGAAAACACAGTATTCCCAGCAGCCCATAGAGCTTTCCTCAGAAGAGACCACATACTCTTTTTTTTTTATTACATATTTTCCTCAATTACATTTCCAATGCTATCCCAAAAGTCCCCCCCACCCCACCCCCGCTCCCCTACCCACCCATTTCCATTTTTTGGCCCTGGCATTCCCCTGTACTGGGGCATATAAAGTTTGCGTGTCCAATGGGCCTATCTTTCCAGTGATGGTCGACTATGCCATCTTTTGATACATATGCAGCTAGAGTCAAGAGCTCCGGGGTACTGGTTAGTTCATAATGTTGTTCCACCGATAGATAGGGTTAGCCTCCAAACGATGACACCATTGCATACACTAGCAAGCCTTTGTTGCAAGGACCATGATATAGCTGTCTCTTGTGAGACTAGGCCGGGGCCTAGCAAACACAGAAGTGGATGCTCACAGTTAACTATTGGATGGATCACAGGGCCCCCAATGGAGGAGCTAGATAAAGTATCCAAGGAGACCACATATTCTGAGACAAAGCAAGCCTCGACAAATACAAGAAGCACTTGCCTGCAGCCTACCTCACCACAGTGGAATAAGACTGCAAATCAACAAGAGAACCCCTAGAACACACACAACCTCAGGAAGGCTAAACAACACCTTCCTGGATAGCAAATGGTCCTGGAATAAATCAAAAAGGAAAGGAAAACAAAACAAAAAACCACCTTCAATCAAATAGAAATAAAAACACAGAACAGCAGGACATCATGACAGGAGTCCTAAGAGGGAAGTTTAAGAAGCCAGACAAGTAGCACAAGCCTTTAATTCCAACAGAGAGTCAGAGCTCAGTGAGTTCCAGGACAGCCAGGCTCACACAGAAAAACCTTCTGGTCTCAAAACAATAACAACAAAAACAAGCAAAAAAAAAAACAAAAAAAAAAAAACAAAAAAACACACACAAAAAAAAACAAAGAAATAAATAAAAAGAAAAAGGCAGAGAAAGCTCAAATAAATAATGGTTACATCTTAGAGCCCTCAAAATGGAAAATTAAGCCAAATCCCAAGTCAGTAGATAAAAAGAAATCAAGATCAGGGCATAAATTAATTAAATGGGAACAAAGATAATAACAGAAAGAATTAATGAAACAAAAAGTTGGTACTTTGAAAAGTATGATTGACAAACCCTTACCAGTCTAATCAAAAGGCAAAGATTAGTAAAATTAAAGATAAAAGGAGTGCTTCTACAAAGATACCAACAAAATTCAGAAAATCATTAAGGTTTTTTTTGTTTTTGTTTTTTTGAGACAGGGTTTCTCAGTATAGCCCTGGTTGTCCTGGAACTCACTCTGTAGATCAGGCCAGCCTCGAACTCAGAAATCTACCTACCTCTGCCTCCTGAGTGCTGGGATTAAAGGCGTGCGCCACCACGCCCGGCCATTAAGTTTTATCTTGACAATGGGTATCATAAATAAAAAACTAAATCCAAATAAAAAACAAGCCCAAACCTATTGGTTAACTCTTTTTGCGGGCTTGTTGGTTTGTTTGGTTTTGAGACAACATCTCTCTATTCAACCTTGGCTGTCCTGAAGCTCTCTTGTCGACCAGGGTGATTTTTGAACTCAGAGCTAAATGTGATGGCACAGCCTTTAATCCAAGCAGAGGCAGGAAGTTCAAGGCCAGCCTGGTCTACAGAGTTCCACGATAGCCAAAGCTACACAGGAAAAACCCAGTGTCAAAAAAAAAAAAAAAAACCAAACAAACAAAAAAAACCTCAATAACTGGATTAATTCTATAGATACTTGTAACTAGTTAATAATGGATATTGGGGGCAATTTTTTTTCCCATAGCACCATTAATAAGCAAACTTATCCCAAGCAGAAACTGGTACAAATTAGGAATGCCTTATCAAGCAAGGATATTCCACTAACGAGTAAGGCAAATTAAGAAAAAGTTTATTAGGGGCTGGTGAGATGGCTCAGTGGGTAAGAGCACCCGACTGCTCTTCCGAAGGTCCGAAGTTCAAATCCCAGCAACCACATGGTGGCTCACAACCATCTGTAATGAGGTCTGATGCCCTCTTCTGGTGCATCTGAAGACAGCTACAGTGTACTTACATATAATAAATAAATAAATAAATAAATGAATAAATCTTAAAAAAAAACTATTTAAAAAAAAAAAAAAAGAAAAAGAAAAAGTTTATTAGTGTACAAAAAAACTCCCAGTAACCTGGCTTTTTGTGCCATTAATTTTTAGTGAAGAAAAATATTATATAATTTCTGTATTAATTTTCAAATAGAAATATAAATGAAGCATTGGAAATTATGTGTATGTGCGCATGTGCATTTGCGCACGTGTACACACACACCATATTGCACAAGTGTTGGTCAGAGTTAGATAACCTGGAGTCTCTTCTCTCCATCCCACGTGGTCCTGGGGTTAGAGTCGCTCTTCAGGCTCAGTGGCCGATGCCCTACCTGATGAGCTGCTTCCAGCTCTTGAAAATTATTTTTAAGCATTTGTTTAGAGAGATGTGATTTATGACCCAGCCCATTAGCATACACTGGGCTACATCCTAGGAACATTTGTGGTTGTCCTACTACACGCTTCTGGTCAGGCACACCAGCAAACACTCAACAGTCCAAAGAACATTCCCTCTGTGTGTAGGTAGTTTGAATGAGTACTTTACGTTACTAAAAATTTTCTTTGATGAATTTAGCTTTAATATGCCAAGAATATGAATATTTAGTATGCATAGGCATATGTGCAGGCAAAACACTACACATAAAATAATGAAATAGTATATATTTTTAAGTAATGTGGAAGAGGAGGAAAAGGCAAAACAGAGGAATGGCTGTACCTGCTGCTGCTGCTGCAACTACAAATGGCTTAAAACTTTAGAGAACGTTTACAACGACACAGGTCACTCAGCTAATGAAGTTCTCCACTTCTCATTGTGTCCATGGAATTCTAATACTGTCAAACAGTTCTTCTGTTTGATGTAATTGTGAAGGTTACTGACTTAAAAAGCCTGGTCTGTTTTCTTCCCTAGAGAGTATGTAGTGATGGACGGTTCATTATTGCTAAGAGCGATTTACACTATCCAGCCCGCTCATGTACTTACATGCCATCATACACTGTCCTGTCCCTGCTTTTAAACTAATATCCTATAACATCAACTTTATCATTTAACTACTGAAAATGCATAATACAGGGGTATTAATTATATTCATGTGTGTGAACAGCTGCTATTTTCAAAGCATTTTCATTATCTCAAACCAAAAAAAAAAAGAAAAAAAAATCTGTATCAGTCAATAACTTCTCACCATGTCCTTTTTAAAAACCATACAGCTTCAAAGGACTTAACTTTCAAGTTACAATATGCTGCCACCAGGTGGCAAGAGCATGTTATGGCTATGGAAGGGAGGCAAAGACTAACTTTTAGCATCACAAAAACTTAGAATAGTAATACCATCTATACAATGAAACTTTAAATTCACTATTTCTTATACTTGCTTGTATAATTTTTTACATGCATTGATGTTTCGCCTGCATGTATGTTGGTGTGAGAATGTCAGATCTCCTATACCTGGAGCTACAGAGAGTTGAGAGCTGCCAGTAGGTGCTGGGAATTGAACCTAGGTCCTCTGGAAGAGCAGCCAGTGCTTGTAACCATTTTTCTAGCCCCAATAATGAAACTTCTATTCCCTCAAATTAAGGGAACATACTGAGAAGCTAAAGTATGGATTGGTGGTAGAGTTACTATTTAGTATGTGGTTCAGTACCAACAAGTACCATAGAAAATAGACCTTTAGTAACTAAACTCATACAAACTTTAAATAAATGAAGTTAGGGAAAATGTTTAACATGAGGCTGGAGAGGTGGCTCAGCAGTTAAGAGCACTGACTGCTCTTCCAGAGGTCCTGAGTTCAAGTCCCAGCAACCACATGGTGGTTCACAACCATTTGAAATGAGATCTGATGCCCTATTCTGGTGTGTCTGAAGACAGCTGCAGTGTACTTACATATAACAAATAAATAGTTTTTAAAAAGAAGAAGAGAATGTTTAAAGTGGAGAAAAGGAAGGCTGGTGGTGGAAGGATACACCTTTAGTTAGAGCACTCAGGAGACAGAGGCAGGCTTACCTCTGAGTATAGTCTACAAAGAGAGTTCTAGAACAGCCAGGACTACACAAAGAAATCCTGTCAAAATAAACAAAACAAACAAAAACAAAAACAAGGAAAAGAAAAGGACTCTAAGTTAGTGACTGTGTCACTGACTTAATCATCACTTTACCTTGCAAAGTTTCAAAATTAAAAGTTTTAATCCGATACCAAATAATTCCCAATTTTTTGGGGAGTAGGAAGGGGGACAGTTAACTGGGGACTGATTCCACGGTGAACAGTGTGTTCGATTAGCAAACACTCATCCACCACTGAGGCCTTCCATCTTTGCTTTTTGCTTGTTTGTTTTGCTTTGTTTTCTTTGGGGTAGGATACTGGGTGGCTGGCCCTGAACTTGACCGTTCTGCTTTTTCTTCCCCAAATTATAGGTGCACACCATCATTCCTATTGAGATAGGCTATTGCTACAGGCCCCACACTGGCCTCAAATTCAAGATCCTCCTGACTCAGCCTCCTAAAAGCTGGAATAAAAAAATGTCCAATTCCAAAGTATTTTTTAGCAAGAAAATTATTTATCTAGATCCATTTCATGGGAAAGATCTTTGGCTTTAAATTCATATATTAGCACACATGTTCCAAACAGCCAAACAGCTATGAGCAGAAACAGCAATGCTAGAGGAAAGAGAATGTCTTACTCAGAAGTCTGTCCCAGAACTGTAGGAACAAACACAGCAGGCAAGGCACAGGCATGGAGCGTGACCCACAGAGTAAGGAACAGAAATGAACCATGCAACTAAAGCTACCTGGATTCTCCACAAAAGGGACAAGACATACCCTGCAGTAAAGGCAGCCTTTTCAACAAACAGTGCTGAGAAAGCCAGATATGAAGAAAACTGAAATTAGATTCCTATCTCTCACTCTACATAAACACCAATGGAAATTATCAAAGTCAGGAAAACGTTTCAGAGTGGAGGCACAGACAATGATTTTCTGAATACAACTCCAATGGCTCAGGAAATAATAACAGGAATTGAGAAATGGGGACTGCAACAAATTAAACTGCTCAACAATCAAGAGTGAACAGACAGACTGCAGACGGAGAGAAGAAATTTACCAGCTGCTCATCCATCAGGGAATTAATATACAAACTACATGAAAAACTCAAAAAACTCTGGTACAAAAGAACAAATAATATAAGTAATAAATAAACAGAAATTTCTCAAAAGAAACACAAATAGTCCTTAGCTGGGCATAGCTTTAATCCCAGCACTCAGGAAGTAGAGGCAGGCATTCTAGACTAGACTGATCTACAAAGTGAGTTCCAGGACAGCCAAAGCTACAAAGAGAAACCCTGTCTCTTGACATAGATATACAGATAGGTAGATTAGATAGATAGATAGATAGATAGATAGATAGATAGATAGATAGACAGACAGACAGACAGACAATTAGTTCATAAAAGCAAAAAAAAATGTTCAACATCTCTAGTCATAGGGAAATTTGCATGCTGAAGGTTGGAGATGTAGCTAAATTGGTAGTGTGCTTGACTAGTTGTACAATGCCCTGTGTTTGAACCCCAGCATATAAACTGGGGCACAATAGTAAATGCATGCACTTCATAGCAGCACTATGAAGGCAGAAGCAAGAGGGCCAGCATTCAAGGACAGAGATAGATGAGATTCTGACTCAAAACCTTCATTGAGAACGGGGCATGATGGCACAAATATAGAATTACAGCCCTGGTAAAGCTGGAGGATTGAAAGTTCAAAGCCAACCTGGGCTATAACTAGACCCTGATTCATGAAACAAAAAAACTCACAAAAAAAAAATGTCTTTAGTCTCCCAATTGCAAAGATTATAGGCACAGGTGAACACACCTAACACTCTTTATAACCCAGGCTAGTCTTGAACTCATGGAATTATTATGCTCCAGCCAGAGCCATCATGTTTGGCTTGAATTTGTATTCTTTAGACTAGCCACTGTGATTAGAGTGAGTTGGGAATTGAACTCAGGACCTCTGAAACAGCAGTCACTGCTCTTAACAGCTGACATCTCTCCAGCCCTGTTTGTTTTTAAATCACAGAAACAGGAAAGGAAACTAAGATTTGTATTTATGCTGATAAACAAAACCTGTTATTGTCATCCAACAGCTACAAATATGAACAAAACCAGGGACTGGAGAAACGGCTCTGTACTTAAGAGTATATATTACTTTCCCAGGTACTGCTACTCCAAAAAGAGAAAGGGGAAAATGAGGGCTAGGAGCATAGACCAGTGGTAGGCCTAGCCTAGCAAGCAAAAGCTATGGAATCAACCCTCAGAACCACAAGAAGTTGGAAAAGGGAAAATGGAGAAGGGAAGAGGGCAGTAAGAAAGGAGGCTTGGGATGATGGGTGAGTTCTCAAAGCCGAGCAGGAGCTATAGTCTCAAGTCAGAGAAAGTAAGAAACTGAAAAGACATCGGGTAAGTTCAAATGTGGTAATGGGAGGGCAGGTGTGGCTCCAACAGGAAGAAATGGAAAAATGCAAGCCAGCTTTGTGTCTCTAGGGTCCTGGCTCCCTCTGCATTCTCAGAGCTGCACTTACAGTGTAAGGCACCAAAGCGGTGTGTTTATATTCTTTGTGTGCCACATGTAGAGGTCTGAAGACAACTTGTTGGCAGTCAGGTCTCTCCTCTCCTTTTACCATATGGGTTCCACATATCAAACAAGCTATCAGGCTTAGGGACAAAACAATTACCCACTTATGAGGCACATTTTGGAGGTGGAATGAAAATGGAAAGGACTTGGAAGCCAGAGGGTTGGTGGCGAGTGCCTTTATTCCTAGCATTCTGGAGACAAAAGCAGGAGGATCTCTGAGTTTGAGGCTATCTTGGTCTACAGAGCTAGTTCCAGGGCAGCCAGGGCTATACACACACACACACACACACACACACACACACACAGAGAGAGAGAGAGAGAGAGAGACAGACAGACAGACAGACAGACACAGAGGCAGAGAGACAGAGACAGACAGAGAGACAGAGATAGAGGGAGAAAAAGAGAGGAAGAGAAAAGAAAGAAGAACTTGGAGAATGATGTGGTGGAGAGAGATATACAAGAAAATTGCAGTTGCTGAACAATTCCCAGATTTCCCAGCTTAAGCAGCTGAGTGCCATTTTCTGATGAAAGCTACTAGGAAGGAGGTAGTCTGCCTGGATAATGATAGTTTGGGACATGTAAAGTATGAATTTCTTGTAAAATACAAATCTGAGAATTCTCATCATGTTAGTGGTATTTATATCTCTGGCAACAAATGCTGTCATCTAGAAAAAGAACATAGAAAAGAAGAAAAGAGATGAGGACACAGGCCCAAGTCCTAAGGATAAGGAAGTGATAGGGAAAAGAGACCCACCAAAAAGTTTATACAAGCTGGGCAGTGGTGGCACACAGTTTTAGTCCCAGCACTTGGGAAGCACTTGGGATCTCTGTGAGTTCAAGGCCAGCCAGGACTATGCAGAGTGACAAGTCAGGACTGCACAGAGAAATCCTGTCTCAACAACAAAACAAAACCAAAAACAGATAAATGATAGCATTAGAGAAATACATACATATATATACTAATAAATAAACTCACAAATAAATATAAAAAAGAAAAACAGAAGAACTTAAAGATGAGCCTCTTCCTCATCCATAGGACCTGGGTCTGTGCCCTCATCTCTTTGGGTACACAGTAAGTTTAAGATCAGTTGGGGTTCATGAGAGCCTGTCTCAAAACTGTACATCAGTGGTACAACAAACATATTTCTAGCACTTGAGAGACTGAGCCAACAGGACCTCGAGTTCAATGACAGCCTAGGTTACAGAGCAAGAAGGAAGGAAAAGTCTGTCAGTTACAGAAGCTAAGAGACTGGAATACCTGGGAAGGTAAAAACTCTGTTAAAGACCCAGCGAGAAGTGGCCTGGGGTCCCTCCGTTGGTAAGTCACTCACTGATGACAGCAAAGAGCAGCTTCCGAGATGGGGAGAAAGGATCGAGCTGAAGGGGCTGAAGGTGGTGAGAGCTTCACCAGAAGCCTGTTTCTGACTCAGCTTCAGCCAGGAAGCAGGTAGACAACTCCACCTTGATCCTGCTCTGCCAATCCTCACCCTCCATCCAGAGCATAGCTAGGCAAAACACTCGCTCTGGCAGCACTCCATCCCTAGCCCTGGTTTATTCAGATCACATCGGAACAAGGGTAAATGTGCTGATGTTCTCCCAAACCATATAACCATGCTCCCCCTGGAATCACCAAGAAACGCCGTTCATTCTCTACAAAAGGCCCGTCTCTGTCAGTTCTTCCAAAGGTAACCATACAAAAGATGTTATCTTGCATGGAATGCCAGACAAGTCATGAGAAAAGAATGCGTTCGATTATGTCACTGAAACAAAACCTTTTTGTTTGTTTAGATAGGGTCTTGCTATGCACCCGTAGCTGTCCTGGAACTCAATGTGAAGGCCAGGCTGGCCTCAAACTCAGAGATTCACCTGCCTCTAACTCCTGAGAGCTAGGATTAAAGTCAGGCACCATCACACCCGACTGAAATACAAATCTTAGTCATGCCTTAGAGATCTTGTTCGCACTGGGTTATGTGCCATACAGATCATCATTCAGGTCATCTACAACGCAGACTCTGTGGGAGCCTGCAACACTTACCAAATGGACTAATTTGCACTGACTGTATCTTGGGGGGGGGGATGCCCCTTTAATTCCAGCACCCTGGAGGCAGAGGCAGGTGGATCTCTGACTCTAAGGCCAGTCTGGTCTAAAGAACCAGTTCTAGGACAGTCAGGGCTACACAGAGAAACCCTGTCTCCAAAAAGAAGTGGGTTGGTGGGGAAACGAAGAGAGACAGAGACAGGAAATATGAAAACAAGTTAAAACACATTTGAATCCAAGCACATGTAAGTCTGGCTACATAATGGCACGAGGCTTTTTTTTTTTTTTTTAAATCATCTTCAAAAAAGCATGTAACATAAAAAAAAAGAAAGAAAGAAAACAAAAATTCCAAATGATATTTACAAAAATAAAGACAATAGAGAAATATAGAGGCACTAAAACACTTGTCTTTAAGTTATGGGAGTAAAGATACTACTTTTAACTCTGTTCCTGACAGTGAGAAAGCCTTCATCTAAGTGAACCAACAATGCAAGTAAGACCCTCAACATCATTAGTCACCAAATACAAAAGAAAGCAAGACACACCACTTTGTACCCACTAAAATACAGCAACAAATATTGACAGAGATGAGAAAATAGAAGATTCAAGTGTCACTGCAGGAAGTAACAATGATACAGATATACTGGAAGAGTTTGGGACCTTCTTGGGGTTAAATACAATTACCTGTGACCCAGTAATTTTGCTCCAAGGCAGGTTTATAGGCACAGTGGAAAATGAAACATATACTCATGTAAACCTTCCATCATTCATGAGAGTCCAGTGGCTGAGAAGGATAGGCTATATATTTTGTTAATGGATCTAAAATAATGGAAATTCAAATTATTCCATAACCTCCTAAATTAAGAAGGATAGCTGCTACATCCATTACTTAATGCTGGCTGGATAAAATGTGATCTATACATATAATGAATATTGTTTGGTCATAAAAAAAAGGAATAAAGCGTGGACATTGTTCATAAAATGCAAATTTTTCTAATTCCATTTACATAAATACTCTAGAACAGGCAAATCTAAGGACAGCCTAAGGCTGTCTATAAGTGACTGCTGCTGGGTCAGGGCTGTCTTTGAGCAGTGAAAATGTGTTCTACCTTAGACAGGAGTGAGAGATACAGAAACTGAGCTTACTCTATGTAAGTGAACCATGTCATGTGGGGATCTAGAGCGCAATCTTGAGTGTACCGTGTGCAGATTTGGCGTTCTGTCTTGTGTTTTTGAGACAGGCCTTACTCAGCCAAAGTGTTAGATGTTTTAAGGGAGTGAGACGGTGGGCACCATGGCAGCTTCTAAGGCACTTTTAATCCTCCATTTGTTTATTTGCTTGGCTACTCATTGTGGTGACTTACTGGGCTGCAAACTTGCAAAATGTCAATGTTTCTAAGTGTGTATTATCCATGCAACCAAACGCAACATTTAAGAACCAGATAAATAACTAGATTAACTTGAAAAAAGGTTTTGTTTTATATGTATACACACACACACACACACACACACACACACACACAGGAGGCTAGGCTCAGTGGTATGGTGCATATTTAGTATACAGAAAGCTCTGAGCAAATCCTCAGTACAGTTAGTGAACCTGCAGCCGCTGAGCAGCTTACACACCAGCACTACAGGACTCACATGACTGCTTTCACTCATCACCACAGAACTCAGATACAGAGCCTTTTGTTTCCCCAGTTACAAATGTCTACATTTTTCACAATATTTATTTTGGTAACCAGAGGCAATGAATGTATACCTTTTGCCTGTTTGCTTGTTTGTTTTGAGATATGATTTCTCTGCATAGGCCTAGCTATCCTAAAACTAACTCTGTAGACCTGCCTACCCTCAAACTCAGAGATCCACCTGCCTCTGCCTCCCCAGTGTTGGGATTAAAAGAGTGTACCACCAGTCAGTTAAGAATAAATGCTTTAAAGACAGTCATAGGGGCTGGCAAGACAGCTCACTGGATCCAGGGACTTCCCACCAAGCTTGGTGACCTGAGTTTGATCTCTAGGACACAAACAGTAAGAGAACCCAGTCCTACAAGTCCACTCTGACCTCTACACCATGGCAATCATAGGCACAAGGATATACAAAAACACACCTAGTTAGTGGGTTTTCTAATGTGCGTTGGTATTTTGTCTGCATGTATGAATGTGTGAGGGTGTCAGATCTTGGAGTTACAGATGATTCTGAGCTGCCACATGGTTGCTGGGAACTGAACCCATGTCCTCTGGAAGAGCATTCAGTGCTGAACTGCTGAGCCATCTCTCCAGACCCATAAAATAATTAAAAAAAAAAAAATTGGGGCTGGCAAGATGGCTCAGCGGGTAAGAGCGGCTGGGCCAAAGGTTCTGAGTTCAAATCCCAGCAACCATATGGTGGCTCACAACCACCCATAATGAAATCTGATGACCTCTTCTGGTGCATCTGAAGTCAGCTACAATGTACTTATGTATAATAATAAATAAATCTTTGGGCCCGAACAAGAAGGGACTGAGTGAGGGGAGTTGACCGGAGCAAACAGGGTGGACTGGATGGAGCAGAGGTCCTAAAAATTCAATTCCCAACAACCACATGAAGGCTAACAGCCATCTGTACAGATACAGTAGACTCAGATACATAAAATACATAAATAAATCTTTAAAAAAATAAGTAAAAGTAATTACTTAAACAAAAATAATAGGATTCTGCACTGCTGCCAAGCTGTAAGATATGAGCTGTTCTACACTGTCAGACCCTCCCCATCATGAGACTCTCTAGATGCTCACAGCGTATCTTATGGTAGACATCGAGAGAAGTAATGACAGTCTCAGGGCTGGTCTGGAATCTCAGTACCTGGAGGCTGGGGCAGGAGGACTGCCTTAAGTCTTGTTTGTTTTCTCTTTTGTTTCATTTTATTCTTTGAGGTAGGGTCTCTCTGAGTGGTCCTGGCTATGCTGGAACTCAAATATGCAGACCAGACTGGCCTGGAACTCAGAACTGCCTGCTTTGCACTACTCCACCTGCCTGAGACTTGCCTCAAAAGTGGACTGGAGAGATCCTCTTGCAGAGGGGTGCCAGTTCTGTTTCCAGCACCCACATCAGGCAGCTAACTTAGACTTGCAAATCTAGCTTCACTGGGTATGACTCTCTCTTCTACAAGGCATACATATTTAATCCCAGAACTCAGAAGGCAGAGACAGGTAGAGGCAGGTAGATCTCTGTGAGTTCAAGTTCTAGGCCAGCCAGGGTTATATTGTGAGACCCTGAGACATCTGTCTTAAAAATGAAAAAAGAAAACAAAAAGAAAGAAATTGACTTAAAGGAAAACAAAATAGAGATGGGTATTACCTCTTACCACCAAATATTTTCCTATCAAATATCCTAATTAGCATAGGAAAAAATATAAAAGGCATTCTCTCTCATGAATACATATCAGAGCCCCAAATACCAATAAGTAAATCCAGAATGGTAAGACTTATTCCAAAAATTAGCGGCAATACCATACTGAGAATAAAACCCAGGACAGAGCAGTGAGGTGGGGAGTGGAAAGCACGTGGCACAGATCTGAGAGAAAAGCTCTGCGTGACTAAAACTGCCTTCACTCATCAGGCCTCAGCCACAGGCAATCCAACAAGCAACACCTCAAAAGCCTAAAGTTATAGTTTAACTGCAATAGGAAAGAAAAATATGAAACAGAGGAAAATAGTAAAAGGAGTCTAAATTCACAGTGTCTGTCTATAAGAAAGTTGTCTAACTGGAAAACTTAAAACTCTATCAAAAAAAGAAAATTAAACAAAACATCCCAAGAAATTCAGGTTATCAAGTCAATTCAGAGCCAGGAGTACAGTCCTCATCTATAACCTAGCCCTGGACCCTGAGGCCAGCCTGAACTACACACATTCATTTTTTTTTTTAATTAGTTCAATTACAAAAATCAACATCTTTTTCTAACAGTATAATTCAAAAGACATGATGAAAAGTTCTTGTCAAAAGCCAAATAAAAAGTATTATACGATCAGCAGCTAGGTGGTGGTAGCAGTTGCCTTTAATCCTAGCACACAGGAGGCAGAGGCAGGTCTCTGAGTTTGATGCTAACCTGGTCTACAGAGTGAGTTCCATGACAGTGAGCCCTATACAGAGAAACCATGTCTCGAAAAAACAACCTATTATAAATTTAGCAAATGTGAATCAAAACTGCAAAACTTCACTGATACACTATGGCACATTAAAAAGGTAGAAAGAAATCAAGGCACTAAACAAAAGGCTCAGTAAGGTGAAAATGGAAATGTTAACCATTTCTTACAATGGTCTGAGAATATAGCTTAGTTACCAAAATCCCTGCCTGGCATTGAGAAGGGCCTGGGCTGGATCCTCAGCGCTGTATAAAGCAGGCATGGTAGATACACATCCGTAATCCCAGAGCTTGGGAAGTGGAGGCAGGGGGATCGGCACATCATACTAATTCAGCTAAGTGAGTCTGAGTACTCTTCTCTGGGGTGAGGAGGTGCATGCTGCAGCAGGCATGTGGAAGCAGAGGACAAGCTGTGGGTAAAGGTTTGGCCATAAGCCAATGACACCCCAAGTTCAATCCGCAGGGTCCATGTGGAGGAAGACAAAATCCTGCTCGTTGCCCTCTGAGCGCCACGTGTTGTGTGGCATGTCTGTGCACATGGACACACCACAAAGACCAGTAAATACAGACAATAAACCAGTACCAGGGCTGGGAGAGTCTCCATGGTGGAGTGGACAGCTTGCCTGGCACACTGGCTCTGGACTGACTGAAAGGTGGGGATGAAAAGTGAGACCAAGTAAGCAAGCAAGCAAAAGCAAAGTGTTACACAGGAGGCTGGGGTAGGGAGGCGGCTGTGCTAGTACAGAGCTTGCTAGCATGCACAAAGCCGGGTCTGATTCCCAGCACCAAAAACCAATGTGGTGTAAGACATGATCTCAGGTGAAGGCAATCGTGTCAGAATCTCAAGGTCATCTTCAGCTGTTTGTGGAGTTCAGGACAGTCTGGGATGCGGAGGACCCTGTCCTGGATGGATGGACAGACGGATGGACTAAAGTCCCACCCTAAATAACCCTAGCTCTGAGTCAGGGACAATAGCTGACACCTGTAATCCCAGCACTGAAATGTCTGAGGCAGAAAAACTGACATGAGTTCAAGTCTAGCCTAGGCTACACAGTGAGAGCAGTCCAGCTGGACGACAGTATAAGACCTGGTCTGAACCCACTTGATAGAGTTACTGACCCTTCTCAAGGTAGAGCGCTTAAGCCAGTCTTGAGCTCCCGACTTTAGGTGTCTGAGACCCTACCCAGTTTTAACTTTTTCTTCCTTCTTTCCTTCCTTCCTTCCTTCCTTCCTTCCTTCCTTCCTTCCTTCCTTCCTTCTTTCCTTCCTCCCTCCCTCCCTCCCTCCCTCCCTTCCTCCCTTCCTTCCTTCCTTTCTAATGAAGCAAATTTGTTGATTCATTAAAGATACCTTAAGAAAGTAAGGCACACTAGCAAATATGGCTGCAGGCTTCTCAAAGAAAGGGCCACAGAAAGTAAGACAGTACTCAAGTGTGGGTATAGGCTCCAATTTTAAAATAAGGCAATCTAGGCCTGGTGGCACAAGCCTGTACTTGAGAGGCTGAAGCGGAGACTGAATTCAAAACAGCTTGGCTGGGATGCAGAGTAAGGCTATGCCAGTGTCTGAGTTAGGGTTTCCATTGCTGTGAGCAGACACCATGACCAAGGCAAGTCTTATAAAGGACAACATTTAATTGGGGCTGGCTTACAGGTTCAGAGTTTCAGTCCACTATCATCAAGGTGGGAGCATGGCAACATCCAAGCAGGCATGGTGCAGGAGGAGCTGAGAGTTCTACATCTTCATCTGAGGGCTGCTAGCAAAATGCTGACTTCCAGGCAGCTAGGATGAGGGTCTTAAAGCCCACACCCACAGTGACAAACTTATTCCAACAGGGTCATACCTTCTAATAGTGCCACTCCCTGAGCTGAGCATACACAAACCATAACAGCCAGACTGTGTAACTTACTCAAATCCTACCTCAAATTTAAAAGGAGCTGGGACTCAGTTCAAGAGATCCTCTACATTGAAGGGAGAGGTAATTAAAGAAGAAATGGGGGAGGAAGACAGGCAGGGAGGAAGGGAGAGAGGGGCCAAGATGGAGAGTGTGATTCTGCTCAGGGTCATTTGCTCCCAACCTCAATGGCTCTAGAAATTTCGCCCCCCACCCCCACCTCAGTTTAACATCATCTAGGAATTGGCTTCAAAGGCAAATCATCAGGACTGGAAGTGCGGCTTAACTAGAAGAATGAC
Organism: Mus musculus; assembly: GCF_000001635.26. Lineage (NCBI taxonomy): Eukaryota > Metazoa > Chordata > Mammalia > Rodentia > Muridae > Mus > Mus musculus. The sequence continues at coordinate 44,211,884 of NC_000070.6, forward strand.
TGCCTAGCATGCAAAAGCCCTAGGCTCCATCTCAGCGTGGCACAAAACCAGACAAATTGACACACTTAAGAGTTGGAGGTAGGAGGATCCGAAGTTTAAAGTTACCCCCTAAACAGTAAGTTTGAAGCTAGCCTGGGACACAGAAGAGCCTGGTGTTAAAAACAAACCAATTGGGGGCTAGAGAGATGGCTCAGCAGTTAAGAGCACCGACTGCTCTTCCGAAGGTCCTGAGTTCAAATCCCAGCAGCCACATGGTGGCTCACAACCATCTGTAATGAGATCTGACGCCCTCTTCTGGTGCATCTGAAGATAGCTACAGTGTACTTAGATATAATAATAAATAAATCTTAAAAAAAAAAACAATTGGCAAATTATCAGGTCTCATCTAAAAAAGGTAAATACAAAGCTAAGGCGCAGCACCCACTGAGCCCCACCCTGCCCTGTGACCATGTGAAGCACTAAGTTAAAAACCACCGCTATACCTCTGGATACTCAAACATACTCCAGCATCAACTGGGTCTTTGCATTTATTTTCTTTTTCTTTTTTTATATGTGTATGGGTGTTTTGCATGCATGTATGTCTTTGTACCACTTGTGTGCAGTGCCTGAGGAGGCCAGAAAAGGATGTCTATTCCCTGGAATGGAGTTACTGACAGTTGTGAGCTGACATGTAAGCTCTGGAAATCAAACTTTGTCTTTTGAAAGAGCAGGAAGTGTTCTTAACCACTGAGCCTGGGGTCCTGTTCACCAGTTCTTCACACTGAGGAGGTAAAGCTGAGAGGTGCTGCCTAACTCAGACATAACCTCTAACAGCATCCCTATTACCTCCACCTTCCACACAGTGCTCATGAGAGGCTTCTCTGGATGAGCAAAGGTGAGGCCAGCAACGAGAGCTGTCTGTAATCTCTAACTGTGAGCGGATCTCTGAGCAGTCCTGTGGGAAAGGCAGCAGTCCTACATGCCCTAGTTAGAGCATGATAGTGGTGCCCATGACAGACAACACCCAGTACCAGGCAGCCCCTCCTTGGAAATGCACAGACTCCTCTTGGTAGTCAGCATTATATCAGAAGTAATTTTTCTTTTAAAATAAAAGAATTTGACTTTCACTCCAAATATAACAAAACTAACAAGAAGAGCTCATTTTGTACTGGGAATCCATCATCTTAAACAATGGAGGTAGAGAGCTGGAGAGAGGGCCTGGCAGTTAAGAGCACTGAATGTTCTTCCAGGGGACCTGAGTTCAATTCTCAGCACCCACATGGCAGCTCACAACTGTCTGTAATTCCAAGGTCTGACACCGTCACACAGACATACATATGTGAAGCAGGCAAAACATCAATGCCTATAATATAAAAACAAATTATTAAAATGAACAATGAAGATAGAACCTCTTTGCTGGAAGCTTACTTTTCCAAAGTATACCAACACTGTCCACCCTTTTAGGGGCAGGGAAAAATATCTACCACATTCTACCTTTAACTTCTTTTTTTTTTTAAAGATTTATTTATTATATGTAAGTACACTGTAGCTGTCTTCAGACACACCAGAAGAGAGCATCGGATCCCATTACAGATGGCTGTGAGCCACCACGTGGTTGCTGGGAACTGAACTCAGGACCTCTAGAAGAACAGTCAGTGCTCTTAACCACTGAGCCATCTCTCCAGCCCCTCTTATTTCTTGCCATCTCAAAACCTGCATCCTTAGCCATCCCCCCCCTACATATTCATTCATATTCATTCATTCATATTCATTCTCTCTCTCTCTCTCTCTCTCTCTCTCTCTCTCTCTCCATCTTTCCTTTTGCCTCCCACATTTTCCTCCTGGGAATCTTAGGTACGCTCTATGCAGAGCACTTCCTGAGGAGACTGGGTGAGCTGCATCCGCATCTGTGATTGAGAGGGGGCACTGAATGTACCACCTCTGCATGCAGTCCAGCTTCACTCACAACAGCCTGACCTGCTGCTGTCTGAAGCTTGACATTCACGTCTAACCCCACCCCCGCAGGCCTGCCCTACCCCAATGCAGCACAGCCCCCCCCCCAATCTCTGCTTCCCAAGCACAGGCAGTACTGTGGTAAATTTGTGGGGCCCAGGCCCAATTTGATTTTTTTAAACACTCTTAGAAATTAAAATCTCTAAATCTTTCTTTCCTATAAAACAAGGGAGTTTAATAGTCTTAAAATCAATTTGGGCCTTGGGTTTTTAATTACATAATATTAAGAAAAATAATAGCAATCTACCAACTAACTTTATCTCAAAAGGAAACATCTTTATATCTCAAATGTGCTTTTAAATGATTTTGGTATGAGGCTGGTGAGGTGGCTCACCAGATAAAGGCACTTGCCACCAAGCCTAGCAACCTGAGTGTTTGATCTTTGGGACCTACATGATATAGGCTGTCTTCTAACTCAGATGCACACACATACACCCAGATAGACAGACAGACAGACAGACAGATGAAAACAAAAATAAAAATATTCTGGTATGGTAGTTCATTTCTACCCATGTCTTCCCCCTTTAAACTTTTCCAACAGCTCCAAAACTGCTAAGATGACTTCTGGGATGGATGAAATAGCTTAGCAGGTAACCTGAGAGCTCTAGTCCCAGACCCATGTAGAGGTGGCAGCCGAGAACAGAATGCACGCAGCTATCTTCTGAACACATACTCACTGTGGCACATTTGCTCATAGAGTCACACACACACACACACACACACACACACAGAGACATATAAACACAAATTAATAATAATAATAGATTCTAAAATTATTATTGCTCCTCTTTATTTATTTCTATATGTGTGTAGGCTCTCATGTAGGGTCAGAGGACAGCTTGCAGGAGTTGATTCTGTCTCTTTACCCTGTGGGTTCCCAGATCAAACTCTTGTCATCAGGGCTAGTAGTCAGTGCCTTTACCTACTAGTATCCTGCTGGCCCTACTCTAAAAACAGAAATAACATAAATAAATAAATAAATAAATAAATAAAATTTAAAGATAGTACTGTTAGCAGGAAGAAGTGGTAAGATAACCTATAAACCCACCACAGGGAGGTAAAGCAGGCCTGGACTACCTAGCAAAACTTTATCTCAAAAACAACAAAATCGGGGTTGAGGGAATGGCTCAGGGTTGAGGAATGGGTAAAGAGCTCCCTGTGCGAGCGAGCATAAGGACCCAAAGTTAGATCCCTAGCAGCCACATAAATAGGCAGATGCAAGGACAGCTGCAAACAACATCAGCCCTGGGAGAGCAGAAGCCTGTCTCAGAACAAGGAGTGACAGAGGAAGACCCAGTGTCAGCCCCCTGCCTCCACACAGATGAGTGTTTGGAGTGTGTGTACGACCAGTTCTGTCAAATAAGCTAAAACCAAAATTCTGGTTTTTTGGTTTTTTGTTTTTTTGGGGGGGGGTTTTGCTGGGGGTTAGCCAGGAGGGTGATCAGAAGGAAACAGTCTCATGTTGTCTAGTCTGCACTCACACCTGATATGTAACCAAAGCAGTCTTTGAACTTCTAGTCATCCTGCTTTCCTCCCTCCCAGGAGCTGGGATCACAGAATGTGCCACCACATTGGTACAGAATCCATTTCTACATTTTCTGTTTTATCAAAACTTACATTCAAAATGCATACAGCATTCCCTGAGCATTCCAGGCCAATCAATGTTCAAGTCTGACTTCAGAGGTTGCTGCTGTTTGGGGTAAGGACTTGCACATGCTAGCCAAAAGCTCCACCACTATTGTCCAAGTTCACCTCTGTTTTTATCTCAACCGCAACTTAACAGAGTTACAGAAATTGTTTTAAGAAGTTGTTATCTTGATTTGTTCTATGCTGGTCTTAGACATAGGTTTCTCTTTCTTTGTTAACAGCAGCTTCTAGCTAAGTCTTTTTTTTTTAATCTTTTAAAGACCATTTTATTTATATGTGTACACTGTTGCTGTCTTCAGACACCCCAGAAGAGAGCATCGGATCCTATTACAGATGGTTGTGAGCCACCATGTGGTTGCTGACATTTGAACTCAGGACCTCGGGAAGAGCAGTCAGTGCTCTTAACTGCTGAGCTATCTCTCCAGCCCCTTAGCTAAGTCTTAAAGACATCATTACTGACAGTAGCAATGCCTTTTTTTTTCCCCCGAGACAGGGTTTCTCTGTATAGCCCTGGCTGTCCTGGAACTTACTCTGTAAACCAGGCTGGCCTCGAACTCAGAAATCCGCCTGCCTCTGCCTCCGGAGTGCTGGGACTAAAGGCATGCGCCACCACGTCCAGCGACAGTAGCAATTCCTAACTGCTCCCAACAGTACATGCAGTTTTAGAGAAGCCATGAGGTCAGAGAAGTTCTTAGCTCGTGTCCTTGCTATTAACACAGTTAACAGCATCTTCACTAAGAACCTGAGAACAGCATACCCCAACTCAGTGGCTCTCAACCTCCCTAATGCTGCGGCCCTGTAATACAGTCCCTCATATTGTGATGACCCCAATATGTTACTTCATAACTGTAATTTGCTACTGTTGTGACTTCTAATGTAAATACCTACATTTTCTACTAGGAGATTCCTGTGAAAGGGTCTTCACCCCCCCAACCCACAGGCTCACCCCCCCAACCCACAGGCTGAGAACCACTGCTATAGTTCCATTCTGAAGCTAGATCTGTTAAGAAACTCAAGCCAGTGTGAGTCTGCATTCTCAGACAACTCTTCTCAACTGCCCGCGTTAACCGGTCCTCACTCCACCTATCCAGAGAAAGACCTTCCTTCTATGAATTAATTCTATGTTGTTCAGTAATTTTGAAAGACAGAATTCATTTTTTTTTTCTAAGTATCCACAAGTTAACTAGGGCAAAGAGATTGAGTTGGTAATTCAGAACTCAAAAGCAGGCCATTTTTCTAAAGGCAATAAGTATGACACTTAACTCTGGACCTTAAAATCTACTTTTCCACAGAACATTTTCTAGTTTCCTAGAACAACGCAGCCCAGGAACTTACTCAGAACACAACCTGTAACTACTTAGGGGGAGATTATTCCCTGAGGCTCCCACTCGAGGCCACTCATGACCTGACTACTGACAGGAACAGCGAGCCCTGAGAGCAGTCTGGGGCAGTTCACTTGGGGATCGCTATGCCGATTATCTGTCTCAAACATCAACACAACTAACTCCAGGCCCCCTAATGCTTGGGGTGTTCAGAGTCTTATCCTGCTGAATTAGGAAATATGCTTGTACTTTAGCATACAGCAAAACAGAATTAACCAGAAATTCAGGTGGTGTATAAATGAGTCAGGGTTCTTTAGAGTCACAGAACTTTAGCCATCAACAGTGTGTACACATCTAAGGCAGAGAGAGCAAAGGTCTCACCCACCACTCTGTTCTGAGGCAAGGCCTCTCTTTTTTTCCTGTTTCCCTTTCCTGTCGCCCTTCAGTACACTCCAGGCTAGGCGACCTGCGCACCTCTATCCTGCCACAGAAGTCACAGGCACACGAGGCCGGGTCCAGGTTTTTATGTGAGTTCCAGGAATCTTGCATGCCAAACACTTTTACCCATTGAGCCACTTCACAAGACTGAAAGAAATTAAGGCTAAAATCCCCACACAAAAATATCTATTCTTACACTGATTTGGGGATGGGAGGACTAGAGTATGGTACAGTAAACACACACACACACACACACACACACACACACACACACACACACATTCGGAAGGTCCTACAAGCACAGTCACATTTTTCTTTAACAAGTTTGCATACACAGCCAAACAAGCATTTGGTTAAGATTCTAGAACAGGCAGTAGTAGGCAGTGCACACCTTTAATCCCAGCACTTAGGAGGCAGAGGTAGGCAGATCTCAGTGAGTTCAAGGACAGCCAGGGCTACACAGAAAAACCCTGTCTCGAAAAAACAAAATAACAAAACAAAAAGATTTTAGGACTACAGAATATGAGAGGTTCTATAAAAAGATTCCAGGACTTATGATACGGCATGTCCAAAACTCTGAGTTCAATTCCTAGGACTTTTTTTAAAAAGCAATTTTAATAAGCCTAATTCAAGTTGACTTTACTCAAGGACACATACACAGTTCCCACTTCTAAAATGAAGAAGTAAATAATGAAGTTGGGCTCACACCTGTACACCAGAAGACTAAGAGTTCAAGACAACCTGTGACCCTAAGTTACACAAACCCTATCTGGAAGGAGGAGGAGGAAGTGAAGGAGAAGGGGGTAGGGAGAAAAGGGAGGAGAGAAATGAAAAATCATAAATCTCAACATGAGTAATTTAGAACTTTAAAAACAGGTATTTTTCAGGAGGGACAAAGACTTCATATTCTTGCTAGGTTTAGTAGTGCAAAGCTGTAATTTCACTTAGGGGTCAGAAACTGAAGGATCCCTGACTCACATTCATCTTCAGGATTTTGTAACTAACTGCTGAGTTAAGAAAGGCCTCTCCATCTATCAGTGAGATGCAGTGAAGCACACCAGATAGGAGATCCTAGAAGTATGGCCACCTCAGTCCTATCCCAGGTGACCCTTTTATAGAGGCAGTGCTGCATGCGAGCCAGGGCCTTGTGCATACTAGGCAAACACTCTACCACTCAGCTATATCCCCAGTTCCACAGGTAGCATCACTAGAAGCTGTATGTGTCTACACATAAACTATTTAACCTCTCCATGCTCCAGTTTCTTCATCTGTACAGTAAGTATGACAGGAGTATATACCTTAGAGGACTACAGTGAGGATTAATTAATTAATCCACGTAAGTTACTTACAATAGAGCCTCACAAAATAAGCACACTTTAACGGGCCAATGTTATGTGGAGCTCTAGATGGGCTTGATGACTCCTGTCTGTGATTCCAGCACGCAGGAGGCAGAGGCAAGACTGCTTTATAATCCAAGCGCTTGAAAGGCAGGTACAGCCAGCCTGGCCAAGCGGTAAGACCAAGACCAAGGAGACATCTTGCCTCAAATATCAACATGGACGGGGCCTAAGGAATGATACCCAAGGCTCACCTCTGGTCTACATGTGTTGGAAGGGTTGGGAAGGAGGGATGACTGGGGAAATCAGCTGACAGAAAAGATACATGTCAAATTGAAGCATGAATAGTAGTGGTGGCACACGCCTTTAATCCCAGCACTCGGGAGGCAGAGGCAGGCAGATTTCTGAGTTCGAGGCCAGCCTGGTCTACAAAGTGAGTTCCAGGACAGCCAGGACTACACAGAGAAACCCTGTCTCGAAACAAACAAACAAACAGAAGAAGAACAAAGAAGACCCAATTAATTATACTGATCTTAAATATTAAACAAAAAATGTAAGCTGTCTCAAAAACTTCTATTTTTACGTGGGGGCGTGGGGTACCTAACTGCATGTATAGAAGTCAGAGCTCCCAGTGCTGTGTGGGAAGTTCTTTAACCACTGAACCATCTCTGGTGGCTTGAGTCTGTGCTTTAAAGGATTAATTATCAGGGTCATCATATTGTACCCATTTTTGTTTGTTTTTTAACCAGGGACTCCTGTAGTTCAGAATGGCCTAAGAGTCCACATATAATGATAGCCTGTTTCACCTGCCTCCACCCCTCAGGCGTTGGGACCACAGGAATGATAGCTAGTCATATCACTACCATTAGTCTCTTTTTTTTTTTTTTTTTTCCGAGACAGGGTTTCTCTGTGTAGCCCTGGCTGTCCTGGAACTCACTTTGTAGACCAGGCTGGCCTCGAACTCAGACATCCGCCTGCCTCTGCCTCCCAAGTGCTGGGATTAAAGGCGTGCGCCATCACACCCGGCTAGTCTCATTTTTGTTCTCTGTACTCGTTAAGGGCCAAGAATCCCTGGGGGCTGGCGAGATGGCTCAGCAGTTAAGAGAACCGACTGCTCTTCCAGAGGTCCTGAGTTCAAATCCCAGCAACCACATGGTAGGTCACAACCATCCGTAATGAGATCTGATGCCCTCTTCTAGTGTGTCTGAAGACAGCTACAGTCTATTTAGATATAATAATAAGTAAATCTTAAAAAAAAAAGACTCCCTAATCCCTTTGTTCTGATGCTAGCCCATTGTCATACCCCTTCAATGAGGTGCTATTGCATGTCTGCATCATCTCTCAAATCCTAACTATGCCTAGTACACTGTAGACAGGTTTACCCAGTCACTAATTTTAGTGGCTACCAGACTGCAGGGAATAGTCAAGAGCTATTTGTCCAGAAGAAACATATATTTATAAATGAAACAGTCCAGGTGATAGTACACAATTTAAGCTAAAATAAAACAACTCCTGATCAACACACTAGATTAAAAGAGGAACTATTATTTTGGTTTTAGGAGCTGGTGTATGTAGCCCAGGCTGGCCTAAAGCTGCTACTTCTACTTCACCAGTCACATTAGAATTACAAGCATGCACTACCACTCTAGAAAATGTTATGGTCAGACAGTGATGGCTCACTTGGGAGGAACTCAGGTAGGTTTTGTGAGTTCCAGTCCAACCTGGTCTACAAAGTGGGTTCCAAGACAGCCAGGGCTACACAGAGAAACCCTGTCTTGAAAAAGAAAGAAAAGGAGAGGAGAGGAGAGGAGAGGAGAGGAGAGGAGAGGAGAGGAGAGGAGAGGAGAGGAGAGGAGAGGAGAATAAAAACTTACATCTTCCACTAAAAACTGATAAAAATAGAGCCAGTAAAATTGATTATTGATTAAGGAACCTGCAAGCAAGCCTGGCAATCTGAGTCTGATTCCCAAAATTCTCATGGTAGAAAGAGAATCAACTGCCATAAGTTGTCCTCTGACTTCCACTGCATGCTACAGCACAGGTATGTGTACAGATACACACACACACACACACACACACACACACACACACAGAGTTTCTATTTAAAAAAAAAAACAACTAGTAAGCACAGATACGTGTGTAATTTTTTAAAATGTATGTGTGAATGTTTTACCTGCACATACGTATGTGGGCCATGGGTGCCTGGTGCCTGTGGAGGTGAGAAGAAAACACTAGATCCTCTAGAACTGAAGCCTGGTCCTCTGCAAGAGAAGTGCTTAACTACTATGCCATCTCTCTAGCCTCTCCTAATGTAATATGTAATTTTTAGTCTCATAAATTTAGCTTTCAAATTAGTAATACCCTTATTTTAAAGTCTTAAAAGGGGTAGAGAGATGGCTAAGCAGTTAAGAGCACTGGACTCTCTTTCAGAGGTCTGGAGTTCAGTCCCAGCAACCACATGGTGGCTCACAACCATCTGCAGTGGGATCCCATGCCCTCTTCTGGTGTGCACTCATGATTATTTGGACAGTCTTACTGGGAATTGAACCTATAGCCTCAGGCACATTGAGGAAGTACTCTGCCAACTGAGCTACAGACCTAGGCCCTAGATAGGCTCTCGGGTTGTTGCTGTTGTTGTTGCTCGAGTGTTTTTGTTTGTTTGCTTGCTTGGTTTGGTTTGGTTTTTCTGGACAAGGTTTCTCTGTGTAGCCCTGGCTGTCCTGGAATTCAATCTGTAGACCAGGCTGGCCTTTAACTCAGAAATTCCACTGCCTCCAACAGTCAGAGTGCTGGGTTAAAGGCATGCACTACTACCACCCGACCTGGACATGCTCTTTATAATGAGGCTGCCAGCAGTATTTGTGCAGAAATAGGTTTATGTCCAGATTTCCTTAAACAAGGATAGAATCATGCAAAAAGCAAGAATCAAAGTCAAACTGTGAATTTGGCTCCCAGGAAGATGGGCCAGCTCATAGCTATCAACTTATACAGAACACACAGCGATATGAATTATGGACAGTCCTTTATCCACACACTAAAAAGACTCCAGGCCACTATTGCTGTTTGTTTTGAGGTTGCTTAACCAAGCAAGTTTGTTTTGTTTTGAGCAGCGGAATCCCCTTGTTGCCCGAGCTACCCTCAACTCTATATTCAAGGATGACCTTGAACTCCTCCTCTTAAGTTTACAGGGTGCTGAGAACAGAACCTAAGGTCTCATACATGTTAGGCAGGCATTCCAACTGAGTTCACCTCTACAAACAATTGTTTGGTGTATTTTATGTTGTCTCTGTCTCTGTCTCCCTTCCTCCTTCCCTTCCTCCCTCCCTCCTTCCCTCACTGTTTCTCTCTCTTGTTTTTTGGATTGATTTATTTTATGCATTTGAGTGGTGTGTCTGCATGTACATCTGTGTCCCTCTCTCTTTCTACCTTTTCTCTTTCCCCCCACTTTTCTACAATAAAGCTCTAAAACCACAGACTGTCTCTGATCATCAAAGTCCACCATGCTTGAACGATGGGATACTTTCACCTAAAGAGCCCTTCTAACTTCCCGCTGGAAGGTCTTCTTGTGCTCTAGCCAGGGGACTCTCGCCAGCGTGGGAACCATCAAGCGCCCTTTCCCCCTGCCCTCTTCTCTCTTCAGCTCCGGGGCTCAGTGCCGCCCAGGGGCCTCCATTCTGTTCTCAGCTCTTCCGCAGCTGTATCCAGCGTGGGATGCTGGAGGCTGGAAACCTGGTGCCTAGGACTGCCCCTTGTCCACCCCCTCCCCCTGCCGAGCTGGGATTCCATGGCTTCCCACAGCCAGACACCCACCCGGGACCCCATGGAAAGCGTACGGCAGTCTCCCACGTCCACCCGCCCAGAGCACCAGAACTCTGGTGGGACACGGGTTTTCTCCCACTCCCCTTTATTCCCCTGGCGCCCACGGCCCCACACAGGACACCCAGGCCTACACAGAGAAACCTTGTCTCAAACAAACAAGCAAAAAGGAAAAGCAGATAGGCAAGAAAGAAAGAAAGAAAGAAAGAAAGAAAGAAAGAAAGAAAGAAAGAAAGAAAGAAAGAAAGAAAGGAAGGAAGGAAGGAAGGAAGAGAAAGAAAGAAAGAAAGAAAGAAAGAAAGAAAGAAAGAAAGAAAGAAAGATCATTTTCACTAAAAGTCTAACAACAAAGCTTAGAAGCACATCATAAAATTGAGTAGTGGATATTAAGAGTTTATACCTGGGGACAGGTGAGATGGCTCTATGGGTTAAAAGGCATTTGTCACCAAGCCTGAGGACTCATCCATATGGTAAAAAAAACCAACTTCTGAGTTATCATCTGATAGCCACATTTATGTGCACACACATACACAATATTTTAAAAAAAAAAGTTTAAAACAAACAAAAAACAGGCTAAGCGATGTAGCTAGCTCTGTTAGTAAAGTGCTTGCCTAGTATATATGAGGCCCTAAATTGAGCATGGTAACACCCACCGATCTCAGCACATGATCTCGGCACTGAGAATGTGGAGACAGAATGATTAGAAGTTCAAAGTCGGGGCTGGAGAGATGGCTCAGCGGTAAGAGCATTGACTGCTCTTCCAGAGGTCCTGAGTTCAATTCCCAGCAACCACATGGTGGCTCACAACCATCTGTAATGGGATCTGATGCCTTCTTCTGGTGTCTCTGAAGACAGCTACAGTGTACTCGTCATATATATATAAAATAAATAAATAAAATCTTTTTAAAAATACATTAAAAAAAAGAAGTTTAAAGTCATTCTACATAGCAAGTTTGAGGCAAGCCTAGGCTATACAAGTCTCTATTTCAAAAAAATTTTTTAAAGAAAATACCTGATTGATTACTTTAAAGCAACTTATTACCACATATCTGAGAGGAGGTTTTGGTTTTTTGCTTTTGTTTTTGTTTTTTTTTCCTACTGTTACAAATTAACTTCACTGCTTCCAAAAAAAAAAAAAAAAAAAAAAAGTCCTGAAAGCCAGGCTGGTTAACACAGGTCTGTAATCCTAACAGTCAAGGCGCTGAGGCAGAATGCCCACAAGTTCCAAGGCTGTCTGAGTGACACCTTGAGACCATTCCCGACAAAGCAAACACACCTCCACTAGAGGAGCTCCAGATGGCTCAGTGGTTAGGAGCACGTGCTGCTCTTGCTCTTGCAGAGGACGCAGGCTCTGCTCCTAGGCAGCTCACAGCCAACTGACCACCAGAGAACTCCAAGTCCAAGAGACCCAACACTCTCTCAGCATCCATGCACAGCTCACAGGTGTGATACATTCATACACACATACAGAAAAAGAAACAGTTTTGAAAAAACTAAATTAGTGGAGCATCTCTACAAAACAGGCAGAATATGTATTTGACTTTCTAGAACAGTCATCCTAGCAATACAAACATGGAGGTAAACAAACAACTACCTACACACCTTCTAAAGTAATTTTCGATTATAATTTCAGATTAGGAAAAAAAAATGTCCCAGGCACAGTCTTGTGCTTTTTAAAGCTTCAAGTACTTTGCAAGTAGTAAATTTAAAAGTCTGAAACACACTCTCGTCAGCATTACAACAACGCTCCATTATCCACTTTTGGATGCTGTCTCCAGATAATTTTTAATCCCCGCCTGACTTTTCCTTACCAACAAGAGCTTGGATACCATCTTTACCCTGCCTGCCCCGTTACTTGCTTGTGCTTAGGGAACTATAATTACAGTGGTCCCGCCTCTCAGAACATCCGCACAGCACAAAGCCTCTTTGTAGGGTTTCGGGAAGGGTGTGCTCCCGGCTTTCAGGAGGAGGAGGAGGAGTGGCAGTGTGAGGAAGGAGAACTGCGGCTGCTGTGGTGGGCTCAGTTTGGCCTGGTCCTGCTCCTAGGGGTTTTCTCTTCTGTGTCCCACAGCCCTTTCTCTCTTTCTTTTGTTTTGTTTTGTTTTGTTTTGTTTTGTTATTGTTGTTGTTGGTTTTTGTTTTGTTTTGTTTTTTCGAGACAGGGTTTCTCTGTGTAGCCCTGGCTGTCCTGGAACTCACTCTGTAGACCAGGCTGGCCTTGAACTCAGAAATCCGCCTGCCTCTGCCTCCCAAGTACTGGGATTAAAGGTGTGTGCCACCACTGCCGGGCTCTTTTCCTTTTTGAGAGAAACTCTTGCTAGGTAGCTCCCAGCAATCCTCCTGTCTTACTCAGCCACACTCAGCCTTTGGGGTTTGCCTCCCTGCTCGGCCTCTATACTCCCTGCATGGGAATAAGGGAGGGCAGAGTCAATCCTGACACAGGCACTAAGCCCAGAGTGGCCAGGAGCAGAGAGACTAGAGAAGGGGGACAGCAGTCGAGTCTGCCGTGTAATGCACTCCTGGCCCCTCTGGAACCTCAGCAACAGCTGGCAGCCAAGGCCCTCACTCCAGGGAATTGGTGCTCGCTCAGCCTGGACTTTACCATCACTACTGAGAGATGCCCACATATGTATGGAAGCAGCGTGAGAATTTAGGGAGGACACAAACTTAGTTTTTATTTTAATCAAGATAACCCAAAAGCCAAACAAAGAGACAAACAAAAATAGGTTTTTGTTAATCACGAGCATCTCAAATTAGTGAAGGCAACTCTGAAACGAAACGTGTTTTACTTCAGCCTACCCACCCTTGACGCTAAAAGGCACTAAAGCAGAATGAGACAGGAACCATCTCTTCTTCAACTCTAGGAACACACAAAGCCCACGCAGAACACACCCCGCCACCTGGCTACTCTTCCTTTCATACACACATACGTATCTTCCTCTTACCACTTTTCCCCATTTGTCTCAACAAAATCCAACACACACGCATTTTCGCTCCTTTATTTCTACACATATTTTACCACAAAAGCAGAAAATGCAGAAACAGTCCTCTGCGTTCTAGCTTGCCCTAAACAGAACACAGTGAAGCCCCATCACCCTACACCTGCCCCTCATCACCTCAGTCTCCATTCTACCCCAAATGGCACTCCTATCCAGTGAAGGAAACAAGAAAGGAAACAGTCCCATCACTTTGGATGAGGTCTACAGTAAGATCTGTAGATCCTCCTTGTGTGGGCATGAGGCCATTTTATGTTCATTAAACATTACTATTTACATATAATTTCTTCAAATTTTCCTTGCAGACATCAACAAATACACAATGGGCTTCTCTCTCCGCCACCTCATTCATGTTTCAAAATAATAAAAAGGACAACAGAGCCCACTTCACATGCAGCTCTCCCTCCAGCCGCAGGAGTATCACTTGACCATGACAACTGTCCTGGAAAGCACTCTGCCATCATTTGCAAAGGCAGTCAGTCTATCCTTGGTACATAGTACTCCTTTCTCTCCCCAAGAAAAAAAATGAAACAGCAGAAAGCACGAACAGTAACTTAATGGAAAATAAATGGGTAAATACTTTTTAAATTGGCTAAAAAGCCTCTGGTCTCAGAAATTCAGGAATGCTACGCTAGTATGAATGAAAAACTGAGATAGAAAAATAACATTCTATGTCCCAAAGTGACCGCTGCAAGAACCTAAGAGCAAGCATGGGATGAGGCTACGTTCTCACCTTTGTTTACCAATGCTGCTGTCTTTCTTACAGATTTCTCTCATTATGTTTTTCCATAAACCATTTCCTGCTTATTCTGTATTATTTCTCCAGTCTCATAATAAAGTTTATCACATAAAGCTGGAATCTTTGATTAGGATTAATGTAGTGTTAAAAAGGCAGGACTGAAATCCTTTTAAGGATAAGTTCATGTGGAGAGCTAGGAATGTGTGTCAGTGGTAAACTTACAGTTTATTGAGACTTTAGGTTCAACTCTTGGAACTACCAAACCGAGGACTGGGGATATAACTAAATTGGCAGAACACCTGCCAAGCATACACAAAGCCCTATACCTGATGCCCAGCACAAGTGAAAGCAGAACTATAATTCCAGCACTCAGGTGGCACAGGGCGATCAGAAGCTCAAGGCCAGACCAGACCAAACAGCAACTCTGAGACAAACCTGAGAAACGTGAAACCCTGGCTCAAAACTGCAAACAAGAAAAACTCACACAGCAAATTCTTCTAGAGCCTCAAGCCCAACACCAAGCCGGCCTTCAATCCAGACTCAGAGTTAAGTGTGGAGGACACAGTGTGGAGGACAGTCACTGCTGGACCTAGGGGCCCAGAGCTGGCAGGCCAGGCTAGTTAATACTCTAGTGTGAGACTGAGAAACATGGCCCCTTCTGAGGGTATAGAGTGTCTTTTTTTTTTTTTTAATTTGTTGTTTTGCCTGTGGAAGCCAGAGAAGAACCTGCAGGCGTTGGTTCTCTCCTTCTACCATGTGGGTCTCAGGGATCAAACTAAGGCCACTGGACGTGATGTCAAACAACGCCATCCACTGAGCCACTGTGCCAGCCCTTAGTTGCTCATCCTGACAAAAGGTTCCACCCTCAGCTCTACCTGAAATAGCTGGTCTGTTCTGGAGATCATGTATGTAGCCCTATATAGCAGTCTTGCTTAAAATTAACTAAAAAAAAAAAAAAATTAGAACCTCCCGGAGCCATGCTGCACTTCTAAAACGAACCCATCAGAAAGCACCTCAACAAAAACAGGCATTTCACAGAATTCAACATCAGAAATTCTCACCTTTAATATAAAATCCTTAAATGAATCAAGACTAAAAGTCTACCATCTAAGGAAAATTAGTAAATTTGAGAGAGGAAACTTCTAAGTCAAGGGGTAAGCAATCATTTCCTAATACCCAAAACTTCTCTCATGGTTTCAAACACTGAAGCTCAAATGCAGATAATAAGCCAAAACACTACAGGAACCTCCATTATCTGCAGAGGATAAACCAATGTGCTCTTAAGAAAGGCGTGAGGGAGACTTGAGAGCCGCTCATCAGGTAAAGGTACTGTGGTAACCCCCGTGGAACCCCTGGGACCTACATCCACCTCACACACAAAGTAAATAAATAAATGTGAAAAGAAAAGGGGGCCTGAGGGCTGGAGTGCAGCCAGTGACAGAGTGCATGCTTATTAGCATGGGCAGGGCTGAGACCAACCCCCCAGGCCCTCCTAAACTACACACATTTACCATTTGAGGCTTGCTTTCTGTTAGCCCTCTTGTTATTCTTCTCCCAACTATAAAAAGACAGAGCTGACAATGAGGTAGAAGCCTGTATATTTTGATAAAAAGTCCTCTTGTGAGCCCCTTATCCACCTGCCCTGAAGTAAGAGGAACTGGCCAACTGGATTAAGATGGGCATGGCCAATCAGGTATGCATACCTAAAATCCTAGCACTAGGGAATTGAAGCAAGAAAACCTGTAGTTCATGACCAGCCTCGGCTACAAAGAAAACTGGAAGCCAACCTGAGCTACATGAGACCCTGTCACACACAAAAAAATAGCAAGAATATTGGGGACATAGCTTATTTGGTTAAGTATCCGCCTACATGCACCAAGCACCAACACAGCATAAAATGGATTTGGTGCAGGCCTAGAATCCCAGCACTCCCACCATTAAGGTGTAAGCAAAAAGACTAGAAGTTCAAGGTCATCCTCAGCTGCAAAACCAGTTCAGTGCTAGCCCGAAACACGTGAGACTACCTCTAGAAGAAAGTGAGTTAAAGAACAGGCTATGGTTAATGACATTCAATCCTACCTTTAGCAGTTTTCTTTTCTTTATTTATTTCCTTTTTTTTTTTTTCCTCTGCCCTGGCTGACCTGGAACTCATTCTGTAGACCAGGCTGGCTTCAAACTCACATAGAGCCACCTGCCTCTGCCTCCCAAGTGCTGGGAATAAAGGTGTGAGCCACCACTATAATGAGTATTGTGTGTGTGTGTGGTATGCATGCCCACATATACATGTTCCAATGGCGGGAATGCAGGTATGTCCAAGTGTGAATACATTCATATGGCAGACAGAGGTTGGCACTGTGTGTCTTCTTACATCACTCTCCACTTTGGGTCTCTCACTTGAACCTAAAGCTTGACAATTTGGCTAGTCTAGCTAGCCAGCTTATTTGGGGCATCCTCTCTCTCTCTAACTCCCAAGCACTGGGATTATAGGCAGCTGCCTGTCATTTACCTGGTGCAAAGGATCTGAACTGTGGTCTCCAGGCTTGCTCGGCAAGCACTTTACCCATAAGCCATTTCCCAAGCAGCTCCTATGTCATTCCTTTATGCTCCACAAAGGAAGGAAGTATTTTGATGGCCTATGCCTGTACTCAGAAGCTGGCGGCATGGACATGGAGAAGAAGGCTGGCCTGAACTGAAAGGACCCGGTCTCAAAGTGATAAATATCACATGGTTCAAATCATACCCAGTCATGGAGCAGGAACAAAGCACAGCCTGGGGAAGGGCCTAGAGGCTGGGCTCTGGCAAATCTGAAACAGGGCCTCAAACTCTAGCAAGTGAGCCCGTGACTCGGGTGGCTGGGCCTATTGTCTACCTGGTAAGTCAGAACGTGCCGGAGCAGTGTCATCTTTGACAAAGCTCCAACTGCTGATCTAGGTCCTCTAGAAAATTTAGAGAATCCTCTATGTTCTCCAGAATAAAATAAATTCCAAAATAGAAATTACCCATGGCTAGAAAAAAGGTTCAGCAGTTGAGAACTTATCCATGCTTTCCAGAACTCACGTAGCTCCTTACAATGAAACTACAGTTCCAGGGGATGCAATGCCCTCTTCTAGCCCTAGACACCAGATATGCTATGCTATACAGTCATTCATGCAGACAAAACACCCATACTTATATTTTTTTAATTAAAAATAATAACAAACTTTTTTCTCTTTACTCACAGCAAAACTAGGTTACAGGTCAGAAAAAGTAAAAAAAGAAGCCCGGGGCCTGGAGGCCAGGGCCCGGGGCCTAACAGACTACGCTGGAGTAGATGCTGTAGTTACAGATCCAGCACTATAGGACAAAACTTTATGTTCTATAAACAAGAAAATGAGAGACATCTGAGAAATATTTCAGACATCTGAGAAATATTTCAGACATCTGAAAAATATTTAGAATAATATATGAATAATATATTTAATCTCTATAACTCACATCCAACACTAACAAATCTTAATTTGCAATTTCCTGATCTGAATTTAAGTAATATTAAGTACAATCAGAGCCCTTTGCATACCAGTCTTATCCCATGCTCCACCTTCTCTACCCAGAGATAAGTACTACTTGTGAATTTTTGCAGTCCCGACACATGTGTTTACATTACTATGTATGTATATAACCACAAATAGTTTTGAGTTTTCAAAATACACAAGTGGAAAATTTCTGTAAAAATTCTTCTGGGAGTTGCTCCCCCAAAACATATCAGGTTTTTAATATACATCCATTTGTGATACATTAGCTATAATTTACTGAGGTGGCAGGTTGAGATAAGTTTTTTAGTTGCCCATGCTGGCCTTGAACTTGTTCCACCTCCAAACTATTAGAATTACAGGTATGTGACACCATTGATGCTTTTATTTATGTCCTCGAAGAGCTGTAATATTCAGCTGTGTGGGGGCCCTGGGCGTGTGCGTTCACTGTTCAATGATTGCAGTGTTCACAGGTACTCCTGCACACACCTGCTCATGTGGATGCGAGAGGCAGTTTAGGCATCTTTCTCTACCGCTATTCACCTTATTTTCTTGAGGCTGAGTCTCTCACTGACTGTAGCTATTAAATCTACAGGGTGCAGCTGCCTCCACACTACCTCGCAAGACGAGGGTTGAAGGCAAACACTGCCACAGCTGGCTTTGGGTCTTCATGCTTTCATAGAAAGCACTTCACCTAGTAAGATATCTCTTCAGACTGTGCAAGGGTCTTTCTAAAAGTTTATATGGCCCTACTGGTGCCATATATGAGCTGGAATTATATATATATATATATATATATATATTTTATTTTATATGCATTGATGTTTTGTCTGTATATATGTCTGTGTGAGGGTGTCAGATCCTGAAGTTACACACAGTTGTGAGCTGCCATGTGGGTGCTGGGATTTGAACCCAGGGCCTCTGGAAGAACAGTGTTCTTACTCACTGACCCTTTTCTCCAGCCCCTGGAATAAGATTCTTGTACTTCTCTTGTATTTATTATTGTCTTTACCCATTTTAGATAGATAGGTACGTCAACCAGCTTTTAACTAGCTATTTGTTACACTACTACTACTCTCCAAGGTGGTTGCACACAGTTCCGTTCCCATTAACAGTATATAAAAGTACAGTTTATTAATCCTAGCAGTCAAGTCAGGAATTAGGGAAGGTGCATCTCTGTGAGTTCAAGGCCAACTTGGTCTACATAGCAAGTTCCAGGACAGCCAAGACTACACAGTGGGGCCCTGTTTTTAAAAGTATTTCCCATCTCCCACAGGGCTAGAGCTATAGTTCTGTGACAGAGGACTTGCTTAGCATATAGGAGGCTGGGTCCTACCCTTAGCACAACAACAAAGCAACAGAAGTTTATTATTTCTCTACAATCTTACTAATGCTCACCAGAACATTTAAGTTCTGCCTGGCTGACAGGAATGAAATAGCATATATTGCTGTTCAATTTACATTTGTCTGATTACAAGTCTTTGACAAATAAATGTTCATACACACACACACACACACACACACACATATACATATAGGTGGAAATACATGCTAAATGTGTTTCTTATAGTCACAGTTTGTTTGTACTATTAGGAATAAAACCCAGGGCCTGAAAGGTACTAGACAAGCACTCTCCCTTCTATTACATTTCAAAACAGGATTTTGAGGCTCAGCAGTTATGATCACTGGCTACACTTGAAAAGGGCCGAGGCTCAGACCCTAGCACCCAAATGAAGGCTCACAACAGCCTGTAACTGGACTTCCAGAGTTTCTGACACTCTAATCTGGCCTTCATGTGATGCACATACATAAACACCTGCAGACAAAACGCTCACACATGCAAAATAAACCTATTAACCAGGTGTGGCAGCACAAGTCTTTTTAGTCCTTCCACTCAGGAGGCAGAGGTAGGTGGATCTGTGAGTTCGATGCCAGCCTAGTCTACAATGCAAGTCCAGGACAGCTAGGGAAGGCTTAGAAAAACCCTATCTTGAAAACACACAAATAAGTAGATAAATAGATAAATAAATAAATCTTTAAACACATACATACATACATACATACACACACACACACACACACACACACACATACACACATGCAAATCTGTAACAAAATCCTAGGATTTTTCCTAAATTGACCAGGCTTCCCACTTGCTGCGGTGACCAGCTGGCCTGAAACTCTTAATCCCTCAGTCTTCCTAGTGCTGGGACCACAACCCCAAAGCAGCCTTCCAACAGCACCCAAGACAGAAAGCTCAGGTACAGTGCAGGACAGTAAAGAAACAGCTGACTTTAAGGAATCAATCTGGAGAAAAGGCCTTAATTAATTCACTTGCTAATTAGTCTTTCTCTTCCTTCTTTTGTCAAGCCTTACTTTCAAGACAATACCTTAGGCACTCTAGGGTCTGTATCCTTAGGGATGAGAATGAAGAAAGTAGGTGAAGTTAAGGGCAGCATGAGTCTATAACATATTACAACTGTCCTTACCAAAACAAAACCAAAAAAAAAAAAAAAAAAAAAAACCACACACAAAATTATGTCAGACCCATAGGAAAACTCTATATTGTAGACAGCGCTCAGCTTGAAGAGGCTCACTTCAAACTTACCCTATTTGCTTTGCTTGCCTTTTGGAAGCATCCCAGTCTTTTTCTCTAAGCTATCTGCTCTCCTCCCTCCCCTTCAGCAATCCCTTTATCTCCCTTCCCCCACAATAACTACATACCCTCTCTTTTTCCCCATTCCACAGCTTCTACTGATCTTTCCTCATTGCCTGCTATCCTTCCATTGCTTTCTCCTCTGGAAATAATTATTATCCCCTCGCCTTTTCTAAGATGCACGCAGAGTAAAAGCAACTCGCCTAATCACCCCAAGTAAGAATGGATTCCTCCTGAATTGTAAAGCAGGCAGGAGGGTGAGTTGTCCTAACCCTCCCAACTTCCTTCCCCCTTCTAGGACAGCTGCTCTTCCTCAGAGAATTCTCCAAGTGTGTTAAGTCCAGACCATCTAGAAAAGGCTCGGATGGCCTTCTGTCGCATGCATGCTTTTACCAGGACCAGTTATGTATTTCTGTTCCGGGCATAAACAAAACTCGGGCAATTTCCTGGAAAAAGACACTGTATAAACAGGCCTCCTTCCCTTTCATTCCCGCTGGGCTGGCTTAGCCTATGCAGTAGTGAGAAGGCTGACCTGGAGAGGGCCAAACGGTCCCCGAGTCAAGTTTCCAAAGCTCTACTCCACTACCTCAATAAAACCCTCTCGGAGCACATCCCCCTCCCCGCCCCCGGCAGGAGTCCTGCTCGCTCCAGCTCCCAAAATCGGCTCCCCAGGGCACTAAGCTCCCGAGGCAGCTCCTGTTTCTCCTTCCTACCTGTCCTGGTCAGCTTAGCATAGGTTAGCTACCCTGGTGGGTGTGCCAGGGCGCAGGCCCCAACCCCCTTCTTCCTACCACTCCAGACTCAGGGGCTGGGGACTCTGCCTCCTCCTCCCAGCCCCCTCGGCTGACGGCCCGCGCCAGCTCCAGGGTGGCCCTGGTTCTCAGCCAAGACACGACTCTAGCTGGCTTTGTGACCTTGGGCAAGTCACTTCCCCCGGTAAGCCTCAGTTTCCTCCCCGGCAGAGCCGATTCCTCACGAGGTCCTGCCCTGCCCACCCCGCAGGAAGGGGCTGCCCAGCGGGTGCGAAAACGCTTTGTGAGGCGCTCTGCCCGGCGGAGGAGCAGGGCTCCCGGGGTCTCCCGGGCTGGACAAAGCTGTGGCGGGCAAGGCTCCTCCCTCTCCGCGGGACCCCTTGCCCCGGACTGACCCTCACCCCTCCCCGCACAGCCCGCCCCGCCCCGCCCCGCCTCGCCGGCAGACCCCGTACCTGCTCCGGGCGCTCTGCCGCAGGCACCGACACCCTGCGCCCCGCTCCGAAGAGGCCCGTGGCCCGGAGGGCTAAGGCGGCCGGCGGTGATGGGCTCGGGCCGGGGCGGCGGCGGGGGCGGCGGGGGGCGCGGGCGGCGGGGGGGCCCGAGCTCGGCGGGCCCCGGCCTGGGAGACGACGACCGAGGCTGGAAGTGCGCGGCGGCGGCGGCTGAGGCGGCGGCGGCGGCGGCGACCGCGACCGCGGCGGCGGCGCTTCCGCTCATGGCGGGGCCGCGGGCAGCGGCTCGGACTGCGACTCGACTCCGGCGCGGCGGGCGCTGGCTGGGCCCGGACCGGCGGCGAAGGAGGCTGTGGCGGCGACGGAGGCGGCTCCCGGCGGGCCAGGAGGCGGAGCCGAGCCGCGGCGGCGGCGGCGGCGGAGGGGGCGGGGACGCCGGGGGGCGGGGAGACCGCGCCGCGCCGCCAATGAGCGCTGGGCTCCGGGCCGTGGCTCCCGGGCGGCGTCTAGGGGGATCCTCAGCAGCCGCGGCCCGCCCAAGCGGGGAGGCCCGGGCCAAAGCTCTCGGCATCTGCGCCCCAGCCCGGTGCTGCCCCGCCCCCGGCCCGCCTCCGGGGCGCGGCCGCGGGCCTCGGAGGCCAGGCCGACCGCTGCGCAGGCCCTGCCGCTCTGCTGCCTCGGGCGGTGTCTGCGCTGGGGAGTGTACCCCGGTCCGCCCCGGTTAGCCTCAGCCTGCCGGGCGTTCCTCTGCCTTCCCTGCGCCTGCCTGCCTGCTTGCTTCCTGCCTCTGCCCCCTGCACGTCGGTCCTCCCTCCCGGTTGTCTCCTCAAAGTTTGTGCTTTTGAGACACTTAGGAAAGAAACTCTCTCTTCGCTTCTGAGGCTGATTGGTGATAGATCAGTCTCCGCGGAGCCCTAGAGAACCGCAGAGGCGGAGACGCAAGAGTTGGAGATGAACGAGCGCCCTTCCCTGAGTCCTGGAGACCCATCTTGAATTCCCAGCAGAAGCCAGTCCGACTCAGCGGTGGTCCTCGCCCCTGTCTCCGACTTTCTCTTCCTCTTTCTCACTTTAAATACCCTTGTCGGGAAAGCCCTGACAGGAAGCCGTCCAGGCAACTGGGCCTAATCTCAGAAGAGGAAGAGGCTTCGAAGTGAGGAAACATTCGGAGCTGTACTGAAGGCTTTCCTATTATTTGGGGAAGATTTCTGAGGATTCAAAACACCATCATTCCCCCTCCCCCCGGTCTGCCCTCTTTTCTCAAATGCGATGTTGGCGGCTGAACCGATTATCTTCCCATCATTCTCTGGCTCTCGGCGTTATCCATGGAAGAGCAAAATAAACCCAACCATGTGCTGAGTAGAGTCTCTAAGTACAGGCATGTGGGTAAGGGTGCAGCTAAGCTGCTGGCTAGATTGTTTTAATAAAAATTAGCCTCAGCTTTTTCCCTGCACCATGCAAAGAAAGACTGGGAGGGCAAAGCAGACGATCTTTGGCAACAGACATTTCCAAGTCCGCAGTTGACACTAGATGATGCATTGTCTTTCATCTATCCGGTCATTAGCGGTGCTCAGAAATGAAGCTACGACGATAATAACGATATTGTCCAGGCCTTCAGAGAGCTTGCAATCTCCTTGGAGGTCAGAGAGTCTTAGAAGTTATGGATGATAATTGCATCAGAGAAGATCATTCTTGGTCACTTGAGATATTTGTAGTCAAATTTCTGAGCTACACAGAACCTATCTCAAAAAACAAAAACAAAACAAAACAAAAAAAAACCACACACACACACACACAACAACAACAAACCTTTTAAAGATCTTAAGAGCCGGACGTGGTGGCACACGCCTTTAATCCCAGCACTCAGGAGGCAGAGGCAGGCGGATTTCTGAGTTCGAGGCCAGCCTGGTCTACAAAATGAGCTCCAGGACAGCCAGGGCTATACAGAGAAACCCTGTCTCGAAAAACCAAAATAAAATAAAATAAAATAAAAAAGATCTTAAGGATGAGTAGTTCACCAAGAAGGACAGCTCGGGGAAGCTGTACTGAAACACAGTGAGATTATCTTTGACCAAAGGACCTAAATTTTCCTGCATTTCATCCCTGAGTTTCTTGTCACAGGAGAGTCAGATAATGTATTTTCAGGCCAGGGCCTCCATCCTAATAAGGCCACTGAAGAACATCTGTAAACTACTGTCCAGAGGCATCGTCCCTTTCATGAATCGCAGCCATCTTGAGCATTGTTTACCCTGTTTTTGTTGTTATTGTTGTTTTGTTTGTTTTTCAAAACAGGGTTTCCTCTGTGTAGCCCTGGCTGACCTGGAACTCAGGCTGTAGACCAGGCTGGCCTTGAACTCATCTGTCTGCCTCTGTATCCTGAGTGCTGTGACTTAAAGGCGTGAGCCACCACCACCCAGCCAGGTTAGTCTCTTTTTATCCCCACAGTCAACACCCCAGAGTCATCTCTTACAGCTCCAAGCTAGAGCAAATGTCTTAAGTGACCACCCTAAAGAGAAAGAACAGACTAGCAGTGTAGTCTAGTCAGCCCAAAGAACCCATCAAAGGATGCCTTGAGACCAGGAAGAAATGAGAGAGGGCCCAAAAGCCCTGAGTCATCGCCACACCCCCTAAGACATCATGAAAGCCTGGGCCCTCCTGCCTGCTGTGGCCCACTGGCCATTCTCCATTGGTGATTAGTGAGAGAGACTAAATCTATGGGTGTAGAAAACCCGCAGGTGTAAGAGATCAATAGGGTTGATCACTAAGGAGGTGCTGCAGAGGTCAGAAGGAAGAAAAGATTGTGAGGAGATCAAACTGGGAAGTTGATCTTTTGGTTATTTTGGGGTTTTTTGTTTGTTTGTTTATTTTTGTTTTATTTTTCAGCGCTGAGGACTGAACCCATGACCTTGCGTTTGCTATGCTAGCTCTCTACCACCTAGCTAAACCCCCAACCCCCAAACTGGGGAGTTGAAATGCTGGATATGTACACAGTGCAGCATTATTCATCTGTAAAGAACAACAGAAGCTCACCATGTGCAGCTAAAGAAGTGGATCTGGAAGACATCATGTTGAGACAAGTACTACATGCTCCTCTCACGTGCGAAACGTTTTACAACATAAACCCCATAGGCTGTGGAGATGACAAACCCCACACCCAAAGCACCATTCTCCGAGGACCCATGTGAAAGGACAGAATTGGCTCCAGCAAGTTGTCCTCTGACTTCCACACAGCCTTCATAGCGTGCACTCACGCCACCCCCCAACCTACCCACCCACACAAACACTTAAATGTAATAATTTTGTAATAAAAAATGTAGCCCAGCGGTGGTGGGACAGGCCTTTAATCTCAGCACTTGAGAGGCAGAGGCAGGCAGATTTCTGAGTTCGAGGCCAGCCTGATCTACAAAGTGAGTTCCAGGACAGCCAGGGCTATACAGAGAAACCCTGATTCGAAAAACCAAAAAAAAAAAAAAAAAAAGAGAGAGAGATACACATGGTCACACATGCCTATAATCCTACACTGGAAAGCAGAGGCAGGGGGAATGCAGATGTGAACCTGTATTTCATGCACAAATAAATAAATTAAAATTTGGAAATATATAAATGAAAATTTATGTTAAAAATCAACAGGCAAGTAGGATAGTGATTACGGAACATTGGGAAGGGTGGGAAATAGGTGGTTGGATTTTACTTGTGCTAAATTGTATACATATGTATCTGTATCATACCGAATCCTATTACTATGTGTAATATGTGTCTAAAAGATAAGGCTAAATTATACAGTCTTGAACGCCATGTTGAGGGGCATCAGAGCTACTTATGTGGTGAGTGAAGGGGCTCGCTGGAGTCACTGAGGAAACACCATGATCAGGACACACTTTGGAAACACTCTGGATGAGTGTTACATAGGAGGTGGGTCAGAAGAAAGCATGACACCAGAAAACGGGCTACAAAGCTCTTAGGCAAAGGGTGAGAAAGATCCAAACTAAGGCACAGTGGTAGGAATAGAAGCCATGACGGTGTAGAGTCAAAGGCAGCTGGGGCCAGAGAGGTGGCTCGGTGGTTACAAGCACTGTCTGTTCTTTCTTTCTCTCTCTTTCTTTCTTTCTTTCTTTCTCTCTTTTTCCTTCTTTCTTTCTTTTTTCCTTCCTTCCTTTCTCTCTCTCTCTCTCTCTTTCCCTCTTTCTTTCTTTCTTCTGTGTGTGTATGCATTCACATGTGTGTATGCATTCACGTGTGTGTGTGTGTGTGTGTGTGTGTGTGTGTGTGTGTGTGTGTATAAGCCAGGGGATGACTCGCTGGGGTCAATTCTTTCCTACCATGTGGACTCTCAGGGATCTAACCCAAGTGGTTATGGTTGGTGGCAGGTCTTTATCTGCTAAGCCATCTCACTTGGCACTGTCCGCTCTCTCAGAAGACCTGGTTTCAATTTGCAACACTTACATGACAGCTCACAGCCAACCTCAACTTCAGTCTCAGCCAACCTGCACAAGCACCAGGTACACGTGTGTTACACAGACATACATGCAAGCAAAAACCCACATGGATAAAGTAAAATAAAAATATTTTTAAAAACACAGGACATAGTGTTGAAGTAGAAGAAAGTCACGAATGATGAATATTTTTTGTTTGTTCGCATTTGAGACAGGGTCTCACTATGAAGTTCCTGCTGTTCCAGAAGTGCAGACCAGGTTGCCCTCAAACTGACAGGCAGGAAGATTTCTGAGTTCAAGGCCAGCCTGGTCTACAAAATGAGTTCCAGGACAGCCAGGGCTACACAGAGAAACCCTGTCTCAAAAAAACAAAAAACAAAAAAACAACAAAGAAATAGAACCAAGGATCTGGCTTGCGCTAAGCAATACTTTCTGTCTCTGTGAATTTAGGTACTCTGGGATTCTCGTGCAAGCTGAATCCCAAATATTTGTCTTTGGCGGGGGGGGGGGGGGGTCTGTCTAAATCATTTTATTTAATTGCATGTTTTCAAGATTCATCCGAGAGGTAGCACACATTGAAATCATCTTTTTTAAGGCTGAATAATATTCTCTTATGTACTCAGCACATTTGGTCATCCTGTCATCTGTCCGTGGACGCTTAGGCTGCTTCCACCTTTTGAGGACTGTGCTTGAATCCCTCCTTTCAATTATTTTGAATATGCTTCAGCAATTCAGTAATATTTTGAATTACATCACTTGGGAATATAGAATTTCTGGGTTATTTTTCTTCTTTTTAAAATTGACTTATTTTTCTTTTATGTTCATTGGTGTCTTGACTGCATGTGTGTCTGTGTAAAGGTGTCAGATGCCCTGGAACAGGAGTTACAGACAGTTGTGAGCTGCCAGGTCGGTGCTGGGAATTGAACCTCAGGTCCTCTGGAAGGGCAGAACAGCTAGTGCTTTTAACCACTGAGAAGAATGAATGCTAAGAGAAGGCTCCACTGTGTGCTTACCCCAAACTCTGAAGGAGCTATTTCATGTAAAACTATAGAACAACAGACCTGTAACCATATGTAAAGTTAAGGAAAAAAAAAAAGAGTAAAATAGTCACACAAGTATTATCAAATAGTGCTTTTTGTTGCTTACTAATGAAAGAACTCAGGATAAACTGAGCTCAATGAAAATTATCACTGTTCCTGGCAACACTGTAGAACAACCAAGCCTAATGAATAGAATGGAGAGGCTGAAGCAGGAGATGAGGTCTGTTGTTGTTGCTGTCATTGTTGTAGTTAGTGGTGGTGGTTTTAATCTAGGGGCTTAGGGTTTTGCTAGTTGGCTGATTTTTTTTTTTTTTTTAAAGCTGGGTCTCATATGCCAGGCTGACCTTGAATGCTTGATGCTTCTGCCTTTTCTACCTCTAAGTTTGAGAACTACAGATACAGTGTGCCACCACGTCCAGCAAGGAGATGACCGAGCTTGACCATCCATGCTGCACGGTATCTCTTGCTCATCAGTGCAGACACATGCGGGACTCCACACAGACCGCTCCGATTTACTTGAGAATGCTGACCATTTTTCCTTACCACTGTGAAACTGATGCGTGTGTCTCTCGCTTTATATTCTTTTCCTTTCTGGATGGTATTGGGGATTATACCCTGGCATCTTTTGTACTAGACAAGTGTTTTCCCACTGAGCCATATCCCCAGTCTGATTTCCTTAGACGAGACTCTCTTCTTCACTATGACTGCTACCCCTGTCTTTTTTTTTTTTCTTTTTTTTTTTAACCATAAGGCCTCCTGTAGTCCAGGCTGGCTGTCAAACTTCTGGTCCCCCTGCCTCCACTTCCCAAGTGATGGGATTAATGATGGGCACTATCACACCTGGCTTGCCTCAATTTTTTTTTTTAATGGTTTTACTTTCCAGAAAGACTGTGGCTATTTAGTTCATTTATTTCTCTAGTCATTTGATTATTTTTACTTAAAATCAGGAAATTGACTTTTATTATTTCTCACCTGAAAGCCACTCTTGTTTTGTTTGTTTATCATTGTTCCCTTTTTCTCATCACTCACCACGGCCCCCTACTATTTTTTTTTTTTTTTTTTTTTGACAGTCTCCTGCAGTCCAGACTGGCCTCAAACTCAAAACTCATTATGTAGCTAAAGATAACCATGATCTTCCTTCCTCCACCTCCCAAGTGCTATGATTACTGTCATACACACCACACACACACACACACACACACACACACACACACACACACAGGCTTTCTCCAATCTTACTCCTTTTCTCCCCTGAAGGCCATCATTCCAGTGTACTTCAGGCTTGTAGATGTTTGTGTAATATATATTATTGTTTTAAATACTTATATCTTCTACTTAGATAAATGTAACTGTGTTGTAGAAATTGTTTAATCTCAATCCAGGGTTTCTATCCTGCCTTTGGTCATTCAATCCTGGATAAAAGACACACAACTTTGATTATTAAAATAAGCCCTAGAGCACTAGAGCTGGGCGGTTACCTACCCACCGTGCTATTATGTCTACTTCCGTACCAATAACCCCAAGTTATAGCTTGCTATGTTCCATCTGGGCTGCTCTTAACGCCAATTGGCCAGTACTTATGGCCATGTTCTGAAAATTCTTACCCCATAGCAAATGTTCTCTCCACCTTTTCTCTCTCCCCTCCCTCTGGTTCTTCTCAGACCCCCAAGTCCAGGAACCCCAAGCCCCACCTATGTCTTTTCTGGCCAACTGTTGGCTGTTAGCATCCTTTTTTGTTTTGTTTGGTTTTGGTTTTGGTTTTTCAAGACAGGGTTTCTCTGTGTAGCCCTGGCTGTCCTGGAATTCACTCTGTAGACCAGGCTGGCCTCGAACTCAGAAATCTGCCTGCCTCTGCCTCCCAAGTGCTGGGATTAAAGGCGTGTACCACCATGCCCCGCATCCTTTTTTTTTTTTTAAAGATTTGTTTATTTATTATTTTATGTATGTAAATACACTGTAGCTGGTTGTGAGCCTTCATGTGGTTGTTGGGAATTGAAATTTTAGGACCTCTGCTTGCTCCTGTTAATTTCGCTCACACAGTTCCTGGTTGCTCTTGCCCAAAGGTTTATTTATTTTTATACATAAATACACTGTAGCTGACTTCAGACATACCAGAAGAGTGCAGAAGGCGTCAGATCTAATTACAGGTGGTTGTGAGCCACCATATGGTTGCTGGGATTTGAACTCAGGACCTTTGGAAGAGCTGTTAGTGCTCTTACCTGCTGAGCCATCTTGCCAGCCCCTGTTAGCATCTTTATTTAATGTTTTAAATTAAGGAGCAAGGTCACATTGTATGTGTGGATTCTTTCATTCCTGGGGGGCAACCAGGCCTTGGAGGCATTACAATACCTAACAAAAGACCAAACCTCAACAGAATCATACTATTTTCCTTCTTGTTTCTTCTTCCTCACTAAAGTATGCTATCTATCTATCTATCTATCTATCCTGTGTGTGTGGGGGGGGGGGGGGGTGCCTGTCTGCATGTGCTGTAATATGTGTCTGAAGCTCAGAGGACACTTTGTAGGAGTCAGCTGTCTCCTTCCACCATATCAGTCCCAAAAAAATGAACTCAGGTCTTTGGGCTCGGTATCAAACACTGTTGCACAATGAGCCATCCGGATAGCCCCCACATGTTCCCTCTCTTTTCTTTCTTTCTTTTTTTTTTTTTAAACCTTATCCTATGTATATAAATGTTTCATCTGCGGGGACATCTGCACCCCAGAAGCAGGCAATGGATCCTATAGGACTACAGTGATAGACACTTGTGAGTCACCATGTGGTTGCTGGAAATTGAACCTGATCGGGACCTCTGGGAAAGCAGCCAGTGCTCTTAGCCGCTGAGCCAACTCTCCAGCCCTCCACTTGTTAAGGGAGGTAGAGTTACTGAACCACACTAGCAGTAACGTCTTTTTAAATTGTGCTCTGTTAGCCTGTCAAGGTGGCACACATATATAATTCTACTGCATGAAAGGTAGAGGCAGGAAGATCAGGAGTTCAAGGACAGCCTTAGCTGCAGAAGATACTTCAAGGTCAGCTAGGGCTCTATGAGACTTTATCAAAAGAATAGATGAATAAGTAAGCCCTATTGTGCTGCTAGCAATACTGTGTGGAATACTCTGAATTTTTCCGTAAAGCAGGCCCAAACTGCCTCCAACTCTCTACAGCCCAAAACAGGGCTGCAGAACAAATGAGATAGCACAGGCCTCTAATGCCAGTACTCAGAGGCAGGAAGATTGCCCCAAGTTCAAGGCCAGCTTGCTCTGCATAGTGAATCTCATATAGGCCAGGAATATATAGCAAAATCCTGTCGAGAGAGAGAGAGAGAGAGAGAGATCACAAAAGTAATGTCATGATGTCTTTACACCCTATCACAGGAGCTGTGATGTAAATTCGTTGTATCATAAATACAGTAGGAGACTATGTCATCCTCCCCCCCCAGCCCCCACCCCTGGGATTGCAGGTATGAGCCACCACACCAGCTTAATTTTTATTTTTTCATTTACTGGTAGGTGCAGGCTTGTGTTTTCATTTAGTCTTTTTGTCTTTCTGTCTGTCTGTCTGTCTGTCTTGAGAAAAGGTCACACATAGTTCAAGCTGAACTCAAACCATCAATATGTAGGCAAAGATAACCTCAAATGCCTCTTCCTCTACCTTCTAAGAGCTGGAGATTAAACCAGGGCTGCAGACATGCTAGATGAACATTCTACCCAGTGAGCCACACCCAGCCATGGATGCTCGTCTCAGTGCTTCTTCTAAAGAACAATTTGGTCTGTAATTGATTGTAATACGTTGAATAGATGTGCCACACGAGTCACAACGAGATTCAGAGAGAACGAGACAGAGACTTAGAGAGGGAAAAAAAGACATTTGCCAGCACCAAAAATATATAGCATTGAATGTGAAATTCTAGTCTTTAATGCCAGCGCTCAGGAGGCAGAGGGAAGTAGCTATCTGCGAGAATGAGGCTAGCCTGGTCTAAAGAGAAGTTCTAGGATAACGAAGGCTACATAGTGAGAGTATCTATCTCAAGACTTTTTTTTTTTTAAGAAAATACTGTGCTATCAACTCCTTTGTCAGCAACTGAGTCATTAAAGAGAAAGAACAAACCATTTACCCTACCATTGAGGAATAAATGAGATTCTTCCCTGTCGATGAGGGGAAACCATTCTTTCCAGAAAAACATCAGCTAACTTGTGTAGTAGAATTGATAGAATTAGAAAAAAAATCACCATTTTACAGTCTCCAGCAAGATAATTGACTCGGGGAAGGATCATCTGGAATTGTTAATCTGTTTCAAAAGAAAGAAAAAATGATCAATTTCCCACCGCTTACTTTCCCTACAAACATTTCCAATTTCCTCTCTACCCTCGTGAAAGACAGTGGTGACTTCTCAATTGCTAAGTACAATGGCCTTTTCTCGGGTCTCATCTTCCAAGATCTCTTCATAGTCTTTGACAGGAACGGGCACTTCCTTTTCTTGAAACTGTCTTCTTTCATCCTGAAAAGATGGGTTATCAGTTGCACAGCAAACTCCTCTTACATTTAGGGGCTTAAACAAATTTTCATGTCTCAGGACTCTTGCTGTAGATCAAACTCTGAAGAATAGCTGGGGCTGGATCCATCTGAAAGCTTGGGTGGGCTCACGATGGCCATGTCAACCTGGGCACATCCTAGCACTCAGGAGGCAGAGATAGGCAGTTCACTGTGAGTTCTGGGACAGCCTGGTCTACACAGTAGACCTTCTGAGACCATGTCTCAGAAAAAAAAAATTTTTTTTCTTCTGAACCTCCTTCCCTAGAATGGCTAAAACAGCTGGGTATGAGCAGTGCATCACCCACGTAGCTGGGTTTGGCTGTCTTACAGCAATGTGAATCCAGGGTAGGTAGACTTCTTATTTTATGTGTGTAAATATTTATCTGTATGTATGTGTGTGCACCACATGCATACCTAGTGACCACAGAGGTCAGAAGAAGGCATCAGATTCCCTGGAACTGGCATTACAGATCGTTATGAGCTGCCATGTGAACGCTGGGATTGAACTTGGGTCCTCTGAAAGAGCAACAAGTGATCTTAACCATTGAGCAAACTCTATCTTCTTAGGAGACAATTTATACTATTTTATTTATTTTATTTCCCATTCAGTATATAAATGTGCATCTCCTACTAGTTAGTTCCAGCATTGTGCTTTGTTTGTTTGTTTCTTGTTTTAGTTTTGTTTGTTTGTTTGTTTGTTTTGAGACAGGTTCTCATATATTCTAGGCAGATTCCAAACTCACCAAGTGGCAAAGCTGCCCTTGAACTCCTGACCTCCCTACCTCTACTTCCTCAATGCTGGGATGACAGTCATATACCACTGTTCCTGGCCAAATAAAGGACTCTAAAAACCCAACAGTGAATATAAATTCCACTCATGTTTTCAGGTAGAATCTCACTATGTTAACAAGCCCGGTCTTCAATACCTACTCTCAACTGATCCTCCTGCCTCAGTGTATAGAATGGCTGGGGCTCCAGACAGGCCTGTGACTTGGCCTTTTTCTTTCACTTTGCTTCTCTTTCTTTTTCTCCCTTCTCTTTCCTTTTCTTCCTTCTTCCCTCCCTCCATCTCTTATCTATCTATCTATCTATCTATCTATCTATCTATCTATCTATCCATCCATCCATCCATCCATCCATCCATCTATCTGTCTGTCTATCTCTTTCTTTGCCCTGGGGATCGAATCCAGGGCCTTACACACTCAGGAACTCTGCCTCACAGCTGCTTTTCCATCCTTCTTTCTGCTTTGAAAATGGCTTTCACTAAACTTCCCAATGGCTGACTTTGAACTCACTCTGTAGCCCAGGCTGTCCTTGAACTTTTAATTATCCCACTTCAGCCTGCCAAGAAGTTGAGATTGCACACCAGCATCACTAAGCCCAGCTTTTTGTTTCCATTTGTGCTGTTTAAACAATGATTCCTGTTTCATTTTTCAATGGTGTATTTAACCATATCTAATGCAAAAGAAAACGTGAACATTTTTTACCAAGCTTTTTAAAAAACAGTTTCGTTTTCACATGCCCAGAAATTGCCTCTTCTTATGTTTGTTTTTGTTTTTTAAGATTGATTTGCTACTATACATAATATAATAGTAGCTTATTTCAGACGTACCAGAAGAGGGTGTCAGATCTCATTACGAGTAGTTGTGAACCACCATGTGGTTGCTGGGATTTGTTCTGAAGAGCAGTCAGTGCTCTTAGCCACTGAGCCATCTCGCCAGCCCCTCTTCTTGTGTTTGTAATTTTGAAGTTTAATTATTATTTATTTAAATCACAGAATTTCAGTAGTAAATACAATCATTATAAGCAAGATTGGGAATAAAATTTTCTCCCAACCAATAGATCGGTAAGTACTAACCAGCCTAGTGTGTGTGAATGTATACATGGGTGTTCTTAGCACATTTTAAGTAAGCATCGAGAGAATTGGTTAATCTCGGTAGAGAGTTATAGAATTAAAAGGGTTTATGTCTTCCCATTTGATATTTTGAGACAGGATTTCCTTCTACAGCCCAAGCTGGCCTTGAGTTTGAAATTCTTTCAACTTAGCTTTCTAAGCAGTGGATTGCAGATTTGTGTCCCCATACCAAGCTAAAATTATCCTAATATCTTTTTCTATTTTTTTCTTTTAGGTTTCTTAGTAACCTTAAAAATACTGATTCTCTGTGTGTGTATGTGTTGTGTGTGCGTGTTGTATGTGTGTGTGTGTGAGTAGATGACACTTGTATAAGAGAAGGTTAGAAAAGAGTGTGGAATATCTCTAGCTAGAGTTAAGACAGTTCAGAGCTGCCCAACATGGTTGCTAGGAAGTAGCAACTGAGCCATCTCTCCAGCCCCTTAAAAACATCTTCTAAATGAGTGTGTGTGTCTGTGTGTGTGTGTCTGTGTTCCTATGTGCCTGTGTGTGTCTATGTGCCTGTGTGTGTCTGTGTGCCTGTGTATGTCTGTGTGCCTGTATGTGTGCCTGTGCCTGTGCCTCTGTGTGTGCACCTGTGTGTGTCTGTGTGCCTGTGTGTGTGTGTGTGTGTGTACACAAGGGCAACTTGTTGGAATCTGTTCTCTCCACCACGTAATTTCCAAGGGTCTAACTTCAATGGTAAGCCATGGCAGCAATGACCTTTACTCTCTGAGCTATCTTGCCTGCTGTCTGCTGTGTCTTTTCTTGAAGCTCTTGGTGGGAAGTAGCATAGCCATTTCTTGAAACACAGAGTGTATTGGCTGGTACAGTTGGCTAGTACAGTTGGCTACTCCAGGGTTGAATGTTGTCCATTTCCAGTCTTCCTCCATTGTATGTTGACATGCTGTTAGACTTCATATGATGACAAGATTGGCACTGCAGCTGCTGACACAGAAGAGAGGATGTGAGTCCTTCTCAGTGACCCGAGCAAAGTCTAGCACTACTCTCTGTTGACTAACATTGAGTATATACCACCCTTGTGCTGACCTGTGGCCAGGACAACAGGAACAAACTGGTTGACTTAGGAATGAGTTCCCTCCCTCCCCGAGGCCCTACCTAACCCAGCAGACTGAAAAGAAGTACCTATCCAGACAGTGCTAGCACAAGCCTTTAATCCCAGCACTGGGGAGGCAGAGGCAATCGGATTTCTGAGTTCGAGGTCAGCCTGGTCTACAAGAGTGAGTTCCAGGACAGCCAGGGCTACACAGAGAAACCCTGTCTCAAAAAGAAGAAGGGGGTGGGGGGGCTAGTGAGATGGCTCAGGGGTTAAGAGCACCGGCTGTTCTTCCAAAGGTCCTGAGTTCAAATCCCAGCAACCACATGGTGGCTCACAACCATCCGTAACAAGATTGGATGCCTCTTCTGGAGTGTCTAAGACAGCTACAGTGTACTGACATATAATAAATAAATAAATATTAAAAAAAAAAAGAAGAAGAAGAGGAGGAGGAGGAAGAGGAGGAGAAGAGGAGGAGGAGGAAGAAGAGGAGGAGAAGAGGAGGAGGAGAGGAGGAGGAGGAGGAGAGGAGGAAGAGGAGGAGAAAGAGGAAGAGGAGGAGGAAGAGGAAGAAGAGGAGGAGGAGGAGAAGAAAAAACAGTGCCTTGGAGCATTGCCGCCTCCTACAAGAGAAGTCCACTTCTGAGGTAATGGTTGCTGGGGAAGGCAGAGCCATCTGCTGCCTGAGGGCAATTCTAGCAGGTTCTTCTCTGTCCCCTTCTCTCAGTAACCAAGTCCCAGCGTATTTTCCTGTACGGAGCAGGCATTGCTCGGACTTAGTATAAATGAGAAATTTGCATTTTCCTCTCCGGCCACTGTGCACTTCACTGAATTTTATGGGAAAGACTTTCGTCGAGCGCAGGACATCAGTCTTCATTTGCCTAAATCTTGTCATCTTTTGATCTTTTGTGCGTCAAAGCATAGGCTCCATTAGGGTTTGGATGCAAAGACCTAGAGAGCTGCGCTCCTTAAAGCATCTCCCGAGGCGGTATTTGGTCGGCCCTGCTCATTGTT
The DNA here is from genome assembly GCF_000001635.26 of Mus musculus. Lineage (NCBI taxonomy): Eukaryota > Metazoa > Chordata > Mammalia > Rodentia > Muridae > Mus > Mus musculus. Next base: position 44,247,508 of record NC_000070.6, read on the forward strand.
TTTTAGCACTAGTGAGACTGAGCCAGCTCCTTTTGGGCTTCTGTCAGTGCCACTTTGGGGGGTTCTTCTAGGGTCCTTCCCCATCCTCCTCCCTGAACTTAGCTTCCCCTGGCCCTTGCTTCCCTGCAGCCACAGCTGCTTGGCTCGAGGGCACTCAATCGGCACTGTCGCCTTGGCAACCCAGAAGGGGGCTTCAATCTACTGTCTCCCCAGAGGAGATGGGCTGGCCCAGAGCCAGGAAGAGGCAGGGGGCAGGGGACCTGACTGGCCCTGAGCAGAGCATGTTGGGAAATAAACAGACTGTCGGGTGTGCTGCCTGTCATGAGGGGGATGGGGGAATGTCGTGGGTGTGATTGTCTGTGTGTTGAGCAAGCAAATGGCCAAGGATACCAGCAACCTATTAAAGAAATAGAAATGGGACAGAGAAAGAAGGCCTCTTGTGTATCTTGGGGTAAGATCTGTAGGCCTGGGTTTAATGGTTGAACCTTGGTGTTTGTTTCTAGGGCTGTCATAACAAATACCACAAACTGGGTGCTTAAAACAACTGAAATGGATTGCTTAAGTCCTAAGGTCCAGAAGTCCAAAATCTCTGAAACCTATAGTGGGATTCATCTTTGCTTTTACCAATTCCCATGGTGTGCTGGCAGTCCTTCGCATTCCTTTGCTTATGGCTAAGTAACTAGTTACTACTCTGGAAATCTGTGGAATTCTCCATTTGATTCTACAAGGCTTTCTGCTAAGGACGCTACTCGGGTCCAACCTACCTTGCTCCAGTAAGATGGTCCTATTTGTTTATTTTCTTTTGGGAGTACATTTTTAAAAAAGATTTATTTATTTATGTTAGGCATATGAGTACACCACCATTGCTTCCTTCAGACACACCAGAAGAGGGCATCAGAACCTGTTACAGATGGTTGTGAGCCACCATGTTGTTGCTGGGAATTGAACTCAGAACCTCTTGAAGAGCAGTCAGTGCTCTTACGCTCTGAGCCATCTCTCCAGCCCGGGAATACATTTTTGAGACAGGTGGCTTCAAACTCACTCTGCAGCAGATGATGTCCTTGAACTCCTGATCTTTCTGCCCCCACCTCCTGATTGCTGGCATTATAGGCAAGTCCTACCAAGCTCAGCCTATTAGTGTCATTTTTTTTCCACCCATCCTCCCTCTGTCTCTTCTTTTCTCTCTTTCTTTTTTCTCTCTTTTCTTATTTTTGTATTGTGAATTGAATCCAAGGTCCCAAGCTATAGCAAGCAAGCAACTACACCAACTGAGCTATATACCCACCTCTGATTTTACAGTAGCTAGTTACAGCTCCACTGACCGTGGTTTTAAACAAGGTCACATCCTGAGATGCTGGACTTTGAAGTGGGACATGCTATAACCCGTAAGTAACTTTTACATGAGGAAATGGAGAGATGCTCTTCCAGAAGACTGAAGTTTAATTCCCAACACCCACACGACAGCTTCTGACAACCTCACACAGGCATATATGCAGGCAGAACACCAATGAACATAAAATAAAACAATAAATTACACAGAAAAGAAACTCCTGGGTGAGCCTAGGATGAGGATTTTGATGATTATTTATTTATTTACTTACTTACTTATTGATACATGTCTCCTATAACTCAGGCTAGCCCTGAGCTTGTAATTTTCCTGCCTCTTCCTCCCAAGAGCTGGGATTACAGGCATGCACCATCACATCTACCTTTGACCTTATTTAGTGCAGCAGAGCACAGACAGCAGTGTGTCAGGCGACACGACTCAGTTTGTCACATAGCCAGCAGTGTGTCAGGCGACACGACTCAGTTTGTCATCAGATGCTTTGTAGGGCTTAGGGTGGAGTGAGCCTTCTGTCTCCAGCGTGTATGCCTCTGCTGTCCCACTAAGTCAGAACACAGCCACGTAATGGATCATGGCAAACAAACAAACAAACAAACAAACACCCTAGCAAAGATTTGGGGGTGATCCAAAAGTGAGACTGTCACTTACTGACTGTCTCAACCTCATCAACGGAATAAGGTTACCATGAGTGTCTTTTTGTAGAGTTGACAGAAGAATTGTGTGTGTGTGTGTACATGTGAGCACGTGCATGGAGAGGGAGGGAGAGGAGACAGACAGAGAGATGTTAAACGAAGAAATTAGAGTGTAAGCACTCAGGAAGCAGAGGCAGGAGAATCTAGAGTTCCAGGCTAACCCTGGCTGTCTACGTAGTAAAATCTTGTTCAACCCAAACAAACAAAACAGAAGTAAAATACAAATGCCTGACAGATAACTCAGTAAAGGATTGCAATCATTAAGCAAAAGCAAATGGCTCACTGGGCAAAGGAGTGCAGGAGAAGCCCTCACCAGTGCAGCATGTCAGACTGCAAACCCTGGGACTCCCGCCCTTCCCTGCCCCGCCCCGCCCCGCCCCGCCCCGCCCTGCCCCGCCTGGAACAGCCATTGCTCACAGTGGCAAAGCGCTTGCCAGGTTTCCAGGCTCTTTCTCATCCAGTCCCCTGTCTTTATGTCATCTTCAGGACAATCTCACGAGACAGGGAGGGCTGTCATTGTCTCCATTTTGCAGACAAGAAACTGAGACCCAGGTGGACTCCATTGGTGGCTCCCAACTTTTCTTCTGGGACACATGACAGATGATGCTTTCGGGTGGAACGCTCCCAAGCGCAGCCCTGCCATATCTTTATCCGATTCCTCCTACTGGAAAGCAGTTAATGCTATGTAGCTGTTAAGGAGGGTAAGAGGAGTTATGTATAATTGATGGGGGGAAATAGCTCTGATATATTGTGGGTGAAAAAATCCAATTGCAAATTTACTATTCATAGTAATCCTGTATTACTATGTTTATTTAGCACACGTCTATTTACATGTGCATGCGGTTGTCAGGAAAGGCTGCGTATGAAACTGTTAACAGTGGTAAACTCAGAAACTGAGGGTGGATGATGGCCGACAAGCGCTTTTATACCATTTTTTTCAAAGCGTGTGTATTATTTTTATCATGAAAGCATTTGGTATTCAAGCAACATTATAGGCAGACCTTGAGTCTGCTCTGATTTTCTTCAAGGAAATCATTCATGAATATGTATAGATTACCTCTGGAAAGATATTTAAGAAGCTGACGGCAGGCAGTGCTTGCCTCTAGAGAGGAAGTCTGCGGGACTGTTGTTTGCAGGGAAGGACAGAAAAAAAAATGGACTTCTCGCTGTATCCTTTTATAAGGTTTAATTTGTTTTCAACCAAGTGCATGCATTATAAATTCAAATAAGTTGAAAGAATATTATTAAAAGCTTCAGTGGTTTATAATTACCAGTGAATAATTTGTACCCCACCTTCGGCCTGATATTGCATACCAGTTATTCCTACTGGGTTGGCTACTAACACAGAGTGCTTACATTCAAGTTGAGGGCCTCCCCCTAGACCCAGCTTCAGGATCAACAAGACTGGAATGAACTTACCAACCTATCTTTAACTGAACCAAAAAAACCAAAACAAAACAAAACAAAAAAAAAGGTCAAAAATTGACTTTTAATGATGTTTTATCACTGTATCTATTTAGCACACATTCTGTATAGTTTTACCATACTCTGCTGTTTTTTTTTTTCCTTAAAATATAATTTACTTGTTAAAAAAAAAAGAGCATAATCCTTTCTCAAAAAAAGTGCATGGGCTGGAGAGATGGCTCAGCGGTTAAGAGCACTGACTGCTCTTCCCAAGGTCCTGAGTTCAATTCCCAGCAACCACATGGTGGCTCACAACCATCTGTACTGAGGTCTGATGCCCTCTTCTGGTGTGTCTGAAGACAGTGACAGTGTACACATATAAAAACAACAACAACAAAAGTGCACAATAATTAAATTTGGCTCAATGAATTGTGTTATTATTGTTTTTATTTTTACATTTATTTGCTTGGTGTGTGTGTGTGTGTGTGTTTACACGCAAGCATGTGCCTCAGCACTTGTATGGAGGTCAGGGGACAACCTGCAGGAGTTGGTTATCTCTCTGCCATGTGGGCCCCAGGGACTGAACTCAGGTTGTGAGCTTCGGCATCTAAGCAGCTCAGCATCCCTGGTTGTTGTTTTGAGGCAAGGTGTCGCTCTGTACAGCCCAGACTTGCCTGGAACCCATATGCATCTCAGGCTGGCCTCAAACTTAAAGCAATCCTCCTGTCTCAGCCCTTCAAGTGCTAAGATTATAGGTGTGAGTCACCACTGCCAGCTCTCACTCTGGTGAATTTTTATGTATGTCCTACTTGTGTAACAGACGCCCAGATCAAAATATAGCTGTGCCATCTCTCTGGAGATGTTCTTCTTCCCTCGCCTCTCCAGCCCTAGCTACTCTTTGAAGGCAGCCCTTATCTGATTCCTAGCATCAGAGATGGACGGTCACCTCTTTGGGGTAACATACTAGTGAGACACACAGTGTCTCTCTACTGTCTGTTGCCATAACCTACCCATGTTGGGGTGCATAGCAGTTGTTTGGTCTTTACCAGACTGGAAGTGCTGAGTCACAGGGTATACACATATTTAGCTATAAGGATCCTGTCAGGCAGCTGTCCACTCGTAAGAAAGTTCTCCTTGCTTCCCAGCTGCAAACCCTCCACACCATCAGACCCTTTCATTTCAGCCACTGTGGGGCTTACTGACTTTGCTGTGACCCCTTGGTTCCATGGTCCCCATCTGCTCAGTCCTCTGTTATGAAAGCACACCCCACCCCCGAGACACACACACACACACACACACACACCACAGTGCATCTGAATGCCTAACCACTCTTTCCGCATTTTCCTTCCTGGGACAGAACCCTATCCTTCCCTGACCCCAACCCCTGATCAAATCCCAGCATGCATCACAAACAAATCCAGTCTCTGCCTCAGGTGAGACCTGTTTCCAGCAGAGACTAAGCCCTGATGTGACTCTTAGCTGTCCTCTTAGCCCACCACACACTGAGTCCTAATCACAGCGTGACCCCGCCCCCAATTCCAGCCTCGGACCTCCACAAGTCGCAAGACTGAACGCCCTTCTTTTAGATGGTGATTTAAGTTGACCTAATCTGAACTCCTTACAGAAAACACAAAAGGGCCAAGCGCACTGTCCAAAATTATTAGGAAATGTAAAATTGCAATAAAATGTGCCAAGAATCCATCGCAAAAGTGTCTCCTTGATGTACTTCAGACGCTCATTGGGACTGAATCTTCCTAAGTTAGAGAAAGAAACTAGGATCAACCCCACTCTGATATGTAATAAAGGAACAGGCTGGGGGTGGAAGTGGGGGTGTGCATCCTAAGAAAGACGGGAGCTAAGCTAGTCCTGCAGATGGTGGAAGAAGGAGAGTAACCTTCCTCCCCGTGCTCACAAGATGGCAGGTTTATTTTAACAATGTTTCTAACAGTTTGAGAAATGGATTTAGAGAGCCCAGAGGGAAGCCTCTGATTGGGGAGCCTCTGTCCATGATGGCTTCTTTTTTTTTTTTTTTTTTTTTTTTTAACAATGGTATTTGACTCATTAAATTCTGATCGTAGTGTGTTTACACCCCCACCTTCCCCACCCCCACCCTCACCAGCAGCACCACCCCCTCCCCCTGCAGTGGCTGCGGGACAGGAATTCAGAGACTTCTAAGAGGAAGAGCCCTTTGGGTTGTTTGCTCTGTCGCCTAATCAGCTGCAAGCTGAGAATGTCGTCTTCACTTGGTTGCATGTCCTTGAGAAAAAAAACGTGCTTTTCCTCTTTAACACCGGGAGGAGTGACCTGGTAAGTACCCTGTCCTCTGAAGGCTAGAGGAGCTGGGGACATCATAGAGATGCATTCTCTCTCTCTCTCTCTCTCTCTCTCTCTCTCCTCCCCCCACCCCCCACCCTGGGACCAAAAGTCCTGGTTAGTGTAAGATTGCGATTTCCAAATTCCTAAACATTAACCGGGTGAAACAACATGTAGGATGAAGTCACGTGACCATGGAAAGGACACTGGGGTTTGTGACAGGAGACCAGGACAGTTCTGCCACCACTAGCCTTTACAACCCCCCACCCGCCTTCTATCTCTAGATCTCCTCCAGGTCTCTAGTGACAGCAATACAGTGCACTTTGTGATTGGGTCTTTTATAGACAGTGCCTTATTTAATCTTTATTCCAGTGAGACGGGAGCTTTTATTATTCAAAATTCCCAGAACAGCTGGCAGGGATTTAGAGAGATTAGACTTTGTCAAAGGTTCCAGGCATGGTGGTGTGCATGCATTTAGTTCCAGTACTACTGAGGCAGAGGCAGGTGGATCTCTGTGAGTTTGAGGCCAGCCTGGACTATAGGAAGTTTCAGATCAGACTAGTCATTGCTACATAACATGACTCTGTCTTAAAAACAAAAACAAAAACAAACAACAACAACAAAAAACCCACTTACCAAAGGTAAGACACACCACAGTTTGTTTAGTTTGGTTTTAATTTGAATATAACCTTTTCATGTTGGTTGTCACTGATTTGCATATATATTATCATTTGTTTTGCATCTTTATGTCTTTGTCTTGAGATACTGAATACTAATTTTGGCTCAAGAAGTCAGTAATCATGTTTAACTAGTCTAGAAATGTTGATGCATCCACTAAAGAGAGCATGGGTTTCCCCTTTCTCTCTCTTTTTTCCTGTTTTTAATTATATTTATCTGGGGTGGGGTGGGCACTTGAGTGGTAAGACATGCATGTGGAGTTTCAGGAGTTTGGTTCTCGCTTTCTACCCCAATCAAACCTAAGCCATCAGGCACAGCAGCAGTTACCTCCAACCGCTGAGCCATCTAGCCAGTCCTGCCCTCTCTTCTTGTCTTAGGACAAACCTGGGTTAACATCCTAGCTCTCTCCTAGCAGCCTAGCGATACCAAGTACAGACTCAGATCAAGGCTTGGTAACTCTCTGTCTCAGTGAAATCACAATACCGGACAGAATCGATTAGGAGAAGAGAGACTTATTTTGGCTCTCGAGTTCACAGTGCTTCAGTCCATCAAGACCGGGAAAGCATGGTGGAACAGCCCAGGTGTCTGTGGCTGATGCTGCTCACATCACAGAGGACCGGAAATAGATCCAAAGGCTTGAGCCTCTGGTTGGGCTACCATTTTCAAAAGTCTTCCCCAATGACCTACTTCTGCCAGCAAAGCCCCACCTCCTAAAACAGTGCCATCCGCTGAAGAGTGAGTATTCAAAGCATGGGCCTGTGGGGTTTCACTTCAGATTTCTACATCAGTGTTACTCATGCTGAAAATCACTCCTGACCGCTCAGGTGCCCGGGGACAGGGCCTATAAGTGTCCAGAGGAAGTGTGGCTTTAGTTTTTCCAACTGGAGCGACTCTTATTTGTTCCTTCTTTGGTTTGTGGTACTAAATGTTGAACCCAGGGCCTTGAGGTTGCTAAGCAACTATGAAGGCTAATCTTGGTCGTCTGGAGTCATCTAAAACCCAAGCATCTGGGCAGGCTGATGAGGGATGTTCTTGACTGGGTCATCTGAGGTGGGAAGACCCACTGTATACCTGGGTTGCAGCTTCTGGTGGCAGCTCAAGAAAGGACATAAAACAACACTTTCTTGGGTTTTTTTTTTTTTTTTGGGTGGGGTGGGGTGGGGTGTTGCTCTCAGTCTCACTGGTGTGTTTATATGTCCAGCAGCTGGAATTAGAACTTAACTTCTTTGTGATTCCAACGTAGATTGAAGACCGGCTGAGACATTTGGCCTTGTGGCTTGAACAACAGCCTTTGAGCCACTCTAGCAGATCCCCTTTAAGTACATATTCACTCTGTCAGCTCTGCTCTTTTAGAGAACCCTGACTAACGAAGAGTGGTCTGCCAGTGAGCCCTGTTCCTGGCTCTAAAGTGATTCACAGAACACGGTTGATTGGTTATGAGCCTCCTGAAAGGTATGGCCACAAGACACAAGATTTTAATTCCTGTTTGGGACAGGGAATCTCCAAATTAAGATTAATGACACACCTTCTGATCATACCTCCTTGCCCATTCACGGTGGATGGGGAGCTTCAAGAAGTCTAGTCACTGGGTCACTACAAGAGTGTCCCAAAGCCCAACCCTTTAAGTGATGGCTCCTTGGTAAAGTGCTTCTCATCTTAGACCCTTCTGAATTAATATGATGCCAACCGAGGCTGAGGATATTTGAGTGGAGTTGAATGCCTAGTTGAATTTAAAGGCAAGTTGATAGTGGACATTCAGTGGTGATCCTGGTCAAGTGGTTCTGAAGATGGGATCCAGCCCTTTTGTGTCTAACCCTGGGGCCATGGTTCTCCGCAATGGCCCCATGTTGATCTGACATTGAAATGATATTCAATCACTGGGACTAGAGACAGGGCAATGAAAAAGAATGACTAGTGCACACAACATAGATGAGTCTCTCAGATGGTAATGAAGGAAAGAAGCCAGACACAAATGAATTTACTCTGAATAATTCCACTTATCCAAGGTTCAAGCACAGTCAAAACTGACCCAAATAGTGGCTATCCTGAGGGTGTTGGCTAGAGGCAGAAAAGATCTCTTTAGCAAGCTATAAATATTCCGAATTTTGGGTTGAGGATACAGCTTAGATGGTAGAGCACCTGGCTACTATGTATAAAGATCTGGATTTAAAGATCCTCTGCACCACACAAAATGGGCACGGTGGCATGAAGTATCTCCTAGCACTCTGGAAGTAGACTCCGGAGGATCAGAAGGTTAGCCTGGCATGGTGGTGCCCACCCTTAATCTCAGCACTTGAGAGCCAGAAGCAGAAGGATCTTTGTGAATTTGAGGCCAGCCTGGTTTACATAGTGAATTCCAGGACAGACAGGGCTATATATAGAGATCCTGACTCAAAAAAACAAAAAGAAACAAGAAGAAGAGGAAGAGCAGGAGGAAGAAGAAGGAGAGGAAGAGGAAGAAGGAGGAGAAAGAGAAGGAGAAAGAGAAGGAGAAGAAGAAGGAGGAGGAGGAGGAGGAGGAGGAGGAGGAGGAGGAGGCAAGAAAAGAATTCAAGTTCAAATAGTCTCCTTGGCTATATAGTAAGTTTGAACCAGCCTGAGCTAGTGACCCTGTCTCCCCCCGAAAAAAAGTCTATGTCTTGATCGGGTACATAGAAGGATATATATTTTGAAAGATATTTAAAGGCAACCTCATGCTGGCAGTTTATACACAATGAAGATAGGGTAAGGTATTCAGTTGAGATTTGAGGTCTCGAACTACAGACCACACTTTTATGAAAAGCTCATACTGGCCTGCAGAGTAGAGGGTAAGAGTCTATTCCTGCTAGTCTGTATAGCCAATATGGTGGGTTAGATGAGATGTCTTACCCGCGTTCTCACGACCGGCCAGGAAGAACACAGCAAACCGGAATCTTCTGCGGCAAAGCTTTATTGCTTACATTTTCAGGAGCCAGAGAGCAAGAGAGCAAGAGTGCAAGAGAGAGAAGCAAGAGCCAGAGCAAGAGAAAGAACAAGAACAATAAAGCAAGAGAAGAGAGAGAAAAAGCAAGAACAAGAGAGAGAGAAAGCATGGCAAAACCCCGTCCCTTTTAAGGAGAATTATCCTCCGCCTAGGATGTATTACTCCCTGATTGGCTGCAGCCCATCGGCCCAGTTGTCATCACGAGAAAGGCAGAACACATGGCGGGAAAACTGCCCCTGCACGTGTGCAGATTATGTTTACCACTTAGAACACAGCTGTCAGCGCCATCTTATAATGGCAAATGTGAGGGCGGCTCCCAACAGAGATGCCCCCATATTTTCATGCATCAGAATACTTGGTCTCCAGTTGGTGGTGCTGTTTGGGTAAGTTTAAGAGGCTTGGCCTTGCCAGTGGAAGCAAGCCACAGCTCACTAGCTGTGAAATTTCAAAAGCCTTGCCCTGTTTCCAGGAGGCTTTCTCTGCTTCTTGCCTGCATTTGGAGACTTGAACTCTCAGCTGCAGCTCCAGTTTGCTGCCTCTGCTCCACTATCATGGGCTCTCATACTTTTTGGAACCCTAAGCCAAATAAATCCTTTCTTTTATAAATTGCCTTGGCTATGGTGATTTAGTGCAGCAATGGTAAAGTAAGCAAGACAGCCAACTCATGCTAGGAATCCTGTCTCTACTGCCTAAATGTTGCCATTAGAGGTAGCTCCCATGTCTACTCAGTTTGATATGGATTTAGGGGATCTGAACTCTCATCCTCACCCTTGTGCAATAAGCATTTTATCCACCGAGTCCTCCACCTGGCCCCAGTATAAAGTTTAAATGCAAGAAAGCATCCCTAGTGATGCATGGGACTTTCAAGAAGTCAAAGCAAGAAGGAAGGAAGTTCTAGGTCAGCCAGTGCATCATAGCAAGATCCTATCTCAAAAATAAGCAAAGCAACTGAATAAAACAGCGTGCAGTTTAGAGCCGAAAGAGCATCTAGGATTAAGTCTTGCTCTCATTAGAGTGTTCATACTAGACAAAAAACAACTTTTCTAAAAGATTTGTTTTTACGTTTTATTTTTTAATTATCTGTGTGTCTGTGTGTGGATTTGTGCACACAGTGTCCCTGGAGTCCAGAAGACGCCCAGGAGCTGGTTTGTCAAACATCTGATGTAAGTGCCAGGAACTGAACTTGAGTCTTCTGTTAGAGCATCAAGTATTCTTAACCACTGAACTGTTTCTCCAGACCCCCAAAAAACTTTCTTAAGACCACATAACAGATTGGGATATAGCTCTGTTGATAAAGTGCTCATTTAACTTGTACCCAGCCCTGGGTTTGATCCCCTGGCACCAAACATTTAATAATAGAGCAAACACATACTCACACCACTTAGAGGTGGTGGCAGGAGAGCCAAAAGTTCAAGTTCATGCTTGGTTACATAGTAAACCTGAGGACAATCTGGACTATGTAAGACCCTGTTTCAGAAGGAAGGAAGGAAGGAAGGAAGGAAGGAAGGAAGGAAGGAAGAAAGAACATCAGAACGCCAAGCCTTGTGGTGCATATACCTGTAATCCCAGAATTTTGGATACAAAAGCAAGAGGATAGCTGTGAGTTTGTGAGTGTGAGGCCAACCTGGGCTATGATAGCCAGACCTTGACTTCATAAATAAGCAAGCAAATCAATAAATGGAGAAGCTCATGAGTCATCTCTTACAAGGAATGGTTGAAAAGATAGAGGCCATTTTCCTGAAGAAGCAAGCATCCATGACCAAGAACAGAGTTTGAGAGGAGTCAATACACAGTCGGAATTCTGAGGAAAAGGCAGATTCAGGCCTGGGTTGGAGGTTAGTAGTAGGGGACTTGCCTGGCATGTACTGAAAAAAAAAAATCCTAAATTGCTCAAGATGACTCCAGATGGGACAATGGTGGCTGAGTGGAAATTCTGGGAAGTAGCGCATGAAGAAAATCACAAAGCATCAGAGACCATATGGCTTTCCCGCCATCAGGACCTGTGCATCCAGTTATTACTAATTCCCTGGGCTGAACTTTGGGAAAGAGAGACAGATCCCAGTTCTCAAAGAGCAGTGCTAATACCAGTACTCAGAAAAGCAATGGCTAAATATTCAAACAGTCTCTCCCTCTCTCCCTCTCCCTCTCTCCCTCTCCCTCTCCCTCTCCCTCTCTCCCTCTCCCTCTCTCTCTCTCTCTCTCTCTCTCTCTCTCTCTCTCTCTCTCTCTCTCCCTCTCTCTCTCTCTCTCTCTCTCTCTCTCTGTGTGTGTGTGTGTGTGAGAGAGAGAGAGAGAGAGAGAGACTGACCTACATCTGTGTGCAGGTGCTCTCAGAGGCTACAAGGGGGTATCAGATCCCCTGGAGTTGGAGTTACAGGCAATTGTGAGCCATTGAATGTGGGTTCTGTGAACTGACCCTGGGTCCTCTGAAAAAGAAGTGGACACTTAGCCATGAGCCATTTCTCCAGCTCCATGTCTGGCTTCTTAAATGCAGGTGCAGGGGGTAGAGCTCGGGTTCTCACGCTTACATAGCGAGCTCTATGACCTACAGAGCGATCTATCTCCCTTGCCACAATGGCTGAAGTTTTAGTTAACAGCTTGAACAATGAAATTCCTTTCAAAATGAAGGCCACTAATGACCCAAGGCCCTTGGGGTTCTATTAACTCTGGTGTCCCCATTACATCAGCTCTTGGTTTACCATATCTGACCCCATCTCCCCCCCTCCCCTTTTCTTTTTGAGACTGGGTGTTTGTTTTGTTTGTTTGTTTGTTTGTTTTTGTTTTGTTTTGTTTGTTTTTTGTTTTTGCTTTTGTTTTTGTTTTTTGAGACAGGATTTCTCTGTGTAGCCCTGGCTATCCTGAAACTCACTCTGTAGACCAGGCTGGCCTTGAACTCAGAAAATTTGCCTGCCTCTGCCTCTGCCTCCCGAGTGCTGAGCTTAAAGGCGTGCACCACAACGCCCGGCTTGTTATTTTGTTTTTTGTTTTTGTAGCCCTGGCTGCCTTAGAACTCACTCTGTAGACCAGGCTGGCCTCTAACTCACAGAGATCCGCCTGCCTCTGCCTCCTGAGTGCTGGGATTAAAGGCCTGTGTCACCACCTCTCAGCCACTCTCCCCTTTTTTGTGTGATTCTGGGATTCAAACCAAGGCTTTCTATGTTCTGGGCAAGTGCTCTATCACTGGACCACACTAGAAGTCACCTCTAGACTTTTTTTTTAACATTAAAAAACAATATTCAACTTTATTTTTGTTAATTATTTAATTTTTTTGCAACCAATTCAAATATGACACACTAAGAGAAATGTTTTTTGTTATTAAGAGAAAAGTTAATAATGTAAAATGGGACTTGGGATTTTTATTGTGAATACCTAGAGAGTTCTGGTTATCTCCTGGGTGATGTCATCTGCATGCAACTTCCCCCAGACATGTTAGGAGGACCCAGTCTCTCTGGAGTTCTTTGGTTCTCCAGCAGCAGTTTGCTTATCTGCCAGGATAACGCGTATCACACCGAGTTTGTGCCGGGTCTCTCACCCACGTTTTTAATTCCAGTGCACTGTTTGCAGCATGGGTGTGGCTAACGCCAAGAAAGCATTGAAAGAGGAGGGCGGGTGTGTTGCTGTCCGCGGTCCTGAACTTTCAATGGGTTCTGTGACATAGATGTTTTCTTATCACAGAGGCAACAATTACACTCTACGAACCTCACTAAGGAATCCTGAGCAGGCAAGGGAAAGGTAAGCATGTGAATAAAGAATGAAGGCAGCGAGAGAGAGACAGAGAGACAGAGAGAGACACAGAGACAGAGAGACAGAGGCTGCCAGAGAACAGCCATTGAGAGGAGGCCAGGGAAGAAAAACAACAAATGAAAATTTTCCCCAAAGAATGGCATCAGAATCAAGGAAGACAGACACGAGCCAGGTGTGGTGGTCCACATCTAATTCCAGCATTTTGGAGATGGAAGCAGGGGTTTGTCAATCAAAGGCATCTTTATATACACTGTGAAATTGAGGCCAGACTGGCCTATAGGGAAATATCTTTAAAAAGAGGGGTGGGGAGGGTAGGAAGGAAAGGGAAAGCAGAGAAGAAGAAGAAAGAAGGAAAAGAGAATGGAGAGAAGGAAGAAGAGGAGGAAGGGGAGGAGAGGGAAGGGGAAGAAGAGAAAAGTGGGAGGAGGAGAAGTTGGTTTACAAAGCCCCACACCTCCTTGAGGTTCTACAAGCAGATGATGGTTTTAAGGGAGGGAAAGACATTTTCTTCAGTGACATATCCACTGTCAAGTTGCCCATGCTCCTGTAGGTGACTCTAAGTAATCTCATTGGCACACACACACACAGACACACAAACGCCACACAGATAAACAGAGAGAGAGAGAGAGAGAGAGAGCATCAAAAAGACAGGAGACTATGGTTACTATTGTTTAGGAAGAAGGAGAAACATGAAATATTTATAATGAAGCAAATTATTATGTTGAGGAGTCTATGGTAATAGAAACTAAATGGTAAGAGTAAGTAGGTGAACTCAAGTCCTCAGAAGGAAGCAGCAACTAGGGTAAAGATTTTACTAGGTTGACTGATTGGAATTTTGTGACGCTGAATTAGTGAAAAAAGGAGGATGTGGTCCTCTGTGTTCTCAGTGTGGTTAACACGGCCCTCAGTATGACTGAGGGGGAGGTTTCTTGTAGCTATGAGGGAGAATTCAACCAGAAGCATCTGGAAGGATCCAGACTGAACGAGACCATGAAGGGAAAAGGAGATAGTAAGAGAAGGGGATGTGAGAGGTCAGGAGCAATCCCGGAGAGCAAGAGGCCAAGCCACTGAGTGTCCACCATGGGCAGACCACCAGCTTCCACAACCGAAGATCAAAGAATGTCACTAGACAGCGTCTAAGTCCTCCTGAAGAGATTCCCCCACTTTGCTGCAACCTGACAACCTGATCTTTTCACCAATGTGTTTTTATTATACTGTACTTATTTATTTTGTCTGCGTACGTGTTTGTGTATGTGGTCATATATGTGGAGGTCAGAGGACCTGGAGATCAAACTCAGGTTGTCAGGGTTGGCAGCAAGTACCTTGCCCACAGAGCCATCTCATCAGCCTTCCACTGTTGTGTTTTTAAAATGCCTTGACATGGGCTGGAGAGATGGCTCAGAGGTTAAGAGCAGCGACTGCTCTTCCAGAGGTCCGGAGTTCAATTCCCAGGAACCACATGGTGGCTCACAACCATCTGTAATGGGATCAGAAGCCCTCTTCTGATGTGCCTGAATACAGCGACAGTGGACTCATATGCATACAATAAATAAATACTTTAAAAAATGTTGTTCCATTGAAGGATTTGTACAGTGACTTCTGCTTTAGAGTTCACATAGGTAATTTCACATATTTCAAAATGATTTCCACATCTGTACTGGGTACAAGAAGTGCTCTCCTCCCTATGAAGTCTGGAGGGCAGAGTGTTTTTCTCATAACTCCCTTACGTTTGCTTCTCCAAGCCAGTGGTTCCCTCCTCAAAAGATTCTTATGTAGAACTTGTTTCAAATTCATGCTAGGTGCTTTAAAATGCATTATCCCAGTTAATACTCCAAGCAGCCCACAATATCATTGTTTTCATTGCAATTAAATTCATGACATGGATTTTTTGAGGCTGTTTGTGAATAGCTGAGACAATGAATAATGATTAAGAAATGTCAAGGGTCTATTCATATTCACCCATCTGTCTCCCAAAATAGCCTTTGAATATTTGGCAGTCATAAGACTTATCTTGCTCATCAGTGAATTCTCAACATTACCTAGAATGGCTCCTAACACATAGTAGGGGTGCAGAAGTATTTTTGAACAAATGAGTCAGTTGATGAAAATGTACAATAATTAGCATCATATTTGAATAATTCAAAGAGCTACATTTATACACAATAGAGCAAACTTACCTAACAGAAATTGTAAAATGGTCTTAACTGTAGTAAAAAGGTTAGAAAAAGGTCTGCACACAATGTCTACTAATGAAAAAAATATTCCCTGCATAGACCAGACTGGGTTCCAGCTTGGGACCATCCTCCTACCTCCTGACTGGGATTGCAGGAAGGTGCTGCACAGCCATTCAAAATGCATTAGTTTTCAAGTAAGACAGGGAACAGAAACAGTGAGATAAATCTCCTCACATGAACCAAAAGTCACCTGTTGAGGAACAAAGTGGGGGGGCCTCAGCCTATCTTCCTCCTTCTGTCCCTATCTTTTCTCTCCTGTCCCCAGACCCTGTAGATGAACTATGAAGGTTTCAGACTTGGCTTTCATAGAATTTTTTTTTCCTTTTTTTGGTTTTTCGAGACAGGGTTTCTCTATATAGCCCTGGCTGTCCTGGAACTCACTCTGTAGACCAGGCTGGCCTCGAACTCAAAAATCCGCCTGCCTCTGCCTCCCAAGTGCTGGGATTAAAGGTGTGCACCACCACTGCCCGGCGACAGAATTTATTCTTATGGAAACAAAAAACACAAGTCTCACCTCATGTAAAATAGTTTATTTTGAGACAGTATCGACCATAGTCTGAGAACACCGATTCAGGTTACTCCAGGTTCCATGTTTCCACATGCTAACAGGTCCATGAAGTTCTGTAGCAACAGAACAAAGAAAGTCACAAAGGCACTTTTCAGTACACTGTTGGGGACATCTGCAAGGGGTTACAGCAAAGTCAGGCGGTCTCTGCTAAGGCCTCAGATGCTATCTGAGACATTTTTAGCATTTTGGTTGTTAGAAGCTCCTGGTCTGTTGAGTCAGTACATTCCAAAAGGTTTCACCTGCTAGTCACAAAGATGTTAGATGAGCCAGAGGTGGGCAAGGAGTGGCTGTTAACTGGGTTAGAGAGTCAGGTGTGGTGACAACACACTTTTAGTCCTAGCCCTGGGAGGTAGGGACAGGCAGATAGATGTCTGTAGGTCTGAGACCAGCCTGGTTTACATAGTTACTTCCAAAACAGCCAGAGCTACATAGGGACCTTTTCTCAGAAAGGGGGAGAGTTTAGAGGTAGCCTCAAATAACTGTAAGAGGGCTCTGGATCTGTGACATTCCAACCTCTCCACACTCAGCCAGGCAGCGATTTCTGTGTAGGGGTGGCTGCTTTCCTGACGCTTTCCTTCATATCTCGTCAGAAGGGAGAGGTCATGACCCTAAAACTACTGAGACAAGGAACAAAGAACTTCCTTCTTTCTTTCTTTCTTTCTCTCTTTCTCTCTTTCTTTCTTTCTTCCTTTCTTTCTTTCTTTCTTTCTTTCTTTCTTTCTTTCTTTCTTTCTTTCTTACTTTCAAGATTTATTTATTCATTTTATGTATATGAATACACTGTAGCTGTACAGATGGTTGTGAGCCTTCATGTGGTTGTTGGGAATTGAATTTTTAGGACCTCTGCTCACCCCAGCCAACCCTGCTCACTCCCGTCAGCTCTGCTCACTCGCTCCAGCCCAAAGATTTATTTATTATTATAAATAAGTACAAGTACACTGTCGCTGTCTTCAGACACACCAGAAGAGGGCATCAGATCTCATTATGGGTGTTTGTGAGCCACCGTGTGGTTGCTGGGATTTGAACTCAGGACCTTCAGAAGAGCAATCAGCGCTCTGACCCGCTGAGTCATCTCGCCAGTCTCAAGAAACAACTTTCTACAGTGATCTGAAGCAGGACTTTGCCTTCTTGCCCTCATGCACTTTATCTTAGAAGACTTGCCTGATCTTGTTTTCTATACCCAGAAGCAAAAAACAAACAATCAAAACCAAAGAAACTCCTCCCTTCTCAGTCTGTCACATGAACTTGCAGTAGCTGGCAAACCATATTACGGCTGTCATCCTCTGAACACACACACACACTCCCACATACATACACACATGTTGTGAAAGGAAATAAACCTTGAGACCTGTGATTCATGTAATTTATGTCAAATAGCCCAAAGAGTTGTTTGTGAGCTTTAAAACCTGGGGCTGAGAAAATAGTAGAACAGGCCGGGACATGCCCGGGCAGGCCCGGGCAGGCCCATCGTCACATGTCCTGACTGGCCTAGTACCTCCCTATCTCCCGCCCTTCTGACAGTCTGTTGATGTTTAAATGGACCAATCATGTAAAACCGCGCCAATTCCTCCCCCAGCCCCACCCCTTTTCTATAAAAACCCCTAGCTTCCAAGCCTCGGGGTTGAAACCACTGTCTCCTGCGTGAGATACATTTCGAACCGGAGCTCCACCATTATGGCTCCACCATGTGGTCGACACCTCTGTCTCCTGCGGGAGATATGTGTCGGCCCGGAGCTCCGTCATTAAACTACCTCATGCTTTTACATCAAGGTGGTCGTCTGTTCGTGATTCTTGGGTGCGCGCCGAACAGAAATTGAGTGGGGGTTTCCCCACTAGGTTCTTTCAGTTGCACATACACTCGAATATATATTTTTAAAAAAATTAAAATAAAAAAGTGTCTGTATCCTAAAAGCTTATCTTAGTCCTGCACTTAGATGCATGCCCATAATTCCAGCATTTAAGAGGCAGAAGCAAGAAAGATGCCCATGAATCCAAGGCCAGCCTGGGCTACAAAGCAAAACTTTGTCTGAGCTCTGGAGGCAAAGTCAGGCAAATCTCTGAGTTTAAGGCCAGCCTGATCTACAGAGTGAGTGCCAGGATATCTAGGACTACAGAGAGCTGTTTCTCAAAACAAACAAAAACTTTGCCTGAAATAAACATGTAAACAAAACAAAAAGTTCCTTGCACTGTCTAGAATAAGCTGATAAGCCCAGGCCTGCAGGCTTCCTCTGTCTCAAGGTCACGTGTGCAGTCACTGCTTGGTTGTAGCCTGAGATCTTGCCTGTTAGCAGGAAGAGATAATGGAGCTAAGAAATACTGGAGAATAGGAAGCACACGGGGAGGTCGGAAGCCTGTGCCTCAATGCTGGCACTGACTGCTGTGTGTCCCTGGCTGGACTCTGGTGTCCACATACAGCAACAACATAGCTGAGTTGTAGGTCCTAGAGACCTTTCCCAGGTCGTTGCTTTAATTGTAGTGAACATGTTTTTGAGGCTTTCCCTGTCTTTGTGTGTGTGTGTGTGTGTGTGTGTGTGTGTGTGTGTGTGTGTGTTACATGCTTTTGGCATGGAGGTGCCCACAGAGCCCAGAAGAGTGTGTTGAATGGCCTGGGTCTAGAGTTATGGAATGTGGACAGCTTTTACTATGAGTGCTGGCAACTCCAGCCCCCAGCTTTTTTTTTTTTTTTTAAGGTAGGGTTTCACGTAGCTCAGGCTACCTCAGCTTCAGTATAGTTTGGAGGATGATCTTAAACTCCAGATCCTTCTGCCTCTGCCTCTCAAGTGCTAGGATTACAAGTGTGTCTTACAATACCTAGGTGCTAGGGATGAAACCCAAGCCTCTGTGTTGACAAAGTAATCCTTTTACCAACTGAGCTACATTCCCAGCCGAATGACAGTAACTTCCCATTTGTCTAAATATTTAGGAAACATAGGGGCTGGAGAAATGGCTGCAGTGAAGAGCACTTACTGTTCTTCCAGAGGACCTGTGTTCAATTCCCAGCATCCACATGGTGACTCACAACCTTCTGTAACTCCAATTCCAGGAATCTGGTGATTTGTTCTGGCTTCCTCAGGCATCAGACACACATAGTGCACGCACACACACACACACACACACACACACACACACACAGACAAAACACCCCTATGCATAAAACAAAATTTTAAAAATATATAAGAGACACAATAAGCATTGATTTTTTCTTTTCCTTTTTAAATTACTTTGTGTATATGTATGGTATGTGAGCATACTTGTATGTGTGTGGAGGCAAGAGGACAACTTTCTCTCTGTGTGGATCCTGGGGATCAAACTCCAGTCACCTAGCTTGCTGGTGAGTACCCCTACTCACTGAACCATCCTACCAGTCCAAACTGGTTTTGTAGAGAAGGATACCAAAAAGTGATCACTAATCCTTTGGATTTGGAGAGATTGCTCAGAGGTTAAGTTGGCAGGTCTTGAAGAGGACCTGGGTTTAAGTCCCAGTATTCAACAGTTCACAACTGCCGAGAATTCCAGTCTTACAGGGTCTGACCTCCTTGGGCACCAGGCATGCCTAAGTGCACATACATATAAAATAAAACAAATATTTAAAATAAGAGTTTTGGCCAGGCACACAGCCTTAATCCCAGAGCTCAGGAGACAGAAGGATCTCTGTGATCTGTGAGTTAGAGTCCAGCCTGCCTGGTCTACACAATGATTTCCAGGCCAGCCAGGGCTTTGCAGTACAGTACTTTCTTGTTTCTTTCTCTTCCTTCCTTCCTTCCTTCCTTCCTTCCTTCCTTCCTTCCTTCCTTCCTTCCTTCCTTCCTTCCTCTCTCTCTCTCTCTCTCTCTCTCTCTCTCTCTCTCTTTCTTTCTTTCTTTCTTCCCTTCTTTCTTTCTTTCCTTCTTTCTTTTTTTTGTTTTGTTTTTTGTTTGTTTGTTTGATTTTTGTTTTTTGAGACAGGGTTTCTCTGAGTAGCCCTGTCTATCCTGGAACTCACTCTGTAGACCAGGCTGGCCTTGAACTCAGAAATCCGCCTGCCTCTGCCTCCCGAGTGCTCTCCTGAGTGCTCTCCAGAGTGCTGGGATTAAAGGCATGCGCCAGCATGCCGGGCCAGTGCAGCACTTTAAAAAAAAAAAAAGGTTACCTCTCAGTACCACTGATGTAATGATATCATGTGGGATCCCATCCTGGCGCTGAGGAGGTGGCTCAGTGTGAAAAGTGCTTGCTGTTACAGTATGAACACGTGAGTTCTGATTCCCAGTAGGTTTGTAAAAGCCAGGGTATGGGGAAGCAGCACAGCTATCTAATCCCAGAGCTGGGGCAGGGCAGAACTTGCAGAGCTCACTAGCTATCCAGTCTAGCTAATCCACACACCCAGGTTCAGTGAAGTGATCCTATCTCAACGCTAAGGATAGGCGATTATTAGGAGGATACCCCACGTTAATTCTGGCCTCCACACTCATAGCCACACTAGTGTGCGTGCACTTACACACTGGCACAGTCCCACATGAGCACAAATATAGCATACATACACCTACATATTAAATTAATTAAGTTAGTAAAGTTTTCTTTAGGGCCATGTAAGTAGCTTAGATTGTAGGGTGCTTGGTTAGCATGCAGAAAGGCCTGGGTTTGATCCCAAGTGGAGTATCAGAGCAGCCTGTAGTGGAGTGTACCGGTGCAGCCTGTAATCCCATTACTTGGGAAATGATGCAAAGGCTCAGGAGTTAGTCATCCTCCGCCACAACAAGCTTAAGGATGGTCTGAGATACACGAAACCCTATTTTTAAAAAGAGAAGGAAAGAGGAAAGTGAAAGAAAGAAAAGAGAAGAAAGGAGTGCAGGTGAGATGGGTCCCAAGTTAAGATGTTGATTGTCAAGTCTGATGTGCAGAGACTGAATTCTAAGACTGTTCCTCTGCAGCCCACAGGAACCCACACAATGGGAGACGAGAACCAACTTGCAAGTTTTTTTTTTTGTGTGTGTGTGTGTGTGTGCGCACCCCCCAATGATGATGATGGTGACTATTATTACAACTATTATTTAACAGTTAGTACAAAGAGTCCCAAACAATTGTGTTAGTTATGCTTTGTCCTCCCAAGGTAAAGTGGACTTTAACCAGTGTAGCTGCTCAGGCCCTGATGAGAAGACATCATGTAATGTGAACGTGTGATCAGACATTCGGCATACTGAGCAGACCCGCACTAAACGCAGTCAGAGGTGAATACTTTATTGAGTGGGAGCCAAAGGCTGTTAGATAGACAAGTCAGGCCTGCATTTGGAAGTGTGATGGAAACGACCCCACGTTCAAATGTATACTCGTCGATTAGCAAAGGGTCACAGAGCTACCCTGTGACCTCTTTTTTTCTTTCTTTCTTTCTTTCTTTCTTTCTTCCTTTCTTTCTTTCTTTCTTTCTTCCTTCCTTCCTTCCTTCCTTCCTTCCTTCCTTCCTTTCTTTCTTTCTTTCTTTCTTTCTTTCTTTCTTTCTTTCTTTCTTTCTTTCTTTCTTTCTTTCTTTCTGTATAGCCCTGGCTGTCCTGGAACTCACTCTGTAGACCAGGCTGGCCTCCAACTCAGAAATCCGCCTGCCTCTGCCTCCCAAGTGCTGGGATTAAAGATGTGCGCCACCACGCCCAGCCCCTGTGACCTCTTTTATAGTCTCAGGTGACAATCACGAGGTCCTGTCAGGAAGCTTCCGGCCTCTGCTGCTCCACGGTGCCCCTCTGAGTGTATGAAAAAACTTGGCTGTGAGCGATCACTTTGACTGTCAAGAAGTTTTGGAAGGCGAGTGGAATGGAAGATGGAGAAAGGAGGGAGGGAAGGGAGAGGGAAAGGGAAGAGGGAGAGGGAGAGAGAGAACAAAAGAGAAAGCCAGGTGGGAGGGGCTATAGGAAGAAGGAGATTACTGAAATGATTTCAGGCTTCGTGTGCCGAAACAGTCATTCTTGCTACAAGCTGCTAGCTTCTCTTCTTATGAAAACATGTCTAAGGTGGCAGATGAATATATTTAAATTTTTCTCCCTGAAACATAACACTCTAACAGGATGTGTCAGAGAAATGCCAAGAAAAGAAAGCAGAAGGAGGTAAAATCCCTGAATGAAGTCAGTGACAGAGGGACTTCCGCGTGGCCGCCGGGAGGCAAGTCCCATGTCCCCACCAAGCTCCCGGATGGAGCTGACCATCTCCTTGTTGGACTTCTGTGATGTCCATGACCGTCTTGCGGGACTGGAGTGACAGGTTATGAGCTTCTCGGTGTGTCATTGCCAGCGGCTCACAACCCTCTGGAGTTCAGCGCTGTGTTATAATCATTTTATTCCCAGTTCCTCCCACAGAACCAACCCGCGGGGCATGCGTGGTAGCTCTGGAGTTGGGCATGCGTGGTAGCTCTGGGGTACACAAGCCTGAGCCTAAATCTAGGACTTGGAACCATGACCTTTGAGGGAAGAGTGAAATCCAGGGGACAGTTAGCCTGGAAAAGGGATAACAATGGGGGACGAGACTCCCTGTTTTTATATATTTGACAGATGATTTGGAGGCCACATTTGAAATGTATTCTGTGGTCCAAATGTCCCCCCTGGGACTAAGGATGCAAGTCTTAACAAGTGTTGTATAATAGGGGCCTGAAGTTAACAATGCTTCGTATCCTGGAAAATCGCCAAGATGGTTCATTTCTATTTAGCTATTTATCTGTGTGTAGGTGTGGCGGGAGGTGCTTGACCATGTGTGTGCATGGTGAAACCAGAGGTTGAAGTCAGGTGTCTTCCTCCCCTTTCCCCTTTTTGAAGCAGGGTCATTTATGGAATCTGATCTTCACCAGTTGACAATCCTTGGAATCCTCCTGTCTCTGCCTCCCAGTGCTGAGATTACAGGTGTGTGCCACCACACCCAATTTTTAAACTAGGAGATCCAAACTCTGATCTTCATGCACGCCCAAAGAGCACTCTACTCACTGAGCTAACTCCCACTCCATCCCTTATTGTATTGTCTTAAATTCATTATTAGCAATTTACAAGAACGCCTCAGTGTGTAGTCCAGGTTATACAGACATCTGTGTTAGTTACTTCTCTGCTGTTGTGACTAAACACCATGGCTGACCCCCCTTATAGAGGGAAGAGTTTATTCAGAGGATGAGTCCTAACAGCCCTGGAGGCATGGGCGCTGATGGCTGATACGGGAAACAGAAAGAAGCACATCTTCAACCCCAAGCACAAAGCAGAGAGAGTGTGTGAGGTAGAAGTGGGGGAAGGCTGTGAACCCTCAAAGCCCACCCCATGCTCTATTTCTTCCAGTAAGGCTACACACACACACACACACACACACACACACACACACACACTGACACCTCCCCAGGCACCACCCGGGGACCAAGGACTCAAATGTCTGAGCCTATGAGGGGACATTCTCAGTCAAACCTCTGCATCACTCCTGGGCCTCCTTAGTCATAACCAAATCACAATTAAAAAAAAATGCATCGAGTTCAACTTCTAAAATCTCCACAGTCTTTAACAGACTCAACATGATTCAAAAGTCCAAAGTTTCTTCTGAGATATAAGGTAATCTCTTGACTGTCACTTCCTGTAAAACAAAACAAAACAAAAACAATAAATTCCATACTTCCAACATTCAATGGTACGAAATATATATTAGCATTCCAAGAGGGACGTGTTGGGGTATAGTGGGGGAAATACTGGCCCAAAGCAAAACTCATCAGGACAAACTCCAGGTCTGATGTCAGTGAATTTAGCTCAGCCCCTCCAGCACTGCTGCCTTCAGCCTACATCTCTGCCTCGGGCCACCTCCACTTCCTGTGTACAGCTCTCTGTAGCAGACGACTTAGGGTTCTGATTTCTCCCACATCCTGCAGTACAGACTTTCTTTTCACAGCTTTACACAATGGCTGCTCGCTCAGGGCCTTCTGCTTACAGCAACCCTAGCACTGGTACACATTGGTTGGCCTCAGTAACTCTCTGAAACCACAGAGGAAGAACCCACAAGCCCTTGCTCTTGCATCTTTCATGCCCCTAAGTGACTAATGCATAGAGGACACAGCCAAATTCAACTGTGGGCTTGGGATCGCACCTCGCCCCTTTGACCATGAGCAGAAACTTTGGTATGGTATAGCTTTCTCAAGTAGAAGAGCCCTTAGGCTCCATTCTACTAGTCCAGAGCTTAGCTAGGTGGGGCCTTTCCCTAGGGCACCCCTCCTATTAGTACCGCCCAGAGCAGGCTTGCACTACAGTCTGAGGTGCTTGTTTTCCTATCTGCGGATGAAGGCAGGAGAAGAATATAATTTTATATTATGAAATAAAAGAGCCAGGTGCACATACTTGGGAGACCAAGGCAGGCAGATCTCTGTGAGTTCACAGCTAGCCTGGTCTACAGAGCAAATTCCAGGACAGACAGGGCACAGGGCTACATAACAGTGAGACCCTATCTCAGAGAGAGAGAGAGAGAGAGAGAGAGGAGAGAGAGGAGAGAGAGAAAGAATTTGGGACTAGGGAGTTTTGTTTTACTTGGAGATTGGGTCTCTTGTAGCCTTAAGAATGTGGCCTTAAGAATAACTGAACTGATTTGCCTGTCTCTGCCTCCCAAATGCTGAGATTACAAGCATGAACAACACATCTGTTTTATGTGGTATTGGGCATCAAACCCGGGACCTCACACATACTAGGCAAGCACTCTATCAATTGAGCCATGTGCTCAGAGTTCAGAACTTTTCTTTATGATAGTATCATATCCAGAACCTAGTTTTTTCTTTCTTTCTTTTTTAAATATTTATTTTATGTATATGAGTACACATATACATACTGTGAGCCTTCATGTGGTTGTTGGGAATTGAATTTTAGGACTTCTGCTTGCTCGCGTCAACCCTGCTTGCTCTGGTCAACTCTGCTTGCTCAGTCCCTGCTCACTCTGGCTCAAAGATTTATTCACTGTACTGTAATAAGTACACTGTAGCTGTCTTCAGACGCACCAGAAGAGGTTGTCGGATCTCACTATGGGTCATTGTGAGCCACCATGCTAGCTCTCCAGCCCTTCTTTCTTCTAGTTTTCTGAAATAAGAGTCTTGCTTTGCTCCTTATTCCTGGTCTTTCTGTCTCTGTTTCCCCAGGGTTTTTTGTGGCACGCGTGCGTGTGCGTGTGCATGTGCGTGTGTGTGTGTGTGTGTGTTTGTGTGTGTGTGTTTGTGTGTGTATGTGTGTGTGTGTGTGTGTGTGTGTGTGTGTGTGTGGTGTTTGTGTGTACAAGCATGTGCATTTGTGTGAGGGCCAGAGGTCAACCTTTAGAGTGTGTGGTGGTTTGAATGAGAACGGCCTCCACAGGCTCATGTATTTGAATACTTGGTCCCCAGTGGATGAAACTGCAGGAAAATGATTAAGAGGTTTGTCCTTGCTGGAGGAGATGTGTCACTGAGGGTGAGCTTTGAGGTTTCAAAAGCCCACACTGTCTTAGTCAATATTCTGTTGCTGTAAAGAGACATCATGACTGTGGCAACTATTATAAAAGGAAACATTTAATTGGGGCTGGCTTACAGGTTCAGAGATTTAGTTCATTATAATCATGGTGGAAAACATGGTGGCACGCAGGCAGACATGGTGCTGGACAAGGAGCTGAGAGTTCTATCTCTGGACTGGCAGGCATCACTGGGGGTGGGGGTGGCACACTGGGCCTGGCTTGAGCATCTGTAAGCCCCCCCCCACCCCCAGTGACACACTTCCTCCAACCAGGCCACAGCTACACCAACAAGGCTATATACCTCCTAATCCTTGTTAAGTAACACCATTCCCTAATGACCAAGTCTCCAAATATATGCACCTACAGGGGCCATTCCTTTCTAACTACCTTACACACCATTCTTAGTTAGCTCAATCTGCCTCCTGATTGTTTGGAGTTGTAAGTTCTCAGCTATTGCTCCAGCACCATGTCTGTTTGCCTACTTCCATGCTCCCTGCCACAGTAGTTAAGGACTCTGACCCTTGAAACTATGAGCCCCAAATTAAATGTTTTCACATATAAGTTGCCTTGGTCATGCTGTCTTATCATTGCAATAGAACAGTAACTAAGAGTTGTTTCTTAGGTTTCATCCACTTTGTTTTGATTTTTGAGAAAGGAACTCTCGTTGGCCTGGGGGTCAAACAATTAAACTATGCTGGTTGGGAGTAAAAGAGAATCAAAAAGAACCAAGCATGTGTGGTGGTTTGAACAAGAATGACCCCCCCCCCCCATAGACTCATGGGTTTGAATGCTTGGCCCATGAGGAATGGCATTATTAGGAAATGTGGCCTTTTGGGGGAAGTGTGTCACTGTTGGGAAAGGCTTTGAAGTCTCATACTCTCAAGCTAAGTCCAGTGTTGCTCAGAGTCCTCTCCTGGTGCCTGTGAATCAAGATGTAGAACTCTTAGCTCCACCACCACGTCTGCCTGCACACTGCCACGTTTCTCTCCATGATGATAATGGACTAAACCTCTGAAGCTGTAAGCCAGCCCCAATTATAAGAGTTGCCTTCATAAGAGTTTCCTTTATAAGAGTTGCTGGGGACATGGTGTCTCTTCATAGCAATAGAAACCTTAACTAAGACAGTGAGAGTGGTAGCACAAGCTTTTAATCCCAACACTAGGGACGTAGAGACAGGAGACAGAAGATCTCTGCAAGCTCAAGGCCAGCTTGGTCTACATAGTGAGTTCCAGGACAGCCAGGGCTACACAGAGAGACCTTGTCTCACCCCTCCCACTAAGCATGCAATCATTTTATAAGAGTTTTCAGGGCAAAGCTATTTCTCTAGAGTTTCTTTCCCTCCCCCCACCCCAACTCCCTTAGTTGAAGTCTTTTATTTCTTAACCCCAGCTCCCATATTTTACGACAGGGTCTCCTGTGTGGCTCAGGCTAGCCTTGAACTCACGCTCTTCCTGCCTCAGTCTCCCCAGTGCTAAGATTACGATGTACTCTGCCATACTTTTACTTTTCCTCCCTCTTCATGAAACACTTCAGGCCTACTTATAGCTTCAGCGTGTGTGTGTGTGTGTGTGTGTGTGTGTGTGTGTGTGTGATACATGCCTGTGCTTGCGTATGTAAGGGAGTTCACCTTTGTTCATATGTGTGGAGGCCAGAGATTGACATTTGGATATCTTCAATCATTTCTCTACCTTATATTTCTGAGATAGGGTCTCTCACTGAATCAGGAGATCGCCATTTTGGCTAGAATAGCTGGCCACTAAGCCCCCAGGATCCGAATGTCTTTGTGCCCCTGTGCTGGGGAACATGGAGAACATGCACACAGGGCATGCCTGACTTTTATGCCAGGCGTGGTGGTGCATGCCTTTAATCCCAGCACTTGGGAGGCAGAGGCAGGTGGATTTCTGAGTTTGAGGCCAGCCTGGTCTACAGAGTGAGTTCCAGGACAGCCAGGGCTACAAGAAACCCTGTCTCGAAAAACAAAACAAAAGGTGTGTATTTATTTATTTATTTATTTATTTATTTATTTATTTATTTATTTATTTATTGAGATAGGGTCTAATGAGATCCAGGCTAGTCTTGAATTTAACCATTATGTAAGCAAAAATGACCTTGAATTTCTGATCCTCCTGCCTCACCTTCCTAGGGCTAGGACTCCAGGTCGGCAGCACCACACCAGTTTCTACCCTTAATATTTTATTTTCCTGGTTAGAGAGCAGGTGCAGGAAGCAGAAAGACGAATCTGAAATGCTAGCATTCAATGTTTTCTTCTTTTATCCTTATCTCAATCATTAATATTTGCGGAATGAATTCTGAGAAAACACGGGAATCCTTTGATCATTGTCAAGTACTCCAGCAGAGAGTTCATATCATTTGAGATGGGTTGATCAAAGTCTACAAAGTCCATTAGAGCCAGGCAGCCAGGCATGGTGGCTCAGATTTGTAATCTCAGTATTTGGAGGGAGAGGGAGGAGGGTCAGGAATTCAAGGTTATTTTCAGATACATAGTGAGTTCAAATTGTCTGTGAGGGTATTTCCCAAGGAGGGAAGCCCCATCTTGGATGTGCTTGGTGTTAGCTTACAGTCGATTCCACTAGGGTTCCTCCCAGGGACCTAGCAACTGGTTATATCATCACCTGCCGCTGGCACCAAGTGTGCCAGGTGTGAGCTGTGTATAAAAGGGCTGCCTGCTACTCCAGCGCTCTCTCTTTCTCTCTGTTCCCATGTTTTCTCTTTCTCTCTCTCTCCCCCCGTTTCTGTTCTTCTGTATGCTCTACCCTCTTCCCTTATGGCTTTGCTTCCCTCTGTCTGTCTGTCTGTCTGTCTGTCTACGTGTCTATCTGTCTGCCTCTCCCCCTTCCTCAGGTCCTCATGCCCCTCCTATCCCCAATAAACCTCCTTTTACCTAATCTGTTGCATAACGTGATTATATTGGCATGAGCCTGTCAGTACAACCTCCCCTCCCCTGCCCCACCCCACCCACTGCCTCGTATTTTATAACATTTGGATTTATTACCATGGACTGGGCCCCCTTACTGAGAAAGGAGCTGAGGGCCAGTCTCCATCTGTCTGCTTCCTGACTGTGGATGCAGTGTGACCTCAGTCTCCTGTTGCCATGCCTTTCTCGTTGTCCCTTTAAACTATGAGCCAAAATGAGCCCTTCCTCCTTCCTCTGTTAGTATTTATTTATTTTCACATCGTTTATTTATTTTGCATCTGTGTGTGTATGTGCAGGAGAGGATATGAGCCGCAGCACTCCTGTGGAGGCTGGGGAACAATTTTCAGGAGGCCGTTCTCCTTTTCCACCGCGTGGGTACTGAGGATTGAACTCCGGTTCTCAGGCTTCGCGCTGGTTACCTGCACCCACTGAACCATATCGCCACAGCCCATTACCTTTCTTAGTCTGCCTTTATCAGGTTTTTTGTTTGTTTCCTTTTGTTTTTATATAACAATAAGAAGAGTATAACCCATGCTCCACTATATTCATAGCAGCCTTATTTATAATAGCCAGAAGCTGGAAAGAACCCAGATGCCCCTCAACAGAGGAATGGATACAGAAAATGTGGTACATCTACACAATGGAGTACTACTCAGCTATTAAAAAGAATGAATTTATGAAATTCCTAGCCAAATGGATGGACCTGGAGGGCATCATCCTGAGTGAGGTAACACATTCACAAAGGAACTCACACAATATGTACTCACTGATAAGTGGATATTAGCCCAAAACCTAGGATACCCAAGATATAAGATAAAATTTCCTAAACACATGAAACTCAAGAAAAATGAAGACTGAAGTGTGGACACTATGCCCCTCCTTAGAAGTGGGAACAAAACACCCTGGGAAGGAGTTACAGAGACAAAGTTTGGAGCTGAGATGAAAGGATGGTCCATGTAGAGACTGCCATATCCAGGGATCCACTCCATAATCAGCATCCAAACGCTGACACCATTGCATACACTAGCAAGATTTTATCGAAAGGACCCAAATGTAGCTGTCTCTTGTGAGACTATGCCGGGGCCTAGCAAACACAGAAGTGGATGCTCACAGTCAGCTAATGGATGGATCACAGGGCTCCCAATGGAGGAGCTAGAGAAAGTACCCAAGGAGCTAAAGGGATCTGCAACCCTATAGGTGGAACAACATTATGAACTAACCAGTACCCCGGAGCTCTTGACTCTAGCTGCATATGTATCAAAAGATGGCCTAGTCGGCCATCACTGCAAAGAGAGGCCCATTGGACTTGCAAACTTTGTATGCCCCAGTACAGGATAACGCCAGGGCCAAAAAGGGGGAGTGGGTGGGTAGGGGAGTGGGGGTGGGTGGGTATGGGGGACTTTTGGTATAGCATTGGAAATGTAAATGAGCTAAATACCTAATAAAAAATGGAAAAAAAAAAAAAGAAGAGTATAACCATGGACTGAGGATGTAGTTCAGTTGGTAAAGTATTTTTACCTGGTACGCATGAAGGCTTGGGTTCAATTCCCAGTACCACATAAAATATAAAACCAGGTGTGGTAGCACTCTTATAATCCCACACTCAGGAGGCTGAGATAAGAGAATCTCACTTTTGAGGCAGAATTGAATGACATAGGCAGACAAAACAAAACATGCCCCACCCACCCACCCACCCACCCAGGGACCAGCAAGATGGCACAGCAGGTAAAAGTGTTTGCTGCTAAGCTGAATGGTCTGAGTTTGATCCCTGAGGCTCATGTGGTCTAAGGAGAGGACCAATTCCTATAAGTTATCCTGTGACTTGCACATGAGTACTGTGGCTTATACATAGACAGACAGACAGACAGGAGTAAATGTGTGCATTGCAAGCACAAGGACCTGAGGGTTTTTTTTAAGATTTATTATTTATTTATGTATTTATTTAATGTATGTGAGTACACCATAGCTGTACAGATGGTTGTGAGCCACTATGTGGTTGCTGGGATTTGAACTCGGGACCTTCGGAAAAGCAATCAGTGCTCTTACCCGCTGAGCCATCTCGCCAGCCTGAGATTTTATCCCCATACTCAAGTCCAAAAGTTGGGTGGTGTGGTGCTCAGTTGTATTCCCCATGCTGGGAAACTGTAGCCAGGCAGATCTCTAGGGCATGCTGGCTAGCCAGCCTAGCAGAGCTGGTAAGAGCAACCCCACTGAGAAATACTGTCTCAAAAGGAATAAGATGGGTGTTGCCTGCAGAATAATTCCAGAAGTTGTCTTCTGACTTCCACATCTGTATGCACCCCACCCACCCATAGATATGGGTACACATAAACACATACATAAAATAAACATGCCCCTCACCACCACCAAAACCAAAACATCAACAACAACAACAACAACAACAAAAAGCCACAAGGACTCTCAGAGGAAATGATGGCAGGTGATGCTGAACCAAAGGCTGGTTTCAGCCGGCTCCAAACTCATCCGTGACATTCTGTCACTTTCTGATGACCTCTCACTCACTCTGGGGGCAGCCGCATCTGGCATGGGCGTGTGTCTCAATTCATCCTTTCTCAGTCCCACAGGATTCTGAAAAGATGCTGTCCCCAGGCACAGAGGTGTTTTTAACATTAGAGTGCACGTTTTAGTTCAGAGGAATTCCTGACCGTAATGAGGGCAGAGGAAAGTATCTTAGAGACCTTGCTAAGCACAGAACCTTACTGTCCAGGGTTTCATGTATTCTTTTTTGTTTGTTTGTTTGTTTGTTTGGGTTTTTGGGGGGGAGGGGCTCGAGACAGGGTTTCTCTGTGTAGCCCTGGTTGTCCTGGAACTCACTTTGTTGACCAGGCTGGTCTCGAACTCAGAAATTCGCCTGCCTCTGCCTTCTGAGTGCTGGGATTAAAGGTGTGCGCCACCATGCCTGGTTCATGTATTAATGGAACAGTGGCTTAGGTAACTGTTGAGTCTGGAAGGAGACATGGCTCATATGGGGCTTGACACTCTCCTCTTTCTCTTTTCCTCTGACATAAGCCCTCATGGATGTAATGAATATTCTGGTGTGTCTTTTTAAACTGTAAATGCTGTGTGAGATCAAGAATTGCCTGGACCCAAGTCAGGGTCAGGGATGTATTGCCAAGAGCTATCCTGTACTTTGGATAAAAAAAATTTACTAGCATTGTGATTACAGTTCTATGGTAGAGTGCTTACCTAGAATAACTGAGCCCCTGGGTTCCACCAGTAGTCCTAGAAAACAAACAACTACACATACACATACACAAAGCACAACACAGACTTCAAGAAAGAGAAAATGAACATAATAAAGGTTATACAGACATTAGAGTCTGGTGAACCAGGCCTATGTGCAGCAGAATTTGGGGTGCATGTTAGAAAGTGACAGGAAAAGAAGATGGTAAGCCAAATGTGAAGTTCTAGGCAATCCTAGCATGTGTAGCTTGAAACCAAGTGCCATGTTCATCATGACCTACTGACCTATTGACCTACTGACCTTCCAGCACTTAGAAGGAACGGTGTCTAGCCAAGGAGAATGAGTGCAGGATGTGAGACACTGTGCTTAATAAACTGGGTACTCCCTGTGGGCGATGGGGGCTTCGAGCCTGAAGTCAGTTGCTAGCTACGTCAGTGCCTCTCCATGTCTCCTTCATGAGGCACATCAAGGACCTCTACAGGGCTTTCTGTCACGGAACTCAACCTTAGAAATCCTGGCGTGCTCAACCAGTGGCATTTAAACTAATAAGCACGGTGCATCAAGAGAGTCCATGCATGCACTAGACGGAAGTCAAGTGTGTGTTTGAGTCGAGTGTATGCAACATATGAGTGAGCAGAAACAGAAAACATAACCTTTAGGAAGAGACAACAGGCAAATGCGAGCCACAGGAACGCAGAACATGCATTATTCATACTGCAAAACAAATCTGAGGCAAGACATGTCTATTTAGCTATTTACCTAAAGAAAACCACTACTGAACAACACAGGGATGGGCCAAATTTACAAGAAAAGTGGCAATCTGTGCTCTTCTTTTTCCTTCCTTCCTTCTTTTTCTCTTCCTCTTAAAAAAAAAAGATTTATTTATTTATTATATGTAAGTACACTGTAGCTGTCTTCAGACACTCCAGAAGAGGGAGTCAGATCTCGTTAAGGATAGTTGTGAGCTACCATGTGGTTGCTGGGATTTGAACTCAGGGTCTTTGGAAGAGCAGTCAGTGCTCTTAACTGCTGAGCCATCTCTCCAGCCCCCTTCTTTTTCTTTCTCCTTCTCATCTTTTCCTCCTCTTCCCCACTCCTCCTCCTCTCCTTCCTCCTCCTCCTCCCCCCCTCCTCCTCCTCCTCCTCTTTCTCTTCTTTGCAGAGAGCTCATATAGCCTATGGTGGTCAAAATTGTCACACAGCCCAGACTGCTTTTGAATCCCTGTTCTTTCTGCTCCACCATTTCCAAGGGCTGGAGTCACAGGCATGTTCAACTATGCACAGACTCTTATAATATAAACAAAAATGGGGCTGGGATATAGTTCATTTGGCAAAGTACTTTCCCAGGAAGCATGAAGCCCTGGGCTCCATCACTGGCTGCTGAATAAACTGTGTGCCAGTGGCACAGCCTGTAAGCTCAATACTGAGAAAGAGGCAGCTAGAGGAGCAAAAGTCTAAGGTTATTCTCAGCTTTATAGCAATCTGGAGGCCATCTTAGACCACAATGCACCTTGCTTCCAAAAATGGGTAGTGGTGGTAGTGGGGAGGCTGGTGAGATGGCTCAGCATGTAAGAACATTAGCTGCTAAGTCTGACAACCTGGATTTTGACCTCAGAACCCACACGGTGGGATGGTAAAGCTGATCAATCCCCCGCAAGTTAAGTTGTCTCTGATCTCCACAATAGCTTCGGCATGCCCCGTGCCCCACAAAATTATAAATGTGAGGGCCTGGAGAGATGACTCAGGGATTAAGAGCACTGGCTGAATTCCAGATGACCCAGGCTCAATTCCCCCCGACTCCCCCAGTACCCACATGGCAGCTCACAACTGTCTGCAACTCCTGTTCCAGTGGGGATCCGACATCGTCACACAGACATACATGCAATCAAAACATCAATGTACATAAAATAAAAATTAATTAAAAATAATAATAGATGTAAGAAGGAGGGACTAATTTAAGAAACATGAGAAACGTAAGGGTGTTGGGCCAGAGAGATGGCTCAGAGGTCAGAGGGTAAAGGTGGTGACCTGAGTTCAAACTCCAGAACCCACATAAACAATGGAGGGAGAAAAACCAAGTCTACAAAGCTGTCCTCTGGCTTCCACATACACTGAAGGCATGCATACACATGTAGGAGAAATCAAACCAGAAGACTAGGGACCAGCAGGAGCATGATAAGGGCCATAAGGTGAGGGAGGCGTATGGCATCTCAGATGAGATGTGAAGAGTCCTGAAAGAGGGCTCTGAGTCACAAGGGCTAAACAGAGTTTGAATAGCCAGAGAGTCAATGAAGGAACGAAGGAAGACCACAATCAAAACTGTGATGACAAAGTACAAACCCAACAAGAAAATGGCTGAAAGTCTGGTGTGGTGGGGCATACCTGTGACACCAGCACTTGGGAGGTGGGGGCAGAAAGATCAGGAGTTCAAGGCTAGCCTGGGCTACATGATACCCTATCTCAAGGGAAAAAAACTAAAAGAATTAAATTTCTACAGAACCTGGCAATTACTTCTAAGAAGACAGTGGGGTTTGGTTTCCTCTCATCACTAACTTCCTGCAGGAGAAAAAGAACTCTTGAGAATGAAAAGATACAGTAAGTGCCCCCACCCCGTTTTGCTATTGAAGAGACACTGGCATTGCACGGTTTAGCTGACACATTTCCACAAGCGTGACTGATGTGGGCTGAGCACCCAGCTCCTGACTCTCTTCCCCATTTGCCTGCCCCACCCACCCTCACTATCCCAGCCACCTTAAAACAAGCAGTGGCAAAGAGTTACACAGCACAAAGCACACACCATGACTCAGTAGACTGGGCATCCATCCACGAGAGAGGTGAAAAGATCAAGAGAGTCAGTTCTTCAGATGCCGGATTAACACTTGGAACTGTGTGGATCTGGACATAAGAGGAAAAACAACCTTCTGCTGGCAGCTCCTGACAAGTATGGTGTTCCTGTAGCTCACAGTCATCTCTGTTACAGAAGACTTGTGGTTTACAGCGATACTGGCTAACCTTGTTCCTGGTTTTAGAGATGGGCACGTGACTAAGGAGGGCCTAAGCTAGTTCACTTAGAACACTCCATTAAGGACAGTGATCTTTTCAGTATTAAGCCCAAGAGGTGAGTCAGGACAACTAGAGCTCAAGAAATCCACTCTGCAAAACATCTGTGCCCTGGAAAGAGAAGAACAAGTCTCTTTTCCTGTGAAAGTTGATCAATACATGGTATATGGCTAGAGCAATGGCACCTCTTGGCTCCTTGAGGTTCTCTCCTGAGGCCCGATGCAGCATAAAGAAAGTGGAAGCCACAGATGAAAGGAAATTGTTCTAATGACATAGTTTGAGTCATTTGAGCCTTCTCTGGAGTTGGCACTGCCACTGGGTTTCTATGTGTGTGAGCTCATACATTTCCTCTAATGAAGCTAATTTAGGTTGGGTTTTCTGTAGCATGAAACAACAGGATCTATAGATTTACTGCGCCTGTCAAAAGATGGCGCTACCAATTTATTTACCGTTCCACATGACCTTCTTGTGGTTCCACTGATACGCTCCTCCTCAATAGGTGAGTGTGGTCACACCTCTTAAGTAAGTCAGGCCCCAGGTTGCTGTAACCAGTGTAGTATTTGACCCTCTGAGGCTTCAGAGGCTAAGGCGTAAAAAGGCCTAGGTTCCTTCACTATCCTATCACTTGGGGGCCACTGCCACCAAAACTCAACTCATATTGTCAGGAAACTGTTTGACAAGGACACGTGCAGAGGGTATCACCAATAGTCCTGGGTAAGGTCTCAGCTGACAGCCGCAGTAAGTCAAGAGATATAAGTGAAGGAACCCTGAGGTGGTTCCAGGCCCCAGCCTTCCCAAGCAGCATGGAGCAGGGATAAGCCATTGTAGCTGTGTGACTCATCTAATACCCCAAGCTACAGGAGGTATGAAGTAAAATAAATACCAGCGATTGTTTTAATGCACCTCACATTGGGGAGCAATTTCTTCCACAGCAATAAATTAGCTAATACATAACCCTAATTGATATAATTGGTATTCTACATTAAACTGTTCTCAGAATAGTGGAGGGCTGGGGACAAAGAGAGGGGGGCCTGCTTAGCATCAGGCCCTGGGTTCAATTCCAGCTGCACTGGTATACACCGGTGGTATACGCCAGTAAACCTAGAACTTGGGAGGATCATCAGTGTTCTTGCAATACACACATGTTAAATAAATAAATAAATAAATAAATAAGAAACAAAAAACCCATGGTAGACTGCTCTTGAGGAATGTCACCTAAGTTTGACCTCCTGCTTTACCCCACTTATATACCCACCCTCTCTACCTCCCAGAAAATAGCTGCTCTGACTTCTGATCAGTTGTACCCTTTTGAGTGTCATGACAATGGAATCCTGCCGAGCCAGTCTTCTTCATGCTGCCCTCACCCAGCATGGCTTTTTGACTAGTGTGCATTTGCAAGAGATCATAGTTTCTTTTCAGGGTGAGTAGTGTTTCGTTGTGTGAATATGTTTATCCATGTCCTAAGTATGGTAAAGAAATATGAACATCATTCAACATTGTGAGGGTGTGGTGGTTTGAATATGTTTGGCCCATGGGAAGTGGCACCATAAGGAGGTGTGGCCTTGTTGGAGGAAGTGTGTCACTGTGTAGGCAGACTTTGAGGGCTCTTAGTGTTCAAGCTCCACCTAGTTCAGAAGAGAGCCTCCTCCTAGCTGCCTGCAGAACAGAGTCTCTCCTGGTTGCCTTTGGATCAAGATGTAGAACTCTTGGCTTCTCCAGCACCATGTCTGCCTGCACGCTGCCATGCTTCCTACCGTGATGATAATGAACTGAAGCTCTGAAACTGTAAGCTGAGTCTAATTAAATGTTTGCCTTTATAAGAGTTGCCATGGTCATGGTGTCTGTTCACAGCAATAAAACCCTAACTAAGACAGAGGAGTGTGTTCATATTTCCTGGGAGGGTGGCTGCTAAGTTACTGGGTAAGAAAACATTTAAGTTCATTAGAACTACTTAACAGTTTATCTAAGTAGTCGTCTTATCTTGTGTTCCTCTCAGCAGCACAGGAGCATCCTGGTTACTCTACATTTGCCAGGATTTGGTATGGTGAGTCTTTTGGTATGATCAGCAGAACTTGCTGATGATCTTATAAGTGTTCATCCTGATGAGTACCTTTTCCTTCATCTCTGTTTCCCTAGTCTGCTTCCAGGTCACTCTTTGTGGGATAGGGAGTAAACAGCAGTGTTAGAGTTTAGATTGGGCATTTGTGGGAGCTATCGTGTGGTGGAGTTGTAAGGTCACTGGGCTTGTCAATGTGCCACCATGTCTGTGACTTCACAGTTGAATGGGTCACTAGGAGGGTGCGGCTCACTGAATGCACAGTTTGGAGGGTGTGTCTACTCTCTGTTTTCTTCTCTCTCTGAGTCCTGTCCACCATAAAGTGGGTCAGCTTGCTCCCTGCCATGTTGCTTATCCAGGAATTCTGCTTCCTCACTCCAGAGGCTCAGAAGCAATGGAGGCACCTCTCCATAGATTGATATCTATGAGTCAAAATATGTCTTTCTGGGGCTGGAGAAATTTCCCAGTAGTTAAGAGCAGTTGCTGTTCTTGCAGTGGACCCAGGTCTAATTTTTTTTTAAACTTTTTTTTAAATTTTTTTTTTTAAGATTTATTTACTTATTATATGTAAGTACACTGTAGCTGTCTTCAGACACTCCAGAAGAGGGAGTCAGATCTCGTTACGGATGGTTGTGAGCCACCATGTGGTTGCTGGGATTTGAACTCCAGACCTTCGGAAGAGCAGTCGGGTGCTCTTACCCACTGAGCCATTTCACCAGCCCAGGTCTAATTTTCAATGTGTACATAGTGAGCTCACAACCATCTCTAACTTCAGCTGCAGGAGATCCACACCCTTTTCTGGCCTCCTAGGGTACCGGGCATGCATGTGGTACACATGCAT
Organism: Mus musculus; assembly: GCF_000001635.26. Lineage (NCBI taxonomy): Eukaryota > Metazoa > Chordata > Mammalia > Rodentia > Muridae > Mus > Mus musculus. The sequence continues at coordinate 44,284,986 of NC_000070.6, forward strand.
ACATGCAGGTGAACACTCATAATATAAAATAAAAATAAATAACTTCTTAAGTGTGTACTGCTCACGCAGAGGGCTTGAGTTTCTAGAACCGAAGCTGGGTGGTTGACAACTGCCGGTAACTCCATCTTCAGGGGATTTAACACCCTCTTCTGACTTCCACTAGCACCTGCACATACCAACTGTTAAGAAATACAGTGCGGTGAGGGGGTACCTGGCAGGCCCATGCCAAGGTGTCTCCTGAGAAATTAAGCCATACAACAGATCTGGTATTTGGGGAAGGGAGAAGGGTGAGGACCTGAAGATGAGGTAGAGGCGCTGCTGGTGGTGACATAGCTATTGCTAGAGCCCTGGGAGGAGCCTAGTGGAATCGCCTGTAAATAACACCAATCCCATCCTACACTATCCCATACTATTAAAAGAAAATAAATCTTTCCTCTGTTGAATTGCTTTGCTCAGATGTTTCATTACAGTGACCACAAAAAAAAAAAAAAAAAGAAAAAGAAAAAAAAAAGAAAAAAAATAACTACATAGAAAATCTGCACCAAGAAGGAAGGTCATGGCTGTGGGTGGTGGCACATGTCTTCAATTGCAGTATGAGGAAACCAAAAGCAGGCAGAGCTCTGTGAGTTTGAGACCAGTCTGGTCTACATAGCAGTTCCAGGCCAGTCGAGGCTATGCAGTGAGACCTTTAATTAAAATTAAAGAAAGAAGGAAAGAAGGAAAGAAGGAAAGAAAGAAAGAAAGAAAGAAAGAAAGAAAGAAAGAAAGAAAGAAAGAAAGAAAGAAAGAAAGAGAGGAAGAAAGAGAAAGAAAAGAAGAAAAAGTAGGATGTCTACTGTGACTATATCTGAGCATGGAGTTCAGAAGTTTTTTAGAACTGCTTGTGGGGAGGATTCTGACAAGGTTTGGAGAAGCAGGCTAGAAAGGCTTGGAATGACGAAAGTGGAGTATAATGGTGATTCAGGCCGCTTACCAACACAGACGGTGGAGACACAGACAGTGAGACTGATTCTGAGATAGAAAACCACATTTTTTTTTTTTCCCGAGACAGGGTTTCTCTGTGTAGCCCTGGCTGTCCTGGAACTCACTTTGTGGACCAGGCTGGCCTTGAACTCAGAAATCCACCTGCCTCTGCCTCCCAAGTGCTGGGATTAAAGGCGTGCGCCACCACCACATTATTTTTTTTTACCTCAAAATCAGGAGACTCTGGATCCTCTTGAAGCAGAGTTACGGATGGTTATAAGTCACCATGTGGGTGCTGGGAATAAATGTGGGTCTTCTGAAAGTGCAACCTAAGGACTGATCAAGGGTAATAGTGTTTGCTTCCTTCCTTCCTTCCTTTCCTTCCTTCCTTCCTTCCTTCCTTCCTTCCTTCCTTCTTTCTTTCTTTCTTTCTTTCTTTCTTTCTTCCTTTCTTTCTTAAGATTTATTTATTTATTTATTTATTTATTTATTTATTTATTTAATGTATATGAGTTCATTGTAGCTGTACAGTGTGAGCCTTCATGTGGTTGTTGGGAATTGAAATTTTAGGACCTCTGCTCACTCCGGTCAACCCCGCTCGCTCTGGTCAGCCCTGCTCGCTCAGGCCCAAAGATTTATTTACTATTATACATAAGTACACTGTAGCTGTCTTCAGCAGTCAGTGCTTTTACCAGCTGAACAATCTTGCCAGCCCTAGTATTTGCTTTCTTGCTGCAGAAATGCTTTGAGCCATTTAGAGACTAGCTGGGTGTTTGTTTGTTTGTTTGTTTCAAACTACAAAAAACAAAACAAACAAACAAACAAACACCAACTTCCATAGTTTAAGAAAACCAGCAGTGGGGCCAGTGAGACTGTTCAGCAGATAAAAGCACCTACTCAGACAGACAGACAGACAGACAGACAGACAGACACACAAATGCACACACATATACACACACACACATACACATACATACACAGATTAAAATACTTGTTCTGTAGATCAGGCTGGCCTTGAACTCAGAGATCTCCCAAGTCTGAGATTAAAGACAAGTATCACCATGCCCAGCTATTAAATAATAAGTTTTAAAGTAAAATAAAAATAACTTAACTAGGCCGGGCAAGGTGGCAGATGTCTTTAATTCCAGCACTGGGGAGTCAGAGGTAAGGTGGATCTCTATGAGTTCAAGGCCAGCCTGGCCTACAAAGTGAGTCCAGGACAGCTAAGGCCGAGTTCTGGTACTGGGTAATCTACAGAGGCAGGAGGCTCACCACAAGGTGGAGGCCAGTCTCACTACCCATCTAACTCTAGATCTGCGAGGGTTACATAGGGAGACCCTGTCTTTAAAAAAAAAAAAAAGTGTAGAGACATATATATATGAAAAAAACTAAAAAGAAAACCAAATTCTATAAAAGCAAGCCACAGATGCCTGGGCCACATTTCAATTTCCAGAAATATGGTGCAGCGACAGAAAAATAAAAAGAATAAAAAAGAATGGGTTTGGGAGTTAGAAGTCCTGAGTTTTCCTCTCTTCTCTCTCTTTCTCTCTTTCTCTCCCTCTCTCCCTCTCTCCCTCTCCTTCTCTCTCTCTCCCTCTCTCCCTCTCCTTTTCTCTCTCCCTCCCTCTCTCTTTCTCTCTCTCTTCCTTTCCCCTCCTTTTTCTCTTTCTTTCTTCCTCTCTCCCTTCCCCCCTCTCTCTTTCCAGACAGGTTCTTACTCTTGTAGTCTATGCTGGCTTTGGACTATGTCTTGGTTTGTTTTCTACTGCTGTGAAGAGAAACCAAGACCAAGGCAACCTATTGGAAAGAACATTTAATTCATTTAACAATTTTGGAGGGAGGGAGGTGGCAGGCAGGCAGGCAGGCAGGCAGGCAGGCAGGCGGGCGGGCGGGCGGGTGGGCAGGCAGCATGGCACTGGGGAGGAAGCTGAGTGTTTACATCTGAGCCACAGGCATGAGATAGAGAGTCAGACTGAGCCTGGCATGGGCTTTGGAAATTTCTGTGACCCTTGTCTCCCCGCCCTGCTCCCTCCAGCCAGGCTCTCAGGTATGAGGATCACAGATGTTAGCCATCATGCCTAGTGGAAATCAGGGATTTTGCACTTCCCAGTGATGGGGTCTCAGATGACCCATTTGGCTTTCCCATACTTCAGTTTACTCTCCTGAAATATCCAATCAGGGCTGTAGCAGCTTCTACAAAGATGAAGTACATTCAGAACTGCTATAATTTAATGATAATGTAGTGCAGTTAGGATACCCTTTGTCTGGTACCTGGGTACTTTATTCATTTTAGGGGAATGCTTTATCACTGGGCTACACCTCACTTATCTGATGACTGAGTCAATAAGTAAATTAGAATTATTTATAAGTTGGGGCTGGGGAGATGGCTCAATGGTTAAGAGCACTGACTGGGGCTGGCGAGATGGCTCAGCGGGTAAGAGCACTGACTACTCTTCCAAAGGCCCTGAGTTCAAATCTCAGCAACCACATGGTGGCTCACAACCACCTGTAATGAGATCTGACGCCCTCTTCTGGTACATCTGAAGTCAACTACAGTGTACTTATGTATAATAATAAATAAATCTAAAAAAAAATATAAAAGCACTGACTGCTCTTCCAGAGGTCCTGAGTTCAATTCCCAGCAACCACATGGCTGTGGCTTACAACCATCTATAATGGGATCCGATGCCCTTTTCTGGTATGTCTGAAGACAGCTACAGTGTACTCATCTATATTAAATAAATGAAATCTTTTTTTAAAAAATAAATATTTATAAACACTCAGGAGGCAGAGGCAGATGGATCTCTAAGTTCAAGGCCAGCCTGGTCTACAGAAGAAGTTCCAGGATAGGCAGGGCTACACAGAGAAACCCTGTTTTGAAAACAAAACAAAACAAAAAGAGGTAAAGAAAAGAAATATTATTATTTGGGCAGCCTCCAACTTATCCCAATCAATATTTGATAATTACTTTAAAGGAATATTTGCCACTTCATTGTTATAATTTTGTAGTATTTATATGTTAAAATTTTATTGCATTATTCTCCCTCCTTGGTGTGTGTGTGTGTGTGTGTGTGTGTGCGCGTGCCACAGTAAGCAGCCATTGGATAACCTGTAGGAAGAGCTGGATCTCTCCTTTTGCCAAATGGGACCTGGAGTTTGAACTCAGGCCCTCTGGCTTGGGCAGCAAGCACCTTTACCACTGAGCTATCTTGCCAGTCCACTCTTCACATCTTTTATTGTGGAAATTCCAAACCCAACAAAGGAAAAAGAATACCTAGGTGTTTCCAAGGCTTCCGTGTGGTTATAGATCCAGGGATCTTGTCACTGCAGATGCTACCCAGCAGATCTGAAGAGGGCCTGAGGCTCTGCATCTCTCGAACACTCTCCGATGGGGTTTCGAGTAGCAAGGATGGGCAAGCTTGTAAATGTCAAACTTCAGCCTCTACATTTCCTAACTCGTAGCTGATGTTACTTCTGCCTTCATATCCGGCCCACTTCTTCCCCAACTATCTAGAAGTAAATCTCAAATGCCCTATCTATTTTTTTAAAATAGCGTCAGGCAGCTTAGGCTCACTTGAAACTTGCTGCAAAGGCTGAGGATCATCTTGACTCTCCCTCCCAAGTATGGGGGTCACAGGTACCCCTGTTCCTGGTTAATGGGGTGCTGGGCTTATGTTTGCAAAGCCAGGGTGAGCATCACTGGCCCCTTTCCTTGTTTGTTCAGGAGATGTGGTCTTACTGTTGAGTCCTGGCTAGCCTTGTTCTTGGGGAGAAATCCCTACACCTCCTGAATGCTGGGATTGTAGGCCTATCACACACAGCTAAAACAAATTTAATTACTTTATTTTGTCTGTTTCTTTAAAAAAACTATTTAATTATTTTATGTATCTGAGTATCCTGTAGCTGTCTTTAGACACACCAGAAGAGAGCATCAGATCCCATTACAGATGGTTATGAGCTACCATGTAGTTGCTGGGAATTGAACTCTGGGCCTCTGGGAAGAACAGCCAGTGCTCTTTTGTTTGTTTGTTTGTTTGTTTGTTGTTTGGTTTTTTGGTTTTATTCGAGACAGTGTTTCTCTGTATAGCCCTGGCTGTCCTGGAACTCACTCTGTAGACCAGGCTGGCCTCGAACTCAGAAATCCACCTGCCTCTGCCTCCCAAGTGCTAGGATTAAAGGCATGAGCCACCACCTCCCCAGCCAGCCAGCGCTCTTAACCACTGAGCCATCTCTCTAGCTCTTCCCTGTTTCTTTTTCTTTTCTTTTCTTTTCTTTTTTTTTTTTTTTTTTTTTTTTTTTTTGGTTTTTCGAGACAGGGTTTCTCTGTATAGCCCTGGCTGTCCTGGAGCTCACTTTGTAGACCAGGCTGGCCTCGAACTCAGAAATCTGCCTGCCTCTGCCTCCCGAGTGCTGGGATTAAAGGCGTGTGCCACCATGCCCAGCACCTGTTTCTTTTTAAGATGGGTTTCAATATATAGCCCAGACTGGCTTTAAGTCATGATCTTTCTGCTTCTGCCACCTGAGTGTTAAGGGACAGGTATGATTTACTACATAAGCTAAATCACATTTCTAAAAAGTTGTGGGAAACTAGGTGCTGCTTTTAATCCCAGTTACTCAAGAGGCAGAGTCAGGTCAGGTTCATTCTCTAAGAGTTCAGGGCCAGTCAGGTCTACATATCAAGTTCCAGGCCAGCAGAGGCTACATAGCAAGATCATGTTGTTGTTGTTGTTGTTGTTGTTGTTGTTGTTGTAATGAGGAGGGGAATGGATACCACAGCAGGAGAACACTTAGTGGAGTCAGCTCTGTCCTTTTACCTTGACCTGCGTTCCAGGGATTGGATTCAGGAAACAGGTCTTTGTGGGGCAAACATCTTTTTGCCAGATCATCTCACAGGCTCTAATCATAGCTTTGGAAGGACTTTTGTTCACGATTTCGTTCCTGGACTTAGGGGTCTAGGCTGGTTCCATTTTGACTAGAACTCAGACACTGGGTTTTGAAGAAACCCACAAATGACAGTGAGTATATATATATATATATATATATATATATATATATATATATATATATATGTATAATCCTGGCATCCCGTGGGCGAGACAGAGTCGCAGTAGTCCAGGCTGGCTTTAAATTCTGTCTTTGTGAGGAGGACATTAAATCCTGATCTTTCTGTCTCCAAAGACTTTTAAAGTTTAACTGGGGATTATTCAAATGTTGGGGGTATAACACAATGTTAAACACATGTGTGGTGGTTTGAATATGCTTGGCCCATGGGAAGTGGCACTATTAGGAGGTGTGGCCTTGTTAGAGGAATTGTATCACTGTGGGGGTGGGCTTTGAGATCTCAGTGCTCATGGTCTGCCTAGTGTGGAAGAGACCCTCTTTCTGCCTGCCTGAAGGAGACAGTCCCCCTCCTGGCTGCCTTTGGATCAAAATATAGAACTCCTGGATGGCTCTTCCAGTAGCATGTCTGCCTGCAGGCTGCTGTGCTTTCCATCATGGCGATCGTGGACTGAACCTCTGAAGCTGTAAGGGGGCCCCAGTTAAATGTTTACCTTTACAAGAGTTGCCTTGGTCCTGGTGTCTCTTCAGAGCAATGAAATCCCAACTAAGACAATGTATGTTAATTACACATACATATATTATATGTTAATGTATATTATAGGTGTATAATATAAGTAATTATATATTATACATATTCTCTCTCTCTACATATATGTGTATATGTTCATGTATACCTTTTGTTTTCTTTCTTTCTTCCCATGGCTGAGAGCTTCACAATTGCTAGGCCAACACTGTCACTGAGTCATACCCACCACCCAATCCTGCATGCGTCACCCCTTCACCTCCTAAGCTGAGAACAGAATACAGGGCCTTGTGTTTTGCAGGCAAGCACTTCACTGCTGAGATAAATCCCCAACCCCCATGTATGTATCCTTTAAAAACATTTTCTTTCAAAGTTAAGCCCTATATGATCATGAGCCTATCCCAAATTGAAAGGTTGGAGGGATTGTGCAGGCACAGTGAAGAAAGTACTTGCTTATGTAAATGTGAGTACCTCAGTTTAAATTCCAAGAATCCATGTCAATCCAGGTGCAGTATTAAATATCTGTAATCCCAGCATTCCCACAGAGAGATGAGAGGCAGAGACCAGAGATAACTTGGATGCTCTTGAGCCTGGTAGTTTGTTATAGGCAGTGGTGAATAGCAAACTCTGTGAGGGGCTAGACTCAGTAGCTAGACACTGGCTGCTCTTTCAGGAAACCAGTTTCTATGCCTAGCACCCACATGCTATCTCAATACCATCTGTAATTCCAGTTCCAGGGGATGTGACAACCTCTCCTCGCCTACTCTGGTACCAGGCATGAACATTGTACACAGATACAGTCATATGTGCAGTCAAAGCGCACATGTGTGCATGTATACACACACACACACACACACACACACACACACACACACACGAAAGAGAGAGAGACTCTTTCTTCAAAACAAGGTGGAAAGCAAGAACCTATACTTACATTTGTCCTGTGACCTGCTCATGTGTGCTGTGCTCTGTGTGTGTGTGTGTGTGTGTGTGTGTGTATGTGTATGTGTGTGTGTGTGTGTGTGTGTGTATGTGTGAGAGTTCATATCTGGATCCAGAGCATTTGACTCAATGGCCTCACTTATGAGAGGCACGTGTTCTTTCGCCGAGCTCAGGTTTGGCCTTCTTTTTGCATGACAAGGATGCTTCATGGATGGTGCTGTGTGTGGTGTATGAGCCCATCAGGAGTTACATCATGATGGCCCTCTTTCTGTCCGTACCACTTTTAAGGTAGTATAATGGAATCGGTGGTTAGAGTATACTGCCACCAAGTGGTAACAGTTGGGTATGGGCACAAAAGGATATCCTGGGAAGGATCTGAGATCCTGGGAAGATTTTCCTACAGTGGATCATAAATTGCCACGATCCCCCAGACACGCTGAGGTGCTGGATATGGAATCTGGGCCTTGTATAAACTAGGAGAGGTATCTACCCCTGAGCTGTATCCCTAAGCTATCCAGTCTATATCACTACTTAAATGGGTAGATAGATAGATAGATAGAGAGAGTCTCACTCTGCAGCTGTGGTTGACTTAAAACTTGTGGGGCAAAACAGTCTGACTGCAAACTCGTGGCAATCCTCCTGCCTCAGCCTTCAAAAAGCTTGGATTGGATTATAGTTATGTGCTACCATACCTGGCACTACAATGTTTCTTTAACATGACATTTACAAGCATTAAAAAAAAAAGGGGGGGGGTCTTGTGTATCCTAGACTGGGTGTTAATTTACTATGAAGCGCAAAGATGACCTTGAACTTCTTTTTTTTTTCTTTTCGAGACAGGGTTTCTCTGTGTAGCCCTGGCTGTCCTGGAACTCACTTTGTAGACCAGGCTGGCCTTGAACTCAGAAATCCATCTGCCTCTGCCTCCGGAGTGCTGGGATTAAAGGTGTGCGCCACCACGCCCGGCTGACCTTGAACTTCTTATCCTCCTGTTTCCAAATCCAGAGTGCTGGGATTATAGGTAAGCCATCAGACCCAGGTTTCTGCAGTCTTTGGGATAGAAGCTGGGATTCATGCATGCTAGGCAAGAACTCTTCCAGCTTAGCTGCTCGAGAGTCTAACAAGCTACCTTTTAGAGTAAACCAATACTGTGACTCCACGGCACATTATAATAGCCAGAAGGCATTGAGCCCAAGACCCTCATACAGCATCCAGGATTACTAAAGCCAGGTATGTCAGTACATGCCTATAATCCTCTCAAGTAGGAGGTAGCTGCAAGTATGGGCCCAGTCTGGGCTAAATAGTGAGGCCAGCCAGCGCTGTATAACAGTGTGTGATAGATAGCAAGGGCCAGCCAGAGCTCCACAGCAAGATCCGGTTTTTTTTTTTTTTTTTTTTTTTTTTTTTTTTTTTTTTTAAAGATTTATTTATTTATTATATGTAAGTACACTGTAGTTGTCTTCAGACACTCCAGAAGAGGGCATCAGATCTTGTTACAGATGGTTGTGAGCCACCATGTGGTTGCTGGGATTTGAACTCTGGACCTTCGGAAGAGCAGTCGGGTGCTCTTACCCACTGAGCCATCTCACCAGCCCAAGATCCGGTTTTTTAAAAAACAAAACTGGGGCTGGAGAGATGGCTCAGTGGTTAAGAGCACTGGCTGTTCTTCCATAGGTCACAGGAGTGAGGGGTCACCTAGGGAGCATGTGTGGTGAGGGGTCACCTAGAGAGCATGTGTGGTGAGGGGTCACTTATGAAGCAACAGCACCACGGACAGGAACACCCCAACATGGAGGGTGACTTCCCTGTAGCTGCGTAGATTGTCTCCTCTCTCCAGTTTAACACCCATAATCAATGTGCTCTACCTCCAGTTCTTGTACAATAGGGGTACAGTGACATGCAGAGGGCTTAGAGGCAGACGGGGAACAGGTAGGAGCTCAGGTGAGAATCCATTAACCCTCCCCAATCTCTCCTTCGATGAAGAAATAACAGTGGTCAGAAAGCCTGATGTCTTGCAAGTAACAATTGTGATAAGGATAATGGACTATGCTCAGATGTTTGGGAGAACATATTGTGAACCATTTAATGTAGAATATATATAAAGAATTCAGGCTGGGCTTGGTGGCTCATGCCTTTAATCCCAGCACTTGGGAGGCAGAGGCAGGCAAATTTCTGAGTTCGAAGCCAGCCTGGTCTACAGAGTGAGTTCCAGGACAGCCAGGGCTACATGGAGAAACCCTGTCTTGAAAAAAACAAACAAAACAAATTTAGTACATTTTCTCTAGATTAGGACATTCACTCATATCTCATAGTTCACTAGTTCACCATCCAAAATCAGAAAATTTCACCAATCCCTGAAGTTGCTTCAAAATCAAATCCCTGAATGTTTTCTTTTTGCAATAGGATCTTGTTACATAGCCAAGCATGGCCTCTGACCTTGGCCTCCTGCATGCTGGGACTATAGACAGGTACCACCGCACTCAGCTTTGCTCTGAGCATTTATTATTTCATTCACTAATTTATCACAAGCACACATACACACACAGAGTAATGCAATAAAAATTTAACATATAAATGCCATAACATTGTAACAATGAAATATTCTTTAAAAGCGATTAACAAATATTTATGGGATGAGTTGGAGGCTGCCCAGATAACAAATATTTCTCCCTTTTGTTTTGTTTTTGTTTTCTGAGACAGGGTTTCTCTGTGTCGTCCTGGCCTTCCTGGAACTCACTCTGTAGACCTCTTGTAGCTGGCCTTGAACTCAAAGTTCCAGCTGCCTCTGCCTCCAGAATGCTCGGATTAAAGGCACATGACGTTACCACCCAGTTTGTAAATATTTGTAATTTGCTTATCAATTATTAAGTGTGTGTGTGTGTGTGTGTGTGTGTGTGTGCATGCCCTCATGAGTGTCAATTTATGGGAATGATTTCTGTCTTTCTATCATTTGGATTCTAGGTTTTGTATTGTTTTATCTTATGCGCATTGGTGTTTTTCCTACTTGTATGTCTTTACATGAAGGTTTCAGATCTTGGAGTTATATACAGTTGTGAGCTGCCATGTGGGTGCCGAGAGTTGAACCTGGGTCCTCTGGAAGAACAGTCAGTACTCTTAACCATTGAGCCATCTCTCCAGTCCCCATGTGGATTCTGCTTGTATTGAATTCAGATCATTGGTTGCAAGCACCTTCATCTGCTGGGACATCTCGATGGCCCTAAACTCAGCTTTTTAAAAAGTAGATTAAAAAAAAATCCATCTCATTAGAGAGCGGTTGACGAAGGCACCCAGTGCCTGCACACACATCTGCATACACACCTGTACACACCTGTACCCACAAAACCACAGGTATGTTAGTGAATACATCCTATCTCCTCACCCCCCCCCCCCCTCACAAGCAGACTGTTACCTGAGTTTTAATTTTGTGTGGTTTTCAGCTTGTAATTAGGTTGGCTATAAACTTCATTTGGTTTATAGTCTGAGGCTGGCCACCCTGGGTGACCTCACAGAGCAGAGGATCTTGCTATGAACAGTGCCTTCAGCCTGTGGACGGCAGCTTTTCTCTCCTGCTGTATTGATGACTCAGTCACACATGGCCACAGGGATTCACAGCTTTCCCTCCAACATTAGAGACTCACCCATGCTAACCCACCCCTGCCTTAGTAGGCCAGGCACATTCTCAGCTGAGTGGCTCCTCTGGCTTTCTCTGAAATGCATATCTGCTCATCTCTGCCTTCTGGCCAGCATCCCCAGAGAGAAGGCTAGTACCCAAACATGGGGTCTCCTGTGTGTCAGCCATTTCTCTCTTATATGTCCTCTGTACCCCATGCTCCCGTTTTGCTGAACAGGTCTTCCTTCCTTTCTTTCTTTCTTTCTTTTTCTTTTTTTCTTTCTTCAAGACAGGGTTTCTCTGTATAGCCCTGGCTGTCCTGGAACTCACTTTGTAGACCAGGCTGGCCTCGATCTCAGAAATCCACCTGCTTCTGCCTCCCAAGTGCTGGGATTAAAGGCGTGTGCCACCATGCCCGGCTAGGTCTTCCTTTCTTACCATCCCCTCCCTGTGTCCACCCAGATTGCTTTCCCCCACCTTTGTGCTTCTGCACACTTATTTCCCCCTGTCTGGAGAATATTAGTCTGTCTGTCTGTCTGTCTATCTCTGACTGTCTCTGTGTCTCTGACTCTCTCTGTCATTCTCTCTCTGTCTCTGTCTTTCTGTCTCTCTGTCTCTCTCTTTTTTTCTCTAGGCACTTTGCTAGGATGTCTCAATTCTGGTCAGAATGAATTGTTCCTCTTTGAGCTCTACCCGGCATGGCTGGCTGCATACACTCATGACAGTACTTCTAGCTTGTTCTTTATTAGCACTGCTTTCTTGTTTATGAGTTTTGCGCGTCTCTGAGCTCCCTTGGGCAGAAGCCACATCTCTTTTCTTCTTTTCGCTGGCAGTGCCTTGAAAAGGGCCTGGCAAAGGGTAGACGCTGGTGACTGCCGAGAGAATGAGGGCACAGATTATCCTGTGTGACAGGGCAGGCCCTCGCGTAAAGGGGTGACACATGTATGTGTGCATTAGTTGTTTGTAAAACAGTAGTGAGTTTTATCATTGCCACGAATGGTGGTGTTGTTGGTAGAGATGTTCCGTTTTAAATGGCCTGGCCTAGTCAGTTTAGACACTCTTGAAACAAGGAGCAGCAGAGTAGGAATTCAGTTTCCTTATTGCCTGAACAAGGAAATAAGCCCACAGAGGTTTTGGGGCACAGAGGCTCATGGCTCCTGCCTTCTTGAACTGGGCTGTTTTCTCTGCTGTAGTATTATTGTTTCTTTCTTTTTTTGTTTTCTCTATGTAGCTTTGGCTGGCCTGGAACTCACAGTGTAGGCTGGCCTTGAACTCACAAAGGTACATTTATCTCTGCCTCCTGACTGGTGTGATTAAAGCTGTGTGCCACCACCACCTGGCCTAACTATTCTTTCGAGTGTGGTGCTATTCAAAATAGTCGCTCAAAATCATCTTGGGAATTTTAAATAGATATTAAATTTTTTTCATCATAACCTTGATACACTTTCTAAATGGTAACTATTTTTGGTTGTTGGTTGTTGACTTTGTTTGTTTCGCCTTTTGAGGCAGGGTTTGTCCTGGAAATTGATCTGTAAACTCACAGAAATCCGGAAATCCACTAGTAATTTTAATTTTTTTCAAAACTCTATTTTTTAAAAGATGTATTTATTTTATTTATATGAGTACACTGTAGCTGTCTTCAGACACACCAGAAGAGGGTGTCAGGTCCCATTACCAACAGTTGTGAGCCACCATGTGGTTGCTGGGAATTGAGCTCAGGACCTATGGAAGAGCAGTTAGTGCTCTTTAACCATTGAGCCATCTCGCCAGCGCACAAACTGTTTCTTTATCATTCACACAGTTTCTTTCTCTTTTCCCCACTCTTCATATTTCCATCCTTTATATTACCTTAAGTTTCCCCCTTTGCTTGAAAATCTTCTATCCAGAATCCTAAAACCCTTCACTATTATAAACTAAATATCTAGGGGTATTCTAGTTTGCTCTCTATTGCTATGTAAAACATCATGACCAAAGCAATCTGAGGAGCAAAGGGTTTATTTGGCTTAGACATCATTGGGAAAAGGCAAGGAAAGAACTCAAGGCAGGAATGAGGAAGGTAGGATTAGAGACCATGGAGGAGTGCTGCTGACTGGCTTGCTCCTCATGGCTTGCTCAGCCTGACTTCTTACACACCCCAGGACCATCTGCCCAGTGGTGGCCCTACCTACAACAATTTGAAGCGTTCACATCAATCATCAATCAAGAAAATGCTCCATATAAGGACTGAGGGGATGGCTCAATGCTTAAGAACGTTGACTGCTCTCCCAGAGGACAGGGGTTCAATTCCTAGCATCCCTGTGGTGCCTAAACTAGGTTATCAGAAGCACTCTCTTCTGGTCTTTGGAGGCACTGCACACATGTGGTGCTAAGATATCTACACAGGCAAAACACACATACACATACACATACACATAAAACAAAATTAAGTAAAAACTAAAAATTAGAAAAAGAAAAAAAGAAAATGCCCCACTTGCTGGCCTATCCAATGGGAGGCATTCTCTCTCTCTCTCTCTCTCTCTCTCTCTCTCTCTCTCTCTCAAAGATTTATTTTTTTATGTGAGTACACTGTTTTCAGACACAAGAAAAGGGCATCAGATCTCATTATAGATGGTTGTGAGCCACCATATGGTTGCTGGGATTTGAACTCAGGACCTCTGGAAGAGCAGATAGTGCTCTTAACCACTGAGCCATCTCTCCAGCTCAGGAGGCATTTTCTCAGTTGAAGTTCCCTCTTCCCAGATACCTCTAGTTTGTGTCAAGTTGACAACAATACTAATCAAAACTGGGAGCCAGTGAAATAGTTCCTTTGTAGAAGTGTGTGAGAAGGGGCAGTATGTCATCAATAAATGGTGATGGAACCATTAGCAAACACAAGCTCATCTATGAAATAGGTTTCTAAAAGCCTGCCCTTGGACAGGCTTCATGAAAGAGATTGGGACTCTAAATGTGTCCATTGATACAGGTTCAACAAAATTGCACTAGGGCACGCCCCATGTTGTATTCTGCTTTATGATTATCTGTGGGGAGGGCTCACTAAAAAGCTCTGTACATTGGTACCCTCTGTCTCTTTGGTAGCTACTTTCAAAACCAGACAGTCCATGAAGATGTGAATTAACTGCTGAGTGTCAAATAATTATAAAGATGCAAATACATATGCATCTTTATTTTTTTCTTCCCCATGGTTGTAACTCCTAATATATATATTTTTTGAGACAGGGTTTCTTTTTGTTTGTTTGTTTTTTTTCGAGACAGGGTTTCTCTGTGTAGCCCTGGCTGTCCTGGAACTCACTTTGTAGACCAGGCCGGCCTCGAACTCAGAAATCAGCCTGCCTCTGCCTCCTGAGCGATGGGATTAAAGGTGTGTGCCACCACGCCCGGCTCTAATATTTTTCTGGTTTGGGCTGTCACTACAATTTAACTCATGCAACCTATGTAAGTTTTATAATGACCAAGCTCATGACTAGGTATAATAGGGATGCTATGATGAAAAATACTTCTATTGGCATACTGGGTGTTTATGGCGCATTGAATTTTTCTTTCTTTCTTTTTTCTTTTTCTTTTTTTCCAAAAATCATTTCTGTATTTGTTTGCAGGGAGGGGTAAATGAGGAAGTCAGATTTCTGGGGATTGAATTTAGGTTTTCAGGGCTGGTGGCAAGTATCTTTACCCATGAGCCACATTGCTAGCATCTTGATGGGTAGTTAATTTAGTTCCTAAGGTTTTATAACTTATAGCAACAGATTTTAGTAAGAATTATGAGATGCACAGGGAAAAGTGGCACAATGTTAGAGCTCTTGCTTAGAATAGCCAAGGCCAGGGAGAGCCCTCCCATGAACCAGAAGGGGGAAAAAGATCAGGGGAAAGAGGGGTCAATGGGTAATGGCAATTGGTACCAAGTTGACAGCTTGACTTGATTAGTTAGACCCATTAGGTGGCAAGAGAGAACCAACTCTTGAAAGTTGTCCTCTAACTGCCACAGGTGTGAAGTGACACGTGCCCCCCTTCCCACAAGCACGCACTCGAATAAATGAATGTAATGAAAAATTAAGAACATAAAAAACTTAATTATATGAAAACTTTTTTTTTTTGTTTTGTTTTTGTTTTTCGAGACAGGGTTTCTCTGTGTAGTCCTGGCTGTCCTGGAACTCACTCTGTAGACTAGGCTGGCCTCGAACTCAGAAATCTGCCTGCCTCTGCCTCCAAAGTGCTGGGATTAAAATATGAAAACTTAGCAAGTCAATGTCTTCTGGAAAAAATTTCCTTGTCCCTATGAGATATGCACACTGCAGTTAGTAAAGGCAAACTATTAAAAAAAAAAAAGGAAGTGAAGATGAGAGAGGGTTTTGGGTGGTGTGGGGAGCAAGAAGGGAGAATAAAGTGGATATGATCAACATACATTGTATACGTGTATGAAAGTGTCGAAGAATAATGGTATTTTTAAAAAAATAAAAATATTCTTAAAAAAAAAGAAAGAAGGAGGCAAGGCCTTAAGTCTTCAGTCAGTATCTTTTTTTTTTTTTTAAATTAGGTATTTTCTTCATTTACATTTCCAATGCTATCCCAAAAGTCCCCATACCCTCCCCCCCCCACAACTCCCCTACCCTCCCACTCGCACTTCTTGGCCCTGGCGTTCCCATGTACTGAGGCTTAAGTCAGTATCTTAAAGTCTTCACCATCACCGATCCTGAGCATTTGACATCCTACACATTTAGTATCCCATCAAAAGTTTGAGCCTATCTCGCCCCGCCCCACCATCGCTCCGCCCAGTTTTCTCCCGGCCCCGCCCCACCTCCCTGGGACTGGGCTCCCTTGGGCCCCGCCTCTTCCGGCCCGCGAGGTTTGATTCCTTTGGCGGGCGGAAGCTGCTGGAACTTGAATCCTGCAGAAATTCCCACCGACTTGTTCCGGCTTTGCTAGACTCTGCAGCCGGCTGCTTCACCTTCTGTCCTGTTCGGTCCTGTTCGGTCCTTGCTGGGCCCGCTGCCCTTCAGGTCAGTTCTTCCGTCCTCGGGCCGCACTCTGGGCCTCGTGGGGCGTGGCCGGGAGACGGAGTTTCCCTGGGGTTCCACCCATCAGCACTGTTCTCTGTGAGAACGTCTAGGTTTTTCGACCCTGGCTTTCACAGATGGTGGATGGTAGTTTTTTTTTTTTTTTTTTTTTTTTTTTGTCTCGGGTTCTGAGATGTATCTTGCGTCTTGAACTCACTGGTCTCGAACTCACTTTGTAGCCAAAGTGGTCCTTGAATTCTGGATCCTCCTGCCTTACCTTCCTGAGCGCAGGAGATACAGGCGTGAGCGCTCCCCACTCCCCATTCCCCGCTCAGCGGGTAATTGATAAAGTTTGACAGAGCATTTGACGCCCCGGAGGCTCCCATAATGGGAATTTCCAGTTCTGTTTCAGTGCTTTTGACTGTCTGCAAAAGCGATTCAGAGATGGGCTTTGAGGCACTTACACTTTTCAACTCAGTTTTCTGGGGTATTCCAGTTAAAAGAGAAATGTGTGTAACCCCTTTGTAGAGCCCAAATCCTTCCTCACCTTGCACCTCTAAAGCAAGTGGCCCGAGACTCGTATTGTAAGGACGCCCAGAGGCTATAGCAGTAAATGGAGGAGCCAGGTGGCTCCTGCCAAGAAGGGTGTGGAGGGGAGCAGTTCCCTGCTTCTCATCCCAAG
The DNA here is from genome assembly GCF_000001635.26 of Mus musculus. NCBI lineage: Eukaryota > Metazoa > Chordata > Mammalia > Rodentia > Muridae > Mus > Mus musculus. Next base: position 44,301,752 of record NC_000070.6, read on the forward strand.
GCAGGAGCTCACACTAAGGTGAGGTAGTGAGTGTTCTAGTCTCACCTTAGGTAGATTTCTGTGGTTAATGGAGGAGGAGGAAGAGAGGGTTTCAGAGGGGTCTGAAACGTTGGCTAGAGAATTTAGTCCCAACTTTTGTTCATGTTTTGGCTTCTGTTTCTTCTTAAACACCTTCGTGGAAACAGTGGCTCTGTCCCTTTTATCTATTATGAACCAACTAGATGGACAGGTTAGTCCCTAAATGCTTTTGGGAATGAATGCCTCTATTGCTGCTCTCAGAAATCTCCGCAAAGGAGCAGAAGGGTGCCGCCACTCAACTGTATTCTAAGGCCAGGTTGTAAGCCATTCTGCACTCTCATCTGAAATGACCAGATCAGTGTCAATGAGCACGAGAGGCAAGTTAATGTGTTTTGTAGTAAGTGATAGCATGGCTCAAATAACACCATACTGGTAGCAAAATACCCTCAGTTTGCCTTTTATGAGGACTCACTGTATAGTCCAAGCTGGCCTCTAACTCACAGAGATGCACCTACCTGCCTCTGTTCCTGAGTGCTGGTATAAAGGCATGTACCACAGTTATCTAATAGAATCACAAATTTCCCAATATCTAGCTAATTTCTTATTTTTTTCAGAAAAGTGTCTCTATTGCATATACCCCATTTCTTCACCAACTAGAGGAGTTCTGAGATATCATATTTTTGCTTTCTGTATTCCAATTTCTAGAAGGTAAACGGGATGTGTACAGTTATTTAGACCCAGCTTTATACCTACAACATGATCTAATCACTAGTCTCTTTTGGGGGGAGGTGGGGTGGGGTGGGCTGAGGCTTTGAGACAGGGTTGCTCTGTGTAGCCCTGGCTGTCCTGGAACTCACTTTGTAGACCAGGCTGGCCTTGAAGTCAAAGATCCACCTGCCTCTGCCTCCCAAGTGCTGGGACTAAAGATGTTACCTCTGCCCAGCTAGTTTTTGTAATAGTAGCAAAAATGATCTTCCCTGGATTTGAAGATGATATAATCTAGCCTTACAGTGGTGATACTCAAAGACATGGTGTGATTTCAGGGAAGAGGGTAGTCAGAAAAAAAAAAGGATTTAGTGTTTGTGCAAGTCTTTTCCTAGGAACTGGACATTTTAAAAGTCCGTAGGGAGGAATCTGTGAAGAAGTTAATTATGAGCCAAGCCTGGTAATGCAGTTGTAACTGTGTGTGTGTGTGTGTGTGTGTGTGCTACAGTGTGTGTGGGTGGAGGTTAGTTGCCAGCTATGGGAGTTGGTCTTTCTGTCATGGGGGTCCCATGGGGGTCCTGGGATCAAACTCAATTTCAGGCTTGGTAGCAAGTGCCTTTACCCACTGAACAAGTGGGTTTGTTGTTTGAGGCATAGTCTCCTGTAGCCCAGGCTGGAAGAACTTGCTGTGTAGGAAGACCTTGAGCTCCTGCTTCTACCTTTCAAATACTGGCATTACCGGCAAGTCCTCTCACCTTGGTAAAGTTCAACTCTTTATTGGAATTTGATTTGTATAGATGATATGAGACAGGAAGCCAGGTTTTGATTTTTGTTTTGTTTTGTTTTTGATTTTTGAGACAGGGTTTCTCTGTGTAGCCCTGGCTGTCCTGGCACTCAGAGATCCTCCTGCCTCTGCCTCCTGAGTGCTGGGACTCCTCCACCCAGCTCTGTTTGCTTGATTTTTTTTGCTATGGCTAGTTAGTGCTTCCATGATCATTTACATGCCTAAGCTTTGTGTTTACCCCTGTTTGCAAAGGGAGCTGGTGAGCTCTGACAGTCCTTTTATTAGATGTGTGCTATTTCTTCTGTGTTACAGGTTCTGGTTGTCATTTTGAATAACCTTCCAGGTGGACTATGAAAGATTATGACGAACTCCTCAAATACTATGAACTATATGAAACGATTGGGACAGGTAATTGTCATCTTTTTCTTGGAGGCAGAGTACGAATAAAGTAATTCAAAGTATGGTCTATTTGGGTGGTCATGAGGTTTTTAGTATAATTGATGTGGCTTAAATTTTTTCTTTATCTATAACTAAAAAGTTTGAATTTGCTCTTGCTTTTGCTCTTGCACTCTTGCTCTCTTGCACTCTAGCTCTCTTGCGCTCTTGCGCTCTGGCTCCTAAAGATGTAAGCAATAGAGCTCTTGCTCTCTTGCTCTCTTGCTCTCTGGCTCCTGAAGATGTAAGCAATAAAGCTTTTGCCGCAGAAGAAAAAAAAAAAAGTTTGAATTTATTTTAGTGTGTGTGTGTGTGTGTGTGTGTGTGTGCGCGCGCGTGTCTGTCTGTCTGTCTGGTGTGCATCTCTGTGTATGATGTATATGGGGAACATGTCACAGTATACACATGGTGGTCAAATGACAGCTTGTGGAGTAGATTCCTTTCCACCTTTATTTGGTTTCTGGGGCTGGGATGCAGGTTGCCAGGCCTGTGTGCCAGTTGCCTTTGCCTGCTGAGCCATCTCTTCTGATGCTCTGCCTTCTTTAATAAGCAGAGTAGAGCAAGGGTAGCTAGCCTATCAGAGAGAGGCTCACAGGTCACTACAAAAGTGTTGTATTTTAGTGTAACTAAAGCCATTGGAGAGTTTTCAGCTAAGGAGTGATATGGCCTTTTTTTTGAAAGGGTCGTCCTGGCTGCCTGAGAGTGAAGACCCTGGGTGGGGGAGGGCATAGCTGTCAGAAGCAATGGCAGGCAGGAGAGTCCATGCCAGGCGAGGATGGCAGCATGGTTAGAATGCTAGGGTGAAGCTAGTGAGACTGAGTTATAACATACAATAAACTGTGCATAGGTCTGAGTTTACGTGAATATATACATAGTCATGCACTACCTGCTCAGAGAAGGCTTGGGCAATTTAGTCAGAACCTGGGTCCTTTCCCCCAGGAAGTCACTGGTCTGTTTCCCCATGTAAGTAGGTGGGATTTGCCTATGAGTTGTGCATGGAATGCCAGAGAAACGAAGTCTCATGGTCTTGTGCCCAGCCACCTGGGAGAACAGTGGGGAAGACTATGGAAGAAACTATCAGAAACTTCTTTTTGGGTGTATTAATTTGAACATCTTTCAGATAGCTAGAAATATTTAATCAGCCTTTGACCCAGTTCTAATACATTTGTAGTTTTTAAGCTCATTGAAGTTTTGTATAATTTGTCTTCAGTTTTAGTAACTTTATATTGTGTTCTAGCATGTTCATAATAAAGCAAATTTTTTTTAAAAGATTTATTTATTTATTTATTTATTATATGTAAGTACACTGTAGCTGTCTTCAGATGCACCAGAAGAGGGCATCAGATCTCATTACGGGTGGTTGTGAGCCACCATGTGGTTGCTGGGATTTGAACTTCGGACCTTCGGAAGAGCAGTCGGGTGCTCTTACCCACTGAGCCATCTCACCAGCCCCAATAAAGTAAATTTAATTGAAGTATTAAACATGGAATATGGTTAAAGATTTACTTCTATGTATGTGTGGTCTGTGCATGGGTAATCCTTATGTCTGTGGGTGTCTGAGGAGAACAGGAGAGGGTGTCTGTGTGTCTGGAGCTGGAATGATAGACAGCTGTGAGCTGCCTGATGTGGTGCTGGGAACTGAACTCTGATGGTCCGTAAGAGTGACAAACATACTTTATTAGCAGCCATCTCCAGCTCCCATAGAGCATACTTTAAAAGAGTGAATTTTTTTTTTCTGTTTTTTTCAAGACAGGGTTTCTCTGTGTAGCCCTGGCTGTCCTGGAACTCACTCTGTAGACCAGGCTGGCCTCGAACTCAGAAATCCTCCTGCCTCTGCCTCCCGAGTGCTGGGATCAAAGGCATACGCCACCATGCCCGGCTGAGTGAATAGTTTTTTCCTACTTCTTTATTGTAAAATTAGGTATTTGCTGTTCATGGTAGGAAAACAAACTCTATCTATAACAGTGGTTCTCAATCTTCCTAATGCTGCACCTCTCTCATACAGGTTGAGGTGTGCCTCAACCAAAGAATTATCGTTGCTACTTCATAACTTTAATGGCTACTGTTAGGAATTGTCATATAAATATCTGTTTTCTGATGGTCTTGGTTTCCCTTGTGAAAGGATTGTTTGACCCCACCCCCACCCCAAGGGGTTGTCATTCACAGGTTGCAAGTACTGGTCTAGAAACATGGACTGAAAAGAATTTGCAATCCCGGCTAGCATGTTGGAAGTGACAAAAGAAAGGAAAATTTCCAGAAAAACGTGGCTTGATAAAGTCTTTTAAAACATCTGTGTTTGGGCCCTCATTTTTCTCCGTTTGCATTTTTCTGTACTCAGGTGGCTTTGCAAAGGTCAAACTGGCCTGCCATGTCCTCACTGGAGAGATGGTAGCTATAAAAATCATGGATAAGAATGCGCTAGGGGTAAGTTTGAGATGACTTTTTACCTTAATTATACAAAGTTCCATTGATACTTTTATGTATGAATTATAGTACGTTGGTCATATTTGTCTCTCATGACATTAAAAACTTAATTTTGATCAAGGTGTCCCTATATATAGCTGTCCTAGGCTCACCTTGTGTGGAAGTTGGCCTTCAGCTTGCGATCTCTGCCTCACCCTCATGATAGTTAGGGCTGCTGGTGTATGTCTTCACACCCTCCTAAGAAGTATATGTCTTCTCATATGTGTGTGTGCATGGCATGTGTGTGGGAACACATGTAGGTGTGTGTGCACGTATATATTTGAATGGTCCCTTTACATTAGTGTGAGATTCTTTCAGGAATTCTAGGCATTGTACTGTTGACCTACTATGTCAGTAGCTTTTTGTCACTGTGACAAATACTTGAGGGAAACAATTTGAAAGGGGGAAAGGTTGCGTTTTGTCTTGTGGTTTGCTTTGGGCCTGAGGTAAGGTTGGATGTTAGGATGGTTTGAGCTTGTGCTTCAGTGGCAGCGAGGAGACAGTGCGTTCCTTGGCTAGGAGGTACTCTCCTTTATCTCAGCCACGCCCAGGCTTACTGAGTGGAGTCACCCACGTTCAGTGTGGGTCCTCTCTGAGTCCTCAGCTACTCCTGGTGTGTGCTTGCTCGTCTCCACCCACGCAAACTGGCAGATTGAGTTTGCCTTTATAACATTCCTCAGGATACTAATTTTGCAAGGCTTTTCAGTTTTTTGAGCAGTTTGTTTTAGAGCTAGTGATAGCTGCCTAGTATGAAAGTTGCTGATGCTGATGCTGATGCTCGGGACACTTGCCAGAGAGCTTGTTGCTTATCTGAACCAATGTTTGTCAAACAGAGTGATTTGCCCCGAGTCAAAACTGAGATCGATGCGCTGAAGAGTCTGAGACATCAGCACATATGTCAGCTCTACCATGTGCTGGAGACAAAGAACAAAATATTCATGGTTCTGGAGGTTAGTGCTGGGTTCCAGACAACTGAAAGTTTTTGCTTGCTCTTTTAGTAGGTGAGAGAGAATTCTGTCTTCTTAGCTGAAAAGTCAGAATCAGTGTTTGTTCTAGTTTCCTTTCCGTCGCTGGGATAGCGTACTCCTTATAGAACATAATTGAGGAAGGGTTAGCGCAGTTCCAGGGTCACAGGAAGACTGAGAGGAGAGAGAAAGAAATAAATGCTTGCTTGTCTGCTTGTGCTCAGCTGGATTTCTCCAGTCTCATACGCAGTACAAGACCCCTGTCTAGGGAACAGTGCCACCCATAGTGGGCTGGGACTTCCCACATCAATGAACTTAGTAATGGCAGTCTCCCACAGACATACCCACAGGCCAGTCCCATAGAGTCAACCCATGATTCTCTGCCCAGGTGATTCTAGGTTGTGTTAGGTAATAAAGCTAACTGTTATTGTTATTTGTTCTTTTCTTTCACCTTTATGTGGGTTCCTGGGATGAAAGCCATCTTGCTGGCCCTTTTTGTGCCTTTTATTAGTATATATTAATTATATATAATGTGTTACATTATGATATTTAGTACATAACATTTTTGTATATGAAATATATTTATTTTATGTTTATGAGTATTTTTTACCTGCACATCTGTGTGCACCATTTGTGTACCTGGTGCCTAGTGAAACCATAGAGGGTGTTGGATCCCCTGGGGCTGGAGTAATAGACAGCTGTGAGCTGCCATGTGGGTGCTGAGAAGTGAACGTGTATCCTCTGCAAGAGCAGCCAGTGCTCTTAACCCCTCAGTCATCTGTCCAGCTTCCTATCTAATGTTTTGACCATATTTGACCATCTCTGTTACATTATTGCCTCTGGTCCCTTCTTCTCAGCTAGCCCTGCTTCTGCTTCCATGTCTTTGCTTTCTTTTGTTTTGTTTTCTTTTTTTTTTTTTTTGGGTTGCTTACAAGAGCATGGCTACCTTACTAATGACTGTATCCCTGAAGAAAATGTTTCTCCTCCCTTATCAACCATTAGCTATATAAATCCTGAAGAGGGGGCTTCGTAAGCTCTTTTTCTTACTTGCCTTTTCGCCTATAGATAAGTGCATGGTTTTGTGTCAGACATCTGTGTGCTTGTGGGCATGCACACTTGCACACGTGCGTGTGGAAACGCAGAGTGTCTTTCTAGCTTGTTCTTTCCCTTCCTTGTTAAGATCTCTCACTGAACCTGGGTTAGGCTGGCTGGCCAAGGGCCCCAGCTCCTTGTCACAGAGGCTTGTCCCTGCCTGTGCTGGGATGACAGCTCTGTGTTGCCAACTGCAGGCTTTTATGTGGGTGCTTGGGGGTCTGAACTCAGGACCTCATGCTTGTTCAGCATGAACCCCTAGGGGGCTCTTTTTAGGGAGATTGAAAATCAGTGGTCTTTGGACAATGACCAGCAATAATTACTGGAGAAACAATAATTGCTCCTGCTTTTCATTTTTAACTTTAGATGACTGTACGAAATGTGAATTTGTTAACTTGAGAATGAGTTTTAGTACTTTGCTATAAAAATATAAAGCCCAGAGTGAGTTTTTTGAAATCACAGTGGTAGTTGGTTTAACTTCTATTTATTGGTACTAAAACTGCTCAAGGGAAGACTTACTGTTCTCCTTTCTGGAATAATTACTGCGGTGTTGGATCCTGAGAGTGCAGTTCTCTCACTCAGTTACCTTGCCTTTAAAGTTAAACTAATATTGAGTTTGCAGTAGTTTTACTTTCCATTCCTGGGAAGTGATTTCTGTAACGTGTGTAAGTGTGAGTCTCTTGTTGTTGAAGTACTGTCCAGGAGGAGAGCTGTTTGACTACATAATCTCCCAGGATCGCCTGTCGGAAGAGGAGACCCGGGTCGTCTTCCGTCAGATACTGTCTGCAGTTGCGTATGTCCACAGCCAGGGCTATGCCCACAGGGACCTCAAACCAGTAAGTGGCCTTATCAGCCTTAGATGTTTACCTGGGAGTTCAGCACGGTATGCCTCATCTCTCCAGGTGCCCACGTGCTCTGCTTAGAAACCGTCCAGTTCTGCTCCTTAGATTCTTGTTATAGTCAGGATCTGGCCATTCACATTTCTTTCTTAGCATCCTCATGTACATGACATTATAGCTGCCCTTTGTCAAGATTTTATCCCTGGGAAAAATGAGCCATCCAGTATTTTCCATTCAGTGTTCTGTTTTTGTTTGAGACATTGTCTACCTACATAGCCCAGGCTGGCCTAGAGCTCATAGTATAGCCTTGGCTGCCCCCAGCTTAAGATACTGCTGTCTTAACCATCCAAAATGCTAAGATTATATTCCGTTAATTTCAAACCATTCCCCCCAAGAAGGGGGCAGCTCAGCAGAATTGACAGCTTGTACCTTAAAGGACTGATGAAAGATGTGAGCATTCCTTTAGCTTTTAGGATCCAGTGTGTGTGTGATAGTGAGTGTATATTTAAACGTAACTTTGTAAGACAGAGTCAGGAATGTAGAATCAGTCTGCAGCAGTGTTATCTCTTTTAAGTTTTTATACCGAACTCTTCGGTCTGAGTTCCATTTAGTCTCTCTCTTGTTTTTTTGTTTTTGTTTTGTTTTTGAGACAGGGTTTCTCTGTGTAGCCCTGGCTGTCCTGGAATTCTTTCTGTAGACCAGGCTGGCCTCGAACTCACCGAGACCCACCTGCCTCTGCTTCCAAGTACTGGGACTAACGGTGTGCCATCACTGCCTCTCTCCCCTTTTCTTTCTCTTTGTGGTTCTGGGGAGTAAACCTAGGGTCACAGGGTTGCTGGCACAGTGCTCTTCCCTCTGAGTGACATTTCCATTCTCCAGCCTTTTTCTCTTGTTTTCCTTGTTTTGTTTTGTTTTCTAAGTCAGAGTTTGGGGGATGGGTTGGGGAAGACAGGGTATTGCTATGTAGCCCTAGCTGACCTGGAACTCACTATGTAGACCACGCTGGTCTCAAACAGGTCCCCTTGCTTCTGCCTCCTGAGTACCGTCATTAAAGGTGTGTACTTATCCCTAGCTCTATTTTTTTCTTGTTTTTTAATTAGCTTTTATTTATGTTTTAACTTATATTGGATCTCAGCTTCAAATAGAAACAACTCTAAATTATTTTTAGAAATGGTTGGAAGTGGGGTATGACATAGGACATCAGAATACAGTTATCAAAATATCTTTGTTTTCTCAGGAAAATTTATTATTTGATGAAAATCATAAGCTAAAGCTGATTGACTTTGGTCTTTGTGCAAAACCCAAGGTAAGTATGGAAATAAAAATGCATTTATGTCTATAACTATAACTATAAATATCTATGTGTTATTTTTCACTTAATCTTTATTGTTTGGTTATGTCCATTTAGAGGAATATTAAATTTTATCCTTAGCATTAATAGTTTTATAAGTATGCTACATAATTCTGAGATGGAACCAAGATTGTGAGTCCCCCCAGGGAAGCTATGAGAATCTCGAGTGACAGGTAACATGAAGCCATTATGATACGATACTGAATCATGTGCTTGTAGTTTGAGTATTTTGCCACTAGATGATGCCTTTGTTCATTTGTGTACAAGTTGAGAATTGAGTGTGTATCTAGTTTTTGTTACCCAAGTGGTTATATAACTAGGGGTAAGTTATACGCCGAGGTGATCCTCTTTCCTTGTGAAAGAAGAGGGGAGTGGATGGCCATGGGCTTCTACAGTCACTCTGCTCAGGAGTCCCCTCATTTGCACTACGTAGTAAGTGCTGGTGTTCTTCAGCGTAACTTCTCTTTGAGGTGACTTTGAACTTCTCAGCTCTGCCGCTGCCGCTGTCTCCTGTGAGGCTGCTGGTTGGAGGCTTCCTTCTGGGTTCTCTAATGATGGCGCTGCGCTGCTGAGATGAGCTGTCTGTACTCATTAAGAATGTTGAAATTGCAGACTCGTCTCAGCCCTTTGTAGTCCCATGATTATTTCCTGCCCCTCAGAACTAGCAAGGTGCAGAGGGAAGCAGATTTTGCCTCTTCAGTTCTGAATGTCTGCTTCTTTCTGATTCTTCTCCCACTGATGTCTATTCTGAGATCACCAGTGGGGGCTTGTGTCGGGAAGCAGATGATTCAGAAGGCAGGTTTAAAAGGTTTTTTACAGACATAAAAGCTTATAAAGATCATCCTTTGGCATGTAAGTTATATTCTCCACAGGAGGTAGTGGGGATGTTTGTAGAAGACTCCCATTAGCTTTTTTGGTTTTTGGTAATGGCTGCCACAGATTCAACTCATATAGACAGCATCTAAAAAATGGGGAGGTTTGGGAAAGATTGGCCTCAGTTCTGTGGGGCTCTCACTGCGTCACCACGGCCTGGCTCATTTGTAAACAGAGTCTTAAGGTTTCTTGATCCTTTGCCTCTGGTAGAGCTCAGCCCAGGAGTGCAGCGGCAGCTTCGTTTTTAGAAGGCCTGTCTATGTTTCTGTGGGAGAGAAGAGGCTAACGGATCACCGGGGAAGGCGGCGATTGGTCTTAGCACAGAGGCTAGACAGTAGATTAGCAATGCATTCATTCTCCTATGCAGCAGTTGCTTCTTCCTGGGAACAAGAAGGAAGACCTTCTGTATTGGCAAAGATGTGATGTTAAAGCTAGGGACTTGAGTTCTGTGGGTATTCCTTGAGTTCTTGGGTGTGGGAAATCATGGGTGCTCGTATAAATGTGGGGTTGATTACTGTGCAGATGCGTATCTGGGGAAGTATACAATTGATCTGACCTATCTGAGGGGAGAGGATCTTCATGGAGCTCCAGTGGTATTGGAAGTGTAGAGAATCCCAACTGATACAAAGAACTGTGGCAGAATTCCTCACTTTGGGGGATAATTTTTCATCTATCCTCTCTTTGAGTTCAAAGGGGAGAATTTATTAAAGTTTAATGCTTTTAATGTTTATGTTTGTTTTCTGAGACTGGTCTCATGTGGCTGAGTCTGACCTTGAACTCCTGATCTTGCTGCTTCTGGCCAAGTGCAGGGATTACAAATGTGCAGGAGCTGAGACTCACTGTTCCTGGGGCCATAACTACAAGTGTTTGGTTTTTGTGTTACGCAGGGCAACAAGGACTACCATCTGCAGACGTGCTGTGGGAGCCTTGCTTATGCAGCTCCTGAACTAATACAAGGGAAGTCGTACCTTGGATCAGAGGTAATTGTTACTGATTAGTCGGATGTGTCTCTTCATCCTCATTGTGCTGGCTTTTGTTTAAAGTGGCTATAGTTTGAATTGGTTAGGTCAGCTAGGAAGGGTCCAAGGCGATGGTGTTGCGCCCAGTTTTCAAAGATGTTTATTAATTAGCACAGAGAAAAACTTATCCTTCTAGCATAGCTGACTTGTTTCTTTTTTTGTTTGTTTGTTTTTGTTTTTGTTTTTTTTTTTTTGAGACACGGTTTCTTTGTGTAGCCCTGGCTGTCCTGGACTTGCTTTGTAGACCAGGCTGGCCTCAGACTCACAGAGAGCCACCTATCTCTGCCTCCTGAGTGCTGGGATTAAAGGTGTGTGTCACCACGGCCAGCTTGCACTTGTGTCTTAGTTCAGTCAGCTATCTCATTCTCTGCAGCTCAGGTGGTGCTGATGTTAGTGTCATAAAGAAACAAGACACGAGAGGTCAGAAGCTCAGGACTGTGGGGCTGAATGCCTCCTGTCTTTCCTGCAGTCTGGTACAGGGTGCTCTCTGGAAAGGACTAGCACAGGTGGCAGCTGGGCTCAGCTTGCTTTACCTACAGCACCCACATTTCTCATGGAACATCTCTGGGCATAAGTGCTATGTGGGAGAAACTTTAGAAATACTAGCCTACTTAATCTGAAACAGGAATAGATGGGAATTTGTATATTTTTAGTGACTTCATTTTGATCTAAATTTAAAGTATTGTACAAAAATAGATTTAAGACATTTGGTATGTTTTTATTTAAATTTGTAATTATTTATATTCTTCCCTATTTGCTTTATTCTTTCTCCATACAATTTTATGCTCATCCTTCTTAAAAATCATATGAATGTGACCTGGACATCATATTCCTTTTTAATTAAGAATTTGCGTGTATTGTATTTTTTTATATATTGTCTCTTTAAAAACTGTTATATCTTTATTTTGTATGTACATTGGGGCAGCACATGCCCAGTGTACATATGGATGTCGGAGGATAACTTCTGGGGTTAGTTCTCTCCTCCACCATTCGGGGTCCAGGCACTGCACTCATCTCGCCAGGCTTGGTAACCAAGCAAGTGCCTTTGAGGAGCCTTTACCTGCTGAGTCATTTTGCCAGCCTGCATTTTTTTTGTGTATTTATGTTAAATGAGCCAAAATTTTAATTTGTTTATTTCTTGCTTTTGAAATGCTCTTCCATGACCTCTTGGCCTGAGATTCTTTGCCACAGTCTGTACCCGCTACATAGTTGCAACCAACTACTTTATGGGGTGAGGGTGGGATCGGGAGGGGAGGGGAGGGTATCCCACCTTGATAGCTGCACACACAGAGGCCTAGCTCTTTAGCTTGTTGTGTCAACTTTAGGTTGATTTGGTGCTCAGCACAAAGGGACTCCATCATCCTGGTATACATACAAACAACCTGATAAACACACATATACATACACAATTGGGAACAGACACACAAAGATGTGCTTGGAGCTTGCCTAAGGCTTTCAGTTCTGTGAATCATGTGCTAGGCTTTCATGGTTGAACATATTCTTTGGTTTTTGTTTGTTTGTTTGTTTGTTTGTTTGTTTTTTGGGGGTTTTTTCAAGACAGGGTTTCTCTGTATAGCCCTGGCTGTCCTGGAACTCACTCTGTAGACCAGGCTGGCCTCAAACTCAGAAATCCGCCTGCCTCTGCCTCCCGAGTGCTGGGATTAAAGGCGCACGCCACCACGCCCGGCTTGGTTGATCATATTCTTAAGCTCCTCCTGTAAAGCTGGTAGTGCACTTCCTGCAGCAGTGCCTTCCTTGGCCATGGAGGTGGCGAAGGGCGGGCGAAACTGAATCCTGAATACACTTTGAGGCCCTCACTGGGAGACTTGGCAATGGCAGGGAAAATGCTTATTTGTTTATTTATTTTGGAAGAATAGTTTATTGAGTATGCTGCAGGAGGGCAACAGGCTGGGTAGTAACTGGCATGCTGACTGTAGCTTTATCTATGTGTATTTTACTGGATATTAAACTTAGGGCCTTGAATATGTTAACACTATATCACTGACTAAATCACTATCCCTTTAGTTCTGTTGTTGATATTTTTTTCTTTGTTATTTTGAGATAGGATTTTGCTGAGTTTTCAGTTGGAAACCTGAGGTCCTCCTGCCTCAGCCTCCTGAAAAGGACGTTTTTTCGTGTGTGTGTGTGTGTGTGTGTTTGCTGTGTGTATGTCGGTGTTCATATATTTATGTGTGTAGGTCTGAAGTTGACATCAGGTTGATAGTTTGCGCATTATTGAGGCAGGGTGTTACTGAACCCTGGAGTTCTCCAGGTCTGGCTAGGTTGGGTAGTCAGGGTGGCAAGGGAAGCTTGTCTTTGACTTCTGGGCTAGGCATAGAAGTCACACCGCCTAGCTTTTATGTGGTTCTGGGGTTCTAAACTCCCATCCACAGATCTGCCTGGAAAGATGTTTATTCACAGAGCGAAACCCATTTTGGATCCTGTGCTGGACTGGAATTCAGTATGTAGCTCGGGCTGACCTTGAGTTTTTGGGTGTTCTTGCCTCATCCTCCCAGTGCTGGGGTTGCAGATTTAAGCCATTATGCTTCAGACCCTCTAAAACGTGCTTGTACCGATCATCTTTATAGTTGTATTATATTGGTTATTGTATTTTGTTAGCTCTATCTACATGTATGTATGTATGTATGTATGTATGCATGTGTGCATGCAGATGAAGGCCAGAGGACAGCTTATGGGGATTGGCTTTCTTCTTTCACTATGAGGGTCCTGAGAACTTAGGATGTAACCCTAGGCAACAAGCTTCTTTTCCAGCTGATCCTTTTTGCTGACCCTCTTGAGTTCTTTTTAATCTGGAAAACTTAGGTTTTCTTTGTTTCCCTTAATTTTTTTTCTCTGAGACAGACTATCATGCTGTAGCTCTAGTCGGCCCAAAGCGCATTCTGTAAGTCAGGCTGGATTCCCGGAGAGCCCTGGCCTCTGAGGGCTGGGATTAAAGGTATGCACCACAATGCCTGGCTTGTCTGGTTTTTGAAACAGTCTTATAGATCTCAGGCTGTGAACTTACTATATAGCCAAGGATGGCTTTGAACTTCTGACCTTGTCTCTACTTTCCAAGTTGTGGAATGACAGACACGTGCCATTCAGTTTATGGGGTGCTGGGGATCCAGTCATGGGCCTCATGCGTGCTGGACCCCACCCCCTCAGCTTGTTGGTTTTTGTTTTTGTTTTTGTTTTTTTTAATTTTAACTTTGGAAAAATACAGATAACATAAAATCGACCATTGTAATTGCTTTGCAGTTCAGTTTGTTAAGTGCTGTCACATTGTTGTACATTGAAGCTCTGCAGTGCTCTTTACTTGTACAGCTAAAACCCAGCGCTCATTGAACAATACTCCCCCATTTCTGCTTAATCTCTCTGGCTTTTGTTCCATTCTCTGTGTCTCTGAATTTGGTTATTCTGCATTAGGTATAATTTTAATAATTTTTTGTGACTATCTTATATTCTTCAACATGCCTTCCAGGTTTATCTGTGTTATAGAATGTGTGGGACTACATTCAGGCTTGTCTTTCAAAAACTGTGTGTCGTGCGTGCATGGCAGGGCATTCCCTGAACCGGGGGCTCACATTTTCTTGACTAGGCTGGAAGCCAACAGTCCACAGCAGTTTTCTGTCTGCTGTCCTTGGAGCTGGACTGTATAATTTTATGCAGGGTGCCAGTGGGTTCCGGGGCTCTTACTCTTGTCCATGGGAACCTGACTGTCTTAAGAACTGTACCAAGGAGTCCTCAGGCATCCTTGAAAGATGCAGAACCTGAGGCCTTGGAGGTTGTTTAAGTTGTGAAGTAAGCAGTTGAGATAATTCTGGTGTTGGCCTGCAAAGGGCACATTCCATGGTGGGCTCTCTGAGGTTCTCACAGATCCTAACGGGAAGTGTTTCAGCATGCTTTCTTCCCCCAGTTCTTTTTATCTTACTGCCAATCGATAGGTTTATTTACATTTACTTGGACTTATGATTTTAGTTAGTGTGTTCTCTCATCTTGTGTGAATCAGCAGCGAAATGAGGTGCTTGATGAGGCGACCTGAAAGTCTGGTTTCTTTCCAGGAGGAGGGTAGATTGTGTGGAAACATTACTATACTCTTTTCATCTTTCAGTTTAATCTCACACATAATCTGTTTTGACTTCTCGTGGTATTTGGTGTTCACTTCCTGTTTTGCCATAACTTAATGAATTACATGTTTGCATCTCTCAGGCATAAATGCTTAACTTTTGATCTACAACTTGGTACACAAATTACCTGTTGACTTGAAAGGCAAGCTTTTCACGTCCGTCCGACATCCTGGAGTCCTGGCTGGGCTCTGGTGTGATTCAATTGACAGCTCTACATCCGCTGTGTACTCCTAGATAGGCGAGGCTGTCGCATTGTTTAACTAGTTTCTCTTTTATTTGTCTTTGTCAAAAATGCAGTCCTTTACAAACTTCACAAGAATAAGTGAGGGTGGAGACTGACTGACAGTTAGGCACTCGATCTTTGGGCTATTCGCAGCACGGAAGCTGTGTTAGTGTTCTCTAAATCACCAGAACTTACTGAATGGAAGGAAAATACAGATTTATTAAACTGATTTATAGATTATAGTCCAGATAATCTGTTAATGGCTGTCTCACAAGGAAAAGCCAAGAATCCAGTACTTGTTCAGTCTATGAGGCTGAATGCCTTTGCAGTCCTGATCTGGTGCTGGTCTGAGAGGATTCCTAGAGAGCCTAGAAGGTTTTCAGTCTTCATTAGAATCCTGACAGTAGTGGATATGATACCAGCCGTGAGAGCAGGATAAACGGACTTGCCAGTGAGAGTAAGCAATAGCTTCATTCTTCCATGCCCTTTTATGCGGGCTGCTACTGGAAGGTGTGGCCCAGATTTAGGGTAGGTCTTCCTACCTGAAATATATATTCAAGCAAACCAATACTGTGGTTTAGTTGATTCTAGATGTATTAAAGTCGACAACCAAGTTCGGCTACTACGGGAGCCATGATTAATAATGAGGCATGTTTATTGCGCAAAGCGGGTCTTACTTGAATAGTCATTGCTCAGGACTCAAGGAAATCTCAGAAAGTTACAGCTTTTTTCTGAAGTTTAGGATTTGTAGTGCTGTTATGCTAATTTCTAGCCTACATATTTGAAAAGTCAGCCACTGAATTTTATTAAGATTTCTTCCTATGCAAAGGGTTTTGCATCATAGCTTAATTGCACTTTCAGATTAACAGGAAGTTGTTAGACTTGTTTTTGACATCTCTAAAGGTTTGCACAGTCGTCCTATATAACCTTAGCCTCTGGCAGCCTTAAACTCGTCTTTGAGAATCAGAGAATCAGAATCAAGGTTTTGTTTCTTTATGACTTAGTTTCTAGACCTTTGGGGATTCTTTTCTTTTTATCATTTTTGGTTTTTCAAGACAAGGTTTCTCTGTGTAGTCCTGATTGTCCTGTTTAGGTCTGCTGGCCTTGACCTCACAGATCATCAGCCTCTGCCTCCCTAGTGCTGGGATTAAGCAAACGCACCATCCTGGCCACCTGGGAATGATTTCTAGTCAGTATTAGCGTGTAGCTAGAGGAGTATACGGAATTGAACGTCAGCAGGCCTTCCATTGAGTCAGTGACTTTGGACGAATCTTCTTTTCTAGGCCTTGTGTTCAGTCAGAAGAGCGATTCTGTGATTCTCTTTTAGGTGCCCTGCCTTTCTGAAACGTGTTTTGTGTTATTTTTTTCTCCCTCTTAGGCAGATGTTTGGAGCATGGGCATCCTCCTGTATGTGCTCATGTGTGGATTTCTACCATTTGATGATGATAATGTCATGGCTTTGTACAAGAAGATAATGGTGAGTATATGAGTACAGAATTTCAGAATTAAAGCTGTCTGTGCTGCTTATTATGTGCTTGCATGTATAAAAGTACCAAAATGTTCCAGGCTGTTAGAAGATAAGACTATAGCTAGTGTTTGGCCATGGTTAAGGGGAAAATAGTTGGAGCCTGCATTTTCTTGACCTGGATGTTGGTCATACTTTTTGTATTCAGTTTTTGAAAGCTTACCAAGGTATGCATTTATGATTTATGTCTATCTCTCTTTATGATAGATATCATATATATGATATATATGTACGTATATATATATCATATATATATGCACACATACATATATACATATATGTGTGTGTATAAAACTTTCAGCTTATATTTTGTTAAACTCTTTGAGTAAGTACTAAATATATATAATATATGATATATGATATATGTCATAATATGTGTCATATAATATATATCATACTTACTTAAGGCCAGCCTGGGCTGCATGAGACCTTGATTTCAGAAAAGGGAACTTTTTGTTGGCATTGTTTTTGGAAGTGCCATCCATTTCTTATTCTGAGACCGGGCTGTCCCTAGACTCCTGTGAGTGTGAAAGAGGATCACACCTGGCAGAACCAAGCAGAGCTGGAAACGGAGTATGGAGGATGTTCAAGGTCTGCATCTTCATCAAAGCACTTGCTTTCCGATGGTTTTCCAGATGCTCCTGGCTGGTGGCTTGAGGAAGCTAGAATCTTACTGTGTTGAGATTACTCATTTTTTCTCCAGGAACCCCAAAGCCATTGTGAAAAGGACAGCTCAGTGGGTCATCAGAATCACCAGCCTTGGTGCCAGGCTGCACGGTGAGGGGTGAGGCAGATAGCTCACGTGCATACTTCATTTGCATTTAATAAAAGAACAAGGTAGCAGGAAAGATACACTGAGCAGTGCAGGATCACCTGAGTGTTTGCATCTTCAGCTTTAGGCTGCTATCTAAGCCACTCAGCTAAGATTTGAGGAGTGCTGTGCTTTTCCTGTCTAGACCTTAAATTACTCCGTTGTTTCCTTTCCTGCAAATTCACACTCATGACAGATGTGTCATTAATATGTTAATTATTAATATTGTTTAACTAGTATATTTATTTGAGTGCACTAGTGGATCTTGAATAAATCTTTTGGGGGCTGAAACTTACCTTAAAATAATATGAAAGTGCTCTGCCTTAATAGTAAAAACCAAGGTTTTATTTTTGGGCAAATTGAGTGCCTTTGCAATTGCATGAATGGTAGAACATGTCTAATTCTCGTTTGGGAGAGATTTGGCCTTCTTAATTAATATTATTTACTAATACTGTATATTCTTTGTTTTTCCTACTTTGAATTTTATTTTTTAGTTTTTCATGTATTTGCAAGTTGAAAATTGATTCAAATTAGGATTTTTATGCATTATTGTGGAATTTAATTTCACACATTATAGATTTTGAAATTTATTGTAATCTTGACTCAGAACTATTGTTCCGAGTCGCAGTGTAATACAGTCTGCTGGTTGAATCTAATTAAGGTGTCGTATCACTTGCATACAGTATGTATCTGCCTAGAATGTTCTAAAAATTCTCACTTAGGACTAGTACAACCCTCTCATCTTGGCTTGATTGAAAAACTCAGCAATATTTGACACATTGTGAAACTGATTTAAGAGGCAGCCTTTGTGTATCTTGCATTTGTTGGCTATCTTAACAAAACCCTGAAATGTAATTTTCAGCATGATCACTTAGAGATTGTGTTTTAATCTTATTAAAGTCACCTATTCATTTGCTATCACTGTATTTGAAGACAAGCATGACCATACTTCAGTTCTGGTATACAAGTATTAGAGTGGTCTACATAATTTAGAAGTCAAAGTTGGATAGTCAGAAGGTAAAATTTCTTACCAATTGTTACTTTCAAATTTAAGGGAAATGAGTAACTTGTTTCTTTATGCGATTACATTTTTATAATTTTATAGAGTTGACTATGGTGCTGTCATTGTGTGCTGGAGAGATTGCCTGCCTTTCTTAGCACCATGTACACAGTGAACAACTGAAGGCTGCTAGAATTCCCAGGATTATCCTTAGCCCAGAGATCCCCTTCTCCTCCCACTTGGCTTCTGCCCACTGTTGCTCTTGCTCTCATTTGCAAGGAAATCACCCTTTAAATAAAGAAGCAGGACTAAGGGGCACAGCCCTGGCTGGCACAGGGCCTTCTGTGGTGCTGCCCCTCCTCGCTGCACTGTTCCCTGAGGTCTTCTCTGTTTAGTCTTTGGATGTATTGTATATCTTACTGCTTAAATCACCCCTCTGTGTACTTGTGGGCTTCCTTGAGTTATATAAGCACAGCAGAAAGTGCTGCATCTCCCTCTCGTCCTTTTCTAGCCTTCAACATACGCTGTTCTGTAACATGTTTCTTAACCTTGGCTCTCTTCTTGATATTTGGGATGAGCTCACTCTTTGCTGTAGGTGATGCAGCGCAGAGCACTGGGGTGTGCAGAGCACAGTCTGTACTTACTAGATATTGGGAGCAGCCCCAGCCTGCACACTCAAGCCAAGCACAGACAGGCTTCTGCTCGAAGTTTCTCGCGCTGGGGTAGTGGTACACAGACTGTGGAGTACTCCCACCCTTAGCTAGCAGTTTGGGTCCTTTTTTCTTTCTTCCTTTTATTTTTATTTTTTATTCTTTTGGGTGTTAGTTTAAGGGCATAACATTTCTTTTACTTTGGTAGTTAGGAGCCTATATTTGAGTATCAGAAGAGCTGGGAACCTGGAGCCAGACTCTTCCTTGGGAAGAGAGGCTGGTGGGAGAGTGGCACCTGAAGGAAGCTGTGGGAGTTGCTTAGTGCTTCTAAAGTCAAGGACTTGAGGGTGGTGGCTTAACACGATTCAGATATGCCCTCTCACAGTTGCAGGTGGGCACAGTTCGGTGTAAAGGGGGTCAGGGTTAAGCAGACACCTATAGCAGTCAGCATGGGGGTGCCCAGAGCACAGCCTGTCCAGTGAAAGGCATGGCAGAAGAGCAGGGTCTGCTCAGGCACTCAGGTAGGCGGTGGCCATTTGATAAGCAGGTAGGCAGGCCCATCTCTTCTCGCTGTGGCAAGAGCAAGCTGAAGTGTGTGAGAAGCAGGCGGATAGGCAGATGGCTGCCTGTGTCCTTGAAGAAGTGCTGGGGTAACAGGTGCAGTACCACATAAAGGTTTTCTCAGTGTGGGTTTGGGATTGAATTGTGGGTGCCCAGCAGGTGTGGCTGGTGCCTTTATCCACTGAGCCATGGGTTTTGAGTGGTCTCATATAGTCCAGGCTGACCTAGGACCTGCTGTGGATCGTAGGGTAGCCTTGACCTGCTTTCCTGTCTCTAGGATTATAGGTGAGTGCCGCTCCTCCTGGTCCTCTACAGTGCTGGGGACTGACCCTGCCTTGCGCATGGTAGGCAGTGATCACCAACGGAGCCACATCTCCATATCTAAGTTTTTGTTCCATTAGTTGAATATAATTTCATGCTTATTGGCCACTTAAATGCCTTGCCAGTATTCTTTGCCTGCTTTCTTTTAGAATATATGCTTTTTGTCTAATTTCTTCCTTTAGTCAAAAAATATGAATTGAGTACCTTATGCACACTAGGACCAGCCACTGTTCAGGTCAACAGAATGGCACAATCCTCGTATTAAGGAGCTTGTGTCTGAATGTAGTGAGGCATAAAGTGTAAATTGAGAGTGGTACTAGGGCTGTAAAGCAAATAGGAATGACTGGTGTGGGGCGCTGTGGTAAATATGGGCAGGCCAGGGTGGGCCGATCTTCACTGGCATTAGGTGGAGATCTGAGGAAGACTGCCACATACACTCTGCTGGCACCCAGCACAGCATGACAGACAGGCAGAGGGAACTGAGTGCCGAGGCCTGAGGTAGGCTGCTTTCACTAGTGACTGTCTATAGTTAGGAGATGGAGAGTTTGAGAGGTAGCAAGAAGCGGAAACAGACCACCGTGAGCCAGATGGGGAACCACTTGGGGGAAGGCTTGGAGTGGTGAGGTGCCATGACTGTCCCACTATTTGAAAAGAATGTAAGCAGTAATGAGTGAAGACTAGACTCTAGGCCACAGTGATGCAGTCTGGATGATCAGTTAGCAGCCTCACGCAGGTGCCACAGGAGGCGTGCATGATAGATGAGGATGCTGGGGATATTGTGAGCACAGCCAGGATGCTGATGCGTTGAGTGTGGGTTGAGAGGAAGAGTTAGGAGTTGACAGTTGGCAGTGCTCCCCCCACTCCCCGGGGCAGGGAGGCAGTGAGAGTGGCTGCGGTGGTGATACCCGAGTGACTCAGAGACCTTTCTGTGTGATGAAGTGTGGGTAGTATCCTTTCACTTCGGCAGAAGAGGCTTTTCCCTGATGGCTGCTAATCTTGCTAGTGTTTTGCTGTTCAGAAATGTAATGTGTTTATTTTGTGGTGATAGTCTTACAGTTTTTGGTTTTACCGTCATGTCTGAAAAAATTCTAAAAGCAATTTCTCTTGCATTTTTTTTTTTTTTCTTTTTGGTTTTTCGAGACAGGGTTTCCCTGTGTAGCCCTGGCTGTCCTGGAACTCACTCTGTAGACCAGGCTGGCCTCGAACTCAGAAATTCGCCTGCCTCTGCCTCCCGAGTGCTGGGATGAAAGGCGTGTGCCACCACCGCCCGGCTCCCTTGCTTTTTAAAAGTATTCTTAGGATTTTGTATTTGCATTTAATTTGGGTGAAGTTAGTTTTCATGCATGCTATGAAATAACATATTAAACTTTAGGTTTTCTCAAATAATTATCTTGTTATTCTAGCATCATTAAAGAATTTGATCTCTGCTCTAAGAAATTATTATATCATTTCCCCAGAGTTGGGAAAGAGTGTTTGTGGCAGGTCTATCAAGAGGTATCTTGACCTGAGTTAAGGTTTAACAACCTCCTGGCTTTGCCTTTGGTTGATGATAGAGTGACCACAATGTCTCAGTCAACCAGGTTGTAAGCATCTCTCTCCTCAGTGACCTCCATTCCCTCAAAAATAATTTGCCTTACAAAATGCTTTTAGATGGCTCAGTGGGCGAAAGCTCGTGTGCCCCACAAACTGATGACCTCAGTTCAACAACCAAGAGGCGCTGCACAGGGGAGGGGCCGACTCCTCAGAGCTGATTTTGGACCTCCACACATGGACCTGCATCTACATGTGCATGCTCACACAGTAATAATGTCTTAAAAAAGAAATTCCAGGACAGCCAGGGCTACACTGAGAAACCCTGTCTCGAAAAACAACAACAACAAAAAAAAACACACACAAAAAAATTGGCTTTTTTTCAGTTTGCTTTAGTGATTTTCAAGCATCATTTTTGTTTTGTTCCAGGGATGGGGACCGAATCCAAGGTTGTAAACATTTGCTAGGCAAGCTCACCACCACCGAGCTCATTCGCTATCCACTGCGACTTCTGTTTATTTGTTTGTTCAAGACAGGTTTCTCTGTGTAGCCCTGGCTAGCCTGGAACTCACTCTGTAGACCAGGCTGGTCTTGAACTCATAGAGATGTACCTTCCTCTGCCTTCTGAGTGCTGGGATTGAAGATGTGTGCCACCACCACCACCTGGCCACTGTGATCTACTTTAACCACATGTCCTGCTATCAGATACATTTTGCTGTTGCTTCACTGTGTCACCTGATAATTGCTCTGAGATGATTAACTCCACTTTGCTTTAGCAATATAAAACGAGTGTCGTATTCTCCTTGCTGTTCATGTAATAATGGTATGGATTCCAAAGCTTCAGTGTGTGTGTGTGTGTGTGTGTGTGTGTGTGTGTGTGTGTGTGTGTATGTGTGTGTATGTGTGTGTGTGTGACTGTTACAGTCTCAGTGCTGTAGTCCTTTTCTGATACGTGGATAATTTAGAGGTGACGAAAGGATTTAATTTACTGGATTTTGTTCTTTTCAGCAAGAACTGGGAGTTGTTCTTGGTGTCGACTGAATCTTGTAGTTGGTTAGAGAAAGTTAGAGATGCAAACCTTAGCAGCCCATTACCTTAGAATACCAGCAAGGTGGGTTGGACCTAAGTCGTCATGTTTCCTTTGCTTTTTTTCTAGAGAGGGAAATACGAAGTTCCTAAGTGGCTCTCTCCCAGTAGCATTCTGCTTCTCCAGCAGATGTTGCAGGTAAAGTTTGCTATTTATTTTTAAGTTATAGAAGCTCATAGTAATGGTTTGATTTAACTTTTAATATCTGTGGAACTGCTGCATTTATTGTTTCCTGTGAGCTTAAGAAGGATTCCATTCATCATGTATCTTGTTCTCTCTGGGAACCTCTACTAGTTATCCTGTAAGCACAGTTGCTCTAGACTTTGCCTGTCTTAGACGATGTGCCCTTTTCACATTTATTTATTTATGCATGCATTCATTCATTCCTTCATCCACTCAGCAGTCATTCTGTTTTCTCTAGCTCTTGCATGTTAGGCATGTGGAAGCCACCGAGCAAATGCTTGGATGAACTGATGTGTAATCTATGGCCTGTGATCTAGTAGAGTGCTTTTCAAACGTCACCATGTGTCAGAGTGGCCAGGTGGACTTGTTAGTGGGCCCCATTCTATTTGTCTGATCTGACAGATCTGGAACAGGACCAAGCATTTGCATTTCCAAAAGGCTCCTGAATGGCGCTGATGCTGATCTGATGTTTTGGGGCCACTTTGAAAATGACTCTGATGGGATGAAGGTGAAAGCCTAGGTATTCATCCTATTAATCAGTCAGTAGTAGACTTATCTCCTAAACTATTGGGATCTATAAAAAGAAAGGGGCATGTCTGAGCCGACCGCACTGCTCTGTGGAATATTTTAGATACAGTGATTGGAAATGCTTGGAAAATGAGTATCTTATTAGTGAATCATTTTACTCACTGTGTTACCTGAATGTCTTCCAGTTTTCCAATGATTAAGCCATCTTTACCTTTAATTTAAAATGTACCTCAGGCTCACCCACCTTGATTAAGTAGAACCAGACCACCAAATCTCCATAGTGAGATTGAAAAATGCCTTGGCCTTTCTTCTGGACCCCAGACTTAATCTTTGTTGATTAATTTTTCTCTCCTCACATCTGAACATCACAAATGGAAGCGAAAGGTGTGCTTTTCAGCTTGTTCTATGTGATTGTGAGTGAATCGGAAGTAGAGATTGCATATTCAGTGTGAATGCCCTGCGTTGCGCTTACTTGAATACTAAACTGGTGAATCTTTCCCATGAATAGGTTTTCCAGCAAAAAGACTATTACATCATACAATAGATTGACTGAACTTCATGAATAATGTCCATACCAATGAAGTTCGTGTTTGTTAAACATTTATCTTGTAGGCCTGTGTTGGTTGCTATAGTTTTCTTGCCTCAATTGCCTTTTTAAAAGAATTCATTCCAAGGCCATTTTAAGGTCTTTGACAGCGTTATTTGTGATGATAACATTTACATCTATTCTGGTGCCTTTTGAGTTTTCAGGAGAAAGGTGTTATAGTCTCTGTTTGAAATGTACTTTAATGGCCACTAGGTGGACCCAAAGAAACGGATTTCTATGAGAAATCTCCTGAACCATCCCTGGGTCATGCAAGATTACAGCTGTCCCGTGGAGTGGCAAAGCAAGACTCCTGTAAGTATGCTGAAACTACCCAGTAGTTTGTTTTCAGAAGTTTGTGTGACTTCAGAACCTGCATGCTCTAAAGTATGAAAGAAAACGTATTTTGCATACTTAACCTGGACTGATGGTGGAGACTTAGCCCAATCCTATCCTGCCTGTCAGTCAGTCTCTGGGCCAGTGAGTGGTCGCTCAGCCTGTACTGCACACAAATCACCTGGGACCTTCAGAAGCAGACCCTGCTGGGAATAGCGACGCCTGTCTCTAAGTCCAGCACTTACTGCCGTCTCCCATTCTACAGTACTCAGTGAGCACATTCAGAAGCTCCCGGGTACAGTCAGGGTTGTGGACAGTGCTCTGGAGTTGCTGCTGCTGCTGCTGTTGTTTTGAGACCGGGTTTCTCTGTGTATCAGTGTCTGTCCTGGAACTCATTCTGAGATCCAGGCTGGCCTTGAACTAAGAACTCTACCTGCATCTGCCTCTGCTTCCCAGGGTTAGGATTAAAGGCCTGTGCCAGCAAGGCCTGAGTGCTGTGGAGTCTTGAGGAAGTTATTTAACTCTGCTTGGCCTGTTTATTCATTTGTAGAAATAGGTTGAACTTGTTCTGCTTTCCAGAGTTATGAAGTTACATTAGTTTTCAGACATCTAAGCCTGAGGAATGTTTTGCACCCTTAATATATATTTATTAGCTCATTAAAAAGTAACAGTAAAAGTTGAGTGTAGTGACACATGCCTGTAATCCCAGCACTTGAGTCAGGAGGATCGCAGGTTTGAGGACAGCAGGATCTATACACTGAGACTATCTCTAAAGAAAAAACAATCAAGAAATCTGTTACACATTATGAATACATATTTTCATGAAGAAAAATCATTTAAAAATAATTTGTCAAAGGAGTGGCGTGTTGATGACTTTCCGAGCTTCGGCGAGCCTGGTATAACAGGGGATGTCTGTGTCGTCTTTGGTTTCTGCACTTAGAAAATGCAGCCTTACCCAGACAGAGGGAAAAGGGCAAGTATCTTAGTAACCTGTCAGGTAGTTTGTGATGATTCCTTAATGCTTGGTTGTTTCTTTTTTCTTTTCTTTTTAAAAAAATCTTTGTTTTAGTTTATGTGTGTGGATGCCTGTACCCTGTGACCAAAGAGGACAGAAGGGGACGTGGGGTCTCCTGGAACTGGAGTTGGAGACGGTTGTGAACCACCATGTGGGTGTTGGGAACCGAACCTTGGTCCTGAGTTATGAGAACAGCATGTCTAGCCCTCAGTTTGGTGGGTTTTGAAGGTGGAGTTTGGAGTCACATTGTTGAACACTGTGGATTCTCCCATAAAGCCCAAGAGTCAGGTCTTTTCTTCATGTTCCACTCTGTACTGGTCATGTGGAAAATATTTGTGCACTGAGTTGTGCAGGTTTTCCAATGCTGACACATTTTTTTGACACAAATACCATCAGTTAATTTACTTTGTTGAGCTTTGACAAATTATTTCTCAAATACCCAAATTTGGATAACCAGTAAGGAATGATATTCCATGACTATAGATTCTTTGCTCAGACAGCAATGGCTTTGCATCCGACACTTCCGTCTTATATTAAACACACACATGCACAATGTTGACATGTAATAGAATAATTCTTTTCTTTGCTTCACCAAGGGTTTAATTGAAACCGACATATCAGGGGAATCGTGAGTCCATGCTTTCTACAGAAGCCCCGTTTCACTCATTGCTGTTGTGCTATAGCTCAAATGTCAGCACTGGGGAACTGTGAGAAACACACGTGTTATAAAAATGGTGTGAGCGCCTCAGGACACTGCAGACCACACTCTAAAGAGTGGTCTACTATACATGACATTCTCCTCATTGCTCTCACAGGCACATGTGGTACACACACACATGTGCACACACCATATACACCCTGTACACACACTTGCACACATGCAGCTTAACATATGTAGTTAGAAACGGCAAGAGTGTCTTTATAGGCTTTTCAGGTAATTAAGACTGTTCTCCACTTCTGCAATGGCATGTGTCTTGCCACATGGATTGGAATAGCTTGGAGGTGTGTCTCAGACATGTTACATGTAGACAAATGGTAAGTTTGTCTCTGGAATAATCACACCAGTGAAGAGAAATACTCAGTAGCCAGCTAGTCTTAGAAAAGTTGACTTTTGCTTCAGGCCGCTACTCTTGTCCCCATGTTAGGGCCATACAGGCTGGACTAACCTCCTCTCCCCCATTTCCCTGTGATGGTTAACTCTCAGTGTATCTCTTATCCATATTCTCCTTGGTTCTCCATGATTTAATGGATATCTATTGAGTAAATGCAACCTAATCTAGTGATTACTAATGCCAGAGCCTAAGAACCATGTGAATATCTGAGCAGGTCAGCAGAAAGAACAGGGAAACTGATGTGCCCCTTGTGAGGTGGAGATTGGGGGTGCAAATGCCTGTGTTCAACCATTGGGGGTCATCATTTCTCCACGTGTAGAAGGCTTCTATCTTTTGAGCCATGATTCTAATAGAATAGAATACACTACTATTCATGTTAGAATAGACACCAAAATGAAGTATGTGTCTCATTGTTTGTTCTTGAGACACAGTCTCATGTAGCCCAGGCTGGCCTCAGACTTGTGTAGCTAAAGCTGGCATAGAACCTCAGGTCCTCCTAACTCTGCTCCTAAGGACATTCTCCCATTTAAACAAACATCAGAGGGTTTGTGTGTTTGCTTTCTGTTCTTTGTTTTTAAATTTGGGACATAGTATAAAGTAAGATGTAATTTTCAGTGTTCCTTTATTCACATCTTAATATAACTGCTGGTCAGCTGTGGTGGCACAGATCTGTGATCTGAGCTCCTTGGGAGGCTGGGCAGGAGGAGGACTAATTTGAAGCTGATCTTGTGTCTTGGGAAAAAGACAGGAAAACAGTGAACTGATAATCTGGATCTGGGGCATCGTTGTCATCCTAGCTCTTGGGAAACCAAAGCAAGAGGACTGCCATGAATTGAGGCAGCCTGGGCTACCGAGTAGTTCCAGGCTAGCTATGGCTACAGTGTGAGACACTGTCTTAACTAAACTATTGCTCAATGGTTAAGAGCACATATTTACTATTCTTGGAGAGAACCCAGGTTTGCATCCCAGCACCCATAGCAAGTGGTGGCTTACAACCTTCTGTAACTACAGCTCCAGCCAGGGATCTAATACCACCGGCCTCCTCAGGCCCCAAGACACACAGACACACACACACACACACAGACACACATAGACACACACACACACACACATAGACACACACAGACACACACACAGACACACACACAGACACACACACACACCCACCACCGGCCTCCTCAGGCCCCAAGACACACAGACACACAGACACACACACACACACACACCACCGGCCTCCTCAGGCCCCAAGACACACAGACACACTAGACACACACACACAGACACACATAGACACACACACAGACACACATAGACACACACACAGACACACACACACACACACACACACACACACACACACACACCACCGGCCTCCTCAGGCCCCAAGACACACACACACACATGTGCAGAGCAATACAAATAGACCTTCAAAATTTGCTAGTATTTGTTGCATTCTACATTAGCGTGCTACTATGGAATGATATGGGTAGAAGTCTTTGGGTAGTACTTTTCGGTAAAGTGTTGTTCTGTAGCCTCTGTTAACTCATCCCACCCTTGTACTAGCTCTCTGAACGGGGGCTATTATTGCCCTCTTTTGCAGATGGAGCTAAAGGATGTACATTTTCATGAAGTAACACAGTTGAGTGGCCAGTATGCATAGAGTAGAGAACCAGAATTTGAATCCAGACAGGGGCTGCGGCCTGGAAAGGACCTGAGAGGTCAGTTGATTTAAGTGCGGGCCTGTATCATGCCCGACTGCCACATTCCTGGTCTGGTGTCTCCTGAACGAACCGTAGACAGGTAGCATCATGGCGTGGTAGAAAAGTCTGAGCCAGGAATCAAAATGCCAGTCTTGGCTGGGGTTGGGGCTGGGGTTGGGGCTGGGGTTGGGGCTGGGGTGGGGCTGGGGTGGGGCTGGGGTGGGGCAGATGTACTTCATTTCATCATCCCTAATCAGCACTTTGGTTAGTGTCCTGTCTGTAGAGTCGGGGTACCTTTCTCCATCAGATTACTCATCGCTCTCCTGCCTCACAGAGCTGTTGTGGGTGAAATGAGTTGTAAACAGAGGAGGTCTAAGGATTGTTGTCGCCTTTTGAAGGATTTGCTTTTTTCTTTCAGTGTGTGTTATCAAGTATGAACTATAAAAATAATGCTGATTTACTTGGATATTTAAGGCATAGATGCTGTAATAATTCTACGCATGATCTCCTCGTGCTATTTTCATGCACAGGTCTAGTACCCTAGTATTGTATCAAATAGAAGTTATATTCAGTTTCATTTTCTGCCCTAGTGAACAGGAAATGTAGCAGGCACGGATAATCCAAAATAATTGGCTACCTTTGGACATGCATTTGTGTCCTTAACCTAACCTGAGTGCGCAAGCTGAGAATTCAGAGCACCATCAAACTGCCGAGCCCCTCTGCGGGACTCGGTTTGAAATGAGAGACTTTCTCAGACCCTTGTCACCCTGTCCTTTTTAGTCTAGCTCAGGAGTCCAACAGAACGCACAGTGCCTCCTTCGTGCCTGTCCTGCTTTTCCTGTGATAGCATGTGTAGATGCACAGGGCACGGCGGCTGGAGGACAGGCTCTTGTCTGTTTCCTTTAAAAACGTGGGGCTTTTGTTGTGTTTTGCATTTATTTATTTTTGTGTGTGTGTGTGTGTGTGTGAGAGAGAGAGAGAGAGAGAGAGAGAGAGAGAGAGAGAGAGAGAGAGAAACAGTATGTATGAGAGAGAAAGAGACAGACAGAGAGAATGTGTAGGGCAGAGAAGTCAGCTCTTTCCTTCTATCCTGTGGTGTTCACAATCCCAGGCCATGGAGTTTGGTGGAAGGAGTCTTTACTTCCTATGCCATATTGCCAGACCTGGTTTTTTTTTTTTTTTGTTTTTGTTTTTGTTTTTGTTTTTTCCCCTTTCTTTTTCTCATTTAAAAATAGGGTCTCCCAAAGCGGGAGAGATGGCTTAGCATTTGAGGGCACTTACTGCTGTTGCAGAGGACTGGGTTCAGTGTCCAGCACACACATGGTGACTCACGGCCATCTGTAACTCCAGTTCCAGGGTGGTCTGACACTCTTCTGAACTCTTTGGACTCCAGGACTTTGGTGTTGCACATACACACACTCAGGCACACTCAGGCACAGACAGTTAAAGTCCTGTGTAGCCTGTGTAGCCTTGAGTTTGCTGCATAGCCCAGTCTGGCCTCGAACTCTTGATCCCCTTTTCTTAACTCCTTGAGTATTAGAATTATGGCTGGCATCATACCTGGCCGAGAAGTATTTCCTGCTTAGGGCGTAGCTTGGGTATGGAAGGAACTCAGTATTTTTCTTCTTCCTTGAGCAGTGACATCAATAGGAAGAGGCCCAACTGGGTGTTGAAATGTTTGGGGCTTTTGAGGTTGAGGTCATCCTAATGAGGTATCTGTACTCTGAGAGTCACAAAAGCTAAAGCAACACATTGAATATATGTCTTAGCACTCTGGAACTCTCCAGTGCCACTAATATAAACCTGTGTGGGCTGTCCTTTTTTTTTTTTTTTTAAATGACCCTTGAGTTTGTGCTTGTCCCAGCCAATAGCGTAAGTTTGTCTTGCTCTGCTGAGTTTGTTCTGGAATGGAGTGCCATGCACTGGGTGGCTGGGAGGCTCAGGCACAGCCTGCCAGGTGTCTGGTCCCTGTCATCTCACCTTCCATCTCCCAACACTCAGGTTGCTCATTAGGGGTCAGCGTCCAGTCTTAAAGGAACACAGACACTGGACCACAGAAAGGTAGTCGTCTTCCTGTTTCTCTCCGTTCATGAAGGTGGGATAAGTTTCTTGGGAGCTCACTGTCACTTGTGTGTGGCACATGAGGGTGGTGGTCGCGATAATGCTCTGCCTTGTGCAAGGCAAACGTCTCCTTCATGCTGTGTCTGATTCCAGGTTGCTCATTTGGAGGGGAAGAGTGGCTGTAACAAGAATATTTAAATTTCTGAAAGATATCAAGTTAAAGAGGAACTAGAATTGTGTGTATTAGTAAAAATAGTTAACCATTTGTTGAGGGCCTTGTCTGTTTTAGCTATACTTGAGCTTTCCTGAGTTACATGTGTGGCAAGGCATGTACCATGTCTTTTACAGATGGTAAAACAGGCTCAGGGAGGTGTACTGGAATATTCAAGGT
This sequence comes from Mus musculus, assembly GCF_000001635.26. NCBI lineage: Eukaryota > Metazoa > Chordata > Mammalia > Rodentia > Muridae > Mus > Mus musculus. The sequence continues at coordinate 44,332,040 of NC_000070.6, forward strand.
CAAATGGGTATAAAGTGATGTCACAATGAAAACCAAGATCTCTCTAATCTCAAAGCCTGTTATCTGTCAGGCTGTGCTGACTCAGTAGTGAGAGATCCCATGGAGACACTCTTAGGTGACAGAGAGGCCGAGCACCCCAGCTGTCCCACTTCCCTTCAGAGGAGAGCTGGGAGCAGAAAGTAGACCGTTCTGTTCAGGAGCTGTTGTGGGGAGAATGGAATATGGCTTACTTTGGAAGCCATATTCCTCATGATTGTCTTCACACATCATCTTCTGAGGGTTTTCCAGCCCAGACAAAGCCACTCCTGTCATTTTGTTCTTAAGGACTTGGTAATTGCCCTTAGGCAAATTGAAATTTAAGTTGAGTTTCAGTGTGTTGACATTACGGTCTGCTGTATCTTCAATGTGACTGGCTCTGCTGTGTTTGTCACACACTATCACATGGCCTACTGGGATTGTGCAGACCTAAACCTGCCCAAAGTGCAACACGACAAGTCAGGTCACCCTTTGACCACTTAGGAAAATGCTGACTTCTATACGTGGCTACTGTCTTGTCCCTTTGCTGCACAGAAGCACTGACTGTCAGTCAGGGGACGGCATCTGAGAGCCAGACACGAACTCCCTTCCTTGAAATGGTGGTCGGCCTCTGATGGCTGGGAGTAGCGAGGAGGCTGCTGCGCTGATAACGTAGCTCACGTGGGTTCGGGGCCAGCACTGCAAAAAGAAAAGAGTCATAGGAATGTTAATGTGTAGCCAAAAGTTTGACAAGCTCGTGATTATGCTGATTTTAACTTTTAGAAGAGCACATATGCAAACAGTGTATGAAATTGTGTTTTGTAGTTGACTCACCTCGATGAGGATTGCGTGACAGAGCTTTCTGTACATCACCGCAGCAGCAGGCAGACAATGGAGGATTTAATTTCGTCGGTAAGAAATGCAGCATGAACTGAAACATGGTGACTTTTGTTTCATCGTCCTTCTGTTTTGTTTGTGATTGACAGTGATGTAGCATTTTTAGGACCATGGGCCATCATGAATGTAACTGTGGCAGTGTATATTCGTGTATGAGACAGTTCTTTCCTTGCATCTTCTGGATGATGTTCTCTTAAAACCTTCGATGGCTTGTTTATTTGCTTGTTCTGTGTGTATGTGTGTGGGTGGGTGAGCACGTGCTGCGGGAAGTGTGTAGAGCTCAGAGGACAGCGTGTGGAAGTTGGTTCTCTCTTTTTACTCAGGAGGTCAGCCTGATGACGAATGCCTGTACCCCCTGAGCTCTCTCAGCATTCCTCGATGTCCTCTTTAAATAAGAACACTCTGCGCTTTGGACATTGGTTAGAGAGATGTGATGTTTACACAGTTGAGAATCAGAGCAAGTTAATCCACAGGGAAGTGGTAGTGCTTGTTGTCATGGTTTTGAAGTTCTCAGACGCAGAAATCTGGTTCTGCAGTAAATATGAAGAAGGCAACATACTTACACATGCTTTCACATACGTCCAAGGGTAGGCATGTAGCCAGTGGTAGAGTACTTGCATGGTATGCTTGAAGCTCTGGGTTCTAGCTCTAGCACCAGAACAAAACAGGAACAAAAAGGTTTCTTTTCAAACAAACAAGGGGCTTGTATTGTAGTCCGGGTAGTAGGCTCCAAATAACATGCCCTATACTCTCTCTGTTTCTGACTTCTTTGTCTGTTTTTCTGTCTGCATATCTCTCTCTCTCTCTCTCTCTCACACACACACACACACACACACACACCCCACACACACACCCCATACACACACCCCACACACACACACATACGAACGTATGCACGCACGAAACCTTGATGTATGCATCTCTCTCTCTCTCTCTCTCTCTCTCTCTCTCACACACACACACACACACACACACACACACACACACACACACGAACACACACACACGAACACACGCACGCACGCACGAAACCTTGATGTATGCCTCAGCTGGCCTTACCCTGGAGTTCACTGTCTACCTTGAACTGTCTTCCTGCATCTGCCTTCCTGGCACTGGGAACACAGGCATCTGCCACTGCCCAGCTCACACCATAGTTTTCTTTCCTAAAACAGCCCTGTGGTCTGCTGTTCATCGTCCAGCTTATGAAGCTCATGGTTAGGACAATATTGGCACGATTTCTGATGTTGGATTGCTTTTGCTTTTTCAGGTCCTTTATATCCACATGAAACCTGTAGTCTCCCTAGAGATCACAACTCTGAGTCCCATCTCGGGTAGCAAGTGAGGCTCATACCTCCATGTGCTCCTGTTCAACACTTTGTCTTTGTCACCCGTGCTTTGTATTTTTGTTTGTTTGTTTGTTTGTTTTGCATAGTCCAGTTTAGAAATCTTAACAGTTTGTTTTGAAACAGCTTTACTGCTTTGCCATGAGAGCTTTGCAATGTGAAGAAACTCTGAGTGCCGCCATGCAGTGGTTCTGGGCCATGGTGACAGAATGTCAAGAATTGGAAGCTAATGCAGACTGTCTTAATGTCCCCTTAGTCTCAAACAGTACAAATTTGAAATTTCTATTTCAGCAACCTAAAAATTTTTGCATGCTTTTTTGGGAGGGGGTGGGGGATAATCTTTAATTAAAAATTACATTTAATGCCACCTGTAATCCCAGCCCTCAGAAGGCTGAGGCAGGAGAGAGACCGCCTCACACTGGCCAGCCCCACAGCCGTGGGAGCTCACTCCTATAATTTCAACTTGGGAAGTTGAAATGAGGAATTTGATGCTAATCTGGGCAAACCTGGGCTACATTCTGAGACTCTGTCTCAAAGAATGAACAAAAACCAGCTCCTGGTCACCATGTAGGATTAATGCTGCCCTTGGCTCTAGAGAAGTTTCTTACTGCAGAGGGAGGGAGGCAGTCAATGCAGAAACCTCTAACTGGTCAGAGTGATGGCGCCGTGTGTGACCCCAAATGAGCCATCACCTTCTCCAAAGCTCAGAACATGTAGAAACATGGACAGAAAGAGTGTATGAGTGTATGAGCCCGAGGATGGGGCTGTGCTGTGAAAGATGTCTTTCTGGCCTTTGTACTCATGCCCTCACTGCACAGGATCGGCCGGTCAACGTTTCATTGTGGGTGGGACGATTGGCATTAATGGTTTCAGGGGAAGGTGCCATTTTCTCGGTGCCGTAGTCACTGATAAATTGGCCACACTCCAGCAATAGCCTTCACCCAGTGGGCCACACACAGCCAGCAGGGTGGGAGGAGAAGGCTTGTTGGGAAGAGGGGTTCATGGGAGTGGGCGTGGTATGAGAGGGGCTTGGGGCTGACAAAAACTAAAATTCATTGGGTACATATGTGAAATTCTCAAAGAATAAAGGTAGGGTTACATAGGTTTTATATAATTATTTTTCTTTAGAAAGGTTGAGGTTCAGAAAGTTCACATTTGTTCTAAATACTTTCCAGTTTGAGATAGAAGCCAGCTCTGTATAGCCGAGGCTGGCCTTGAACTTTCAATCCTGCTTCAGCCTTCTTAGTACTGGAATCACAGTGTCACCATGCCCAGTCTTTACTTTCCAATTAATTAATTAACTAATTAATTAAATTTGGTTTTTTTTGAGACAAGGTTTTTCTCTGTAGCCCTGGCTGTCTTGGCTGTCTTGGAACTTACTCTATAGACCAGACTGCCCTTAAACTCAGAGATCTGCCTGCCTCTGCTTCCTGAGTGCTGCGACTAATGGCATACAGGGCTTTTACCTTCCAGTTTAAAGATCTTTGGTGATCCACCAAGGTTGTTATAATTGCTAAGGAAGTTTGGAGCTCTGCCTTTGTTTTGGGGCTACCTTGACCAATCAGTTCTCGTGCCTTATGCTACTGTGGTACCATTGATCTTTGTGACAAGACAGAAGAAACACTGACACACAGACGGAGGCTCTGCAAACACTCCTAAACTTTTCCCTTGTCTGTCTGCTTGCTTATTTTGAGACAAGATTTTGCTCTATAACCCAGGCTGGTCTGGAATTGCCTGTAAAGTCCAGGCTGGCTTCGTATTTCCACCAGCTTTCCTGCCTCAGCCTCCTGAGCGCTGGGATTAAACATTTGAGTCACCATACATGACTTCTAAATTATTTTATTGATAAATGTTTCTATGGAGTAGTCAGATTCCCCCTGGCTTACAGGTTGGCCCATGTCATTGTTCCTGTCCTGGAGTCCCAGCAGTGGTGCCCCGCTTCTGGCTTATCACTGCCCTCCTCTTCCTGCTCTGAGTGGTTCTCCCGAGGGCCTGTGAAGCTAACATTTAACTTCGAGAGGATTGTAGCGCCCTGTGTGGTGGTGCGCCCTTTATTCCTGGCACTCAGGATTCCAATGCAGGCAGATCTCGTGAGTTCACAGCCAGCTTGGGCTACATAGCAAGTGCCAGGACAGCCAGAGCTGTGCAGAGACCCTCTCTCAACAAACCGGGGAAGTGGTCAGTTGTCAAGACAGCTCAGTGGGTAAAGGTGCTTGTTGCCAAGGCTGACAACCCGACTTCGAGTCTGGAACCTACAGAGTAGAAGGAGGCTGTGGACCCTTTGGCTTCCGTGTGTCCATTCCCCCACATAAACTTTTAAAAAGTTAAAAGTGTTTATAGTTCTCTAGAGAGAGAACTTTTTCCTAACAGGCAACCCTATCAGCATCAGACATTTGCTTTCAGAGGAGGGAGTGACCCAACAGGTGAGGATGCAGGGGGGAAGCCACTGCATTGCTCTCTCTCCCCTAGCTTCCCGGGCCCTCATCGAATCGGAGGGGTACAAAGGGACCACAGCCCAGAGGGTTTATAAGTGGATGGCTTTTGCCAAGGGAAAGAGGAAGCACAGGCACGTGTAGAGAACACGCATAAACTGTTGTGAGGTAATTCTACCAGGGACATATGGACGTTCTTAAAGCTGAATAGAAAGTCTGTTCTAAAATATCTAGAGCACTATCCTCAAATCATTCACAGTGCTTGGATTAGGTTAGTATAGTGACAGCCTCCTCTTTTATTTTGGTGGTACTGGGGGGTTGAACCCAGGACCTCAGGTGTCCGGATGAGTGCTGTACAGCCTGCTAGCTAATGTCTTTCTTATCCTCTGTCTCTGTCTGTCTGTCTGTCTCTCTCTCTCTCTTTCTCTTTCTTTCTTTCTTTCTTTCTTTCTTTCTTTCTTTCTTTCTCTCTCTCTCTCTCTCCCTCCCTCCCTGTCTGTCTGTCTGTCTTTCTTTCTTTAAAAGATTTATTTATTATTATATTTAAGTACACTGTAGCTGTCTTCAGATGCACCAGATCTCATTACGGATGGTCGTGAGCCATCATGTGGTTGCTGGGATTTGAACTCAGGACCTTTGGAAGAGCAGTCGGTGCTCTTAACCACTGAGCTATGTCTCCAGCCCATTCTGTGTCTTTCAAACAGGGTTTGTTTGTTTTTATAAATTTGTTTTCAAAAGGTGGCAGCACACGTGACACGATGGATGTGGAGGATCTTTAGTATAATTGGGGAAAAGGAAGGATTTAGTTCTGCAGTTCTTTCTCTGAAGTCTTTTCTGCCCCCTGCTATGATGTGTACAATAGTCAGAATTCCACTGTAATTATCACAACATACAGTATTTTATTCTCTTTCTAGATTGAAAGGACCAGCATGAAAATTTCAACTCATTTATTATATGTGAGCCTATGTAAAATATTAACTGACAAAATAACAAAAGCTATGCCCTTTGTGCCACGCCCTTCTTGAGAGCACATCATGGCATTAAATATTACTCCATTATTAAAAGTTAGCGCCTTTTTTTTTTTTTTTTTTTTTTTTGGTAAGTACAGAAGCTCGTAGTCTGAATTTACTTTGAGTCTGTAAGTATTTTCTGAAATCTCATTAAAACAATAGAAAAGGACTTTAAAAAAATTAAAAGCTTTCTAGGACACATATATAAACAGGAGACAAATGGACATCAAGAAATTTTTTAAATTTATGAAATAGGTCGCAGAGGATAAGAGGAGTTGGGAGAAAGCCGACGGCCACCTGTTTGTGAGGGAAGAGGTAATGGGGGCACCGACTCGCGCTCTAGAATTCCGGGAAAGGGTCAGTTAGCAAGGAAGAAGGACGAGAACGGGAAGGCATGGCAATCAAATACATAATGCAGGAATGGGGAACTGGGTAAAAAGAATAATATTTTCAGAACTAGGGGAAGCTAGTTAGTTCTTAAAGAAGATTAAGGTGTGTTCATAAAGAACTTTTTAAGTGCTAGCCCCCAGAACTCGAAACTCTCCACAGAAATAAAAAAAACTCAGTAGAAATGTTTGAAAATGAAGTTAAGGTGAAGTTTTCAAAAGTAGGAGTAAGAAACAAAAGATACAAACTGAGAGAAGGGGTAAGAAAGCTGTATCGTGACATTTTAATTGTAGTAAGAGAAGGCTAAACAGTGACATGGTCAGGGGAACCATCAAAGGAAATGGACCAGGATTTAGCATTGTGGATGAAATCAGATACACAAATCAATGTCTCCTCTAGAGGGATTTCAGAAAGCTGGGGAGGACCACAAGTTTCAGAGACAAAAACTAAGGCCATATACAAAGGCATGGGAGCTAGACTGTGTGTTTGTATGTTAGTATGTATATATGTATGCATGCATGCATATATGTGTGGGTTATTTTTTTTTTTTTGGTTTTTCGAGACAGGGTTTCTCTGTGTAGCCCTGGTTGTCCTGGAACTCATTCTGTAGACCAGGCTGGCCTCGAACTCAGAAATCCACTTGTCTCTGCCTCCCGAGTGCTGGGATTAAAGGCGTGTGCCACCATGCCCGGCACGTGTGTATTTTTTAAGACAAGGTTTGTTTATGTAGCCCCGGCTGTCCTAGAACTTGCTCTGTAGATCAGGGTAGCTTCAAACTCAGAGCTCTCCTGCCTCTGCTTCCTAAGTGCTGGGCTTAAAAGCGTATGCTACCATCCAACCTGCGTTAGACTTTTAAAAATAGCTATGCTAGAATCAAAAGGAATAGTATCTTCCAAACTATAAAAATTGTTATTGGTTTGTAATTCTTTACTTGACCAAACCAGAATCAGTCATAAGGACAGAATGCTGTCATATATCAGACATGCACAATTTCAAAACATTTATCTCATGTCAACCCTCAGAAAGTTACTGGAGGATGGTTTCTACAAGAGTGTCAATCAAGAAAGAAGACTGCTTGGGTACATTGTAGCATGGAGGAGAAAAAAGGTGCTAGGCTGGCAGGTGGCACAGGGAATGCCAATGGGAAATGTCTCTAGAAGGGAGGAGGTGGGTTAGCCAATGTATTGAGAATGTTGAGAGGCAAGTCTACTACAATTTGTGGTAGAATTAGAAAAATGAGGCACTTAAAAATTTAATTTCAGAGCCGGGCGTGGTGGCGCACGCCTTTCATCCCAGCACTCGGGAGGCAGAGGCAGGTGTATTTCAGAGTTCAAGGCCAGCCTGGTCTACAAAGTGAGTTCCAGGACAGCCAGGGCTACACAGAGAAACCCTGTCTTGAAAAACCAAAAAAAAAAAAAAAAAAAAAAATTTTTTTTTTTAATTTCAGGAGTGGCATCGTTCTAAAACATCAAAAAGAAAAATACAGGAATCGAGACTCTTTATTATCTTCTGTTTTAGTGTCTTTTTGTTTTTAGTTCTTGTGTGGTTTGGTTGCTGGGCTTGTAGCCAACCAGTGTGGCTGATATTAAGGTATTAATCCTGGAGGTGGTGATGCTGCTCTGAGTACCTCCCTGTCCCCGTCTTAGATACTCTGTGTACTTCCCCGATATCTTATTGTTACTTTTGTGGTGCTGGGGATGGAACTCAGAGTCTTGCAAGTGCTAGGCAAGTACTCTTATCATTGAGCCACTTCCTCAGCCCTGCGTCTCATAAATTGTTAAACAGTTAACTAGTGATGTTATAAACATTCATTCATTCATACATACATACATACATACATACATACACACACACACACACACACACACACACACACACACACACACACACACACACACAGTCTAGCTCCCATGCCTCTGTATATGGCCATAGTTTTTGCCTCTGAAACATTTGTGGTCCTCCTCAGCTCTCTGAAATTCCTCTAGAAGGCCCGAATGCCTTATTGGCCACCTCTTGGTCTCTATTCTGACTTGTTGTATTGGGGTAACAATACAGTATTTAAAACCTACCTCTTTCTAGTTGTGAATGCTACTTATAAACTCATAATGATGTAAATTTGATTTAGCTGCAAATGATAAAATTACCAGAGGAGGAGGAGATGAGAAGATGTATGTAGGAAAGATGTTGTAATAGATCAAATTTTTTACTTCCCATACTAAGAGTTCTATGGGGGAATATCTGAGGATAAGACAACTTGAACTACAAAGGAAATTAGCTTAGAAATATTCAATGGAAACAAAATAGCTTTTAGGTGTTTAGAAGTTCTTTCTGTGCAGGGCAGTTTTAGGTGTGCAGGTGTGATGTGGAGAAATGTTAAGTGTCACGTCTGAAGCTGTTGACTGAATTCTGAATGCCTGTGGCACTGAAGAAAATAATTTAAAGTAGAGTACTGTTCCTTCACACACATGAGTGTGTTGACTGCCTGGTTTCCTTTTCCCTCAGTGGCAGTACGATCACCTCACAGCCACCTACCTTCTGCTTCTAGCCAAGAAGGCCCGGGGGAAGCCGGCTCGTCTACAGCTCCTGTCCTTCTCTTGTGGAACCGCCAGCACCACTCCAAAGGCAAGTTGTAGAAGCCCTGTGTGGCCACCTGCTCACCTGGCCTGCAGCCTTAGTCACGAGCAGACCCACCACCGCCAGTATGAGTAAGCCAGATGCAGATGCAAGAAAGGGTGTGTCTTCTGCAGTGCTGGGATTGAAACCCGGGCTGTGCACATGCAAGCCAAGTACTTGACCACTGTGCTCTTTCCAGGGGGTTTAAACATCGTGGTGAGAAAAGTGGGAGTTCTGAACTTGATATGGCATTTAAACAACCCTTCCTCTGCCCCCTTTCTCCTTTTCCTTTTTTGTCCTTTTATAGCACATCGTGCTTATTGGGAAATAGATTAACTAAAAGAAAGTAATAGAATTTACTTAGAAACCTGCTAGCTACAGATGATAGAATTCCTCTTTTTAAAAGATTTGTCTACTTACTTATTTTAATGTATATGAGTGTTTTGTTTGCATACGTGTGTGTGTGTGTACCACTGTGCGTTGCTTGGTGCTGGAAGAGGCCACAAGAGGATCTCAGATCCACTGGAAATGGAGTTAAAGATAGTTGTCAGCCACTTTCTGGGTGCTGGGAATTGAATCCAGGTCCTTTGCAAGAGAAGCCAGTGTTTTTATCCACTGAACCATCTCTTTGACCCTGGATAAAGTTACCTCTTCAATGTGTCTTTCCTGTCTCTGCTCTGAGTACTTGACAGGGCTTTAGAAGGGAGTCAGGCCTGTGAATACATGATGTTCTGCATTTTATATGACAGGGACTACTTGAATATGAACACTTTCATGCTTACCTCACTGTTGAGATTTAGGTTTCTGCAGTTGTCAAAGCTCGAGCAACGTAAACTCTACTAGAGTAGGTTTTAAGCAAATTGTGATTCTTTTACGTGTTTCCTCTGTCGCGACTGTTGATAGTGATGGAGTTTCTGTATTGTAAACAACATGTCGTTCCTCTTAGGCTCCTAAGAGATTTGTTTTCTCTTTAATTCTCTCTTCCATACTTGAAATCTATTTTATATCACTTGTTTATTTGTTTGTCTGACTTATTTATTTTATGTGTATGAGTACACTGCAGGTGTTTTCAGACACACCAGAAGAGGGTTTGTTTGTCTGTGTGCGTGTGTCTCATGCTTGTGTGTGTGCACTCGTGCCACAGCATGCAGGTGCTCAGAGGAGAGCTTTTAACAACTGATTGTCACAGGGGGTTGAGTTTATGTTCTTAGGCTGGCACCTTTCCCCACTAAGCTATTTCTCTGGAGCCCCTCCCTGCATGCCCACTCTTGCTTAAAATCTAACGGACAGTTGTTGGAAGGCTGAAGCAGGAGAATTACTGTGTTCTGAAGCCAGCATGGGCTACATATATGAATTCAGGCCAGCCTGTGGGTACGGAATGAGACCCTATCTGTAAAACAAACTGCTTGAGGACTTTGTTAGGTGGGTGTGGGATGCTGGAATATAGTCTTCGCTCAGTTTAATTCAGACTGCAGTTTAATGACTCCAGTGTTAGGAAACATACAGTAGGGTTGCAGCAGTTGCTCAGCGGTAGTGGGTTCAGTTAGCATGCATGCCTGAGGCCCTAGGTTTGATCCCTAGTATCACAGAGAACAAAAGGAAAAAATCAGAAAGGAAAATTTATTTTTGCTATCCTCAGAAAGCCACAATTGACCTTCTTTATATTTATTTGATATAATCCAAATGGCCCTAAATTAAGCCCCCTTTTTAAGATCTCAAAACTTTTTAAATATGTTAAAGCCATTGCCTTCATGGTCTCTAGTTTGTTTTAATTCCTCCTTTAGAACTATTTCATGGCCTGTCAGTTATGAGCTGTGGGTCAGGTGGATGTTAGGGTCCTGACAGACCTTGTCCACCTCCTGTCTTTCCTCCCTTCTTGATATTTTGACCAAACTCTGGAGTAAGAGTGTCAGGCAGTTGACCACTGTGTAAGTCTGTGGAGTGAGGTACTCTCACCTCCAGGCTGTAGGCTGTGAAGGCTTGGAGAGTTCTGTTAGGCTGCTGAGTGCCCCGTGCTCTTCCTGTATGTGGAGTGAATCAGCCCATCACCTTTCTGGATGCTTTAAAGGGTCAAATCCTTTTAACTCTAGATTCATTTGGGTCCAGGAGGACATAAGAATATGAGCTTTGTTTCTGGGTACCTGCAGGAAGGAATGATTTACCTCTCCATCGAATAGTGACTTCAGCCAGATACATTCAGTTCAGGTCCCTGGTGCGCTGGCCTGAGCCTTGGGTTTTCTTGCTTTTGCCTTTACATGGTCTCAGTGAGTGGCTTCTTTGATACATAAAGAATCCATGTGGGAAGATCTGAGAAGATACACCTGACTTCCATTCACTACTTAGTAAACATTTACCTAACCATTGTATTATTTGGGCAGTCATGTTACTGAACCAATTTTTATAGCAAATAGACATTTTAGTGACCAGAAAATAAGCAGAAATCAAATTTTGAGTTCCTTTTTGCTGTTTGTGCTAATTAGTGAACTTGAGCAGGCAGTATAGTTTCTTTGCATTCTGATAGGATGGCCTCTTTTCCTGTGGTTTTGTTTTTAAGAGAATTAGTAATTCTGACTTACCAATCAATTGATGGTGCTTTCATAGAGATAATTATTAAAGTCTGAGTCAGGAATCACTGAAGACCACACAGTTGTGAGCAGTAGTGTTGCCAGGCACCGTGGCCTTGGAGAGCAGGTTTATCTGAGTTGGTACTTGCTCTTGGAATAGTCGCGCTGAGGGAAAACACAGACACACAAGGACTCTGTACCTCAGTGGTCGAGGTGAGGACTTTGGGAAATAGGAGTGACCACCATTGGGAGATTCAAACTGGATCAGCAGTTGAGTCTGAGTTTAGAAAAATGGAAAAGAGGGAGTTGTCAAATTAGAAAGAGAATTCCTGTATAGAATTGTTTAGTCAAGTCAGGTGTGTCGGCACACACCTTTAATCCCAGCACTTGAGAGACAGAGGAGTTTGAAGCCAGTCTTATCTACAGAGTGAGCTCCAGGACATCCAGGGCTACACAGAGAAACCCTGTCTCAAAATACAAAAACAAACAACCAACAAGAAGACTCATTCAGTCAGGGACGCTGTGTGGCAGTTTTGCCTGCTGTAGAGTCATCACCGCCATCCTTTGCACAACACTGAACTTCTGCCGACCTGCCCTAGACTTAGCATCAGTGTTCTTCTCAGCCTGGCAGTCTACGTATGCAGTGAGTTCTCACTGATAGTACTCGGCAGCCCCGGAGAACTCTCAGGGTACGTGAGAGGGTAGGAAGGTTCCCTGTTTGAGGAATATAGATCTGAGGAGATTTGGCCTTGAACTCAATTAGCTGTAAGTCTGGGTAAAGGGGTGGATGTAGGTGTTAGGAATTGAGTGGTACTCCACAGCCTCAGCCTTTAGGCTGTCTAACATACTTTTAGTTTGTACAGGGGAAGGATGAAGGAAAGTAAGGTGTTCTGTTGGGAGTGTTAGCAGAAGGCCCACGGGGCCTGTTTATGGGCAAAGTATTACCATAGAGCCCAAGTGTCCTATTTATGGGTAATCTTTCATAAAGCTAACTTACTCCTGGCCAAAATGATGAGCTTTTAAAATTTACTTGTACTGTGTGCTTTTAATGTTTTCTTTTTTAATTAACACCCTCTTAGCCTCTATAGGCACCATTTATGCATGGGGCACATAGACCTGTATGCAGACAAAATACTCTTAAACATAAAATAAAAATTAAACAAATAAAGTTTTGATTGAGATTGCATAATGTATGAGTGGGGGTATATATCCATGCCATGGCAGGGTTTGGAGGTCAGAGGACAGCTTGGTGGAGTGAGTTCTTTCCTTCCACCTCCATGAGTTCTGGAGATCAAACTCAGGTCACCAGGACTGCAGGGCAAGCGCTTTTACCTACTGAGCTACATGCTGGCTCCTGGTAGGTGCTCCTCAGTGTCAGAGGTTATGTCCTTTCCAGCTTCTGCTTTGGTGAGATTATACTTGTGAATTTGCAAACGAGGTGTCTAATATTGCTGTGTAATAGTGACAAGCTAAGTCAGTCGCATTCCATATAACCTCTAGCTTGTCTCTGTGTCTGCTTCCAGACTTTCTCCCTGTGCTTGGGATATGCTGCTGTAAAATTGGAATCCCCATGTTGTTATTGCTAACTTCTTTTGCCTTTTTGAATTAATAGTCAAAGAATCTGAGCCTGGAAGATATGAGCACAAGTGATGATAACTGTGTGGCTGGATTGATAGACTATGAATTGTGTGAAGATAAATTATTAGCTCCCAAGACGCCACAGGTGGGTAGTTTTATTACTACTTAAAGCAGAATGCATGTCTTAATTATAAACACATCTAGCCCAACAGGAAATCAGGTCTGTGCTTGTAAATTTATTTACTCTCTAAGCCACTGAAGACATTAATGAGAGATTATTGGAATATTAATGAGGGGGAAGTCAGTGATTTCCAAGTTAAGAAAACCAAGATTCCATTCTGGAGCACTTCACTGCCTCTGCCCTCTTTGATGAACTGGAATTTGCCTGTAGTTAAATAGTTGAAATTCGCCCTTAGAGTGTTTAGCTCTGTGTTTAACAGTATAGAGCCACCAGAAATTGTGACACAGTAATTCTGTTGCCCTCTCAAGGGTCTCTTGTGTCCTTCTGTGAACGCCTTTCCTCTTAACTCAGGGCAGCGGCAGCGATGTCTCCTCCTCTAGCGTTCTTGTCTGAAGCCGACTTCACGTTTGTTGTTGGACTTCTCAGGTGTGTGGCTCAGAGTTTCCACCAGTTTTTTTTTTTTGAATGTGAGGTTTTTTCTCATTATAAGTTTTGTCTTTATTCTGTTTTCTTTCTGTTCCTCGGAGTAATTTTGACCCACCTGTTTCCAGTGTGCTGATTCCCTTTCTAGTGGTTCCTGACAATGCTGTGAATTATTCTAATAAGTCAGTCACCCCCTCCCCCCTAGTGTGTGTGTGTGTGTGTGTGTGTGTGTGTGTGCGCGCGCGCGTGTGTGTGTGTGTGTGTGTGTGTGTGCGCGTGTGTGCGCTGTGCACATGCAGCACACCCCCATGTGTGTCTGCCCTCCCCACGGCAGGGCCTCGCCATCACTGTAGTGTAGTGCCGGTTCCCCTGGAACATACAGTATAGTTCTCAGACAGCTCCCTCATGCCTCTTCTATACCACTGTGCACAAGTACTTTTTAAAATATCACTATACTTTTCAATTTAGAATTTCTGGGTAGTTCATGTAATTTTATCTCTGTTGATTCTACGGTGTTGCCCTTATACTTCAGTTCTCTAGAACCTAGCATCTTATTTGTTAATCCCAACTTGTTTATCTTGAGTTGAACTGAACTCTTGAGTTGAGAAAAATTTGGCAGGATATTCTGTTGTCTTGTTCTTATAGTCTGATCTCAAACACTAACATATATACTCTTCATTTGATAATTTTGATAGCTGATATTTTTCTGGTCTGATTTTGAGTCTTTATTTTTATTTAGTAGGAACACACACAGGCATGCGTGTGTGTGTGTGTGACAGAGAGAGACACGGAGACAGACAGACAGACAGACACACACACACACACAGGTCTACATTGGGTGTACTTCTCTATTATTCTCCATCTCATTTCCTGAGACAAGGATCTCTCGTTGAACCCAGAGCTCAGCAGTTAGCTAGAGTGGCTGGCTACGGTGCTTTAGGGATCTGCCTGTGTTAGTGCCTTCCCCAGGGTTATAGACGACCATCACACCCACACCAGCTTTTACATGGGTGTTAGGGGCCAGAGTACAGGCCCTCATGCATGTACAAAAGCTATTTTTCTAACTGAGCCATCCCCCCAGCTCCTGTTAGAATTTTTGTTTGTTTGTTTGTTTTTTAAGACAGGGTTTCTCTGTGTAGCCCTGGCTGTCCTGGAACTCACTCTGTAGACCAGGCTGGCCTAGAACTCAGCAATCCACCTACCTCTGTCTCCTGAGTGCTGGGTTAAAGGTGTGTGCCACCACCATCTGCAAAGAGTATTCTAATACCTTTATTTTTTTTTTTTTTGGTCCCAATCACTGAGAAAATGTTTATTTTTGGTACATATTAGAGTTAAACCATGACAATGTAGGTATTAAGAAACATGACATAGGCTGTGTGTGGTCATTCCCAGCATTGTCTGGGATCCTGAGTGTGTTTAAACACCCATTCTGAAATGGGGAAATCCCTGCTCGTAGAAAAGACAGATGATCTACCTGTGCCGAGGAGAACTGAAGACACTGTCAGGCATCCTGGTGTGCCAGCAATGTCCTCTTGGTGGCCTTGAATTTTAATAAGAACAGTACAAGTAATTTGCTGATTATTAAGGTATATTGTAAAGAAATAGGCTTTTCTCCTTTATCTTGGACCTTTTTTCCTCTAGGTTACCAAACACTTGGCAGAATCAAATCACGCAGCATCTAAATCACCAGCGCCAGGGGTACGCAGAGCAGTGGCAAATAAATTAATGGACAAAGAAAATGTGTGCACTCCCAAGTCTTCTGTGAAGAATGAAGAGCAGTTTGTATTTTCTGAGCCGAAGATTCCAGTTAGTAAGAACCAGTATAAGAGAGAAATACCCGCCTCACCAACCCGTTTCCCAACACCTGCAAAAGGTATTTGCTAGGAAATAAGCAGAGATTTAAAGGTTCAAGTGTAATTCTTACTGTTATAAATAATACGCTGGCTTTTGGAAATATGTAGCCTTGTTGGCTTCAGGGGTGGGTCAGCTGCCTTTATCTCAGATTCTTGAATTAGTGGAAATGGAGATAATACTAAACTTGTAATTCACAGTGGTGCTCTTTCTTTCTTTTCCACATCTAAAGATTTATTTTAGGTGTGTGTGTGTGTGTGTGTGTGTGTGTGTGTGTCCCAAAGGAGTCTTGCAGAGAGAGGAAGGCGCCCCTGGAGACGGAGTTACAGGTAGGTGTCAGCCACCAATGTGGGTGCTGGGAACCAGACTCTGGCCCTCTCTGGAAGCACAGCCAGCACTCTTAGCTGCTGCGCCATCTCTCCAGCCCCTCTGTCACATTTGTGTGACTGAGTCGTTGCAGTAGGATAGCAACTTAGAGTGTGCCATGTTTCCATGTAGGAATGGAGACTTAGAGGAGTGGGGGGCTTTGCCGAGGTCTTGCGTCCAGGCTCAGCCTACTTCACCCGCACTGGGACTCACTCAGGCTGGGGTTTCTGCTGAGCTCTTCTTACTCTCTGGTTCTCCATCCTGGTCATCTATCGGGTCTGCCCTGCCCCTCAGTATCCTGGAGTCCAGAAGGCAGGGGAGTCTGTGACTCCTTCCCAGCCTTCAGGTGACATGTCTTTCTCTTCGTGTCCTCTTTGGTGTAATGTCTACCAGTTTTTAAACCGTTTCTCCAGGACACTTAGTGTTATGGTTGCTGTCTCATCTGGACACATTCTGCTGTGTCAGTGTGAGGCCAGTTTGCTGGGACCGGGTCTCTCCACGACAAGTAATCCATGTTTGCAGCGGAGTGCTGGGACTGAAGGCGCGTGACACCACTGCCCAGCTTTTTGCTTTTTCAGACTCTCTCATGTAGCTTAGGCCAGCCGTAGACTTGCTGGTATTGTGTGAGAATGACTCTGAACTCTCGATTTTCTTACTTCCACCTCCCAAGTGCTAGGGTTGTAGATGTGTACCTTTTTGCCTGGTGGAGAGAGGTGGGGATAGAGATGGGGAGAGGAGAGGGGATGAGAACGACTATGTAGGCCAGGAGTCATCCTTGACTGTATTCTTCAGGAGCCACCTACTTTACTGAGACAGAAAGTTTTAGTGGGCTCTGAAGTTTATTTGGCTAAGCTGGTCAAACATCACACATCAGGAGCCCACCTATCTCCGCCTCTGCCTCTCTAGTGATGGAATTACAAGTTCATTCGAAACCACACCAGGCTTTTTTTCTTTTCACTGGGGTGCTGAGGACCTAAGCTCAAGTTTTCAGTTTTTCATAGCCGGCAACTGTCTTAGTTAGGGTTTCCTTGCTGTGAAGAGTCACCGTGACCGAGGTAACTCTAATAAAGGCAAACATTTAATTGGGCTGCCGTACAGGCTCCAAGGGTCAGTCCATTGTCACCATGGAGGGAAGCATGGCAGTGTGCAGGTAGGATGGCACAGGAGAAGCTGAGAGTTCTAGATCTTGTTCCAAAGGAAAACAGGAGAAGACTGGCTTCCACGCAGTTAGGATGAGGGTCTCAGAGCCCACTCCCACAGTGACTCACTTTCTCAAGCAAGGCAACACCCACTCCAACAAGGTCACACCTCCTAATAGTACCACTCCCTGGACCAAACATATTCAAACCACCACACCAATCCAGCCATTTCCCAAACCTCATTCAGGAATTAAAAAGAACAGACAAAACAACAACAGAAAACCTCTTGGCCAGATAGGGTTTTTTATATACTTTTTTAAAAAATTATTATTATTGATACTTTTAAAGTGATTGTAAAGGTTTTGGAATGTGGACAGTTTGAAGTGTAGTTTACACAGCTTATCCTTGCAACATTGTGTTAGTGAAAAGCTTGATATTAGTAGCTATTTTTCTTTAAACACAAGAGCTTCCACAGAGAGCAAGTGGCTGAAGATGCAATTTGTAGTTCCCATGAGTGCATCTTACTTTTTTTTGATGTGAATATTAATTCCTGCATGTGACTCCTGTGTCCAGGCTGTAGTAGTTGTCATAGGACAACTATGTATGGTAACATGTTCTGTTAGAATACAAAGATAAAGACGTTTTTAACAGGCACTTTTAGTTAGCTTTTTTTTTTGTTCCTGTGAAACTAGGGAGAATAGAATTAATTAGTTAAAAACAAAACAAAACCCCCACTTAAAAAATGTTATCAATATTACTATTAAAGG
The DNA here is from genome assembly GCF_000001635.26 of Mus musculus. NCBI lineage: Eukaryota > Metazoa > Chordata > Mammalia > Rodentia > Muridae > Mus > Mus musculus. Next base: position 44,349,606 of record NC_000070.6, read on the forward strand.
GAATAAAACGTGTGTTTTGCTGGGGATTGAACACAGGACGCTGGGCATGCTAAGCAAGTGCTCTTCCACTCAGTACAGCTGATGGAGCTGTAGAGCACTCAGCCACCCTGCCAGCAGTATAAAACTCAGACCAGAAAAGACGTTAGTCAGTAGTAACCGGACCTGTTGATGCACGTCTGTTGCGGACCATGCTGGAGCCTTGTCAGCTACATGTGGTTTGTGTTTATTTTTCTAATAGCTAGAGCCCAGTGCCTGAGAGAAGCCCCGGTTAGAACACCAGGGAATTCCGCAGGAGCAGACACACTAACGACAGGTGTCATTAGCCCCGAGAGGAGGTAAGTGCTGCTCTTCCGACTCCATTCTTTAGTGTAGGCCATGGGATTACTCTTCTCATCTGGGAGAAAAATCAGCAGAGGGAGCCAAGACAGATGCTGCTGGAAGCGGGCATCTCTGTGTGAGGACGGCCTGGGGCTGAGCATGGCTACTGGAACAGCATGGAGTCAGAAACTAATGACTTCCAGCACAGCGAGCCAGGAAGGCAGGGACCCTGCCTCTGGCTATCACTTCCTTCTCCAAGGCCACTTAGGTCCATTTCTCTGCCAGTGGAGTAGAGGTGCAATAGTGAAATAGTAGAGGTGAAAATAGACTATAAACTGGTTATTGGATGCTGCTGCAGGTATTATCAGTTTTTATGTTGTTGATACTGTGGTTGGATAAGAAGATATTCTTACTTGTTGGATGTGTACACAGAAAGAAGTGTTTCAGAATAGAAGAATTATGATACCTTCTGGCAGCTAAGCAAGTATGTAAATGTACTTAATCTGTGTATTGTCTATATACACAGAGAAAGCCACTGACCAAATATTAGCAGTTGTTGGCCCTAGGAGGATATGTGGTATTCTGATGTCTCTATGTTTGATTTAAACAAAAAAGTGAAAGGGCTGAGCCTTGTGGCATAGCATAGGCCTGGATCTCACCTACTTGGGAGGCTGAGGTAGGACCACAAGTTCAAGGTCAGCCCGTGTAACTTAATGAAGATCCTACCACAAAAATAAAAAGTAAAAAGAAGCATTGGTAGAATGCTTTCCCAGTATAAATGAAGACCTAGGTTCAATCCCTGACATCTCCCAAAAATAGAAACAAAATGAAAGGAAAGGGAGACTGATGCAGCAGGCGGAGGCCCTGTCTGTTGGAGATGGCTTTAGTGTCCCCTCCCCAGGGGGATTGAGGTGACCTGGCTGGCTCACCTGTCTATGGCCCTTGGTGTATGGAGGAGCAGGCACGGGAACTGTGAGGGCAGCAGGGCAGTGCCATTAGTGCTCTGTTGGTTTTTAAGGTGCCGTTCAATGGACGTGGATCTCAACCAGGCACACATGGAGGATACCCCGAAAAAGAAAGGAACCAATGTGTTTGGGAGCCTTGAGAGAGGACTGGATAAGGTTCTCACTGCGCTCACAAGGAACAAGAAGAAGGGCTCTGCCAGAGATGGACCAAGAAAGCGAAAGGTAGGTGGGCCAGAGTCTGTTACAGATTTCAGAAGCTGACTCTTAATAAGTGTATCTAGCACCGCCCTTCTCTGTTTGGTTGGCTAACCCAGGCAGTCTTCTTCCCTCAGCCTGCCAAATGCTGGGGTCACAGGCATGTGCTGCCATGTGTCGTGCTTGTCTGTCTGGGGTGTTTCCATCCCACCTCCCATGTTCCTGTGTGTGCACACATGCATGTGTGTACATGTGTGTACATGTTACTGTTGATCCAGGGGCTAACACAGGGTGTCAGGTTTGCGGATCTGAGGCCCTCAGCCCCTTGAGATCGTCCTTGGTGGGGGTAAGAAGGTGCAGAGTCAATGACAGACTCCAGAAGTCAGGTCAGAGGCAGGAGCAGACTCGTTTATTGCAGGATGGAGAGTGCCTTTATACCTTTCACCTGTGTCCTATTGGTCCATGACATCTCGTTCCCTGTAGCTGGCACCATCTGATTAGTTGTTCCAGTCATGGGCTCTGTTTCCAGGAGTCAGGCAGATTTCACGGTTGCCAGATGTAGAGGTAGCTGTTGTGCGTGCGTGGGCCACTATGGGCCACTATGGGCCACTATGGGATAGGCTGACTGGTTCCTCCTACACATGTCAAATGCTTTGACCTACTTAGCTGTCTTGCCAGTAGATGTTTTTGCTTTTTAAAAACAACTATATCAAGTAACGTTACTGTTCTTTTTTTTTTTTTTTTTATCTTTTTTTTTTTCCATTTTTTATTAGGTATTTAACTCATTTACATTTCCAATGCTATACCAAAAGTCCCCCATATCCACCCACCCCCACTCCCCTGCCCACCCACTCCCCCTTTTTGGCCCTGGTGTTCCCCTGTACTGGGGCATATAAAGTTTGCAAGTCCAATGGGCCTCTCTTTCCAGTGATGGCCGACTAGGCCATCTTTTGATATATATGCAGCTAGAGTCAAGAGCTCCGGGGTACTGGTTAGTTCATAATGTTGTTCCACCTATAGGGTTGCAGATCCCTTTAGCTCCTTGGCTACTTTCTCTAGCTCCTCCATTGGGAGCCCTATGATCCATCCATTAGCTGACTGTGAGCATCCACTTCTGTGTTTGCTAGGCCCCGGCATAGTCTCACAAGAGACAGCTACATCTGGGTCCTTTCAATAAAATCTTGCTAGTGTATGCAATGGTGTCAGCGTTTGGATGCTGATTATGGGGTGGATCCCTGGATATGGCAGTCTCTACATGGTCCATCCTTTCATCTCAGCTCCAAACTTTGGCTCTGTAACTCCTTCCATGGGTGTCTTGTTCCCAAATCTAAGGAGGGGCATAGTGTCCACACTTCAGTCTTCATTCTTCTTGAGTTTCATGTGTTTAACAAATTATATCTTATATCTTGGGTATCCTAGGTTTGGGGCTAATATCCACTTATCAGTGAATACATATTGTGTGAGTTTCTTTGTGAATGTGTTACCTCACTCAGGATGATGCCCTCCAGGTCCATCCATTTGGCTAGGAACTTCATAAATTCATTCTTTTTAATAGCTGAGTAGTACTCCATTGTGTAGATGTACCACATTTTCTGTATCCATTCCTCTGTTGAGGGGCATCTAGGTTCTTTCCAGCTTCTGGCTATTATAAATAAGGCTGCTATGAACATAGTGGAGCATGTGTCCTTCTTACCTGTTGGGGCATCTTCTGGATATATGCCCAGGAGAGGTATTGCTGGATCCTCCGGTAGTACTATGTCCAGTTTTCTGAGGAACCGCCAGACTGATTTCCAGAGTGGTTGTACAAGCCTGCACTCCCACCAACAATGGAGGAGTGTTCCTCTTTCTCCACATCCACGCCAGCATCTGCTGTCACCTGAATTTTTGATCTTAGCCATTCTGACTGGTGTGAGGTGGAATCTCAGGGTTGTTTTGATTTGCATTTCCCTGATGATTAAGGATGTTGAACATTTTTTCAAGTGCTTCTCTGCCATTCGGTATTCCTCAGGTGAGAATTCTTTGTTCAGTTCTGAGCCCCATTTTTTAATGGGGTTATTTGATTTTCTGAAGTCCACCTTCTTGAGTTCTTTATATATGTTGGATATTAGTCCCCTATCTGATTTAGGATAGGTAAAGATCCTTTCCCAATCTGTTGGTGGTCTTTTTGTCTTATTGACGGTGTCTTTTGCCTTGCAGAAACTTTGGAGTTTCATTAGGTCCCATTTGTCAATTCTCGATCTTACAGCACAAGCCATTGCTGTTCTGTTCAGGAATTTTTCCCCTGTGCCCATATCTTCAAGGCTTTTCCCCACTTTCTCCTCTATAAGTTTCAGTGTCTCTGGTTTTATGTGAAGTTCCTTGATCCACTTAGATTTGACCTTAGTACAAGGAGATAAGTATGGATCGATTCGCATTCTTCTACACGATAACAACCAGTTGTGCCAGCACCAATTGTTGAAAATGCTGTCTTTCTTCCACTGGATGGTTTTAGCTCCCTTGTCGAAGATCAAGTAACCATAGGTGTGTGGGTTCATTTCTGGGTCTTCAATTCTATTCCATTGGTCTACTTGTCTGTCTCTATACCAGTACCATGCAGTTTTTATCACAATTGCTCTGTAGTAAAGCTTTAGGTCTGGCATGGTGATTCCGCCAGAAGTTCTTTTATCCTTGAGAAGACTTTTTGCTATCCTAGGTTTTTTGTTATTCCAGACAAATTTGCAAATTACTCCTTCCAATTCGTTGAAGAATTGAGTTGGAATTTTGATGGGGATTGCATTGAATCTGTAGATTGCTTTTGGCAAGATAGCCATTTTTACAATGTTGATCCTGCCAATCCATGAGCATGGGAGATCTTTCCATCTTCTGAGATCTTCCTTAATTTCTTTCTTCAGAGATTTGAAGTTTTTATCATACAGATCTTTCACTTCCTTAGTTAGAGTCACGCCAAGATATTTTATATTATTTGTGACTATTGAGAAGGGTGTTGTTTCCCTAATTTCTTTCTCAGCCTGTTTATTCTTTGTATAGAGAAAGGCCATTGACTTGTTTGAGTTTATTTTATATCCAGCTACTTCACCGAAGCTGTTTATCAGGTTTAGGAGTTCTCTGGTAGAATTTTTAGGGTCACTTATATATACTATCATATCATCTGCAAAAAGTGATATTTTGACTTCCTCTTTTCCAATTTGTATCCCCTTGATCTCCTTTTGTTGTCGAATTGCTCTGGCTAATACTTCAAGTACTATGTTGAAAAGGTAGGGAGAAAGTGGGCAGCCTTGTCTAGTCCCTGATTTTAGTGGGATTGCTTCCAGCTTCTCTCCATTTACTTTGATGTTGGCTACTGGTTTGCTGTAGATTGCTTTTATCATGTTTAGGTATGGGCCTTGAATTCCTGATCTTTCCAAAACTTTTATCATGAATGGGTGTTGGATCTTGTCAAATGCTTTTTCTGCATCTAACGAGATGATCATGTGGTTTTTGTCTTTGAGTTTGTTTATATAATGGATTACATTGATGGATTTTCGTATATTAAACCATCCCTGCATTCCTGGAATAAAACCTACTTGGTCAGGATGGATGATTGCTTTAATGTGTTCTTGGATTCGGTTAGCGAGAATTTTATTGAGGATTTTTGCATCGATATTCATAAGAGAAATTGGTCTGAAGTTCTCTATCTTTGTTGGATCTTTCTGTGGTTTAGGTATCAGAGTAATAGTGGCTTCATAAAATGAGTTGGGTAGAGTACCTTCTACTTCTATTTTGTGAAATAGTTTGTGCAGAATTGGAATTAGATCTTCTTTGAAGGTCTGATAGAACTCTGCACTAAACCCATCTGGTCCTGGGCTTTTTTTGGTTGGGAGACTATTAATAACTGCTTCTATTTCTTTAGGTGATATGGGACTGTTTAGATGGTCAACTTGATCCTGATTCAACTTTGGTACCTGGTATCTGTCCAGAAATTTGTCCATTTCATCCAGGTTTTCCAGTTTTGTTGAGTATAGCCTTTTGTAGAAGGATCTGATGGTGTTTTGGATTTCTTCAGGATCTGTTGTTATGTCTCCCTTTTCATTTCTGATTTTGTTAATTAGGATTTTGTCCCTGTGTCCTTTAGTGAGTCTAGCTAAGGGTTTATCTATCTTGTTGATTTTCTCAAAGAACCAACTCCTCGTTTGGTTAATTCTTTGAATAGTTCTTCTTGTTTCTACTTGGTTGATTTCACCCCTGAGTTTGATTATTTCCTGCCGTCTACTCCTCTTGGGTGAATTTGCTTCCTTTTTTTCTAGGGCTTTTAGATGTGTTGTCAAGCTGCTAGTATGTGCTGTCTCCCGTTTCTTCTTGGAGGCACTCAGAGCTATGAGTTTCCCTCTTAGAAATGCTTTCATTGTGTCCCATAGGTTTGGGTACGTTGTGGCTTCATTTTCATTAAACTCTAAAAAGTCTTTAATTTCTTTCTTTATTCCTTCCTTGACCAAGGTATCATTGAGAAGAGTGTTATTCAGTTTCCACGTGAATGTTGGCTTTCCATTATTTATGTTGTTATTGAAGATCAGTCTTAGGCCATGGTGGTCTGATAGGATACATGGGACAATTTCAATATTTTTGTATCTATTGAGGCCTGTTTTGTGACCAGTTATATGGTCAATTTTGGAGAAGGTCCCGTGAGGTGCTGAGAAGAAGGTATATCCTTTTGTTTTAGGATAAAATGTTCTGTAGATATCTGTCAGGTCCATTTGTTTCATAACTTCTGTTAGTTTCACTGTGTCCCTGTTTAGTTTCTGTTTCCACGATCTGTCCTTTGAAGAAAGTGGTGTGTTGAAGTCTCCCACTATTATTGTGTGAGGTGCAATGTATGCTTTGAGCTTTACTAAAGTGTCTCTAATGAATGTGGCTGCCCTTGCATTTGGTGCGTAGATATTCAGAATTGAGAGTTCCTCTTGGAGGATTTTACCTTTGATGAGTATGAAGTGTCCCTCCTTGTCTTTTTTGATAACTTTGGGTTGGAAGTCGATTTTATCCGATATTAAAATGGCTACTCCAGCTTGTTTCTTCAGTCCATTTGCTTGGAAAATTGTTTTCCAGCCTTTCACTCTGAGGTAGTGTCTGTCTTTTTCCCTGAGATGGGTTTCCTGTAAGCAGCAGAATGTTGGGTCCTGTTTGTGTAGCCAGTCTGTTAGTCTATGTCTTTTTATTGGGGAATTGAGTCCATTGATATTAAGAGATATTAAGGAAAAGTAATTGTTGCTTCCTTTTATTTTTGTTGTTAGAGTTGGCATTCTGTTCTTGTGGCTGTCTTCTTTTTGGTTTGTTGAATGATTACTTTCTTAGTTGTTCTAGGGCGTGATTTCCGTCCTTGTATTGCTTCTTTTCTGTTATTATCCTTTGAAGGGCTGGATTCGTGGAAAGATATTGTGTGAATTTGGTTTTGTCGTGGAAACTTTGGTTTCTCCATCTATGGTAATTGAGAGTTTGGCCGGGTATAGTAGCCTGGGCTGGCATTTGTGTTCTCTTAGTGTCTGTATAACATCTGTCCAGGCTCTTCTGGCTTTCATAGTCTCTGGTGAAAAGTCTGGTGTAATTCTGATAGGCCTTCCTTTATATGTTACTTGACCTTTCTCCCTTACTGCTTTTAATATTCTATCTTTATTTAGTGCATTTGTTGTTCTGATTATTATGTGTCGGGAGGAATTTCTTTTCTGGTCCAGTCTATTTGGAGTTCTGTAGGCTTCTTGTATGATCATGGGCATCTCTTTTTTTATGTTTGGGAAGTTTTCTTCTATTATTTTGTTGAAGATATTAGCTGGCCCTTTAAGTTGAAAATCTTCATTCTCATCAATTCCTATTATCCGTAGGTTTGGTCTTCTCATTGTGTCCTGGATTACCTGGATGTTTTGAGTTAGGATCCTTTTGCATTTTGTATTTTCTTTGACTGTTGTGTCGATGTTCTCTATGGAATCTTCTGCACCTGAGATTCTCTCTTCCATTTCTTGTATTCTGTTGCTGATGCTCGCATCTATGGTTCCAGATCTCTTTCCTAGGGTTTCTATCTCCAGCGTTGCCTCGCTTTGGGTTTTCTTTATTGTGTCTACTTCCCCTTTTAGTTCTAGTATGGTTTTGTTCATTTCCATCACCTGTTTGGATGTGTTTTTCTGTTTTTCTTTAATGATTTCTACCTGTTTGGCTGTGTTTTCCTGCTTTTCTTTAAGGGCCTGTAACTCTTTAGCAGTGCTCTCCTGTAATTCTTTAAGTGACTTATGAAAGTCCTTCTTGATGTCCTCCATCATCATCATGAGAAATGTTTTTAAATCTGGGTCTAGATTTTCGGTTGTGTTGGGGTGCCCAGGACTAGGTGGGGTGGGAGTGCTGCGTTCTGATGATGGTGAGTGGTCTTGATTTCTGTTAGTAGGATTCTTACGTTTGCCTTTCGCCATCTGGTAATCTCTGAAGCTAGCTGTTTTAGTTGTCACTGTTAAGAGCTTGTTCTTCAGGTGACTCTGTTAGCCTCTATGAGCAGACCTGGAGGGTAGCACTCTCCTTAGTTTCAGTGGGCAGAGTATTCTCTGCAGGCAAGCTCTCTTCTTGCAAGGCAGGTACCCAGATATCTGGTGTTCGAACCAGACTCCTGGCAGAAGTTGTGTTCCACTCACTAGATGTCTTAGGATCACGTGTGGAATCTTGTGTGGGCCCTTGCGGGTGTCAGGCGACTCAGCTGGCAAGGTAGCCCAGGGCTCGAGTGGAGTGGAAGGGGTTTGTGCCCCAGATCAAGCCCGGGTAGCCTGCTTCCCTATGTACTGCAGTCTCAAGTTCCGCGCGATTGGATTGGGGCAGGCGCTGTGTTCCACTCACCGGAGGTCTTAGGGTCCCGTGGGGAGTCCCGTGTGGGCCCTTGCGGGTGTTGGGCAAGACTCTGCTGGCAAGGAAGCCCGGGGCTCGAGTCGAGCGGAAGGGACTTGTGCCCCAGATCAGGCCCGGGTAGCCTGCTTCCCTATGTACCGCAGTCTCAAGTTCCGCGCGATTGGATTGGGGCAGGCGCTGTGTTCCACTCACCGGAGGTCTTAGGGTCCCGTGGGGAGTCCCGTGTGGGCCCTTGCGGGTGTTGGGCAAGACTCTGCTGGCAAGGAAGCCCAGGGCTCGAGTCGAGCGGAAGGGACTTGTGCCCCAGATCAGGCCCGGGTAGCCTGCTTCCCTATGTACCGCAGTCTCAAGTTCCGCGCGATTGGATTGGGGCAGGCGCTGTGTTCCACTCACCGGAGGTCTTAGGGTCCCGTGGGGAGTCCCGTGTGGGCCCTTGCGGGTGTTGGGCAAGACTCTGCTGGCAAGGAAGCCCGGGGCTTGAGTCCGTTACTGTTCTTTTAAAAGATTACTTATTAGTTCATTTATGCCCTTTTTGATAGTTAATACTTGCATATTCTTATATGGTAGATTTTAAGAATGCAGAGGTGGCCTGGAGAGATGGCTCAGTGGTTAAGAACATTTGTTGTCTTGCAGAGGACCTGAGTTCAGTTCCCAGCACCTACATGGGGGCTCATAACCACCCACAATTCTAGTTTCAGAAGATCTGGTGCCCTCTGTAGCCTCTGCAGACGCGAGGCACACATATCCTGCACAGATGTGCAAACAAAACAGTCATACACATAGCATAAAGTAAAAACCTAAAAAATATTTTCTTAAAGAGTGCAGAGGTAATTTAGGTATAGTTGCCCTCTTCAAAGAACATATAACTAGAATTCAAATACCTTAATCACACAAATTGATCACAGGACAACATAGAGGTGGGGAACATGGGATATATATGGGGAAGGAAGAGCTGCCTTCAGGCTGGAGACCTGAGCGTGGCTGGCACATTACCGATACCGTTATAGGTTCTCATGAAATATTTACATTCAAGAAAAGTAAATTTGAATTTTTAAAAAACAGTTGTTTAAAAATAGTTCTGCTTATGGAGGTCAGAGGACAGCTTGCAGGAATCTGGCTTCTCCTTCTACTGTGTGGTTTCTGAATAGCAAACTCTGGTCGTCCTGCTTGGGAGTAAACTCTTACTCATGGAGCCATCTTTGCTGTCCTAATTTGAACTTTGCATTGTAGTATGTTTGGGGAAGACAGTGAGGCAGGCTGGAAGGCCCAAAGCCTGGCTAAGAGGCTCGCTTCTTATTTAGTAACTCTGTTACACTTTAAAATAGTTAAGCTGTTGATGTAGACAAGATACTTGGTGGGGAAGGAGAAAACAACCTATTAGAAGTACCGGGCGTGGTGGCGCACGCCTTTAATCCCAGCACTCAGGAGGCAGAGGCAGAGGCAGGCAGATTTCTGGTCTACAAAGTGAGTTCCAGGACAGCCAGGGCTATACAGAGAAACCCTGTCTCGAATAACCAAAAAAAAAAAAAAAAAAAAAGAAGTGTCTCATCACTGTTTTATGTCGTGATGAGATACTATGACGAAGGCAACTCTTATAAAAGAAAGCATTTAGTTGAGTCTTGCTAACAGAGGTTTAGCCCATTATCATCATGGTGGGAAGCATGGCGGCAGGCATGGTAGGCGTGGTGTTGGAGAGGTAGTTGTGATCTGCAGTCAGCAGGAAGAGAGCCTCTGGAACGTGCATGTGCTTCTGAAACCCCAAAGCCCACCCCCAGTGACACACTTTCCCCAGCAAAGCCACACCTCCTAATCCTCCTAATCTTTTGAAATAGTCCCACTTTCTGGTGACTAATCATTCAAATACATGAGCTCATGGGGCTATTCTTATTCAGACCAGCAGTGACATTCTGTTGGTCCTCATCAGGCTTGTAGCTATATCATAATGAAAACACAAATTCAGTCCAACTTTGAAAATCCCAAAGTCTTTCATAGTCTTAACATTACTTAAAGTCCAAAGTTTAAAGTCTCTTCTGATATTTACACTAATCTCTTCAACTGTGAACCTCCCAGAACGCGGGTCACACACTTTGAACATACAATAATACAAATGTACATTACCATTCCAATAGCGTGGGAAGGGAACGTAGCAAGTAAAGTCTGGGTCAGAGCTAAGAAACCAGCAGGCAATTGCCAAATTCTGCATCTCTGTACCTGGTGTCAAAGTTCTTCAGGTCTCTGACTCCCTTTAGCTCTGGTGACTGCAGCACTCTTCTCTCTTGGGCTGGTTCCACACCCTGTTTGCAGCTCTCCTTGGTGTCCCACAACTCTGGTGGCATCTTCAGTATCTTGGGGTCTGCAAGGCTTCATTTACCCTTATAGCTTCACACGGTGGCCTCTCCTGTCCTCCATGCAGGAACACCTCTGACATGTCTGACCTCAGCAGCCTTCCTTAGCCCTGGAAGGAGATTTCACACCCTCCTTTTTTATCCTTGTTTCTAAAGACACGTATACACACACACACACAATGAAAATGTAAGTTGGAAAATGTAAAAGATTGGTAAGACAGGAAGATGAACATGTACAGTTGACATGAGGCTGGTGAGAGGCTCAGTGGGTAAAGACGCTACTGTGGAAGCTCAGCGAGCTGAGTTCAGTGTTCAGTCCCCGGAGCTCACGGGACGGCAAAGGGGGAACAACGTCATATACAGTGCGATTCACTCATGCTCACACATATGTCATGTCTACACACACGCACTTTTTATTTGAATGGGGTTGTTTCTGATGAAGCCAGTCTCCCTGGCTTCCCCCCTGCTGTGCTAATGCGGCTGGCTGGCTGGCCCTCCTGTGTTTTCTTCAAGTGTTCTTATTTGAAAAGGTGCTGTCTTGGGTTTTTGTGTCGCTGTGGAGTTCAAGTCCTCAACCTTTCTCTCTCTAAGCTGCACTACAATGTGACTACAACTCGCCTGGTGAACCCCGACCAGCTCCTGAGCGAAATCATGGCTATTCTTCCAAAGAAGAACGTGGACTTCGTACAGAAAGGGTAAGAAGCTCGCCGACTGCCGCCGATGCTGTCACTCTTCCCCTTCCTGTTAGCGCACTGTGGTTGTCTCTCCCTCCTGCCCCGCTGAGAATGCCCTGCAACCACCGCTCTCCAGAGGGGGCTGTGCCAGTGCCATTGCTCATGCTGATTATCTTATGAGCTGAGAACACTCATGGTCACCACTTTCAAGGTTAGACTTCCATCTCAGAATTGGGAAACCGGGACTTGCATTTGTTGTAAGACAATTCTCCTGTACATCCTATAATTTTCTGCTTTATTTTTACTACTTATCAGTTGAATTATTAACCAGTAAGACACTTTGGACAAGTGAAAATTTGTAGCTCATATCTTTGTGACTACCTCATGGAGTTTTGGTAAATTAAGGAAGTTATTTTGACTGAGTGTCCCTGCTGAGAGGCTCCGTGTGTGCCTCGTGGTCTGAGGAGCTAGGTCTCCTCGGAACATGCAAATTGTTTCTAAGAATTTCAATAATTTATGTCTTTAAAATGACTTAATTATTTTAATTTTAGTTTTTATTTTACGTGCATGGCTGTTTTGCCTGCATGTACATATGTCTATCACATATGTGTGCCTGGTGCCTACAGAGGCCAGGAGAGGGGCATCAGATCCCTAAGAGCTAGAGTCACAGATCACTGTGAGCTGCCCTGTTGTTGCTGAGAATTGAACCTGGGTTACGAGCAATCTTTTCTCCTAGCCATTGAGCCGTCTTTTCAGCCCTACTCATTTATCTGAAACACAGTCTTACTGCGTAGCCCAGGCCAGCATGGAACTCCCGATCTGGACCGCCTCCACCTCGCAAGCACTGGGATTACAAGTATGCTATCATAGCAGCTTCTAAATGCCTTTATTACAGCAGCTGTGTACATACTGACAGCATGCAGATAGGATCATTTAGATGGAGTTCAATTTCTTTGTTTGTTTAGCCTTTTGAGACAGGACCTTGTACTGTAGTCCAGGCTGGCCTCAACTTTTGATCCTTCTGCCTCAGTACCCTGAGTTCTAGGTTATCTTGGGTTGACCTGGAACTCAGTTAACTAATCCAGGATGGCCTTAACCTTTCGATTCTTACCTCTACCTCCCGGCTCTGGGTCGCTGTGGCCGTTAGAGTAAGACTTTAGGCAGTCCTTTGTGAAGGGATCATTACTCAGGCGCTGCAGGTGTGTTACCTATGTGAACTCTTGCTTTTCTCTTTTCAGCTTCATTAGAACATGTTTCTCTGACTCACTCTTAGTGCTTTTTACGTGTGGTGCTGTTTCCTTGGTCCCAGAAGCTCTGGCTGACTCTCCGAGGCGGGGGGATGATTGCTCCTTTGGCTTGTGATTCGGCAGCAGATCACTAGCTGACATCCACCCAGTGTTTTGACCTCCTGATGTCCTGAGCCACCAAAGGGTCTTGACTCTGTTCTGTTCCTTTCTGTTTGTGTTTACCTTGTGGCAAAGCTTTCCTGTGTGATGTGGTAGCTCATTCTCTTTGGTAAGGATGGATCACTTCCCACAGAACTACACTGCTTTCATTTGCCTGTGAAGACCCTTCGCCATAGGGTGTTCCTTATGACATTTCTCAGGCTGGTTGTTTATTTCTAAGGCTTTATGTCCCTTCTCCCACCCAGTCACTATAACTAAGGAAGACAAAGAGTAATGTTTTGTGAAACTTGATAATAAGTGATAAAATCAGTTGCAGTTGTGCTTAGTAGCACATAAGTTATTGTGAGTTTAAGGCTGGACTAAACTATATAGTAACTTCCAGGCTAGTCTGGGCTAGATAAGATACTATTTCTTGTTGTTTGGTGGTTTTCTGTTTGTTTGTTTTTGAGACAATCTCAGGTAGCTCCGCTGACCTCAAGGGTCCTAAGTAGCAGTGTGGAGCAGGGGAAGACCTTGAACTGTCTCTGTCTTACAAGTTCTAGGAGTCCATGGCTACAAGACCCTATGCCAAAAAACAAACCAGAAATGTCCATACTTCTGAGAAATGATGCCTAATCATACGCGTAAATAGTTAAGAGAACTTAAATCTAAAATAAACTCTAGTGTTTCTTGTGGCTGTTATGTATTGAAGATCAGTAAGACATAACTCATTTAAAATATAAAGTAAATAATAATTTTATTTATATGAATTCAATTCATGCCACTTTCATAGTCAAGGTCCTGTTTTGTGTCGCTAGGGAAGGGAACCTGGCAGCTTTGATATGCATGCCCTATGCTTCCAGCAGGACCATCTCCTGGTCTTTTTTTGCTTTCCTTTCTACTGTAAAGTGTTATAGTAAGCATAACTTCTACACATGTATTAGAAAAATCTGAAGGCAAGTCTTCCTAGAGAGTTAATTGCTTCAGCTGTACGTAAGTGAAAGTTACACGTCTTAGAGAGAAGAATATTCTAAAGTTCCCTTGTTTTCTTTTGTTGGGAATGTTGTGGAAATGGCCTCGTGTTCCTGGACTACACATAAAATACCAGGCTGCCCGGGCATGCGTGTCGTGTGCAGCTGGGAGAGGAGGAAGGCTTTCCTGTGGTCTGAGAGCCGAGCACTGTGATCACCGCACTCTTAGGGTCACCACTCAGCACTGTAGCACAGCCAGGCCAGTGGGAAACTATGGGGAGTGGATTGCTAGAGCAAAAGAATGCCTCACTTCCCCACCAGCTCCTGGGGGTCAGGAACCCCCTTGCATCATCCAGAACACTTATGGCTCCCTAACTGCTGGTGTCTTGTGTCTTACAGTTACACTCTAAAGTGTCAAACGCAGTCTGATTTTGGCAAAGTGACAATGCAGTTTGAACTGGAAGTGTGCCAGCTGCAGAGACCTGACGTGGTAGGCATCCGGAGACAGCGGCTGAAGGGTGATGCCTGGGTTTACAAGAGATTAGTGGAAGATATCTTGTCTGGCTGCAAGATGTGACCGATGACAGTGTCCGTCTGCCCGGATGAATGTGGGTGTGATGTTGCACACAGGAAGACTGTGAGATTGGTTCCATTTGGGGGCCATTGGATCTATGGAACTACAAGCTCATTTAAATAGCCATCTTCAAGACCAATGTATTTTTGCTTTTTAAACAAAAATTTTTACTTTGTGGCTGAATCCAAGGCAACTGTTCTGTCATTATCAATTACTCTCTGTTTTAATCATGGGCTTGGTATGTTAGTAACTGTTTTTATATTCACTTCCATCAGGGGATGCCAGCTCTTCACTGTGACTCATTTTGATGTACAGTTTCTTTCTGAACTAAAACCATTTGTGAATATATCAAGCTCTTTTTTGTATCTGATTTTGATCCAAATAAAACCTCGAATGGCTTCCTGACTGTTAAGTAGAGACTATTTGGAGTGTGTTTTATCTGTTATCAAATATGCCTTGGGCAGAAAAACAGATAAGAATTCATTTGCATAATTTTTTCCTGTCTCTGATTTAAGTAGGATTTATTGAGATCGTTAACTAAGTCACAGCTGTGGTTACCAGAGTTAAACAACACATTTAATATGTGGAATAAAAGCGTATTGACTTCAGTAAGTATGTCCAGTCAACAATGATAAGTATCCGAACTGCAGGCCCCATGAAATGTTACTTTATGGTAATCTCTAAGTCTCAACGATGGCCCCAGATTTGTATTTTTATTTCATTTTATTGGTCTCTAAAGGCCAGAACTCAAGTTACATTTGTATGGATTTTACCAATTAAACTAGTTGGAGAAAAAAATAGCACTGTTTCTGGTCAGTAGCAAGGGGGTGTTTGTCATTCATTTATTCACTAAACATTTACTGAGTGCTTACACGTGTTTGCTTCTGGGGCTGAAGCTGGTACTGTCTAGCAAACCAGGGAGTTCAGAGTCTGCCATGAGGGCCAGATGTTTTCGTATTCACACATGATCTGAAGGTAGGAATGATGTCTTGGGGAAAATAGCATTTATTCTTGACAGATCCACAGGGAGACACTGGACAGAGGTGGGGCGTATGCTGTTCTTAACAGAACATACGCGAAGGCAAAGCAGTTTCAGGTGTAGTGAATAGAAAGTTTAAAGGAAAATGGAAATGACATTAAGTGTTGAGAGAAAATAGATGAGATGGAAGTTTAGCCAAGAATAAACCTGGGAGGAACTGAACCCCCTACTGAAGAGAGTACCTGGGGTAAGGAAAGCTGACGGCAGGATCTTAAACTCTGTAGTGACAGCTTTATTGACATGTAAGTCACACACTACAGGCTCCACCTTTTAAAATATTGACAATTCAGTGGTTTTTAAAAAGCATACTCATGGGACAGTGAGATGACTCAGCAGGTAATGGTGCCCGCTGCCAAGCATCCCCGAGCCCACATGGTGCAGAGAACTGATCCCAAAGCTGTCCTCTGTCTGCATGCACACATGCCATGGCGTGCCCCCCTTTCCCCACTCCTCTCCCATGAGGGCTGGAGAGACGGCTCAGTGGCTAAGAGCACTGACTGCTCTTCCAGAGGTCCTGAGTTCAATTCCCAGCAACCACCTGGTGACTCAAAACCATCTGTAATGGGGATTTGATGCCCTCTTCTGGTGTGTCTGAAGACAGTGACAGTGTACTCACATACATGAAATAAATACATTAAAAAAAATCTTAAAAAAAAATAAATAAGGACTGGGGTATGGCATCCGAGAGTGAGAGCCGGAGCTGGGATCCCCAGAACCCCTGCAAATGTCTACCTGGAATTGTAGCCTCAGAAGGTGGAGATGGAATTCCCCAGAGCAAGGTGCAAAGTCTAAATTTGACCTTGCTCAATGAATATGGCAGAAGAGTAATGAAAGGTGGTTGCTAGTACCAACCTCAGACTCTGATGTGCACACATGCGAACATATAAAAATGGGAAAAAGCAAAGCTTACTCATTGTTCTGCCAACATCACCACAATCTGATTCTGTAAGACTTTTATCCTCACAGAAACTGCACTGCAAAGACTTGCTCTCCATTCCCCCATTGCTCATCCATATCCCTGATGGGCACGACTCCGCTTTCTGTCTTTTCAGACTATCTATTCTGCATAACTCATATAAATGTGCTCCAGTCTCACTCTTGCTTTGGCAAGTAGCACAACCCAAAAGCAACTTAGGCATGCTTCAGATTACACTTCTGGGTCACAGTCCATCACTGAAGGGAATCCAGGCAGGAACTCAAAAGGCAGAAATCATGAGGAAACACTATTTGCTGGCTTTCTTACAGACCTGTGCTTACTGTCTTTAGGGTTTTTTTTTTTTAATTATTTCTATGTGTGTGTCTATGTATGGACTTGTGGATGTTAGAAGAGGGCATTGAATTCCTTAGAGATGGGCATAAGTTGTGAGCCGCTTGAATTTGGAATTGGATTGAATTTGAATTTGGAAATTGAATTTGGGTCCTTTGGAACAATGTGTGTTTTTAACCACTAAGCCATCTCTTCAGCTCCAGCTAGCTTTCTTTTCTTTTAGAATTATTTATTGTATGCATGTACACTGTCTTCAGACATACCAGAAGAGGGCGTTAGATCCCATTACAGATGGTTGTGAGTCACCATGTGGTTGTTGGGAATTGAACTCAGGACCTCTGGAAGAGCAGTCAGTGCTCTTAATAGCTGAGCCATCTCTCCAGACCACCCCTACCCCTCAAGCTAGCTTTCTTAAATGGCTCAGAGCCACCTACGTGAGGAATGGTGCTGCCCATGGTGGGCTGGGCCTTTCTGATCCATTAATGATTAAGGTAATTCCTCACAGAAGTGTCCACAGGCCATTCTGATCTAGGTGATTGTTCAGTCTAGGCTTTCAGATGATTCTAGGCTGTGTCGGGTTGGCAAAACTATCGAGGGCAAAAGGGGGTTTGAGAGAGAGCTCAGTGGTTGAGAGCCCTTGCTGCTCTGTCAGATCCCCACACCCACGGCGGCCAGCTCATAGACACCTGCGACTCCACCTCCAATAGAACATATGCACGCACACAAATATTTTCAAAAGAGAAAGCAAAGATAATTAGGACAAAATGTGGTCACGTGTTACTTTCGGGATCTAATTTCTTAATGATTCCAAGACTTGTTATGATGCCTGTATTAGTACTTCATCCTAATTCGTAGCTGAGTAATAATACTCCATTGATGTTTACAAGAGCGATAAGCACTCTAAACTCCTGCGCCATCTCACCAGCACCTTAGTCTGTGCTTTTTGTTTGTTTGCTTGTTTATCTTTTTTATGTCTGTGGGTTTCCTAACTTGATGGTGAATTTTGAGGAAAAAAAGTTATAATTTTCTGAAGCCCAGGTTACTTGTTCTTGGAAGGCATAAGACGGCGAAGGCATTCTACCTCTACCTCCATGGGGAATTGCGTCGTCTAGGAAGTGAATCTCAGAACTATGTTTACCAAAACCCACAGTAAATTCATATAATGCAAACCCCCGTATGTTAGTATCTCACTTGGGGATTTTGACGAGAGAGTTTAGGGGAGCCTAGAAGACACCAGATCCATTAAGAGTCCCGAGCATAACAGGGTCTTCACCGGTGTGGCTTCCAAGTCAAAGAACAGATAGCAGAGAGAAGATCAGCTGAGCTCAGAAGTTTTGTGTATGAAGAGCGTTACACAGTCATTTACCATGCGGAATTTCTGGAGTGTAACTTCTTTCATTTAACATGATTCTGAGATTTGTTCATGCCATTGTCTATATTAGTAACTCATTTTTATTTTTGAATAATGTCTATCAGTGCATCCTAATCAAAAAATCTAAAGTACTCCAAAATGGTGTGTATGTGTGTGTGTGTATGCATATGTGTGTCCAGCCCCTTGGTTCTATTCCTCTAGAGAACCATGACAAATGATATTTAAGGAAAGTCTCTATCTATCTATTTATCTATCTATCTATCTATCTATCATCTATCCACCTATCTATTTATCAGTCTATCTATCATCTATCCATCTATCTACTATCTATATATTCCTCTATCTATCATCTGTCTATCATTCATCTATGTAGTGACTTTCCTAAATTTATATATTCTTTTTTTTTTAATTTTTTATTAGGTATTTAGCTCATTTACATTTCCAATGCTATACCAAAAGTCCCCCATACCCACCCACCCCCACTCCCCTACCCACCCACTCCCCCTTTTTGGCCCTGGCGTTCCCCTGTACTGGGGCATATAAAGTTTGCGTGTCCAATGGGCCTCTCTTTCCAGTGATGGCCGACTAGGCCATCTTTTGATACATATGCAGCAAATTTATATATTCTAGTAGCTTTTTGAGGTAGATTTGTAAGTGTTTTCTGTACATGTAACTATATCATTTGTGAACACAGGCATCTTTTGCCTTTTCGAATCTGCATGCCCCTTTTCCATTTCTTATTATATCATTTGGGCTAGGACCTCCAGTTGTTATGGTTAGTATCAATTATCAACTGAACAGAATGTAGAATTGCCTGTGGGGTATTGTCTTGACTGGATTAATTGGGTGGGAAGGCACCCCCTTAAATATGGATGGCACCTTTTCTTGGGCTGGGTCCTGGACTGGCTGAGTTGTCGATGTCTGCTTTGTGCCTGTGGATCCTGTGTGATCAGGCACAGTGACTGTTAGCTCTGCCAGAATAAACCCCTTCCCACCTAAGTTTTATCGCACTGTCAGGAAAAGAGACTAAGACACCAGGATATTGTTGTAATAAAAGTGACTTTAAAAGATAACCTTCTGCCAGGCAGTGGTGGTATACGCCTTGAATCCCAGCACTCGGGAGGCAGAGGCAGGCGGATTTCTGAGTTCTAGGCCAGCCTGGTCTACAGAGTGAATTCCAGGACAGCCAGGGCTACACAGAGAAACCCTGTCTAGAAAACAAAAACAAAACAATAACAACAACAACAACAAAAAGATAACCTTCTGCATATTCTTCGGGGGTTGTATGGTTTTTCTCTTAGACTGGAGCATGCGAATTATAACAATTTTACTTAAGACTTTTTGCACACAATGTAAGGGACAGTGGCAGGAACAAAAGTACTTCTTGCCACAGTTTTTGAAATTCAACCTAGGGTCTCTCAAATATAAGCAAGCACTACCACTGAGCTATATCCCCAGCCTAGAGGTTTTTCTTCCTCCCTCCCTCCCTCCCTCTCCCCTCCTCCTCGCCCTCCCTCCTTATAACAGTCTCACAGGATGCAGCCCTGGCTTTGTACATCAGTATCCTGAATCCTGTGCCTTTCTCCCATCAAGAACTTACCCTTAATACAATTACTAACATAGTCGGATGTATAGCTATCATTTTGCTATTCATTTTCCCCTTTTATACCCACCTTTGCCTTCCTTTCACTGTGGTATTACTTGCTATCTGTTATACAGCTGTTAACTCTTTTTAAAGATCTGTTTTATGTGTATGGGTGTTTTGCCTGCATGTATATTTATGCACCACATGCATGTCGTGTGTCCCGAGAGACTGGGAGAGGCATTAGATCCTCTGGAACTGGGGTTATAGGTGTTTGTGAGCTGCCATGTAGGTGCTTGGGACTGAACCCAGGGGTCCTCTGCAAAAGCAGCCAGTGCTCCTAACCCCTTAGCCATCTCTCCAGCTCTGTTAACTTTCTTTTTAGTGAGTACACCAGATTAGTGTGCTATAGCCCCCAAATGGCTTTCTAAGCAGTGAAAACCTAATTAATTATGTTTCTCCTTGTGGTGGTTTGGAAGAAAATGGCTCCCATAGGCCCACAGAGAGTGGCACTGTTAGCAGGTGTGGCCTTGCTGGGGTTGAGCTTTCAGCTCTCAGATGCTCAAGTCATACCCAGGGTGGCATTCTCTTCCCGCTGCCTGTCGAGATCAAGATGTAGAACTCTCAGCTCCTGCTCCAGCACCATGCCTGCCTGCACACTGCCATGTTTCCTGCCATGGTGATAAAGGACTGAACCTCTGAATTTTAAGCCAATCTGGCCCCAATTAGACATTTTTTTTTTATATATATAAGAGTTGCCATGGGCATGGTGCCTCTTCACAGCAATCAAACCCTAACTAAGACCCTCCCTCCCTCCCTCCCCTGCCTCTTGCCATTTGCCTTGATTTTGTTTTTTTTGTTTTTTTTAAAAGATTTATTTATTTTATGTATCTGACTACACTGTAGCTGTCATAGCTGTCCACAGAAGAGGGCATCAGATTCCATTACAGATGGTTGTGAGCCACCATGTGGATGCTGGGAATTGAACTCAGGACCTCTGGAAGGGCAGACAGTGCTCCTAACCGCTGAGCCATCCATCTCTCCAGCCCCATTTGCCTTATTTGTGTTGCCTACATCTTGAGCTCAATCTGCCCGGCTGTTGCTGTGTTTCCTAGCTTTCTATTTACCCACATGTCTACCCTTTCCACTGCACTATGGGTCAATGGAAAGGGTAGACTATGTCACCTTGGGTCAGCTACGGTCACCATGGCTTTTGATTTCTGCATGAAGTGCTCTTGTTGATTTTAGAGCAGCTTTTCCAGGATAAATTCTTCTATTTTCTGTTTATCTGAAGCCACCTTTACCTTGTTTGTATTTTTAAAGCTTTCCCCACTACTATAGAATTCTAAATGGGTACAGTTGCTTCTCTGTTGTCCCAAGTTTAACGGTGTAGATTCCATTGTAACCTGGATCCTAGAATTAATTTTTGGGAGGCGTTAGCATCTGCCTTACTTGGAAGAGGATGCTTGCTGCATTTCTCAGCATATTTCTCTTGTCTTTAATTTTTTTTCAAGTAGGGTGATGATGTAATTGTTTTGTTTTTTCTCGAAATGTATGCTGTCTGGGCTCTGTTGGTAATTTTCTGCTACCTTTTATTAGTTTAATTTTTTTTTTTAGGTGTTACCTTTTAAAATGGCGCTTTTACTCCCCCCCAACCCCCTTTTCAGTCTGATTCACCCCAGAGCCTTGTACATGTTAGGCTAATGCCATGTCAGAGGTAAAGCTCCAGCCACTCCGCACCCCTCGTCCCCTGGGACTGCAGTCACACGTAAGTGACACTTTCCCTGCTGTCTTACATCTTTGGTACTTTTTGTTGGTTTTTCTCTGTGCACCTCACTTTGCTGACCTATCTTCCTATTCATTCATTTTGTCATCTTTTATGTCTAAATTGTAGCTATACTGATCAGTCGGTATATAGAAATTATAAATGTAGACATTATACACACACACACACACACACACACACATATATATATATACAAGCTTTTTATTGATTCTTTCTGAATTTCACATCATGCACATGAGCCCCATTCATCTCCCCATCCCTTCATATCCACCCTCAGTCTTTATAGCCTCCCCCCCAACAAAATAAAATAAGTTAGAATAAACAAAACAAAATTAAAGCCATCTTGTCATAGAAGCTGCAGTGTGTCACAGTATACCCGTCACACAGTATACACATCTTTACTTGCGAATGCCCATTGCAAAGAGTCACCGGTCTGTTCGAGGCCTCTGGCTTCTGCAACATCATTAATACTGGATCCTCACCAGGACTGCTCTCTGATATCCTGTTGTTGTCTAGTGTCATGGAGGTCCTGCAGCTTTGTGTGGGGAGCGGGTGTGGCGGCAGTCCCAAAGGCGCCAGGGACTGCAGCTAAGTCATATGACTTGCACCTGACTTCCTCATATAAGACACAAACATCTTGAGTGCTGCGCAGGTGTACCAGGATACAGGTGAATCCAATTTGGTGGAGATTTGCCCCTGCTGCCCTGATTAGCTGAAGCCTCGTGACTGGCGAGGGGGCGTGGCCTGCGGTGCGTGGATGAGAGAGAGTATAAAAGGAGTGAGAGGCCCAGGGTTCGGGGGAGATATAAACAAGAAGAATCAGGACTGAATAAACTGCTGTTAGAAGGACTGGTGGTCGCGTCGTTCTTGCTGGTCGAGAGCGGGTGCAACAGCTTTGGATATGCAGGACCGTCTCTTTCACTTGAGTTAGCAGATCCTAGACGGAGTAGATGTTGGGGTGGGCTACCCCAAAACTCCAATCTGGGCCTGGGTGCAGCTGAGTTGCTCAGCCTCCAGTGCTCTCACACCTAAACCACTGGGGCGAGCTTGCCAGCACTGCCCCAGCTAGCTTGCCTAATGCTTCAGCAGGCAGGTCAGCTGCCCTGTGCAATGCCCTTGGGGTACCAGGGCCAGCTCTGCTGTGCTGCCCAAACAAGGTGCAGGGCCTGCTCTTCAGAGGGCTGTATCAAGTGAGGGGTGGGGCCAGCTCTCCAGCTCTCATGACCTCAGGGCCAGTCCCCCCTGCCTTTGGAATTATATTTTTAACCTTTAAATTTATTTATTTCAAAATATGATTGTTGGGACTGGTGAGCTGGCTCAGCAGTTAAGAGCACAGACTGCTCTTCCAGAGGACCCAGGTTCAATTCCCAGCACCCACATGGCAGCCCACAACTGTCTGCAGCTCCAGTTCCAGGGGATCTGACACCCTCACATAGACATACAGACTGGCAAAATACCAATACACAAATAAATCATTTTGAAAAATGATTGTCTTGAACATAAAATTAATAGATTCTCTTTTAAGTCTTTGCTCGGAAGGGTCGGTTTTGTTTTGTTTTGTTTTGTTTTTTGTTTTGTTTCTGGTGGTGAGGATCCAGTCCCAGGTAAGCACTCTGAGTAAGCTATATCTTCGGCCCACAGTTTTTTCTTTTAATCCCCCTTTTCAGTGATGGAAATGGAGCCCAGGTCTTCACATATGCTAGGCAAGTGCTCTCCCACAGAGTTGCAGTTCACGCCTTCTTTCTGAGGGAAGCTCTCACTAAGTTGTCCTGGCTAGCCTTGAACTTACTTCAGAGTCCCAGCTGGCTTTGAGTTCCATATAAAGCCAAGGATGGACGTGAACCCAGATTGTCCTGTCATGTATTGGAGTTACAGGCGTATGCCACCACACCCATCTTTATTTTCATTTTTTTTTTTAGCAATTACTTATTGAATGATAGATTTTTATATATTAAAGGTTGCCAGAATTGTAGGTGATACCTTCTTTCAAAAGGATTTATTTATTATCATTTATTTTTTGGTTTTCTGAGACAGGGTTTCTCTGTGTAGTCCTGTCTGTCCTGGAACTCACTCTGTAGGCCAGGCTGGCCTCGAACTTGGAAATCTGCCTGCCTCTGCCTCCAGAGTGCTGGGATTAAAGGCGTGCGCCACCACTGCCCGGCTCTACTCTTTTCTTCCAGCAAGAGAATCAAGGGCAATCACTTCCATCCTGTCAAGCCTGAACTGAGGCTTGCAGTGGGCCAGGGCTTCTGATGTCCAGGATGTCCAGTACGTCTCAACCTCAAAGTAGATCCTGACATCTAAATTTTGCCTTCTGAGCCCTCGAACATTATAGGAACGATTTATAAGTAGCTGTTGGGCTTATTGATTTTGACTTTTAACCTTACATAGCTCCAGAATTTACAAATACTTCAACATTTTTATTATTTTATTTCGTATTGGGGAGTTAACACATGTATCCCCATCCCGTTAAAACAATTTTACTTCATTTTGGGGTAGGGTCTTGGTGGTGGGAGGATGAATGCTTTTGCCTTAAGATCAAGTATAAGGGAATGCAAGGTGGGTCTGCTCAGAGCTGTTGGGCCATGAAATGAAAAGATCTTAGTATTGGAAGTGGGAGCAAGAGCTGTAGTTGTAGACGGTATGACCTCGTGGGTAGAAAAACACTACACACAAAACTACCTGGGTGAGTAAGCGCAGCAGGGCCGCTGGATAATGTCAAAACCAGCTGTGTTTCTATGTGTGAACAAGTCAGTCGGAAGGTGAAATTACAGTAAACAATTTTAAATAGAAACTACTTAAGAAATAACTATATAAGGTTGTACTCTCTGGGGCTGGAGAGATGGCTCAGTGGTTAAGAGCACCGACTGTTCTAGAGGTCCAGAGTTCAATTCCCAGCAACCACATGGTGGCTCAGAACCATCTGTAATGGGATCTGATGCCCTCTTCTGGTGTGTCTGAAGGCAGGTACAGTGCACTCACATACATAAAATGAATAAATAAATCTTTTAAAAAAAGATTTGTACTCTTAAAACCGTAAAGTAATATCCCGCGCTCACGGATATGGGAGGGGTTAGTGTTCCTGAGACGGTGGTGCCTCCAGCTGGTCTCCAGTGTGAGCATCCTTCCAATCCCATGTGGTGCTTTTCAGAATCGGACAGGCTGACTCTAAGATTCATGTGCGCAGGCAAGGGACCGAGAATAGCCAAAACACTTTTGAAAAGGAGCAGGATTGGAGGGTTCACCCTCCTCTCAAAGCCAAAGCCCCAGAGATCAAGACAGGGCTGCCGGGAATGGCTGGAGGATATAAATGCTGGTCTCAGAGCAGAGTTCAGAAGTGAATGCGTTTATTAGTTTATTAGTTTTCAAATTCTGCTGTCAGATTTAGTGGCTAACCCTCCTCCCACTCATCATCATCATCATCATTGCTTACAGCTCTATAGGTCAGAGGTCGACCACAGGTCTCACTAGGTTCAAATGAAGGCCCTGATAAACCTGGATCATTTTCTCTAGACCCTGGATAGATACATTTGCTTATCTTCCCCTAAAGCGTTCCACATTCCCTGACTCACGGATCCCTTCCTTCAGGTGGGAAGGCAGCACAGGTGGTTTCTCTTCACAACGCGCTGATCTGAACCTGATCGCACGCCCTCTGAATCTGAGAGACCACCTTCCGCCTGGTTCAACTCACTTCACATTCCAGAAGAGGAACTAGAGGCTCTCAAACGGTTGGTGACTGTGTGGCGGTGACAGCAATGAACAGGGAGCACAGGGAAGTCTTACGTGGTTAAATTATATGTGGCAGGTGCCACATATATATCTGGTCACCTCTACATGGGGGACACTTGGATTTACCAAAAATCTGTAGAACTTTATAGCACAAAGAGTGTATCTTTGTGTATGAAATCTTGTTTTTAAACCCACTCCCAAGGTTGGGAGATGCCAGGAGGAGCGTATGCTGTGATGAGAGACTCTCTGTGAGCAGGTCTAGGAAGCACGCTGATGTGAGCCACTGCAAATGAACGTCTGTGATACAAAAGGCCAAGAGGCCAGACGCTGCATGTTAGTTGAGAAGGCCGTTTTCCTCGCAAACCCAAGTTACACATAGAATTGACCCCCTGCAGCTTATTATAGACACAATGGGTATGTGTGGGAATGTCTGTCTGTTCATCTATCTATCTATCTATCTATCTGAGATAGTGTCTCACTATGTAGCCCTGGCTAGCCCTGTATTATGTCGAGCCAGGCTCCCCTCAAACTCTTTATGTAGCTGAAGATGGCCTTAACTCCTGATTCTCCTGTCTACACCTCCTGAGTGCTGGAATTACAGGTATATGCCACCACACTCAACTTGGATCTTGGTTTCCAAAACAATTCTCTAACAAAAAGAATCAGGCCTTGTTATAGGATGACTTGTTATAGTCATTTAGATGGGGGGAAACATACAAAATACGCCTGGAATACTGGACTAGATAAAAGCAACAGTAACACCAGAACCCACATGGCTGGGTTTATGTCACTAGTGGAAGAGAGCAAGTAAGATTTGGGGAGTGTTTAAATTTTTAGAGTATATGGAATGGCAGGTACTCTAGAAGTTCTGTTATGTCCTGATAGAGTGATGTTGAGCGACTGGGCGTCTCCTCAAAGCGTCAGATGCTCAGCTTCACAGTGAACAAAACAGCGCCTTCTTCCAGGGAGGCTGTAAGCTCAGGGAGAATGAATGGGCAGCATAGGGGTTGCCCAGAGAGAGCGCTGGAAGCCCACTGACAAACGAGTGTGCTCCTACCCCACTTTCGATCTCTCTACCAGCAAATTCAGCTGTCCACACCCCACAATGGTCTGCTAGTTCACCCCATACCCTTCACTCAATATTCATTCTAAGGCCAGCTGTGGTGTACTTAAGTACTGGCCTTTACTTTGAACGTTAGCAGAAAGACCACTGGATTTGGTTCTAGACCGGTTTCTGCTTTGTGACTTTGGATAAGTCACTGCCTATTTCTGGGGTGCTTATATAAACCTCACATCCCTATTTTGGGGTCCCTCTAAGCAGACCCTACCGATACAGGCTGCCTTTGTAATTTGTTTTTTAAGATTTAGTTATTTTATGTATCTGAGTACACTGTAGCTGTATAGATGGTTGTGAGCCATCTTGCTGGGAATTGAACTCAGGACCTCTGTTCTCTCCAGCTCCTGCTCGTTCAGGTCCAAAGATTTATTTATAATCATATGTAAGTATACTGTAGCTGTCTTCAGACACTCAGAAGAGGGCATCAGATCTCATTATGGATGGTTGTGAGCCACCATGTGGTTGCTGGGATTTGAACTCAGGATGTTCGGAAGAGCAGTCAGTGCTCTTAACCGCTGAACCATCTCTCCAGCCCTGCCTTTGTAATTTGTAATGACAGAAGAGATTTAGCCAAGATAGCCAATGGGGCATCTTAAACACTTTTGAGCCATGGCACAGGCTCAAATCCAGGATTCCTTTCCAGGACCCTCAGGCCTGGGCATCTACCCCTCCATTAGAAGTGCTGGTCCTGTGACCTTAGTGGCATTCTGGTCTGGTTTTTATACTCTGAGAAAACACAGCCTTTTTCCTTTATGGAAAAAAATAACTTGCATAGAAAGCCATCTGAGCAATGAGACAGTCACAGAACAGAAAGACAGAACTTCATAGGAGACTCTTAAAGAAGTGGGACTGTTATTAATACTGTTCTTGGATTGGCCCGGAGATAAAGGAGCTCCCAGAAGGCCCTGGCTGTGCTATGTCTGAATGTGTTCATGTCCAAGGTTAAAAAGAAAAAATAGAAAAAGGAGAATGTTCAAGAAGGAGCTGTCCATCAGGGTTTGATATCCTAATTTTGTTTTTCCATTTTAAATCTGCTTAATGGTCGATTGGGTTTTGTGTGGGGCTAGCTGTTAGAACCAGGAAGCAACGATGTTTTCAGGATTTCGGAGACCGGGCCTTGGTACGAAGGTCTGCTTCCCTCCTCACCCTCTCCTCACCCTGCCTTGTCCTTAGCTGAGAGAGTTGGTTTTTTTTTTTTTTGAGAGAGAGAGAGAAAGAGAAAGGTGAAATGGAATCACAGGGAACAAGTCCAGGGTGGCGAGATTCCCCATCCATCATGGCTTCTGACCGTGAACAGTTGGCGCCTTTCTCTCTACACTGGGAGGTTTTTTTTTTAATTAACCTTTTTTCATTTTTCCTACTTTAGATCTTCACATTATAGTCCTTTGTTCATCCTCTTCTTTCCTCTAGATAATGAAAATGGATCTAATATGAACTTAAGCTCACTTGCCCTGGGTCATTGCCAGTGCTTAATAAACTGTATTAGTATTTGTAGTAATGATAATAACCCACAGATAATGATGTCGCTAAAGACCAAAGGGTCCCCTTGCATGAGACACCCCCGCTTCCAGTCGCCTAGCCCTGCCAGATTTAACGGGGACCTTGACTGCTTCAGATAGTCATTGTCCCCTTTAAATTACAAAGGTTTCATGGAGACAGGCATTCTTCACTTAAGGTTTTCTGGACGGCCTGATGTGCTGGGCTCTGGATAACCTTGTCCGATGTCACCATATGTCATACTGCCTCTCAGAAAATTGTTCCCTGATGTTTGCAAAAATGAACTACTTAAAAGAAAACTAGAAGAAATCCCTTTTGTGCACCGAACAACACACTTCGCTATTGGAAATGATTACACTCAGGAGAGCGGGGTAGGCCGCACAGGGACTGGAATCTGTGTGGCAAGAGGAATGGCGGAAGGGATGGAGGTGACCCAGCAGTCTGTGGAAGCATGGAAGAGGGGTTTGACCACTTCTGGGAGGGTCTGTGGGATACACAGAATACCAAATGTGGGTGTGGCTCTGTGTGATTTTACCTTTAGCTGTCTGGAAGGAAAAAAGTACTTGTCCTGAAAGTGACAAATTCCCAGGCCCTTTTGTACTTAGGCAGAGCATCCACTGGATGCTGGGCACGAGGCTTACAGCTCCAGGTCTCAGTCACTCCAAGTTCCCTCTGAATCCTGAGAGTCAGGAACTGTGGGTTTTTAATACATATTTTTAAGAAGATTTTTTTAAGGGTTGGAGAGATGGCTCAGTGGTTAAGAGCACTGACTGATCTTCCAAAGGCCCTGAGTTCAAATCCCAGCAACCACATGGTGGTTCACAACCATCTGTGATGGGATTCGATGCCCACTTCTGGTGTGTCTGAAGACAGCTCTAGTGTATTCATATAAAATAAATAAATAAATAAATCTTAAAAATATTTTAAAATTTTATTTCATATGTATTGGTGTATTGCCTTTGTGTCTATCTGTGCACTACTACTTATGGTCAGGGCCAGAAGAGGGGGGCATTAGATCCCCTAGACAGAGAGTTGTGAGCTGCCTTGTGGATGCTGGGAGTCAAACCTGGGTCCCCTGGAAAAGCAGCCAGTTCTCTTAGCCACTAACCCAGTGTTGAATTTTTGCAACCAAGTCCATCACAGCCTCCCATGAATGTGCTGAGGGCTCTGTGGTATCTCATGCTTACATGGTGTGTCTGTGAATTCACATGTGTGTGGGTGCACAGGTGCATATGTGTGCATGTATGTGTGTGCCTGCTCATGGGGGGGGGCTGAGGCTGACACTGGGTGTCTTCCGTGATCGCTTTCCACCTTGCTCACCCATTCCAGCTAATCTAGCCAGGCAGTTTACCCTTGGGATCTCCTGCCTTTGCCCCTTGGGTGCTGAGGTACATGCCTGCCTAGCCTTTGACACACATCCGGGGGATCTGAACTCAAGGCTTCACACTTGCGCAGTAAGTGCTTTATCCATGAAGCCATCTCTCCAGACCTCCAACATGATTCTAGGGAGCTGAGTTGACTCGTTCAAGGAATATGATCAGCATCCCGACAGCTTTCTCTGGGCGGCATCTTCCTCCTCCAGCATGGATTATTAGCAAGCTATTTTTGGATTATCTCGGCAGCACTCCATTTTCAGTACATGTGCTAAGCACATCTTACATTCTTAACACTGTCTGGCAAAACTGAAAACCACGTCTGATCTTAGTATCTCTCCAATTTTGTTTAATGATTACTTTTTTGAACAGGTCTCACTTAACCAAGGCTGGCCTTGACGGTGTAGCCTAAGATGACCTTGAACTTCTGAGTCTCTCCTTTCACGTGGGTGCTGTGATTACTGACGTGTGCCACCACGCTCAGCCTGTGTGATGCTGGGGACTGAACCTAGGGGTTTGTGCATGCAAGGCAAGCACTTGGCCAACTGAGCCAGGTATGTCTCCAGCTCTACTTGGGTTTTTTTTTTTTTAAGATTTATTTATTATAAATTAAGTACACTGTAACACTGTAGCTGACCTCAGACACGCCAGAAGAGGGCATCAGATTTCATTAAGGGCGGTTGTGAGCCACCATGTGGTTGCTGGGATTTGAACTCGGGACCTCTGGAAGAGCAGTCAGTGCTCTTAACCGCTGAGTCATCTCTCCAGCCCCTCTAGCTTTGTTTTTAAGCTAAGCATGAGATGGCATGAAATGCCTCAGCACAGTACAACTTGGTGGGTGGATGGGGGGGCATGACACACTTTGCTGCTCAGTTTGGTACCTGAGCCCTCCCCTGACCCCTGGGAGGTCAGTATCGATACGATGACCTTTGAACTTAGTTAATAAGTCATTTGACTTGGAAAAAAAAATCACATCTCTTTTCTGAGCCCTGTATCCCTCATTGATAAATGAGCAGGTTACACTAGTTAGACTCATGGCGGCTCTGTCACTGAGTGCCCCTCCCCATTGCTTGAGGAAATCTAGACATTTATGCCAGCCATTTATGTCCTATATAAGCATATATTTAAGCTATCAAAATCGACTTTGTTCTTGGCTGAATGCTGTCTCTCCTCTTCATGCACTTGATTCTTAAGCTCGCCATCCCTTAAATGTCGAATCTTCTTTTCCCCCCTAAATTCTCTAATAAAGCTTATTATTCCCACCATTTATATTTAACATTAAAGTTTAATCATGAAGTTGTTCACCATAGAAAATTATTAAATAAGTGAGTTTGGAATGAGCTTCAGCAGCTGAAAAACATGAGCGAGTATTTTAGAATAAGCTCAGAAAAGACATTTATGCATAGAAAACAATGGAGAATCACAATTAAGAGCTCTGGGGAGCTCAAGCCGATTTGTCCAGCCATTACATAGTCATTTCAATTTAAATTAAAATTGTAACTATTTTCTAGTCTACTAAAATATGAGGTGTCACATTAAGAGTTTTAATGGTGCGTTCTCTGGGGAATGCAGAAGCGGGAGACTGTAGCTCATAAATAGCGATACGGTGCAGGGAGAATAAATTCTTGGCCCAAAATGAATATGATCAAAACAGAAATGACAGCGGATTATCTTATTCCCTCTAGTGAAGCGCAGCTCACACATTAGAGCACAGAGACAGTTCGCAGGGTGCCCAGCTCCATCTCACTTTGTCAGAACTGACGGGGAGAACACAAAACATTTGAATGGGTTGATAGACAGGCTCAAGCGAGGCCGTGTGTTTTGTTCCCAAAGTAAAGTATGGTTTTAACCACAGAAAGTAACATTTGATATTTCTGAACCAGTGGGGAACTGAGCCAGTCTAGGTTTTAACCACTGTAGAACACGCCCACGGTAATCCTGACTCTGGAGGAGGGTGGACAAGGACATCAGAAGTAGTCACATAGCTCGACGGAGTAAGCGGACCACGGGCGTGTGCGTGCGTGCGCGCGTGCGTGCTTGCGTACTGGAGAGCTGGTCAGGCTGGACGGAGGCCCCGTGACTGGACACAGGCAATTTGGAACCTTGTTAGATTATAAGTGAGTTAAGATGAAAGAACATTTGGAACCTTGAGAAGAGGTAAAGCGACAATAGGAATAAAATTTACTAAAATGAAAACCGACCGAGTTCCCTGGAAGCCAAATGAAATGGAAAACTTTGTAACTGTGATTTTCAGAAGGTTTTCCTCCCGATGAGTTCCTGGAGCAATGATCCTCAAATATGAATGTCCATTACAGTGATCTGGGGGATAATATTGATAAATGAGCCCCACCCTAGACATTCTGCCTAACTTGGTCGATCGGGCAGGGAATGTACATGTGTGCTCTTAAAAAGCCTCTCTTGAGGGCTGGGTTCCAGTCACACTTATTCTCCCTGGTTTATGGAAGGCAAATGAATATTCAGTGTTCTGTAGAAGATACAGAGATCCTTTACAAATATTTAAATTCTGTTCTAAATTTTTATTTTTTTGTGTGATATGGTGTGTGTGTGTGTGTGTGTGTGTGTAAGAGTTGGGTTCTCTGGGACTGGAGTTATAGATATTTGTAGCTGCCATGTGGGTTCTGGGAATTGAACTCAGGTCCAGCAGGGGTTACATAGTGAGACTCTGTATCAAACATAAATGTATATAAATAAATCAATAGAAAACAGAGCTGTACACATGGTTCAGTGGGTTAAGAGTGCTTGCTGCACTTTCAGAAGACCCGAGTTCAATTCCCAGCACCCACATGAGGCAGCTCACAATCACCTGTAACTTCAGCTCCGAGGATCTCTGCAAATGCCAGCATGTACCCACACTTGCACACAGACACACATATACATCATAAGAAATAAAACAAACCTTTAAGATAATAGGAAAGATGAGCTGGAGAGTTGGCTCAGCTAAGTGTACTTAGTGTTTGTCCCGTGGACCCAGGTTTGGCTCCCAGCACTCACATGAAGTGGCTCACAACCATCCGTAACTCTAGTTTCATGGGACCCATCACCTCTGGCCTTTGGTGGTATCTGCACTCATGTGCACATACCCACTTGCACTCTCGTGTGCTTGTGCACCCCCCCCACAACTAAAAATAATAAAAATAAAAATTTTTAAAGATATATTTATTTTATGTATGTGAACACACTGTTGCTCTCTCCATACACACCAGAAGAGGGCATCACAGATGGCTGTGAGCCACCGTATGGCTGCTGGGAATTGAACTCAGGACCTCTGGAAGAGCAGTCAGCGCTCACCCTCAACCTCTGAGCCACCTCTCCAGTCCCCCAAATCAAATTCTTTTAAAAAACTAAAAGAAAAAAAAAGGGGGGGGGTGGTGCTTGAGAGATGGCTCAGTGGCTAAGAGCACTGGCTGCTCTTCCAGAGGTCCTGAGTTCAGTTCTCAGCAACCTCATGGTGGCTCACAGCCATCTGTAATGGGACCCAATGCCCTCTTCTGGTGCGTCTGAAGACAGCTACAGTGTACTCATATACATAAAACAAACAAAAAACACCTAAAAAAAAAAAGATGTGAAATGCTTACCCATCCACTCAATTATCAGGCTGCTGGCCTACACAGTCCTTGTCACAGTACTGGTTCCTTCTGGTGCTGGCCCCATCTGAGCAGGACTCCTGGATTGCAGTTTCTATGTACTCTTTAAAATCTGCATATGATTTAGACATTCAAACAACTGGAGCTTATTTTTAATTTTAGTTTTATTTAATGAAGACTTTTTTCATATATGGCTTTATTAATAATATCACAGTAAGTTTTGGAATTCATATATGTACAAATTTTCTTCATGATATTGGCTGAAATAATCTACTAGAAGATAAACATTTCCTGTGAAACCCGAGTCTTAAAACTAAGACATCCCACCCGGAAGAGATTAACAGGAAGGCACTAAGAGTCTACGATGGGAGAATCAGAGCCAGAGTGAGCGAGAGCAGCATGGCACTGGGTGACTCAGCAGCCGGGAGGAAGATAAACAAAACACGGGCAAATGGGCTGGAGAGATGGCTTAGTGGTTAAGAGCACTGACGACTCTTCCTGAGGTCCTGAGTTCAATTCCCAGCAACCACATGGTGGCTCACAACCATCTGAAATGGGATCTGATGCCCTCTTCTGGGGTGTCTGAAGACAACTACAGTGTACTCACATACATAAAATAAATAAATCTTAAATAAATAAATAAATAAATAAATAAATAAATAAAAGAACCATGGGCAAAGGAGACCCTAAGAAGCGGAAGCGGAGAGGCAAAATGTCCTCATATGCATCTTCGTGCAAACCTTCTGGGTGGAGCATAAGAAAGAGCACTCGGATGCATTTGCCAGCACCTTGGCCTTAAGACTTGCATCAGAGAGATGGGACTACATCTGCTGCTAAAGAAAAGAGGAGATCTGAAGGCGTGGCAAAGGTTATCATGAAAATCTACATCTCCCTGAAATGGGGCACCAAAAAGAAGTTTAAGGACCCCAGTGCACCGAAGAGGCCTCCTCCTGCCTTCTTGTTGTGTTCTGAGTACCGCCCCCAACCTGCTGATCTTGTGAAGAAGCTAGGAGAGATGTGGAACAGGTATGGCTGCAGGTGACAAGTGACAAGCAGCCCTGGGAGGAGAAGGCTATGGAGCTGAGGGGAAGTGAAGTTTTTTTTCCTTATCTATCAAGCATTTAAACACCCCCACCCCATACACAACTCACTCTTTTTAAAGAAAAAAAACTGATTTGTAGGGCTGTGTAAGGTTTGTTTTTAGATTGTACAGCGTCTTTTATTTTTGTTTGTTTGTTTTTGTATCATTAACACAACACTGAATGTGTCTCTAGATAGCCCTGTCCTGGTGGTATTTTCAATACCCACTAACCGTACCTGGCACAGTCTGGGTTTGTAAATTAGCATGGAAATTTAAAGCAGGTTCTTCTTGGTGCACAACACAAATACACACACACACACACACACACACACACACACACACACACACACACATATATATTATATGGGACAGTAGGGTTTTTGTTTGCTTGTTTTGTTTTTCATCTGCATCTTATACACAGATAATTATTGTTGTTAACTAAATACCACTCTAATTGCAAAAAAAAGAAATGTACGTGTTTTGTTGATGTTCTGAATGCTTCTAAGTAAATGCAATTTTTTTATTTAAAAAAAAAAAAAAAGAGTCCAAGGTGGATGGCCAGGGTTGAGAACTAAGTTAGTAAGAACTTTTGACTGTAAAAAATAGGTCTTCAGTAGAGGAAGTTCAGAGAGTGCACTCTGAATTAGTCTAGCACAGGCTATCCTCATTCTCACCTGCTTTACCTCTCATGGTGTTGGCAATGTGTCCCCTCATCATCGCAATGTGGGTGAAGCAGCTCTGAGCACCATGTCTGCTGTCCAGAGCAGGGGAGAGAGCAATGGGAGATCCATCCTGTTAGTCTCTCTCTATAGGAGGAGCAAAGCCCTTTACACAGGACCTGTCATCTCAGTAGTGGAACTCCTTACCTGGCTGTTCAGACCCATGAAGAGGCTGGGAATGGTGGCTGCTTGCTTCTGTTGCTTTAGTCATGCAGAGATGGGAGAGAGAAAAGGCCTCTGGGAAGGCCAATAGCATCTAAAGCCCACCATACCCTCAAGGGCAAGGTCTCTCAATCTCCATAAATTGCCAGATGTGGTGGAACAGGTCTGTGGTCCAGCACTCCAGAGGTGGAGGAGGAATACGGGGGTAAGTCGCAAGCCAGCCTGAGGTAGGTACGTAGTGAGACCCTGTCTAAAACCAAACCAGAACGGATGCCCAAGAGAAATAAGTGCCTGCCGTAATTGGAAAAGGACTTCTGACAGCTCTGTAGCTTGCACTTGAAGGTGAGATTTGCATGCAGGCTTGACTGGAGAGAATGTCTTTGGTGATTCTCAGGGCACTGAGGCAAGCCCAAGTCTGACGAGTTCTGCAGCAGAAAATAAAGTTTCCTTTATAGCCAGCCCAGTGCTTCAAAATGTCTGACTGCGGCATCTTTTTTATTAACGCGTAATTGTGTGATGTGTGTGTGTATGTGTGTGTGTCTGTTTGACTGTCTGTCTGACTGACTCTGTGTGTGTACACCTCTGCATCATCCTCAAGGACTTCTGTCCACTTTGGTTTGAGACAGCCTGGGAGGCGGGGCAGTGATCCCTGGGATCCTATTGTCTCCCCCCAGTCACTGGCATTATAAGGCAGTGCCACCATTCTCTGCATTTCACATGAGTTCTGGGTTTTGAAGTCAGGTCTTTCTCCTTGCAAAGTGAGTGCTTTAGCTATCCCATGAGCCCCACAGTACCTTTTTTTTTTTTTTTTTTAAAAAGGACCAATCAGAAACTCATTACTATGCTGTGGAGCCAGGGCTCTGTGTGAGCTTCGGGTATCATGGCTTTGTTAGATTAAACTCACTGAATCTTCACTGTTAACACTTCACACCACTCACATGCCATCTGCCATTCACTCCTTGGTCTCACTCATTCCAATCTCTCTCTCTTTCTCGCCCTTGCCCTCTCTCCCTCTCTAGTTTGTAATCTCCCATCTTCTCCAGACCTTATTTGCTGTGTATCCTGTTCCTGAGGTTTGATATGAAATATCCCCACAGGTCCCTGTGTTCTGTTGAGCACCTGGCCCTAGTGGGCAACACCACCTAAAGAAGTTATGGAATCTTTAGGAGGCAGAGCCTGGCTGGTGGAGGTGGGAGGGGGCAGGAGGAGGGGCGGGGAGACCTTTTAGAGTCAGCCTAGCCTGGCCACTTCCGGTCCTTTTCTCTACTTCCTGAATCACCAAGAAGTAAGATGCCACCATGCCTCTCTGGCCACGGTGGACTGGACCCTCAGAAGCTGCGAGCCAGAATAAATCTCTCTTCCCTCCAGTTGCCTCTTCTGACATTTTGTCCTATCTGTGGAAAAAGTGACTACTTAAGAGCTGTCCTGTTTGCTTTTATGATACCACAACTGCAAAAACAAGTATGGCGGGTGTACTGGCTAGTTTTGTGTCAACTTGACACAGCTGGAGTTATCACAGAGAAAGGAGCTTCAGTTGAGGAAATGCCTCCATGAGATCCAGCTGTAAGGCATTTTCTCAATTAGTGATCAAGGGGGAAAGGCCCCTTGTGGGTGGGACCATCTCTGGGCTGGTAGTCTTGGTTCGATAAGAGAGCAGGCTGAGCAAGCCAGGAGAAGCAAGCCAGTAAGGAACATCCCTCCATGGCCTCTGCATCAGTTCCTGCTTCCTGACCTGCTTGAGTTCCAGTCCTGACTTCCTTTGGTGATGAACAGCAACATGGAAGTGTAAGCCAAATAAACACTTTCCTCCCCAATTTGCTTCTTGGTCATGATGTTTGTGCAGGAATAGAAACCCTGACTAAGACAGCGGGTATCATGTGAGAGCAGGGGTGGTGCCTTGGTCATCTCCAGTGACCAGGACAGTGCTAGCATCCAGTAGGTGCCCACTATACATTTGTGAATGAGTCTGTCCCACCCATGGTAGACTCAAGAAGCATTTGTGTTAAGAGATGCGTTTTGTTTTCCCAGTCTAATCTTCCAAACGGCATCTTTTAGGATGATGCCCTGGCCTCCTATTTACCCCCTGGTAATCGGTCCAGGAGTGGGTACCTACACCAGTGCACCCCATTCCAAGGGCTCTCAGAGTCGGATAGGAAGGGTGGCCATAGTTTTTTTCTTACCAGTTGATAGAAAACTAAGAGGTGAAACTTATGAACTCTTGGCTTTCATATTTCTTTCTCTTTGAGTCAGAGACCTGGAAAAGACGAATCCAAGAGAAGAGAGAGAGAGAGAGAGGAGAGCCATGGCTTTTACCCAGTTACCCCATCAGAGAAGGAGGATGAAGGAGGGCTCGGGAGAACCTGAACCTGGGAGTCTTTTCATCTTCCTAACAACGTCACTCTTTTTTGTTTTTGCTTAAGCTTACTTGAGTTTGGTTTTTACCACTTGTGAGTCTTAACTAATAAAATCTACTGAATGAGTTAATTATTGATTATGATTCAAGTAGAAAATGAATGGAGGCCCGAGGCATTTGGGTTTATGGACATAATAAAGAACACAGTGAACCGGGGAAGCCAAACGAAGTGAACCGGGACAGGAGCACAGCAGGCCCAACTCTCGACAAAGGAAAACCCACTCTGTTTATGTCCAAGGTGGTTCTCAGGGTCAAATGCGTGAAGAGATGTGATTGGGCTTGGGTATGAAATCAAGGAGAATTGTCTAATAAACCTAAGTATTTATTCTGGGGGGTCGGGAGAAGACTACAAAAAGCCAAAGCACAGGCATTACCACACAGTCCCGATGGCTTGCCTTCGTAGCTGTCATCATGCCCACACCCCCTGCGCCTTCCCCACAAAGAGCTTTATCCCATGCTGCCAAAGCACCTGTCCCATCTGCATCCTAGAGGTGTATTCAAAGTCACCGGGCTCCTAGTCCCTGGTCTGCCCTACTAGGAGATGCTCTCAGACTGTGAAGGACACACTCGGGCCACTATAGGATGACTCTTGTGACTGAATAATGCATGAAGCCAGCAGATGCCAAGTGGGAGCTTCCTTGAGTGGGTGGTGGGTTGAGAACAGGGTCCTGCCTTCATCAGTGGGGACCTGGCTATCCCATCGTGGCATCTTTCAGGCGAACCATTCAGTCCATATGGATGAAGGATCTTTATGGAGTTTCCTTAAACAGCTCTCAGCTGGCTGGAGGGGGGATGGGCTGGCAAATAAGACAATGTCATTTAAGCGCACAGAGAGATTCTTAAGTCTCCTAGGGCCACATACTGTCTCAAGGTGGCAGAGAGACCAGAGACAGTAATCTGACAAGGAAACCGGGGTCCAAAGAGAGTACAAGTTGCTCGGGAGGTGACCAGTCTTCCAGGTTGGCAGTCTTTCAAAATACTCCTAGGCTGACTAAAGTCACAAATTTTTTTTTTCTCAAAATACCTTAGGATATAAAGATGATTCCTCTAGAAAAGAATGTGGCATTCTGTTTCCCAGATCTTTCATCAACCAGAATAACCTAGGGAGAGGCATTTCAGACAATCTCCAACTCCACTTCAGAGGAGGCTGCTTCGGCCTGGCCAGGGGCTGGGAGGCTGGGTGGTTAGATATTTCCTCAGTAATTCCTCATGAGTGGTGCAGCGTGGGGGCTGCTGGATGGATGAGGGAGGATGGGGTGTGAGTCGGGCCCCATGTGCTGCAGTCTGGACATCACTCCAACTCTTCCCTGTCTTTGAATCTTACATTCTAGGTGACCCCAACATTGTCTCCATGTCTTTTAACACCCCCCCCCCCCCCGGGAAGGACTGAGCTCAGCAACCCCCTGACCCGCAGGGCTCCAAAATAAGGAGAACTCTAGTAGAGCTGACAATGTAGCTGCCGCAGTGTACCTGGCTTCACCCTCGCCCGTGTCTAACGAGCTGGCTCTTTTAAACCATCCACTCCTTTACCACACAGCCATCTTGGGGAACATGGAGTCACTTTGGTTATATAAGGCACACGGAATGACTGCACCTCACTAGGGAATGTGATTGATCGTGAACATGTGACCCACTGGGGGCCAATGCAGCAGCAGGAGGGTTTACTAGGGGCTTCTGGGAAAGGAGGGTATTGTGTGTTAATAGGGAGATTCCAGAAGGGACACATTTTGTCTTTGTTTTGTTGGTTTTTTTGAGACAGGGTTTCACTATGAAGCCCTGGCTATCCTGGAACTCACTCTATAGACCACACTAGCCTCAAACTCAGTGACTGACTGCTTCTGCATCCCGAATATTGGGGTTAAAGGCTGCACCACCACCACCTGGTTTTGTTTTGTTTTTTGTTTTTTTGAGACAAAGTCTCACAATCTGCAGGCCAGGATTGTCTGGAACTTAAAATAACCTCTTGAGTTCTTGGATTATAGGTGTGAACTGTGAGCTGCCACGCCTGGATGCGGCTCTTTTTTCCTTACAGATGGAAGCAGAAAGCACACACATCTCTCACAGGAACTTTTGGATGAAGCTATTGACCACAGAGTTGAAAAACATCCTCCTGTTCACTGGTCAAGGCGATTGATCGCCTTCGAGTGTTTAATCAGTTCCCAAATCCCAATCCTTTAACACCACAGCCATTTCCTCCTTGATCATGTGAACATCCTTTGGAAAAACCTTTCACGATCATGGACTGAACTGTACATGTGCTCCCAAAATTCATGCGTTGAAATCATACGTCAGAATGTGAGGGCTGATTCAGTTAGGGTGGGATCTACCCAATGAGACCCGTGTCCTTATGAGAACAGGAAGATGGGGTGTGCAGAAATGCACCTGGGGAAAGACCAGTGGAGACACCGGGCAGAGAGTCATCTCTAAGCCCCACTGTCCCATCTTGATCTTAAACTTTTGGTCTCCAGAACATGAGGAAATACATTCATCTAATCTGAACCACCT
The DNA here is from genome assembly GCF_000001635.26 of Mus musculus. Taxonomy (NCBI): domain Eukaryota; kingdom Metazoa; phylum Chordata; class Mammalia; order Rodentia; family Muridae; genus Mus; species Mus musculus. The sequence goes on from NC_000070.6 coordinate 44,389,132, forward strand.
AGTCTTGTTCTGTGGTCCCTGAAAACTAATACTCCAGACATCCCTCCCCCAGACACTTCTGACATCCCATTGGATGATGGGGTCCTCTGATCTGGCTGCAGACAAGAGAAGACATAGTAGACTGCATAGGAAAGTTTCTGTGTGTGAGGCTGGGGGTGGCTCACTCCATCAGCTATCCACTTTCAGTCACCTATGTACGTTCAAATGCGTGGGAGACTGGGAAATGAGCTACCTGCTCTGGCCAAAGAGGAAACGGAGGCTGGGGAGGTACTGTAGTTGGTAGAATGTTTGCCTAGCATGCATGACATCCTAGATTAAATTCACAACACCGGTGTATAACGTGTCTGTAATCCCAGCCCTTAGGATTTAGAAGCAAGAGGATCAGAGCTGTGGAGATGGCTAGTGGGGTAAAATGTTTCCTGAGCAAGAGTGAGTCCCTAGGTTTGGCTCCCCAGGGCCCATAGAAAAGCCGAGTGTGGTAGCATCCTTCTGTAACTTCACTAGTGAAGGCAGAGGAGTAGAACCCAGGAACCCAATGGCCATCCCGTCTAGCCAATCAGTGAACTCCAAGGTTAGTGAGAGACATGGTTCCAAAACCTAGAGCGGAATTCAAGCTCACCCTAGGCTACTGTAGTGGTTTGAATAGAAGCGATCTCAATAGGCTCATAGATTTGAATGCTTGACCACCAGGGAGTGGCACCATTAGGAGGCGTGGCCTTGCTGGAGGAAGTGTGTCACTGGGGTGGGCTTTGAGGTTTCAGATGCTCAAGCCAGGCCCAGTGGCTCACTCTTCCTGCTGCCTGTGTGTGAATCTTGGTGTAGAACTCTCAGCTACCTCTCTAGCACCATATCTGCCTGTGTCCCTCCATGCTTCCTTCCATGATGACAATGAACTAAACCTATAAAACTGTAAGCCAGCCCCAATTAAATGCTTTCCTTGAAAAGAGTCGCTGTGGTCATGGTGCCTCTTCAGAGCAACTGCCCACTAGGACAGCTACATTGTGAGTGTGAAGCCAGTCTGAAACACAGGAGACTCCATTAAAGAAAAGAAGAAAGAAGAAAGTCAGGAAAATAATTGGTTTGTGATTCTCTGGAATCTCTAGTCTCACCAGAGAGAGAAGGCTCTAGAATGCATGCTGTTGAATCCACCACCAGTCTGATGCTTACTTCTAGGACAGCACCCTGCCCTTTACTACTGAACATTTTGTGCGGCTGTGTGAGCACATCGCAGGATTAGCAGATAGCAGCCACTCTGCATGAGAGTAGAAGTTAGCCTTGCGGTGGAATGGCTACTGGCTTTCCTTTCTCCATAGAGTGAGTCAGTGAGACATCTTGTAAGATGATCTTAAATCTGATAGTACAAAGCCAAGGAGGGGAAAGTTATTAACAACCCCACCCCTTGCTTTCAAAGCAGAGCGATGTAGCACAATAGTAAAGCCAAGCCTTTATTATCATGTGCAACGAGAGAGAACAATAAAAACTCTATATCTCCCCATCTTCTTGAAATTTTTAGAAAATTTAGATTCACTTGTTTTATGTGTATGAGTGTTTTGTCTGCATGTCTGTCAGAACAGTACACAGTACCTGTGGAGGTCAGAAGAGAAGGTGGGTTTCCTTGTAGTTACAGTTGTGAGCTACCTGTGTGAGTGGTGAGATTTGAACCCAGGTCCTCTGCAAGAGCAACAGGTACTCTGAGCCACTGAGCCTTCTCGCCAGCCCTTCTGCAGGTCTTAGTATCTCAACATGGTTAATGCTTGCAGACTGGACAAAGCATGCTTGACGGCCGAGGACATCACCTGTTCTCTGGTTCTGTGCTATCCTCCCCAGCTCAGTGGGGTCCTGCTGCACAGTCAGGAAGCTCTACCCTTGTTGCATTCTTTCTTCTGCTCTCGGGCCAGATCTTCCCAGCTCAAGACCAGCACCTCCCAGTTAAGTTCTTGTCTCCCTCACTGAAAGGAGCATGCTGAAGTAAACCTGTCCTTTACCAGCAACGTGAGTTCTGTGGGCTCCCACAGTTGTGTTCATAGTATGTGTTTGTGTTGTGTGTCTGTGTTGTGTGTGTATGGTGTGTGTGTATGGTGTGTTTGCATGTGTTGTGTGTGTGTTATGTGTGTGTCATGTGTGTTGTGTTATGTGTGTTGTGTTATGTGTGTAGTGTGTGTGTATGTTCTGTGTGGTGTATAATGTGTGTGTGGTGTGTTTGTGAGTGTGTTACATGTGTTATGTGTGTAGTGTAGGTGTGTGGTGTGTTTGTGTGTGTGATGTATGTGTGTGTGGTGTGTGTGTGGTATGTGTGTGGTGTATGTGTGTGTGGTATATGTGTTGTGTGTTGTGTTGTGTATGTGTGGTGTGTGTGGTGTATGTGTGTGTGGTATGTGTGTGGTGTGTGTGGTGTGTAGGGTGGTGGTGGTGTGTGTGTGGGTCTGTGTGTGATGTGTAGGGGTGTGTATGGTATGTGTGTGTGGGGTGTGTTTGTGTGGTACATGTGTGTTGTGTGTTGTGTGTGTCTGTGTGTGATGTGTAGGGGTGTGTATGGTCTGTGTGATGGGTATGTGGTGGGTCTGGGGTGGTGTGTTTTTTTCCATCAGTAGAATGACAGTTCTACCCTTTGAGTGCAGGTGTGGCCTGACCCACATTCACCCCTTATCCTAGGGCCTTGTTTTCCACAGAGGAGAAGAGCATAGTAACCGAGGGGCAGAAGTCCAGAGCAGCAGCAGGCCCGGAAAACCTGCTTGTGGAAAGCAGCCTCCAATGTGCTGAGGTGACACACACTAGATCACTAGGTCACCACCATCTCCGCTCCTGGCAATGTTTTGTTTTGTGACTAGCTTACTGCAGTTGGCATGAGGCACACCATGTTCATCCTTGTAGCATGTATCAGCGTGTCCTTTTTCTTAAAGGCTGGATACTAACCTGTTACCTGCACCTTGTGCGTTTTGTATACTCTCATGTGTCAAGGGAGCTTGGGGTACTTCTACTTTGTGAGTATTGCTGCTGTGAACTTGGCTATACGATGTCTGTTTGGGCCTTTGCCTTCAAGTCTTTTGAGGTTATACCTGGAAGTGGACACCCCCCCCGCCCCCCCCCCCCCCCCCCCGCCCCGATCCTCCGGCACTCGTACCTGTGGCTTTTTTAAGGGCAGCTATACTGTTCTCCATGGTGGCTTCACCATTTCCTATCTCTCCCTTCTGTTTTAAAGCTGGAATCCATCTTCTCCAGCATCCCCCTTCCGTTCCAGCCCAGGCACCCACCCCGTGCATGGAGCTCGTGCGCCCGCCCGCCCGTCCTACTTATTAGAGAAACAAAGTTGCATTAATAGTTAAAAGTGTGGTAAGGTTGGGCTTGGGTCTGGCAGGGGGTGATTGATGGCCTCCATTACACCCCATTAGATATTTTATTCTTGTTAAATGAAGAGCAGCCAACTTTGTCAAGTATTTTTAGTTCCCTCTGGTCTTATTGGTCCGATCTATTCTTCAGGATGGTCTGCAAATGGCCACATATGGCTGGGTGTCTGCAGGACGGATGGCTGTGCAGCTGGCGTTCATTGGCCACCAATTTACCCTGGCCCCCTTCATTGTGAGCCTGACAGCGCTGGGGAGCCTTGTAGATCTAACCAAATATATCTATTTTCTAATTGTCTATTTATCACCTTCTGGGGATTTGCAGGCTTCCTATCCGAAGGCAAAGGGGGGACAGCCTTGAACAATGATCCTTGTCAAGGCCCTCGCTCGCTCTAAATTAGGGCCTAGTTGCTAAATAACTAATTTAGTCTTGCTATCAAGCTGAAAAAGTGGGTATTCAGTGCAAAGTGCCAGCTGGGGAATTGATTATGTCTTCTCTCAGCGAGCGAGATAAACCTGCAGCCGCGCCACTGTGGAGGGCTGGAGACAGCTCCCCCGGGGCGGAGCAGCGCAGCGGGCGCGGCGTGGCAAGGTTCGTCTCTAGCCATGCCAGGCCCACCCCACTGCGTGGCAGCTGAAGTCTGAGGCGCAGTCCTTTCCATGGCGACCGCGGGAGTCTGCCCCTCAGAGTCCCCTCCCGGGATGCTACCGCTTCTTGGAGCTGTGGGGACGTTGACATCTGTCAGAGCTGGGGACCAAGGTGAGTTTCAGAGAGTGGAAAGGAAGGTCATGCTGACAGCTCCAATTTCCAATTAGAGTGAGATTATTTAAGGTGGGCCGGGCCAGGGACGTGGGAAGGAGGAGGAGAGGAAATAAACTGGCTTGGGAAGATGTCTGAGTAACAATAACTGCCCCGTTTTGGAGGTGGTGATGCAGACTTTGGGTTTTCGGTCTGAGGAATCTCATGAGGACGCTACGTTTGTTTCGTCGGCCCTCTCCTCTGTCAGGCACTGTGACGGTAGCCTTCAGATCCGAGATCACGCATCCTCTCAGTCTCCGGGCCCAACAAGTTCTACCTTGATTTGTCCTTTGAGAAGAGGAACTTTAGAAATGGTGTCTCTTGCTGGGCATGGTGGTGCAGACCTTTTGCAGAGGCAGGAGGATCACTATGAATTCACAGCCAGCCCCAGTACAGCTAGGACTACACAAAGAGATACTCTTAAAAAGGAGAGGAGAGGAGAGGAGAGGAGAGGAGAGGAGAGGAGAGGAGAGGAGAGGAGAGGAGAGGAGAGGAGAGGAGAGGAGAGGAGAGGAGAGGAGAGGAGAGAAGAGAAGAGAAGAGAAGAGAAGAGAAAAGAAGAGAAAAGAAGAGAAAAGAAGAGAAAAGAAGAGAAAAGAAGAGAAAAGAAGAGAAAAGAAGAGAAAAGAAAAGAAGAGAAAAGAGAAAAGAAGAGAAAAGGGAAGGAAAGGAAAGGAAAGAAGAGAAAAGAAGAGAAAAGAGAAGAAACGGAATCTCTTCATCTATAAAAGCTTGGAGTCTGCAGCATCTGAGATGAGCCACCATTGTCAGTCAATTTCTATTAATGCAGAATTCCAAACACAGGATGGACCTTGGATGGACCAAGACCTGCTTTTACCCACGACCCTTTAGCAGAGAGGGAAACTATTCTTCTGTGTGGTTGTTATCTGGCAGAGACAACTTCAAAGGAGCACGGCTTATTTGGGCTCACAGTTTGAGAGCGTCTTACATCCCAGCCAGGAGGCTCGGCCCAGCAGCTGCCTCTGTGGACGGCAGAGGCTTTTCACATCATGGTGGGCCAGGGAGTTAAGAGCACACTGGAAGTGGCAGTTGGGCTATCTGTAATGACTATGTTTCTATAACTAATCTATAATTCTCCCACCCCATCACATCTACTAAAGCCTCTCAATATGGAAATGCCATCTGGGGAAGAGGCGTTCAAACCAGGTGACTTGTTGAGGATATTTTAGATTTAAACCAAAACAGAGATCAAGCCTGTGGTCTGACCACTGATAACACATGTTTAAAAAGACCTTTCCCTTCATAAAATTACATTCATAAATACTCCATTTATTTACATAATTTAAAAATCAATATAGCATTTTATCTGCCACACAGTGCAAAAGTAAAAGAAAGTAATTTTAATGAAATAATATGCACTCCAAAATTTAAATGTTTCATTATCACTCTACGAGAAAGCAAAGGGAGGCAGTAAGGAATTTAACCTTCCTTCCAGTGAATGTTTGAATGTAAGAAAAAAAGAAGTTGTATTTGTGTGAATGTTGATGCTATTTTCTCTTTATCTTTGCCACTTTGAAATGAGAACTTAAAAAAAAGGTACATTGTAGACAGAATTACTTTGAGGATGACAGCCACAAAAAACACAAATTGTGGCATTGGTGACTTGGACACCAGGGACTGTGCCCCCACCCCCGCAACGACGTAAAAAAAAGTAAAATAATAAACACAATAATCTGAAAATAAAACTCTCCCCCAACCCCCTCCCCTCTCCCTCTCCCCCCTCTCCTCTCTCCCTCTCCCCTCCCCCTTTCCCCCAAGTTTCCCCTCCTATTGGTTTCATTCCTGGAAAAGTCGCTATGAATAAGACCAACTGCATCTATGTTCCCGAGGCAGCAGAATTGGAGTCTGTGTCTACGTAACAACAAGAGGTTTAGCCCTCGATGACCCTATTCCCAAAGGTCAAATGCAGTGTGGTTGTGAGATGGGGAGTGTCTAGCATCCTGCCTTGCTCTTCCTCCCAAGCCTTGGCAATCAACGTGTCTTCTTGGAGGATGTCAACATGACTCAGTGGGTAAAAGTGCTTGTTGTCCAAGTCTGGAGACCCAAGTTAAATCCCGAACTCACAGTGAGCTGCTTGTGGTGGCCTATGTGGGTCACATGCTGAAGAGCTAGTGGCAGGAGGATCATCAGAACCTTCAGTAGAAGGGGGAAGTTGGCTTTTGAATATTGTTCTCTTACTTCCACACTTCTGCAGTGGTACACAGGTACTTGCATAGACACACACACACACACACACACACACACACACACACACACACACTACTTATGTACTAATACTGAATTAACAACAGAAAAGTGTACCTGTTGGGAACAGATCTGTCCCACTGGCTGTCACTGAACTACATAAAGTCAGTGGGAATGTGGTGGCACACACCTGTCACCTCAGCACAAGAGGCAGAAGGAATGCTACAAGTTCAAAGCCAGTGTGAACTGTGTAATAAGATGCTGTCTCAAAACAACAACAAAGGCAAGAAAGTAAGTAACAGTAATTACAACAGCCAGAATAAGGTCACATTGGTTTGCAGGGAACGTCGCTCATTGGCAGCTGGCTTGCTTAGCAATGAGGGCCTGGGTTTGATCCCATACTTTAAAGAGAAAGGAGGAAGAAGGAGGGGGCAAGGAAAGAAGAAAGCAGACCTGGAATGTAGCGCTGGAGAGCTGGAGGGGCTCCTGGGACTCACTGGCCAGCCAGCCTAGCCCACTTGGTGAGTTCCAAGCCACTGAGATACCTGGTCTCAAAGCCAAGGTGAGGCTGGACAAAGTGGTGAACGCCTTTAATGCTTGCCTTACATGAGTTCAAGGCCAGCTTGGTCTACAGAACTAGTGAAACCAGACAAGGCTACACAATGAGAGGAGGTCTCAAAACCTACCACCAACCCAAGGTTATCCCACAGCTTGCAAATGCCCATATGCACCCACACAAGAACACACACAAGAACACACACAAGAACACACACAAGAACACACACAAGAACACACACAAGAACACACACACACACACACACACACACACACACACACACACACACACACACACACACACGGTACAGGGCATAACCTTCTGTTTGCTGCGGACAGAGGAGAGGAAGCAAGAGAAACATCAGCACATCAACCAGAAGATATAGAGAGATGCATCCCAGAAATCCTAGCTGAAGGATCTGATTCCTGGGGATCTAAATTCCCAGGAATTAGAGTTGATTGCAATTTTCTTTTCCCTCCCGTGTGTAATCAATTATATCATTTTGTAATAAGGAAAACAAACCGAAGACACGATTTTTATGATGTTGTACTGAGAGCACTGTATCTGAGTAGGTGGCCCAATTCTTAAACTTTATGGTCCCTAGCCATCCAAGAAAGCTGTGTCCTTCCAGGGAACACCTGGTTCTCTTTTTGTGTTGTGTTCTCCATCTTCTGGGGAGCCTAGGCTCTTACAGGAAGGGCTGATGATGTGAGTTCTAGGTCAGGCGCCGTTATTCCCAAATTGTGTGGCTCTGGGGATCAAGTCCAGGGCCTCACGCATTTGTTCTTCCACTGACCCACATCCCCAGTCCAGCTCCCATTACCTCTCATGAGGCCCCTATCGGGAGGCATCATTACTCATTACTGGTCATGTCTTCTTTTCTCTGTCTCTGCACCCTGCCCACCTCTGTTTGAGACAGGTCCGGCTACATTGCCCAGGCTGGGCTAGAACTCTGTTCTCCAGCCTAAGGCTACCCAGTGCTGAGATAACAGCTCTACACAACTATGCACAGTTATGCTTTTATGTTTTAAGAAGAAGATCATGGCCATAAACCTGGAATGCCACACTGAAGCTAGCTCTGAGCCACTAAGCAGAAGTATGCTACCGATGGCTAGTTATTTATTGGCCAGATTTGTTTGTATTTTTTTAATCATTATTTTTTTTTTCTGAGACAGGGTCTCAAATTGTTGTAGTTGAGGCTGGCCTTGAACTCTTGATTCTTTTGCTCCTGCCTTGAGCTCTGTAATTACAGGCAGAGCCACCATGTATGTCCTCAGCTCTACCAGCCAGTTTACATATAAGTTAAACAATTTTTGCATGCATACACACACATACACATACACACACACACACACACACACACACACACACACACACACACACACACACACAGGCTTGCTTGTTTGCCTGTGGGCACATATGTGCAACAATATTCATGTGGAAGTCTGAGTCAGTTCTCTCCCTTCACCATGTGGGGCCCAAGGATTGACTTCAGGTCATCAGGCTTGGTGTCAAGTGACTTTACCTGCTGAGCCATCTCTCCTGTCCTCATGTCTTTAAAAGTCTAGCTGAAAGGGGAGCATAGTGGAGTACACCTTTAATCCCAGCACTTGGGAGGCAGAGGCAGAAGGATCTCTGTGACTTCAAGGCCAGCACAAAGCTACACAAGGTCTACAAAGCAAGTCCAGGACAGTCAGGGCTGGCTACACTTAGAAACTCTGCCCCCAGCCGGGTGTGGTGGCCCACGCCTTTAATCCCAGCAGTCGGGAGACAGAGGCGGCAGATTTCTGAGTTCGAGGCCAGCTTGGTCTATGAAGTGAGTTTCAGGACAGCCAGGGCTATACAGAGAAACCCTGTCTGGAAAAACCAAAAAGAAAAAAAAAGAAAGAAGAAGAAGAAGAAGAAGAAGAAGAAGAAGAAGAAGAAGAAGAAGAAGAAGAAGAAGAAGAAGAAAAGAAACTCTGCCTCCAAAAACCAAAGGGGGGTTTGGGGGGAGTAGTTGAAACTCAGCTGCCTGGAGTTTTACTCTGGTGGGATTCAGACGAACGCCCTCTGCTGATGGGGTGGGCTCAGCAGGGTGGCAGACCCACAGACTCCTGCAGTGCTCACACCAAGGAAGCTACGGGCAACCATGGCTTCCTCTCTGGTTTGGGCCTGGGTAGAAGTTAGAGCTCAGTTTTCAGGGGAACAAACCCTAGTGGCAGCCCAATCTCAGGGGCAGGGGCAAGGCTTCACCTAGCATCTCTCACAAAAGAGGCATGTTTCTTCTGCTCAAGTCTTCGCTGGAGCCCCTGTGTTTCACGACTTTTCGGAAATCACTTAGTTTTTTTGACCCACAAAGGACCACTTGGGAACATCTTCGTCCGAAATAATCTCCATCAGTGATATGTTTCAAATGCGTATAAAGGTCACTTGCTGGAGCAAACGGAGAGAGAGAGAAAAAAAATCACTAAGCTCAGATTTAGCGATTTTTCCTTATAATTGCAACATTGGATGCTGTAAACAAGCCTTTTAAAGATCCCTTAAAAAACAATACGCTAAATGGCCGCTTTGCAGAGCTCATGAATAGAGAATGGGTACTTGCGGCTGGGAGTATAATTTCCAGTGACAGTCTCATCCGTGGATACAAAGTGCCCTGTATCATAGATGACTTAGGCGGAAGCTAAGAGGATGCTCGCTGGAAAGCCAGCCCTGTTAGATGATATCGAGGTGGCTTTGCTGGTGACAAAAATGCCTGTGAATACAGTTGCTGCAGAAATTAATGTGAATGTAGAAAAAAAAGAGGGAATTCTTCAAAATGTGCTTGTCATTTGTGTTAATATTAATAAGATTTTGTAATTCAAGAATATAAATTTATAGACACCATGCAGGTGGATTAATGTATTTTCTGTAAAGGATTTTAAATATGGGTGAGATGAAAAAATGTTAAATTAACTAAATATTATGAGTAGACTTTTGATGTGCTCATCAGTAATCTGGAAAAACACTGTAAGTTAAAAAACAAAATCTTTTTTGTGGGGGTCTGGCAAGATGGCTTGTCAGGTAAAGGTACTTGCTGTCAATCACGCTGAGCTGGGTTAGAGCTCTAGGAACCATATGGTGTAAGAGAATAAACTCCTGAAATTTATCCTCCAGCCTCTATATGTGTATTCCCCCCATCATACACAGATGCACAATACACATATAAATATACACATACATGTATATACATATATATATGTCATACATACACATTTACATATGTAAGTAATTGTAATTCAGGAGTTTGTTTTTTAAAGCTTTTTCTTTTTTGGCTGGGGGAAACTCTTTGCTGTGAAAAAGCAGAGCTGTCTGCATTTGGGGTTGTCCAATGGTTAGACCTGTTTGCCGTGGACCTACTATGTGTCAGGTATGCTATCAAACGCACAGTGAAGGATCCTGGGTGGAGGAGAATGAATGGTCCCGCACCACCAGGGAATCTCCCCTGGGTAGGTGGGGAGAGAGCCTGCTGAAATGTCTTCATTTGCCTGACAGGAGAGGTGAGCATCCACCCAGGGTCACACAGAAGGAAACCTTTGGCAGGGCAAGGGAGGACAACAGATACCCAGGCCAGTCTGATCTGGTAGCTAAAGACCACCCTTCCCATGCACTGAAGTCCCCACCCCTGAGCCTGAACTTGGTGCAAAGAGAAGCGAAGAGCAAGCGCTCCCCGTGGGGACATGTCTCCCCTGAAAATCTAGCATTTATTTGTTGAGGGAGACTGGTGTGTCCAGTGGAGCAAGCTCCATCAGTGAGGTGAATCATTTTTTTTTTGCTCAGGGGTGCAGAAAAAGGAATTGAAAAGAATCTCTGCCCCTTCTGGAATATCTTAACACTAGTATTTAGGATGTTTTGCAACAATTGAAATAATCGCAAAGGCTCAATGTCAAGTGTGTTAGGAAAATAGTCTTTAGAAAGCTGTCATTGCTGTTTTAAATGAACCCAATAAAATACAAACATCAGAGTTGTTGGCTACACTGCCATCCTTTTAAAAAACACACAAATGAGCTCTGACTTAACAGTGGGAAATTACATTTCCGATCCACGTTCCCCACAGATTTTTATCCCAATGTAATGTACTTTTATGCTTGAAAATTTTATTGATTTTTTCCATCATACTTCTCTACAACAAAGAGATGTATATAAATTGGATTTAAAAAAATTTACCCCAATCATGAACCTCTAAACTTAAAATGTTTCTTCTGGATTGAGTGGCGTTATTAAATATTACTAACACAAGTTTGATTTTTTTAAATTAACATAAATGTACTAAAACTGTATAGGGGATTATTAAACAGTTTAAAGTGCTTTATGTTTTGTTTTGTTTTGTTCTGGTGTGTGTGTGTATGCATGTGTGTCATTGGGTGTCCCCTTTTATTTATATAGACAGGGTGTCCCCTGTCAACCTTATTCCCTTGAAATGGGGTACCTCACTGAATCTGGAACTTGTGGGTTATTTTGGGTAGGCTGGAACCCGACAAGCCCCAGCAATCCTCCTGTCTCTACCCCCTGTCTCCCAGTGCTGGGGTCATGACATGTGTAGCCATACTAGCTCTGTTTGAATGTAGGTGCTGGGGTCTGAAGTTGGGGCGCTTAAGCTTGAACATAAAGCATTTTTACCCACAGGGGCATCTTCCGAGTGCCCCTCTTTTTCCCTGGGAGACATGATCCACCTCTGGCCTTGGCTGGCCCAGAACTCATGGTGATCCTCCTGCCTCTCTCCCTTCTAAGCACTAGGATGGTGTATATGCACTACCACCCTTGGTTAAATAGCTAATTCTTATCGGAAATATTTCTCCTGGCATGACGGATGGAGGCAAAGCTGTCTCATGCAGCCATGTAGGCAGGCTGTGGTCACAAAACTCTCAGGAGAGCTGTTTGTAGAGACTGTTATGAACGGGGCAGCCTCTGGAGTTCTAGAGTGGACACTCTACATAACTGTATGGGGTGGTCTTTGTTGGGATGGGTGGGGTAATGGTTAGAGTTACTGAAGAAGGCATTGAGAACACCATTTATATGATGTAGAGGTTCTGACTCAGTGACGCATCACGGTAAGATCCAGGTGACAAAGATGTGAGTCTTGCTGCACAGGAGAGGGTTACACTAGGAAAGGTGGGAATGAGAGCTGGCAGGGTGCTTCTCCAGAACAGATGTGTGAATACCAAGAACCAGGAGCCTGGTACCTTTAAAGCTACCTGTGCGGACTCTCCCCAAGAAGTGTCCCTCCATGGCTGTGAACCTAGGTCAGCGAGCGGCACACTTGAGTGTTAGTGCTGGCTAACCTCAGTGTAGTGGGGTCTCTCTACCATTTGACAGGCCTGCTGCTCTGTGATCTGCGCCTTCTGAACCAGGACCCCGACCCTCAGAGCCCACTACAAAACCAAGATGTCGATGTGAGCCTGGCTGGTGTGTCATCCCAGATTAAGGAAGCACACATCGATGTGTTCAGGACTCCACAGCAGAGCAATACGATCTCAGTATTTGACTAATCACAACCTGCCCCCAAACAATGTAAAGTAGGTTCTATTGCTCCCATTCCACAGATGAAGACTCAGGAAGCAGAAGTTAAATGATCCTCTTAGTCACACACAGGTACGTGAAGAAGGAGTCTTTGAAACCCATCTGGCTCAGCCTGGCATTGGAGCCCGGACCCCTTCCTGTCCCCCATGTGTTTTTATACAAAGGGAGAATGGAAGGCCTGTGTTTAGGGCCTACTCTTTGTTCAGTGTCCAGTTAAACCCCAACCATAGCCTCCAGAGTGAATGGAATTGTCATAGACAAGTTAAACAAATCCCAAGGGAGTTAGCAGTAAGGTAGAGTTTGGCCTTGGGTCCACCCATTGCCAAAGAAGAGCCTCTTTCTCTCCCTTTGCCACTCCTGTGCCCACAACCAAGCCCATGTCTTAGCACAGAGCTCAGGACTCTTTGAGTGTCTTTTCATAAACCACTTGGGATTTTCCTAGGAGGAATAAGGGGGAAATTTTGGTCTTTGAGTCCATTTGGTATGGCCATATTCCCCATAACTTTAATTTAATCCCCCAAATGCTTTTGATCCCTGGCCATGTGCCCAGTCCCCAGTTTAAGGCAGGTGATAGAGAAATGATGACTCGTGTCCCTCAACTGGTGCCATTTCCATGCAGCCTCACCTTATGTCCCCCAAAGACTATGGTCAGTACAGAAGTGTGGGAGTTTGAGGTGATTCTGATGGGACGATCTGGGAAACATCATGAACATGGCCAAGCTGAGACGGCGTGTTATTGCTGCTTAGTTAATTCTGCCAACATGCGCAGATTAAAGTGAAAGGGGTTAGAGAATGGCCAGTAGAGGATCTGTTAGGGCCCAGTCAGCTGCAGAGTGGGGGGACCCCCAGATCCTGCCTGTGCTCTGAGCTTAATAACCTACCCAGCCTTACTAGCATGCTGTTCAGGGTATTAGCTTACCTTGTGAAAACAATTCCAGCCAAATACGATTTGGCTTCTCAGGGGATCAGAGCATCTGTGGGTATACCTCCACGTCACTCTCCTCAATTCTCTTGTAACTAGTAGTGCTGTGAGGAGGGCGGGGCTGGTGACTGGGGTCCCCTCAGGACCTTTCAGATGGGAACAGTTATGAATATTACTAAACACACTGAAATAAAATAAATTATATATATATATAAAAAATCCTCTGCTCTCTCTGGGTAGCTCAGGTGACAGCTGGGAGCACGGTGCCTCTCTGGTGCCCCTTGTGGTGGGAAACGGAGCCACACCTCGAAGACCCTTCTGCCCCTTCGCTGAAACACAGGCAAGGAAGGCATCATCTGACCCAGAATCCCCTGCTTAGAGGAGAATATTCTGTGCAGAGGGTTTTAGCTCAAACCCTGGAAGGGCATGACTAGGGAAGGACAGGGGACCACACTGGGGAGCTGCTCCTAGCATGTCCCAGGCTGGAGGCAGCAGTTAAGGCTGCCTTCCTCAGCCTCTTTGGGCCATTTGTTTCAAAGGGGAGATAAGGAGCTCAGAGGCCAGCCTTGCTCTGATGGCTTTCTATCCGGCCTCTCCTGGAAGCTGCTTTGCAGCCCAGGGTGGCCTTGAACTGCCACCGTCAGCCTCTAGCGTTCCTGTTCTTTTGTCGTCTTTGTTTTTCTTCCTTCTGAGGCAAAAAACAGAATTTTGAGAAATTCCTTAACTACTAGAAGATTTTTTGGGAGCATGTGCAGGGAATCACGTTCTGCCCGGTGTGTGATGCCGACTGCATTTGGGCTGCGTTTTACCCAGGAGGAGACTTAGACTTAGAAATCCAGTTATGAGAGACACATCTCAGCTGGTCCTTTGTAGGATCTAGCTTTGAACCCAGGTCTTCCCGACTCCAAAAAGTACGTTCTCTAAATGATGAGAACAACCTTCCAGTTCCCTGCCTCTCTGAACCATGAAACATGTCTGTCACTCAAACAGAGCAGAGCAGGGAGAAGCGCGCCACTTCCTTTAATCTACATGTGCTTAAATGCAGCGTGAGGTCGAGTTCCTACCAAGCTGTGTGGTCATGTGCAGTTGTTCAGCCTCTCTGGGCCTGAGACCCTTCAGCCTCAGAGAAAGCTCATGGAATAGATGATTTCTCATGGATTCCGTACCTGCTAAAGCCGTGGGCTTCAAATGCCGCAGCAAATTAGGGGTTTTGTGGCGCCGCGGCCCATCCGATCGTCTCCCGAACTTGACCTTTTCTTAAATTCGTTTCATTACGCTCGTACTCATAAGAATGCGTTCTCATTTCATGGTTCCTATTTTAGTGCCCGCTCTTCTGGCTGCTGCTTTTCCCCAGTATAATTTTTTGTTCCATTAATTTCAAAGGACCATTTTGCTAGATCAGAGTGTTAAGACTCATTTACACCTCTTCCATTTGTCTAACCAAGCGCTCATCCATTTCTCCCCAGAAATAATTGTATATGGTCCGCTAAGTTTAGTGTTCAAATCTGTTTACACTTGGGGCTGCTCTTTGCTGTGGGAGGGGGGCGGGGCCAGCTGCAAATGGCGCTTATTATGTCTGTTTTCCCAGCTTTTCCAGATACCTGCTTTCTTCCTCCCCAGCAGCTGATTTCATTTTTCATCGAATTTTGTTGTCTTCTCTATTAGAGACAGGCGTAAAGAGAGAAAGCACACTTCTTATTTCTTCTTTACCTCTGGGTCCCCTGGATATGATACAGGACCCTTCTTTATCTGTGGTTGCCCTGGGTATGATGGCGGTGCCCCCTTTCCTTTATTCTAAGACATTCTCTGTTAAAGTCTTGCCAGGTCTTTGCCTGTCTCCCAAGTCGTGGAGAGTGGGGAAGGGGAGGGCTGGGGTGGGGCACGGGGGTAGGGAGGGTGGGGGGCAGGCGTGAGAAGGCAGAGATGGGAAAGAAAACAAATGCAGGACAGAAGCAGAGCTCGAACAGTGTGCAGTTTGAGGACATAATGAGAACCAGCAGAATCTGCAGATCCTGGGCTCCTGGAAGTGGCTGGAGCCCTGGGGGATGTGGGGATGAGATCTTGGTTTTCAGGGACTGCAGCTCTGGGTGGGTTCCTGTTCTGTTCCACCAGAAAGTAGCTGAGCCTATGAGCACATTCCTCAGTCTTTTTAGCCTTAGTTTCTTGGCTGGGAAAGTGGGGTAATTATAGATTCTGTGGTCCAGGATCACGAGGCGACTTTCTCCTTAGTCATCTAGTGCATTGCTTCTAAGGTTTGCAGAGCCCACGCTGTGTGCTAGAGATGGAGCAGAGGGTAAAGTACATAGCATCTCCGTCAGGGTAGGGTGATCTATGTCCACTTAGTAGTCGTGTAAAATGGACAAGGACTGTCAGGGAGTCAGCTGCACCCTCAACTGTGGGATCTGGGTGGGTCTCAGTGGAGGAGTCAGGAGAGTGAAGCAGGAAGTGAGGCAGGGGCCTGGGGACCACAAAGGGGTTCCCGGTTATGGAGAATCTGGAGCTTTGGAACAGCAGGGCTGGCCCTTTCACATATCCTAACCATTTGCAGATGATATAGATTTTGGGGTGTGCCAATTCAGAGTTCTGGATCTGGGTCTGGATGGTACTGAGCTGGCCAGCCCATTGGGTCTCCTTTATCCACAGCACCGGGGCAAGCTCTCCAGCACTGCGCCAGAGAGGCCACCCAATGCAGCTATCAGCAGGAGGCAGGGTCAGCTCTTTTGTGCTCATGCCCTCTGTGCAGGTTCACCCCTATCTAAGCTTCCAGAGGGAGCTTCATGGTGCTGTCCACTCAAGGTGCAGGGGACCCACTCTTCCACAAGTGCTGCAGCCTGTGAAAGGCTGGGCCAGCTAGTGCTCCTCAGGGGTGGCTCACCTGTGTCTTCACCATCAGGGCCAGCTCTGCTGTGCTGCCCAGACAAGGTGCAGGGCCAGCTCACCTACTATCATGACCTCAGGGCCAGTTCTGTCAACTGCTGCAGGTGGTGAGGGGGGAGGGGCATCACCAATGCCACTCATGGCAGAGGAGTGTCAGGGTCAGACCTCCCTCACTCTGTCCTCAGGGCTGGCTCACCCACTCTGCCTCAGCCAGAGCCAGCACTACTGTGCTGGGCTAAATAAACTATATATTTTGAGCTGTCACAGACATAGTAGACATGAGGTGGATATATCTTGTCAAAACTTATTCCTCCCCATTATCTCCTTGGTTATATTCTTTTGTGTTCTCTCTCTCTCCTGTTTTATTTATTTTATTTGTTTGTTTATTTATTTTATGAATGTGAGTGCACTGTCACTGTCTTCAGACACACCAGAAGAGGGCATCAGGTTCCATTCCAGATGGCTGTGAGCCACCATGTGGTTGCTGGGAACTGAACTCAGGACCTCTGGAAGAGCAGTCAGTGCTCTTAACCACTGAGCCATCTGTTATACCACCCTGATGGCAGGTCTCTGGGAAACATCCTCCATCGGAGCTGTGTGGTGTGGCAACAAGTGGGTTTCTACAGCCCGCCTGTGCAGTGCGCTGGAGAGCCGGTCTGTAGGTAGCATGGTGGTCCACAGATCTTGGTCTCTTCCTCCCGTGCTGCGCTGCCTGCCTGCATGTGATTTGATTTGATTTTTTTTTTTTAACTTATGAGTCTTAGGTAGGCATTAAGCTAGGATAAACAAAGGACTGCCATCTTCTCTGTCCTTGACGGGTATAAAAACACTAACACCAACAAGATGTCTCTTTGTCCTTTGGCAGGGTGTGTGTGTGTGTGTGTGTGTGTGTGTGTGTGTGTGTGTGTGTGTGTGTGATCAGTTTTAAATGCCACAGTGTGAGTGAACAGCTTAGGCTGTGTGGTGGTCCTGAGAAGAAAGTTTGCTTTATGAATGCTATGTGACCGCATGCCAGTCCTTAAGGGCACGTTCTCAGTCATCTGTGGAAACAGAGGCTTCATTATAGGGACTGGAGAGATGGCTCAGCTGTTACGTGGCAGGAGAGCACTTGCCAAGCACCCCAAATCTGGAAACTCAAAATTGCCTGTAACTCTAATTCCAGGGGAGCCAGGACTGCATCTAGCCTTTGGAGGCACCAGGCACACAACAGTGCACACATTCTCCTCTCTCTCTCTCTCTCTCTCTCTCTCTCTCTCTCTCTCTCACACACACACACACACACACACACACACACACACACACACACACAGAGACACACACACAGACACACACAGACATGTACAGACAGACAGACACATCTGACAAGGAGAGAATGCCTCTTTTCACTTTCAGACAGGAAGGGTAGGAAGCTGGCTAGAGTCCCCTCAGCAGGATACTGCCTGGTAACAGTTGACCCACTGGCACAGTCCCTGAGAGAGCACCCCTGAGACTCAGTGGGTTGCAGTGAGAACACCCTGCCTGGCCCACCCGTGCCCACTTTTATTTCCTCATAGGAGTGCAGGCTTTCCCTTCAATGTGGTCCCATTTGTGGGAAAAGCCTATTTGGTAGGCTCCAAGTGCATTTCTTCTAAGAACTTTGTTTTGTTTTATTTTTCAGGTTTTTTTTTTTTCTATGTAGCCCAAACTAGTCTGGAACTCACAATTCTCCTGCCACAGCCTTCCTAGTGCTGGGCTCACAGGCATGAGATGAACCACCCCAGCTTCAGTGAGCCTTAAAGGCATCTCCCGGACAGCCATTGTGTTTGATCATGCTCCAAAGAAGACCCTACAATGTGAGGCTGTGAGTAGATTCCCCTTGTGTGGGCATGACTAAGGTCAGTTCCGGGGACAGTGGTAGTTTCTATTCAGGGTGCTGAAGTGGCATGGAGCTAAATACTCAGGGAGGAATGAGTACTGAGAACACTGTCCACTGGAAGACTAGACACCAGGGCATTTAGGGTCAGCTTGCTGAGTCATTCATTCACTGCTCACCGTAAGGCCTAGGGATACCAACTAAGCAGGCATTTCAGGGTGGACTACAGCCCAGGGTCCCACCTGCTGGAAGTCTGAGTGCTTATGAGGACTGGGGACAGAATTAGAAACCCTTCCCTTGGAGAAAGGCAGAAAGTCTCTTCCAGTTGCTACCGAGTTGGCTGGAGAGCTGACATGACTGTTAAAAAAGATACTTTATGCCAGGTATGGTGGCTCAAGCCTTTAATCCCAGCACTTGGGACACAGAGGCAGGCAGATATTTGTGAGTTCGAGGCCAGCCTGGTTTACAGAGTCAGTTCCAGGGCAGCCAGGGCTACACAGAGAAACCCTGTCTCAAAAAAGCCATCACCACCAACAAAACATCATTGGTGAATTCCTACCCCTTCTCTCCCCTTCCTTCCTTCCTTCCTTCCTTCCTTCCTTCCTTCCTTCCTTCCTTCCTTCCTTCCTCTCTCCCTCCCTCCCTTTCTTCCTTCCTTCCTTCCTTTTTCGTTGTGATCTCCACTGTGTTTTTGATCTTATAGGAACAATGAACTAAAGGGAAGCTACACAATTCATGAATCTCTCTGTAAGCTCATCTCTGACCTTCATCATCTCTCATTATTCAGCTTCCAGGTTTAGTCACTAGAAAGATGGAGTGAGAATAAAAGGTTTAAAATATTTTTAAGTTCCAATGATTTTTTTGAAGATCAGAAATCACTGTACAGATTAATCACACAAAACATTGGACACGGAAGTCTTAAATAGTACTCATTGAAGCAGCGTCTGTTTTTGAAGAAAAAATTCCTTTGCTAATTTAATTGAGCTCTGATCCTTTAGCTTAATTTTTTGTTAGAAATAGTTGTTTTTATTTTTCATTGAACAAAAGTCTAGAAAAATACAAAGGAAAAATGAAAGAATAAAATAAAATGAAAATCCACAGTTCCATACCCCCCCCCCCCAGACATCTTCTCCCCTAGTAACATCACAGAGCAAGAGTAAGGCTGGGTATAACATACTGTTTATTTCACTATTTACCACCACTACTACCACTACAACTACTATTTTGCCGAGACAGGGTTTCTCTGTGTAGCTTTGGCTATCCTGGAATTCACTCTGTAGACCAGGCTGGCCTCGTACTCATAGAGATCCACCTGCCTCTGCCTCCTGTCCTGAGTGCTGGGATTAAGGGCGGGGGCCTTATTAAATTAAATTAAATTAAATTATTTTTATTGGGTTACTTTTCTTCTAAAAGCTTTAAAGGGCATGGTGGTGCACCCTTGTAATCCCAGAATATTGAAGACAGAAGGCATCTGGGGCTACAGAGCATGAGAGAAAGGGGGAGGAAGGGAAGAAGGAAGAGGGGGAGAGAGGGAAGAAGGGGGAGAGAAGAAGACATGGAAGAAGGGAGGAAGGGAAGAAAGGAGAGGGGGAGGGGGAGAGAGGGGGAGAAAGTGAGAGAGAGGGAGAGAGAGAAGAAGGGAAGGAAGAATGGAGGGAGGAAGAGAGAGGGAGGGAGGGAGAGAGACAGAGAGAGGGCTGGAGGGAGGGAGGGAGGAAGGGAGAGAGAGAGAGAGAGAGAGAGAGAGAGAGAGAGAGAGAGCAAGCTAAGGATGTGGCTTAGTGGGTTAAGTGTATTCTCTTTAAGTAGGAGAACATAATTTTGAACCCCAGAACCCTTAAAAAGTCAGGCACGTGAGCTTATGCCTTTAGCCCCAGCTTTGGGGATGAGGAGTCAGGACCCAGGTGTTTGCTGGCCAGCCCATCTAGCAAAAACAATGACCTTCAGAAAGAGATCTCAAAAAATAAGGTAGAGACACCATGAAAGACAGATGTTCCAATAAAACTCGGTCTTATACATGCACCTGCATGGAACAGCGTGCCCTCCCAAACACACACACACACACACACCACACTACCTACACACACACACACATACACACATACACACACACACACATACACACACTACACACACACACTACACACACACACATACACACACACACTACACACTACACACTACACACTACTACACACACAGTACACACACACACACTCACACATGTACACACACTACACATACACACACTACACACACACACTACACACACACACACACTACACACACACACACACACACATACACACACACACTACACACACACACACACACACACACACACATACTACGCACTCTTTAAACTTATCTGTGAAGGTAAAAAGGCAAAAATTCAAGTTATGATTAGTATATATTAAAATTTTTTATTAAATTATTCTAATAAAGTTTGGATTTAAAATTTATTTTAAAAGTTCTGATTAAATCTGATTAAATATTAAAAACAATAAAACCATGCAGCCTGATTGGTGAGGCCCGTCTGGTTTTCAGTGCTGTCTCTTGTGTATATCATGCCTAGACCCATGTGTAGGCAAGAGTGAAATGAATTGTTTGCTGTCGTGACACTGTCCTCAGCCCTTCTGTGAGACTGTCCCAAGTGTCCTGACAATTAGCAAGTAGCTTTGGCGTCTGAATTAGAACATGGAGCAAAACAAGGAAACAGAGACTCACAAGGCCACTTTGCCGGGTAAGAAACACAGGTACTGAGTGCTATCTGATGGGAGCTGTTTGAGAAATAAAGCTATCTTTTCTCCTGTGTGCATAGCATGTCCACTGCTCAAACATCCAGTCGTAGTCCATGCCACACAGGGATACAGCATTGGAATTTGGTTCCCCTTTGTCTCACATATAGAGAGCAGGAGATGGAGACCTGTTTGCTGGGGCTGACTTTGAGGGTTCCATGATGCAGCATAAACACCCCAACACCGGGAGCGGAAGACCTGGCCTTCTGAATAAGCATGTTTATGAGATGCAGTCTTAACTGGGGCAAGGTCTAATGGTATATATGTGTATGCATAGTTTAACGCATGTACTCATTGGCCCCAGCCATTCTCTTGTCTCTGCTCCCGAGGTGCTGGGGTAACAACCATGCTAGCACTTCCAGTTCACATTTCTACGTAGGCTCTGGGAATCAAAACTCAAGGGCTTCTACACACTGAGCCACCTCCTCAGGCCTGAGGTTTAATTTTTAACTAATCTTTGGAACCATGAAAGAATATTAATTGAAATTTGAAAATATTGGGAATGCATTTGATGTATTATTGTCATTTTCCAAATAATCCTTTCCTTTTTAAAAAATACTATTTATTTATTTATTGGTGAATTTCCCATCATGCATCCCAATCCCACGTATCTTCCTCTTCTTTTGTACCTGCCCTCCACCCTTGCAAACTCCCCATCAACAGAGGAAAAAAATATCTTGTTATGGAAGATGTAGTGTGTCACATGTGTCCCACCCTTTTGTCCACACTTCTTTGCTACTCTGTCAATGCTGTCAATACTGGAATTGGGACTCCTCTCAGATAACCTGTTGTTGCCCTGTGTCATGGAGATCCTATAGTGTTGGATTTGTAGGACCAGTCCCTTCATGCACTCCAACTGTTCGTCCATGGGGTAGATGTTGGGGTAGATCTGGGCCTTAGAGGTATCTCAGCGGGCAGCCCCCTAGTTCCCCAGCTTTCATGCCCTCAGGGCCAGCTCATTAGCAACCCCTGCAACCAGGGCCAGCTCAACCCTGCTGCCCAAGCAAGGTGCAGGGCCAGCTCTCCCGAGTGTTTCAGCTGGTAAGGGACATGGTCAGTTTCCCACTCTCATGACCCTGGGGCCAACTCTCCAGCCTGCCATAAATAGTGAGGGATAGAGGAAGTGGGGAAGGTGTCTTGTCTCTCTCGTCTACATCATCACTCAGCAAACAAGAGGCAGGGCCAGCTGTCCTGTGCTCATGCCCTTGGGCTGGGGCTGGCTCACCTGCAATCCCCACACCCAGGGCCAGCTCCATATGCTGTTCAAGTGAGGCTCAGGGTCTGTTCTTCCTAGTGTTGCAGCAAGTGAGGGGCAGGGAGAGCTCTCCTGCTCTCATGACCCTCATAGGGACCAGCTTCCCCATCCACTCTATTGATGAGGGCTAAAGGAAGCGGGGGCTGGGCAGGCATTGGGCTGTAAGAAGCCACAGAACCCTGCTCCGGGGTGGGGAGGCATAGTATGAGGTCCTGTGGACCTGCCAGAGTTGGCTCGAGGGTCCCTGAGCCTGCACGGAGGCCGAGGACGACAGGTTCTCAGGCTCTTGGACACTACAGGCTGCTGCTGGATGCTGAGGAAGAGCTGAGAACAGTGGAGAGCTCCAGCTGGGTTCCTTGAGGGTGGTGGCTAGAGTGTCTCTTGGCTTGCTCCAGCGGTCTTGGCTTAGTGAAGGCCACGTCTGGGAGCACAGGGAGGCCTCCTGCATGAAATTAGATGCACCTCTCTTTTGAGGTAGACCTGGATCCCTATGAGAAGAGGCAGTCCATGGTTTTGAGGCTTTTATTGTAGAAAGGCGGGGGGGGGGGGTAAGGGAATGCAGAGAGAGGGGGAGCAAGAGGACAAGAGAGAGAGAGAGGCAAGAGTAAGAGAGTAAGAAAGTAAGAGTGAGAGATGAAGGATGGGGCAAGAAGCCCCTTTTAGAGTGGGCCAGGCCTACCTGGCTGTTGCCAGGTAACTGTGGGAGTGGAGTCTAGACAGAGTACCAGGAGCTTGGGGGCGTTGCCCTACATGACTGATAGCCACAGAATTATGGAGTTGGGGCCTTGTGTCAGGGCCTTGTGTCTGGGAGCATAGCAAATGGGCCTTTTGTCCCTTGCAGGAACACCTGCTGGAGCTGTGGGTT
This sequence comes from Mus musculus, assembly GCF_000001635.26. NCBI lineage: Eukaryota > Metazoa > Chordata > Mammalia > Rodentia > Muridae > Mus > Mus musculus. The sequence goes on from NC_000070.6 coordinate 44,412,140, forward strand.
TAAACTTAGCTAGTCCAGAAAACAGGCTGCCTTTCATGGTCCCACAGTGGTCATTACAGGCTAGCTCTCTATCTGGGCCCCAGGGTTATCTCAGGCTTGCTCCTTGCCTGACCCTCCCAAGTGGTTCCATTGGAGGGTCCTCTGTCTCAGGCTCCTTTCTGCCTGGGGACACATGGTCCCAGGTGGGGCTTTTCTGGTTTCCAGCTTGCTCTCCTTCCTGGGAGCCCATCCAGGCCTGCCTAGTGCTGGACTTGTGGTCATCTTAGGCTAGGTCCTTGTCTGGACCTGGCACAGGACTGATAGCCATCTCAGGCTAGCTTTTTTCAGGTTATGTTGGGCTACTAACACTCAGATGTTCACAGGTCAGAACACTGAGTGTAGACATGGCTTCTCTCCTTCCTGCCACCTACTGACACATGTGACACAGCAGCCACATTTGCAGTCTCTAGGTGCAGGGTGATTATTTTCTTTAAAATATTTATAAATACTAAAATTTTAGCAATTGGGCTAGAGAGATGACTCAGCGGTTAAGAGTACCGACTGCTTTTCCAGAGGTCCTGAGTTCAATTCCCAACAACCACATGGTGGCTCACAACCATCTGTAATGGGATCTGATGCCCTCTTCTGTTGTGTCTGAAGAGAGCAATGGTGTACTCATATACATTAAATAAATAAATAAATAAATAAATAAATAAATAAATAAATAAATGAAAGATATTTATCATTAAAAAATTTAGCAATTGTACAATAGTCCATAAACTGGTATCTAATCATTTATTAATCCAGTCCTGTATGGATTTCCAGGTTTCATATTTGAATTCTTTCCTCTAAACAACACCATAGTGAACACCCTCCCATACCCCTGGGGCACTTTCTGGAGCTGACATCACTAGGTTGAAGGGGACATTGTAGTCAGCAGGAATCTTAACTAGCTGTTCTTCATCTTCAGGTTTTGGGATGGAGCCTTGGAGAGCCACATCTGTTAGCAGGGCTAGAATTTCCCCAGACTAGCTGTCTTTACACAGTCCTGGCAAGGGGAAAAGCCACAAGCCAGTCCCGAGTCCGAAGATCCATCCAGACACACCCAGACCCTGTAGGGACACCATGACAACCCCTTTCCATTTCATTTCTTTGGGCTCTGCTCTCGAGTGCTACATTGAGCTCACTTGTTCAGTCTCTGTTCTTGCCTCTGTTAGGGTTCCTACTATTGTGAAGAGACACCATAACCATGGCAACCCCCCTTTTTCTTAAAAAAGAGTTATTTATTTATTATATGTAAGTGTACTATAGCTGTCTTCAGACACTCCAGAAGAGATCGTCAGATCTCATTACAGATGGTTGTGAGCCATCATGTGGTTGCTGGGATTTGAATTCAGGACCTCTGGAAGAGCAGTCAGTGCTCCTAACCTCTGAGCCATCTCTCCAGCCCAAACAATATATTGCTTATTTTAAATTAATGTTTAGGTATACAGGTGCTTTGTCTGCATGTATGCTTGCAGACTAAACAGGGCATCAGATTGTGAGCTGCCATGCAGGTGCTGGGAATTGAACTCAGGACCTTTGGAAGAAGGAGCCAGTACTCTTAATCGCAGAGCCACCTCTTCAGCCCCCATGGCGACTCTTATAAAGGACAACATCTAATTGGGTTTGGCTTATGGTTTTAGAGGTTTAGTCCATTATCATCAAGGCGGAAAACATGGCAACATCCAGGCAGGCCATGGCGCTGGAGAGAGAGCTGAGAGTTCTACACCTTGACCTGAAGGCAGGCAGAAGGACCTCTTCTACAATGGTGGAGCTTAAGCATTAGGAGACCTCAAAGCCTGCCTACACAGTGACTTCCTCCAACAAGGTCACACCTATTCCAACAAGGCCACACTTCCATCTTGCCACTTCCTCTGGGCCAAGCATATTCAAATCATCACAGTTCCAAAAGTCCCTCTGCTGTTGCACAGCTGTTGGGGGCTGGTATGTTTGTCTGCCAGGAATGTACAGGTGTTTTAGTTTTCTTTCTGTTGCTGAGATAAAGACACCATGGCCAAAAGAAACTTGGAAATCAAAAGGTTTGTTTGTCTTACACGGTATGAACACAGTCCATTACTGAGGGAAACTGGTGTCAAAACTCAAGACAGGAACCTGGAGACAGGAACTGAAGCAGGAGCCACGGAGGAATGGTGCTAATTGATTTGTGTATGACAGGACTCAAGACTACCTGCCCAGGGGTGGCACCTCCCACAGTGGGCCTGATTCTCCTACATCAATAACTAGTCAAGAAAATGCCCCCTCCTCGTGTCCCAATCTGATGGAGGTGTTTTCTCAACTGCAGCTGCTTTTCCCTAATAATAAATTTGTGTTCAATTGACAAAAAACTGGCCAGGACAATGGAATACAAGGGGCAGAAGAACTGGCCATTTGTTCCACTATAGAGTGCAAAGAGACATGGAAAAACCTTCTGGATGTTTAGTTTTTGACTCTTAATGGACCGTCAATCCACTGTTACCCATTAGTTTGGAGAAAGATCCCAAACCCATGTGTACTTGGTTGAATAGTGACACCCTCCTCCCTCCATCCAAATTGTCCACCTAGGATATGTGAATGTGGCATCAGATCTTGGCAGATATAATTCAATAAGATGATGCTGTACTGGATGGCATCAAATGATGGTGTTCTTCTGAGAAAGAGGGCTACAGAAACCCATGGGAAGATGCAGGTAGAGAGTGGAATGGACGTGACATATAATGCCTGGAGACACCGGAAGCTGGGGGCAGGGCGAGCAGAATCTACCCCCAGAGGAGTTAAAATAACCTGGCCAGCAGATATCCAGAACAGTGGGGCAGTATGCTTTAAGTTGTTCTGAGCCATGCAGTTGGTGGCAGTTTGTGACAGTAGCCACAGCAAAGTCTAAGACGATGACTCCGTGGGGGTGCCAGGAATCACAGTGTTGGTGTACGTCTGTGTGGGTAGAGCTGAAGGGTCTGTACTCTTGCCTCTTCTCAGGGGCTGATTGGCAATATGACCATGGGTGAGTCCCTTGCCCTCCCTGGGCTTTGATTTCTCCGCCTGAACAGGAAGCTGTTGGACTAGCCCAGTAGTTTTTATAACTCATTCTGCTAACTTCTTAAAATTGTGTTGTGCAAAAATCAGTTTGTTTTTTTAAAAAAAAGAATCAGTGCTTTGGAGGTCAAGCTGTCCTTGACAGTTTGTACCTGCCTCAGAACCCTGGATCCTGGGAACAGGGCTAGGGCCAGGGACTATCAAGCCCTACATGCCATGCCCCAATCTGTCCCTTCATGTGGCACCTAACTGCTACTTCTGGAACCGGCCTGCCCATGTGGGGAAACCCAGGTTTTTTAGTTTAAGATTTATTCAATGTGTACAGGTCTTGTGGCTGCATGCATATAAGTACACTGGTGGGCAGGAGGGCACAAAGGTGTTGGGTCCCCTGGAACTGGAACAGATCATTGTGAGCTGCCATGTTGATGCTGGGAGTCAAACCTGAGTCCTCTTTAAGAGCAATAAGTGCTTTCAACTGTTAGGCCATCTCTTCAGCTTCTAGAAAAACCCATGTTTGATAGATTCTGAGTCCGTCTCAAGACTTCTTGGCTCTTACTACGACCCAGAGCAGCTAGATTCTGTCTCAATGGACAGGGCGGTGCCGGGTCTCAACAGACCAGATGTTGGTCTGATTGCTCAGGGATTTCAGATTGTTCCCCACAGGTCAGAAACATTCTTTTCTTCATGTTCTCAAGAGCTTACAGCCCAAGGCCAGCCTCCTCAGACTGACTTCTCAACCTGCCAGTGTCATCTTCAAGTTCTCTTGAAAGCTCATTGACTGTAGCTTCTTGTATCTTCTCCCTGAAGACTCCCAACTTTGGGGCCCCACTGAACTCAGGCTCCCTCAAATCTGTGTGGCAAAAAGTTCTCTCTCCATCTTCCACCATAACCCCGAAGAAGCAGACAGGTCACGGCTCTGCGTAGCCCTGGCCTACAGACAGCTCAGCTCTCAGGCCTCCAGGGCCCACGCCTTCCAGCTCTGTCATGATGTGAATATTAGATTCTCATACACATGGACCTTATCCCATGGACTAATGTTCGTGAAGCCTTGGTCCCTGGCTAGTGATTCTATTTTGGAAGGTCCTAGAAACTTCAGGAAGTAGGTCGTTGCAGGCATGCTTTTGAACATTGTCCAACAGGACATAGAAACCCTCTACCACATGTTTGTGCTGCAGTCCTGGCTGGGCTGCTCACATGGGCCAGGCAACCCTGGTACTGAAGCTGAGCAGAAGAAAGGACATTGTCCTCAAGTACTCTGGCCACAGTTGTGCACGCTCCTTAGGCCTTTGTGCCTGCACTAGTCTCAGGCCTCCAAACTGGGAATACATTCACTGGCTACAATAGAGACAGCTTCCAAGGCTGTATCAGCCACACAGCACTGACTCTGCTCAAGCATGCAGTCAGTCAGTTGGGGCTGTTGTAGCAGAAATATTAAGATCAGGGGATTTATAAAGAATGCAAATTTATTCCTCACAGCCTGGAAGCCCAGAGTTACCAGTCAAGTTCTAGTATTGTGAAGCCCTCCTGCTGAATCTTCACTGGACAAATGTTACCTTGGTGCACCACCTTTGTATTCTAAGCACTTAAAACGCCCTCCTGGTTCTGCTACTTGGAACCCTGCATCTTAGACCACACTGAACCTCAGATGAAATCTGGTTAGTTCTGTTTTTTTTTTATTGTTGTTTTTTGATCCACAGTTTCTCTGTGTAGCCTTAGTTGTCCTGGAACTCCCTATGCAGGCCAGGCTGGTGTCAAACTCGGAGAGAGATCCATCCACCCATGCCTCTGCCTCCTGAGTGCTGGGATTAGAGGTGTGCGCCACCCCTACACCAGTTCTGTTCTCTGGAGAGCTTGAGCTTTACTCTGTGCCCTGCATATTGTTCTACAGCAGCAGCATCTGTGGTCAGGCATCACATTCCAGTAGCCTTCCTGTACCAGGTACCTACTAGACCCAGTGCCCACTAGAGCTAGTAGCTGAATTGGCAGGCTGCTGACCCAAGTTTTACAGGACCCAGCTTGGGGGGACACTGTCTACCTCAGCATTTTTATAGTTTACCAGCAACTCCCCCACCCCTAATCTGTAGGTTTGTAGGGTTTCTTTTGGGGGGAGGGCTGTGTGTGGTTCAAGACAGGGTTTCTCTGCGTAGCCCTGGCTGTTCTGGAACTCACATTATAGACCAGGTTGGCCTCGAACTCAGAAATCCACCTATCTCTGTCTCTCAAGTGCTGGGGTTAAAGGCATATGCCACCACCGCCCAGCTAGCTTTGTGTTTTCTAAGATAAGAAATGCCATCACAAAAAAAAAAGAAAGAAAGAAAGAAAGAAAGAAAGAAAGAAAGAAAGAAAGGAAGGAAGGAAGGAAGGAAGAAAGAAAGAAAGAAAGAAAGTGCCCTCACCTGAAGGCTGCTGACAGCAGGGCTGGACAGCTCCCAATATATAGACTACAGCTAAACTGGGCCAGGCAGAGGGTCTGCGGAGGGGTTGGGCTCTGAGGACACTGAACTTGTGCTGAGTCCTGTGGTGGCTCTGGTATTGAAGTAGCTGATGCTCGCCATCAAATAATCAAGGAAGGAATGAGTCGCCTTCGTGATTGTTTAACTGGAAGCTTGTTTTGTTTGTGCAACTTTCACACCAGCTTTGACAGGACATGTGTGCCCATCTTCTGGGTTTGCTGGGATGAAACCTGGGAAACCTGGTGGCTTCAGACAACAGAGGTGCATTCTTTCACAGCCTGAGAGGCCAAAAACATGGACTTGATTCTATTGGCTAGAAATAAAGCTATGTTCTGGGCTACTCCCCCTAACAACCTAAAGACTCTAGGAAGTGTCTTCTTCAAACTGATAGCTTTGGTGGCTGCCAGCATGCACAGGTCATGTTTCCTTCCTTTCCACTCTCGCCTCTGTGGTCATATCACCATGATTTTTCTGCAACGAACACCTCTCGCTCTCTCTTGTGAGAACATCATTAGGATGTTCTCCAGAGAAATGAGGAGTCTCCATCTCAGAATCCTTAATTCGTTTAGATTATTCCTACAAGGGCTATTTTGCTAAGGCAAGACTTATAGCGGTGAGGACTTGCTATTTTAAGGGCTACTTCAGCTTACAGTGAAGGTGATGTGTATACAATGAGTCTTGGCAGAGTCCTGTTCTGTCTGCTCCCCACTTTACAGTCATAATAGCAAGACAGAGACACCTTACCCTCTGCAGTGACTTCTTGGGGAATGGGGAGATATGGAGACATAAATAACTTCAAGACAAGTGCTCAGCTAGAACTTGCAGAGAGACACAAACTAATGGGATATGGAGATGAGGTAGGGACCCCTGCTCAAATTCTCTTATGTGCCCTGGGGAGACAGAGAAAGAATAGAGGTTATTCCTACAAGCGCCCTTTTTGTGTTAAAAGTGAGGATGTCCTCACTTGGCCACTATAGGACATGTGGATGATACATATAAACAAAACTAAAATTGCCCATTGTCAGTATTTTAGTATACTTCTTTCTGCATACTGTTTTGTTGTAGCCCACTTTTAAGGAAACCAAATAATGAATACTTTGTATCACTAATGGTTTCATGGAACTGTTAGCCAAATGAACAATATTCCATCAAACATCATGCTTTAGCCAATCCCTAAGGACCCCCTTTTTTCCTTTAAAAACTACTGCCGCAGAGTCAGGTTCTGGTTCCTAATTTTCTAACCTCCATCACCACCACCACCTTCTTTCTTCTTTCTTCCTTCTTCCTTCTTTCTCCTCCTCCTTCTTCTTTCTCTTTCTCTTCTTCCTTCTCCTCTTCCCCTCCTCTTCCTCTTCCTCCTCCTCTTCCTCCTCCTCTTCTTCTTCTTCCTCCTCCTCCTTCTCCTCCTTTTTTTTTCTGTGCAGCCCTGGCTGTCCTGGAACTCACTCTGTAGACCAGGGTGGTTTTGAATTCAGAGATCTGCCTGCCTCTGCCTCCCAAGTTCTAGGATTAAAGCCACCACTGACCAGCCAGTCTTTGTTCAGACAGTCACTTGTTTTCTGTAGATGGCTCCAAGTTGTGGCACTGCTGTGGCAAAAGGCAAGCTCATTTTTGACAGAAACGCAGCCTCTGTGGGGGTTGGCAGGCTGCAGCCTCAGCAACAGTGTTAGGGAGCCCCCGTAACTCCCCACACTCACCAGTGCTGGCTTTGACCACCTTGGAGCTTTCCACAGTTTGATTGCCCTCCACTGCTTTGATCTGTATTTCTAAGGGCACAAGGGATTTGAAACGTTTTTCTGTGTCAGCAGGCCACATGACTCTGTTGCATCTTCCCTAGGGAAATTTTGTCACGCCCATTGGCAGTTGTTGACAGACTTGACAAAGCCATCTTGTGTACCAGGAAGAGATCTGGTTAGTGAGGAAGTTGAGAGGCAGTGAGGGTGAGCGGCTCGTCCAAGGTCCCGCAGGCAGACACAGGCTGGGGCCGAGCCCACAGTGCTGAGCTCTGGAGTCAGCCCTCAAACACTTCTGCTGTGCCACACTGATAGATGACCCTCGTCTTTGATTCTTTGGGAGGAAAATCCAAGCCTGCCTTGTTTCAATTTAGTCTTGATTCTTAAAATAATCTATCCTGGAACATTTAGTGGGGTTAGCAGAGAAAATATGTTCTATCAGTGCTAAAGGAGCCAGAAATCCACGGTGGGCTGTGACCCTTTAAGAGCGTGCCCTCCGCTCTGATAAATCAGGTGCTGGAAGTCTGTGTGGGTGGTTAGTGCTGACGGCTGTGGGGACAGCCAGTGCAATTATTAGCGGACTGCTGTGGCTGGAGATGAGCTGGCTCAGCGGGCACAGGAGCACCTGGATCCCCCCAACAGGGGCTGGGGGGTCACCTATCCCCACACAACCACGTGCCCCAGAGATGTCTCAGCCCTCCATCTGATTCTGTCCTGTGGCCACCTACAACGGTGGGGGTGGGGTTGGTGGACAGGATATAGGAAAAACTGGACCTAAAATCTGGTTCTGTGTGGCTTTCTGTGTGACCACAATCAACTCCTGGCATCTCTGTGGTGGCACTTGTCCTACCAGAAGGCAAAGCAGGAAGGTCATCTCAGGGAACTGCAGGTGATCTCAGCAGCTAGGGGGCTCTCATCTCTCTCTTCATCTGACAGATTGTACCTCCTCACAGACTGTGTGTGAGGTCTCTCGGTGCCATATCTATAGAGCTGGGTTGCCTATGTTACAGCTTTTATACTGTAATCACTTGTGGGTTGGGGGATATCTGGTGGTGATTATCTGTGTTGCTCTGTAGAACATCACTACAGCCTTGGTCCTTAACACACCACACATGTACCGTGTTCTGCACATGCGCTCATACTGTGTGACGCTCCCACCAATGCTGTGTGAACTCTGGGGCTTCTATCTGAGGTTGTTGTATGTTAGGAACTGCAGTGCTTTACACGCAGAGAAACGTAATGGCTTAATTATAGAAAACAAAGACTCCCGCCATTCCTCGGCATTTAAATGTCAATTAGCCTATCTTTCCATTGTGCTGTCTTAGGGTGGTTGGCTCTAAAAAGTTGCTGTTTGAGCTCTTGACTCAAGGCTCATAAAGATCATTACATGAATTCTGGCTTGGGATAAGGACAGAATTTCCAACAATTTCTGAAATTGCCCTAAGCATATTTCTGCCATTTTATATTACATATTTATGCAGAGCGGCATCCTCAATATTTACAATTATGAAATCAAAATACTAATCAACTCCAAAAAATGTTAGCGATGCATTATGTCCTACAATATCAAATATTCAGCTAGGATTTAATTCTTTCTGTAAAAAAATAAGCATATTCATCTCATTAGTATGTAAATTTGCTTTTGTCTTTAACAAATGGTAAAATTATATGTGCCAAAGAATTGCTTTAAAACACATTTCTTTCTAATTTGTTATCAGTAAATGTTTGATTTATATACCTATTTTATATACCTAGGATTCTGAGTTTGCACACATTTCTTGGGTGAAAGCGATCACAGATGGAAAGAGTGTGAGAAGCTCTGTCTCAGGAGATACCCATCCATGGCTGCTCAGAGCCTATCCTACAGACCCCCAGGACCAGCACCTACAGGCTGTGGCTGCCTTGCTTCCTAGCAGATATCACTGAAGAAATAACAAAAATCTCAGCTACCCTGGCTGTAAGGGATTCAAAAAAAGCCGTCTGTTCTCCTATCCTGAAGCACCATGGGCTTCTCTACCCACTGTGGCCATTCCTATTCTATCCTTCCCATGATGGCTGTGTCTGTGGGCACAGTGTCAGGCTTGGGTGTCCCCGAACTCCCGGAGGAAGATTCAGGTCTCTCCCACTTTCAGAGTTCTCCAAATCCAACTAAGCCTTTGCTATCCCTGTAAGCCTCACCTAGCCTGAGAGCAGAGTTCAGGGCCTTTCTCAGGGACCCCTGCAGCATCCGATCTTCATCTGTGTTCTCTTCTTCAGCCCAGGCAGTTTTTAGTATCCTCTGGGGTGGACTCGAGGCTGGGACCAACCACAGGGAATGCTTTCAATTCATTTGTCCCTTTCTCTGTCTTTTCTTCTCCTTGCCCCATTATTCTGAATGTGCTGAAATTACCTCATTGTCTGGGTTTGTAGTCTAAGTGACCAAAACACAAAGGCTGTTGGCTGGAGAGATGGCTCAGTGACCAGAGTTCAAATCCCAGCATCCTCAGCAGCCAGCTCACGACTGTCAATAACTCCAGCTCCAGGGGATCTGACATACTCTTCTGGAAATCTGTAGCCATCTATACTCATGTGCACATACCCACACAGAGACACGCATACACATAGTTAAAAATAATAAGCACAAATAATTATTTAAAAAAAGATAGCAAAAGCTGTAAGGAAACGTGAGAGGAAGAATATTGCCACCCGGGAGCATTAGCCTGCCACTGTGAGAGGGAAACTTGGGGGCTGGCTGGTGCAGGGTGGATCTGAGCTGATGGGACTAGCCGTTGGCTTTTTTTAAAGTCACACCCTGATGCCAGCTTGTCTTTAGGTGACACCATCTTCTTGCATATGCTTCTTACTCCTCTTGTTCTCCTCTAACGTAACATTCTGGGCAAGACCCTGTCTCTGTTCCTTACATCTATACACAGACGCAAAGGGCTAATGACTAGATTCAGTGGGGACTAAGGAAGTTTGCACTTACCACCATGGGTCAGCATCACGGTCAACCCTGGACCCACACTTAACGATTTAGAAATGTCTTTGCTGCTTACGTCTATTGGTGTATCAATAGCACATTTATTTACTTATTTGAGGGTTTTACTGACCTATCCTAGCTGGCCCGGAACTCACAGAGACCCACTTGCCTCTGCCTCCTGTGTGCTAGGAGGTTTTTTTAAAGGTAAGAAATACTTTGTTATGGATCAAATCTGCACTCCCTCTCCCACTCCCCACCAAAAAAAAATCCTCATAGTGGAGTTCAATTCTTTTTGTGGGCTAGGAAAGGTATGAAGAACACCCGGCAGTAGTGGTTAAAGGTAATGCCATTAGGATGTTGTCTGATGTGGCTGGGGTCGGTTTGAGTCTGAAAACCCCATCCACTACTTATGATTTGAGTGCTTGGTCCCTAGCTGGTGGCCTTGAATTTGAAAGGTTCTGGAACACTGGGAGGTGGAGCCTACCTGCAAACAGTGGGTGAAGGGATGGGTGGGAGGTAGATGACTCTTGGCCACTCCTGGCTCTCTGCCTCCAGACTGTTGTAGTGAGACCCACTATGCTCTGCCATTGCTTCCCATACTGGGGCCAAACCATCTGAAACAGTGACTAAGGATAATATTCCATTTGGTTATTTGGACAGATATTTGCTTACAGTGATGAGAAAGTAACTTATGCACAGGAGAGCCACAGGTTGAACTCTGGTGTCTTCATGAGAAGAGACTACAGGGCACATTCATATATGCATGTTCATGCTCCCTATCTCTTGTCACATGATACCTGAGCCCACCTAGGATTCTGAGGGCAAACAAGTTATCACCAGCTTCTGTCCCTCGACGCTGGACCAAAAGTGTGAGTGACAGTAAACCTGCTGTCTTTATAATGCCCCCCTTTGAGGAATTGTGTTATTTCCAAGAGACGATGGGCCAATGTGTTCTTACAGACAAGCTAAAAAGGAGAAAATAAAAATTGTGACCAATCCTAATGTTAAGGGAGAGCCCTTCTAAATGTCTTGTGGTCTATCTCTGTCTCTGCACAAGCATTTTTCGTTTTTACAGGCTATGTGAATTCTTTTTAATTATATTAATTATAATATACAAATATATAATACATATTTAAGTATAATGTTATTATAATTTAAAAACTATAATTTTGTTTCTGTTCTACTAAATATAGGTCTACAGTATCATTTCCAATAGCCACATACATGGTAGTCCAGGAGGTGCAGAAATATAGCCAACCACCTCCCCTCATTGGATTTTCAGGTATCCCTCATGCAGTTTTGTTTTGTTTTGTTTTGTTTTGTTTTGTTTTGTTTTGTTTTAAAAGATTTTATTTATTTTATGTATATGAGCACACTGTAGCTGTCTTCAGTCACACCAGAAGAGGGCATCAGATCCCATCACAAGTGTTTGTGAGCCACCATGTGGTTGCTGGGAATTGAACTCAGGACCTTAGGAAGAGCAGTCAGTGCTCTTAACTGCTGAGCCATCTCCCCAGCTCTCCTCATGTGTTTTTGTCCCACTGATCAATGTGCAAGCTCTGACTTTGGACTCTCGGCTTGAGATGGCTAACAGCATTTCGATGACTCTCCTTGGGAGAAATCTTCCCGTGATAGCTGTATGCTTCTAGGATTGCATTCCCATAGATACCCCGGAAAAGGAGCAGGGGGGCTGCTTTTAAGTAGATTCATTCCCTGGCCTTTTGATGTGTGTTGAAAACAGACCCAGGGAGAGAGGAGAGAGCATCTTCAGAGTTAGCTGTTAGGTAACTCTGGCTGTTAGGTAACTCTGGTTGTTTTTCTCACTGGAGGGGATGGCACTGGCTGAGAGGATCTGTGTGACACAGAGGAGTCACCCACACTCTGGAGCGCATCATTAGAGGAACGAGGTAGTTTGCTTTGGAGGGATTGGCTTGTTGGCAAAGGCAGGGCCATTCTGAACTCCCTTCAATTTCCACCCGCCTTCCTTTCAAATGTCATTCGAGCTTAAGATTCCCCTAAACTTGGGGATCAGAAACCTAAGGACAGGCGGATCTGTAACATTAGTGCCCTTCTGCTCCTTGAGATGAGGGATTTTATTTATTTATTTATTTATTTATTAAGACTTACAATCATGTTCATGTTAGGATATTTAAAAATGCAACTTGGCCTTGACGATGGACCAAGCTGGGCTTTTGCAGGGAGGCTCTGATGGATTCCGTAGTGGCACACCTTTTGAATCACTGAAGCGTGCTGGCGGAATTTTAAAAATAATTGTCCTTTTTACTGATGTAACACATGTCATCAAAATTAAAAAATAAACACACTTTACTACTTCCCAGTACGTTCCTCCTCCTTTCCAAGGCCAGATGGGGATTGCTTGGCTATTTCTGGCGTATTTCACGTATTTAATAACGCCCTTGGAGGTTCTTCCAGATAAGATGAAAATATGGGATTGAACTCTGTCTATAGACACCACTCTAGGAAAGCTTGTGTGTGAGTGAGTGTGTGTGTGTGTGTGTGTGTGTGTGTGTGTGTGTGTGTGTGTGTGTTACTCAAGTAGGGAGCATATTGTTTTAGAAGCAGCTGGGACTTCAGGTCAAAAGGTTTGTACTTTTTATATTGAGCAACAAAGGAAATTGTTTCTCCACCTCCCCACCCCCACACTCCGCTCCTTTTGGGGAGTGGGGGAGGTGAGAGTCCAGCCAAGAGCAGTTCCCTCAACAGTTCAGCACTGGCTACCTCGCGGAGCTGCCGCGAATGCAAGAAAATAATTAAAGCTTTAATTTATTTATACATCTTCTCCACAGATATTATAGATCCAGCAACTGCCACTTTCTAATTGATGCGCGCAGCCCGGGCCTGAGCGGGTGGCAGCTCCGAGGGCCGAGAGCCGGATCCGTGAGGCCGCCGCCCGGAGGGGCCTGAGACCCCCCGAGGCGAGGGACCCCGGGCCGGGCTGTCACCCCCGCGGTGGGAACAATGGGGCTGGCGGCCGCCGCACCTGGGTGATGGGCACCTCGGAGCCGCTGCGGGACTGAGGACCTGACAGGCGCGCGCTGCCTCCTTAATAGACTGCGAGCGAGTGCTCCGGGAGAAGTCGGCGGCGGTCCCCGAGGAGCTATCATCAGGCGAGTGGTCCCCGGAGCAGGATTTATTAGCAGACAGGATGGGGAAGTTGATTAGCCTCAGCGGCTGAACGGACATCCTGTCAGCCGGGTCTCTTAATCCAATCACTTACCTGTCGGGCCGGTGGCCGCCCGCCCCCCACAGCCGCCTCCAGCCCTCTGCAGCGCTCAGCGGGACGCGAGCACCGGCCTGCAGCCGCTGGCTGCTGGGACCAGGGGACCCAGGCCAAGTCTTCGACGGTCCCGTGCTGGGCTCGCTCGCTGCCGATGCAGCCTCCAAGTTCTTCTGTCCCAAGACCCTCTCATGAACAGAAACTCAGCCTTGGTGGCCCCCTATTCCTGTCTCATTTGACCCAGCTCCATCCTGTGTTGAGCTCTCTTTAACACATCTGTTCCATGCAAATACCTTCCTTTATCCCGAACTTCTGTTACAGGGTCAATCTAGAATGGCTGTTCCACTTTAAAAAAAATAATTTTACAATATTTTCTATCACAGTCTCTTCAAGATCCCTTCCTCCATCCAACATCCAATTTTATGTTTTCTCTTTCTTAAAAAAAAAAAAAAACTAAACAAAACCAACCAACAAAAAAGTGTGTGCTCCCCCTCCCACACAACAAATAAAAGACGGTGGAGTCTGGTTTGTATTGAGCGAAAGACCTGCACATGCTCCTTTTAAAAATCCTGTTTTCTGCTTGGAGAGCTGGCTCACAAGCTCTTGGTGACATCTTCCCTCCGTCGAAGGCCTTGAGTTCAGGTAGAGTATGTCTCCACCCTCCCTCCTTTACTTCCAAGCTCTGTACCCTTGGCCAGGTGTCCCCATCTGGGACTTCAGCCTCTGTACTAACATGTTCCTTATATCCAGAGGACACAGAGGGTGGGGGAGCTACAGGATGCCTGGTCCTCCCCTATACAGGCTGCTTTGTATGGTCTTACTCTTTTCAGTGGACTAAGTTCACTTAGTGAAGTGGAGTAAGAGCCAAGTTTTCATCTTTTCTTCCTTCCATGCCCCTACCCTAGTACTAAGTGCAAGCCTGAGCAGACAAAATGCTTTAGTGTTAGCTGAATGAAGGAAGCATCCACAGACCATGCTGTGTAGTGACTGGAAAACTCTCTCTGAGTGACCCACAAGGCCCCATCTCTGGCTGATGTGAGTACTGAGGAAGCAGAAGAGTGAGGGCAGGCATTGAGATGTGTGTTCTCTTCAGCTCTTGTCAAGAGTTTAGGAATTCAGACCCTATCGATTTACTGGGTCTTCAAAGCCATCAATCATCATTAAGAAACAGGACCTGAGCCCCAGGATGGGGTGCCTAGCACTAGGTAATGGAAGATTTCACACACACACACACACACACACACACACACACAGAGAGAGAGAGAGAGAGAGAGAGAGAGAGAGAGAGACAGAGACAGAGACAGAGACAGAGACACACAGAGAGACAGAGACACACAGACACAGAAAGACATAGATAGACAGACAGACAGACAGACAGACAGACAGACAGATAGATAGTGCTATCTAGCAACAGCTTGCAGCTCTGCTCCACCATGTAAAAGCCAAGAGCATAAGAAGGCCTCTGTATATTACCCCCTCTCTCCCTCCTATTCTCTCTTTCTCTTCCCCACGTGTCCCCAGCTGGCATCTTCCTCTCCTCTCTCTGTCCTTCTCTGTGTCCCTCTTTTCTCTGCCTCTACCCCCATTCCCAGTCCCCTTCCCTTCCCCCTCGAGACATGGGAAATGTCGGTCCTGAGCTCTCAGCCTGTGCCCTGCCATCCCCACTGACTCCCCCTCTTCCTGCTCACCTTCATCAGTCTTGCCTGACTGAGTGTCAAGGTCACAGCTCTCTAATAGTTCAGGTCATCTTTCTTTCTCTTAAAAAATTAAAACAAGGGACTGGAGAGATGGCTCATTGGTTAAGAGCACCGACTGCTCTTCCAGCAGTCTTGAGTTTAATTCCCAGCAACCAGTGGTTGCTGTAATAGGATCAGATGCCCTCTTCTGATGTGTCTGAAGAGAGTGACAGTGTACTCACATACATAAAATAAATAAATCTTTGTAAAACATCAAACAACTAACAGTAATATTTGTCAGCTACAGCTGTCAGGCGACATTTTCCTGCCTTACTCCTTAAACATTTCTAGCAATGCCCAGGTAATGCAGAGGTGGTGGAGGACAGCAAGGATGTAGAAATTCAACCTCAGTTTCTTCATCCACTAAATGGGGATAATTAGCCAAAGATCACAGAAGAAGAAATTTAACAGTAATTTCAGGTAATTCATAGAAATATGCTTTTAAAAGCATAGAATTATACAAAGTCGCGCAGAATTACTATCACGAAATTATCCTAAAATATGGGTTACCTTCAGGTTTGGGTGCTGGGGAGCTGCGGTGACTCCCATCCTCAGCAGGCTAATGGGGGAACAATGTGAGTACATTAGCTGCCAGGACACCAGCAGAGGAAACTGGGTCCTGAGCAGGCACTGGGGTAGTGATAGAAGAGCAGCTTCATGGAGGTGGCACTTCACCTTGAAGAGAAGTGGGTTAGAGTGGTCCAAAAGAATCTCAGGCAGAGGGGACAGTGAGCAGGGTGCCTGGCAGCGGGAAGGTGGGTGGTGTGGTGCTGGTAAGAATGTTGGGGGAGTCCTGCTGGGATCAAGTTTGAGTTATCTCCAACCCAGGCAGAGAGTGGGTGCTCAGGAAATGGGTTGTTGAGCCAGAGGACAGCAGTGTGTGTGTGTGTGTGTGTGTGTGTGTGTGTGTGTGTGCCATGCCAGCACCTGCCTGGAGCATGGGCCTGGCAGGCAGGCAGCTTATTCTTCCCTTAACATCTTTTAGTGTTCCAGGGTATCCCAATGGCTAAGAAATACATTATTTCTCAAACCAAGTGATCCCTGATTCTCATAGGGGTCCCTGCTGTCCCTTAGACTGCCTGCTTCTTTGGCCCCACATTGCCTAGAGCTTCGCATGCTGGTGCAAGCTCCGTAGTGTTTGTTCTGTGTGTAGATGGGGATGTTGGCACCTTCTGAACGAGAGCTCTGTGCACAGGCAGAGAATACCCTGTCCAGGAAGATGCTGCTGCTGCCGGGGCAGGGCCAGAGTCCTAGAAACAGGGCAACTTGAGGCCTGTCTATCTTCCTCTGCTGCTGTCTATGCTCTCTGTCTTAGTCCATGAACTCAAGATCAGGAAACCAGTGATGAGCAATTCTCCCCTCTGATGATCGGGACCAAGGCTAGTGGCTACGAGGGACAGACTGGGAGGGGGATGCACACAAGTGTGTGTCTTAGGGTAGTTTCAGATCCAGATATCATAGAAACCAAACCCTCTAGAGCATTCACCCCCACCCCACCCCACCCCGTTCCTCCTGGATCCCACCTTTCTGGAGAATGGAAGATGACAGGCAGGTGCTGGCCTGGCACCTGTTTGGGAATGAAGGGAGCCTCCAGCTTGCTCTGGTTCTGATGGAGAGAAGCAGCTAAAAGTTGGCAGATGGCCATGTGAGGAGGTCAAGGCTTGCACTACATCACCTTCACCTGCTCCAGCATCCCTTCTGACCTCTGTGCTCTCCAGGGAAAAGAAGTCAAGGTGATGACGAGACACATCTTCAGCACCCCAGCCATCACTGCAGTAGAGAGATGGACTCAGAGCAGGTGGATTGCTTCAATTATGATAGATGAAGATGGTGACAGCTCTCAGGAGAGCTGCAGGGACCTGGCAAGTGCTCACTCAGCTATGACTCCTCTGGTAGCAATTTGACAAGATCAGAGCACTTTATGGAAGTAGAAAGTTTGGGGACCTTGGGGTTTGCTTGGCCCGGGGGCTCTGACTGCTGAAGTCCTTTGCCAGTCACATAGGGTGACATGAACACTGTGGGCAGCCCACCTAGTAGGACCACTATGGGAGAGGCCGGAGTCATCTGTGGGAAGCTCGTGATGCCTTCTGTCCCTGGCCACCAAGTCTGGAACTTTCCTGCTCCGTCTCCCTTCGATACCACAGAGGAAAGTCTCAAGTTCTAACCCAGAGGACATCATTGTGGCTTCAACCACAGTCTCAGAAAGTCTCAGAAGACAACTGGGCATCTCTTTTAAGCCAGGCACAGTGCTGAACACTGAGTGGGTGCAGTGTTGAGCTAGAGAGTGTCTCACTCTGTGTAGATTCTGAGGAGACCAGGCGGCTATCTGGATATGAAAATGGACCTGTCACCTCCCTCTCTAAGCTTAGGTTGGACCATCTATCTCTTCCTGAGGATGTTGTCTGGGCATTTAACTGAGGTAACCTACACAGAGCACGTGCACACACATGCATACGCGCACACACACACACACACACACACACACACACACACACACACACACACACACAGTTTATCATAGGGCATTGTTTAGTAAATGCTGCTGTTTCTCCCTCACTGGATAAGTTTCCTTCTGTGAATTTCTTTATTCACTCACTGGGCTCGGTCAAGCACTTCCTGTGTGCCAGGCCCTGGGCATGGCTCCTGGGAACTCTGTGTGACAGCAGATGAGGCACTGACAGCTTCCTGTGCTCAGGGATTGAGGATTTGGTTGGATCCGACAGTGGATCGGCCCTCGCTGCCCTTGGTGGTTTCTGGGCAGAGATGTGTGTCTTACAGGAGGCTAGAAACAGCCTTGGCTACAGTCCTCCTGGACTAGAAGCTGAGGCTCTGGTGACCACGGGCCTTCCAAGTGTGTGTTTGTATGTGAATGTGTGTGTGTATTTGTGTGTGCATGTATGTGAATATATGTGTGTATCTATGTATGCATCTGTGTGTGTGTGTGTGAATGTGCATATGAAAATATGTATGTGTGTGCACATGTACATGCATAAATGCATGTGTGTGCACATGTACACTTATGTACATATGTGTGTGCATTTGTGTTGGGTTCTTTGCATTCTCTTAGCTCTGAAGTCAGATTTCAGGTAAATCCAGAGAGAATCGGTCCCAGAGTGGGAATGGAGCCTCAAATGTGGGCAAATCAGCTAGAGGTGATCAGTCCTTTGAATTCTTTATGAGTGTGTGGGTAGGTGTGTATGCATGTATGCATGTATGTGTGGCGGTCAGAGGACAACCTCCAGTGTTGGCCCCTCAGGCCCTTTCCATTTTTGTTTGATAGAGTCTCTCATTGGTCTTTGAACTTCACCAAATAGGCCCTGTTTGTTGTCCTGGAGTCTGTGCCCCATCTCATCAGTGCCTGAATTACAAGCATGTGCACCGCTCTGCCCTGCTTTTTATATAGGTTCTGGAGGTCAGGTTAAGGTTCTCATGCTTATAAAACAAGCTTTACTGACTGAGCCATCCCTTCAGCCCCCATCCTTCAGATTCTTATTAAGTGGCTGCTGTCTACTCTGGTAGAGAAGGGGGAGGGGCGGTTAGGCTGGACTAGGGAGAGGCAGAGGAGACTTAGCAGGCTCTGTCTCTAGGAGTTCTGGGGCAGCTGATGGAGGGTAAGTTGACAAGCATTGTTTCTCACATAAGTGACTCAGGGGGATGTTGAACAGGAGCTTGGAAAGTGTTACGTTCACACCTCCATGGAGGAGGACACCTGGGCAAACCACTCCCCACCTCAGATCCTCCTGCATAGCCCTCTTCTGGATAAGATGCTGGCAGGTTCGTGTCCTTCCTTACCCTGGGTCAGCATCCATGGGAGACAACCTATACGTCTCCCCAGTAACTGTGGTTCTCATTCAAACTTTCTCTTGCCTTAGACAGCTGATGGCATCCTCAAGGAGGCTGCTGTATACTCCACCCTAACTCCAGGGCAAGGCACAGCCCTTGTCTTTTTTATCTTGTTTTGTTTGATTTTTTTTTTTTTTTTTGAGACAGGGTTTCTCTGTGTATCCCTGGCTGTCCTGGAACTCAGTCTGTAGACCAAGGTGGCTTCAGGCTCAAAGATCCTCTTGTGTCTGCTTCCCAAGTGCTGGGATTAAAGGCGTGTGCCACCACTGCCTGGCTTTGTTTTGGTTTTATAAGTTGCTCACACAGTGTTTCCTGTGCAGATGTTGGATGCATACAAACATATTTTGATAACCGTTTGTCATAGTTTAGGTCTCAAATGCCCCCTACAGACCTATTCATTGAACAACCCATGTCTCTATTGGGAGGTGATTGACCTTTTCGGGGTAGGACCCAGTGAGAGTAAAGTCACCAGGGACATGAAGAGGGCCAGAGGCCACCAAGCAAGCACCTGTTCCTTCCAAGTTGATTGTCTCAGGGATTTGCATAGTGGCAGAAAGCTGGTCAGTCCACTGTTGGCATTTTGGCTGGAGGAGAGGTTTTAATGAGGATGCTAGAAATATTAAAATCATTCACTAGCTGTGAATCTTGGGGAAGCCACACCCTTCTTTTGCCTTAATTCTCTTTTCTACAGAACGGGGTATTGTTTCTGTCTGGTCCCCACCCTGGGATTGTGGGACATGCTGACTCCATGCGAATCTTATAGAGAAGACTGTGGGGGCGGGGGGTGGAGTTTAATCCAGGAACTACTGGCAGAGGCACTGGCAGAACTTCATCCTGCTTTTCAGCCACCTGTTGCTCTAAGGCAGATGTGACAATTTGGGACACTGTGAAGTGTACATAAGATACAGTATTTACTACCCAGTGCTTGTATCTAGATATTGTTAGAGCATTTTTTTTTGTTGGTTTTGTTTTTTCTGTTTCTCTCTTGCTCTGCCTTCAGGACACCTCTTTGCCTGCAGTGGGCTTGCAAGCAGATGAGTGGCATTAGCTTGACATAACCTAAGCTAGAACCCGTGGACCTCAGGGGAAATCTTTTTTTTTTTCTTACATTCAGATTTTAATAAACTAGAATGACAGTCTTTAAAACAAGCATGCTAGCCTATAATGAATATAGTATATACAGTATTTAAACACTTGGAACTATATATTATACTGTAAAAGCAAACAGCACAACACTCGTCAGACTCATCAACTTATGGTATACTACCTCCCAAAGTGAAGACACAAACAGTAAAATGCACCCATGGTTTAGATAGATATATATCGTCTATATATTATATATATCCCTATAATATATATAATATATATTTATAAAATATACATACATTTTAGACATATTTCAAATAAAGAATCATTATCTCCAAAAGAAATTTATAGCAAGAATACTGAAGGAATGGAAGTCAGATAAACAAATAATTTCTCACAAAGTTCATTATCAGTGATACAGCTCAATTTCCCCCTTTTAGTTACAACTAAATGATTACAAAAGCTAAATACTTTGCGTAACTAATTATCTGTTTAATGGCAAAAATTGGTAACTTTGTTCAATAGAAAAATACTGAAGGTCATCCCATCACCTATTTGTCTATGGTTTGAGTAGCAAATGAGCTCCAAGTGACAGCTGCATTTTGAGAAGTACTGTAAGCTCCCAGAGACACATCCACAGCACTGAAAATAAGGCAGGGACCTAACCTACCTGCTGATTTTCATATTATTCCAAAACAGCTCACTCAAAACATTTACAATCTGGTAAATAACCATGAAAGTATTTCAAGGGTTTTGAATCTTGAAACTGTTCATCTTGTGATTTTTCAATAGGATGGGGAAAGTCAAACACACGTACATGCTACCATCCAGTTGGAAGACAGTTGGCTTATTTCTAGGTTGACAGCAAACAGGGTTAGTTTAGAAGGCTCTCTTTCTCCGTGCAGTCTTCAATGGCACAAAACATACTTCCTAAACAACTTTCAACAGTTCTGTCATTTGTACTACACTTTGCCTATCTTAGGATTGTGTCCCACCCATTAACAGGAAAACTTCAATTACGAGGCACAGAATGAACAGGGCAGACTCTCCTGGGTTCTAGAGTGTTGATGACAAGAGTAAAGAGTAAGACGTACACTGAAGCAGTAACTGTGCTCAGCCATCATAAATATGCCGCTTACGACTGGAATCTTCTAATATTCTACAAATGTTAATAAATCTCAGGGGAAATCTTGAAATCAGGACACCGCTCATCAGGCCTTGACCTCTTCTGCCACACCCTGTGCTCCAAGAACCCCGCAGGCCAGATGGCCAAACCTCAGTCCAGAGCAATAGATCAGGCCCGTGAGCAGAGAAGATTCTGCACATGTCATTCCCCACTATGTCTCTTGCCTGTCTTGCCTCTGGGCCAAACTGCCTCAGATTAATTTGCTTGTCAAGGTAATGTTCCACCAGTGCGGGTATAGCAAGTGGCTTTGGAGCTCGCTTCACCTGAACTTGACCCTGCTCTGCCTCTTTCTGGTTCTCGGTTTCCTCACCCGCAAAGGAAATGGACTCTGGAGCAAACAGGATGGGGAGACATGGCATCTGGGTGCACTGGTGGCTTTTCTGCCTCCTTGAGCATATCACCCTCTCTGTGTAAGTATTCCTCAAGGTTGGTGGTCACAGTGCTGAATTGCTCTGGTCAGAGCACTTGACCACGCGGAGCCAATCAGAGTGTTCTTGGGGATATTCTTTTACTGCAGCTAGAGAAAATAAGGGCTCTCTCCTCTCTGTTATAAGCTTTACACTGACAGAGTTCCGGGGTTGGGGCTGTGGGGACAGTTGAATCAGTAGGAGAGATTAGAGATGCAGAGAGAGTGGCACTGGTTGCGTGGGAAGAGGGGCAGGGTCAGTTATCTTAGCCTACAATGTACTGCGCACGCACACTCGCGTGCGTGTGTGTGTGTGTGTGTGTGTGTGTGTGTGTGTGTGTGTGTGAAAGCACGTGTGTGCACGCATGTGTGAGGGTGTGCATACATACGTTGTAGACTAGAGATTGACACTGAGTATCTTCCACTATCACTTTTTGCTTTGTTTCTTGGGTCAGGGTCTCTCACTGAACCCAGAGCTCACTGGTTGGCAAGATTGACCAATGAACTCTGGAGATTTATCTGTCCTCGCCCCTCCCCACCCCCAGCACTAGGGTTACAGGCATGAGCACACAACTAACTAACACATCCACTTACCACAATAACTGACTTATAGCAAGGGCTCTTGAGTATTAACTCAAGCCAGTCAATCTCTGTGCCCATCCGTGATGGAGCTGACTTCATGTTCCCTTGCCCCCAGCTTCTTATTGAGAGCACTTGGCTCTCTCTCTCTCTCTCTCTCTCTCTCTCTCTCTCTCTCTCTCTCTCTCTCTGTGTGTGTGTGTGTGTGTGTGTGTGTGTGTGTGTGTACACATCCTCCCTGGCACCTAGCTCTCAAGACTCTCAGGCATCCTGGATGAAGTTTGAAGCTGACGGGGTACTTAACACTTGAGCCTGCATCTTGATGATGATGGCCTCAGCTCCAGACCGTGTAAAACAGGACCATGGACAGCGGTACACATGCAAATACCTGCCAAGGGACACAGACACAATCAAGCAGCAGCGTCTTCTCCCATGTCGAGGCCTGATAATGAACAAGTAATTTATGTCCAGGAGTCAGTGGAGCCTGTCGCAGGGCAGGGCTGAAATGTTACTACGAGGGATTCCTAGGAAGGTCATTGCCCTGCCGTTGTCACCGTTAAGGATTGTCTGTAAATGGCATTGCCTTGGAGGTGTCCTCTTGTTCTCCTGGTACTTTGGACGGAAAAAGCATAGATCTCCTTTGGAGGCAAGATCCTGAAACCTTTGCAAGGTCTGACTTCAGCTGGTGCATGGGTGAGGAGGGGTGTGGAGGGGTGGATTGGAACCTTAGCAGCGTGGGGATTTGTGAGTGAGAAGGTAGGATTTTGGAAGCCTTTCTCAGTCAGATACTAAGCGAAAGAAAACAAGACAAACTGGCTTCAAAACCTTATCCTCTGAGTTAATTTGAATCAAAAGCTCAATGTGTGTGTGTGTGTGTGTGTGTGTGTGTGTGTGTGTGTGTGTATAGGGGGCAGTATTCTGGGAACAAAGTAACAGAAAGTCTCTTTTGAGAGCATGCAAAGAGAGAGGGGAATGAGGAGAGCAAGAGGCTGGTGAGTGAGGCTGTCACTCAGCCCTTTCCTGTGGGCACCTGCTTCCCCACCTGCTAATGACTAGAGTCTTCTCCATTCTCAGCCACAGTCTGAGCATGCCTTAATAGTCTGATTTTTTAGGTGGGGAAACTGAGGCCCAGGGTCTTGCCACTCCATTCCAGAGTTGGCCTTTGATTCCTAACTTGGTGCTCGGTCCATTGCCTGCCTTAGCTGCTGTTGCCAGACACAAAAGGATGGCTCTCCCCAGCACAGAAATCTCTGGGATCCTGCCAGGTCCCACCTTCATTTCAGAGTAAGGGCCCTGGGGAAGTTGTCAGAATGACTACTACAGCCTGTGACAGGGGTCGGGGGTGGGAGATGGGGGTGGGGGAGAGGCAGGGAGGGACAGGGTGCTCTGGAGACAGGTTTGGCCTTCAAAGGAGGCTGGGGCATTGATGTGGACACTGCTTCATATCAGCAGGGTGGTTTTCCAGTGGAGGGTCTGAAAGTGGGTCCCACATGCATCCCTATGTTGACAATGGCCCTCGACAATGACTTCCTTCCTTCTTAGAACCCCTGCTACTTAAGGTCAAAGTCTACCATGTCTGGAAAACTTCTGAGCTCGGTGCAAAATGGAGGACTCCCTATTTGCAGCAGGACTTCCTCTTCTCTACTTCATTTG
Source organism: Mus musculus (assembly GCF_000001635.26). Taxonomy (NCBI): domain Eukaryota; kingdom Metazoa; phylum Chordata; class Mammalia; order Rodentia; family Muridae; genus Mus; species Mus musculus. The sequence goes on from NC_000070.6 coordinate 44,436,063, forward strand.
TGGAGCCCAACCCCCACACTCTTCCTTGGCAAAATTACAAGTTCAACTTCCTGGAATGCCTCTCCATGCAAATGAGGTGTCCCAGAACATCAAACCTCAACCAGTGACACTCACCCTAAGAAGAACCCCTTTCCACTTTTCAAGGTTTATATAGTCTTCGTTCACTCTTGATAAAGAACATAAGCTGTTTAGTTGACTATCATCTAAGACAGGTGTCTTCTAAAAGATCTGTAACACTGAAGTCTTTGCAGGAGACCTCCTCTTCTCGGCATTCACTGCCAGGCCAGGATCCTGGTGACCCATCTATTCCCGACTTCTCCTCATCCTTTCCCGCCCAGTGTGCATCAGGGGAGATGCACACCGAGTCTACCCAAGGGAAGACTCAGACTGGGGAGCTGAGTTCCATAAAGCCCATTACTCCCTGATTGGTGTGCAGCAGCACCTGGATACCCCAAGGGAAGAAGCAGAAGACAGAACCACACTGCACTGCTTATTCTGAGATATGGGTTGTTAGGTGATAGGTACTCTGCAGAGAGTGAATAGACTTTGGCCTTCTGAGAAGTTCACGCCTGGAGGATGGTTTGGGGGACTAAAACTGGACAGATAGGCTAGCCTCTGCTCTGATGCCACACTGGAGACTCCAGGAAAATCAAATCTCAGCAAGAAAAACTCCATCAGAAAGTTGGGACCTGCCTGCCCTGGGAGTGGCTCCCTGCAGCTGATGCTGAGGTAGGTCTTCCAAGGTGGAGGATGCTGAAGGTTTAGAAGCCAGGGACCCCATAGTTCAGGCACAGTGCACCCATTTGGGGCCTGATTTCTCCAGGAAACAGGCTCACCTCCTACCTCGTGTGATGCAGAGAGTGAATCCGACGATTTCCTGAGGAAGCCATGATTATCCGGGGACTCTTCATACAGCTCTGCCACAGTCAGGATTACTTCTCTGTTGGTTTTTCTCTGTCCCACTCTCTAGGCTGACTAAAAGGTGGGAAGGGACAATGACTGTGCCTTTTATTTTGTGGTCCTGGGACCCTGCTCATGTGTCCTTCATCTCTACATCAGAGATGTGTGCCTCAGTCTTAGCCAGTGACCTCATGAGACCACATGGTATTAGCCAGATGACTGTAATTAAGGAGACTTCAAACCCACTGGGCTCCTTCTCAAAGCCCAGTCTTGGGAGAGGGAACCTATCAAGTGTGGCCCCATCAGGAGGCTGTTCCATCCAAAGACTTCTCACTTGCCTATGGCTTTTTCTTTTCTCCTCTCCTCTCCTCTCCTCTCCTCTCCTCTCCTCTCCTCTCCTCTCCTCTCCTCTCCTCTCCCTTCCTTCCTTCCTTTTTTTTTTTTGTAAGATTTATTTATTTATTATATGTAAGTACACTGTAGCTGTCTTCAGACACTCCAGAAGAGGGCATCAGATTTCATTACGGATGGTTGTGAGCCACCATGTGGTTGCTGGGATTTGAACTTGGGACCTTTGGAAGAGCAGTCAGCACTCTTAGCCATTGAGCCAGCCCCGCCCATGGCTTTTTCTTGTTGCCAAGATCTACTGTCCCATTTGTTTCTGGGGCCCAGGGGAATTTCTCATGGTGAAGACAGCTTTGCCCTTTCTCATATTAGCAGACATATCATGTCTCCACTGTCCTAGAGCCAGAGCCTCATGGAAAGCAGGGGTTGTAGGCATGGAAAGACTTATCTACAAGCCTCCAGTAGCTTCTCTCTTCCTATTTCATTCTCCCTGCCCCCAAAATGATGATAGCAGAAATTAGAGGTCTTCCACTCAGCAACACAATACAGTGTCCCCTTAAATTTAGCCTGGTCTCCAGGCCTGGCTTTCCAGGCAGTTAGGATCTGGGGAGTAATGGGTTCAAGTGTCATGTCTACCTCTTGCCGTGTCTCTCCTTCCAATGTCCAGGAATCTCGGCCTTCTTTTCAATTTGTTGTGAACCTAAACCAGCTCTGAAGAAGAAAGGCTACCGCAGAGCACGGCACCCCATTCTGTTGTTGACTTCTGCATCCCATGAATATTTACCGCAGTTATTACAGACTCTTTCATCACGCAGTTTTAATGACTACACCATATTTCATTGTACACAGGTTTTGTGACTTGACAAATTGCTGAGTGCTCAGATAGTTCACACCCTCTTTTAAAACCATTTTGAGAAAAATCACTGGGCTGAGTTTCTCTGGACATAACGTTTGCGCCAAATTCCATCCCCTCAGAAGTAAGGGCATTTATTTTCAAGTGAACTTAAGGGTATCCTACATCACCCCAACATCGGACCTGTGGCGTATTCCCAGAGATGGAGTCACACACATACATGCATCCATGCAAGCTAAGCACGTGTGGGCTGTGCGCGTGTGTGCATATGTGCCCCCTCTTCCCAGAGCTGTAGAGCCACACAATCTCCTTGCTGTGGAGAATTGAACTCATTGCTTTGAATCCCTACATAACATAAGCCCCCCCTCTCCCTCCCCTCCCTTTCCCTCTCCCCTCTCCTCCCCCTCCCCTCCCCTTTCCCCTCTCCTCCTCCTCTTCCCTCTCCCAGGCATTGCCAGAACCTGGAGGCACCCAAGAACTGTGCCACCTGCAGTGATTAGTGTTTGACCCTAGAATGCAGTTGTACTGTGCAGTGTGGTCTTCCCTAGGTAGTAGAGTGACCAGCTCATTCTGGCTTGACTTTTACAGCTTTAGGACAGAAAGTTCCAAGTCTGTGAAATCTCCCTACTCCCTGTCGAGGCAAAAATCAAGATGATGGACACGTATGCAAATTGCCAGGGCTGCTGCAGGGCAGCCACCAACTGCAGATGAAGGTGTGTGACAAGGACACACATTTCTATGGGATCCGAGGAGGCATCAAGGATGACTGAGAAGTCCCTCTTCCTTAGGGACAGCTTTGCTCCCTTGTAGCAGATACTGGGTATCCTGGGCCTGCCCCGAGAACATGCTGGAAGCTGCAAGAGGAGGTGGGATTGGCTATGCAGAGAACTTCCCGCCCTTTGGGTTTTACTTAACTAACTGGAAGCTCTTCACCTGAACTTGACCTGATATATCATTGAAAGGGTCACTGGACCAGCACAGGCACTGTGCTGAACTTGAATTTCAGAGAAGCAGCAAATAGTTAAAAGCAACAGGCATACTCATCTTAAAAGTTACCTTTTGGGCTGGGGAGACAGGCTATAATGATGATTTCCTAGGTCAACAGCTCAGTAGGTAAAGCGCTTGCTGAGCAAACACGAGGACCTAATCAGATCCTTAGCATCCACATAAAAGCTGCTTGTCCACATCCAACTCTGTTTGTCGCTGATCCTAACACTGGGGGTGGGAGAGGATGGGCGGATCCCTGGAGCTCAAGGGCCAGCCAGCCTAGTTAAGTCAGTGAGATCCATGCTTAGAGAAGACTCCAGCTCAAAAGACAATATGAAGCACTGTTAAGGAGGACATGGGATGGAGCTTTCTAACTACCCAAACATGCACTAACTACCTCAATACTCCTGCACTAACTACCTCAATACTCCTGCACTAACTACCTCAACACTCCCACACTAACTACCCTAACACTCCCACACTAACTACCCCAACACTTCTGCACCAACTACCTCAACACTCCCACACTAACTACCCCAACACTCCTGCACTAACTACCTCAACACTCCTGCACCAACTACCCTAACACTTTCACACTAACTACCCCCAACACTCCCACACTAACTACCCCAACACTCCCACACTAACCTCAATACTCCCACTCTTACTACCCCAACACTTCTGCAGTAACTACTCCCCAAAACTTCTGCACACACATCACAAAACCCACATAAACACATTCATATCCTGACAAAAATAATCTGTGGATTATGTGCAATTCAAACAGACTGGGGCCTTCTGTGCTTCTGTTTGCCGAGCCTGGCAGTCCTAGGCTGGAGGAACGCAGTAGTGCTGCGGCATCAGAGGTGTCATTACCATTTTTTGGGCCATTGCTTCATGAGCAGAGACAGATCGAAGCACGTGAATCCCCACTGCACCTAAATGCAGATAAACATGACGAACGGTAATGGCTCGGAGGAGCCGGTGGCGGCGTTTCTGGAGCAGGTGAACAACGATGCTGGAAAGGAGCATCTGGCCCACCTGCCATCCTTGGGGACAGGTCCACAAGAGAGCAGTCTCCCGAAGAAGCAAGCATCAGGCCCAGAGAGACAAAGCCAGAGGCAGGCTCCAGTGCCTAGGTAGCTCTCCTAGTCTGTTCTGGTTCCAAGGGACAGTCACAGCCATCTATGAAAAAGGTTGGAGTTGCCCTAACTAGGAGTCCAGCTTCTGTTCGGATCACTGTTTCTATGGTGACAGGAATTCTGTGGGCCTGATGGACAGAAAGATGGAGGTACTGTAAAAACCTTCTTCGACCCAGCTGAAGTGGCCTCTGGTTCACAGAAGTAGGGTGTGGGGATGCTGTTTGTATCCATGGGAACCGGGGAGTGATTGAAAGGCCATCTCTTCCTTCCCTCTTCTCCAGCCTCCTGCTCTTCATTTCATTTTTGGGCACTGACTCTGAGGTATTTAGGTATGATGTCTTGGATGATTTTATTTATTGGTTAGTTTCTTTCTTGGGTGATTTTATTTTTTTTATTTATTCATTCATTATTATTTTGTAGTTCTAGATACGTTTGGTTTGGTATTTTTTTCGAGACAGGATTTCTCCATATAACTACCCTGGTTGTCCTGGAATTTGCTCTGTAGACTAGGTTGACCTCGAACTCACAGAAATTCACCTGCCTCTGTGTTGAGATTAAAGGTGTATGCCAGCCTCCATTGCCCGGCTGCTAGATTTGTATCCTAGGGTTTTACACCACTGAGCCACTTGCCTGGCCTTCTTGGTGATTTTGTAATACTTGTTTGTTGTTATCTCATTACTGAGGTTCAAAAAGATGAAAAATAAGCTGTCCAATACCTTGGTGAAATAACACAGGTCCATCACACACACGCACACACACACACACACACACACACACACACACACACACACACACACACACACATACACACATATACACTCACACATATGAGAGAGAGAGAGTTAGTTCAAAGGCAGCAAAGCCAAGACCTGAACTTATGTCTGTGTAATTTCAAACTCTTGCTTTTAGGGGCTGGAGAGATGACTCAGCTGTTCTGAGCACTGGCAGCCCTTTCAGAAGACCCTGGTTCAGTTTCCAGCACCACACAGTTGCTCATAATTGCCTGTAACTCCAGCTCCACGGGATCCAGTGCCCTTTTATGGCCTCTGCAGATACCAGGCCTGCACGTGGTACACATACATACCTACAGGAAAAACACTCATTCACATAAACTAAAAATAAACAAAAGAAAAATCTTTCTTTGTATTTTGGGCTGTGTTGGAAATCACCCCCTGGCTGCTGTCATGACTCCATGACCTAACTTCCTGAGCTCAGCCACATCTTCTGGTCCAGGACCTCACTGTGACTTGGGCTGTTGGTCATTTACCCACTGAGGCTCTTGCTCTGTGGGACCCGAGCTGGAGGCCATTGTGCTTCCAGCAGGGACCCAGGCTCGTCTGCTGGTCCCTTCCCCTCAGTGCCTTTGTCACTGAGCTACTTAGGCTCTGTGCCTTACGGTGCACTCAGCTCATAGGCTCAAGAGGATTATTGGTGACACCAAGTGGAAAGCTTCTGAAGTATGGGCTGAGAAAGAACTCCATCTGTTCTCACTTCCTCTGTGATACCCCAAATGTATCTATGGGAGGGAAGAACCCCCAAAACTATATGCACTGAGGTCATCCCAGGCAAGAAGAGCCAGGGATGACGCCCCCTGCATGAGCACCAATCAGTCTATTGAACCACGTCCTCTCTGGTGCCATAAGAGTGCTGTTAGGTTGGGCGTGGTGGCGCACGCCTGTAATCTGTCCGAGGCAGGCAGATCTCTGTGACTTGGAGGACAGCTTGGTCTATATAGCAAGCTCTAGGCCAGCTGGAGCCACATAGTGAGACCTTGTCTCAGGTTAAATCATGCCTGCAAGTGCTAGCTTCTGTGACAAACTTCCAAGTGTGTGACAGCTCAGACATGTTTACGTTCTGATAGGTATGAGCATGGCTGCCAGATAGCCATAGGATACACCAGAGGCTGGGAGGTGGTCCAGTGAGTAATATGCAAGCCTGCGGACCTGAGTTCAGAAGCCTTTCCTAGCATTCCTGGAAGGTCAGGTGTGGTGGCATGCATCTATAATTCTAGTGCTGGAGTGGCAGAGACAGGAGCATCCCTGGATTTTGCTGATCAGCTTGTCTAGACAATTGGTGAGTTTCAGGAGCAGTGGGAGACCGCGTCACAAAAAATAAAAAGGAGAAACAACTTGGGAATACACTCAACATTGATTTCTGCTCCCCACACCCGCAGGTGCACATGGACCCAAGTCCACACTCACCCACCCACATATACAAGCAGGCAAATAGGTTCACATACAAGTGGGACAGCTAGTTACACTGAAGTTTGCATTAAAAAGGCTTTAAATTTAAAAATTTACATTGTTTTCCTAATGATATTTTAATGATAATCCTACCATCCTGAGGGCCCAGAACTCCTCCAGAAAGGTCTTTTGGGGTAACTCTGTCTCAAATATGGGGATACACCATAACTGAAGACATATTTTCTGCTCACCTGAAATTAAAATATAATTGAACATTCTGTTTTGAGTTTTGCTAATTCTGGCTACTCTAGATATATGGGACCCCATTGCTGGCTCAGGAGTTCAGGTCCTCTAGTGCTTTGATTCTGCCGCCTTCAACTGTGATGGCTGATGTTAGGTTTCAAATTAAATTACTGTGCATAATAAGGATGTATTCTATAAAACAAAATACCTCTAACCTGTAAACCCCCGCTTGCCCGAGGACAGATAATTCCTGATCATGTTTTCTCTCCAACTTTCCCCAGATCATCCTTGTCTTCCCACCCACCTAACTCCATGTCCTTTCTTTTTCCCTCTTTAGAAAACAAACAGAAAAAAAGCAAAGCAAAAAACAAAACAAAACAAAACAAAAACAAAAAACAACCCAGTAATGATAAATAGTAATAATATGAATGATGACAATAAACCAAAGGAAAAAAGACAAAAACACATACACAAAACAAAATCCATAAAACCAAACTTGGAAACCATCATATACAAGCAAAAGGCCAGTAAGATAAAAAAAAAATTAAGCAATATAAAGACAGAAAGTCTACAAAAATACCTTCGAGGTCATAAAAATAAAACAAAATTCTGTGTTCACATTCATAACATTTTACAAACTCAATGTGCCAAAAAATAAGTTCAAGGCTATTCTATCACAATGTGGAATGTCTTGTACCTGAGGAATTATATTTGTATTTATATAAGGAAACTGTATAATTTTCATAAAGAGAATGACTTAAAAAAAGAGAGATAAGGTATAGGCTTGGAGACCTCCAGGGTAGCAAGAGCTATGATCCATTGGGGATAATCTAACTTTGAATTTATCCAAGCTCATCTATGGAAGCCCTAATCTCAAGGTGGCTGTGTTAGGAGGTGGAACACAAGAGCTTGGTGAGGTGGTAGAAGCTCCGCTAATGAGCTCAGTGTCTGTGTGGTGTCTGTATGAAGGGGGCCAGGCCACCCAAGGGTCTGTGTGTTAGAAACATGGTCCAGAGGACAGCAAGGCTAAAGGGTGGGGCTCATTGGAGGGTCTGAGACATGGGGTTCTGGGGTGTGACTAATGAAGTTCTTGTGAGAGTTCAGTTAGTTCCCTCAGTTGGATTATAATGATGCCAGCCTCAGTCCTAGTCTCTGCCCTCCCGTTTCCCATGTCATCTCTTCACACAGCCCCAGCTGTGATGTTATCCATGTGGTTTGATGTAACTGAAGGACTCTGGCCAGAGCTGTATTATGGTGTTTGAGATTTCAGTTCCCTGAACTGTAAGCTAAATAAGTCCGTTTTCTGTATAAACAAATCAGTTTCAAGTATTTTGTGACCCAACCCAAATATTTCTCATGTAGCCCTGCTAAGAGACCCCAGAGAGCTTCCTGTGTCTTCTACCAAATGAGGACACAACAGACGGACCAGAAGTGGGTTCTCACGGGATGCGCTGCAAAACATTGGCAAACTGTGGGACTCACAGCTCCTTACGACACCAGAGTGGGAAGAAGCAGTCCCCATAGGGGCATAGGCTGGCTGTGGGCCATGTAGGACTCAGACACATCCACAGTGGAGGTGACACTGTGCAGTAGGGTGTAACTTGGGGACAGGACATAGGTGGGCCACTCTCCTGTGAAGGAAGAGGATTGGGAGCTAGCATCACTTGCTGGCCAAAGCACACGAGTTTCCTGGGGGTCACAAGGGGTGATAGCTGCTAAGTCAGGCTTGTTGGCTTGCTAGAGTGGACCTAACACACCCCTGAGCCATCAGTTCTCAGTAATCCAGGGGGTCATCTTGAACCCAGAGTTGATGTAACTAGGGCAACCCAGGCTGCATCTGTTAGGATAAGGTGGCAAAAGGCACTTTAGCTGCTTGGGGCCAAGGTGTGCCGCAAAGAACTTATACCACACAACAGAGCTAACACAAGTGGCTTATTGGAGGAGTGGGGACTCAAGAGAGAGATGGGGCAGACTTACAGATAGACATACAAAGAGACACACATCCCACCCCACCCCCCAAGACAGAGAGAATGTGTGTGTGTGTGTGTGTGAGAGAGAGACACACACACACACATACACACAGAGACAGAGAGACAGAGACAGAGACAGAGAAACACACACACAGAGCATCATGGCATCCATAGGGACTTTTTAAAGGGTGCAAAGGAAAAAGCACAGCTTATAGTGAAGTGAAAATGGGCTGCCCCTGGCCGTGGCGGGTAACGATGTAAGCTGCGGTGCTGTGACTCTGACAGGCAGGCTGGTGGGATGTCTGATACACAACAGCATCATTTTCTTCCCATAGCCTCCTGAGCTGCCTTTGATTGTCCTCACCTCACCCTGTTTTCCTGGAGACAAGGTCTTGTTATATGGTTCAGGCGTCCTTGAACTTGCTGTGTAGCTCGGATTGTTCTGGAACTCCTGAGCCTCCTGTGTGCTGGGATTCCATAGGGCTTGCTTGCTTCCTGCATGGGCATGCCCTGCCTGATTTCCACTCACCAGCCCATCCACTCCGTCCTCTTGCTGAGGGTCTGTGTCCTTTAGTGGAAAATGGTTTGCTGTATTTAATTCAGACTCAACCTCTCTGCTTTCCCCCACTCCAGCCTCCCACACCCCTCTGATTACAGAAAGATTGTCTTTGGGACTCCGAATCATTAATTTTGGTTGTGTAGCCCCTGCCTGGCAGAGCTTTTTCTGCTCTGAAAAACTCCGATTATAAATAGTTCAATAATACATGTCCTCCTGAGTTTAAGACTCTGGCTTATGTAATTGGAAATCTGGATGGGAAGCAAGTTAAAGTTGATGCCATAAAGACAGTAAAATAATTAATCACTTTGCTCTGTTTAATAGATTCAAGGGCAGAAGAACAGGCTTGTGGCCAGAGCCAGTCGTTAGGAATGGCACTTGCTGTCACCATGATCTTGGCAGGCCCTAGGGACATAGGCCCCAGGAATCAGCAGTGGGGGTGGGGCCTGAGGATCGGGCCTGGCCAAGACACTCACCCCCTCCAACTCATCCAAGGCGAACATGACATGACCCATCCCCCACACCCTGTCTGTGTCTGGTCCTAGGATTCTTTTGTGTCCTCCAGAAAACAAGAGCCTGGTCCAGCCCACCCAGCTAGCTCTCAGGTTCATTTCTCTTCAGCCCACAAAGGGCTTTGGCCTCTGCGGTCCTGTTCTGTCCTCACCCTGTGAGGTGGGCAAGATAGCTGCTTCCTGTGTCCTAAGGGAAACTTGAAGTTTCAGCTGGCTTCAGGAGGAATGGGCCATCTCTCATGTCCTGTCTCAAAGGTACCTAGGTAGGGAGTGGAGCTGGGCTTGAAGTCCCACCTGGGTGACTTTGCAGCCTGAGTGGCAGGGATGAGAGGGGCAGGGATCCTGAGGAAGCTGATACAAGGGTAGGCCCTGCATCAGTTGTGGAACTCACTGTGTGCATTAGGATGCTCCAGGCAGTACTCTGACTGCTCTCAACATGGCCGAGCATCTGGTTTTCCTATCATGAAGGCAGCTTCTATCCCAGGATCTTGCGCTATTAGTCCAAGTCTGTCCAAGGTGATTCTGGAGTGAATGAGTACCCCCGAGACAGGCACGATAAGGCAGTGGCCATATCTCTGAAACCAGGCTCAGTCCCACCACTTAGAAGCTGTGTGATTTTTGGGGGGCAGTCCTGACGCTCCTCTCAGCCTCAGTTTTCCTGCCTGCTCAGTAGGGGTGATAGTGATGCTCTTCTTGCAGCCCTGGAGCCTAAAAGGCTTTTAGCTGGAAAGTATTTGTCTTCCTGATGGTGGCCAGCAGGCAGTTCAGAAGTTGCCAAGGGCTGCTGCTGACCTGTTGAGTCCAGCAGACACACAGTGTAGGGAACCGGGCTTGTGAGGCAGGAGGATGCTACAGGCTCTCAGAGTGGGACCCTAGCATAGCGTGGGGACTGATGATGAAACCGCTCCCCACTCTGAGATGAATGTCATCTGATGGGGTCCCCACTTGGCCTCATCCACCACGGTTCAATTCGATGTCCTTCCCCAGCTACTCTGTCAGGCAAAGTTGCCCTGTGCTCCCATTTCACTGAAGGGAAAAGTAGAGATGCAAGAGACAATGGGGCTCTTTAAATTTTCCCTGGTAGGTGGTAGGGACTTTTAGGTTCCTCTGCAGGGATTCCAGAGTAACTTGAAGTCACCTTGTGCCCGACTGGTGGCAGGCAGGCATGTGAGCACTTCTGTCTCCAGTGAGGGATGCTCTGGCCAGGTGAGGAGGCCTTGCTCAGGGTGACTATGAGTTCTGCTCCTGGGTTGGCGAATGTACCATCAATCCTGGGGGGAGGGGATAGGCCTCACCCTGCATAGCCCTCCTGGGTAGGTATGAGCTCTGCAGACTCTCAGCTCATCAAGCTAAGGACAGAGGTTAGGTACTCAGGGGCTGCTGGGTGATCTTGAGGATGTGCCTTCCTCAGTGTGGGGAAGTGGGGAGAAGGAGAAGTGAGCTCAGTCACGAGGAGACGGGGGTTGTGGGGGTGTGGTGTTTTATGGGATGTTTCTGTGATGTGTGTGTATGCTAGTATGGATGGGATATAGTAATATGAGATGTATGTATGGTATGTGTGTTCAGTGTTTCCATGGTGTGTGTGCACATGAGGTGTGAGGGTTGTGTATGTTGGGAGCATATGTGTGTAGAGGATTATGTAGTGTGTTTTTATAGTGTGAGTGAAGAGCTGTGCAGGAGGCAATGGATTTACTTAAGCTACAAAGTGCAGAGAGGACATTCCATGCAAGAGGGACAGCATGAATAGAAGAACAGGTTCTATACAGCTTGGTTGGAGTATTGGGGGGACAAAACTTTGTCATGAAAAGTAAGACTCAGCATGATTGGTCAGAGCAAGGTGGTGGAGACCTTGACTACCAAGTTCCCCATGGGGATTTATTCTGAGGGGACGTCACAGCCACCATAAGTCTCCGTGCAGCAAAGCATCGTGCTTTAGGAGCGTGTTTCTGGAAGGCAAATGTGGCAGCGATGGGATGGATTCGAAGGGTCAAGGATGGGGCAGGAGGCAGAGAGCTACGTGGTAATATAACCCGAGTGAGAGGAGGGGACTCCAAGAGAAGACGCAGGGCTGATGTCATCAGCCTGGATGGGGCCGAGCTGGGGACTCTGGGTTTCTTGGTCAGGAAAACAGAAATGGGAGCTGGATAAATGGCTCAGTGGTGAAGAGCACTAGTTGCTTTTGTAGAGGACCCTGGTTTGGTTTGTAGAACCCACATATGGGCTCCCAACCATCCCAAATTCTAGTTCCAGGAGATCTAACACCCCCTTCTAAACTCCGAGGGTACCACACACACACACAAACACACACACACAAACACACACACACACACACACACACACACACACACACACACACACACACACAGATGCAAAACCACTCATACACATAAAAGAAAATAAATAAATTGAAAACAGACATAAATGGAGATGCTGCTGCCTAGGAAGAGGAGGAGCCAGTTTAGAGAGATCTTGCCAGGATGGCAAACACAGCCATCTTGTCTGCTCAAACACAGCCTCCTCAGGGGTGCGGCTCTTTCCTTAATGAGACCAGACCCATGGGAAACAATCACACTCTCATGCTCCTTTTGGAAGATAGCAGGGATTCATGGCCTGATGTCTGGGTCCATAGCAGTGCTGTGCACACAGTAGGTGGTCAACTGAATATCTGTCAGGGCATAAATGAATGGTTCACACTGTGCTGAAGAGGGACTCTGGGGCAAGAACCCAGCTGGACTGGAGAATGGTCAAGAATCTTCTACACTTGGAGGTCAGCGGCAGGAGCCTAAAGGACTCTGAGATGGTCCAGACAAAGAATGGGCAGAGAGCACTGGTTCGTCCTTTGCACCCTTGATCAGTGAGCACAGAGCCTGGCCGGAGGTGATGGGTGTCTTTAATGAGCAATGTGCCCGCTCTTCAGCCTGAGGGAACCCTTCTCTGCACGAGGGGCTACAGGCAGCAAGGGGGTCAGTGTGCTAGGTTCAAGAAAGTGACCTTCAGCATCAAGGCTGAGGTGTGCAGTCTCTCCTGGATCCTGTGGTGGAAGGACGTGAGAGCCCACTCAGGGGGCTTGCTTGAGGAGAGCCTCCCGAATCCCAAAGGCAGAGATCTGGGGCTTTATTGTACAGGTAAATGATCAATACGAAGTCTCACAGTGGAAGAGCCTGCCCCAGAACTGGGCCACCGTGCTGTCCTTAAATGCTGGGCCTCTGGCCACCTCCACCTAAGGAACTCTGGCTCTGTCAGGCTGGGGCCCCAGGGTCGCCTCCTGAGCTCCACCTTCCTTGGCTGCCATTGGATGATCATCAACTACTTCCTGTGTAGGAGTCCGTCTTCCACTTTCGGGAGTTCTAGATGCCTTTGGTCTCTTTCCACTTAAGCTAAGGCCTTCAAGGGTTAGCTTAGCAAGCCTGACTTAATAAAGGCATTGAGCACTTCCTGTATTGGTCATTATTCTAGGTTTGAGGTCACAACTTCAGACCCAGCTGCCACAGGGTTCCCAGCCCCATGGCTGAAAGCAGCAAGTAGAGATATTCTTTGGTTTGCTCTAGGAATTTATGCACCACGATAAGAAGCTTGCCTAGAAATGAAATAATAGCGACATCATTTAGAGACAGCTACTGGGAGAGTAACATTTTTTAGCTGGGTTTGCCAGGAGGACACCATTCACCAAGCAGAGGGAGGCTGGAAGGGGGGCATGTCCCTAGGCAGGGGGAACAGCATGGACCAAGGTCAGTTGCTTAAATGAGCTTGCTCCATGCTGGGTTGAGCAGCCAGCCTGGAGGGAAGGCCTGGGGTGAGCACAGAGGCGGGCAGGCAGCGCAGCACTCCTCACTGTAGTCAGGGTTTGCAATTCTCCATCTCAGGACCTGGGGGAGCCGCCGAAGGTTTTTACTGAGAGAGTTATTTTCAAACATCCCCTCTGTCTTTGTGTGTAGAACAGGGTGAGGAAGAGCAAGGGCATTTTGATTGTGGTGGCCTGGCCTTCCACTTCAGTAATTAGAGGAAGGAGGAGAAGAGATGATACCCATCTAGGACTTTTGTTGAGGGCGATGCTCAGAGGGGGTGTTCATCATCTTCTGTCCTCTCCAGACAGAGCTGAGCGGGTCTCAGGTCAGCAGGGACATGCCAGTCTGTCTCAGTAAGCCACATAGGTTTTCTAACCCTTGCCCAGTTCTCCTGATCACGTTCCTTACATTTTACCAAAGGCCAGTCTCCCTTCCTGAGCACAATCCCACCATTCAGATTTCCTGGAGATTCTTTTAGAGCCCTGGGCAGTTGAGAGGCAGGACTGAAATTCTTCACTTCCTCCATCTCCACACTGGACGCTCAAGGCATTCTGTTCTGTTGCTCTGGCTTCTGAGGGGCCTGCATCTTCAAGAGATCTGTCCAGTGGAACTCACGGTTGAAGCAGACTTCAAATGGGAAGGTTCTTGCCCATCGGAGTACAGGCGTGGCTGGCCCTTGAGGTTGTAGTGACCAAGTGAGCAGGGGCTGCTGAGTGCTTGCTCATTCCAGCCCCTGCCTGGCATGCGGCAGTTCCTCCAGAAGTATTTGTGAAGATATTAGGGCATGTTTATTATGCTTTCTCAAGGTTCCCGCTGAAACGGAACCATCTCATCTCCTCAGGAGCTACAGAAAAGGCCATGCCAGCTAACATGCATGTGGATTGAAAAGCGGCATCCTGATAACAGGACATGAAATCGGCAGAGGACAATATGCACATTTCAGAGTCAGGCATGCTTATAATAACAGCCACCTCCCAGAACCGCTTTGCAAACTGACCCTTCCTACAGGTCCACTGTGCAGGCCCCATTGCTGTCTTGGCCACCTGCTGGGGCTCACTTCTGTACATGGGTGTGTGTATGTGGTGTGTGTGTGTGGGGGGGGGCAGGGGTGTGGGGAGATGTCTCCAGGCCTGGGTATTTCTGGAGCTCAGAAAGTAACCACAGCCCCCTCCCCCTCATCAGCAACTGTACAGGGCTGGGCTCCGTGGGCCACCTCGCCACCGACTCTGTAAATGACCATCTCTGAACCATATTTTCTTCAGAGTTTATAGGCATAATGGAGCCGTGCAGCCAGATTCAAATGAAAGGACAAATGTCATTGGCCGAAATGAACAATTACAGGAAACAAAGGGAAAATAACGATTAAAGATCTTTCATTACAGCCGGCTAATTATCATGAGTTCTGGACTTAACTGTTCAGGCATAGATTTAAAAACCTTAATTATATTGTCACCTTTGTCTCCCAGCTCCCATTGCCACAAATGAATCCATTTACTGTAAGTGCTGCTGATGAGCAGGGATTGATGGCAGTCCCAGCGAGGTGGGAGAGGGGGCCTGGGAGTGTGAGGGGGGACGTATGTGCACCAGGCAGTACTTCCAGGCCTGCACAGCTGGGTGGCATCTGCATTCCAGGACATTATAAATTAGGAACACTTTTAATGAGACAAATACAGGTTTGATGGATTTTATGATTTCTTCTCCCCTTCAAACCACTAACAATGCCCCTCCTCTTTCGTCCTTTCTATTAGAGCAGGGCCCTTGTTAAGTGATTGCGTTAATGGTCTTTGGAGACAGGCCGAGTGTGGGAGGACAGGGGGGACCTCCCTTGTGAGGGCATCGAAGGGCTCTTTTCTCTACAGAAGACAAGTCCCGTCTGTTGTTCCAAATGGGAGCCTTTTAAAGCCCAAGACAAGGAGTGAAAAGGCAGAGGATCCTGAGAGTGCGGTGAACTGGGGAAGGGAGCTCTAGTCTGGCTGGGAGATGAGGTCTCCACACCAGTTGGAGGTGGGGTGGGGGGTGGGGAGTGTCACTTTGAGGAGGGCGGCCAGTTCAGTAAGAGCCAGGTGTAGATAGATACCAGAGAGATGGCTGGGAGCTAATCGGCCAGTCCCTTGACTTCAGGGTGTGGTGGGATGTAGCTGGGATCGAGGGCTCATAGTCACAACCAATCCCTGAGTTGTGATTCTGTTCGCAGACTCAGAAAACAGATTTCCTAGGCTTGGACCTAGGCTCCACCCTTTCTTGTGATTCTGGACAAATCACTTAACTTACTTGTGCCTCAGTTTCCTCCTCTGTAGAGCGAATTGCTCGCTCTCTCTCTCTCTCTCTCTCTCTCTCTCTCTCTCTCTCACACACACACACACACAGAAATTTAATTAAAACAAAGTGCCTGTCATTCCATAAGAACTATTAAGTATTAAATATGCCATGTAAAACCTAGCCCTAGATCAAGAGTTAAATCCTCACTTATACAGTATTTTGTAACCTCTCTGGGTTTCCATTTCTTATCTGCCAGAGAGGCCACGCTCTTTAGAACACCTTAGAAGTTTACAGTAGTTGTCAATAAGAAAGCCTGCATTTACTGTTGCTGTGTATTGCTGCTATGGATGCTCTGGGCCTTGTGGTGAGCCAGCTTAGATACTGGAGAGACAAAGTGTGGATGTGACCCCGGGGGAAAGGTAACATAACTCAGGTGATAAGCCCAGTGCAACTCGGTCTGCTAACACACTCGTCGGCAAAGGCTGATTCCAAGGGCAAGCACTGTGCTGGTGCCTGGAAGGAGAGCAAGTGGTGACCTCAGCTGGAAATGAGTGAAGTCTCCGCCCCTCCCTGCTCATCTGGGGATGGTGTGCAAGCCTATCCTGGTGTCAATGGAGCATCTCCTGTCTTTGGGAGAGTCGGGAGCCTGTGTTACCATGGTGATGTGGAGGAGTTAATGGGATGGAACTTTTCACGGGGCTGGCTGTGGGATAGCAACAGTGGCCTTGAGATACAGGAAACAAAAGGGGACTTGGCCACTCAGGGTCACACCAGAGCCAGCTTGTAGGCACTGGGGCTCAAGGGTCTGCTCCTGGGACTTTCCTCACACCATTGAGATGTCCCCCTCTGCTGCCGCATGCTCAGCTTCCCCTTCCTTTTCAGAGAAGAGTCCTTGGGAAGGACAAAGATAGGCCAGGGCATGTCAGGGAGATGCCATGTGGTTAGAAAAAGGAGTGGGAGCTGGAGACAGAAAACGAGAGCCAGTGTCCAGCCTGGATGTACCGAGTCCCTCTGGTCCCATCCCAGATGGAACCATACTGTGGAACTGGCTACCAGGAGAGTCCACACCTTTGTCACAACAAGAAATGTGGAAGAACGAGAGAGTAGTCACCAAAGTGCACGACCGTCAAGTGGCACAGCCAGGGCTCGTCTCTGCTTCTTGACTGATCAGGACCCCTGCACACGCAGAAGCAGCAGAAGGGCAGCCCCCACCTCACTAAATACTCTCATGTAGCTTACATTAAGTCTTGGCTGTTGGGGCATCTTGGAAGTGTAGTTTTGGGGACTAATTCTACACGCCAGTGTCCCCACCGCTGTGTCACAGATGGTGTATTTGCTCATTCTCTCTCTGCTGTGACCTAACAGGAGGTGACTTAAGGAAGGAAAGATTTGATTTGGCTCATGGTTAAAGTGATACAGTTATCCTTCAGGGTGGGATACAGTACCCTTGGGGTACTGTGATAGTGGGACCAGTTCTCGATCGTGGTGGCTGGAGGCTGCTTGTTCACATCCTGGGTGACTAGGAAGTAGAGAAAGCAGAATGCTGCCACTCAGGGGAGTCCATGGCTCTAGCCCACAGGAGGGCGCTGCCCATACCCAGGGTTGTTCTCACAATTATCAATTAATTATTAAGAATTGTTATTAATTCTCTCTGGAAAAGCCTTCACAGGCAACCCAAAAGTGGTCCTCGCGAATGCCCTGGGTGTTTCTTCATCCAGTCAAGTTGACAATCACAAATGGCCATCACAGCCAGCGTGTGACTTTTCCTTTGCCTGCTGTCCTTTGAGGCAGGTTACCTCCTGCCATGGCCCAGTGGAAGAGGCTGTGTGTGAAAGGGCGAGGCATCTGGCTTGGGAATACACCTCCTTCTGAGAGACCATTGGTGTGGAGGCTGCTTACTCGCAAAGAACCCTGAACAGGCTGTACGGAGGCTAGGCCCTGTGATTGGCTGCCCGTGCCTTCCCAAGAGGGTCTGACCTCTCGTCTGTGAGCACGGTCCTTCATCACACCGAGCATCTTCCACATTGAAAGAGGAGGATTATGGATGGCCCTGGGAGAAAAATGGACCCCAGCATCTGAGTAAATGGATTTATCTATTCCCAGGCCCCGGGTCGGACCACGCTGACTGGCGGAAGTCATTTATCTCTTTGAGAGATGATTTTAGAAATACAGTCATGGATATGTCATCTCTGTGCTTTCCAACCTCAGGGCGAGAGAGGAAGGACCAAAATGTCTCCTGCCACAGGAAGACAGCAGGAGGCCCCACTGCAACCCATGCTCTGCCTGACAGCAGGGTCCAGGCACGGATGCTAATTATTACATCCTTTCTGAATCCAAGTCTGGGTGGTTCCTCTTCACTTGCTTTTGATTATCTCAGGGCAATTCTGAGAGAGGCAGGATGTATTAAGCAGAGCTGCTGTGCACATTATTATGGCCCCTCTCTGGGCTTAAATGAGTCTCTTGAAAATAGGCCTTTTTATTCTGTTTGCCTCTCCTTAAATGGTAGCCCAGCCCCAAAGTCGAGGATTGATTGCGCATATCTTTGCCTTGTAATGAGCCTGTTTATCACTTCTGTGGTCCCAGAATTGAAAGAGTGCTGTAGATGGGTTTGCTGGGGCCATGGTTCCTCCCACCAACCTCTCCTGTCCACTCAGGCCAGAGGATGCTCTGCCGGCCACTCCTGTCCACTCAGTCCAGAGGATGCTCTGCTGGCCACTCCTGTCCACTCAGTCCAGAGGATGCTCTGCCGGCCACTCCTGTCCACTCAGTCCAGAGGATGCTCTGCTGGCAACCCTTCCAATTTTAAAGAAGCAGCCACCCCACCTCACATTTGGGAGCAGTGGGTATGAGGTGAGTATGGTGGGCAACTGGAATCTCTGAGTGTATGGACCTTGATTTGGGGACAATGAGGGAAGCTGTTCTCACAGACTCACGACAGGTGGATCAAGCAGAGACAAGGAAGTCATGTCCAGGTGTTTGTCATCAGCCAGGGCACAACATCTGTCCTAGCACACTGATCTTACCCTGATCTCTGCTTCTGGAACTTAATGACAAAGCTATGACAACAACAACTTTTCCTCCTCCTCCTCCTCCTTCTTCTCCTGCTGCTGCTACTCTCTCTTGAGTGCTGGCATTATAGGCATTTGTCCTGACCACCTGGCTATGTGACAAACTCCCTTTCAAGCCTTTTGTGATTGTGACTTTGTCAACATTTTAACACTTGGATGACTCTTGCTTCATGCCTTGTATATAGGCATCCTGCATACCATATCTCACAAGTGAGTCGGAGGAATAATGGTGATTAGCTTGTACTCTTGTTCTCTCCTAGGCCCTGGGCTAAGTGGTCATCTGTGCTGTCACTAGGTCCTCATGACAGCTTGGGACACATACAAATGAAAATGTTAGTAAATACCTAATAAAAAATTGGAGGAAAAAAAAGAGAAAATGTTGATGCATAGAGAGTCATATAATTTGCTGTGATCACAGAATAGTAGGCAGTAAAGCTAGAATGAATCTCAGGAGTTCTGGTACCATGGACTCTTAACCTCTGCCTCGGTGAGCCCATGTCAGGGCTTGGGATATGGGCAGGGGATAGTCCATTAGTTCTACCCACTGACCTCTCACCTGGCCACACGCCAACTTCTCTGCTTGTACCATGCCTGTAGTGTGGCCCATCCAAGCACTCTATATACTTGCCTGTAGGTTCTGTCCTGAGAGAGAACCCCAACACACTCCTTAAGTCCCACCACATGATTTTAGAGTATTTCCAACTCATATGGTCTAATTCCCCACTACACTTTCTGTGGATTCCAACAGTGGAACTGCGTAGGAAGGATTAGGAGGTGTGGCCTTGTTAAAGGATGTATATCATTGTGAGTGGGCTTTGAGGTTTGAAAAGCCCTCACCAGGTCCTCTCTCTCTCTCTCTTTCTCCCTCCCTCCCTTCCTCCCTCCCTCCTCCTTCCTGCCTATGGATCAGGAAGCAAATCTCTCAGTTCCTGCTCCAGTGCCATACCTGTCTGCTCCCTGCCATAATGATCATGGACCAGTCCTCTAAAGCTATGAGCAAATCCTCAATTAAATGCTTTGGGTTTTTTTTCATAAGAGTTGTTTTGGTTGTGGTGCCTTTTCACAGAAATTGGACAGTAACTAAGATATCGAAAAATGACCTTGAACTCCTAGTCCTTCTGCCTGTCCCTCCGAGGTACTGGGAGTGCACCCCAAGGTACAGGCCTGCAACACTATGGCCAGGTGCCAGCTCCCAGCCTTTACATAAGCTACACTCTTCCTCTTCCATGCCCAGTGCCAGCTCCCAGCCTTTTTATAAGCTATGCTCTTCCCCCTTGAGGCTCTTTGTAGCTCTTCTTGACTCCAGTGTGGCTTCATAGACCTCATAGGTCTATGAAGGTGCTCACTGGTGTGTGTCTATAAGCAAAAGCTGAACTTTCTTTCTTTATAATTCTACAGAAATAGGCCATCAATTTAGAAAATATGAAAAATCGAGACAACCTCTCAGAAAGAAAATAAAACCTTGAAACCCTATAAGGACTGTTAATATTTTGGTATATGTATTTTCAAAGCACATCCTTTAATTTTTGTTATTTCAGATGCAGACAGAATTGAAATCGTTCTCTCATTCCCTGTGACCCACCCTCTCTTTAACCAGTGGAACAGTTTTTCTTGTATAATTGCAAGTTGAAACACCTCTGAGTGATGACGTACAAATTGTCTGTACTGTTTGAAAGCTCTTTCTCTCCGTCTCCTCCTTTCCACTTGACTATTCACAAATGTTTCCCATGGTTAAAGAATAGTGCCTGGCAAGGTGTGGTGGCACACGCCTTTAATCCTAGCACTCGGGAGGCAGAGGCAGGCGGATTTCTGAGTTTGAGGCCAGCCTGGTCTACAAAGTGAGTTCCAGAACAGCCAGGGCTACACAGAAAAACTCTGTCTTGAAAAAAACAAAAACAAACAACAACAAAAAAGAGTAGTGCCTGGAAAAATATACACTAGTTTATTCAGTTACCCCATACCCTATTTTGGAATATTTATAGTGACTATAAGCATGTCCGTGACTATTCATTGAGGGAAGGCTCAGGGAAGCCAAATTATAGGGCCAGAGAATAGGAACATTTCGATCTTCTAACTTGGCTGTCCAACTGACTGTGTTCAGTCACATCTCCTTAAGCAGCATGAGAGAATGTCCATTTGGTTCATCTTAGCAAGCATTACGGCATTAGGTTTGTGAAGTATTCCCAGTTACGAAAGAGTGAAGAAATGAATGGAATGTCCCCTTGGGATGTTGCTTCATGCTGCTCTGCCCTGTGAACTCAGATGCCACTGTGTGTGTGTGTGTGTGTGTGTGTGTGTGTGTGTGTGTGTGTGTGATGGGCTAGGTCAGGGGTTGTGAGAGTGGCAGAGAAATGGCTGCCCTGTCCTGTGAATTCAGATGCCACCGTGTGTGTGTGTATGTGTGTGTGTGTGTGTGATGGGCTAGATCAGGGGTAGTGAGAGTGGCAGAGGGATGACTTCTAAAGTGCCCAGCATGGTTTTTCAGCTTCAGCCAGCTCGTGAAGTGAAGATGCAGCCAAACCAATCACCCTTCCTTGGGCCAGGCTAATACCTCCTCCCCGGCTGCTTGGATCAATACCGTACTTACTGTAGATTAGCTAAATGAGCCAGCACAGCTGGGAATGAGCTTCAGAGACAATGACTGTGGAAAATGTGGCCATATTTTAGTGAATACCAAATGCACGAGCCTCTTAAATATCAATACATATTTATTTGCTTTCTTGACAAAAATAGATCAGAACTGTTAGGAAATTAATCTAAATGATTGGACTGTAAATGACCCTTGTTGTGTGACCCGTGGTGAATCCTTGACCTTTCCCATGGTTGCTATTGTTCGGACTGCACTGGAAACATCCCAAAGCAGGCAGGGGTTGGCTGTTGCCTGCCAGTTTGTTGTGGGCAGAAACATCAGATGAGGGAAACCGTTCATATTTGTATAATGTTATCTCACTTGATCCTTGTCGAAATTTGGAAGTCCCAATAAATGTTTACTTAGTAAATTAATTCGTCAGGCTAACAAATAATTAAGGAGGCGCCTTCATGTACTCGTCCTAGGCTTTCCAGTACAATGTCAACTAGGGCAGGTTGACTTCACACAAGGCAGGGTGCCAATCTGTGAGGCAAGTGCTGCAAAGAGAAAGAACGGGGGGGGGGGGCAGGAGAAGAAACTGTGGGGAGTCCTTCCTTTCAGTGTCCAGAGAAGGATTCTCTGAGGAGGTTGTGTTAAAGTTGAGGTTTGGGTAGGCTTAGTTTTTTTTTCTTCAAAGCCAACTTTATTTAGAACCCTGTCCAGAACCACAAGGTTCTTAAATGCTTCAACCTCCCTTCTAACCCACCGACCAGAGGTAAGGGAAAAAAAGAAGGTTAATAGGAAAAGAGTGTTGTGGACTTGTTTAAAACCAACTATTTTGGGGCGATACCATTTTCTGTTGCCAGGATACCAGCAGCCCAGTTCAATAGCAAACACCAAATGCGAATCAGTGGTGGAGGCAAGCAAGATCCAGCAGAAACAGCAAGGCTCCACCAAATCTGCACAAGTCGAATGGGTCCGTGGAAGCAGCCAGAATCAGTCAGAATACCATAGGAAGTTTTCTGCCACACTTCTCTCCACAAGTGAAGACCAGCAAAGACCAGCAAATGCCAATGAAGACCAGTGAAGCGTTGCACAGCGTAGCAAAGCCAGAGTGAGCTCTCACTGTCTGTGGGGTTCCATTTATATTCTTTCTAAACATCATGTGCCCTCTCAAGTGTCTGTTTTCAGCAAAACGTCACATGCCCTATCACAAGACAGCTTCCAGAAAAACATCACGTAGCACAATTGAGTTGTTAAAGAAACCAGAAATTTCCACTTCAGTTTGGTGCCAGGGCACAAGGAGACAAAAGACAGTGGCTTGCATAGAATACATGGGCTGGGAGTGAGAAGATAGGGATGTAGTAAGAAACAGACAAATTATGCACTGTCTCTGTGAGAAGCAGACATCCAGAGCTTCATGGAATGCAGTAAAGAACTGGGCTTTTATTCTAAAGGGCAAAGGAAGCCATAAAAGATCTTTATACAGGGTAAGGAATGACCCAGTTTATATTAAAAAGATATCACTCTAGGAAGGAAAGGAGAACTATTGCCTATTCACCTTCAGAGGTGGCTCAGAAGAATACTGAATATAAATAAATGAGCTGTAAGTTAGAGGCCTTGGGTAGGCCCCTGCACAGGGCTTTCTAAGATATGAGGGATTCAAGTTCTCTTTCTGACTCTTGTCTGAGTCAATATCTCATCTCAGTTTCTCTTTCCCTTGGAAGTGTTTGGTGCTGTCTCATTCTTGGTCCAGGAAAACAGAAGGTATAGGATGAAGAGTAGAGATATCTGCTAATCTTTGGTGTTGATGGTGTTATCTCAGCTCTGATGCATCTGTTTTTATTCTGGGGACAGCATGGACTTGCTGTGAGTGGGTCAATGGATGAAGCATTGCCTTCCTAATTAAGGTCGAAGTCTAACCATCCTCCAGATAGCCTTCTGAGCTCAGTGCAAAATGGTGGAGTCCTCAATCCTTACAATGTCTGTAGGGCTTTTCCTTCTGTGACCCTGTTTGGGGAGCTCTACCCTGCACCCCCACACCTCTACCTTCAGAATGTCTTGTAGCCTTGGTTAGATTACAGATTCAAGCTTTCTTTCTCCCAATAAGAACCCATTCAGTTTCCATCCCTAGGATTTCTGAAATGCCTCCCCATGCTGATGAGGTATCTCGTTGTCTTAGCTTTCAGTCAATGACCTTTGCCCACCCTGAATATTTCTACCCCCTTAACCCAAAACTAGATAACCCTTGAATCACCCCAAGTAAAGTTGAGTTGATCTGCATTCCTGAATCTGGTCCTTGTGTGTAAATATTACCATGTGTACTCATATGCCACCTGAAACCTTGTTTGTTAACTCCATTCCTTTCATCCTCGAGGGTCAACAGGGAGAAGGGAGTGTTGTGGGAAATATTAAAAAATGAACCTGCCAACTCTCCACTTGGCTGGACTACACTCCTGAGCTCCTGCCAGCCCACCAACTCTCCTGCCATGCTGGGCCACACTAGCGCAATTAGGTGCTTATCCCTGGTGCCTCTAGTTCTTCCTCAGCCATAAACCCATGTAGTCGGAGTCCAGTAACGAAATGGAACCACCAACCTCAAGGTTGCATGTCACAAGACCCAGTAACCCGGTAGAATCAAGACTCTTAAAGCTTAATTAACCAATCAGATTTATGTATCAATAATATCATAATTTACAAAATGCCAATACAATAATTTCAGAGACAATGGATAATGATAATAGCTTTTCCCCAATGTGGGAAGCCGCCCTCACATTTGCCATTACAAGATGGCGCTGACAGCTGTGTTCTAAGTGGTAAACATAATCTGCACACGTGCAGGGGCAGTTTTCCCGCCATGTGTTCTGCCTTTCCCGTGATGACAACTGGGCCGATGGGCTGCAGCCAATCAGGGAGTAATACATCCTAGGCGGAGGATAATTCTCCTTAAAAGGGACGGGGTTTTGCCATGCTTTTTCTCTCTCTTGTTCTTGCTTTTTCTCTCTCTTGTTCTTGCTTTTTCTCTCTCTTGTTCTTGCTTTTTCTCTCTCTTGCTCTTGCTTTCTTGCTCTTGTTCTTTTTCTTGCTTTCTTGCTCTCTCTTGCTCTTGCTTTTTCTCTCTCTTGCTTTCTTGTTCTTTTTCTCTTTCTTGCTTTCTTGTTCTTGTTCTCTCTCTTGCACTCTTGCTCTCTTGCTCTCTGGCTCCTGAAGATGTAAGCAATAAAGCTTTGCCGCAGAAGATTCCGGTTTGTTGCGTCTTTCCTGGCCGGTCGTGAGAACGCGTGTAAGACCCCAATATTTCTAACCTTGTGAAATCATAGCTACTTGTGGCTGGAAAATGCCACACGGGTACACGTCAGCAACCATCTTTCTTCTCCTATCTCTAGACGCTCCCTGTCTCTGCTCCCTGTCTTAGCTCCACCTCCCTTTGCCCTGTTCAGTCACAGGCCTCCCACTGCCCTCAGGTGACTGGACAGGGAAAATCCTACAACAAGGAAGACCCACAGTGAAGGAGTCGTCTTAGGGTGCTGCCCCTCACTCAGTCTCTGGAGTGATGGTATCCAGGGCTCAGAGCACAGCTCTTCAAGTTAGTCTTTCCTGAAGCCTGGGAGGCCGACTGTCAAGGTCTCTGGATACTGCATCTGCAGTGTGCCCATGGTCTTGAGACAGTGCACCTCTATGGCCAGAATATTAAACCCCCTCAAAATCTTAAATGTTAAGGTGACCCAATACTGTAGCCTTCCTTTTCTTCCTTTTGCTTTCCTGGCAGCTGAAATGAGTGTCTTGGTTTGCCACATACTTTTGCTATAGTAAGCTGCCTGGACCCAGGCCAATCACCCTTGGATTCAAAGCTCCAAAACTGTAAGCCAGAACAAACCTTTCGCTTTATAAGTAGATTGTAATGTCTGAGGATTTGAAAGCTTCTGAGAAGGTGTTTGAGGGTCCAAGAAGGTGTTTGAAGGTCTAAGAGTTTGATGGCTTGGTAAATGCAAGTTATGAAGGTTGGAGCTCGTGAAAAACTTAAATGATGATGGGAAAGTGGCTGAAGGGATAGAAAAGGAATGGAAATGCTTCAGATTTCCTTCCCTGCCGTGCCACTGTTGAATTAAGATGGTTCAGAGCATTAACCTTAAGCAATGGAGTTCTGATAAATTCTTAGTCTAACTCTGGTAGAGAAGTCCATTACAGATCCACTATCATAGTTTCAAGCTCACTATTTTAAATTGTTTCCAAGCTTCTACTACGACTCAAAGAGTCTGGGGCTCTTTCTGCAGTGTGGATTTCAGTACAGATTACAAGCCGTGGTGATTCTTACATATTTACAATCTATTTCTCTTTGTAAGTTTCAGGGAACCAACTTAGATCTACCTCTTACAGGTCAAATGGACTCCAGATGAGTACTGTCAGTCAACAGCCTATTTCCCTCCCCACTTGCCTATTCCTGAGAATGGAATCTATTATCCTTTTCCTGGTCCTGGAGTTCATGGGCCTAAAAGTTTCAAATGTACACCCAAGAAAAAACATTTCTCCCTAAACTCCTTAACTTTATCTTCTGCCCCTAATCCGTATACCCGTTACAGCATCCTACCAAACCCAGGTGTGTCCTGCATCCAGGATAGCTCCAGCCACCCACAGGTGCTCTGGTCCATCCTCACAAACTGCTTCAACCGGGCTTTCATGTCCCTAGTCCCAGATGGAGCTGCAGGGCATGGATAGCAGCCTGCTCTTCCTGGACCTGGCCAGCATTCCATCTTTGGACCCTCCAACAACGATGCCCCAGTGCCAGCAGGATGTGGTCATAGATGGTTATGCCATACCCTATTCATTTATTATTAACACAAGACTGGGATGTTGGGATTCAGACTCGGGATAGCAACTGAGGTGCCTATTTTATATACCAAAGCAGACAGGGCCTCCAGCATTCCTCAGTCCCTACCTGTTATGGGGCGTGGCTGGTACACCCTGTTCTCTACCCTGAAGTTTTCTACCCATGGACTGGGCCCCCTCTCACCTAGAGGCTCTTCACTACATAATTTAGACATTTTGGTTTCTCCCCTCTGTTCCCCATACTCTCTCTTCTCCTTCCCCTCCATCTCCCTCTGTGTAGTGACTTCGCTGACTCCCTCCTGTCAGATCTGTGAGCTCACCTGAGACCTTCCTCCTATAAACCCGCCTTTATACTTTAATTGGGCTTGAGCTGGCTCATTTCATCGGTGAAGAACACTTCTGAAGGATGACCTCAGAGAATTTTTATAGTAAGGGAAATTTGACTGAATTCCTTAACCAGCATGCTTACACAGACACAACAAACATAAATAAAAAAATTAAACAACTATAAAAAATAATAACAACAACCCCTTAGGGAGTAACATCTCAGGAACATGGGAAATAGGGTGGCCAGAAAGTATATCCCAGGGCCTATGTACGTCATTCATTGGTCCTATGTTTTAAGCTTCATGGGGTCCAGAGAAGACCTTTAAAAAGAAATCTCTACCTGTCCTCGGGCAGCAGAAGGGCCAGCATATATGGAGTATAATATTTCCTTTACTCATTTAAGATGTACATATTTGTTTTTTAAAGAGAATCTTTTAAAGACTGATTTATTTTATGTATGAGTACACTTTTGCTGTTCTCAGACACACCAGAAGAGGGCATCTGATTCCATTATGGATCATTATGGTTGTGAGCCACCATGTGGTTGCTGGGAATTTAACTCAGGACCTCTGGAAGAGCAGTCAGTGTTCTTAACCACTGAGCCATCTCTCCATCCCCCGTACTTATTTATTTGTGTGTGTCATGCCATAGCACATGTACTATGACACAGCACATGTGTTGAGGTTAAAGGATAACTGAACAGACTTGATTCCCCCGCCATGTAAGTTTCAGGGACCAAGCAGCATGTTGGGCTTATCAGCAAGTGCATTTACCCACAGAGCCATCTCGCTGGCCTGAGGTCTAGTTGATGGAGAAAAGAAGGGGTCAAGTTGGTACTGCCCACCAGCAGCTCTGTCCCTCCTTTTGGCTGCTGCTGACTGTGAAGGGGGGGGGGGGCGCTGAGCCCGTGTTGTGGTGAGAGAGTGAGTCACAGCTGTGGGTCCTGGCAATGGGGGGGTCTCACAAGGACAAACCAGCGCACAGACAGCCCTTGGTGCTTTATTTTCACACTGGGTTCTTTTGTCCTTTCTTCCCCACCCCTCTTCCTCACTCTCTTTCTCCTCTTCCCCTTCCCTGCCTCCACTTTCTCCTAATCTTCCTTTTGACTTTAGCTGGAAGTTGGGTTGGAAAAAAAAAATTGGCACCCTGAGGAGCAAAAGAAAGTTGAGGACTTTTGTTAAACTCCCCTGGCCCCAGAGCCCTTCCCTTATTCAGATGTGCATGGCTGGAGTGGAGGCTTAGTTGGTAAGGCATTGCTACATCAGCATTTGGTCCTGAATTCAGGCCCCTGAATCTGTGTGAAAAAAGACGGGTGTGGTGGTCCAAGGGTGTGGAGACAGGAAGGTTCTTGGGTGGGCTGATCAGCCAGCCTACACAATGAGCACCAGGCCGATGGAGATCCTGTCTCCAAAAACTAGGAGGAAGGGTCATGAGTGACACTCAGGGTTGACCTCTGGTCTGTACAGGCCTGTGAACACATAAGTGTTTACAAGGGAGCACATGAACATGTGAGAGCAACATGGATGCTCAGGGATAGTGGTCTGCATCCTGCCTGCTCTGGGCACCTGTGGCAGAGTCGCAGAGAGGTAACAGGAAAACGTTCCCCTCAGGATCTTGGCTGACTGGAAAAGTGAGTTTGTCCCTTCCCAACCTTTGTTCCAATGAATGGATCAAGAGACAAGAAAGATCTTCAGGGGCCATGTGAGCTATAATTTAGATCCTGGCTGAGGAGGCCTCAGTGAGCAAGATTAATTCCCACCCTGCTCTTCAACACTAACCTTTGGCTTACAAACAGAACATTAGAATGAGGTGTGATGGTTTGTATGTGCTCTGCCCAAAGAATGGCACCATTAGAAGGTGCAGCCATGTTGGAGAAGTGTGGCCTTGTTGGAGTAGGTATGTCACCCTGGGTGTGGGCTTTAAGACCTTCATTTTAGCTTCCTGGAAGCTAATATTCTGCTAGCAGCCTTCAAATGGAGATGTAGAACTCTCAGCTCCTCCTGCACCATGCCTGCCTGAATGCTGCCATGTTCCCACCATGATAATGGACTGAACCTCTGAACCTGTAAGCCAGTCCCAATTAAGTGTTGTCCTTTAAGAGTTGCCTTGGTCATGGTGTCTGTTCACAGCAGCAAAACCCTGACTAAGATATGAGGTAAGTCTGTGTTTACATGGCATTTGAAGGAGAATTTTAACCCTACTGTTGGACAGTCATTATTTCTCTGGGAGCTCAGGAAACTAAATACTGATCCTTTTATTAGAAATAATTGTTCTTGTTTAGTCTATTGAATATTGGAAATTCAAAGTAAGTCATTTGTGATGGTCTATCTAATGAAGGCCGTCAACGGAGGGACTATGTTGGTGGTGTCGGTCAGTTGTCTCACCAGCCCCAACCCCATTCTTAGTAGACCACCCTCTCCTTCTGAGCCCCAGGGTGCTATGGGATAGGCCTTCTCCTGCATGGGTCTCTGCCCTGTGAATGACAGCAACATTCACCGTGTTTTTTTGTTGTTATTGAGGTGTAAACGGGGGGGGGGGGGGGAGTTGAACTCAGGACCTCCTACATATCCTTTCTTTTGTTGTTTTTTTGTTTTTTTGAGACAGGGTTTCTTTGTATAGCCCTGGCTGTTTTGGAACTCACTCTGTAGACCAGGCTGGCCTTGAACTCAGAAATCCTCCCGTCTCTGCCTCCCAAGTCCTGGGATTAAAGGCGTGCGCCACCACTCTCCGGTTCCTCCTACATATCAAGCAGGAATCCTTCCAAGTGACCTACATCCCAAACTCATTTGTCCTCAAGCCTTTCATGCTGTGTTTGGTCTCTTGTCTTTCTGTGGTTCTCCTCTTCTGCTTCTCACCTTCCTTCTGGCTTCCCGTCATGATCAATGTTAAGGCCAGTTGGGTTTACTGATGTGAAAAAACACCATGGCCAAGGCAGCTCTTGTAAAGGAGAGTGTTTCATTGGGGCTGGCTTACAGTTTCAGCGGTTTAATCCATTATCATCAGGGCAGGAAGCATGGCAGTGTGCAGACAGAAACAGTACTGGAAGAGCTGAGAGTTCTACATCTTGATCCAAAGGCAGCCAGGAGGAGGGTCCTTTCTGCAGGCAGCTAGGAGGAGGGTCCCTTCTGCAGGCAGCCAGGAGGAGGGTCCTTTCTGCAGGCAGCTAGGAAGAGGGTCTCTTCTGCACTGTGTGGAGCTTGAGCATATATATTACTTTAAAGTCCACCCCTATAGTGACACATTTCTTCGAAGAAGGCCACACCTCCTCTTAATAGTGCCACTCCCTGGGTCAAGCATATTCAAACCACCACAGACAGTAAGGATTATCAAACTTTCTCTATGGGATACTCCCAAATTCTCTCCATCTTGTTCAGCTTGCAGTCTTACATCATTCAAATCCATCACTCACTTTTTATTCAAATCACATTTCCCTCCCTGAAACTTCATCTTGAGCCCACTGCAGGATGTCCCCTGAGTACTGGCACCAGTGAATTCAAGACAGCTCTCATGGCTCTTCCTCTCCATCCTCCTCCTCCTCCCGCTTCTCCTTACTTACTTTTTCCTTCTCTTCCCTTTCCCCTCTTCTCTCTTCCCTTTCCTCGTCTTCTTCCTCTTTCTCCCCTTGCTCCTCCTATTCTTTGTCCTTCTCCTCTTCATCCTGAAGTCCCACAGCGACATGGGCTTGAACTTGGTTCCCACTTGGCCTAGGAGACAGTGTCTCTGGAAAAGGTTTTGCCTGTAGTCAGCATGGCCTGGGTTTTGAATACTGTTCACTTCATGAGCTTGTGGCCTTGGGCAAGTAAACTTGCTATCTGTGTATCTCAGGTCCCTCATTTGCTTTTTAGGGCTTCTAAGAATATCTGGGGAGCTAATCTGTATAACATTCTTCGTGCAGACATAGGAAGGCTGCCATAAATGTAGATAGCTGTGTTGGTTATTGTTGTTGTTGTTGTTGTTGTTGTTGTTGTTGGTGGTGGTGGTGGTGGTGTGTGTGTGTGTGTATGTGTGTGTGTGTGTGTGTGTGTGTGTGTGTGTGTGTGTGAGTGATGTTGCACATATGGAGGTCAGAGGACAACTTTGTGGAGTCAGTTCTCTCCTATCTGTATGAGTTTTGGAGATGAAACTCAATGGTCAGGCTTGTGTGGCAAGAGCCTTTACTTGCTAAGCCATCAACAGAAATTCATTAGCTCATAACTCAAGTCTTACATCAAGGTGTTTTCAGGGCCATTCTCCCTCTGAACCCTAAAGGACCTATCCATACCTCTCCTGCTTTCTGGGGTACCTCATTCTGCCCTTCAGCTGTGGGCGCCTGGGGCCCACCAGCATGCCCCCTCCTCGAAAAGGCAGAATGCAGTCTAGAATGGCAGTCCACAGCCCGTGTCTTCCTTAGGAGGAGCAGAAGTGGAAACAGCAGAGTCTGGGATGAACGCTGTGGTTCCTGGTCTCCTCTCTGGGTACCCAGGTGCAGCCGGCATATCGGGAGTCTGTGGTCTGTGCTTCCCCTCAGGGTGTCCATGTGACAGGAAGGAGAGATGATGTCCAGCGGTAGAACCTGGTCTGACTGGGAGCGAGTGCCGAGGGGCTGGAAGGGAGGAAGACTTCCACTGGAATCTTAGTTGCGGTTCTTTAGTGGAAGGCCTTCCCTGTGGCAATCCTTAATGAAAGAGTTCTCTGAGATGATCCTTGCTTGTTCATACTGGTGTATTTGATGGTGGACGTAAATGAATAGACTTTATTTGGGATGAACCAGGCATTAAATACCTTTTGTGGAAAGGAATACCCAGGAAGGGAAGCTCATTGGCTGAAGGCACAGGGCTATCTAGATACCGCATTTGCACGGAGAAGACCCCCGAGTGGTATGCTTCGAGACTCAGTGCCCATGCTTCGTGGTTCCTTGTGCCAGAGCAGTCACACAGACAGGCAGGGAACAGTTCCACTCCTACCGATCCGAGATTGCGGGGTCTGAGCTCACTCAACCTTGACAGTTCTTATGTCTGTCTGGTAACGCACTCCCACGTGCCATACATATGCAACCCTCCTCTCATTCCCTTGCGGGTTCACATCTCTCCTTTCATTTCTGCTGGGGGTCTTCACACTGTCCTAGCCTGCTCCCCTCACAGGTCTTTACACTATCCTTTCTCTGTTGGGATTTCCTTGTTTATAGGAATTCTGGCCATTGTATGGTGAAAGCCCCACTCTAATCATATCAGTTTGACTTGACAACTTCCAAAAAAAAAAAAAAAAAAAAAAAAAAAAAAAAAACCCTCTTTCCAAGCACTGAGGCTAGGTGCTCACATAACCTTTAGGAGGACATGGTTTAGTTGGCGATGAGAGAGACCTATTAGTCTCTCTCCCTTCCCTCTTTCTGTCTCCATTTCTCATTCTCTCATTTGGGTAGGCTCCACTCAACAGCAGATCTTTCCCTAGGCTTTGGCAAAGATGGACAATGTAGTAGTTTGAAGGTTCTAGTCTACTGTCTTAGTTTCTCAGACGCCTTTTCTAAGAATTTTGGCTGAAGTTCCTGGTTGTGTCTGGTTGGATGGGCTTGAATCAGGTTCCCACTCTGGCTTCAGTCCCTGAAATGTTCACAGTGGCCATTTTTGGAGCGGGGATGGAGCCAGTCTCATTCAAATCACAGACTGTGAGCTAAGCAGAGATGGTAGCCCAGAATGAAGGCCAAGGTCTTGCTTTCAGAAGGGGTGTCAGACAGGCAAGAGATAAAGAACTCCCAAAGAGCCTGGCCAAGAGGTCTGGAGTACTGTCCTCTACTCAAGGCTACTGCTGGATGCAGGGTTATTTAGAGTGGATGGTCAGAGAGCGAGAGAAAAACTAGTGGGAGGGGAATAGAAGGCACAAATGAGCTCACGGGAGGAAGTACTTCCGGGGCACAGAACAGTGGACAGGAAAAGGAGCCCTGGCCTTGTGGGGGAGTCTGGGCTCTTGAGGAGGGGTGGGTGGTGTACGAGAAATGGCATATGAATTATTGAAAATGTAATAAAGGTAGTTGAGGTGTGGGCTAACTCAGTGTCTTTCAAAGCTTTGCTACTGTGACCCACAGAAACAGATTTGCCATTTGAACTAACACACACACACACACACACACACACACACACACACACACACACACACATTCCTGAAACAAAAGTTTCACAAAGCAATTTCTTTCACTGAAAACAATATATTCTGACATTATCCCCTGTCCTCTATTTCATTTTAAAATCACTTTCAGTTCAGTAAATTGATTTCCCAGACTTGGACACCTGGGCTGGATGACCTCTGAGGTCTCTGCAGCTCAGGGATTCTGGGACGGGGGCGGGGTACCCTTGTGTGAAGATATTGGGGGTTGGTGAAAAAGCCTGTCTGTGTTCATCCTTTCCTGGGTTGCTCTAGGGTTGGGCTGGGCTCTTTCAATCAGAGGGGAGTCTCTGCAGCGAGTGCTTTTGGGCCAAACTCTGAGGGAATGTAGTAGGTGTACCCCAAGCCTAAGTGCTATAGAGTCTGAATTTTGATGGAGCCCTGCCCCTGAATTGGGGTCTAAGGGGGGTTGAAATTGGGGCAAGAGTCAGATGCCTCACCTCTAAGCTCTCTTACTGTTGCGGTTCTGGTGTCCTTTCTCTTTAGCCCCTCATGCTCTCACCTCTCTCACTTGGACCATGTTTACATCATTCTGAAGACACATTTCTTCTAGAGATGGTTCTAGCCCTTCCTCCGAGCTATCCCGAGTCTCCTCAAACTTCTCAAAGATCTTAGTAGCTACAACCCGAAGAGTAGAGGGGTGGTGACAAAATGAATTCTGACAAAGATAATTGCATGACTCCTTTGTAGCTTAGACCTAACATGGCTGTACACTGTCAGTTTCTATTTCATTCAAAGCCTGAAGTCAGTGTTCCCCTGTAGAGAGCAAGTGAAGGGAGGGCTGAGAGAGAGCTGGTGCAGGGGTCAGAAACGAGGTGCATGCCCCATTGTGGGACCCCTCTGGGACCTGGGCTGCATGGCAGGACCCTGAGTTTCCTTTGGTTTGGGGACCTAGACAGTCTCTGAGGCAGATAAACAGACACGTGAAGGGCTTTGGGGACCATCACACCAGCACGGCTGCCAGGCTGGGACTCACAGCCTTAATGAACTTTGAGTTTCTTGATGAAGCAGGTACAGGATTGCCCAATGAGGGAGCCACTGGCAGGAGGGGACACAGTGACCTTGCAGGATTGTACTGCAGCTGGCTCTCTTCAGAGTTCCCTGCCATCACGGTTGACAGGAGTCTTGGGGCGGCTGCTGACCTCCAACTGTGCTCTCAGTCGAAGCCTCTGACTCCATGTGTTCCAACTGTTGCCCACTGGCCTCCACACCTAACCCAGGTTCCTGGGCCTTGTTGGATCAGGGGCCCAGTGTCTCCAGGGCTCTGAGTAGGGACGCCCCCATGGATGAACCATATGGCTGATTCCCTTTACCCACCATCGCCTTCTTAGTGCCCCGCTTTTCACTGTGTAACATCTAAGTCACCCACCAACCCTCACTCTGCCCCCTCAGAGTCCTCGCCACAGGCTCTAAGCTGCTTTCACTGGTGAGAGAGGTGAAATGTGTAGTAGTTATCTTGTTATTAACACCAGATGGAACAACTTAAAAGAGGAAGAATTTATTTTGGCTCCTGGTTTCAGAGGGATTGATTCGTTATGGTGGGGAGGGCATGATAGAACCCTTCACTCTACAGTTTGGTAGTGGAATGTGTAATGGAGGAGAGAGGCTCCTTGGATGCCACTGAGGAAGCAGAGAGTGAGGCAGGCAGCAGCCAGGGGTAATGTACCTCCAGAGCCCATTTTCCAGTGACCCATTTCTTTTGGTTCCTCCCCACCTCCTAAGCTTCCAGACTCTCTAAGTGGTGCCACCATCTAGAGAGTACACATTTCAATCATGAGCCTTTGCGGGCAATTGCATATTTAAGCCATAACTCTTATTTTCCACCCTTGGTTTCAAAGAGGCAATCAGAATTTAACTGGCATGAGTGGTTTTAATACCAGAATTGGGGTTGCAGAGGTGGCTCAGTGGCTAAGAGCACTTGCTGCTCTTGCAGAGGATGGAGTTCAAATCCCAGCATCCACATGGCAGCTCACAGCCATGTCTAACTCCAGTTCCAGGGTATCCCAGGCCCTTCTTCTGGCCTCTGTGGACACACATACACTCAGGCACACACATATACACACAAGATAAATATTTAAAAATTAAAATAAAATACTGTAAGGGATTGGTTTGCCTGGCACCTGTGCCACAGTGGCAGAAGTTAGTCATGTTGGAGTAGTTGTGGCCTTGTAGGAGTAGGTGTGTCACTGTGGGCGCAGGCTTTAAAACACTCATCCAAGCTGCCTGGAAGTCAGTTTTCTGTTAGCAGCCTTCAGATAAAGATGTAGAACTCTCAACTCCTCCTGTACCATGCCTGCCTGGATGCCGCCATGTTCCTGTCTTGATGATAATGGACTGAACCTTTGAACCTGTAAGCCAGCCCCAGTTAAATGCTGTCCTTATAAGAGTTGCCTTGGCCATGGTGTCTGTTCACAGCAGTAAAACCCTAACTAAGACAAAAGAACTCCCAACATCACCTCCCTAAATGCGGAGGTGATAATGTCCATTCATTGTTTCAACAGCACCGGTCAAATCAGGAAAATGGCCCTAAACTCTGGCTCAGGCACTCTCTGTAGACCACCACAGTTAGCTGGGGCTCCGCCTTGCTTCTCTGTCTTGTATGCTCTCTGAAATGACACCTCTGCCCCTTACCCAGACATACCAGGAAGTTCTGGTGAAAAAATGCTGAGTCTGTGTCCCTGCCTCCTCCTTTCAGGTCCTTAAGGCCTCACACAGTATTTACAAAAGTCATCCCTGAGAGGGGAAAGTCAGAGGTAAGCAGGAGCCATCAGCTCCTCACAGCTCTGCTCAAAGACAGAGACTTGCCCTGGAGTTCTTGTGAGGCAAGATGTAGAACCTGGCCAGGAAGTAGAAGCTCAGTGTTGACATACTTGCCTAGCGTGTGCAAGGCCCTGAGGTTGATCCCCTGCATCACCTGGCACTTTAAAAGGGGAGGAGTCACACAGAGACCCAGGGCGTTTCAAAAGGCACAGGTGGACCTCACGGGACCAGGGAAGGCCTCAGCCACCTCTGCTCTCACCTTAGCAACCTTCATTTCAGAGGGAGGGTTCACATGTGCTGTTCTTGGGGCTTCTTGCTCAGGTTTGCTTTCACACTGGCTTTCTTGCTTGCTCCTCTGCTTATGCGCAGACCACCAAGGTCTCCTGCTCCAGCCTGTCCTCAGGGTGGCAGTGGGTGAGGGGGAGTTGTGACTGGGCCAGCCTAGGGGAGATGGGAGCAAGGCTGGGTGGTCCCTTTTCTAAGATGTTTTTCTAAGCAAAGGTAAAGAGGATGTAACAGGCATCTCCAATAGTAACAGCATCTGCCGTCTGAGTTGTCACATGGAGTCTGTTTTTAGGACTTCATCTCCCTCAGGAGAAGGAGATATCAGGCTGAGCCTGTTCCTGACATTGTCAGGACGCTGGATAGTCACACCAGGACAGGAGCAGGAGACAAGTCTACCATGGCCCACCCTGCTCCCTCTAGAGCAAGTCAGGCAACTTTAAGAGGATGTTTGATGTCTGAATTGGAAGTGGAGATGAGGGGAGGCTTGGTTCCCTCTTTCCTTCTTGCCAGGCCAAGCCTTTAACAGTGCTCACGAGTCCCCGGGTTCCTGTGGTTAAGGGACTGACTCTAAGTACCAACTGCCCCAGCTGAGTCTTAGACAGTGTCCAGACCTCCAGAGCTGTGGAAATCAATAGTAAGTGGTCATTCAGCTCCCACATCACCCCACAAAACTCCATAGTCATAAATATTTTGTGACTTTCCAGGGCCCTTTATTAAAAACCTCTGTTGAAAAGACATTTCTAGAAGCCAAACTTTTCTTAGAGCTAAAAGAGAACGGTTAGCCACCTTCCATACCCGTCTGCTCTCCTGGAGGTTGCGAGTGTAAGGGCTGCATTCAAGATCATGTTCAGGGACGGAACCGCAAGGGAAGCAACAGTGGAGCTATGGACTGGTTAGGGGAACAAAATTTCACATCCATAGAGACCACTAAGAAATTGTTGTGGTTTATTTTGATTGTTGACAGTCAAGGAAAAGCAGCTTCAATTAGGTGAGAGATGCTGTTCAGACAGTGTAATGAAACTCCAGAGGTCTCCTCCTCCTCCTCCTTTTCCTCCTAGTGTGTGTGTGTGTGTGTGTGCATGTTAGCATGAATGTAGGCATATATATGTGTGTGTACATGTGTATGCATACATACAGCACTTTCAGGTATATTAACCAGAATAGGAATAGATTTAGGGCTCTGAGATAGAACAATGTGGGAGCAGGATGGAAGGAAGAGTTTAATTAAGTATAACTTGGCTGAAATTGGAGAAGACGGTGTTCTGTTCATGCATGTATATGTGGAGGACTGAGGATGGATATCTCTTCCACCTTACTTGAGGCAGGGCCTCTCAATCAAACCCAGAGCTCATCAATATGGCTTGTCTCATTCACCAGCTTGCTCTGGGCTTTTCCCGTCTCTGCCTTGCTAGGCTTGAATTATAGGTGGATGAGCATGCCCACTGGGCATGCTATGTGGGTTGTGGGGAACTGAACTCTGGTCCTTACACTTATGTGGCAAGTACTTAACCATGGGACCATCACAGCCCCCTGTGATACCTTTAATACCTTTACAGAGATTTTGGAGCGGTGCTGCCCAAAGGATGGTTTTGAAGTGATAGAAATGGGCCTCAGGAAGCGATCTTAAGACTTCTGGTGAGTGGAACACAGCATCTGCTCCAATCCAATCTTGCGGGACTTGAGACTGCATTAGTCAGGGAAGCAAAAACCCGGTCTGAGTAGGGGCACAAGCCCCTTCCGGTCCTAGCAGCACCAGGTAGCTAGGGCGCACAGTCGTCTGACTACCGCCAGCTACCCACAACACCCACCAAACGATCATAAGAATTCTGAGGATTGGGATCTGCCCGGCTCCGGAGCACTTTGCCTGAGCATCAGCAGCAGACATCTCGGTTCCGGGACCCCGCCGAGTGTATCCTGCACAGGCAGGTGACCATTTTTCCGGCTAGAGGATAGGGACCTGCCGGGGCGCGGGAGCGCGTTGCCTGAGCATTGGCAGCAGACATCTTAGTTCCGGGACCCTGCCGAGTGTACCCTGCACAGACATCTTGGTTCCAGGACCCCGCGTGTATCCTGCACAGCTCCAGAGAATACCAGATGGCGAAAGGCAAACATAAGAATCCTACTAACAGAAATCAAGACCACTCACCATCATCAGAACGCAGCACTCCCACGCCACCTAGTCCTGGGCACCCCAACACAACCGAAAAGCTAGACCCGGATTTAAAAGCATGTCTCATGATGATGGTAGAGGACATCAAGAAGAACTTTAATAACTCACTTAAAGAAATACAGGAGAACACTGCTAAAGAGATACAAGTCCTTAAAGAAAAGCAGGAAAACACAACCAAACAGGTAGAAGTCCTTATAGAAAAACAGGAAAACACATCCAAACAGGTGATGGAAATGAACAAAACCATACTAGACCTAAAAAGGGAAGTAGACACAATAAAGAAAACCCAAAGTGAGGCAACGCTGGAGATAGAAACCCTAGGAAAGAAATCTGGAACCATAGACGCGAGCATCAGCAACAGAATACAAGAGATGGAAGAGAGAATCTCAGGTGCAGAAGATTCCATAGAGAACATCGGCACAACAATCAAAGATAATACAAAACGCAAAAAGATCCTAACTCAAAACATCCAGGAAATCCAGGACACAATGAGAAGACCAAACCTATGGATAATAGGAGTTGATGAGAATGAAGATTTTCAACTTAAAGGGCCAGCAAATATATTCAACAAAATTATAGAAGAAAACTTCCCAAACCTAAAGAATGACATGCCCATGAACATACAAGAAGCCTACAGAACTCCAAATAGACTGGACCAGAAAAGAAATTCCTCCCGACACATAATAATCAGAACAACAAATGCACTAAATAAAGAGAGAATATTAAAAGCAGTAAGGGAGAAAGGTCAAGTAACATATAAAGGCAGGCCTATCAGAATTACACCAGACTTCTCACCAGAGACTATGAAAGCCAGAAGAGCCTGGACAGATGTTATGCAGACACTAAGAGAACACAAATTCCAGCCCAGGCTACTATACCCGGCCAAACTCTCAATTACCATAGATGGAGAAACCAAAGTATTCCACGACAAAACCAAATTCACACATTATCTTTCCATGAATCCAGCCCTTCAAAGGATAATAACAGAAAAGAAGCAATACAAGGACGGAAATCACACCCTAGAACAAGCAAGAAAGTAATCCCTCAACAAACCAAAAAGAAGACAGCCACAAGAACAGAATGCCAACTCTAACAACAAAAATAAAAGGAAGCAACAATTACTTTTCCTTAATATCTCTTAATATCAATGGACTCAATTCCCCAATAAAAAGACATAGACTAACAGACTGGCTACACAAACAGAACCCAACATTCTGCTGCTTACAGGAAACCCATCTCAGGGGAAAAGACAGACACTACCTCAGAGTGAAAGGCTGGAAAACAATTTTCCAAGCAAATGGTCTGAAGAAACAAGCTGGAGTAGCCATTCTAATATCGGATAAAATCGACTTCCAACCCAAAGTTATCAAAAAAGACAAGGAGGGACACTTCATACTCATCAAAGGTAAAATCCTCCAAGAGGAACTCTCAATTCTGAATATCTATGCTCCAAATGCAAGGGCAGCCACATTCATTAAAGAAACTTTAGTAAAGCTCAAAGCACACATTGCACCTCACACAATAATAGTGGGAGACTTCAACACACCACTTTCATCAATGGACAGATCGTGGAAACAGAAACTAAACAGGGACACAGTGAAACTAACAGAAGTTATGAAACAAATGGATCTGACAGATATCTACAGAACATTTTATCCTAAAACAAAAGGATATACCTTCTTCTCAGCACCTCACGGGACCTTCTCCAAAATTGACCATATAATTGGCCACAAAACAGGCCTCAACAGATACAAAAATATTGAAATTGTCCCATGTATCCTATCAGACCACCATGGCCTAAGGCTGATCTTCAATAACAACATAAATAATGGAAAGCCAACATTCACGTGGAAACTGAACAACACTCTTCTCAGTGATACCTTGGTCAAGGAAGGAATAAAGAAAGAAATTAAAGACTTTTTAGAGTTTAATGAAAATGAAACCACAACATACCCAAACCTATGGGACACAATGAAAGCATTTAAGAGGGAAACTCATAGCTCTGAGTGCCTCCAAGAAGAAATGGGAGAGAGCACATACTAGCAGCTTGACAACACATCTAAAAGCTCTAGAAAAAAAGGAAGCAAATTCACCCAAGAGGAGTAGATGGCAGGAAATAATCAAACTCAGGGGTGAAATCAGCCAAGTGGAAACAAGAAGAACTATTCAAAGAATTAACCAAACAAGGAGTTGGTTCTTTGAGAAAATCAACAAGATAGATAAACCCTTAGCTAGACTCACTAGAGGGCACAGGGACAACATCCTAATTAACAAAATCAGAAATGAAAAGGGAGACATAACAACAGATCCTGAAGAAATCCAAAACACCATCAGATCCTTCTACAAAAGGCTATACTCAACAAAACTGGAAAACCTGGATGAAATGGACAAATTTCTAGACAGATACCAGGTACCAAAGTTAAATCAGGATCAAGTTAACGATCTAAGCAGTCCCATATCCCCCAAGGAAATAGAAGCAGTCATTAATAGTCTCCCAACCAAAAAAAAAGCCCAGGACCAGATGGGTTTAGTGCAGAGTTCTACCAGACCTTCAAAGAAGATCTAATCCCAGTTCTGCACAAACTATTCCACAAAATAGAAGTAGAGGGAACTCTACCCAACTCATTCTATGAAGCCACAATTACTCTGATACCTAAACCACAGAAAGATCCAACAAAGATAGAAAACTTCAGACCAATTTCCCTTATGAATATCGATGCAAAAATCCTCAATAACATTCTTGCTAACCGAATCCAAGAACATATTAAAGCAATCATCCATCCTGACCAAGTAGGTTTTATTCCAGGGATGCAGGGATGGTTTAATATACAAAAATCCATCAATGTAATCCATTATATAAACAAACTCAAAGACAAAAACCACATGATCATCTCGTTAGATGCGGAAAAAGCATTCGACAAGATCCAACACCCATTCATGATAAAAGTCTTGGAAAGATCAGGAATTCAATGCCCATACCTAAACATGATAAAAGCAATCAACAGCAAACCAGTAGCCAACATCAAAGTAAATGGTGAGAAGTTGGAAGCAATCCCACTAAAATCAGGGACTAGACAAGGCTGCCCACTTTCTCCCTACCTCTTCAACATAGTACTTGAAGTCCTAGCCAGAGCAATTCGACAACAAAAGGAGATCAAGGGGATACAAATTGGAAAAGATGAAGTCAAAATATCACTTTTTGCAGATGATATGATAGTATATATAAGTGACCCTAAAAATTCCACTAGAGAACTCCTAAACCTGATAAACAGCTTCGGTGAAGTAGCTGGATATAAAATTAACTCAAAAAAGTCAATGGCCTTTCTCTACACAAAGGATAAACAGGCTGAGAAAGAAATTAGGGAAACAACACCCTTCTCAATAGTCACAAATAATATAAAATATCTTGGCGTGACTCTAACTAAGGAAGTGAAAGATCTGTATGATAAAAACTTCAAGTCCCTGAAGAAAGAAATTAAAGAAGATCTCAGAAGATGGAAAGATCTCCCATGCTCATGGATTGGCAGGATCAACATTGTAAAAATGGCTATCTTGCCAAAAGCAATCTACAGATTCAATGCAATCCCCATCAAAATTCCAACTCTATTCTTCAACAAATTAGAAAGAGCAATCTGCAAATTCATCTGGAATAACAAAAAAACCTAGGATAGCAAAAGCTCTTCTCAAGGATAAAAGTACCTCTGGTGGCATCACCATGCCTGACCTAAAGCTTTACTACAGAGCAATTGTGATAAAAACTGCATGGTACTGGTATAGTGACAGACAAGTAGACCAATGGAATAGAATTGAAGACCCAGATATGAACCCACACACCTATGGTCACTTGATCTTTGACAAGGGAGCTAAAACCATCCAGTGGAAAAAAGACAGCATTTTCAACAAATGGTGCTGGCACAACTGGTTGTTATCGTGTAGAAGAATGCGAATCGATCCATACTTATCTCCTTGTACTAAGGTCAAATCTAAGTGGATCAAGGAACTTCACATAAAACCAGAGACACTGAAACTTATAGAGGAGAAAGTGGGGAAAAGCCTCGAAGATATGGGCACAAGGGAAAAATTCCTGAATAGAACAGCAATGGCTTGTGCTGTAAGATCGAGGATTGACAAATGGGACCTCATGAAACTGCAAAGCTTCTGCAAGGCAAAAGACACCGTCAATAAGACAAAAAGACCACCAACAGATTGGGAAAGGATCTTTACCTATCTTAAATCAGATAGGGGACTAATATCCAATATATATAAGGAACTCAAGAGGGTGGACTCCAGAAAATCAAATAGCCCCCTTAAAAGACGGGGCTCAGAGCTGAACAAAGAATTCTCACCCGAGGAATACCGAAAGGCTGAGAAACACCTGAAAAAATGTTCAACATCCTTAATCATCAGAGAAATGCAAATCAAAACAACCCTGAGATTCCATCTCACACCAGTCAGAATGGCTAAGATCAAAAATTCAGGTGACAGCAGATGCTGGCGAGGATGTAGAGAAAGAGGAACACTCCTCCATTGTTGGTGGGATTGCAAGCTTGTACAACCACTCTGAAAATCAGTCTGGCGGTTCCTCAGAAAATTGGACATAGTACTACCGGAGGATCCCACAATAACTCTCCTGGGCATATATCCAGAAGATGTTCCAACCGGTAAGAAGGACACATGCTCCACTATGTTCATAACAGCCTTATTTATAATAGCCAGAAGCTGGAAAGAA
Organism: Mus musculus; assembly: GCF_000001635.26. Taxonomy (NCBI): domain Eukaryota; kingdom Metazoa; phylum Chordata; class Mammalia; order Rodentia; family Muridae; genus Mus; species Mus musculus. Next base: position 44,478,668 of record NC_000070.6, read on the forward strand.
CCCAGATGCCCCTCAACAGAGGAATGGATACAAAAAATGTGGTACATTTACACAATGGAGTACTACTCAGCTATTAAAAAGAATGAATTCACGAAATTCCTAGGCAAATGGTTGGACCTGGAGGGCATCATCCTGAGTGAGGTAACCCAATCACAAAAGAACTCAAATGAAATGTACTCACTGATAAGTGGATATTAACCCAGAAACTTAGTATAGCGAGATACAAGGTACAATATGTAAAACATATGAAACTGAAGAAGAACGAAGACCAAACTGTGGACACTTTGCTCATTCTTAGAATTGGAAACAATCACCCATGGAAGGAGTTACAGAGACAAAATTTGGAGCTGAGACAAAAGGATCGTCCATCTAGAGACTGCCATATCCAGGGATCCATCCCATAATTAGCCTCCAAGCGATGACACCATTGCATACACTAGCAAGCCTTTGTTGCAAGGACGGTGATATAGCTGTCCCTTGTGAGACTAGGCCGGGGCCTAGCAAACACAGAAGTGGATGCTCACAGTCAACTATTGGATGGATCACAGGGCCCCCAATGGAGGAGCTAGAGAAAGTATCCAAGGAGCTAAAGAAATCTGCAACCCTGTCGGTGCAACATTATGAACTAACCAGTACCCCAGAGCTCTTGTCTCTAGCTGCATATGTATCAAAAGATGGCCTAGTCGGCCATCACTGGAAAGAGAGGCCCATTGGTCAGGCAAACGTTATATGCCCCAGTACAGGGGAATGCCAGGTCCAAAAAATGGGAATGGGTGGGTAGGGGAGTGGGCGGGGGTACTTTTGGGATAGCATTGGAAATGTAATTGAAGAAAATACGTAATAAAAAAAAAGAAAAAAAAAAAAGAAATGGGCCTCAGTGCATAGTCTAGTCCAGTTACTACTAGCCCCTATGGCCTTACAATAGAAACCGAGTCTTTCATTTTGTTTAATTCTAATGAGCATATCTAAGGGTGTGGAACTTAAATTTAAGTGTTGGGTGTGTTGGGCAGTGCAGTACAGCACAGCACAGTCAGGCATTTCAGCCAGAAAAGGAATAAATTTAAGGCTCTGAAGTAGAGCAGTGAGGGGCAGGATGGAAGGGTTTGATTAAAGGTAACTTGGACAAAATTAGAGAAGATGGTGTTTATGCATAAAAGGGCATCTCAGGCAATGTGAATAGAGGGAGGTGGGGGAGGACAGAGGCTTCATCTTTATGGTGTCATCATTCTCCTGCGGGATTAAATAAAGACAATGAACAGTGGCCCAGCAGTTTCAGTTCTTGCCACCAGGGGGCCCCATTGACCTAGTGCAGCTTGGTTTCTGTGGTAGCAGAGGCAGTGTTTGTGGCTGGCCAGCAGCCTATGAGGATGCTGAAGGTGTGGGTAATGGATGAATGACTCACTGTTTGGTGCTAAGCACTAACATTAAGTATTTTTAAAGCAATAGATGGATTAAAAATTTTTATCACCCCCATTTTTGCAGAGGAGGCAATATAATGGTTCAAATCACCATCAAGCTGTTAAATTCAGAGCTGGGAAATGCCCTCAGCAGACAGACTTCTGAAGTTGAGTTGACTGTTGTGCTACGCTGCTCCTGTGACGATCAAGCCTAGAACTTACCTAAGAATATGGCCATTCAACTAGGCTATTGCTACTCTTCAATGAGTACAAAGCCTTTGAGAAGTTTTATGGGAAATATCGTATTCTTTTACTGTTTCTTTCCCGGAAGTCACTCCTTAGCATTTATTTATCTGCCGAGGGGCTCAGCAACAGACGTAGAACATCCTACACACTGAGGCTGGGATCACAGAGCCTTAGAGAGGTGTCCCTTGGGGACTGATAAATCAGCAGGAGTTGGGATATAGATGGACTCGTAGTGCCCACTGTACACTACGAGTGCCTTGAGGCAGTGTCATCATTATAGAGGTGTGAAGGGAAGAATGCCACTTGTGGGGAAATTCATGGCTCAAGCCACTTGGAGTGTGACACTGAGTGGCCACAGCCTGGTGTGCTGAGGGCATTGGTGGAGAAGCAGCCTGTTCAGGCTTTTCCTGCCTCCTCTACACACTGACCTTCTTTGGATGCACATGATCAGCTAGAGCAGCCCCCAAGGCCCAGACTTCCTCCCAGGCCTTGTCCAGTGCCCGACATCTGGATTCCTCAGAAGCCGGCTCTTGAGACCTGTCCAGCAAGGCTTGGAAGCCCAGGTCCCTATAGACCTGCTAGTTAATGAGTTCTGCAAAAACTAGGTCTGTCTGTAATCGAAAAGGGAGTACAAGGCCCGCATAGTCCCTGAATTAATTCAACCCTGCTTGAAAAGGAGCAAGGAGAGGGTTTCCTGCCACTGTTTGTCAGATCTGGATCCAGGGAGAGGTCTGTGAGCATTGCTTCCATTTGGGGCTCCTTGTTTCTATCACTTCAGCACTCTGGGAAACACTCTCCAAGTGTATCACTCCTGTCTCCTGCTGCCACACTAAGGCAGTTTTAACAATGCTCTCTGCCCACACAGGTCTCGCCTCCATTTAGTACAGCCGGAAGGGCAGAGAATATTTAATGATTGCTCCAGACCAAAAGTCCCTATTATCTTACTCCCTCCTTACCCTCGTCCTGTTTCTTTCCAGGGTGGGGAAGGGCAAGTAGAAAACAAATGAGTCATGAATTCATGAAGATGAGATGTTAGTGCAGTGGGAAAATTGGATGTTGTCCAGAAGAAGTTGTCCAGGTCTTTGTGTGTGTGCTTAGGATCTCACAGGCCACCCACTCCCTGAGTCTGGCCAGTCCCAAGCTGCTCTGGAATGAGAAATCAGGGTATCTGAAATCTGTTGTCTCCTCAGAGATGTCTGGATATGGGATGAAGGAAAGGAGAGAAAGAGGCAATGGGTTCTCAAAGGGACAGCCTTCAAGAGGCATGGACAATGCTAACCCCAGGCTACCTTGGTCCCAGTTATTGTGCCCCTGGTGTGACAGTACCGTATTTCCTCTCGTTCTTTCAGGATTTTTCTTTCTTTCTTTTTAATGGATACATTTTCATTTGAATGGGACTTATTTTCTTCTCTCCTCTCTCCTCAGATGCTACCTCTGTTACAAAGTACTGCTCCATGCGCCTGGAATTAGTTACTCTCAATTGCTCCCTCACACCCTGCTTATGTCCTAATTAAATGTGTTATTGGTGTCTGGTGTCTGCATGGTCGATTGTCAGCTTGATGCGATTTAGAATCATCTAGGAGACTCACCTCTGAGCATGTATTTATAGAGAAGATGAACGGAAGGGAGGGGAGAACCCACAGTCCAAGTGGGCGGCACCTTCTGAGGAGGGGCTGGTATATAAAACGGACTGAGGAAAAGGCAGCCCATGCTTCAACACTTCTTTCTGAATTAGTGCATCTGTCGCTGCTGAGGTGGGCTCCATCTTCCCCAGCCTTCCAACACAGGCTCAAACACAGTGGAAGTTCTCTGTGGAGCTTCCAGGTTTTCACAGTTTGACTGGGACTGTTGAGGTGTTCAGCTTACTAGACTGAGAAGCCAGAAGGCTCCCAACGTCTGCAGGATGCAGCTGGCCATCACTGGGCTGCTCTGTCCCTTGTATGCATAGTCTCAGTCTCATACATTTCACACACACTCACACACAAATGCACACGCACACGTATATATACATATGTATATGTGTATATTCAATCTGAGCCACAAAAATGGCAAGATCTACAAGGCTGTTGAGAGCAGTGTGTCTGAGATGCCAGCTCCCTTCTTTGGAAACTTCTTTAGGAAATGGGACTCTGTGGTCACACCCATGTGGCCTGAAATTGTGACGCCACCATTTTCTGGCCATCCGTCATAATTTCCCTGTGTCTCACTCCTTCATCTTTGTAATGATGAGAATGTCTGATCTATCTCTCATTGGAAGACAATACCTGGCACCATATAACACCCAAAATGTTAGCCATCACAACTGCTGTTGTTATTTTGCAAACTGCAAGTTGGGGGCAGAAAGCTCAGCCTCTTATGGTACCTGGTGCCTACTAAGTCTGGAACATTTTTTTTTTTAACAAGAATGTTCTATAGGAAATTTGGGTGGTGCATGCTACAGAGGTACTGCTGGGTCATGGCATTCTTTGTCAATCAAGAATATTAAGATATCCTGGTGATCAGAGTTTGCAGGGTCTCCCCCAGGGCCAGTTCTCCAGGGTACTTAACTTTGTGGCTGTCGAAGAACCCCTAACCCCTTAGTCTTCTAGTTCTTTTAGAGGCAGGGACACACGGGTAATAAACACTCATCCACTGATGGCTGGTTTAACCCAGAAGGAAAGAAAATCCATGGCTGTCAGCTCACACACAGTCAGCAGCAATTGCTCGTGAGGCAAGGTCGATGGCCGGACAGACGGAAGAGCCAAGGACGGGCAGGCATTGGTGGAGGCTGCTGACCCCCAAGCTCTGGCTTCTGATGAAGCAGAAAAAAATGCACCCAGTAGAACCCTGTGGGGCCTGTGGAGATCATGGCCTACCTTCCAGGCCGAGGGCCTGGGACTTCCCTGAGACGTGGGAAAACTAGCTAACCTAAAGTGATCTTGTATCTACATCTGGATCTATAAATGTTCTGTGGCTATGTAGGATGAGGATATCCATATAGCTAATGTTTATTAAGAGCTAATTCCATTCCAGTTTGCACTGACCAAACCAGGTAATATCTAGACGTGCCCATGCATTAGATGCTAGTTCCTCGCCGTGAAGTGCAGAAGCAAACAGGTCCCATGGGCATTAGTTTGGATCAGCTCATCTACGCTGCGGTAACGAGCACCTCCCAGGTCTCAGTGGCCTACACCACACTTCATAGGAATCAGCCAAGGGCACTGGTCCATGCTGTTGTCATTGTCAGCCAGGCCCTGACAGACAGGACAACCATTATATGGAACACTGCTGTTCACTGTAACAGAGGGAGAGAGAAAGGGTGGCGGATCGTGTGCAGACTCTTAACGCTTCCTGTTAAAAGTGACGGACAGAACTACCATGCACACACTGGTTAAAGCAAGTCACACCTAGCTGTAAGTGGATAGGTAGGTATGGTCCTTGAAGGTGCCCAAAGGTGAACTGGAAATGCTAAGTGCCCAGGAAAGCAGCCACATCACCTGATGCCATATGGGGGCCACCCAGTGAACTCCTGGACTCAGCCATTGAACAGAATAGGTGTCTCTGGGGCTGTGTGTAGATGTGCCAGATACACTATTACTGCTTCTATTTGCTTCTGAAGGCAAACAGAAGGGCACAGCAGTGGTGTGGGGCCTCATTAGAGGTTGTGAACAAGGTCCCAGCTCCTGAGATGTGTTCCTGCTGAGAGCCCAGGCTTCCAGAATGGCCATGGGGTTCCCTCTTTGCCCTTAAGAGACAACCAGTCTGTCACTGAATGGTACATGCAGGGTGTCATTGAGTGCTCACAGAATTGTGACAGTGAACGGCCTCTCGGATGCTCTCTTCAGGGGTGGGGTCCCGGCTCTTTCAAGGCACTTAGAGAGTCAACTCTAGAGTGAACAAGTGCCACTTTTTATTCCCACAGAGGGGCCAGGTGTGTGTGTGTGTGTGATATATATAGGGATACACAGATACACATTCAGAGAGACAGAGATACACACAGAAAAAGACATACACACACACACAGAGAGAGAGAGAGAGAGAGAGAGAGAGAGAGAGAGAGAGAGAGAATATGTATGTAGCAAGCTCCCTGTGAGCAATCACGTACAGACTTCTGAGGGAGAGGTTCTATCTTCCATCTTCTGCTGGGGCACTCAGACAGGCTTCAAGGAGGAGAGGACATTTTTCCTGGGCTGGATTTTCTGGTTGGCTCTTCATAGCTATGTACGACAATAAGGACTTTTGTTCACAACAATAAAAACTTTTGTTTTTATTTTTGGGGGAATAAAAAGTGGCACTTGTTCACTCTAGAGTTGACTCTTAAGTGCCTTGAAACAGCTGAGACCCCATCCCTGGAAGAGAGCATCCGAGAGGCCGTTCACTGTCACAATTCTGTGAGCACTCAATGACACCTTGCATGTACCATTCAGTGACAGACTGGTTGTCTCATAGCTAGAGGGGGGCTGTGTTAGGGGTGGCTGTGAGGCTGGCACCACCCCAGTATCACCTCTGTTGGCAGTGCAGACTAATGATGCATGCCCCCATGCACAGTGGGCGTGGCCGGAAAGGAACACTGATCTAGACACTCAGCAGGAAGCAGCAAATGCCTGGTGGAGGGTGCTGGAGCCTGTCCTTTCCTGGCTCTGCTTTTCACCCTGTCCCCCTGCTTCCTACTCTGCAAGACTGGCAGCTTTCTGGCTTTCTGGAAGGTGCCAGCAGGAGGCAGGGGGTGGTGATGGAGGGTGAGGTCTTGGGGTAACATACTGGGTAGCTACGTTTCTCTCAATGTCCCTTTGCCAGATGTAACTTCAGTGGGATTTCATAACCACTTTCTCCTGAAGTCCCTTCGGGGCTAATGATGCTAATGGCTCTCTTCTGTTCCTAGTGGACAGTTTAATCAGCCTTTGCTGGCGTTCTCTGTCTCTCCCCCTCCCTCCCCCTCTAGTATAGGAACTCACATGTGTGAACCACGAGGAAGCCAGAGGGTGATCTAGAGTATCATTCTCAGAAATGAGGATCTCTCATTGGCCTGGAGCACACTGACTAGTCTAGATTGGCTGGCTAGTGGGACTCATGCTCACTATTGCTTCCCAGCATTAAAGGAACAGTGTGTACATCACTCATGGCTTATAAATAAATAAATAAATAAATAAATAAGCAAGCAAACAAATATTGCATATATATATGTATATATATATATATATACATATATATATACATACATATATATATATATATATATATATATGTAAATGTGTGTGTATTTTCCTGAGTGTATGTATGTGCCACCACATACATGCAGTGCCCTTGGAAGCCGAAAGACGACAATAGACCCCCTGGAACTGGAGTTACTGACTGTGGTGGGTCACCTGATGTGGGAATTTGAGTCCTCAGGGAGAGCAGCTAGTACTCTTAACCGCCGAGCCCTGTCTCCAGCCCTGACATGCCTTGCTTTTGCAGTGTTTTCTGGGGGTTGATCTCAGGTCTTCATGCTGCAAGTAGGCACTCCACTAACTGAGGTCACCCAAGCCCTTGTGGGGTTTCGTTTGGTTTGACAGAGTCAGGCTGGCTTTGAGCGCTCCTGTCTCAGTCTTCCTGAGTGCCGGGGTTATAGGTGTACATAACCACACCAGGCTATTTGCTGGGTTTTTCCTTAATCATGCCACACCTGTGTGGTCGGCTCCATTCTCTCTCTTTTCTTGATTCTGGGTTAGACATCTCCCTCCTGTCTGATGCGGCTGGTCTACAGACATGATTTACACAAAGTTACTGTTCAGGCAAGCAGGGACCTCAGCAGCCTCCTGGCCTTGTGGTATAAGCACTTGGGAATAATTTGAGGGGAGGGAGGGGGGTCAGAGAATTGCTCATAGCGCACAGCTGCATCAAAGATGGAGAGAACAGTGCTGTGTGGCACAGCCAGGGCTTGGAGGTTTGTTCTGTGTTTCAAGATGTGACTTCTGGGCTCTCTGTGGCTTCTGTCCTGAGAATAGCTGAATGCTGTGATCTAGGGTAGGAGATGCAAGGCTTAGGACTGGGGAACGTTGAGCAGCAGCGGTGTGTTTCACTGTTCCCACCTGCAGGAGATGGGTGCTGCCTCAGTTTCTCTATTAAATGGTGAGTTCTCCAGCACCAGGTCCAGCCTCCCCCATCTCTGCTGGCATAGCCTGGAGGAAGGATTCAGGGAACTGCACTGTGAGACCACCTGACCTAGGTTCTGCCAGTTCGACTTGACCTGAAAACTTCTTTTAGGATGAGTCCAGATTCCCCCTGGAAGCTGCCCCTCCACCCCCATCCACATCAGAGAGATGCCTGACTTATGCGGAGTCTAGAAAACACCATTTTATTCTTCTCCAGACATACAACAAGCAATCAAGACCATTTCTCTTGAGTCGGGTGTGATTTCCTCTCCAGCTCACTGCCCCTGCAGCCAAATCCCAAGTCTGCTTTAATGAACATAGAAAACTCACTTGTCATTAGTCGGACAAAGGCTAATGGACTGGAGTCCTTGAGGACGGTGGGTCTCTCGAGCAAATTAAACACTCCCCTTGCAATCTCGAAGTCAATGTTAAATTGTTTATCAAACCCTTCCTTCCCAGGTAGCATAAGGCTGAAATTTCCCACCTTCTGGCCATTCGGTCAGAAAATTTTATTGAGCTGGAGACAGGAAGGAGGAGGTAATTTCAAAATTGTTTTATTTTGAAGAGGGGGGAAAAGGTATACTGCTTAGGGTTTAGGGAAGGGTCCATAAATCTGCTTCACCTCTGGTGTCACTCTGGCCTTTGCTCATGACAGACATTACTAATCAATCATATATTCCCCTCCCATTAACTCAAAGCAAAAGGCATTTGCAAACCAGGGCCTAAGGAGAGTAGGAATGCACGATTCTGGCAGTTGAGGTTTGAGCACAGGGCTGAGTATCAGAAAGCCTGGCCCAGTGCTGTGGCCTCCACTTCCTCACCGAGTCTGGTTGTCCTTCTGCTCAAATGAAGACCCTTTCTTCCCGTGCTTCATGAAGGTGCCCTGAGTCGCTGTCCAGAGCTTAGCTATAGATACAGCTACATGTGAAACGTGTGACCTCCTGAGATAACACAGCTTTACAGTCATAGTGTCCCGGTTCCTTTTTTCTATTCTATGAAATTATACATGAGGTGGTAATTTATCAGGGAAGGATGCTTAGCAAGGGTCCATGGCTCTGGATTCTGGGAAGTCTAAGAGCATGGTGGGAAATTCAGGAGCAAGATACCACGGTGGGCAGTAAGACAGTGTGTGGAGCAGACCGAGGAGGGGAAAGATGAGGGGAGCCTTGCTCTGTAACAACCCAGTCTAGTCTAGTTGTGTAGGGTTAAAACAAAAGTTACGTACCCTAAAACGACAAAGAGCACGTCCAAGTCTCTGAATGGGGCCTTTGAAGGTGGAATGACTTCATTTGTAGACACCACATCCATTTCGTCCCATCTGTAAGCGTTGTCTCTCTACTCAGGAGGAAAACTGAACTCAGCTCCATCGATTGGCCCACGCCTGATGGTTTGGGGGAAGCCACCCTTTCTCAGAGGCTCAGGCTCAGCACTGCCAGAAGGTGCAGGAACCTGGCTTGTTTTGCAGAGCGTTGGGCTAGCGAGTGCTTCTTCAGTTGTCTACTTTCCGTCCTCCCAAAGCCGAGACTCACCAGGAGCAGCTTCGAGATAGTAACTTCGTATCTGAGAGAGGTCTGGAGGTCATTGATGCGGGGGGGGTGGGAGGGAGTATGTGGCAGCCACCTCTCTGTCATGGATCAATGTTCAGGGCTTTTCTTTCAGGAAGGACAGATGGAGGAGAAATCCAGGAGGCAGCCACCATCAGTCCTGACCTTTTCTTGGATCTCGGTTTTATGACACTTAGCCGCCCTGTTTGCTTCTGAGCACGACTCTGGCCGGGGTCAAGTTCGGATATTATCTTTCTTTACACCCAGATACTTCCCCACAGAAGTGTGGAACAGTCTCCGATACCTACTTTGATCTTCTTGCCTGGCCTGGAAGTGTATGGGCCAAAACTGGAGAAGAGCAGGAAGTAGATCCTGAGCACAGTGGCCTTCGCCCGTCTGGTTCCGTTCCATCTCCTTCCTCATCTTGTTTTGAGTCATGGCAGCCTGCCAGAGGTCCCACTGGGATTCTGTAGGCTGGCACCTCCCACCGTGAGCAGTGGCCACGGCCATGAATGCCACCTTCAGGCACACCAGTTGCTACTGAAAGCACGAGGGAGTACAGATGACGTGTCTTCACAGGCCCAGCCACTAAGTACCAAGTACCACACCTCAAGTAGGGCTGGCAGAGTGTAGGGGTTGGCAAAGGTGGGAGAGCAAGCGCTGAAGGGCCAGTCAGTTTTGGTTTGTTTGGTTTTTTTTCTCTTTCTCTTTCTCTCTCTTTTTATTTTTCTGCATCTGTCCTGCCTTATCACGTTGATAAAAGGAAATTAGAAAGGGTGGAAAGGAAGAGGAGGCCTCAGGAGAGAATCCTGTCTGGAGTCCCTGCTCCTTGTAGAAGACAAGCTGTTCTCAGCCGGCCAGCCCTCCCTCCCGTGATGGAACCAGCTCTCATTGTGTTAAATGTTGACGATTCCCATGCCACAGCCCCTCAGGGACAGATTCTGGCAAAGATGATAGATAGACCTTGGAGTGGGAAAGCAGATGATGTTTGAAAACACAGCGGCGCCCGGGGAAAACCAGTCTGGGGCTCAGAGAACAGAACACGTTTTATTTGTTTTGTTTGTTTCAGCTGATCTTCTTCAGGGGAGTGGAAGGAAACTGCAAAATATAACACATACACACAGACATACATGTACACAAACACACATACAAATACACATAAACACACATGTAGAAATACACATACACATGCACACACACACATCATTTTGTTCTTTGTTGAAGCTCAGGTTTGGGTTGGCTGATATTTTGCAAATGTCAGAAGCCCCTCTCTGGCTCAGGCCTTGAGGGGTCTCTGGGAACACAGAAAGGCATCCAGTGTGGTTCTTGATGTGAGTGCTTTAGTGTGGGGTGGGGAAGACAGTATGTTCAGACAAGGATGGTACAGAGTGACCCACACTGTAATGGAGGGGGACATGTGAAGGGAGGGGACACCTAGTGTGTTTGTGTTTGTGTGTGTGTGTGTGTGTGTGTGTGTGTGTGTATGCTTGAACATGAATGTGTGTGGCTAGTGAAAAAGATGACGAATTAGAAAGAGAGGTTACTGTCTACATATCTGTGTCTGTGAGGGGTCTGGGTAATTGAATTTTTGTTTCTTCTTTTAAAAAGATAATTATTTTATGTGTGTGTGTGTGTGTGTGTATGTGCACACTCATCTGTGTACACAAATATAGAGATCAGAGGACAACTTGCAGGAGTTTGCTCTCACCTTCTACCCAGTGGGTTCTGGGAATTGACCTCCAGTTGTCAGGCTTGGTGGCCAACACCTTCACCCACTGAACAGTTTTGTCAGCCCTAAATGTTCTTATATGTCTCGGCCCATGCAGAATCAACGGGACAGGAAGCAGAAACCTGTTCACAATTAGTGAGAGCACCAACCCTTTTTTCTGAAGGTGCCAGGGAGACAGGGAGTGCTTTGTTTTGTTTGAAGTACTGGGAATCGAACCCAGGGCCTTGCATACACCATGTTAGCACTCTACCATTGAACTTTACTTATTTGTTTATTTGTGTTATTTGTTGGTTTGTTTTTGAGGCAGAGTCTTGTTAAGTTACCCAGGGTTGGTCTTAAACTCACTTTGTATTCCAGACAGGCCTTGACTTTGTGGTCATCTGGTTTGACTCTCCTAGGAATAGTGTTGTTGTTGTTGTTGTTGTTGTTGTTGTTGTTGTTGTTGTTGTTGTTGTTTCGAGACAAGGTTTCTTGCCTTGGCTATCCTGGAACTCTTTCTGTAGACCAAACTGACCCCAAACTCAGAGATTTGCCTGCCTCTGCCTCCTGAGAGCTGAGAATGAAAGGTGCGTGACACCATTCCTAGCTTACAGAGTAGGTTTAATAGAGTGACCCAATGAGGTCAGAGCTTCACAGGGAGTGTCTCCCCAGATAGGAGGGGGGAGGGGCAAAGGGCCCAAGAGAATGGAGGTGGGAGAGGGCACTCCAATCCCTTCCTCTAGTGGGTGCAGCTGCCTTGCAGAACCCAGGGGGCATCTCCCCTGGGTAAAGTGGAACCTGGGAATGTGGTTATCCAATCAGCAGGCTGGGGCAGAGAGCCTGAGAGTGAGGAAAAGGGGAGACAATGTCATAAGCAGTGCCTGAAGCTTAAAATGTAAAATCAGGCAAGCCTGCCTTCAAAAAGGGTAGTACGGGTTGTGCTGCGATATCAGACAGCTCTGAAGTCTAAGTGGCAGAAAATGACGGCTTGCTATGTGTTCTTTAGTTAGGGTTGGCTGGCACTGTTATCCATAGGGGTAAACTGGGAACAGGTTTGTGGAAGCTTCTTTTTATTGCTGTTTCTCTGGTGACCAGAGCAGTGCACAGAGAGCGAATGACACTTCCTGGCTTTTAAAGTGACCCGCCTCATTTCTACTCCAGTTTTATTGGTGAAACTAATTCAGCCACCCATTATCTACAGGGTGTGGAGAAGCAAGAGCTGAAGTAATTGTGAACAATCCATCTGAGACCCAAGTCTCAACTGCTTTATCCGTACGGTGGGAATAAACTTGACAAGCTCAGACCGGCACCAGGAGTCTAATGAGATAATGTGTGACAACCCCAGTAGAATACAGTCACACTCAAACAACCACAGCCCCAAACCAGAAAAGGCTGGGCTAGCAGAGGAGGAAAGAGAAACATTTGTTGCTTTGGGGGGTTTCCTAGACACCATGGTTGACTGGCTAAGGAAAAGCTGCTGTGCCTGGAACAGCTGTAGTGGGAGCCACAGCCCTGCCTGCGACCCAGGAGCAGTCCCCGGTGCTCCTGCAACTCCTGGCAGCAAAAAGCTTCGGGGTCCTTGGAGAGTCTTAGGGCTGAGCTGAGGGTGTTCTTGGAGGCAGTGGCGGGTCTCCTTGCCAGGCATGTGCATTTCAAACAGCAGCCAGTAATGTTCCCGCTGCTGCTGCAGCCCCAAGGAAGTAGAATTTTTATTCCAAGAATCAGTTCCCATTCATCACCGTGAAGCGCAATACCTGGGGGGGAATGGGAGTCGAGACTCTTCGAGTCTCCAAAGAAGGGAGAGTGTCTGTAGCAGCTGAGTAATTAGAGCAGCGTTCTGCACACATGCCTAATCTTTATTTAAGACATTTCATTTAGGTACACATCCAAGTTATTCAAGAGTCAGTTCGGTTTGAGACATGTCTGTCATCAAACAGTTTCCCATCCCTATTTTGGAATAGTTACAGAAGCGCCTGGAACCATCATTTAAGTATTTACTGGTAACTCGCCATAGACTAAGCAGCATCACTCAGTCTTTTCAGGAAGATAACTCCCCACGTCTAGAACAAGACCTTATTTTGTCTTATAGCTGAGAGACAGGAAGGAGGCTTGAGCCGTCTTTCATGGGAGAGAGGGAATGGGCAGAATGTCTAGCCTGGGCGGCAAGTGGGAAAAGCAGCAGTTCACACTAGTGGGAGGTGTGATCTTTCAGGTGCTCGGGAGTCGTGGCTCATTGATCTTCTCAAGGACCTGGAAGGGTAGTACCCCAAATTTTCGTTAGTGTGACTGGTAAGAAGAGATTGTGTAACTCCCTCAATGTAATAATAGCCAAGAGTGAGGTAGAACTAGAATTTTATCCCTAGGCACCAGGTCCCTAGCTCTGGACCATAGTACATCCCAGTGTCTTAAAATACTGGGTCTGTCATTGGAAAGCAACTTTTCAGATCAACAAAAGTAGACACAAGCCACAAGCCACAAAGGCAGAGGGGACTCCACCTAAGAGGGAACTGTTCAACCTGCAGCGCCCTGGTGTTAGGGCTTCTTGTAAACAATGAGCTTCTGTGCCCTGAAATCTTCAGGAAGATGCTGAGTGGACACAGATGCAGAAGTGGGGGTGAGATTCCTTTCTAGCTTGTCCTGACTGTGGTGGTCTGTTCGTCCTTCCTTCTTTCCTTCCTTCTTTCCTCCCTCCCTCCCTTCCTTCCTTCCTTCTTGCCCCTCCTTCCTTCCCTCCAACCCTCTCTCCTTCCCTCCCTCCCTCACTCTGTCCTTCCTTCCTTCCTTCCTTCCTTCCTTCCTTCCTTCCTTCCTTTCTCTTGCTCTCGCTCTCTTGCTCTCTCTCTTTTTTGAGAGTATCTCAGTGTATAATCCTGGCTGGCCTGGAACTTGCTATGTAGACCAAGCTGGTTTTGAACTCATGGAGAGTTGTCTGTCTCTGCCTCACGTGCATGTTGGGATTAAGGGCGTGTCCAGACACTCCCAGCTTTGCTATCCTTTAACATGAGAATCTTCCAAGGACAACACAGGTCCTGACACCAGTCAGAGGCAAATTTGTATTGTTTACATTTCTTACTTTCTTCCATATATGCATTGTGTGTGCATGTGTGGAAGTCAGAGGACTGTAGTTCTTGCCTTCTATCCTGGGGGGTTCTGGGGATCAAACTCAGGTCACCAGTCTTGGCGGCAGGCACCTTTACCTGCTAAAATATGTCCGTGGCCCTAGAAAAAACATTTTTACACTAATATATCCTTCCCGTACTGATAACCAGGAATGGCAAAGCTGCATTGTAACTCAGAGACCTAAATGAGAGAGTTCTGTGCTATCATCAAATTAAACTTATCAGCAAGCTGGTCTGACACATGATAATGATGCAGATAAAGGCTCTACCTGAACGATCGACTGCCCTTAGCTCACTTCATTGATTCTAAGCAGTGTGATTCGCATTAGCCATGCCTGCCATTCCGTTGTTTTCCCACCAGCTTCCTGCATCTCCCTAACTTTTACAGGGATGTTAGATGTGGCAGCTTCCCTGGGTTACCTAGAATTTTGTCCTCCTTGGGGCAGCCTCAGGAGGAGGGAATTGACTTATCACAGCTCAGACTGGGAGAACCAGGAGCCACAGGCGTGGAGACTCAGCGGGAACATACATTGGATGTGGTCCAGTTGAGGGAAGAGTCAGGCAATAGCAGGTCGGAACCAGGGAATGCAGCGTGCTCCCCGACAGCTCTCAGACCAAGAGGCACAGCCCTGGGATTCTGCATGGAGCTGTCCATTGGTCGATGTTCACCTATGCACAAAGCCACAAAGCCCTGAATCTTATTCCCAGTACTGCACAAACCAGGTGTGATGGGGCATGCCTGTAGTCCCAACACTCTGAAGTCAAGAAGATCAGAAGTTTAAGGTCATTCTCTACTACACAGGGAGTTCCAGCCTAGCCTGGAATATGTGAGACCCTTTCCCCTGCTCCCTTCAAAAAAAAAAAAAAAAACAAAAACAAAACAAAAAGATGCAACAAAACAGGGTGAGCAGGAAGGTGCTTTAGACGATTCTGGGCTTTTCTTTGCTCCTTCAGAGGCAGCTTTTAGCAGGTGTTTCAGAGTCTTAATGCACGAACCCAAAACTGGTATTAATAAACAACAACAAAGACAAAGGAAAAACACCAAAACCCCAGCCCTGGAGACCCAGGAGCCTCAGGCGAGAAGTTCTATGTTGGTTCATAAGCTTCCTCCCATCCGGTTTACCCACCCACGACCACAGAGGTGAGGTCCTGACACCACAGAGCCTCTTCAGTGTCTCTCCCTTTGCTGGCTGCTGGGCTACACTCTGCCAGTGACAGACCTGGTACAGAAGGTTCCTAAGGAACACCTCCTTCTGGAACACAGTGGGGGCACCCCTCAGATCTCAGCACCACCTCCTAAAAGGGCTGGCAGAGAGGTTCATCCGACCTAGAGTCGCTTTTCCTTTTGCTCAAGAACTAAGGATTTCTATAAACTGAAAGTTTTGATTTATAATCCCAAGAGCAATACGGTGCAGGGGAGAATAATAAACTAGTTAGACTTGGAAGCTCCTGACAGACATGACACATGTCCCCCCAAGGGAAGGTAGACCAGGTGGGTCTCCCAAGGTCCCAAAAGGAGTCAATGGACCTGCCTCTTCCTTGAGCACCTGGTGAGAGCACTCAGCTCTCACGTTCTGAGTAGCTGTTCCTGTGTCTTACATCCCACAACCAGGTCACAGGCTGCTGAGGTCAGGGACTGAGCACTTAAGCTCTTGGGGAGGACTCAGGGTGTGCTTGCTGGCTAGTTGGAGAGAGGAAAACCTTTTTGCTAAAGATGGAAGTGTCCCCCATCACCTTGGTGGGATGGCCCACTGGGACCTGTGCTACTTTAAAATTGCATAGAGGTCCAGGCATAATGTCATATACCTATGCACACCAAACTCCTCAGAGACTGAAGTAAGATGATCATGAGTTCAAATCCAGGGTGGGAAAGTAACAAATTCAAGGGCAGTGTCTGAGTTCTACAGTGAGACCCTCTATCAAAAATAAGATAAAACTCATTTAAAAAGAAAGACATACAATCTCTGGGGCTTTTGATTTCTTTATATAGAGTAAATTATAGTGAGTTAGAGGTGTCTCCGTTTGACCCCTAAATGCTTCATTGCTGTGGTCTGGTCTCTAATGAGCACTGCAATATAGACCCTGGGTGCAGGCATGGGCTTCTCCCAAAAACTTTCTTGGCATCTTCTTAGTCTGAGGGACCCTGGAACTGGTACCCCCATGGCATTGTGCTCTAAGTGACTACAACAATTAAAACAAAGCATTTTTGGTGTTCGTTCGCACTTAGGTTCATGTGTACTTAGGTACCTGTGTGTGTGTGTGTGTGTGTGTGAGCACGAGTGCGCATGTGTTGGTCTGAGCTAGATGTTCAGTATCTTCCTCTATTGCTCGCCATCTTGATTTTTTGAGCCAGGGTCTCTCATGAAACCTGGAGCTCACTAACTGGACCGGCTGGCCAGGAGCTCTGGCAAGCTTCCTGTCTCTGCCAACCCTGGACTGCTGCTACAGATACCTGCTGCTGCTTTTGGCTAGACTAATTATTGCCAAAAAGCTCACACTTGGCCAGAGTCTGTGCCCGTTCCTTTCCCCAGGGAGTAGTCATGGCAATCCTGCTATGGGAGAGCTTTGGTCCACAGCTAAGGAAACCGAGACCCAAATCCACACAGTAGGGCTATTTTCCTCAGGCATCCTCCTCATTCAGGAGCCTCACTCCATGCTTCTTCTTACACAGTTCCTCACCATGTGTGGCAAGTAAGAGTGATCACCATGGGAGGTCTCATATATTTGAATACCTCATATATTTGAATACTCATTAGTCAGGGAGTGGCACTATTTGATAAGGTTTAGAAGGATTAGAAGATGTGGCCTTGTTGGAGGAGTCATTGGGGATGGGCTTTGATATTTCAAAAGGCACATACGAGTCTCAGCATATTCTCTCTGTCTCTCTGTCTTGCTCTCTCTCTCTCTGTGTCTCTGTCTCTCTCTATCTGCTTGCAGATCGGGATGTAAGTGTTCAGCTATCCCACCAGCACCATGTTTGCCTGCCTGTTTGCCACCATGCCTGCCATCATAATGACAGTGGACTAATTCTCTGAAACTGTAAGCCAGCCCCAATGAAATGTTTTCTTCTATAAGCTGCCTTGGTCATGGTGTCTTTCCACAACATTAGAACGCTCAGATACCACCCAACACTCTACCACCTGGGCCTCAAACTCAGCCATGTGCCTAGGCCTCCCAAGGCCTTAGTAAAGCACAAGTTACTGGGCCCCACTCCAGAATTTCTGATCCATTCGGCTTGAGCTGGGGCCCAGGAATTTGCACTCTGGATGTGTTCCCAGGTACCCCTGAAATACTTGGCTCAGACTTTAAGACTCATTGCTAAGGTCACTGTTTGTTTCCTTCAAGACACTAATCTGAGATTGCAGCTATGTAATTGATTTGTTTACTTCATTGGGTCATTTCCACATTCACCAGACTGTAGTCTTGGAGGGGTGGGGGTGGGGGTGGCAATGGCAAGAACATCTGTTCACCTCTGGATTGCTGGCTTCCAGCACAGATCATGGCAAGTGACAGAGGCTCAGTTACATTTCTTGACTGAATGGGTCACGAGGAACTGAGACAAAGCCCCAGCCTGACTGCTGACCGGATGCCGTAAGTGCCACAGACTACTGAGTGCCTCTGGTGGTACACCTTCCAGCTGCTCCAGCCTGTTGTCACTACGTAGGTGGACACCAAACTTCTGTGTCCTGACCAGCTCTTCAGCACAGTTCAGCACGTATGATCTGGTAGCTCCGGAAGGCCACAGGGGCCAAACAAGCAGTGTGTGAAGTATCTCAAGTGCAAGGTGTTTGGCTTCTGACAGTGCCAATGTGTGACAGCCAGGAATACAGGATGAGCTGGCCTACCATATCATTGGCCATCTAGTCCTGTTGGGGCGCCATTAGCTACTAAAAATTAATTAACTGATGGATTAATTGATTAATTAATTAATGTTCTGTCTGTCTATCTGCCTCTGTGGAATGGGGGACAGCTTGTGAGACTCAGCCTCCTCCTTCTACCGTGTGGGGTCCAGGGACTGAACTTAGGCGGTTAGGTTTGGTAGTAAAGGCCTCTAGCAGCTGAGTCTTCTTATCAGCTCCTTACTCAGCGTCTTTGGACCCAACCCCGGGGGCCACAGGTACTCAGCTCTGATTGTGGGGAATGTAGGAGGCACCAAGGGACACAATCCTGCAGATCTTTCATGTTGAAGGGGAAGGCAGAGGGAAAAGAACACGGAAAGCAGGGTCTTAAGTATGCTGAGGTAAGGGGACCGCATACCCCTCTGTTTAGCCAACCAAAAAAAATAAGCTGACCGAGATTAAGTTAAGCTGTGCAGGCTTTGGTGGGTGTTTTGGGGGGCTATCTGAGAAGAGCTTGCTTTGGGAGACTTCCATTAGAAACGACTCCATAACTAATAATGTGGTCTCTGTCACTTAACTGGAAAGTCCCTCCTGGACCCAAACAGTGAAGCGTTGAGGAAATGAAATCTCTCTCTCTCTCTCTTTTTTTTGTCATACACAGCAAAGTTTGATTTGTTGAGAGCATCTCTTCAGCTGACGAGTTATAAGCCATGTCTGAGAGGCCCACTGGGAACCTTCAAGATTTGAGCAGCATTTTCTAATCACTAGCGATCATTAGCATTTTAGCAGATAGATTTTTGATAAGAAAAATCTTTGCTCTGTGGGAAGACAAAAAAAAAAAAAAAAAAAAAAAAAAAAAGCCCTGACAGCTGATAACACAAACAGAGCGGCAATTTTAATTAGGCCCCCAGTCCTCCTTGGGGTGGCACATATCACACTTGATCCAGATGTTTTTGGTCTTGTAGGATGTGAGCTTACGGTGGTGTCAAGGTCCTTGGTCCTGGGTCCTATGACTGTGAACCTCGGGCCCTGCTCTCACTTGACTTACTGTGGCTCTCATTGTCATCTTGATAGGTGGCTGCCATTGTACAGTCACTCCCATGTTATCAAAGGGAAACAAAAGCCCAGGGCTGTTCTCCATCCCAAGGTTCTCCAGCAGTTGGAGGTGTGAGCTCTAGATTCTCCATTCTTACTCACTGAGCCACACTGCCTCCCACTTGCCATTTAAACAGGGGCAGGCTGGGTAACCAGGAGAGAGCAATAAACACTCCCACCACTAGGTCTCTGCAGCTGTGCAACAAGTCACATGACCTGTCCTGGCTTCAGTTTCTATGGGATGGGGACACTGGCAACCACATCTTTCTCACTGGGCTCTTGGGGGTCTCTGAGGAAGGAGTGGCTGCCTTCAGGGGAACATTTTCCTTTTTGGATCCACACACGGGGCCACCTGGAGAGGCCTTGCCTTGGGAAGTTCAGGAATCTGTAATCAACTCTAGGATTTCCCGGCCTTCAAAGACTCAGCAGTTTTATTCCTTCAGCAAGTCTGCATGTGTAGAACAAAGACATTGAAGTCGCTGTGAGGATCAGAGGAGTAAGGGCCCAACGCTCAGAGAGCAAGCACAGACATCCCAGGGTGTGCACACAGTTGTCGGGCTGACACCTGCTGTTCCCCTTCAGTGATAGATCCATGACCTGGTTCAGAGTATCTCAGGGACACTGTTGCCCGGCTCCCCTGCAGGTGGGGGTTACCCACCAGGTGCAATCTGGGTATAGCAGGATGCTCACATTGTAAGTGTGTTTTCTATCAGTGCCATGAATACACATTAAGACAGCCTTTTTCTACACAGCCACCCCTCCAAGGCTTGCCCATTTTAGAGTAAGTGGTGTCGTAGATTGCACACTTTCTGTGTCTGGCTTCTTCCTTTTGTCATGTTTTGAGATTCGTCCTGCGTGCACATCACTGTGGCCCGTTCTTTTGTGTTGCTCAGTGATATTCCATGAGATAACTAGCTACTCACTGACATCTCAATTGTTGTCCGCTTTTAACTGTTGTGGGTACAATTCTGTGACAATTGTTTTGACCAGTCTTTTTGTGCACAGGTTTTAATTTTTCTTGAATGGATACCTAAAAATGGTGTTGCTAGGAAGATAAATGCTTAGCTTTCCTGGAAACTGTGAAAAGAGTTTTCAAAAGTGGTTGTACAATATGACACCTCAGACGACAAAGTGCACAGATCACCCTTGCCCACATCCTTCTCAACATCTGCTGCTGATGCTGTTCATTGTTTCAACCATTCTAGATGATACGGAGAGATGGCTCGTTGTGGTTGTGATATGCACTTTTACGACAACTAATGCCAAGTGACTTTTGGGGTATGTCTTTGCCAGTGGTAAATAGATCTATCTTCTTTGTAAAGTATCTGTTCAGGACTTTTACCTTTTCCTTTAGAAATCACGTCTGTTGTTATCTAGTGTTGGAGACTGACCCCAGGACAGTGCACATGCTAAGCAGGTGATGTCACTAGGGGTGGGCTTTGAGGTTTCCAAAGCCCATGCCAGGCCTAGTCTGTCTCTGTCTCCCTGTCTGTCTCTGTCTCTGTTTCTTTCTCTCTCTGCCTGCTGGCTATGGATTAGGATGTAAAGCTCTTAGCTACTGCTCCAGTGTCCTGCCTGCCTGCCTGCCCGCCCGCCTGCCTACCTGCCTGCCTGCCTGACTGCCTGCCTGCCTGCCTGCCTGCCTGCCTGACTGCCTGCCTGCCTGCCTGCCTGCCTGCCTGCCTGCCTGCCTGACTGTCACTATGCTCCCTGCCATGATGATAATGGTCTGTCCTCTGAAATTGTTAGCAAGACCTCAATTAAATGCCTTCTTCCATAAGTACTGCCTTGGCCATGCTGTCACTTCACAGCAACAGAACAGTGATTAGATACCTGCTGACCCGACTCTCTAGCCCTTGATGATACTTTTTGATAAGAGAAGCTTCTATTTTTATAATTCATTCTCTTTTCCCTCTTATATGTCCTAAGACATGTCTGCTTACCTAGAGGTCATAAACATATTCTGCATTTTCTTTTTAACAGTTACACTGTTCTCATGTCTTCAGGTCTGTGCCCCATCTTGCATTAGCGTTTGTGTGTAGGGTGAAGTGGGGTGCAGGTTCCTTGTTTCTCTTCTAGGTGGCCATCATTGCAGACCATTGCCAAAGACATTTTCCTTTCTCTTCTCACTGGCTCTGCATCCGTGATAATATGTGTATGGCCCTGTGTCTAGACCCACCATTCTGTTCCACTGTCGTAGTTATCTCTGTTTCTATCACAGTCACACTGTAATTTTGATTATTGTGGCTAATATTAAGTCATGAAGTTTGTCAGCCTCTGCCTTCTCATTTTCTTAATTGATTTTAAAAATTCTTTCAGCAATTGTTTGCTCTTTGCTTGAGACAGAGCCTTATTATATATCCCTGGCCAGCCTGCAACTCACTAGGTAGTGAGGCTGGCCTCGAACTCACAGATCCCTGCATTCTTCTGTCCCCCAAGTGCTGGTATTAAAGGTGCAAGCCACAACACCTGCTTTCAAATAAAATGTAAGGTTCTTTATGATTTGGATTTGGTGGGGGGGGGGGCTCTTTAGATTAGTTTCGGAACGATGGATATCATCACAATGTTGAATCTTCCATCACGTGAATTTTAAATTTTAATTTATTCCATCTCAGCTGGTAATTTAAAAAGCACATTTCTTCTAAGCACAGTTTCATGATTTCAGTGTAGAAGATCACCCTGTTTTTATTACATTCACACATTAGTATTTTGTGTTTCCTTTCTAAAAAAAAACTTTTTACCGATTCGTGGTGAATCTCACATCATGTGTTCCAATTCCATTCATCTCCCTGTCTCTCCATATTCTCCCTCCACCCTTGCAAGCTGCCCTCCAAAAACAAACAAACAAACAAACAAACAAACAAACAATCTTGCTGAGGCAGCTGGGTCATGTGACAGGTGTCCCACAGTACATCCTTTTGCCCAAACAGCTTTATTTGCAAATGTTCATTGCAATGAGTGTAGATCAAGGCCTCCGGCTTCTGCTACATCATCAATACTGGATTCTCACCCAGATTCCTCTTGGACGCCCTGTTGTTACCGTGAGTCACGGAGATTCTGTGGCTTTGGTTCTGAAGGACCCGCCCTTCTACATGTTCCAGCAGTCTGTAGGTGGGGTAGATGTTGGGGTGGGCCAACTCAAAGCCCTGCATCTGGGCCTGACTGGGATGTGAGTTAGTGGTCAGCCTGACGGCTCTCTTGAGCTCAAGCCACTGGGACCAACTCTTCAGCACTGCCCAGGCAAGGGGTGGGGCCAGCTCTCTGGCTCACCTTGCCCATATCACCAGCTCTAATGTGCTGCCCAAGCAAAGTGTGGGGCTGCTCTCCTGCCTCCTGCGGACAGCAGGGACAGGGGTGGGGTGCAGCATCTCTCTAGAACCCATGCCACCAAACGGCCAACAAGGGGTAGGACCAGCTTGTCCTCTCGTGCTCAAGTCCTGTGAACGTCTCAGGGCCAGCCCTATTGTGCTTCGCAGGGGTGAGGGGTGGAGCCAGTTTTGCACAGCCCTGGAACATCAACATGGCACCAGGGAGTATTTTGTGTTTCTGAATGCTGTTATAAAAGGCATTTACTTTAACTTCATTTTAAAACTGTTTGCGTGTAGAATGCAATTGACTTTTCTATTGACTCAGTATTTGGTGAGAATTTAAATTCACAGATTCATCCCAGGAGGTTTGTTTCATTGTTTTGTGTATATTTAGGTTCTCCTATGTGCAAAGTCCTGCCAGCTACAAGTAGAGCCAACTTTAGTTGTTTGTTTGTTTCAATCTGCACAGCTTTTATTTTTCTTGTCCTATTGTGTTATTTAGTGTTTTTCTCTTTAACATGTCTTGATTTTGGAAAAAAAAGTCAGTCTTTGCAAAGGTCTTAGTTTTTCTGTCTTTCTTTCTCCTTCTTCACTTCCATTTTTCCTTCCTTCTTCCTTCCTCCCTTCCTCATTTCTGTGCCTTCCTAAAAATGTACAATCAGTGGTATAATTTTTTTCTATTCATAGAATTGGTATTTTCCCAGACTTAAGGGGAAATTAGCTTTAATATTTTTCCTTTTGGCATAGGATGAGATTTAATGCCCGTGTTAGTTATTAGTGTGAGTTAGCAATCATTTCTAGTCCTCTACTCCTTTGCGCAGATGTATTACCCTTCTTGGGTGCTGTATGGCTATTCCAAAATCATCTCCAATATGAGATATGTTGCTTCTACACAGAGCATTGGATGGATTAGACAGAAGCTTTTCCATCTGCCTGAGCCTCCGAACACAATTAGCAGAGCCTACACTGCTGGCCCACAGTGAACCTGTGGCTTGAGGTAGAAATAAAGTTTTGTTGATGGAAGGCACTGAAACCTGACACTATTTGTTACAGCAGCATTACCTTGCTTAACCTCACTTGTACAACTTTCATGATGTTTCAAAAGACAGGTGGCCAAGGAAAGTGAAAAAAGAAACAGTGTATGAGGACACATTGTTTCCTGCTCTGTGTGGGACAAAGGAAATGCACCCCTAGGGAAACCAGCAGTGAAACAGAGCCCAGACTCTAATTAAAGCTCTGTATGTAAACAAGAGCCCAGACATAGTGGACAGGAGAAAAAAGATGCTTCTAGTCCAGCAGGCCAGAGTTTTGTCAGTGTAAAGCGAGCTGGCTCTGCATAACTGAAAGCATAACGTCTCCCTTCCCCCCACTTCCGCTCTGCCTGCAAATGAGTAGGACAAAAAGAACTTGTCCTCAAAAGTTGTCCGGAGAAACTGTGCTGATTGCAAAATGCTCCGCAAATGTAAAGTCCTATCTAAGTGGCAATTTTCTCCATGGCCCTGCCAATTGTAATAAATAAATATTGTTTTTAAAGCTGGCTCCTGGCTTGCTTTCCAGCAGTCATCCCATCAAACACTCCCCCAGGCCTGGGGTTATTGTCCACTCCGGATTTGCATGCGTATGCATGGGGCCTGCCTAATGCTGTTTACTGAGGAGTTGAGGACGCCCATCTTGTAGTAATAAAATTTGAGAACGATGTCATAGCCCATTGGAGAGGTGATGGGTCAGAACAATTCAGGAAAAATGTACATGTACTCTCTAAGAGCAGGGGGCTTGTTCAGCATTTCTGCAGCCCTAGTGTGCCTAGACTAGGAAGTGTTCTCTATGGCTATTAAAATGTTTTAGTTCTTGGTTTAGCTTGAATCGGTGCCCCAGCTTCCTGGCTCCTTAGATAGTCATTAGTAAAATCTGGGAATGGCTGTCAATTGTGCACTTGCTGATGGTTAAAATCATGTTTCCTGGCTACTCACAGTGACTATATGCTAGAAACAATGAGGTGCACAGAGTCTCTGGTCCTAGCAGGTTCTCAGTTAGTAAGGGCTTAGGAGAGATATTCATTCATTCCCTTACTCTTTCATCTGTAGACCTACTCAGTCACTGCTTCTACCAGTGCCCTGTCTGCTCACATTAACTGACATTTCAGACATGAGGGGACTCAGCCAGGAAAGTGTTTGCTACATAACTATAAGGACCTGAGTTCAATTCCCAGCATCTACATAGACTTTGGGCATGTTCTTGTAAACTCAGCACTAGAGAGTCAGTGACAGGGGGATTTCTGGAGCTTCCTTGTCAGCAAGTTTAGCTGAATCAGTGAACTCCAGGTTCAGTGAGAGACCTTGTCACAAAAACAGAGGTGAAGAACAACTGGAGAAGACACTACCTCTGCCCCCCATACAAATGCATATGTATAGACAGACAGACAGACAGACCGACAGATATGTGTGTGTGTGTGTGTACTCACACACACACACACACAAATCTCAGCCTTTAGGGAACATACATTCTGAATAGATGATATAAATATCAATCAAATATTCATGACAATAAACATTAGACTATAAAATGCAATAAACACCACTGGAGAATAATATAAAATTCTGAGCACATAAGCTAAGGAAATGAAGGGAACAGACTATGTTACAGAAAGCAGGCAAGGGAAACTTCTTGGGGCAGCTGAGCACTGAGGGAGGCCTAGAGGAAGAATCCAGAGTTGCAGGGTGCCAGTGTGGGGTGCAGTTGGTGGAGGAGAACAAAGCCAGGTATAAAACCATGTACTAAGTGTAAGGCGTACTGTGGTGGGCCACTAAAGAGGGGCAGATGCTTTCATGGGTGCCCCGAGAGTTGCTGTCTTTCTGGGGGTTAAAGAAGGCTGCTCACAGGAACAGTGCTTGGGAAGGGCCTAAGCAGCACTTCCTGGGTGCTTAAGAAGGAGGTGGGGGAGGACAGCACAGGTGGGAATCCAGAGGCAGGTAGGAGGGGACAGGGGGCTGTGACAGAAGTGGCTCCTCTTGACTGCTAATGATTTCTTGGCAGTGAGGGGGTCACTGAAGACTTTGGGACAGGAGAAGTGGTGTGACTGGAGTCCTTGGCTGTGAAATCCCCCTCCATCCTTTCTGAAGACAGAAGTTGGGGAGATGCCTCAGGTTGGTAAAGCTCTCACTGTACTGGCACAGACTCCTGAGTTCGGATCCCCAGTGTCCACATAGAGTCTTGCAGTTAGTGCACATCTGTGATCCCAACACTGTAGTGATGGTGAACACGAATCCCTGAGGCATGTGGGTCAGCCAGCCTAGCCAGATTGCCGAGCAGCGAGGTCAGTGAGATAGCTTGCACACGTGAACAGGTACACACTATCTCTGTCAGTTAACCAATCAGTGTTCCTACAATGTTCAAAGCCTTTAGCCACCATTGAGCTCAGAGAAGGGACAGAGTGGTCAGATTTCCTTTGTCCCAATGCCTTAATGAGACATCACAAGGGAGGCACATGGAGACAGAGTCCTGTAGTAGAGCTTTCTTCTCCAATGATAAGGCGATGCGCATCGGAGCATGGTACCCAACGTGGCTTAGAGCTGGGGGGCCCCGTGAGTGCCAACTGTTGTGCAGAAAAAGCTGGCAAAGGAAAAGGCCCTGTGTTAGTTTTGTGCCTCTTTTCAGAAGCCAGGGAAAGGATTTCAACACATTCTGTAACAAAGAATAGAGTAATAATTGGGCCAAAGGAATGGACAGCTCTGGGAGATGCCTCTGGCTTCAGGCCCGGCTGAATCAAGGCTTAAACCAAGCAAGTGCTCAGGATTCTCTTTCTTCCCAGTTTCTTGGGTTCACTTATTTTGTGTCCTGGCCTCAGTATTTCCCACCTCAGTGAGCGTCCTCAATGCAGGTGATGGCGCACACCTTTAATCCCAGCACTCGGAAGGCTCTCTCTGAGTTGGAGTCAACCTGGTCTATCAGAGCAAGTTCCGGGCCAGCTGTGGCCACACAGAGAGACCCTATCTCAAAAAACAAAACCCAAAACACCGCCCTCCCCCCCCCCAAAAAAAAAAAGAAAGAAGGAAGGAAAAAGAAGGAGAGTCTTACATTCAGTAGAAAGAGGGGAGTGTCTGTAGGGTGATACCAGAGAAATGTTCTGATTGGTTCTGGTGAATCACATGACCACACCTTAGCCCAATCACCGTTGCCAGAGGAAAACAGTTACCTCGGTTGTAGTTGTCCAAACCCATCCCCAAACTGACTGTCAATCGGGTAAATTAGCTCGAGATCAGAGCTTCAGTGGAAGTAAATCAGAGCTGACAAAAACTACTTTCTCCCCACAAGCTCCCTCTGTAATCTTGGACGCGCTTATTTTTGCTCTGTGGTCCAAAGTTTACCCACCTTCACATCTGAGGGCGTTTCCTTTGCTAGTAGTTCTCATGGGTCATGGCTTGTTCGGCAGTACTAGCTTTCTCTCAGTTAAGTCACTCTGTAGGGAAGACCTATTGTGCCCACGAACACAGCCAGACCCCACAACCTTCCCTCTGAGGACTGGGTGACCCGAAGCATATGAATTCTGCTGATGTGGAAAATGAACTAATATTCAGTGTTTCTAAATTTCCTAGTTCTGGGCCTACTAACAAGAGCCCACAAAGAGGACCTTTACTACTGTAATTGCTCAGAAGTAAATACACGGAGTCGCAGGGACCCTGGACCAGAGAAGGTCTGAGAAGGTCTCATCCTATGCCGAGGCTCCTCCCCTGTCCTGAAAACACTGGCTCCCCCAGCTCTGTGCCCAACATCGTTCCTGGCACACACGGGCTGCCTTCCATCCTTGGGTTCTTCCAGCATCTGATTTGCTAGGACATCTCCAGACAAAGAATAGCCCACCAAAGAAGACAGCCTGTTTACACAGACCCTGAGGTGTCAGGAGGAGAAGAAAGGGTTGGGGAAGGACAGAGAGAAAGGCAGAGGCAGAGAGAGGAGTCAGGGACACAGGGAGGCATGTGGATGGGACAAAAGGCAAGAACAGGGGAGAATAGTTGGAACCACAGATACCCATGGGAAGCGAATTCCATCCCTCGAAGGAAGCCAGGAGAGAGATGCTTTGGGGACATTCCCTGGCTGGGATAGGGACGACTATGGAATTCAGCAGTGCCTGAGGGTCCCGCTCTGAGAGTGCTGTGTCAGTGAAAATGTGATGGTAGGTATCCACAGTAGGGGGGTTGTCTGGAGGCAGGTGAGGAGGCTGAGGGTGTGGGTGGAGGTAGTGGTTCACTAGGTGTAAGCTACTACCAACATCACAGCTGGGCAGCATATCTGGATGAGGAGGGCTCTAGCAATGCCTTTGGGTAAAGGATCGTGTGCGTGTGCACGTGCGCGTGTGTAGCTACCTGGAGACTTCAGGAATAGTTAGAGAGGTGGCATTTCAGACCAAGCACCCAGACTCACATCTACCCTTCAGCAGCCTAGGCAGTGCCTTTCCTGGGCCTCTGGGAAATTTAGTTCCACTTCTCTCTGTCTCTGTCTCTGTCTCTCTGTCTCTCTGTCTCTCTGTCTCTCTGTCTCTCTGTCTCTCTGTCTCTCTGTCTCTCTGTCTCTCTGTCTCTCTCTCTCTCTCTCTCTCTCTCTGTGTGTGTGTGTGTGTGTGTGTGTGTGTGTAGGCAGCACCCATTTCTGAATAGCATTCTGTGAAAAACAAAGACCTCCCCTTCCATTTGGAACTCTCTGTGGGAAGGGTAATGAGGGCTGTGGAGGGGGTCGGCTGGAATCCATTAACCCTCTGAGAACAGAGAGATTCCCCTGAAGTCCCCTTCCCCTATGATACCTCAGGTCGGCTGGAAGGTGGATGGAGGTTGAGAGGGAGAGAGAAAGGTGGCCAGGTAAGTATCAGTCCCCTCTTTCAGATGGCCTAGTGGGTGGCACCTGCCATCGGTACATCGGAGGGTATGTGGTTCTGTATCATTACACATTCTTTGTTTAAAGTGTATGAGTGTCTTTCCTGCATGTATGTCTGTGCCAAGGGCATGCCTGGTGCCCATGGAGGCCACACTAGGACATCAGATCCCTTGGAACTAGAGTTTCAGATAAAGGTGAGCTGCCATGTAGGTGATGGGAATTGAACCTGGGGTCCTTTGGAAGAGCAACCAATGTTCTTAACCACTAAGCTATCTCCCCTCAATACATACCCAGGTGCAGTGTTACCTATGGGTGAGGACCACAGAGAAGGACATACCCGGGTGCGGTGTTACCTATGGGTGAGGACCACAGAGAAGGACATACCCGGGTGCGGTGTTACCTATGGGTGAGGACAACAGAGAAGGACTAGCTTTCCAGTTATCTGACTCTGGATGGAATGCTTAAGGACTTCCGAGAGAAGGAAGGGGGTGGACCAGAACACAGCAAAATTGAGGTGCATAAAAAGGTGTAAGATTATGATACAAATACTAGATGATGATATCTGTGGCTGTATAG
This sequence comes from Mus musculus, assembly GCF_000001635.26. Classification (NCBI taxonomy): domain Eukaryota; kingdom Metazoa; phylum Chordata; class Mammalia; order Rodentia; family Muridae; genus Mus; species Mus musculus. The sequence goes on from NC_000070.6 coordinate 44,507,478, forward strand.
CTGGGCACTGTGGCATGTGCTTATAATGCCAGCACTTGAGAGGCCAGACAGGAGAACAGAGTTCCCAGCTGGCCTGGGAGCCACAGGAAGATCTTGTCTCAAAACCCAAGATCGCGGGCGGGTTTCTGAGTTCGAGGCCAGCCTGCTCTACAAAGTGAGTTCCAGGACAGCCAGGGCTATACAGAGAAACCCTGTCTCAGGGAAAAAAAAAAAAAAAGAAAGAAAGAAAAGAAAAAGAAAGAAGAAAATGTAATGTGTATTTAACAAGAGAAGGGCCAGGGGCAAGGCTTCAGCCTTCCTTTAGCCTGGGATTAGGGAGGGACTGGGCTCCCATGCCACAGTCACCAGGATCTGACAGAAAGGGAGGCTTGGTCTGCCAGGAGGTTTTAGGTTCTACCTGCTCCTTTCTGGCCTTGGCCTCTGTCTTCCTCCTCTGGAAAATGGGAGCAAGTGCCTGTCAGTGGTGTCATAGGGGTGGGGCAGCTCCAGTCAGGGGGCTGGGCTGATGATGAATGTGAGGCGGAGGGAACTGCTGGAAACCGGTAATTAATAAACGAAACGCCCTGGGGCTGCCCAGCCGCCTCACATGACATATCTGTCGCAGGCTCGGCAAACCATTAAATGGCCATTTTCTGACAGAACGACTTCCCCGCTGCCGTGAGCGGCAATGACTTGCCAGGGGACTATTCCCTCTTCCCCAATTCTCTGCCTGCCCCCATTCTTCCGTCCCAGACTCGGTCCTCTTTGCTGGGCTACGTGTCTTAGGAGCCTGTCCTATGATCTATCTCTGGGTGTCTCTGACTGTCTCTCTCCTACTCTGGGTACCCGTGTATCTCAGTGGGTGCTGGTTTCTGCCCTCTTGGTGTCCCTCTCAGACCATTTCTAGTGTCTGTCTCTCTGTCTTTTCTCTCCCACTCTGCCATCTCTTCCTCTGTCTTCCGCTCCCAAGCTGCTGTCTCTCCTATGCCCCCCTCCCTGGCCCACTGTACCTCTCTCTCTCCTATTCCCCCTCTCTGCTTTGACTCCCCCCCTTTCCCCAGCTCTCTGTGTGTCTGGTTTGGCCTCCCCCATCCCACTTTCCCCCTCCCCGGCTGCCTGACGGCTCTAGTTCATTTCTGCCTGTTTAATTGGGCCCCGGATGAGTTTGGTCGACAGGGCCATTCATCATGTGGCCGCGGCTGGCGGCGGAGCCCGGGGGAGCTGGGCTGACAGCTCCGCCAGGCTGGGATGCGGCCTGCGTCGGGAAGTTCACATATTTGGGCATTAGTGCAGCTATTAGTTTAACAAGCTTCGTTTATCCTTGTCACTACCACTTCAGCTTCCCATGTAATCATTTGAAATGTAGATTACAGCCAGACAAATGGGACAGCACGAGATGCGTGGGGTGGAGGGAGTGACACGCAGCTCGTTAGGGCTGCCTTCCTGGCCCCATCCCTTCTCAAGCGAAGCTTTGATTAGCTTAATATTCGCATGATTTCAGTGGGAAGCTCCAGTCACCTGTGCCGAGCGAGGGGCTGGGCAGGGGTACACAGGGTACATCCAGGTGAAGGGCCAGGCTCTCCTAGGTTACTAGGCAACCCAGTCTGGCCACGACACCTGTCAGAGACCAGGGGCTCAGAGCCTGCCCCTGTAGCACCTCTTCATGAGCTTTCCTTCCAGGATGAGGTGGTTTCCAGGCAGACCGTGGCTTCTTCCCTCACACCCTCATCTTAGTAGCCTCACCCTTGGACTGCTGTTTTGTTTGCAGCCCAAGTAAGAGCTGACTCTGTCCAGACCTCATGCCCCCACGTGGAAAGTGTACTGCCAGGGCCCATCTCACCCCACCTGTGGGGCCACCTCACTTCTGGCCCATTTCTATGCTACACACTTCAGAGCATGGGATCTCCTATGGATATAAACCAGATTGTGTACAAGAGCCCTGGGTCCTGAAGGTCTTGGAGGGCTTGGGGGAGGGGTAGAGGGTAAGTGGGGGCTGCAGATGTAGCACTGTCCACCCTGCAGGGTTTTCTCAGATGCCTTTTCTTTGTTTATGCAATCTGCCCCCTGCAGCTGTCAAACGCCCCAGATCTCCCTTGACTATGGACTTTTGTATGCACGGTTGTCTCCTCCAAAAATCCTTGTCCTCCACCGTCCCCTTGTCCTTCCCCCAATCCTTTCTCAGACGTTTTTCATCCTTTAAGCCTGTAGTTAGGATGTTTCTTCCTCCAGGAAACGTTGCTCTCTGGTCTTCCTGTTCCCCTCCTCTTATGTGTTCTTCAGATTCTGAGCCACTCCACAACAGTCGAACACACAGGATCAACCTGCTCTTGTAAACTCTCTGAGGGCAGGGTCTGCCTACTCTGATCCGTGATTCCTGGAAGCTGCCCGACCAGCATGTGCGTCCGATGTGCCTGAGAAGCCTCAAGAGGCAGCCATGCACCAGTGATCCTCATGTAACAAATGTGCTGTGCTGAGACTCCCTCCTCCCCACTCCCCTCTGCCTCCTCCTGCCTGTCCCCCACTTGTACATGCAGTTCCTGAAACATTGAGGTCTCAAGGGGGAGGGCTCTTCTGAGTCAAGGAGGGTCTGCAGAAGAAACGGCTGCCTCTTAAATAGTTCAGCTATGGAGAGTCTAAATGATGGGCAGACAGGCAGAGGTGGGGGCAGGGCTCAGGATGCCATAGGAGATGGGGCAGGAGTGGTGAGGAGCACAATATACCTGAGGCTGGAGGGCAAGAGACATGGTAGCCGGCTCTAGAGGAAGCCTTGAATAAGAACAGCAAACTCCAGACAAGCAGCCATTGGAAGGAACAGGGGACAATCCCTCTGACTTCCATTTTCTCTCCCCACCCAGTGCCTCCAATTGACTACACCCAACCGGTTGAGAGTCAGAGGGTTGGAATGTGATCCAGAGACCAATCTTGGATCCAGGACAGGACAGAGCAAGAAGATTGGGACCAATGTGGATGAGAACAATGGGATGTATCTAGCACAGCATCTCTCTGAGGTACCTCAGGCAGGCTACCTTGGACCACAGCCATCCCAGAAGGACCACAGCAAAAGATATCTCAGAGCCAAATGGAGGCCCCCTAGAGAGGATGCTTGCTCCATGAAGGGACACTTTCGTTTTGATACTCCCACTGTCACATCGCCTTGCCTATCACAGCTGACCCAGAGCACTCTGAAGCTCCCAGCCTTGTTCCTTGGCTCTCTCCCTGCGAGGAGCTTGTCTCGCTTTCTTCCTGACACCTTCTGAATAATGACACCAGACCCTGAAAGCAACGAGTCGTGAATCAAAGTGGCTTCTTGCTATCATAAAAGAGATGTTCTAAACCCCAAACATAAAGATCGTTTTATCTTTATTAATAGTTTAATGCATCTGAGAAGCTATTTGACATTTTTTACACCTCCAACTCTTTCCTTCATGCATTGCTGGTCAGATTACACCAGGGTTCAGCCACTTAAATCCACTTAATAACTGACTGAATTCTACACTGAATTTACATTGAGCTACAAGCTGATTCTAGGATACAGATGAATTTTCTAGTGGGAGAAAAAAAGCTCAACACCCTGACTCCAAAGTTGTAAATCTGCTCTAATAATGAAAAAGGAATTAGTCAAAGGATTGGTACTCTGATGTCATGTTTAATAGCTCTCATTGATGAAGACTCGGCAGCATGGAGTGAAGGAGTGTCCCCCATTAATAACTGGGAGTGAGACGTTTTCTTCACCTATGTAATCAAAGCAGCACACTTGCAAACACAGATGTGAGATTAATTGAAAACACATGGAATTTGCATGGAGAACAATTTGGTCCTTTCCAATTGCTGGCAAGCACAACATGTATCAGTGCATGACACTGAGGAGAGAGGTTTGTTATTGATGGTATCTGGTTTGGAATCACATCTAATTGGCTAATTTTTTATTGTAGGTACATCTGCACACCACCACTACCACACATCACAAATACATATGCAAATGCGTAGGGCTACACTTGACACATACATGCACACACACTGCAGCCCAGCACACACTAACAACCCCATGCTTACATGCACACATTAAGCACATATGCATAGAGCTAGGTTGTACAAAGTCCTACTCTCATGTCGTAGTGTAGAAAGCAAGAAAACATGTTCTCTGCCTCTCCCCAACTTCCCAGAAAGGAAAAAATATCGTAACTGTCAGAAATGTGATAGGACCGTCAAAGACATATGGAAAAATCCCAAACACACCATGTAAGTTGTGAAAATAAATCCTGATTCTATTTGTTCCGTGACAGTGTATAAACCACACATTTTTCATCAAGATAGAAAATTAAAACCTTCACCAGGTTCAGAATTACTGGGGAAGTTGGATAGAAACCCTAACGTCTGGCAGACGGAGGGACATCTGTTGGCTGGGATAAGACCTAAAGATGTTTCAGCACCACGGACAGCGGCACTCACTAGCTGGGGGTTCTGTCTGACTTTCTGAGCCGGCATACAAACCCAGGGGTCATGGCTGTCTACATACGGCACAGGCATAGCTTTCATGTTAATTGTTTTTTAATTAGGAACTGGCAGTATAACTCAGTGATTAAAAATTCTTGCTGCTTTTTTCAGAGGACCCAAGTTTAGTTTCCAGCACCCTCCTCTGACTGCTCACAATGGCCTGAAACTCCAGCGCTAGGGGAGCTGGTGCCCTCTTCTGCCCTCCTTAGACACCTGCACACATGTGGCATGCACATAAACAGACATACACATAAATAAAAATAAAACAAGCCATCCAAAACTTTAAAGAAATAAGCATAGGTTTGCTTTGGGTCAGTCCTTCCCACACCACCTGAACTGCATATTTCACTCCCCCAAACCCATTACTAATTCTCCCCCCTACTAAAACACATTCATGATTCATTTCAAACCTCCGCGTTGCCTGGGAACATTTCCAATACCCAACTTAACTCCTTCCTTAACCAGAAAGTTCCCCCAATAGCGGTTTTAAGATTAACTAACACCAGTTAGCCTCGTGCTCTACAGAATTTGAGAATGTTCCTCTACTCCACTCAAAGAAGTGTCTGTTTAACTGCCCATTGGGTCTTTCTTCCCCTAAGTCAGCTTTCTAGTCACGAGGAAGGGTGAGGAAGGATCCCAGCACCTCGCTAGAACCTTGTGAGTGGGGTTCTGTAGGATGTTCTCAAAGCTGCCTGAAGACTGGCCAAGGTGTTAACCTTTGACTCTTCTACATACCATTGTTCCTCAAGAACCTCACAAGTCAGACAGACATCTTTGCAGAACAGAATTCCCTGTTGCGGTGGTTTGAATAAAAGTGTAGGCTCTGGTCTTTGTATACTAGGTCCCCATTTGGTGGTGCTGTCTGAGGACGCTTAGCAAATATACCCTTGCTGAGGGAAGCTTCAAAAACCTCATGCCAGCCTTCATTTGCTCTCTTTACTTCCTGCTTGTTGTTTGGGACATGAATTCTTAGCCATTCCTTCTGCCATATCAGCTACCATACATCCCTGACAAAATGGACTCTTCCCATGCTGGAACCATAACCCCCAACACACTCTTCAATAAAGCTTTGCTGCAGCAAAAATGCCAGACAGAAACAACTTAAAGGATGAGGGTTTTTTTGACTTTTGGTTTGGGAGTGCAGTCTGGCCATCAAGATGGCCAGAGTGTGAGGCAGCTAGTCACATTGATTGCTCTTGTGGTCGGGAACAAGAGAGACACGAATGCTGACACTCAGCTCATGTCCTCTTCTTCATTCAGCCTAGGACCCCAGCCCATGGACTGTGAGGCTCACATTCAGTGGGGCTTTCTGTCTCCATTAACTCAATCTAGAAACTTTCAGGGAGGTGTGTCTCCCAGGTGATTCTAGATCTGGTCAAGACGGCTAAATTAACCATCACGTGTGGGCAGCAGGATTCACTGACCTCCAGCTCACCAGCTCAGAAGTATAACACTTGGGGCTGCAGAGGACTTCTGGGCTACCAGGATCAACAGAGGGGAGTCCAGACACAAGTGACCTCAGATCTCTGACTCATCTTTGCTTCTGAGTTCTCATGGGGAAGGTGAGCCACTTGGCTGTGGCCAATATGGAACTCACAAGACTTCTGAACTGAGAAGACCAGAGATTTCCAGGCTCAGTCTTAAGTCTCCATGTGCAGATAGAGAGACTGAATCCCACATGAGAACCTTCTAACCCTGATGGAAGATGAATCGGACAAGAAGATGATCGTTCTCTGGGGTCTGGTCTCATCTGGGCCTTTGTGGGCTTCTAAAGAGGTCCAGGTCCTCTGACATTTCTGCACAAGACTGTCCCTTCTCCCACCACCTTTCAATTCAACTCCACTGAAGGAATGTGTCTTTGAACCGAACTAGGTAGGGAATGAAGTCTAGAGGACCCTATAGCTATGCTTCATCAGCTCTTCTCAGTAATATTAATAGAATAAACAGATGGACAAACAGATTCTCAGGACAGCGGTCACAGTCCTGGCCTCCCCTGCAATTCGATGTCACTACATGATTCAGTTCCAGCCAGTGGGGTGTAGGCAGACGCATCAGGTAGTGGTTTGCTGCTGAAGGGACAGTTTCTTCTTTGTCTCCTCAGCTTGGAAGCCTGGAATCCCTACCCTCCATCTTGGGCCAAGTGGTTGAGGGGATGCAGTCTTGGGAGGGCCAAGGTTGACTGAGTCTGCTCCCTGTGGAGCTCCTTGGCCAAGCTGCCATATCAGCCATGGATCACTGACCTCCAGGCTGCATCTGTGAGAGCAGATGATCTCTCCTGTTTAAGCCACTGCTACTCTGAATTTGTCAGTCATTCATAGCAGACCTAACTAACTATTACCGGCCGTAGAATAAATATTTAACAAGGATTTGAAAGAGAAGGAAAAAAAAGTCTGCTCTTTTAGCCTTGCCAAGGAAAACATCGCACTTCTTTACAATGAAATGCCCCTAAGAATCTAGACTATGGCTGAAAGTATTTTTAAATAAAGCGATACAAGCAGTCATCCGGGCAAGTGTCTTTCGGAGACTAGGCAGAGGCTGTGGTCAGAGGCAAGAGACCTGAGAGTGTCTAAGGTAGGGAGAAAGTGAGATCCACTTGCTTACTTTTAAACAAATATTCTTCTTTGATTTGTTTCAGTTAAAACATTTTTAAACTTCTAAAAAATTATTTGATTGATTGGTATGTGTGTGTACTCACACACATGCCATAACACACATGTAGAGGTCAAAGGACAACTGGCAGGAATTGGCTGTCTCCTATTGTGTGAGTCCCAGAGATCTAACTCAGGACATCAAGTTTAGCAACAAATCCGTTTACCACTGAGTTATACTGATTAGCCAGACATTTTTTTAATTTAATTTTTATTTCTGTGTCTGTTCCTGTGTGAGTATGTGCACGTGTGCTTGCGAATCCCTATGGGGGAAAAGGAATCCCCTGGAACTGGAGTCACAAGCAGCTGTGAGCCACCTGATGCAGGCTCTAAGAACCAAAAGCGAGTCTTCAGGAAGAGCAGCAAACCCTTCGAACCAAGAGTCAGTTCTCCAGCCTCTCATTTGTTCATTTGTCTGTTTGCTCATTGTTGTATCCACAATGTATGTGTGTTCACAGGAATGCCACGACACATGTGCGAGGGTCAGAGGGCAACTCCATGGAGCTGGCTTGTTTCTTCTACTCTTACATGGGCACCAGGGGTACAACTCAGGTCTCCAGGCTACTTGTATTGGGTAGTATTTTCCTATATTATCATATCTGTGTATTTGTTGTGTGGTGTTGGTGTGTGCATAGTTCAGAGACAATCTTTCCACCAACTGGGTCTTGGGAACTGAACTCAAGTCGTCAGTCTTGGTAGCAGAGTCTTTACCTGCTGAGCTGTGTTTGCTGGCCTGTGCTATCTTTTTTAAGCTCCACAGTAAGAAACAGATGAGAGCTCGTTTTATGCCTTCAAAGACCCAGCCCAGGTGTATCAGATGAGCCATTCAGTGTTGCCAAGAGGCCATCTCGATTCTACTTGGTATTTAGTGGCAGGTCACTTACCTTGTCCCCAGATGAGAACAAAACAGTAGGTGATTTCCTGTATTTCCTGGAGGAAATACAGAAAGATCTTACAGGCCTGAGTTAGCATGCTTAGCAGATGTGGACCAGTCTTGCTGTTTGGTGACAGCGCTGACTCCCAGAGGACACCTTTTCCACACAGTCCTGCACTTCTGAGTAGCTTGCAGACACCATTCCTGAACTTCTGAACCCCCATCTGTTTGCCTCCCCTGCCCAGCAGAAGGGGTGTCCTCCCAAGGCAGGGTCCAGGCTTTGTCCTCCCAAGGCAGGGACCAGGTTTGTTTCACCTCTGTCCTGTGGTCCCTGTGCCCTGTAGAGACCCTGTTACAAAGTGGAGATCATGGAATCCATCTTGACTGAGGAACAAGGAAGCTGGTACTGCCTTTGAAGTGCAGATCCGGCCAAGTAGGGTGGCACATGACTGCCAACCTAGCCCTTGGGAGGTTCCATATGGCCTGAAAATCAATCGGTCAATCAGTCAAACAAATGAACAATAGGAAAAGAAAAAGAGCACAAAGAAACAGCGAGAATAGTAATAACAAATGCAGACTGATTCAGGATTTCGTTGGCATTTTAGTTTGGCCTAGACTGAACTGAGCCCACCAGAGGCACAAGAGCTTGAGAAGGGCCCAGAGGTTCTGCCTCTAGGGAAAGATGAATACCCTTGGTACCCCCCTAGGCCTTTGCTGCATTCTGGATTGCTGGTTGAGGTGCTAAGACCAATTACGTTGCGTGCTCAGTTGTGGTACAGTGACTCTTAGTGATTTTCTTTTGGGGATCACACTACCTGGCTTCAAGTCTTGGCCACAAAGCCTACCACCTGCACAAGGGTGAAATCTCTCGGGGATCATCAGTAGGACTGGTAATTATCCCGACCACGCAATTGTATGGGTTAAATGAGATGATGCATGTGTGGGATCAGTTCACTTAAGAGGCATCATTCCTTGTGGTATAAACATGGGATGAGGTAAGTTTCCACTCTGGCTCCACTCTCCGTACTATGTAAATCTGTTCCTTTCCGTTTCTTGTAGATTACTTTGTTGTGGGAAATATTAAAACAAACTGGCACGTTCCTGTGCTTGTGTCCGCAGCTCTCTGCCCTGGCGGCCTGGCCAGTCATGCACTGGCAGGCAATGGTCGACTTGTTATTGTCTCATGGAAACTCTGACTCAAAACTCCAAAATCTCTTCACCCAGCTCACTAGGTTTCCACTGGTGGGTTGCTACCATGCCAGCCCTATGCTTCAATACCCCCAAGGCCTTTGTGGTACACATCAGGCAAACCCACGCTTTGCCACCGTACCTTTCTCTCTGGAACCCAGTTGAGTCACAGAGAGAAGAAAAACACAACACAAACTTAGTTCAGAAACAATGGTAACTCAGTCTCTGGGTGCAACAACTAGAATCTTAATCTTGTAAGTCATATTAAATCTAATTTCTCCGGTGGTGAATCCACCAGGATTCGCCATAAGCCAGCAAACACTTGTAGCTACATCTTGTCCTCACACTATCCCCATCCAAAAAGGCCTAACTCTCTCCTGCTTCCTCTCTTCCTCCAAGCAACTTGAAAGTCCTGCCTACTTGCCCAGTGATTGGCTCCTTTATTCATTAGGGAATTGGTTCACAAGAAGTCACTTGACTATGTAACTCACTCCTTGTCCACAACCCCTCCCAGGAGAGTAGAATTAGCATCAACATACAAACAGCACCAGGCCCATTCATATTACTTGGTCTATTATTTGGACATCAGTGGTCAGATTACTAGAACTTTAACTATTTTCAGTTATTAGAACAATTTCATTTTGATCTCAGCTCTGTTCTTTTGGAAACGTCTCTCGCAAACACAATCAAAGGGGGCATTCTCTCCTTGTTCCCTGTACAGCTGGGCCTTTCTGTGGCCTGAAGAGACACCAGGTCCATCTTCTCTTGTTGTGAACCACAGATTCATTAGCTCAACATTACTGTGGGCCAGCAGTTTGACCATTCCTTTGCTGAGCCCTCTCCTTGAGCTCGAAATTTCTGGGAAGCCTGTTACCACTCTTAAAGCTCCAGGCCTTCTACATTACTGAGTTGCTGATAAAACCTGATTCTCTCAGGACAGTGAATCAAGTTCCTACTGCTATAGAACTGATAGTCTCAGCTCCCGGAGGCTGCTAGCCATTCCTTGTATCATAACTCCGCCTACAACATGGCAGATATCTGCCTTTCTGACCCCTTAGACACTCTCCTAAAGAAATGGGCTATTTAATTCAGGCCTACCCAAGATTCTCCCTTTCAATCAACTTAAAGTCAATGCATTAGGGCCCTGCATTACATCACTGGGGTCACAGCAGAAGAGGAATCAGTCATCTTCCTCAAGGGGAGGGAGGGTTCGGCCTCTCTGATGAACCTGCACATTCCCTCCATGTCCACCTCCTTCTGGCTCCAACCTTTTGTATTTGAAGTCAATGGCTGTGGTCACGAATGGTGAACGGAGGTTGTTACTGAGTGCCAGATCTAATCTCTTCAAGTATGTCTCTACTGCAGGAAGTAGCTTGAACATTTGGCTTCAATTAAGGGCCTTGGGTATGTCATTCTGGAGCAACAGGAAAACTTCCACTAAGTATCAGCGCCCGGTAAACAGTACTCAGTAAATGCTAATGGGTGTTCTTATTCACTGCTTAGCCCAGGGCACTTTTCAGAAGTGGGGCAGTGGATCAGAGTGAGGCAGGAGCAGGTCTGCAGAGGATGTAAAATGCCTTCACTTCTTCCAGGACAGAGGCACGCTTGGTGTCAGCGTGGATCCCACTGAGGGTTAGGGTAGAGGTAAGGCCTGGAGCTGGGCAGAGTGTGTTCATACTGTTCCGAGGGAAGCCAGGGCTTCAATCTTCAGCATTCGTGTTCATTAGGATAACACGATAGTCCTTCCCAAACCCTGTCTTTTCGTCTTCCTTATCACACAGCTAGACGGCAAGGCCAAGGGGCTGGGTTCTGGCTGGGTGATCGTGAATGGGGATACATACCCTTTCAGCCCTACTGATGGGAACATCTGGCATGGTCCCTGGGCTCCTCCCTTTTCTGCAGGCCTAAATAAGGCAAACTTGAAAATGGCAAAGCCAAAAAGAAGAAAGGAGCCTGGATCCTTGGGTCACCTTGCGGAAGGCTGTCTGCCTTCCAGGAGTATCAGTTATATGAGCCCCAGATTTCTACTGGGCTGACACTGAAGTTGCAGGCTATGCTTATTTTACTGTATAGACTGGCATCGCCTTGACAAATCAACACATTTACCAGTGGGGGGTGGGGGTGGGGATGAGAGAGCTTCAATTGGAGTCCATGGCTTAAGAATTTCTGGAAGTTTTCAACTTAGCTGCCATGCTCTGTAAAATACACACAATGTTTTAACTCTACTTCACAGAAGGGCTTTCTTCATGAGTCCTCTTTGGGGGCCTTCCCTATTAGAAGAGGCCCATTTATAGAAACGACTACTTAGCATTTTTGGAGCTTGTTATCCTATTCAGCAGAGCCCAAGTCCGGAGGCTCTGCACTCGGACAATTACTGCTCTTGATTAACAACAAGAGCTGATGAGTTGGCCTTTCCAGTGCGCTAAGCAAACTCAGCCAAGCAGAAAATATCACTGAAGGGAAACAACAGGAAGTGAGTTCCTTGGTTACATTAGTGCCGCGGCAATATTTACACATGTTTGTGGATGATGGGAGACCCTCTGCTGCCGCGTGCCCTTTCAGATGACATCAGCGAGACAGAAAAGCCCCAGCTCCCTCCCAGCCTCGGCTGTGCATCCCATCTCAGACTGCAGGCTGCGGGCTCTTGGGAAAGTCACATACCCAGGGATGGTCAGGCCTATGCTCAGAATCTCTACCTTGCCCCATTCGAGTCCCCCTCCTCCTGCGCACTGAGGGACCAGCTTCAGGCCAAGAAACAGATGAGCAGCTTTAGCCTCCTACTCTCAGCCACAGACAGCTCAGTGGCAGTGTGGCAGAGTCCATTTCTCTGCATTCTCCCCAGCACTGACATTACCACGGTTCTTTTTGTGGTGTGTGAGGTAGTGACTAGAAGGCTGAGGCAGAAGGATCAAATGAGTTCAAGATCAGTCTGGGCTAGAGTAAAAAAAATCCCATTTTAAACAACAAAACAATAATTATCCCTGTAAATTCCAATTATGCTTTTAATCCTGGTACTGTGAGGTGATGCATGCCCTTTCGTGAATGAGCTGTGCTGTCTTTGACCCACTTCTCTGTTGAGATGGAGAATCTCCTCCTCCTGTCTTCATATTTTGCATTAAAAAATTCTGTGTATTAAGGGCACCCCATCCTTTCATATTTCTTAGATTTATTTAACCAAGCAACTTGCCTTTGCATTTTATTAAAAGTTTTAATCACGCATAAAATTTTATCTATATTATACAACATATGTTAGCCAAATACACTACTCTTTTCTTCTAAGACTTCATATCTCTTTTTGAGCTCCAAAGTCCCGTCCCATGCAGTAACTATAGATCTATTGGTTTTAAGAAAAATTCTAAAGTAACCCCTTACTTAGTCTTGCAGTAACTGGATTAAATGTGAGGTATGAGGAAAGACCTTTCTGGGGTTTATACTGGAGAGTTAAGATGGAGGTGAATGATAGAGCAGAATTCTTTAGCATAGACAGGGCACAGACTGGCAGGTAGAGACAGTATGAGACATGCCAAGGGATAGCTGGTATGTGAAGAGCCAACCTAGGCTGGACATGGATCTGCGAGTCTTTGTAATCTTAGGTGAAACTGTGGACAGATCCCCAGATTCACACGCTGAAGTCCTACTCCTCAGAACTGCAGGATGTGACTGTTTTGAGCCAGGGTCTCTGAGAGGTGACGAAGGGGAAAGTGGTCATTAGGGAGGGACCTAATCCGGGAAGGATGGTGCCCTTCTGACGTGACATGCGGAGGGAACACAGAGGCACGTCTGTCTCCGTCAGTAGGATGACGAGGAGCCTCAGAGGGCTTCAGCCTTGATCTTGGACCTGGAGTCTCCAGAACTGACAGAAAACAGATTAGTGCTGTGTGAGCCACCCTGTGTGTGCTGCGGAGTTACTCAGCCTTGAAAACAAACACTGGGAAGTGCTGTATTTACTACATGCCCTCAGGGTTGGCCCGAAGCAGGGCTTGAATGGCTCCCACCATCAGATCCCGGGGAAAGACCAAACCAAGGACAGCTTTGTTGACTCAAGAAAATTATCTAAAGATTGTGTACAAGGCATACTCCCAGAGGAAAAAGAATCAGGACGTAGCAATAAGCAAACCAAAAATAAATAAATTAATTAATTAATTAATTAATTAATTAACACAAGATGAGATCACTTGGGGTGTTAATGTTTGTAGATGTCTAAAACCACGGTGGCTGTGTCTACTATGGGAAAGCTTCAGGCACTGGCCACCCCTTCTTCCTCCTGGACTTGGGGGCCAAGTACCTCTCCTGGAGTCTGTTGTGGCAAGTAGACTTGGAGGTCTCCCTGCCTACATAGCCATAGGTTGGACATCTTTGCATCTCTTCCATCTCTGCAGCCTGCTGAGGGGGAACCTTGGCCCCTGCCTGCACTTAGCACCTCCCTCCACTCCTTGGGCAGCCCGACCTGCTAGGGAATGACACAGGTCCAGGCTAACCATCTCTTTTGGTCCATACTCATATTAGCTCTGACTTCCAGAGGGCAGGGCCAAGGTAAGCAGTCTGGGGTCTTCGGCCAACACACCTTTCTGTGTTCATGGTTACCCTTGCCTGGGAGGCCTCTCCTGCCTTCTCTAAAATCTGTTGAAATCCTGTGTACTCTTCCTGGTTCAGCTCAAAAGGCACCTCTTCAGGGAAGCCTTCCCTAACACACACACTCTCTCTCTGTCTCTCTCTCTCTGTCTCTCTCTGTCTCTCTCTGTCTCTCTCTGTCTCTCTCTCTCTGTGTGTGTGTGTGTGTGTGTGTGTGTGTATGTGCCTGTGTATCTATCTCTGTGTGTCTCTATGTGTGTGTGTGTCTATGTCTCTCTCTCTGTGTCCGTATGTCTCCGTGTGTCTGTCTGTGTCTGTGTATGTGTGTGTTTGTGTCTGTGTGTGTCTATGTATCTGTGTCTGTGTGTATGTCTACTATGTGTGTGTGTGTCTGTGTATGTGTGTGTCTGTGTATATGTCTATTTATGTGTGTCTATATGTGTGTGTGTGTATGTCTATGTGTATGTGTCTGTGTATGTTTAGGTGATAGGCACACACCACAATGCCCGGCTTTCACATGAGTTCCTGAGGATCTGAAAATGGCTCCTCATGCTTGTTCAGAAGGCGCTGTAGCCATGAATCCATCTCCCTAGCCCACACTGTGACTCCTTCACACCAGAGAAGACGCCCTGGCAAATGTCATGCTCATCACTTAGAAAGACATACACTACACAACACTTACCCCTCACAACACTGAGGCAAATATGACCTAGTGCACACCCATTGAACAGGTGAAGAAAGGAAGACCACTGGTGCACCAGCAAAATGGTTCCTATCAAACCCTTTAAAAGACAGTGTCTTGTCAGATAGAGGTTTCATTGTCCACGCTGGGCATCCCTGTTTGCTGCCCTTACCAGGGCCCAGCTTGGAATGAGTCTGAGGAAAGAATGGACCTGAGGCTTCACCCTGAACTTTGGCCCCAGCATCTCTTCTACCTGTCTGTGGTTGCTGTCAAGTGGAGAAGGCTGCTGCAGGCTGGCTGAGCTGGCGCTTCCACCCTAGCATTTGTGATTTTCTTTGGCTGTGATAAGACACCTACCAGGAAGAAGGGCTTCTACTGGCTCACAGTTTCAGAGGGGTCAGCACGTATTTAGTCCCATGTGCTTGGGCAGGACCTCATGATGGTTGGAGCATGTGGCAGAACAGGTCAGTCCACCTTGTGGTTCAGGGCAGAGAAGGGTCAAGGGGAAATGGCCAGTAACAATATGCTGCCAAAAACCTACCCATTCCCCCGACCTGGGCTCTACCTCCTGAACAACAGGGAACAGCAAATCACCCAGGGACCAAACGTTAAAACCTGTGCATAACAGTTACATGAGCCGTGAGAGACAGTTCCAATTCAAGCTGTAACCACCCTCTTCTCCTGGAGCCTTTGTCCCTCACTTCCATTCAGCTGTCACAGGGAGCCACACCCGCCCCGGCTATCATGAACACCACTGCCCTATTTCTGAGACAGCAGGAGCAAGTTTTCTGTCCCCAGGAAAGCAGAAGCATCAACCTTGCTGACTGCCCCCCTGTGTCACCTATCCAAAAACACAGGAACCTCTCTCTAGAGTTTGTGCTCTAAGCCAGAGCCTTGGGAAGGAAGACGAGCTGGGCTCTTCCATGCTCGCTCCCCCTCTCCTTCCCTGAGGAGTCATCTTTGTCGTCATCATCCATTGCAAAAATGAATGGAGGCCGTGCAGCCAGCTTTATTAAATATGAATGAGTCGCAGTCCATAGCCCCCACGTGGTCACTTGCCCACTCCATCTCTGGCAATTACTGAGTTGCACACACTGTGCCAAGGGGCACAGCGGTCCCTGCCTGCCCTTGCAGACTGACATAGCCCGGCAGGGGCATGGCTCAGGTCTATAACTGCTCTGCCCCCTGATTGGAAAAAAAAAAAAAAAAAGAGCTCTGTCTCCCATACTGCCCAGATGCTCAGTTCTAAAGGCTCTGGACAAGGTTTCCCTGCTCAGGACGGTGGAGCCAGGTCACAGAGTTCGGGTCAGACAGAGCTACGTTCTGGAGATGAGGGCCACAGTGTTCTAGTGTCAGTAGCTTCTGAGGTTTGAGTCAGCACAGCCTGGGTTTAGGTTAAAAGCATAGGTGCAGGCAGGTGCCACTCACTCGGTGATTTACCTGTGTCACCTCAGGGCTCCCGAGCTACTAGTCTGATGTGAGCCAGGTTCTTGATTGCCCTGATATAACAGGGACAGAATAGATGTTCAGTCAATTGTTGAATGAATGAATGAAAAAATGCAACGTACAATGTGGGCAGCCTTGATTATTTCTGAATTGCAGAGGTTGAAGTTAAAGAGTTTATTAAAGGGGCAGGGAGGCATCTCTAGGATGTTCCAGAGATCTGGGATGGAGGTTGGGGGGTAGGGAGACCCCAGGGTGGCTATGGAGGAGACCCTAGCTGAGACTCCTAGCAGTAGGAGATATGGAGCCTGAAGTGGTCACTTCCTGTAGCCAGGCAGGTCTTCCAGTGGAGAGGTAAGGACAGCAACCCACCCACAAAACCTTTGACCCAAAATGTGATCTGCCTAGAAGATGTACAGAGACAAAGATGGAGCAGAGATAGAAGGAATGGCCAACCAACTTGAGACTGGCCCAACCTGAGACCTGTCTCATAGGCAAGAACCAATCTCTAACACTATTAATGATGCTCTGTTATGCTTGTAGACAGGAACCTCGCATAACTGTCCTCTAAGAGACTCCACCCAGCATCTGACTCAGATGCAGAGACCCACAGCCAAGTACTAGATGGAGCTCCTGGAGTCTTGTGGGAGAGTTGGGGGAAGGATTGAGGAACCCGAAGAAGATAGGGACTCCACAGGAAGACCAACAGAGTCAACTAACCTGGACCTTTGGGGGCTCCCAGAGACTGAACCACTAACTAAGGAGCAAGCATGGGCTGGACCTAGGCCTCCTGCACATGTGTAGCCGATGTGCAGCTTGGTCTTCATGGGGGTACCTCAACAACTGGAACGGGGCCTCCCCTGACTCTGTTGCCTGCCTGTGGATCCCATTTCTCTAACTAGGCTGCCTGGTCTGGCTTCAGTCGGAGTGGATTCACCTAGTCCTGCAGTGACTTGATGTGGGTAGTACCTGGGGGAGAGGTCCCCTTCTCAGATGAGAGTAGGAGCAGGGAGTGAGGGAGGATCTGTGTGAGGGGTACTGGGAGGAGGGGGGCTGATATTCGGATGTAAAGGGAATAAATAAGCTTTTAAAAGTTTAGTGATGGTTCCCATGCTGAGTGACATAGTATGAGTGTGCATATGTGTGTGTGTGTGTGTGTATGTCTGTGTGGTGGGGAGTATCAGCCATTACTCACCCAGCTAACTGGGCTGGAGTCCCCTCCGAGTCAGAGGCCCCTTCTGTCACATGCACAGTCCTATAAATGGATGTCTAAATTCATTTCTGACCACAATTTCACTAAGAGCCAACAAGTTGTCCACTGCCCTAGGTAGCTTAGTCAAGGTTGTCAAAGACTGTGTATGAATTAGCAAAAACAAATAAGATCAAATCCTTTTTCTGAACTTAAAAAATTACTTTTATTTTAGAAACCAATAAAATTATGGCAAATATTTACAAATAATTATCTCACATAAAGGTTACATAAAATCAATTCTTCACAAGGGACAGTCACTCATGAAAAGACATATATATTGAAACTACGCGTCTTATTGCATGTTTCTCCTGCTAATTTAAAATAAAGATGTGGCAGTCATTTAAGTTAAAATAAATCCACAAATCCCAGATTCAACAAGAAAAAAAAATTAAAAAAAATTAAACCAGTATCCCATCCCAGTCCCTCCCAAGTCCCACCCTCAGTCCCTTCCCATCTCCCAACAAAAGAAAAATAGTCCAACATCTTTGGCAAATTGGCACTGCTGTAATTACATTCAAATATTATCACACACAAAAGCAACACACATCACTAAGAAAAAAAAGCCACCAATATTTCAAGTCAGTTCTACTAGAAAAAAAAAGAATATAAAACATACATACTTTTAAGAAGCTTTTTGTTTCTCAATCTGTTGGAGACACATTGTCTCCCATTTTCAAAGGCAATTCAATTGTGTGGTTTTATTTATTTTTTGTTGGTTTTTTTTCTGTATTTTTTTTAACAAGCGTCTATGCAGGCATCACAAACTTTGGCGGATACAGTAGATCAGTAGAAATGTATTTCTTTGATGCTGGAAAGGTCTGTCCCTAGGACAAGGTTAACCATCTAAAAGAATGAAGAGCAAACCCCATGTGTCTTCCTGGCAGAGTTCCCTAGGAATGTAATCTTCATTTCTACAAATACTCAATGTCTGAAGGCCACTAGAGGGTGACAAACCAGGGCAGCATTGTCCAGAAGGAGCCAGGGCCACACTCTGGTCAAAATTCTACCTCCTGAACACAGTGGGGGTTGACCCTGCAGCCAGGCAGAGGAGAAGCATGCTGGTAACATCGGACCCCCATTGCCCACTACTCACACTGTGCTGGTGGCTTAGGGCTGGGGGCCAGCTCTTTCCCTTTCTGAGCCCCTGGACAGGCTGCTGCTGGGTTGCTTACCTTCTGGGACTAAAGGCAAGGAAAGCCAGCAAGAGCTGGCATTGGCATACTCAGCAGTTCTTCTGAGTTTCATGTCCTAATATCAGAGTGTGTGAGTGTATGTATAAGTGTGTGAGTGTATATGTGATTGTGTCGGGGGAGTGTGTGACTATGTGTGTATATAAGTGTGTGTGAGTGTGACTGTGTGTGTAAAAGTGTGCTAGTGTGTGTGTGTGTACATGTGTGACAGTGTGCATAAGTGTGAGTGTGTGACTATGTGTTTAAGTGTGTGTGACTGTGTATAAGTGTGGGTATGTGATTGTGTGTGACTGTAAGAGTGTGTGTATAAGTGTGTGTGAGTGTGTGACTGTGTATAAGTGTGTGCATGAGCATGTGACTGTGTGTGAGTATAGCAATGTGTGGATGTGTGGGACTGTGTATGAGTGTAGGAGTGTGTGTGTGTGTGTGTGTGGGACTGTGTATGAGTGTAGGAGTGTGTGTGTGTGTGTGTGTACATACTCCCCTTTCCATGCATCTCTGCACATGGAATGGAGAGGAAGGCCTGACTCTGTGGCTCCGAGTCTTGCAAGATGTTTAGAATAGGCTTGGGATTTATTTTCTTTTTATGTTTATAGCATTTTTTGGCTATTGATTGGTTGGAATGTTCAACTCTCCATTTCCTCAAATACAATAAAACAGTTTCATTAAAATGTATTCGTGCTTGCAAACGAGGGGGGGTCATTAAATGGGTTCCTTTCTGTTCCACTCGAAGGGAAACGCACCGTCTATAAATCAAACACCTATCATGTTCTTAGTGGTGCTTTTGGAGAAGACGAGGGGTGTGGCATCTGCATGGTGGTTTGGGGGGACTAAATTCCCATGTACGGCAGCCTTAGCGGGTGAGTGAACCCAGGTGGAGCAGGTGAGACTACAGGCTGGTCTCCTGAAGTCAGGCCTCAGAGTCAGTGAGAGGCACAGAGCTGCTAAGTCCCCAACCTTCATGCTGGCTTCCTCTATGCTCTGTGCTCAAAGCTGTCCTGACTGAGCTGGATCCATCAAGATGCCACCAAGATGCCAGGGCATTCGCACAGTGAGAACAAAAACAGCAGCTCGGTGCTGCCCAGGAGTCTAAGGTGTGGGCAGAAAGCTCTAGAGGTATCACCAGGTGGCTGTGTTCAACTGATGTCATCTGATGTACTAAGAGGAACCTTAGGGTTCCTAAGGACTGAAACCCGTGAATGGCAGTGATCAGATATAAGTTCTCTTGGTCCTGGAAGTATCCAGGAACCTGGCCGTGGTGCTGAGGAATTACCAAAGACAGAGAGAAGGATGAGTGTCTGCTCCCAGCATGCAGCTGATGGAGATGTGTCAGGAAAGCCCCTGTGCAAGGGACTCACTATGTGCTCTGCAGCTGGTCCTTGGGGACACAGTACCACTGCAGGAACAGCCTGAGCTGACAGCAGGGAAGTGTGGATCTATTCTGTGGCTCCCTCATGAATATGCAAAATGGGATCTTGAGGTCCAGGGACAACAAGGGCCAAGGGGCCACTGGGAGGTAGGGCAGACTGCAGGCGGGAGTCATGGCCTGACTGTCCAAGTCTCCAGTCATGTATTTTGTTTCCTTTTAAGAAATGCACGTGCCTTGGCCCTCTTGGAGGCTAAAGCACTGAAGGAATAAATTTACCCAGGTGCACCAGTGTGTGCCTGGAAACCATCAGAGGCAGACTCCAGACGGTGACAAGGCCAGGCCCACCATGGAGCTGGTCTAACTTGGAGACCTATGGGGTCGGCCTACCCTAGGCTGGCCTGCACAGGGGACTCCCGAGAGACTGTGTGTCAGACGTCACTTGCTCCTAGTATTTGTTTGGAAGTGCTTGGTTTGTTTTTAAGATTTGCTCCCCATGGCGTGGAGTTAAATTCTAGCTGAAATGTCATCTACAAAGAGCTAAGGCTGCCAAAGGCAGGGCGGCCACTCTAGAGCCGGACTCCTCATAAAGGGATTTCACCCTTCGATGCTCAGTGGACACATCTGGGGCTCTATACATGGAAAACCAACAGCTCCCTCCATACCCAAGACATCCGTTGTTTCACCCACTGCCACCTCCAAAGTCCAAGCAGCTCACACACCTCTTGCTTCCCTGACATCTTCTCCAAGGGTCATGAAAGAGTGAGAAGAGGGATGGAGGCTTTGACAGGGCCACGATGGGCAGAGACAGCCTATACATAGCTCTTTCTTTTGGCCAACAGAGTGTTTTAAAAGTTCTCACTATTGAGGTGCCAGTTCACGGGCCAGTTACACTCTAGATACCTGGGCCACACCATACGCTGCTGCTTTGTACCCTGCCCAGAGCATGGCTTTGAATCAGCTGTCTGTCTGTCTGTCTGTCTATGTTTTCTGGCTTATGGATAGCCAAGGTTCTAGAACAGGCTCTCCTGCACCTTGTCACAGTTCATTCCAAAGTAAAAAGGGCAGAGAAAAGAGAAAGAGGGATGAATGGCTTATGGAACTGCTGCGTTATACTCTTGAGAGTCAGAGCAGGTTCATGTCTAGGCCCTGCCAGGGACTGTGCCTCCGGCTTGGACACACTGTCCTGTGAGCCTTAGGGAACAGCAGGGAAAGGCTCCACACAAATACTAAGTATTCCATGAATTTACATAAAGAAGGAAAGTTTCAGTATTAATGGGACCAGCAAGGCCACTGGTCCCTAGACCCTTCCTGTTACCGGTCCAGTTTCTGGGCTCTGTTTTCCTTGTTGCATGTCTGGGAATTTCTGGAGGACTGAAGAGTGAGTGTCTTCAAGCCATATGCTCTGTGATGGATGCTAACCCTGTGGGCAAAGAATGTGGCTCAGAGAGCTGAGAATTCATTTCATCCTCGTCTTCACAGTGAGCCCCAAATGTCAGGGTCTTTGCCCCGTGGGGGAGTGAAGCATTACAAAGCACTATACAATGTCGGTTAGGAAGGCTCAATCTCTGAGAAGGTGTCTTAGCAAAGGGTTGGCGGATTTGCTATCTAACACAAGTTCTCAGGCGGGAGCTAGACAAATAGTATGAAAATATCTTTTTATCACAAAGTTCAAACAGGACGAAAGAAGTGAAGGCCCGTGAGGAATGCCTGGGCCTCCCGGCTCAGAGCTGCTAAAGCCCCCGGATTCTGTTCTCTGGCATTGTGCGTCTGTGGTGTGAGCGTGCGAGCGAGCAGGTGTGTGAGCCTGAGGACGCACACGTGCCCCTGCATCTCACGAGCTGGCAAGAGCAGAGTGTGCGTGAGCAGCCATGAGCCTCTGGGTTTTTGTGCTTTTAACCTGGCATTCCAGGAACCATGGTGTTGTCTAAGAAACCCCGTCTCTGATCTGAGGACCAGCAGCACCTCAGGTGAGAGAGGGAGGACGCAGCTCCTTCCAGGGGCTAGATCAGGTGGCTGGGGGGTGGGGGATGGGGACCACTGTGGGGCTGGGTGGGCTTGGCTGAGGAAGGTGTGCGGAACTGAGCAGCCACATTCAGGGAGGCTCCTTTCTTCCCAACAGTTTGAAACTGAAACAAGCACAGAGAGAACACCCCTAGAAGAGAGGGATGCAGGGGACAGGGACAAAGGGATGAGGACGGAGCCTTCTCCTACCTTAGCTGACAAGTGGAGGCTGGAGGCATGTCACTTAGCTCCTGGAGGTGGCCTGAGGCTCTAGCTGCTTTCTTTTGCCTAGCAAGTTCCCTAGGTATCCAGCCTGCTTCAAGCTCATGGGCCTGGTGACCGGGGAACCTTGGCAGTTGTACTGGTTTGGAAACCTAATCTGGAGTTCTGCGACAAAGCAGTACCTCCTGCTGTTGTCACTGCTACTTCCTCTCCCAGGTGAAAGGGACAGGAAGCTAAAAGTGACAGAGAGCATCACATGTCAGAAGGCAGGGGCCCAAGTCCCAATCCAGTCACTGCTCAGAGCCTTCACTATTCAGAGACGTAATTGGGGGTATGGAGGCACAGAATACGTGGGAAGGAGGTCTGTTTGGTCTCCCGGTCTGGTTCTGGGCTTCCATAAGCTGGGCCTCAGGTCCCCTCAGAGACTAAACTATGTGGTTTTGAAGACTCCTCTGTTTGCCATGCCTGTTTTACACTTGATTGGAACATTAACAAGATCCCCACATACTTGTTTAGAAGTGAGGGCTGACCTAGGTGACAGTCACCACCTCTGCTCTCTGGGAGGAAGAAAAAATCGTGAACTCAACCTACTGTCAGCCCAGCAGTGTCTCAGAGAGGTAAAGGGTCTGAGGCCCCACAGTATGGCTACAGCAGGCTCCCAGGGGACACTGTTAGGTGAAATGGTCACGTTCTCCATTATTGTTATAATCCAGCCTCAGTTTAGACCCGGGCTCTTCTCTGCTATTCAGAGTTGGCAAGAGGGACTGTGCAGAGAATAGAGTTCCAGATGAGAAAATTGTGTCACTGGGTACCCCAGACTCAAACCCACCCCCAAGTCACTCACAAGTTCTTCGTTGCTTAGCCTGTCCCTCCCCTCGCCCTTCCTGTACCTTTCCCACCCCGAGTTCCATCTCCACTTCCTGTAGCAGCAGAGGGACCTGCATGGTGTGAGTCAGGCACCCACCACCATCCCCAGAACCTCCATACCCAGTCACACGCTGTGCTCCCCAAAGGTGGGCAGGGCTACGTGAGAGGAAGCTCAGGTTCTGGCTGCTGGTCCAGTATCCGCTGGTCCTCGATGCAGGGATAAGTCCTTTCTGTTAGTCACTGTCTCTGTGGCTGGGACAGGCTTGCCCAGAATCCAGTAATTGGGGTCCCAAAGGACAGTTGATGGGTGAAATGTCTGTGGCTGATGCCCAAAGTGACCTGAGCCTGAACATGCCTCAGAAATCATATTCAGTTTGGTGCTTCCGGGGGTGGGGCCAGGAGGACCAGGGGAGCCTCAAGCCTGCCCCTGGCCTGGGTCACATGATCTTTTGATCCAGACAGCCATTCAGAGCTACAATGGCTCAGCACTCTTACTTTAGAACGGCCGCTGAAGAATGTCCCAGATAGTTCTCTTGGAGTCCCCGATCAAGAGAAGGACTCTCGACATTGCAGTGGCTCTGTGGAAACAGAGACAAGAAGCCAGAAGAGGAATTTCCCCAAAATGTATTCCTCTTAGGGGAAACCTCAAAGGAGACTTGCACCATGACCACCGGTGAGCCTTCTAGACAGCAGAGAAGTAGAGTGAGCTAGAAGCTAGGCATCCTCAAGTAGGCACTGCCAGTTTCAAAGACAGCTTTGAGATACCTGACAGGGCACCGCGCCGAGGGATGCTCTGTGCACAAGTGAAAGATGTCCTGGGCTGCACTGTGGGTTGGCTAATCTGCTCTGTCGGACCCTCAGGCCCACAGAGGAGCAAGACGGTATTTACATGGGTGCTGTGAAACAATAAAAGCTCCTTTCCAGACCTGCTGGGCTGAGATGCAGAGATGGTCAGACAGTCAGGGGGACTGGCAGGCTGGGCTTGGCTGCAGTGGTCTTTAGATCAGCAGAGACCCTGTCACCATCTGGAGAAGCTCATCAAGCGACCCTTGAAATGACAAGGATGGAGAGGTCCAACCACCCTACCTGGATCCCAGGCAGGGCGAAGGGGAGGAAGGACGTTTCAGGGGAGTGTGGGGCGGGGGTGGGAGACGAGTCGTTGGGCCCCTCTGTCTGTCTCAGGGGTTGGGAGGCTGCCTCCCGCAATGATATGTGTTGTAAGTGCTTGGCACCCGTGGCTCTGAGGGTCAGTGACGGTCATAGGCGGTGGCTGCGGCCGGTGGGGCCGCTCCTCGGGCTGCAGGGCTGTAATAGTATGGGGAGCCTAGAAGACACAAGAGAGCACTGAGGTCAGACCTGGAGTCCCCTGTCCACAGGTCTCCCCATCTCTGTCTCCTCTGTCCTCTCAGGCACTGCCCACTCTCCCTTAGACCTCTATCCTGATCTTTTCCCTGAAGTCTGATCAGGCCTGATCAGGGCCGCCTGCAGGCTGAAGGCAGGATTCTGTCCTGGCTGGTTACACACGGCCTCCCCTTCCTTCTGCGTGGCTTCTGTCTGCTTCCATGTCATTGAGAGGAACTAAGTAGTTGCCCCTCTGGACCACAAAGCCCAAAGTATTCAATATCTGGTCTTGTGAAAGCCATCTGAGGCCTTCCCTGCAAGAGTAAGTGTTTAGGGTTCTGTCTGATTGAGAAGTAGTCTGTAGTCAAGCCTTGGCTAACCCCTCTGGGCCACACTGACCATGCTGACACTCCAGCCATTCTCTACACTATGCCCAATGCTTATGCCTGACACCATCATCTTTACATGCCGGATGTTTCGTTCAAATGTATGGGCAGGGCCAGGGACCCCATTTATCAGACTCAGGACTCCTTCCTGGAGTTTCCAGCCTGTGCTCACACCCCCTGTCGTGTCTAGGCCTCCCTCAAGTCCCAGGGCCCTGCCTGCCTCCTCTGGAACCCCTCTCCTGTGAGCTCAGTTTCTCTCCTTTGTGCGTTTCCCCTATCCCAGGGCAGAGAATCCTAAACAGGCAGGGCTGAGCTCTGGCCTTCCTGCCATTTGCTCCCAGTTTCCAGCTAAGGGGAATCTGACCCAGCCATGTCTGCTCATATGTATAATCCGGATCTTGGGAGCCTGAGGGAAGAAGACTGCCAAAAGGCCAGACTACATAATGAGACCCTGTCTTAGAAAAAAAAAATTAAAAGGAATTTGTGCTCAGGAAAGCTGGGTTTTCAGTAAAGCTCTGTGGCCACTGACAGAAAGTGGGATTGATCTGGGCTGGGGCACGGGCATGGAGCAGTGGTGGCTGTGTGGGAGACAAGGGCTCTTCCTGGGACCTCAGGACAGAGTGGTCCCTGGGTTCCTCTCATGTCTCTGGACTATTTCTGCATTTTGGGCACAAATCTGCAGTAGCTACCAGACGTTCCGTCTATACTAGAACTCTTCCCCAGGGACTTGGGGAGCTGGGGTGGGTGGGAATTGGGGGTCCTGGCTGGATTCTCAGAACCACAGAGGTTAGAGCTTCAAATCTTCCACAATGAGGAGATGGGTGATCAGCAGAATAAAAACCTATTCAGGTCACAGAGCCCCTCAGTGCCAGAGCCTGGCCCCGCCCCCAGGATGTGTGCCCTCGGTGAGGCGTTCATCCACCTCACCACAGTTCAAGGCCGACACTGAGGGCAGGCTCATTGCATCAGACTCAAGGTCAGCCCCTGCCAGCCTGTCTTGTTGGGGTGGGCCTGGTGACCTTAATTCCCAGAGGAGTCAGCTTGGATTTGTTCGAAAGTGTCACTCAAATCCAAACCAGACATGATGGTTCTCCCAGATACCCTAACTAGGGGCTGAGCTGGGGTGGTTTCTTCACAGACCCAATCACACCTTGGTGAAAGGCAAGTGACTTTACTTCCCAGGACTCAGTTGCTTTTGTCTAATTTAAAAGGGGGTCTCAGCGGAGCAAACGTGAGGTCACTGTGGAAACGATCGCTTCCGTCTGAAGACTTACATTCATGAACTTGAGCAGGTAGGAACTATTATTGTTCCTCTTTATTGATGAGGATGCTTGCAGTGGGGTAGGAGGACACTTTAGCATCTAGACTCCTACCCACTCCTGCCGCAGACTCTGGCAGGGGTAGCATGGTCCCGCTCCTTGCAGTTCCAGAAGGCCCAGGGCCCAGGTCAGCACAGTCAGTCTCCTGCTGCCTTCAAGGTCACTTCCACACCCCAGCCGGGACTCAGAGGCATTGTCAGTCTCTGTACTTTCTCAAACTCTGTGGGATGGGACAGCAACAGGGTGGGGGTGGGGCTTAGTCCCTACAGGTCTGGGAATTTCATAAGAATATGAAAACCATAGGGGTCGCCCTCACAAAGGGGCAGAAAGTGGAGGGGAAGGCTCCAGAAGCCTCCGGTGGTGAGCTTTCAACTCCCTCTCTGGCTCCATTCACGGTCACCCTCAGGGCCTAGCCAGCCTGGGTGAGGGTTTGATTTACCACAGAAAATGAAAACATCACCTCGCCAAGCACTCTGTCTTCTGTGCCCATTAGACCTTCGTCTAGAATAAACTTGTCCTTCCTTCTGTCATTTTTCCTCTCTAATTCATATTATCATCAATTTACCTCTTGACACAGCCATTCCAGGCTGGCTCAGGGCTGGTTCCCTCTCTAATCCCTTTACAGCAGCCACAGGCGCCCCTGTTCTAATCCTAATTGACCAGGGCTGGCTTTTCTGTTGCCAGCCCTGCCAGCTCTGCCTGCCTCTGCGGGCCCCCTCCCCAGCCTGAGGGACCCTACAGGATGGGGTGCTGAGCATGGGACTGCCAGTGTTGACTGTCTGTGTTGGTAAAGGAGCTGGGGCAGCAGGGGTTTCTGAGAGCCAGTGCAAGGCTGTCTGAACGGGAGGAGTGCGCTGTGGATGCGTGTCTTCAGGGCCTCACTGGGACCTAAGGACACACAGGACAGGTCGCCCCATTCCTGGCCTCCTCCACACCAAATCAGAGAAAGCATCAGACTGAATCTTTGTAGTCTGAATCCGTGGGATTTGTTTGCCTAAACCGCTGAGAAGTCTGTGGCAGGGCCAGTGTGGTGGTAGCAGGCTGGAGCTCTTTGCAGAGCTGTGGTCGGGTGAGTCGTGTGTCTTCTTCATCAACATGCAAGTGGGATCCCAAAGGGCTCAGAGCCCGTGTCTCAAGAGCTTCATGTTCAGTGTCTGTGTGAGAGGCTACCATGGTAACCACCCTCATTTTACCCCAGAAACCAACTAAGGTATAGGCTGGTGGACGGCCTGATGGAGCCAGGCTATAGACTCAAGTATTTCTCATGTTTGGAGCTGCCCTACATGATGAATACTCCTCTTACGCTGGCACATTTCCTGTGTTGTGTGAGTTACCTTCCCAGCTTCCCTTGCTGCTGGGGCTCAGGTGTTTTACTTGGAAGCTGCCCGATAGACTCTCTTGCATTGGACATTGGTTGCAAAGGCTGCAACTTAAAGAAATGGACTGCAGACTCCATTCAGCAGGAACAGGTGTCAAAGACCTCCATGGCTGAATGGTGGGAGGGAATGCCCTCTGATGCTACAGAGCACCGAGGAAAAGTTGCATCGTGGCATAATTGGTAGGTGCGAGCTGACAGCCGTGGGGATGCACAGCACAGCCTGCAGTGCGGATGGGTGTGCTCCTGGCTCTGTGTCCCATGACCATCTCATCTTGGAAACCCCTGATATCTTTTACTAAATACGCGTTGCTTAAACTAGCCAGCGTGGATTCTGTTGTTTGCAGTTATACGTCATTAACCCAGTTTTCAAAACCAGCTGGCTGTCCTCAACGCACACAAGGCTTTAGTGCCGGGGGGTGGGGGGTGGGGGGCTCTCACCTGTTTCTACAGAGGCACAAACCCCCTCCCAGCTGTAGCTGTTCAGACTGAATTAGTTTGAGAGCTCTGAGAACCCTAGCACATACAGCCTAAGGATATAGTCTCTGGGGTCAAGGTGGCACCTTGTCTGACATTCTCATGTGTGACCTGGGGCGAATGAATCTGCCCACATTTCTCTGTCTCTCAGAGATACTAGGATGACTTCCATAGAGATTTTGAAGGGAGGAAATGAGATGTGTTTCTTCAGTGCCTAGTACAATTAGTAAATGCTCACTTAAATAATCCGAGTTCTGAGTCAGCTTCCTCCTCCCTCCCCCTTCTCTAGCCCTCCTGAAAGCCCTCAGGACTTAGCATAGGTACACCTGGTTGATGCTTCCTTACTCCCAGCCCGTGAGCTCACAGGGCCAATCCCTTCACATTATGAGCTGGGAACTGGGCTTTTACTCAGACTTAAGCAGAAAAGTCTCAGATCTCTACTCCCACCCCCACCCCCATCCCCTTAGACACGCCACTGCCCTGAGATCAGCTCCAAATTTCTTAGCCTGGTTCCAAGTCCCTCATCTGTGCATATTCCACAACCACCCCAGCTCCTGTGCCACCACTGTGGTTTTGTCATCACTGCAGTGTCCCTTAAGTCCCCAGAAGTGAGCATCACTGCTAATCTCTAGGATGCCTTGTAGAAAGCACACATGGCAAGTCCTCTTGGCAGGGCTTGGTGCCACCCACCGGCTGGATTTCTGCCCTTCTTGGTGCGGCCTAGGCCTTGAAGTAGAAGCCCTGGGTCAGTGTGGCTTCAAACAGAGCCATTCCCACAGGCTCAAGACCAACTTTGAGACACATCCTCTGTGCCTCTCCCTGTAGTACTAGGACCAGGGCTCGGTCGGTCAGAGGAAAGTTTATAGGAGGGACTCCTGAGTTTGAGTCTCAAACTATGACCTCTCTGCTACATCTTCAGGGAGACACGGTCACTCTCACGTCTTCCTGACTGAGATGGACAGCTTGGCCAATTCAGAGTCCGTGTGAGGGGAGACGGCAGCAAGATGCTTGTTCAACGCTTAAAGTGATTTTGACCAATCAAAAGAGAGACAGTAACCGGCAAACTTAAGACCCCTGGGAAACCAGAGCTCTGTAAAGCAGGCTGGAACGCTATCACACAGGGACATGAAACACCAATTAGCAGTGTTCCTTATTGCGTCTACAGTTGTGCATGACACACAAGAATGCTTGGGGTAGCCCAGGGTACCATGAGTGCATCTCACGCGTGGCTCTCAGGGTAGTAAGAGAGCTGTAGCACCCATACTGTGTGTCTGTCTTATTCAAGCTAGATTGGGGAGGGAACCAAAGTTTGGCAACTTGAATGTGAAGACTTTGGGTTAGTGCTTTTCTGACAAAGTCTATGGTTCTTGGTCCTAAAATAATTAAGGATTCGAGAGAATTAGCGGGCTCTCACTGACAGAGGCCTGGTTAGTGTGGACAGAGAGGCCAGAGCTGTCTCAAAGCTTCCTCCACTTTCCTTTCACTGGTCCAAACAGAACATCCTTGGCTGACTGTAGGGCGAGGTCAGTATTGGACCTTGCAAGCTGATTGGCTGGTTCTCCATGCTAAGTGGTGACCTCTGCATCCAGGTCCTCTGTTTTAAGTTAAACTTTGGTGGGCACTCATCAGCTGGCTTCATGTAGGTTTACGTCAACAAAACAAAGCACTCTTCTTGAACCTTGGAGAACAGTTAGGATGCTTGGGGTGTGTGTGTGTGTGTGTGTGTGTGTGTGTGTGTTTGTAAATATACCGATGATATTCACAGGCCAGGCTGGCTAAGGCAACGGATGTTCTGCCAATTTGAGTCTTGGATAGAGGTTAGGCACCAGCTGAGCCCTACACAGCATGCCTTGGCAAGCCACAGGGCAGCTGGTTCCTAATGGAGCTGGCACCAATGATGCCCATGGCAGACATCATTAATCAATCACTGGGCCTCAGAGCCCTTAGCAAGACAGTTTTCTCAGCAGCCAGCACCAATCAATGCGAGTTTGTATTTTCAGTGCCTCCTATTTAGGGAATTTTCACTCTTTTCAATGGTTCTTAAGAAATGTGAGTTACTCATGGGCGAGCACTTTCCCTTGCTTCTGTTCTCCCTCACATTCCCTCCTCCATGAGCTGCCATGGCATTAACTGTACTAAGACCACCAGAACAGAACCACACACATGGCCAAAGATATGACCAGACCTCAGAAGGGACTGTGGCCCAGCAAAGAGGACATGTGGGGCAGCCACAGACCCAGGGACGCCACAGGTTAGTACTCACCAAGCAGCCCTGGGTTGGGGAACCTCCAAGAATCATTGTAGGAAGAATACTGAGGGTGGCTGTAGGGACTTCCAGAAAATTCACTCCCTGCAGTAGGTGGGCAGAGAGAAACAGAAGACAAATGTTAAATCAGGTTCAGAAAAGGCAGTGGGCTCAAGTCCGTTTAACTGCTGGCTGTTGATGGTGCTCATCCCTTCCGTGAGTCTCGGGTGCTTTTGGTAACCAATAACAGCATACCGGGGTCATCCTCTCATCCAGTGAGCTGTCTATTTCACCCCAAAGCCCTTGGTATCAATGGGAATGGAGGCCACGGAGCCGTCCTAGGTGCTGGGTGGGGTCTCTCTGGGTTCACCTGCACAAGTCCAACCTTAGCCCGCTGGGCTGTTGGCACTGGCTGAGGCACCTCAGGGACCCTAGTGTGTCGGTTCCGTCCCTCATGACCTCGTCTCTAGTGTGGATCCTCTGTGCTGGGAATTCTGAGTGACTGTGCCAGGGCAGCTGGCTGGACAGGAGCATGAGACACAGGGCTACCCCATGTGTCTGCTGACAGAAATGGACAGGCTAAATGCTTAGGAAACAAAAGAGGAAGTGTGGGAGGGGGTCTAGGCACTTGGGAGGAGGCAGTTGTTCTTGGCGGTGGGCATGCTCAGGCAGGTATACATGGGTGAAGGGAGGGTAGGGTGAGCCCGGAGGATAGTTCACTCAGATCCACAGCCTGTAGAGCTAAGCACCCCTGACTATTCTGGGAGTTCACAACAGCCCCAAGAGAGTCTTCTGCCAGCAAGGCCAGCCTCGAGTCCTGTCCCTACATGCTTGTAGCAGTAGACTCTGCCCATTTCTTTCTTCCTTCTTCCTATACTTGGGACCCAGAGGGCAGACCGGGTCCTCTCTCTCCCACTCGAGTGCCCAAGAGCCTGGCATATCTATCTAGCAGGGGCTTTGAAGCAGGGCAGGGAAAGCCAGAACACTGGATGGTTTTCTTAAGCCCCCAGGTAAGGCCCTGCCCTGCTGGAGGTGACAGGCGTTTAACACAGTCCCGAGGGAGTACCTGCCGCCAAGCGTGACTCCATGATCCCCCTAAAGGGAATGTACAAAGGCCAAAGGGCAAGAGGCTTTGGAAGAGACCGGTTCTCCTCCCACCTCATAGGCAAGCACAGTCAGAGCACGCACACCACACACACACACACACACACACACACACACACACACACACTTGCTCAGGCCTCTCTGGGGGCCATTCCCTGCCTGACAGGCTGAGCCTTCCAATTCTCTGTTTTTTATGCCTCAGCGGTCAGGGTGCCAGGTTCCCGCATACAGAGGGAGAGTGGTGACAGGGCTGGGCCGCACAACTCAGCCTCAGCAGATCCATCAGTGCTACAGAGCCTCTGCTGCCTCCTCCCCTCCCCTCCCCTCCCTCTTTCTTTCTCCTCCTCCTCCTCCTCCTCCTCCTCCTCCTCCTCCTTGAGAAACAGGCTGGAGAGAAAGCACTCTTGCCAAGGCTCTCATACCCATAAACTGCCCCGTCAGAGGCACATCCTGACAGCCCCACACCTGCCCTATCTCTGATTAGCACCACTGTGCCAGGCCACCTCGTCCAGGAAGCCTCTCTGAGCTGCATGCCCAACGGGGAATGCCTTAAGGCTGCTCAGCTGGAGTGACTTGGCATAGACCCTGGAGGTCCATGAAGGCTCACAGGCAGCTTCCAAACCCTCTGGATTCTAGAGACTAGAAGACGAGTCCCAGTCAGCACCATCAGCTCTTCCACCTGTGTGCCCTTCCCTGTCTCCGCTGTGGCACACAGAGTCACCTGCATCATCCTCTCGTATCCCATTGGCCTTGCAGTGGGTGGAGTCCCCACAGCACACGAGTGTCTGTTCCTACAGGTCTCTACCCTGCCTGCTCCCAGCAAACACCCTGTTTGGCTTCCCCAGGGTCCCTGAGGCTCTCCTGCCCCCTTCCTGGGCTCCATCCAGGAGAGGCCCTCCCTGGGATGCTTCCCCTGACCAGCTCATCCTTCTGTCCTGCCACGGTTTATCCCACAGAGCTCATCACTTTCCAACCTGTCTTGTTCATCATGTTCATCTTGTTAATTATCTGTCTCTTCCACGAGGCTGAGAAGTCCTTGGGGACAGAGTTTTGTCTGTTTATGTCTCGATCCCAAGCTTCAGCACAGGCTTGGCATCCGTCTGCATGCATGGATGACTAATTGTTGAGTGGGTGAGTGGATGAGTGAATGAATGAATGAGTGAATGAGTGAATGTAGGTCAGCCAGGGACCTGTTACTGAGTGGACTGAGTGGACCTTTTCTTGGATAATGGCCCCCAATTTTAGTTCCCACAGCCAGGGATATGCTGTGGACTCTTCTGTGGGCTAAGATTTAAATTATTTTCTGATTCATTGTCCATCACAACATCCTGGGCCCAGGAGGAGACACCTACCTGGACCCCTACCAGGTGCCCTTAGAGTCATGGTGTGGTGGGTATCTGAGTCCTTGTCCTGTGTAATGCCCTTTAGAGTATTATACTCTTGGAAAGGGATCCTGGCTATCTCAGGGACTTGAAGCTGACCTGGAGGCTGTCCAGCCACCTGTTGAGGACTCTGCAATGGTGCCTGACTATCTCAAGTGCTATATAGTAAGCTAATATTGTGTACAGAGTAGAAAAGCTACTCCAGATCTTACTACCAAGGAAGCTGTCCACAGAGCTGGTCCACACAGTAACAAAGTTGGCTGGGGACAACAGACTGACCAGGCAGATGCCACAGTCTTCGATCAACTGGTGTGGGGCCAGGCTTCATGGGTTCAAATCCTGAGTTTGCCTCTTCAAAGTTCTGGAAATCCCAGTGAGTCGCTCAATTTCCTCTGTACCTCAGTTTCCTTCTCTGTAAAGCTGGGGCAATTGCAAAGCTCATGTGGTGCTTGCAGAGGTTCAAAGAAGGCTCAGCACATGTCAGCCATGGTGACATGCTCCTCCATCAGTCCCCAAGTCTTCCTGGGCATCCAGAATCAAACTGAAGCTCCCAGCCACCCTGTGATGCTCACAAGACTAGTAAAACTGCATTTCAGTTGTGAAGTGGTTTCCCTGGGGCCAGAGCATAACTCCAAGGCCAAGTTCCTACCTCCCGGCCCGGCCCTGGACTCTTGTCTTTAAGACATTGTTTTTCCACCACAGGCTCTGTTTCCTCTTTTGTCAAAGGGCAGAGCAGACCAAATGCTGTAGAACCCAGTGGTTCTCAACTTTCCTGACGCTGAGAGCTCGTCATCCTGTCCCTCAGCTTGTGGTGACCTCAACCATAAAATTATTTCATGGCTACTTCACAACTGTAATTTTGAATCCTAGTGTATCTGATATGTGACCCCTGTGAGGGTGAGACCCACAGCTATAGGTCTTTACCCAGCTGTGGGGATGCCTTTTCTCTGGGGTAGGCCTGGGGCTCCAACCTCCTCACCGCCATCCTCACGGTGAGGAGAACCTTAGCCTTTGCTGGAACCTAAAACAGAAGCTTGAAAGAGCAAGGTATGCTTAGCTTAGAGTCCTGGGAAGCCTTCTGGGTCCACTGACGGGCCACTGAGAGCAGTCTTAAGACTGGTTAGGACTCCAGCAAGGGAGACGGGACTCTGGGCCAAACTGAAAGCAGGAGCTGGGGCTTGAGGCCGTTCAGTGTGTGTTGTGGGGTGGTGAGGCCTGTGGCAGGGTACGTAAGGGTCAGGGAAGAAGGGGTCTTGTTAGCTGGCACTAGGATCCAGTCAAGGCTGTGGTTAGAAGGGTGAGGTCAGGGGACTTTCCAGTTGGCTAGTATATGATCCTTCTCTAGAGCAGGGAACCAAAGTGCCTGGTTCTAGCTTTTGCTGGGGCTTCCAGAGGTAAAGCCAATAGGCCCAAGGTCAAAGGTCATACAACAAAACACCTTTCTTTATGAGTTTACCCAGCCAAAAAAGACTCTGCCCTACCTTGGGGCTCCTTGCCTCTTTCTACTGATTCATACTCTGGATACCTCTCAAAGGAACCCCTTAAATCATAGATTTTTTATGTCTCATTAACAAGGAGGATTCTATGTGGCCCCAGAAGGGAGGGAAGGTCACCTTGTGTCCAGATAGCTGTCACTCAGATACCTGTTAGTAAGTAGGACCCATCACTCAGTAGAATCTTCATCCAAGAGGCACAGCGCATCCTGGCTCTCCTTCAAGAGCTACAGGTTCTGTCTAGAGTTCAACGCATGGAAGCATCTGAGAACTCTCCAATAGCAAACCAGTGCCAAACAACTGATCTGTCTGGTCAGTGGAGTGGCCCCATGGAGGAAACTGTGGATGAAGGCCTGTGGTTAGCACACAAGCTGGGCCCCTCATGGTGTCATGGGAGCACAAGGGAGGACCTGAGGCCAGCTGAGAGCTTATTAACCATCAGCACTTCTTCTCAAAGGATGTGTGGCTTTGGGCAAGTGACTGCACCTGTCTGAGCAGTCTCCTCATCTTCAATATGGACTAAATAAATCATTACTTATGGTTTGGATGTCCCCACACAAAAAGTCAAGTTGGCATTCATCTCTAGTAAGAAGCGTTAAGAGGGTGGAAGGAGCTGGGTGCTGTGGTGCACGCCTTCCATACCAACACTGAGGCAGAGGCAAGAGGATCTCTGTGAGCTCAAGACCAGACCAGCCTGGTCTACAGAGTGAGTTCCAGGACAGCCAGGACTACACAGAGAAACCCTGTCTCAGAAAAACAAACAAACAAAACCCAAAAAAACCCAACTAACCAAAAAACAACAACAACAAAACAAACAAACAAAAAAAAAGAGGGTGGAAGCCAGATCAGATTATTGTATTTGGAGGCTGGACTTTGGGGAAGTAACTAAAGATACCTGCGGTCATGGGGGAGGGGCATTAACACCATGGAACTGGGGCTTTATAAGCAGAGAGACTTGAACTATGTCCTGTGGTCATGTGAGGTCCTGAAACACCTCAGGAGTCAGCAGGGTTCCCTGTTAGCAAGAAGAGCTTCACCGGGTACAGCTGCCTGAGTGAACCTCCCAGTCCTCGGAGCTGTGAGCTAACCAACCCTCACTCTCTATAAGTACAGCCTGCACCATTCTGCTATAGCAACAGAAAACGCACTAAGGCAAGCACCTGCATCACGGGCCCTGCATCACAGTGATGCAGTGTTTCTGGAGGGACAATGTGACCTCCTCCCAACATGGAGAAACTAGGGAAGGTGGGGATGGAGGGAAATGGAAAAGAGCCCCACTAACAAGTGGGGGACAGGCTCCAAATGGATTTCCCAGCTTTTACTGAGTTCTTAGGTATGCAGAGGGAAGATCTGGGTGTAGGGGTGGAAGTAGAGAGAGCTGAGGGCCTGGCTGTGTGTGAGAAGATGGAAGGACCTGAGTGGAGGGACTTGAAGATGCAAATGCCCACATGGAATGTGTATGAGTACGTGTGTGCATATGTGTGTGTGCGTGCGTGTGTGTGGTATGTGTGTGTGTCTGTGTGTCTTTATCTGTGAGTGTGCATGTGTGTGAACATGTGTGTCTGTGTGTCTGAGCATGTGTGTGAGTGTGTGTATTTGTATTTGTGTATGTGCACACATGAGTGTGCATGTGTGTGTGTATGTGAGAGAGCCGTGTGTATGCATGTGTGTCTGTGTATCTGTGTGTGTGAGCATGTGTGTGCATGTATGTGTGTGTGCACATGTAAGCATGCATGCATGCATGCATGTGAGAGAGCTCTGTGTATTTGTATTTGTGTATCTACATACATAAGTGTGCGTGTGTGTATGTATGTGAGAGAGCTATGAATGTTAGAGAGCTGTGTGTATGCATGTGTGTCTGTGTATCTGTGTATGTGAGCATGTGTGTGCATGTATGTGTGTGTGCACATGTAAGCATGCATGTGTGCATGCATGTGAGAGAGCTCTGTGTGTGTGTGTGTGTGTGAACATCTGAGGAGTGGGAATCCTCGATTCAGTCTTAGGTGTTGTGTAATTACTGAAACTCTCCCCCTGTCCATCGCCCATGCATCCTTAAAGCTTGCCATTCACTGGTTTGTGTATGGATGCCCTCTCCAAAGTTCATGGAGAATTTTGGGTGCCATGTGACTATTTTGAGGGTAGTCTTATGGGACGTCAGCTCTTAGGAGGGTAAGCTGTGGAAAGCTAACCCACGCGTTCTTGCTTGTCACTCCTGTGCTCTTGCTCTCTGACTTTCCCCACATCATTCCATCCTGGCTGGATGCTGCTGCTGTGCCCTTACACTTCCCAACCTCCAGCACAGTGTGCCAAGAGAAACTTCTCCTCCTCACAAAGCACCCAGCCTCAGGTATGTTGTTATAGCAACAGAAAACACACTGAAACAAGTCTGACGTGGTGTTTTCCCCAGACATGGGGTCAGAGGAGATTCCTGGGTGCCATGCTTGTATGGACAGTGGAGTTACGGTACAGGCATGGTCAAAGGTCATAGTGTAGATCACAGAGTCACAGGCCAGTGTGGGAGAGAAGCCTGGAAACACTGCGAAACTGTGAAGGAGAACACCGTAGTTTTCTACATGGTGGCAGACAAGGATCTGATTACCTCTTGCTTTTAATTGTTGTGTTAAAGGAGAGCAGCCAGAAAGGAATGGTTTGGCCCAAAGAGTCAACTGAGCAAAGGCAGGGAGGTGTAAAGGCTGGATCCCTCCAGACAGTCCCAGGCCACACCCTGGGTGTGGTCCTGCATGCTCTGACCTAGAGCTGCCTACCATGGGGAAGAAGGTAGAAAAATGGCCTTTAGGGGTCTGTAAAGACAGCTCAGCTGTTGAGTGCTTGCTCTTCCAGAGCACCAGAGTTCAGTTCAATACCTACATCTGGCAGTTTATAATTGCCTGGAACTCT
Organism: Mus musculus; assembly: GCF_000001635.26. Classification (NCBI taxonomy): domain Eukaryota; kingdom Metazoa; phylum Chordata; class Mammalia; order Rodentia; family Muridae; genus Mus; species Mus musculus. Next base: position 44,544,279 of record NC_000070.6, read on the forward strand.
AGCTCAGGCAGATTTGGTGACCTCTTTTAGTCCTGAGTGCACCCACACACCGGTGGCATACACATATACAGATACACAGACACACACATAAGTAAAAACAAAATCTGTTTTAAAAGACAAAAAAAAAAAAAAAAAAAATCGGCTGGTGGTAGCACACACATTTAATCCCAGTGCATGGGAGGCAGAGGCAGCTGGATCTGTGTGAATTTGAGGCCAGCCTGGTCTACAGAGTGAGTTCCAGGACAGCCAGAACTACACAGAGAAACAATATCTCAAAAAAAGCCAAACCAACCAACCAGTCAAGCAAGCAAGCAACCAACCAAAATCCTGAGTTTGCAGACCTGATTCTGAGGGGTGGGACTGGGTTTCAAGCCTCTTCTGTTGAAGACTGATAGAGAAAACTCTAGGCTGGGGAGAAGGGCGGGTACCCACTGCAGACCCACCCACTGCAGACCCACCCACTGCTAACAGGCTTCCCCAGCAAGGCAGTCCAAAGAATTTCAGAGGACACCACTCCAGCCATCCTCCTTTTAATCACAAGCTATCTCAGGTTTGCCTGTCTCTCTATCCTTCTAGCCTGTTACTGTTACCATTTTTTTTTCATTTTTAAGTTAAGTTGCCAATATCAGTACATTTTAAGTACTCCAGTATACATATCATGAACTAAAGTTCATAGCCAATTTAATGAGCACATTTTCCCTTTGGATATAAAGTTTACATGTAACAAAACAAGCAGCTACTAATGCCTTCATTTGACAAGTGCATGAACTATGTTACCCAAGCCAGAAACTCTGATGAGTTCTGGAATGTTAGCATCACCCTACAGAGAATGCCAAGACCCAGCTGTGTGGCTATATCATCACATGCTCTCAGGTTCCAAGTTAGCTCTGACCACTGAAGGGCCCCTGATGGCCACCAGCAGCCCCTGCGAGGTCACTCAGAATTTGCGGGGAAGAGCTCTTCCCTTCGAAGTTTAAGGAATGTAACTAGAAGTCAAGCCTGCTGGTGTGGACCTGTCAGTCCAGCCACTCTGGAGGCTGAGAAACAAGCAAGTTCAGAGTCTGCATGACAGGGAGGGAGCCCCAGGTCAGTCTGGGCAACTTAGGGAGAGTAGGTCTCAAAACAGAAAGTAAGCAGAGGGCCAGGGAGGGAGGGATAGAGTGCCCCACTGGCATGAGCAGTGCCTAGTGCTTCCAGACAAGCAAGCAAGCAAGCAAGCAAGCAACAACAAACAACAAACAAAACAGCCAAACCACACCAAAACATTAGGATAGACGTGGGTTCCCTCAAACATCCCAGCCTTCCAAATACAAAAGAAAAAGCCCTGAAACTCTCACTACATTTGAGTGTAGAGGGGACGGTGATGAAATGGTCTCAACCAGAGAAGCCTGGGGCTCCAGCATCATTTTCTCCTTCACTCAGATCCCAGAGATGGCAAGAAAGTCAAAGTTTCCCAAAATCCTCAGAAGTGACAGGCAAACAGGCTCCACATAGCTCTTAATTAACCCAAAACGACACCTGCCAGATGACAGGAATTTGCGTGCTCGCTGGGGGCCGACCTGTCTGCAGATGGTCCGCTCCCACCTCTGCTCCAGACCTTGCCGGCTGCAATTAACATATGGAAAGTCTTTCAAAGTGACTTCACAGTCAACTTCTGTTTCCGAAGGAGCCAAACTGGGCTGGGAGAGAAAAAAAATCTTTGTGGAGGAGGAGGAGAACTGGACGAGGAGAAGAGATCTGAAAGGAGCCAAGGGTTCCTCAGCTGTTCCCTGTGGTCTTGTAGACCCACATGACAGGTGGTGGGTCAGGAATCAGCAGGTACTTGGGCTGTTGCGTTGCAGAACTGTCTGTGACCACGGTGACCAAAATAAGGACATGACATAGACACAGCCTATGCATTAGTATGCTATTCAATATACATATTACACATAGACAGGATGTAAACATATATGCATACACCTGTATGAATATACAGCAATATAAACAATATATACATAGGTATGTATGTGTATGCTTATGTGTACATATCTCTGCATGTGTGTATATTGACAGGGCTCTGTCAAAGTCTCTCTGAGTGACCAAATAAAAAGATTATTATTATTATTATTATTATTATCAAGCCTCAGTTTTCTCTGTGAAAATGACAACCAGAAGACTTTCCTTTCCCCTCTTCTCTGCATCCAGCCTCCAGCCTGGCCCTACACAGGCCAAGGGATGCTTGCCCTCCCTCTCCACAGCAAGACCTTCCTGGGCTCCCAATAGGGAGGCAAAAACCAGAGCTCAGGGAAGGTCAGCCTGTCAACCTGGACAGCCCTGCGCTGTGCGCATCGATCCACTGCTGGGAAAAACCTCTTCCCTTACCAACTCAGGCCTTCCTTCAGAAATGCCGAGGGAAGAGAAAAACCGAGACGGAGGGTGGAGGTGAGGAGAGAATGCACAATGCGACTCTCCTCTGTTACTGGAGGCCCATGGCAGGGCTGGAGAGCCATAGAGACCCAGGCAGAGGGCCGGCCTGGGCACTGGTTCTGCTACTGGCCAGCCAAAAGCAGTTGTGTGAACCTTCCTGACCCCGTTCTGTGTTCTGCTTCCTATGACTGTATCTAAAAACCTTCAGATTCTTCAGGGACTGATGCCTGCATTATAGCAGCACCACCCTAAGCCACGACACAACCAAGCTTTCTCAAGTTCTGCCCAGTGGTGGTCCATCAGATGCAAGAATGGAGCCTTGAGCTGCACAGTCCTGTTGGCAGGGACCCAGACCGAGGAATAACTCTATTAAAAGCATAAATGTGCATTAGCCACAAACCAAGCAATGCAGGTCCATTGTCTTGTTCCCAAGGCTTATTCCCCGCCCCCCCCCCCCTCCTTTGACATGCTTGTTCCCCTAGGCATCTCCATTTGAGACCATTGGCTATGCTGCTGTGGCACATTTTGAACAGTTCTGGTCCAGTGTTAATCTGCTCTGTTATACTCTTATTCCAAAACTCTGATCCATTATGCTCCAATTTAAGCAGACAACGGGCAGGACAATGCACGTGGGTTCCTTCCACTCCCCGTGGTGGCAGACAACACCTGACTTTTATGGGTCTTGAATGTGGGGCAAGCGAGCCAGAGCCTGGCTGTGTCTCAGAAGGAAGTGCCCACAGGCTTCCCACTTATGGAGATGAACTCCCAAGTTGCCTCAGGTAGGCTAGGTGAGGCCCTTCAGGGTCTGCTTATAACAGACGTTCCAGCCACATGTCACTGCCCACGGCCACACGCCACACTCCAAGTCCCTGCACTGCTGCTGTTTTCCACAGATGTCGCATGTCCATCCGGATGTGCCATTTTCTCCACCCAAACTCTTCCTTCCTTTCCCATTTCACATCCTATCCCCAGCTCATCAAGGCCCAGTTCAAATTCGACCTCCACCAGGAAACCCTCCTGAGCAATCCTCCCTATTGACAGCCTCCGTATCCTGAGTCCCCAGCCCTGGGTCCACCATTGCACTTTCTGGCCAGACTCAGGACCACTGGGAACTGTCTTCTCTGCCATTGAGTCTGTAGCTGCCTCTGGAAACCAACAGAGCCCTGTAGCTCTAACCCAGGGCCCTGCCCATCTCACCAGTACTTATTGTGTGCACTAAATGTGGCCTACTATGGTCACAGGACACTTTCAGGAGCCCTCTCCCACTCTGTGCCTTGGCTGATTCTTCCAGTCCCCACCTTCTACAACTTAGACGAAATGACACTGAGGTATGATCTGTCACAATGGCCCGAGATAGCTAACTTGAAGAGCAAACAGATCTATTTTGCCTCACAGTTTTGAGGCTTCAAAACCCATTGGTTCGGAGTTTGAGGCAGCACATCATGGCTGAAGACACGGCTAAGTGAAGCTGTCCACTTCACAGCCAGGAAATGGGAAGGAGAAAAGAGGACGCACCTGTGCCCAGAGTCCCCTCAATGTCCCAATGACGTCAAGAACTTCCACAGGCCTCACCTCTTAAAGGTTCTACCACCTGTCAATAGCACCAAGCCCTTAACGTGTGGGCCTTGGGAATCCTTCCAGATCTCACAGATCTACAGTGATTACCAAGAAAAACACCCACATATTCATAATTGCATCACAAGGTCCATTTTGGACTCCTTTGTGCCCAGCTTAAGAGTTGACAGAATGATTAAAATAGTTCTTCTGCCCTAAAGTCCTGAGACTCCTCCTGAACCTCAGACATGAGCTCAGAGGTTCTCACCGTCTGTCTCTGAATTGGGGGAGGCCCCTACATTAGTGATGGGTTTTATTTTGGCAAGTCCATCCAGCATCCCCATTGGCCTTTCTCCCTGACAGAGGTCCATAGCCTTGGGAGACAGAGCCCAGGTCCCAGACCTGTGAGAACTTCTGTATCAAAGACACATGGAAGTCAGCAGAGAGTCAGTGTAGAAGCTGGAAATCATTTTGACGAAGAGATCCAGGAAGTGGCTGTTATCTGGATCTCTAAGGACACTGTAATGTCATCATTCACGAGCTTCCGAAATCTACCCCTGTCCGCCAATCAGCTCATACAACATCCTGAAGCATCAAAGATGGAGGAGGGAGCCCCATCTCCTCCAGTCAAGAGGCCAGTTCAGCAGGAGGTTGGATGCCTTCCCTAAAGACTCATGTGTTAGAAGGTTTGGTGCTCAGGGTGGTACTCTGGAGAGGGGCTGTGAGTCTTTCAGGAGTGGAATGGTCTTTAATTCTCTGCAGGTGGGTGGCTGGTCCCTTCCACTCTCTGCTTCCTTATTCACAATGTGACTATTGACCGAGACACAGGTGCCAGTCCCGCCTCAGGCTCAGACCAGCAAGACTGTCCCATCTTGAAACCGAATCTCCATAACTACTGAACTTGAATAAGCTCCTCTTTTCTAGGTGAGTAGCCTGCTCAAACATTTGTCTTTTAGGGGATCCAAGGTGGTGTACACGCCTAGCAAACAATGGGCCACACCCTTCTTCTCTTAACACTGCTCACAGCAGCTGCTGGCTTTGGACCCCGTCTGGCAGACTTGGGAGGGAGCCTGGGCAGCTCCGAACTGCAGGACAGGTTTACAACTAAAGATGGAAAGGTGTGTCCGGATTTTGCACAGTCTTAGAAAACTGTGGCTGCCACTCTGTGCTAATAGCTGGGAGGCTGTCATCAGACCTGGCCAACGCCCACTGGCACTTACTCAAGTGGCGTGGAAAAGTCACTGAAACTCTGAACCTGAGGGGCTGACCGGCAGTGTTGTTATCCCAGAATTCACAGGGCCAAATAATAACGGCACACTTGAAGGTCCACTGCGGATTAAAAAGGGTGGCACAAATGTAAGAGGCTATTTGATGTTAAACTCAAGGCTTCCAATGACTGATTGAAAAGTGGACATGTTGGGGATTTTTATTTTTTGTGTTAAAACTTATATTTCAGATGGTTAAAAAACAACTGGTCAAAGTATGGAAAATGAGTGTGGGTTACTCAGCCACAAACGAGGCCTCTGTACCACACTCCATCCCTTCCTTCCTTTCAGTGACCATCTCAGAAAAGGGGACAGAAAGATTGTGAGAGCCAGGGGTCAGGAGGGCTGGAGCAAAATGGTGTCTCTGGACGTGACAGGACCACTACATGCAGGAGCTCACAGCAGCTGTGGCTGCCTTCGAGAGACCTCTACAAGATCAAGTCAGTCGGCATTCCACAGTAAACGGGAAGAGGCTGAGGAGCCCCCAGCCCTCCTAAGGAGCTGTGGATAGATGATGGTTTCTGGAAGAAGGAGAGACAATTTTCTTTAAGGGTGTGGCCTCTGGGGGCACTGCCCTGCTATGGTAGATGGCCTCATACCCATGAAATTGGATTTGGTGAGTGATTAAAAAAAACATGAAGAACACGTGAAATTGGGTAGGGGTGAGGAGTAGAGGGTGGATCTGGGAGGAGTTAGAAGGGAAGTGGGTAAGTGTGATAAAAATACTTTGGGTGAAAGTGTCAAAGAATTGAAAAAATATAATATTAAATATGTGTCAGGCTGGGTGGTAGTGGTTCATGCCTTTAATCCCAGCACTCGGGAGGCAGAGGCAGGTGGACCTCTGTGAGTTCAAGGCTAGCCTGGTCTACACAGAGAGTGATCTGGGATAGCCAGGGCTATACAGAGAAACCCTGTGTCAGAGAACCCTCAGATACATTTCTCACATTTCAACACATGTCTAAAATACTTGCCTGAAGGAAAGCCTCAAACTGGGAACGAGGCTCCTGATCACGGGTCTCTTCCAGCTTGTCCCTTTCAAATGACCTTATCCTTGGTTTCCCACAGGTAGAAGCAAGACGAGACTGATGTCTGGACGAATAGTCCCTGGGCCTGGACTCTTTGCTTGCTTACTGATACTCCAATTCCCAGTCCTTCCACGTGATCTCTCTTTCATTTGTTTGGTTCTTGAAAATAGACAGCTTCCTCTAGGCTAAATGTAAAATCTTGTCCCTGGTCCTTATCACCAGTTCTTAATCTCAAAAAATTTTCCCAGGCTAGTCCAAGTTAGAGACCCTCTAATGGCATCGTCTTAGTCAGGGTTTCTATTCCTGCACAAACATCATGACCAAGAAGCAATTTGGGGAGGAAAGAGTTTGTTTGGCTTACACTTCCATGCTGCTGTTCATCACCAAAGGAAGTCAGGACTGGAACTCAAGCAGGTCAGGAAGCAAGAGCTGATTCAGAGGCCATGGAGGGATGTTACTTACTGGCTTGCCTCACCTGGCTTGCTCAGCCTGTTCTATTATAGAACCCAAGACTACCAGCCCAGAGATGGTCCCACCCACAAGGGGCCTTTCCCCCTTGATCAGTAATTGAGAAAAATGCCTTACAGTTGGATACCATGGAGGCATTTCCTCTACTGAAGCTCCTTTCTCTGTGATAACTCCAGCTGTGTCAAGTTGACACAAAACTAGCCAGTACAGGCATATTCCCAGGGCCTATGGGAATTCAGCCTGACACCATTCCAGTGTCAGCCCAAAGCAAATGTACCTTCCTGTGGCCTTGACCTGGCCTGTCCCTCAGAGCAGCCATGGGCCCGGGAACTTGCAGGGCCCCTGCGCTGGCGAGGTTGGCTTTCCCCGAGACCCAAGCATCCTAGGCTGACTAATGAGATGGAGGTGAAGGTGCCGTACCTTGCTGGGAAGTCACAGTGCTAGTGCCGACCCGCACTGCCTGCCATCAAATTTTAATGCTGCGGCTGACATATTTATGGAATGCCTCCCCAAGTGTTTGCGAGGAGACTAGACAAGATTTACCTCTGCAATTACTACTGCGACGGTGGCTTCACTGTGGGCTGGGAACTCCGAAGCCCAGAGCCCCGCCGCACCCCGAGGAACACACTCAATTTTGCACACCTTTCCTGCCCCCCAGCATGCAGGGGTAGAAGTGCGAGGTAGAGATGAATCAGATACGGTTCCTGCCCACGGAGAGCCCACAGTCTGCAGGAGTGGGCTGTACACACATAAATTACCTTCCTCTGAGATGGCTGGGGACCATGGTGCTGAGACAGGTACTAGACACAAGCTGGGGCTCAGGGGTTGGGGGGTGAGGTGGGGGAAGTCTTATTTCTTTCCTCCGAGTCAGGATTAAGGAAGAAGTCCGAGATCAGAGCCTTCGGAGCCCTTCAGCTGCTGTGGCTCTCAGGTTCTTTCCTTGCAAGAGGGACCTCCCCAGTGCTTCCTGACCATTGTCAGAGGGACAATTCCCTCGTTTACCATGCTACATCCCTGCACAATCCTCTGGGGTTTCCCTTCTCAAAGGAGGTAATGGACCACACGGCTTCTTGCTGCCCACCAGTCCTCACTGTGCCAACAACCAGATCCCCCCTGCGGAGACGCCCCAGGGCAAGAGTAGATCCAGAACCTGGGATGGGTGGGGGCAGGGCTCCAGTTTGGCTGCACTGTATAGGCTGCAGAGTCAACCACAGAGTTCTGAAACTTCAGACTACAATAGACACCCCAGACTGAGTTATCCTTTAATCCCAGCACTCAGGAGGCAGAGGTAGGTGGATCTCTGTGAGCTCCACACCAGCCAGCCCTACATAGTAAAACACTGTCTTAAAACAACAACAAAGATTAAAACAACCAAGATAGACAGCATTTTCAACAAATGGTGCTGGCACAACTGGTTGTTATCATGTAGAAGAGTGTGAATCGATCCATTCCTCTCTCCTTGTACTAAGGTCAAATCTAAGTGGATCAAGGAACTTCACATAAAACCAGAGACACTGAAACTTATAGAGGAGAAAGTGGGGAAAAGTCTCGAAGATATGGGCACAGGGAAAAAATTCCTGAATAGAACAGCAATGGCTTGTGCTGTAAGATCGAGGATTGACAAATGGGACCTCATGAAACTGCAAAGCTTCTGCAAGGCAAAAGACACCGTCAATAAGACAAAAAGACCACCAACAGACTGGGAAAGGATCTTTACCTATCCTAAATCAGATAGGGGACTAATATCCAATATATATAAGGAACTCAAGAGGGTGGACTCCAGAAAATCAAATAACCCCCTTAAAAGATGGGGCTTAGAGCTGAACAAAGAATTCTCACCCGAGGAATACCGAAAGGCTGAGAAACACCTGAAAAAATGTTCAACATCCTTAATCATCAGAGAAATGCAAATCAAAACAACCCTGAGATTCCATCTCACACCAGTCAGAATGGCTAAGATCAAAAATTCAGGTGACAGCAGATGCTGGCGAGGATGTGGAGAAAGAGGAACACTCCTCCATTGTTGGTGGGATTGCAAGCTTGTACAACCACTCTGGAAATCAGTCTGGCGGTTCCTCAGAAAATTGGACATAGTGCTACCGGAGGATCCCGCAATACCTCTCCTGGGCATATATCCAGAAGATGTTCCAACCGGTAAGAAGGACACATGCTCCACTATGTTCATAGCAGCCTTATTTATAATAGCCAGAAGCTGGAAAGAACCCAGATGCCCCTCAACAGAGGAATGGATACAAAAACGTGGTACATTTACACAATGGAGTACTACTCAGCTATTAAAAAGAATGAATTTATGAAATTCCTAGGCAAATGGTTGGACCTGGAGGGCATCATCCTGAGTGAGGTAACCCAATCACAAAAGAACTCAAATGAAATGTACTCACTGATAAGTGGATATTAACCCAGAAACTTAGTATAGCGAGATATAAGGTACAATATGCAAAACATATGAAACTGAAGAAGAACGAGGACCAAAGTGTGGACACTTTGCTCATTCTTAGAATTGGAAACAATCACCCATGGAAGGAGTTACAGAGACAAAGTTTGGAGCTGAGACAAAAGGATCGTCCATCTAGAGACTGCCATATCCAGGGATCCATCCCATAATTAGCCTCCAAACGATGACACCATTGCATACACTAGCAAGCCTTTGTTGCAAGGATGGTGATATAGCTGTCCCTTGTGAGACTAGGCTGGGGCCTAGCAAACACAGAAGTGGATGCTCACAGTCAACTATTGGATGGATCACAGGGCCCCCAATGGAGGAGCTAGAGAAAGTATCCAAGGAGCTAAAGAGATCTGCAACCCTATCGGAGGAACAACATTATGAACTAACCAGTACCCCAGAGCTCTTGACTCTAGCTGCATATGTATCAAAAGATGGCCTAGTCGGCCATCACTGGAAAGAGAGGCCCATTGTTCAGGCAAACTTTATATGCCCCAGTACAGGGGAACGCCAGGGCCAAAAAAATGGGAATGGGTGGGTAGGGGAGTTGGGGGGGAAAGGGGGGGGACTTTTGGGATAGCATTGGAAATGTAATTGAAGAAAATACGTAAAAAAAAAAAAAAGTGAAGTAAAAAAAAACAAAAACAAAAAAAACAACCAAAATACAACAACAACCCAGCGGTCTGGGTTATTTGAACCTGAGTGGAGCCAACTGTAAAGATGTATCGAGTGAGTTTAAAAACTAGTGACTCTGGTTCTCAGAGGGGCAGGGCTGGCCTCCAGCAGAGAGTGGTTGGAGATGGAGATTCCTGTGTTAGCAAGCTGCACAGCTGGCCACCTTTTGCCTAGGACGTGTCCCCTTGACAATGTGCAATGGAGTTGCAGGTATGCTGGCTAATATTACAGTTTCCCAGCATCCTCTGAGGCCTAAGCACCTGAAATGGGTTTCTCAGAGGCCAGTCTCTAAGAAGGCTGTCCTCTGGAGGCTAAGCACCCAGAAGGGCTTGCTGGGTAGGAGGCCACCAGTCATCTTAGGGGCCACTATTCTCCAGAGAGTTTGGTAAGGCGTAAACACTGTATAGGCAGCTGAATTCGCAACACCCCCTGACTAGGTCATATGCAGGTACCTGTCATGGCCCTGTCTTCACCCCAAAACTCAGTGAATCAAAGTCCTTCCCATGCCTGGGTCTCAGTTACCCCAGCAGCACAGTGAGCAGGTTTACCTTAAAGCTGGCTTTCCTGATGGAAACCTTCCTCCTTTTAAATACTTTTTAAAATCACGGATCTGGGCTGGAGAGATGGCTCAGCGGTTAAGAGCACTGACTGCTCTCCCAGAGGTCCTGAGTTCAATTCCCAGCAACCATATGGTGGCTCACAACCATCTGTAATGGGATCCGTTGCCCTTTTCTGGTGTGTCTGAAAACAGTGACAGTGTACTCAAATACATAAATAAATAAATGTTTGCTTCAAGCAGCTGTTGGAATCACTTTTAAAAAAACCATCAATCTAGTATGTATGTATTTATGTGTATGTGTATGTATGCATGTATGTATGTATGTATGTATGTATGTATGTATGTATTTGTGCGCATGTTGAAGTTGGAGGACCACTTCTGGGAGTTGGTTTTCTCCTTCTGCCATGTGGGTTCAGGGATGGAACTTGTCATCAGTCTTGGCAGCTGGGCTCTGACCCTCTGAGCCATTTTGCCTGCTTGAGACCTATTCTTTCATAAATGCTACTGACACTTACCTATGTGTCCCCTGTGGCTGCCCCACAGACTTGTCTGAGGCAGCTTTGTGGGTAGACAGCCAAGGGGGAAAAAGGAAAGGGGGGATAGCTCAGTGACTAAGGGGAGAGGAACGGGCATGTTTCCAGGGGAGAAGAAGCAGAGCCGGTGCAGAAGTCCCCCAGGAGTGCCAGGGGACCGGACAGGTGCCCAGCCTGAGGCCAGGCATCACACAGGGCACCGTTTCACCCCTTTGTTCCTGTTCCAGCCACAGAGAGGGTGCCTGAGTTAGACACGGAGCCACAGGCCTGAGCAGATCAGACTGCAGTCCTGCCCCATCTGCGCTTACACTCCGGGGAAACAGCCACACCGTAAAGTCAGAGCAGGCAAACAGAGCACACGGTGTGCTGGACCCTGCGAGGAAGACACGCAAGGCATGGACGGAATAGACAGGGCGGAGGAGGAGATTTGATTTTAAACCGAGTGGCTAGGGATGGCTTTCCTTCCACTAAAGAGGAAGTGAGAACTAGCCAACTGGTGGGAAGAGCAGGAGAGGCGGAGCCACCTGGATCACAGAAGGACTGACATCTACATTTCAAAGAGACCGTGGCCTGTCATGGGACCCCACAGTTGCTGTTAAAAGTAGCCTGGCAGCTGGGAGCAACCTTTGATAGCAGAACTTGGGAGGCAGAGACAGGCAGATCTCTGTGAGTCTGAGGCTAGCCTGATCTGCATGCGTAGCAAGTGGCTGCCAGCAAGCATCACAGTGTCTTAGTTAGGGTTTCAGTTGCTGTGAAGAGACACAATGACCTTGGCAACTCCTACAAAGGAAAACATTTATTGGGGCTGGCTTACAGCTCAGAGGTTGAGTCCATTGTCATCATAGGCGGGAAGCATGGCAACATGCAGGCAGACATGGTGCTGGAGAAGGAGCTGAGAGTTCTACATCTGGACCAGCAGGCAACAGGAAGGAGACAGAGAGACTTGGACTGGCTTGAGTCCACTCCCAATGGCACACTTCTTCTAGCTAGGACTATGCCTGAGGTACTATTTTCATCCGGAGATCCACACCTTGTCTCAATAAAATGAAATAAAATGAAGTCAAGGCCTGGAGGAATATGGCTTGTGGGTAGGAGACATGGGGAAGCCATCATGAACTTTCACTGGAAGACTGACCTTTCCATAGGGAAAGGAAACGCTGGCCCTTGGGATCTTATGCCACAAGGCTGGGAAGGGTCAGGCCACACGCCATGCAAGTAGATGGTCACTGGCTAAACCTGAGACCACGTGTGATGCTGGGCTCTGGGTCTAGTCCTGGCTGCACAGGGCCGGCCCTGCCCTCTCGCTGAGCCTCTGTCAAGAGCAGCCCAAGACAAGATGTGACTTTGAGGTTGTGGTAAGAATTCTGGCAGAGAATAGATATGAAGACTGAGTAAACCAGGATAGGGGTGTGTGTGTGTGTGTGTGTGTGTGTGTGTGTGTGTGTGGTGTAGTGTATGGAGTGAGGCATTTCTCTTGTCCACTAGGGGGAGCCCTGCAATCCTCTCTTCAACAGAAATTAAGTTGGCAAGCCTCTGTGCCAACTCATGCAGAGAACTTCAAAAGCTCCCAGCAGGTCTCAGAGTGGAAGCAGGAGAGCCCCTGAGATGTTGCCATGGTGCCAGGGGTCCTGTGATTGGCTGGATCTGAGAGGTTGATACAGTGCCCAAGTTTCTTCCCATGCCCCACCCCCCACCCCAACCAAACAGACTCTATTGGTGGGAAGGGAGGAGAGAGGCTTCTCCGGGGACTGAACGGAGCATCCTGGTGCCAAGCTCTGTCTGTGTGCCTCCTGGATAGATGAACAGGTTATGTAAGGTGAGCTAACATTCCCACGAGCGTGGGCCTTGTGCCCGTGCTGAGCGTGAAGCAGCCTTGAGATGCCGCAGGAGTCCAGGCTCAGAGCCAGAGAGCCAGGAGAAGCCCGGGCTTTGGGTTTCTTAGGATCCCTCTCACCTCTTCATTTACCCAGTGGTATAAAAGGCCCCATAAGGAGTAGAGATGTGGCTCAGCCACTAAGAGCACTGGCTGCTTTTCCAGAGGACCAGGTTCGGTTCCCACCACTCACAGAGTTTCTCACAACTGTTCGTAATTCTGGGGTCTGACGCCGTCTTCTGGCCTGGATGACTGTGTTGCTTACTGAACAAGAACAGCCAGGTGACAGACAGGTCCTGGGGACTAAGACCTAACCTGCTTTCCACTCACCAAACTTTGAGTCCCGGCAAGAGGTTCTGTCTGTACAGGAGAAGGAACAGGGCCTTAAGAGATAGCCTGAGAACACCCCAGGGAAACCGGAACAGGCCATGGGTCACACGCCACGGATAGGGTCACCTATCTACCATTTCTCTTCACAGGAATCTGAGTGTGGTTCCTTGACTGAGTTTGCCTCGGGTTCCACCTTCGGCAGCACAAAACAACTGAAATAGAAACGTTCAGGGGTTCAAGGCTAGCCTGGGCAACAAAGTCAGGCCCCACCTCCAAAAAGGGCTCTGTGACACTACAGGACTCTATTCTAGTACTTCAAGTCAGAAGGGGGAAGCATGCGCCAGCTCTATCCTCCCTGAAATGGGATAGCATCCGCTGACCTCCAGATGGACAGTGAAAGGCGGGGGCTGAGGGGTGGAAGGGATTAGCCCAGGGTCCGTGGGGTGCACGGTGCACTGCAGGGAAGGTCCCAGGTAATTTCGCTGCCTCTTCAAAGTGAGCCCTTCACTCCCTCCCAAGGAGAACCGACAGATGGCGCTACTGAGGAGAGGGTCCTGACAACAAGCCTAGATGGAAGGAAGCCCAGCTCCCTCCGAGCTGGGAATCCCGGAGTCAGAAGTTGAACAACCATCCCGCAGAAGTGCGGATGGAGAGGGTAGAGCAGAGTCCCGTGGGGTCACTGGGAGCCCATCGGCGGCTAGGACTGGACCCTGCGTCAGGGGACACCTCTCCATTCCCACACGGCTCTGTGTCTCTAAGCCAGCCTCCCCCGCAGCCCACCCGCTAGCCTGCCTTGGGCCAGCGTGGTGGCAGGCCCTGCTTGCTCCCCGGGGAGTCCGCCGCCAGGCCTGATGGCGCTAGCGGAGGGAGGGAGGCCGCCAAGCTGTCAGTCTGGAGGTGCCCCTCAGAGCTCCTCCTGGCTGGAGCGAGGAGGGTGGGCCGGCTCCAGAGCTGGGCTGTCAGGGCCTTCACAGAGACGAGGCCGGAGAGGCCTGCCTGACAGCTCGCCCACCGAATTAGGACCATTTGCATGCTAATTTCTAGCGCTCCAACGGGCTGGCAGGCTGGCTGGGGTGTGCGGAGTGTGCAGAGAGGCGCACACCTCCCAGCCCGCCTGCGAAGGAACAATGCTTGACTGATCTAGCTGCGTTAACGAGCAAATTATGGTAATTTTGTTATTACAAATGCATAGAAATTTCCAAAGCAGGCAGCCATTCAGGGTTCCTCCCTGCTCCTCCCTGCCCCTAAATCCCGAGTCCCCTGTTTGTACACAAGGGTCAGCCCCTGCTCAGGACTGAGATTTCCAGGGGCCAGGCTTCTCTCGGAGCCTTTCCAGGGAGGTCTAGGATGAATGAGGCCGGAGCTGGCCACCAGTCAGGCATATATCCCGCAGGCAGGCAAGCCTCCAGCTGCTGTGTCCTTCAGACCTTGCCTCTTTGTATCCCCTTTGCCTCCTGGGACTCTCATTCCAAGGAAACCACTCCCAAACACCGTGTTCAAGTTGGCTCCCCTCCCTTGTGAACATGAAACATGGGGTATTTCTCTTTATAGAAGGTTCGAGTTTCAGAGTCATTTGGCCATGTCTGTGTTCACACTGTGAGCTGGGCTCAACAATGCGGACAAGCCTGTGATCCGATGAATGAATGAATGAATGAATGAATGAACGAATGAGAGTACGTGTGAGGGGAGACAGGCAGAATGTCGCTCACAAATGAGGATTCTCCCTTGCCCCCCAAGTTGGGTCAATGCATTGAGAGCAAAGCCAGTCCCAGTTTACCTGCCAACTGGCAACCTCACCTGGTGTTTGTCATTGCCCACTGTTAAAACAGCTACATGCTCATGTTTCTAGTGGTCGTTTTTGGTTGGAACTGCATCTCTGGAAGGATGGTCTGGGATGCATCCAGAGAGGCACTGTCTTCTGGGGGCTCCCAGTTCCCAGCTGTGGTGGGGAGGGGTGTGGCCACTCCATGGTTGGGGCAGGGCACCAAGGCAGTGAAGTTGCCTCAAAGGGCAGGGTGGCCATGTGTCCAGCACTACAAGAGATGGTGACAGTCACCGTATTCTGTGATCGGGATTCCAGGCCAGCCTGATGTGGCTCGAATCCACTTTGAAAGTTGGTCAAACAGGCCTCTCTAAGACTCACTTACAGGAAGCCTACTGGGAGGGAGGTCCTGCTTCTGGTAACTGGGAAAGCAAGGACCCAACCAGTGTCCGGGAGACAAAGGCCTAACCCAAGTGGAGACTTCAGGCTGCGGGTCATGGTCTGAGTTTTCTGTCCATCTGATTTTCTAGTTGGGTTATCACTTCTAGAGGATACTGAAGCCAGAAAAAGAACACAATCATGGAATTCTGTCAGCTACCTGACTCCAGATGAAAAGCCCAACTAGCTAAAACAGGAACAACCCCCACCCCCACCCCCACCAAGTGCCTCAGGTTCTATGCCCCACTCTGCTGGCCTGAGATATATCCACTGCTATATCCACTGCTCAGGGCAGCAGAGGTCCACAGGAGGGGCTGAGGTGATGGGGACATGAAGGCCAGCTGGCTCTTCTTTAACCTGCCCTGTGACTCTGCTCACAGCCTCTCTTACCCTTAGCGTGGCCGTCCAGGCCTCTCTATCCATGGTGGAGGGTGAAGTTATCGTAGACTGCATGACGGTGTCTCTGGCCCCTGAGAGGTGTGTGCTAGAATGAACCCCATCTGCACTTCCCAACCCAGGCCTGCTTCACCTCCAGCCATGCTTCTCCGACAGGGAGGACTTATCCACCAAGGACAGGGCCCAGAGGCCCTGCACAGCTGCCCTTCCCAGACAGACCTGCAGAGGTTTGCTATGTGGCTGGCCTCTTGACTTGTGGAAGGAAGACACAGGATTTTTTGCATTAACCAGTTTTTTTTTTTTTTTTTTTTGGTGGGGGGCTGGTTTTTGTTTTTTGCCCCACCAACCCCAGTGGCTCATTCCTGGGTGCTCTCTCTGAATGAGTCCTTAGCCAACGTGTTTTTGGAAAAGTGGGACATTGCTCAAGTTCAGGTGCATTTGGCTGAGCCCTGGCCCTCCACATAGACAGGGCGCTTCTCCCAGGTCAGCCTGGGTCACAGACCTTCTCTGCTGCCTCACAGAGACAACCGCTTCCAGATATGAACACAGTGTGATTAAGAGTCAAACTCCACGTGGCCGAAGTCCTTCCCCTTGCCATCCGGAATCCTCACTTGCTGTGTGACTCTAAAGCAACCATCTTTTCCTGGGTCTCAGTTTTCATCTCTGTAAATTGGGGCCAACAACTATGCCGGGAGGTTTGGGAACTATAAAACTCTGTGCAAATGGGAAGTCATGAAAGAAGTCTCAAGATGGTCCCAACCGTTCTGTACACTGGTCTGGAAGGACAGTTTCCAAAGCATTTTTGAGCTGGGATATTCTTTAGACAAAAGAATATGAGGAGTCAGTTGCCATTTTAAAACCCTCCGTTTCTCCCTTGTGCCCTCCCTTGCCTCTCACTTCTTCCTTTCAAGCCTGGCTTTAAGTCTCCCTGTAAGTCCTTTATCTGTGACTCTGCACATAGACTCCTTATAAAGAAAATTCATTTGTTCAGGGTCACCGCGTGGTTTTTCATTAAAAACAAATTACCCACTCTCAGGGAGGACATCTGGGCTTCCTGGCTCCCATTAATGACTATATTTCCAGCCTCCCCAGCCTGGTTGGGCTCCTCTTGCCTGTCACCCTGCCTTCCAGGCCCCGGGAGGACAATGAGAGTGACAGCCAACTGAAAGGGAAGACATGAGGGATGAGGGCGAGAGGCGAGTCCCCCGGGACGAGAAGGAGGGAAAAGTGAAAAAAATAAATAGCTCAAACAGAGGGTAACAAGGGCCATTGTCTCAGCATCTTCCAGAGAGCAGGTACTGAAGGACCAGGGCAGCGATGAAGAGGAGCGCAAGCCCTGTTTAATTACACCCTGGACCCCGAGCCTGGACTCCATCCTGACTAATAAGGGAGTGAGGGAGCAGGAGTGTGGTATTCATGTAAGTTCTATCTAGATCCCGCCAGCATCTACCGTGCCGCGTGTTGGGACTGGGCACAGTCCCTCTTCCAAAAAAAAAAAAAAAAAGCTCCGGGCTGGGTCTCACCCCAGAAGCAATCAGGAGACACAGTCCGACATAGCCCAACAGTTGCAAGCAGACAGAACATGGTTGTTGGCCTGGGTTGAGATGTCTATGGGCAGGCACGGCCCTGCCTGGGGTGCATGCAGGGGAAGGGGGGAAATTGAGGACCTATGTGACAAATAGGTCCCCTGAAAGAGTAAGTGTCAGTTAGGCGAAAGCAGACTCCACATGGACAGATGGACAGGGAGGAGGGAGGGAATATCCCAGAATCTGAAATGCAGTTTCCCAGGATCCCAGCAGCAAGGGGGCTTCCCCTGGCCAGGAAGGAACTGTGGATCGGGAAGGCTGCCTGAAGCATCAGAGGACCACCAGGGAAGCCACATTCTTCTCCAGGGACCAGTGTCTCTCAGGTAGACTTCATGCCCTCTTAGTCTCCAGGGCCACCAAGGCTGGGCAAGCTTGAGATACGAATTCTAGACCTTGCTCAGCCTCGATGCTCCCAGATTGCCCCTGGGGGTAGGACCACAAAGGTTATGTCACCACCAGAGTGGCTAACTTGCTTGTGAACTAGGGTGAACATTCCACTCTCACAGGGTGCTTTCAGCAGCAACCTGGGAACCAAGTGGGTGTCACCTCCCTAGCCGGTCAACACCATGAAGGTTAACGGGGTGGGTGGGAGAAGCATGGGAGTCTGGTGTCAATTAAGAACACTCTTCATTTGGAAGGCAAAAGCCAAGCCCTACTGACTCCCTCTGCTCCTATAGGCTCTGGGCAGAGGAGGTTAGTGTCTCAGGGGCAGTGAGCTAGGTGTGGTGGCTGCACCAGCTCAGGGCTGACAGGTGACAAAGTCTTGGAAACGGGGCGAGACTGTGGATTCCAGCAAGCCAAACGGTCCAAACACAAGAGCAGAGCTACTTCAAGGACCTGAGTGCAGACACACGGCAGACGCACGGCTCAGGACCTTTCTGTGTACCACCATGTCCTGGCCCTTCCATTGTTCAACCCCACCCCCTTCCCTCACTGTCTTGCTAGGCTCCTCCCATGCTTAGGGACAGCAGCACAGATGCCTCTGAAGGCTCTGGCTGCGTATTTGACCACCTTGGAATATGACAGTGGTGTGTCCCCTGCCTTTACAGCCTTCTGTAGAAGCACCTGCCCCGCTCCTTCTATGTCTGGCTAAATCCCTGTTCTGTGCTCCCAGAGCCCCTGGGCTTATGAGACACCATACCTGTTCCACTGTGGGCCCTAAAGGACTTGCCTCATGAGGTGCCCTTAGGTTCCTGTGTAGACGCTCAGTAAACTGAAGGAAGGAATTGGGGGCTGCTGACACCCCATTATCTGAAGGCCTTGCATTTATTCATTGTGGTCAGTGGGGTGCAATAGGAAAGCCAGGCTTTCCCAAACCCTTGCCCCCAGACACACAAGTACCATCCTGCGAAGGCCCCTTCCACCTTACAGCACAATAATTACAGCACATTATTAATTTCTGCTCTAAAATTACCAAAAGCTTCCATCTAGAATCTTGCCTGTGGAACCACGTGACCGTGAGTGATGTGCGCTATGATGAGCTGTGATGTCTTCCCAATTACTGCTCAGACTTGGGAACTTTCACAGAGTGAGACAATCTAACCTAAAATTGTTTTCAAGTGTGATGAAATTTTTATGAGCATTAAATGTAATAGTTAATAAAAGTTAATGTTGCAACGTGCAGACATTTCCCATAATGTTTATTAATACTCGCCTGCCAGTTTCCTTTTTGAATTTCAGAGGCAAAGTACATTTTTCTTCCAGCATCAGACTGTTGTAAAACCCTGAAAGGGGACTAGGCCTTTGGCACAGGGCCCGCCTGGACCCTACACTCCTGTTTACAGTCTTGTGGGACATCCCGGGGTGGGCTACCTGTAGGAGCTTCAGTCTGGCAGGGGCTGATACACACAGGTAACATAAGAAAAGGTGAAAGGAAACGTGAGCAGGAGAGAATGTGGGTCCTCGGCTTTAAGTGGGCAGACTGCTGATGTCCAGTGGACATGGGCTGGTGCGAGCCCTGAATGCACAGCTCAGGTAGCAAGGGCAGAGGGTGGTGGGGTGCTGCGTGGCCTGGCTCATTAGACTGCAGCGTCTATCCCACCCCATGCCCTGATAAGCCAGGCCTGTATCTGCTGTTCCTCATTTTCTCCCAGGCCAGTCTCAGAGAACCAGAGAGCACTGCCATGGGCGCTCTTGGCTGGCGTTTTTGGCGAGCAGTGGTACTGGGAGTCGTTCACAGAAGGACAGCCTTGAGTCAAGCAGTTTTACGCTGAGTGTGGGGCCAGGGACTAGGGATGGCCACCCTTCCTCAGTACTGGATTCAAGTCTAATCTCTCCCATCGGGATCCGGCTTGATCATTAGGACTTAGAAGCTGAAGGCCCAATGCCCGACAAGACCATCCATTCTCCTTAGAGCTCCATGGGCCCCCTGTGCTCCTCTCTGTACCAAGCCAGCCCTCCCGCCTCTCAGCAGGGGAGGGCCCTGAACCATCGGGCTCAGCCTGCTTCTTATGTGTCTGGGGTGCAGATACTCCTTCCCACAAATGCTTTCATTCCTTCTAAAGCAAATCTTGACTTTGATCTACAAGGCTGTTACAACCTAGTCGTTTTATTGTTTTCTGTCTGACTGTCTGTCTGTCTGTCTATCATGGCACGCACATTCACGTGACTACATGTGGAGGAGGCCATGGGACAACCTCGGGGTCACTCCTCAGGAGGCACTGTCTGCCTTGTTGCTTCGATGGCCACTCACTGATCACCCAAATAAGGGAGCTGGCCAGCAGGCCCCAGGGATCCTCTGTCTCTGCTTTCCCAGAGCTGGAATGACAAATGTGTGTGCCACCATGCCTGGATTTTTTTTTTTTTAATATGGGATCAGAGGATTTAACTCAGGTCTTCACGCTTGCACAAGTATTTTACTGACTGAGTCATCTCCTCAAAACTTCTAACATAAAACATGGGATTTTTGTTAGGTTTTTTTTTTTTTAATCTGTCTCCCAAACTAGACTGTGAGCTCCCTGAAGGCAGCTACTGACTCTGAAATGCCACACTGGACCCCAAACCAGCACTTAGTGTTTCTCAGGAAATGTCTCAAGAGTGAATAGCGAACACACAAATGGACCACCTGTGGCTTCACCCTATTTGCGGCTGGCTGGGTTCCGTCCTCCATTCCTAGCACGGCAGAATGACTGGCGGCCACTAGAGGGCAGCAAAGAGTCAGAAACAAGCAACAGGTGTGCGTCTGGGGGCCCAGGACCACCCCAGCCAGAGGTCCTGCAGAAGGCCCAATGGGAGCTCGTTGAGAAAGCCAGTGGGGCGGGGATGGGGCTCAGAGAGCAGGCAAAAGCCATTCACTCTCTAGAGAAGCACCCCGAGGGCTGTGGTTCAACCTCCCTTCAGAGGCTTGAGACTCTGTCAAGTCCTGGCTTCTGCCGGTCTTTACTAAACTGGCCCAGTTCACTGGACTCCAGTCCAATTGTGGGAAGGGTGTCCCCATACCACGGGAATAAAGTTTCACACCTGTGTCCCCTGTGCAGAATATATTTTACCCCGTGAATAAGAACATGACGGACTACACAGGGGTCCCGGCCACATCCCGCCAGATTCTAGCCCCACCCTTTCCGCCTGGCTAGCACAATTCAGGGATAGTCAGTCTCACTACAGATAAAGAAAAGTCCTTCCTCTCCTGACATCCTAGGCAATAGAGCCTGTGAATGTGTAAGATTCCACAGCAGAGAGAGATGAAGGTGGTAAAGAGGAAGCTGTTGCTGAACTGTCCTGGGTTGGGTGATAGTAAGTTCCTTCTAACAGGAGAGAAAGATGGCGGCAGCATGTGAGGTGGCCCAGCACTGCCAACTTTAGAAATGAAGCAATGGGGCCACAAGCCAAAGGATGCCGGAGGCATCTGTGAGCTGGAGAATGAAATAAAACCCCCACCCCCTGTGCGAGTGTCCAGAAGGAACTCAACCCAGCAGACACCCAGACTTGAGCCCAGTTTTGGGCTTCAGACTTTAAGAACTGGAAGATAAAACATTTCTGTTGTTTTAGGTCCCCGAGTTACGGTAATTTGTTATAGGCGCAACAGGAAATGAATACACTTAGGTTACTGGAGAGGACTTGTCTAGGTAGGGGAACAGAAAGCTGTGACTGAGCCAGACAGGCTGGCAAAGAGGGGTTGGAAAGCCACAGAGGCTGATGTCAGAGAGGCAGGTCTGGCTCCTGCCCCGCCTACTTGCAGCTTGCATCAGACTTCTCTTCTGGTTCCCAACGCTCCTTCTGTCTCTTGTCCTCACTCCCTACCTCTCAAGTGACTGGAGACTGTCATTTCACTGGGCACCTTCATTGCAAGGCGTTTAGAAGTAATATCTCCCAATCCTGACTACTAGTGACTACTAGTGACTACTAGAGTGCCTAGGAACATAGGGGCCACAGGGACTATAAGGACCAGCCATGCTCCTTTGTGCACTGTCTAACATGCATCCCTCTATCTGCCTCTGCTTCTCTGCTGCAGCCCAGGGGAGATGAGGAAGTTAGCCCCGCTGGTACTTCTTCCTAAATCTTCAAAGCAGGAGCTAAGCAAGGGGCTGGGGAGGGAGTCCCCACTCCCTTGAGTGATTTTCAAAGATGCTTTCCTTGTTTTCAGACTCACTGAAGCCAAAGGGCAGGGAACTCCCTCCCCTGCAGCCCAGGGTATTTAAGAGTTCCAAATGCCATGTCAATATCTGTTAGGTTGCACAAATATCTTCAGGCAGGTACCTGGTACTAACTCACCGATCAAGACACTGTGGAATCTTTGGTGCAAAACTTTTGGCATTTGCCGAGACTTGATGGAAATCAAAACTGAAATCTGTCTCCACCCTTAGCTGATAAAATACGAGGGCCTTGCTTTCTTCCGTATAACTGATCTGCAAAGGGCTGCCAGGAGGGAATCCGTAAACCCCTCAGAGGAATTAGATGCCATGTTCTGCAGACACGAGGATGCCCTGGAGCAGGAAGGGCAGATAGTACCTCAACAACATCAAGGCCAGGACGCAGGACATGCCAACAAACTGCCACTCACCCCAGAGCTTAACTGCCCGAGTGCGCCCTGGAGACAGTCCCTCCCCTGTGTTTCCCAGAAGCAAATGTTATAAATGGAAGATTCCACTTGTATGTGGGAAACAGGGACAGCCAAGCATTTCCTGAAGCCCACGGAGGCAAAGAGCCATGGGGTTTCTGCTTTCTCTGCAGACTGCACTGCAGACCCACAGCCAGTATGGGATTTACACAGCGAAACTATCCATCCCAGTGTGGCCACCTCAGAGCTGGGAAACCACATAACAGCTCCCCCCGGAGTCTTGTCAACTGTTTTCTCAGAACATGCCAACAGGCCCTCCATGGCTGTGATAACTGGATCCCATCAAGAAAATACCTCATGGGCTTAGAAACTGGAGAGGTTAAGCAGCAGAAATCTGAACAGATGCAAGATCAAAGCCCTCCAACAGATCACAGTGCAGCCACGGTGTGGTCCCTAGGACCTGACATGTGAGGCTCCCTGTGTGGAACCTGTGATGCCAAGACAAGTTGGCAGATGTGATTAAGTTGAGTTATCAACTACCTTGATTATCCACACGGGTCCCAAGGCTCGAGTGCCCTTATATGAGTGTAGGGAAAGGTGATGGAGTCACATGGCCTTGGAGTGGTGCAGCTGGATGAGGAGAGAGACAGCCACTTCCCAGGGTTTGCCAGGGAGTGTGACTGGGCCAGCGCCAGTATTTCAGCCCATTGATACTGATTTCAGACTTGTTACAGAAATGGGAGAGAACGTTCCCATTATTCTGAGCACTGCATTTGGGGTTGTCTTCTGTCTGTCACAGGAAATTAGAACACAGGCCTATCTGCTTTTCACAGCCTCTGTCCCCTAGCCAAACTACACAGAAAGTACCTAGAACCTGCTTGGTGCTATGGTGGCACCCATGGCTAACAAGGTTCCAGCGAGAGCAGTGTGCACCACGTGGCTGATGGGACAGAAAACACTAGTTCCCGATAGGACCATCCTGGAAGGTTTCTAGTGTTTGTGCTCAGAGCTGAATAGTGGAGGTGAATTGCCCAAGATCAAGGTGGGAAGTGGTCCAGGGTGTGGAAGAAAGGTCACTGACTGGTCAGAGTGATTGTTGGGACAGCGAGGGCTGGGAGAGGAAAGCAAAGCAAGCTAGGGCAGACCTTGGCAATGCATGGGATGGGGAGCAGGGGGAAGCAGGGAGACCAGGCCACTGCTCTGCTGAAAGGTGAGGGGTACAGGCCATCCAGGAAACAGGTTTGGAGACAATGGAGAATCAGGACGCGACAGTGGATAGGACACCGAGGAACAAGAGCTAAGCATTAAATGCCTGGTGTGGGAGAAAAGAAAGCTCAGAGCCAGCAGGAGGTAGAGACAGGATGGGAAACAGGGAGAGAAATATGGAGAAGAGTGCAGGGCTCTTGGGCAGCAGGCTCCTCACCCATAATTCTCGCTTCCTTCCCTCGGTGTGGTGTACCACCCCTCTGTGGTAGAGGACTGAGTCACAGAAGTTCCGTGTTCCCCTGACAGGAGACTTGGGAGATTGTGCCCTTGCATGGCCCTGGGATTCCTGCCACCATCCCTACTGGATGGGGAGCTATCACCATCCTGCTGGGGCCTCCTCCAGGTCCATAGCCACCATCCTGCTGGGGCCTCCTCCAGGTCCATAGCCACCATCCTGCTGGGGCCTCCTCCAGGTCCATAGCCATGTCTCTGGGGCCTGGTAACCAGGACTGGAGGAGTGACCAGGGTCAAGGGTCATTGTTTGGATAAGACAGAAAAAGTTCAGCTTCTCAACTTGGTCTCAGGAGAAGGGGAGGTTTTCTAGGATGGCCACTGAAGTGGTCTCACAAGTTCTCACAAGTTCTAACTGGGACCAGGATTCAGGGCTCCTACAGCAAGTCCCTTCTGAAAAGCCAGAGTTGTAGGTACCTCAGCACCCCATGCTAGGAACCAAGTTCATTAGCAGCTTCCTGCAGCCAGCTAACTTCTTTGGGTCCCAGCCATTTAGAGAAACGGGGTTCATACCCTCAAGCTAACCCATCTGACAGAGTTGTTCTCTATAAGCACAGAGAAAGGTGTTTACTTGTTACAAGGTACTACATAAACCTGAGGGGCGGTTCTCAGATGTGGTCTGTGGCCACATTTGGGGATGGCAAGCCCAGGTGTGTAGGGGCGGGGGGTGCCGTGTCACCTCAGCCTGTGTGCAGTATTTCTCTGGCGTCTGCCACAGGCAATCCTTGCTGCAGACGAGGCAAAGCTCTTGCAGTGCAACCTGGCAGGCCTCCCCGGTGTTGGCAGGGCCCAGGACAAGAGTGTTCACGGAGGCCATTTCCCATATGTCTCATATTTAAAAGGCATAAATCAAGCTAACAAACCGTTAAATGAAATATGCTCCGTCCTCCTACCTTGTTAAATACACCGTGCACACAACTAGGCCAGAGTGGAATTTTGAATTCTGGGCTCCTTGGCATGCTGTGCCAGGGTGTGCAGTGTGGAAAACTCCACTGGTCTCTGCCCTCATCTGCTCCACTTGTTACCACGTGAAGCCTCTCTCTCTCTTTCTCTCTCTCTCTCTCTCTCTCTCTCTCTCTCTCTCGCTCGCTCGCTCTCGCTCTCTTTCACACACACACACACACACACACACACACACACACACACACACACACCTATGAAGCCTTACATACTTGCAGGATACTTATCTTAAACTCAAGCTCATTCAAGTCCCCATTAAGAACCCTCAGGGGCTCACAAATTGGCCAATCGGCACCTTCAAGTAGACAGCTCCAAGGAAGAGCCTGAAGGAGCTCGGCTCCATCTCCGAAGAATGAGCCCCTTGGCCCTGTGGACTCACCCTGGTCACCGGGCTGAATACGGAGAGGGAAACAGAGAGAATCCTTTAAGGGATGGTGATCTCTGTTCTCCGTGTGAGAACTGACCCAGCACTGGTGGAGAGACAGGTTTTCTTGGTGCTCAGTTTAGCCCCAAATGACAGTCACAGTCAATACACTGTGCTCAAACTCAAGGAATGGGGCCATGGAGACCCAGGAGGGGCTGGCTCTGTGTGGCTCATGTTACACAGACTGGGGAGCAAAGATGTTGGGGGAGGAAGGAAGGTTAAGGGAAGACCCTCTGGGTTCTGGCACCCAGTGTGGCTGACAAGGGACTTCCCAAGTGTCAGACAAGGACCTACTCCCTGATGTCCTCCCCAGGACAGCCACTACTCTCCTGGCCCCACTGCAGACCCAGCTACAGAAGAGGCTGGCTCAACCTCTGATGACTTATTCAGGTCGGCTTCTCAGAAGCATGGAGGTCACCTGGACTGCTTTGGGGCGGGGGGGGGGGGTGCCCGCCCTCCCACAGCAACCCCGTCTGCTGCCTGCTGTGGAGACGCCAGCAGTGCAAACTCACCAGGCACCATCCCTGTCAGCGTCGGTGCAGAGTAGCTGCCCTGTCCAGCGGGGGGGACGTGTGGAGGGTACCCCGGGAGGGTTGTGCTCGCCAAGTCTCGGCCTGGAGAATCAAAGCAACAAAACACAGGGTGAGCATCTTTGCAGCCTGCTGCTCAGCCACAGCTCCTGGACAGCCTGCATATTTGTCTCCTCTAGACTCTGAACACCAGTATGTCATACATCACGCATGCACGCGCACGCGCGCGTGTGTATACACACACACACACACACATGAATATGCACACACACACAAACCCACACAGGCACACACCAGCTACCCTGGCTCTACTTGGCAAGGCCTAAGCTAAAACTGTGGTCTATCTCTGAGAAATCAGCACCCCCTCGAGGACCTGGGACAATGGCAGTGTACACACCAGGCTGTGTATCCTCAAGTGTGACTCCGATTGCTCCACCTCCATCCACCCCGTTGCTTCTGACTGGTTCTCAGCCTACCCTCCACAGCTACAAACAGCCTCCAGCCATTGCTTTTCAAAGATAGGCTCACACATCTCTCTTCTCCATTCCCAACAGCCCGTGGTGGCAGCACCTCAGACCCCCAGCTCCATATAGGCCTGTACTGTACTCCCCCTCCCAAGACACAGGGGTCGTGGGTTTATTCAGTGAACATGCAGGGTGCTTTTCCCATCACCAACACTGCCCTGCTGCTGGCACATGGAGGTGAAGGCCCTGGCCCTCAAGTGGATAGAGTCAGGCTCTCTGCAGGCCCCCAGCTCCTGGAGGGCAGGATAGCCTCATGTGCATCACCATGGCCCTGCTAGAGATGTGGGAATCCATTAAGAGTCTTGCCCTTTGTTTGAGAATCAACACGAGAAGAACACTGATGTCCCTTCTAGTGCCATCATTCGGAGGCTGATGGAGGCTACCCCACTTTACAAGTCTGTCAGAGGCTACCCCATCCCCCCAAGTCTGCCAACTTTCCAGAACCTCAGACAGTCCCAGAAAGGAGCCCTTGCCTGCCATGCTTATCACTGCCCTGGCTTTAGGCACCTTGGCTCGGGTGTGTTTACATGAGATGTTGGAGTTGAGCCAACACCCCGGGTTAACCTTGGAAGTCACTCATCCTCAGCGCGAACTGCACCTAAGCAATCCTCTCTAGGAAGGCCAAGAGGAAACAGGAAGGCCAAGCCTGCAGGACTGGGAGTGAGTTCCAACCCTGGTTAGATGTCCTATGCTTCTCTGCAGTGTCGAAGCTCCAAGTCAAACCTCTGAACCCCAAGGTCAGAAGGGCGCAGTCCTAGTGGATTTAGTGTAAGAAACCACTCCACTGGAGAACTCACGCAGGCCCCTCCACCTCTGTTCAAAAAGACATTCAAGAGGGCGCGCGGTAGGCTCTTCATGATGGATCTTCTCGCCATTTTGCAGTTGGAAAACTCAGACCTGGTGGAGGAAGGGGGTCAACTGGCTTGGGGCCCACTTAGACTATGTCAGAGCAGACGCCTGAGTCCAGTGCCTACACCAGCCCAGGGCGCTCTCACTCCCAGTCTTCTTTACAGCATCAGTGACTGGGCTTGTGGATGAGGGAGACCTGGGATGATGTCTCGGGAGTGGAGTGGGTGGCATTCAGACTACACAGGGCCTGAGATGTCAGTAGCCAGTGTATGAGATAGCCAAAGTCAGGGGCTACGTCAGTGAGGGGCTTTCTCAGGAACTGTGGGAGCATCTCTACCACGCAGGGAGCATCTTCATCAATCAAGGGAGCCTTTCCACCCATCCAGGGAGCATCTCCAACCCTGTCCCTGATCCCAGGTTCCTAACTAGCGATGACAACTGCAGGCAATGAACACTTGCAAGGAAGTGATGGAATGCAAGGCTCTTGCCAAGGATTTTGAAAGGGTTAACTCCTCTATTCTTCAGCCTTAGGAGGTAAGGTATTGACATGATTCCTTTCTTACAGGGAAATGAGATGTCCCGGGTGAGCCTGGGTCAAAGTCTACATGGTTAGCCAGTCAATCTGTCCACACCACTACCTTGCTATGGGACTGTCTGAATGAGTCCTGAAGTCCCTCTCTCCGCTGGGACACTGCCATCATTACTCTCTGTCTTCCAGAAGGAAATTCAACTACATAGAATTTATAGTGTACATATTTTTTTTTCTGGAGTTTAAGACAAAAACCTCTCTTCTGGAAGATGGGGGGGGGGTGCTGTGGGGAAGCATGCCCAGTGCAGGCAGCTGGGGTGTGCTCGAATGTGTCTACAGAAGCTCAGTGAGTCTGAGCCAGGCTGGGCTTGGACTCCAGCACTCCTGCCTCCTGGGATCCAGCTCGCTCTTCAAGTGTCTGCCCTTTGGGTCTTGTTTGGTCAACAGTTTTTGCTGTTGGTACACACACTTTAAAATCTTGATCCTTCAAGCAAAGTTTCAGAAAATCAGAACCTTGGCAAAACACTCAACGCAGAAGGCCAGATGAAAAAGCAATAAAAGCAACTTGGGGGAAGGAGGAGGAAGGAATCAATAAACGAACAGGCAAACAGAGGCAGACACGGCAGGAAGAGTCATTGTTTGAAAGGAACAGAGAGTCTGTGGTCAGACCACTCTGAGCATGCCCAGTCTTGTCCGAAAAGGCCGATAGAATAAACAGACCAAAGAAGATTAAAAACAAATCCCATAGAATTATTAAGATACAGAATGAGGAAAGATATAACTAAAATCATAGAAGAAATAATACTTATCAAGAAGAACACACACTGCCACAGTTATAAATAGGAAGTTCTCGACAGAAGGTTCAATTTTCCAGGAAAACATAAATTACCACAATTAACACAAGAGCAGCTAGAAAATACCAATAGCCTAATAATCCTAGAAGAGGCAGAATAAATGTCTTTAATAAAAAAACAAGAACCTCGTCCACTTAGCTTCATGAGCAAGTTTCTATTTGTTCTTATTTGGGTAAGTTGTTTTAAATCTCCAAGAGATATATTATTAGGTTATTAAATGGTCCAGATTATAAACCAAGAGAGTCTAGTTCATTCCACCAACCTGGCCAAATTTTGATGTAAGCACTTAACAGCCCACAGGAGAAAAATTAAGAATTAAATGCTAGTCTCATGATTCCTTCATATGGTACCAAGTTATTTCGTTTTTGCTGGTGTGAACAATGGCTGCCTACATCCACTGCCGCACCAGCTGAGCACTGCTGGGAGCAGTGACATGCTGTGATCACGTGAGTTTCAGTCTATGTATGTGAGCATGGTTCAGTATCAACACATTTGTGAGGACTTCCCATCACTATAACAAGGAAGCAAACCTGCCCAACTGTATAAAAGAGACAGAAAAGACATCGGCCACCATTCAAGATTCATTCCTTACGTGTCAGTAAGACAGACTCAAAGTACACCCCAAACTTACACTGACTCTAAAATTGTCAATATTATATTGTACTTCACAGTTGAAACACTTGGGGAATTTCCTATCGAGGTCAAGAATGTGACAGGAAAACTCATTATAAATATTATCATGGAAAATTATCCTGAAAGTTTCAACCAATACAATAAGACAAGAGAGGTAAAAGTGAGACGTGGGAAAATGACACCCGGATTACAAATAGCAGGATTTGCCTTGGATCCAGAAAATCCCAGGGAAAGTATTTCAGCTACTAGCACCAGTGAAAGAGTTGGTGGGCCAGCCAACTAATGGATAGATTTCCGGGAGTTTCCGTGTTTAAAGGCTGAGTAGCTCCCCCCACCTTGTAAGTTAAGAGACTTCTGCTTAGTTTTCCGTGGCCTCCTTAGTCTGTGTTCTCCCAATTTCATCCTCTCCCACCAGCCCCGGAGCCCCACGCCTTGGCTCAGGCTGTTCCCCTTTTAAGCAGCCTTCTTTCTGTCCTACCTACTTGGCACTCGGTCTAATCCCACAGGAGCATGCTCCTCCCCACGGCCTCTCTGGTTTTTCTGATGGTCACTTCCTCCAAAGGTTTCCCTGCCTGCCATCCCAGGCAGGAAACACCCCAGAGGGGAATGGACAAAGCTCAGGTCACGAAATTTGACTGACAAAGTAGTCTTTGCTTTGCTCAGAGACACCCTCAATCTATCATCCTGACGGCTCCATGAAAGAGGAAACTGAAGGAAAGAGCAGACACGTAACCTGTCCTCAGTAGCACATCAAGTAGGAAAGAGAGCTTAGCTTTGAGCTCAGGGATCCGACCTGTAGCCTGAGACTCTACTGATAGTGAGAGGCGCTGAGACCATGGGGACCAGGGAGTGAGGAAGGGTGGCTAGCAACTGGGAGGGTGGGTTGGTAAGTTGAATAACAAGATCAGATGAGCAAGTGACACAGCAGAGAGAGGGAAAGGAGCAAGTGAGAGAGGGAGAGGGAGAGGGAGAGGGAGAGGGAGAGGGAGAGGGAGAGGGAGAGGGAGAGGGAGAGGGAGAGGGAGAGGCACTGAAAGCCCCAACAGGGATGGCTGTCAGTTCCCAAAGAAGAAGCCATAAGCTCCCCAGGGTGCAGCTGTGTGATGCTGAACACACAACACTCACTAACACTCTGGAGGGGGAGACATAGAGACCACCTAGGGCTCTTTGGTCCCAGCTCTAGCTCTGCTTCTGAGCCTCTGTGGGACCCTGGGCAAGCCAGACTACTGTCCACTCCAGGCTCAGCTTCCCCAACTTCAGGCACAATTCTTTGCTCTCCAGCCTCTCAGAGCCCCCGGCGTTCATGCTGCATGTTCATGCTGCCCCAGTGTGCACACAAGTGAAGGGCATGAGTGTATTACAAGTGCTCGTAGCCTTGACTTCCCCTGCAGGTAAATAGCACTCCTGGAAGGTTACAGGTGCGCCCTGGGCTGCTGGTGGCAGGCTCTTCCTAAGCACAGCCACAATGGGGCATGGTGCCAGCTCCAGCCTCGTACTGGGCATACTCCTTCCCTTATCAACATGGTGCCCCACAAGAAGCTGGCAAATGGTGTTCCACAAGGGACCCTGCCGCCGGGTCTCTCAGTTCCTAGGGGCTCCTTTGTGTTACCTGTGAAGCCATGTTTTACTCTGAGAAGGGGGCTCTTGGTGCATGTGAACCTGGGTACGGCCCTGTGCATATCTGCCGTCACCATAAGAATATGTCCCCGTACCCTCTCATCCAGGAAACAGGGAGAGAAAGAGAGAGCTGAGATGAACTCATCCTCCACTAATTCAGCCAGTTTCCAGTTGACTCCCAAAAGGCACGAGCAAGACAAGCGACTGCTGACCTGCATTGCAGCGTGGACTGCAAAGCCATTGATGATTGATACAAACTTTATATGTGTGACCCATTCTGTTTCCACCCCCACCACCACACCATCATCATCATCACCACCACCACCACCACCACCATTATTATGAGCACACTTCCTCAGTTTCCAAGAATACCAGTCTGAATCCAAGCAGAAGCTGCATACATCCTTGGTAGGAAACAGAAATAACTCACGGCTTGCATTTGCTGTGTTGGCCTCTGAGGACTCTCCTGACCCGGAGCTGTGGCTCCCGGGACCCTCCCTGAGAGCAGTGGGTATTTCCGCTGCCTGGTGCCTTCTCCATCACTCTCCTCAGTGAGCACGAACCACACCCAGTGAGAAGCTACAGCTCTTACTTAGCGGATTCAGGCCTCTGGGCTGGGAGACCAAGCACAGCATGACATGGGAGCCCATGCTTATGACCAAGGAGGGGACGGTTTACACCGTCTGCAGTGCAGCGATGGTCCCGAGGACGGCAGCTCCTTTGCTGATAACTGAGCAAGATGAACTGTTGGGTCCCTGACACACAAAATGGCAGCTGAGCACACCCCTGTCTGACAGAGTGTAGCCTTCTCCTAGAAGCCTGGACTGTGAAAAGCAAGGAGTTCTAGGGACTTGGAAAACTTGACAGAACCTTGCTCTTCTCATGAGAGGAAGGGAAGGATTTAGTACCTGACGTACCACTGAAGAAACTGAAACCCAGAGGCCTGAGTCTCAGAGAGAGTTGCAAGAGCAGCAAGAGATTTCACCTCAGGTGTCTGTCCTGAGGTCTGGTGGGACTCAACTCTCGCTGGGTTATTCAGTGTCTCCCACGAGGAACTGCCCCCCTCCCCAGATGCTAGGACTTCCGTGGAAGTCTTTATAATTGAAAGCGTGACACCTGCTCATGACTAGGGAGCCAGTGGGATGGAGAGGAAGCCGGGAAATAGACCAGAGTGTACTCAGCTCCAGCCGGGGGCGCCTTATGTGTGCTGTTGGTTAACACACGAGTCTTTCAGAGAGATAGAACTGTGTGAGGAGAGTCTGCAGACTCAGAGAACAAACTCCACGTGCATCTAAGGCAAAGAGCTACACCAGAGCTGGGAAGGCCACCGAAGCCCCCTCCAGGCTAGATGTGCAGAAAGACTGCTAACAGTGACACAAAATCAGAGGTATGCATGCCCGCCGCCTCAGCGTGACTCAACATGAGTGTCAACATAGCTTAGACTTTCTTTAAAATCATGCAAATAAAGCAAGCAAATAAACAAAAGCTGGAAATTTAATTTATTATTATTATTTGCTTTAAAGGACAGCAATAAGAAAATGAAGATGAGCCGGGTGTGGTGACACATGCCTTAAATCCCAGCACTTGGGAAACAAAGGCAGGTGGCTCTCTATGAGCTCAATGCTAGCCTAGTCTACATAGCGAGTTCCAGGCCATCTAGGTCTACATAGTGAGAACTGTCTGAAAAATATGCTTTTTATTTAAAAATTTTAGAAAGAAAATAAAATGAAAACGACCCACAATATGGGAGAAAAATATTTGCAAATCAGGTTTCTCATAAAAGGCTGCATCTAGAATTTGTAAAAAAATTTTTTTAATTAATAAAAAAAAGAGAAAGAGAGAAACAAACCAATTACAAATGAGCAAAGGACTTTCATAAGCATGTGGATAAAAAGGAGCAAATGTAAGCCCAGACTAAGCTGCTCAGCGCCAGTGGCCATTAGGGAAATGCAAATCAAAGGCACAGTGACACGGTGCCTCTCCCCTGCCGGGACAGTTGCATTAAAGAGACAGATTATAACCGTCTTCCATAGAGGAAGGAAACTGGACTTCTCATCTCCTGCTGGAGGGGATGCAGAATGGTGTGTGGACTTTGGAAAGTCTGGTCATCCTGCAGAAGGTTGCACATAGAGTTCCCGCATGACCCAGCAATTTCTGGGTTGTGCAAGCAAGAAAACTGGGACCAACAGTCCCTGGGCAAACCTGTATGTGAGTGTTCAGAGTAGCACTGTGATAGCCAGAAAATGGAGACTGCTCATGTACCAACAGCCGACAAACCCAGGAAGTCCAAGGTTCGATTCCAAAAGGCATAAAGAAAGTCTAGGAGGGACAATGGTATGTGTGCGTGAATTTGGATGAACAAGTGAAGGGAAGATGTGCCATTCTGAGATGCAGCTAGGGAAGAAAGCAGGGTTGGCCAAAGGCAAGCCAAATCTGACCAGAGGAGCATGGCCGCCAGAGGGCAGCCTTACCTCCAGGGAGGAGATGCTGGGTCAGCTCTTTGAGGACCAGACTTGAAGAACCAGGAAACCCCCATAACCTTTCCTTTCACAGAGCCTCCCCAGTTACCTCTACAGCCAAATCTAGACCTTGGAATATGGCGGGGGGGGGAGGGTCAAGTTTTGGAGACATGTGGGCCTGAGTTCAAATCTTACCTCCATTACTTAGTAAAATCACCTGAGTCTATTTCTCTGATTGGAAAATCAGGGTCCTTTAGGGAAGCAATGGCACTCTTCATGTTTGTTTTTGAACAAAGCTGGGAATTCTTTGTCGCCCCTGTCATCAGAGGTGGTGTCTGTTTTGCTTCATTGTAAATCTAGGCTGCCCATCAAGAGAGCCACAGCCTCCTTGGGGGTTCCTATGAGCCGCACTTTGGGCCAGGTACTTCTCATGCCCAATCTTCCATGCTAGCCAGGTTTCTGGTATGGACCACATTCTAGGCATATTTGTGTTTTGTAAATACTCATGCGTTTAACCCTGAACACCCACAGGAGACAAGCCCCATTACCAGCCCGTGTTACAGATGTGGAAATGAAGATGTAGAGATTGTTTAAGCCCTTGTCCACGTTCACAGCGTTGGTAAGAAGCAGAGCCACACCCCAGGCATTACGACACCAGATCCCTCCACATTCCCGCCTGCACCCTACCCCTTGTCCTGCCCTGGGAGGCAGTAGGCACTCAGAAAGTGTCTGCCAAGACGACCTTAATCCACCGATACACTTCTACTCAGCTGAATAAACTATGCTATGGCTTCCTCTCACCCACGACTCAGAGGCTCCTCCTTACTATCTCCACAAAATGACCAGACCTGGAGAACCAGTGTCCGCTCAGTTGCAACTTTTTCTTTCTCCTAAGTAGTCTGTATATATACTAACGGGGTGGGGAGTGGGGGCGATATGCATCCAATTAACTTCAAATTTAGCTCATAATGAACTTATCTCATTTTGCTACCAGCTCGGTTCTCATCGTGTGGCAGTAATTAACCACTGGGGGTTGTCACTCCTAGACACACGGCACAAAAATCCTCCAACCCTTGCTTCAAGCCCTTGCAGAATTCATTACTCTGACAGTGTGCAAAGCCTTCACTTTGAATGCCACAGAGTACACACTCAACTCCCCCTCCACCTACCTGATGGTGAGTGGGAGGGAGAGAAAGGACTGCACCCCACTCTCACTACCGGGGCTGTCATTAACTGTGAAGGAGTTTGGGGTGGAGTAGGTGGGCAGGAAGCTAGTGATGGCCTTGGCCAAGGAAGGGGCTGCTGTCCTTGGTCCTGACCGTCCTTGTTGGACTAGAGGTCCTGCCCTCGGACCGGAGGTCTCTGCATGCTGTCTCTCCCTCCAGCTCAGCTATAAAGGACTTTGGTGGAATTGATTGGAAAAGATTCTTCACACCAATGCTCTGTGAGTTGGTGGCCTTATTGCTGACATGGGGACAGAAAGAAAGGCTGGTTCTGGCCTCGGGTAAGACGAGCCCAGCAGTGTCTGCCTGACAGCTGCACACAGTCCCTGCTTCCCCAGAGCCTCTGAGCTGCACCCAGTGAGAAGAGGTTAAAGGACAGCCTTATTGTCACGTGCCCAGGACAGAAACCTCTCGAAGGAGACAGGGTTGTTGGCCTCTGCCACAGGTCTCCTCACTAAATATACACACGGGTGTGCAGAACCTCTTCAGCTAGCTGAGAGAAGTCCTGGTTTTTACTTGGTTTCATTTGGAACCTTTTGACTACATCAATGCTAATAACTAATGTAACTTTAAAACACACACACACACACATGATGGTTTTCTGCAGGCTTTTACAATCAAGTTTACTTTAAAAATTAAAAACAAAATTAAAACAAATAAATACATCCCGAGGAACAAAGAAAATATGTCCAAAGCCCATGTCTAGGCCTCAGACTGCCAGTTTTCCACCATAACTCACCCTTACGGCCCCCGAGTCCCATCTCACCCACATCACCAGCACCAGCACCAGCCCTGCCCACTGCCAGGCCTGGTGAGAATCAGGACTGCTGCCTGGTGCCCAGATACCTGACAGAGAGGAAAGTCCCTGAGGGCGGAGAACAGAGAGACAGCATTTGGGAAGATGGTGTGTGTGTGTGTGTGTGTGTGTGTGTGTGTGTAGTCAGCTCCCCGGGG
Source organism: Mus musculus (assembly GCF_000001635.26). Taxonomy (NCBI): domain Eukaryota; kingdom Metazoa; phylum Chordata; class Mammalia; order Rodentia; family Muridae; genus Mus; species Mus musculus. The sequence goes on from NC_000070.6 coordinate 44,579,662, forward strand.
CCACCCTGTCTCTTCATTCCTGTGGGTGACACTCCTAGCTTCCTGGCCACTCCACTTTCAAAGTGAAAAAATTTCCTATGAAAATGAGAACTTCCCTTTCACCCAGTGGGGTCTCCAAGCCCTGAGAACTCTCTGTCCCCCTCCTCCACAGCACCCACCTGTCCTGGAACACGCTGTTCCTCCCTCCCACCATTCTTTCAACTGCTCCTCCCTACCCCCACCCCATGCCAGGGTCCACACGAAGAGTGCAAAGGCTACACACACCCCAGCTCCTAGCCCTGTTTTATCAGCTCGCCGCTGTGATTGCAGATGCTTTCTCCTCCTTCACGATTGCTCATGGCGTCTTCCCAAAAGCCCCTTTCTCACAGCCAAAGAGCATCAAGGGATCTGAGGAATGCCCTCACAATTCACAAAGCAGGCATAAAGGTGGGCAGTGCACAGGCCCCTCAGTGTCACCTGACTCCCCAGTGGCAGCACAACGGGCATGTCTCCGAGGGAATGTATGTATCTAGGTTTGCAGAGGTGTGCGTAAGCTGACCTTTGACCCAGTGAGGAAGGCCCAGGCTAACACGCAGACTTCCACAGGGTAAGAGACATGACCTCCTAGGTTTCATATGACATTAACCAATTTTGTTTTTAATCTGGTTTTTATGCTAATATTATTTTTTAAATGCTTTCCCTAAGGAATTGGAAGTACAGTTCAGTGATAGTGAGCATGCTTAGCACACACACAGGCCCCGGATTCAACCCAAGCACTGCCCACCCACAGCTATTTATTGTTTGTTTGAGACAGGGTTTCTCTGTGTAGCCAAGCCTATCATGGAACTTACTCTGTAGACCAGGCTGGCCCAGAACTGAGACTCGAATGCCCCTGCCTCCAGAGTACTGGGATTAACAGCATGTGTTACCATGCCTGGATAATGTATTTTTTATTTAAAAAAAAAATTAGAGGCCTCCAGAGATGGCTCAGTAGTTAAGAACACTGGCTACTTTTCCAGAGGACCTTGGTCTGACTCTCAGTGCCTGTGTAGCTATGGAGGCTCACAACAACCTGTAACTTCAGTTCCAGAGAAGCCAATGCCCTCTTCTGGCCTCTGTAGGCAACAGACAGATACACAGCACACAGACATACATGGAGGCAAAACACCTACATACAAAATAAAATAAAATAATTTACTTTTTTTGGTGCACGAGTGCTTGTGTGTGCATGCATGTGCTGGTCAGAGGACAGCTTGTGGGAGTGATTTTTCTCCTCCCCCCATGTGGGCTCTGGGTCGTCAGACTTTGCAGCAAATGCTCTCATCCACTGAGCCGTCTTCCCAGCCCACAAACACAGCATAAAAAAACAAAAACGTTTTAAAAGGCCTTTCCTGATAGAGGGTATAAATTCCTCTTTCTCAAATAGTCTTGGAACCAACAAATTTCCTTATTGGTTACAAATCGATTCAAGTGTTCATGTCATATATTATCATTTTTGCATTGGTATATTCACACTATGGCTTGGGTCAGTGTCTGTCAAAGGTTCCTGTGCTAATGGCTTTGTCCCCAGAGTGGCACTATCGGAGAAATGTTGATACTGTAGAAAAGTATGACCTGGGGAGGTCCTTAGGCCATTTTGAGGGTATTATGGGACCCTGGCCTTTTTAGTTTTTACTTCCTGGTCATTAAGAAAAGTGTCACCCATATATATTACCTCCCGCTGTGATCCAATGTCCCCTCTAGAGGCTCAAAGCTTCAGCTCCCTGGACCTTGGGCTAGAAACTCAAGTACTGTGAGCTGAGTACACCTCTCTCTGGGAATTAATTATCCCTAGTGTCATATTACAGCAATGACAATTACATTTTTAACTGTTCAAAATGTATTTGACACCTGTTGTAGGAATCTTGCCAAAGACATTGAGTGGCATGAGCTGAAGATTTCTAGCAAGATGGATAACTGCCACTATGGGGGCAATAATGGAACAATGTCAGGGGCTCAGATAGGGAACGAGGCCTGGTACACAGCCTCTCATCTGCACACAGTGTATATGGCACTGGCTCACAGCCCATGAGCAGCAGCAACTGAGATGTACAAATAGCTTGCCCTGAAGTCCTTCTTCTGACCTGCCACAGTCTAAGGGTGTGAAGATCACAGGGGTGGTGTGTGTGTGTGTATCCTGCCGTAGCCGCCCAGCTCAGCCTACAGACAGTGACCAGCTAACTGAGATGAGCGTCAGTCAGCCATCAAGAGATCTGGCAGGCTCCTAAAGACAGGCTTATTAGCCTTTAGTTTAAGGACTGTTGTTTCTCTAGAAACAATAAGCCTACATTTCTTTTTTCCCCAAATTACTAATTCCTCACATGTAACTAATTCTGACTGGCTTCTCTCTTATTATCCAGTCTAAAGGTGCAGCCTGGCCCTGTAGAGCCAGAAAGACAAACCTGAGCACTCAGAAAGTAATTGGGTGCCATTCATTTTCCATCTCTAGCCTTCCCAGTCCTCCACCTGGGAAGACCTCATCTGCATCTTTGAAGTCACCGAGGACTGTACCGTCTCCCAGTCCTTTGTTTTGGGGACTTTTCTTTGTCTTGTTTATTGATTTTGTTTTGGGTTTTTGAGATAGTCTTCTGTAGCTCAAGCACTAAAGTCACTTGACTTTAAAGGGTGGTCTTGAACTCCACAACCTCCTGCTTCTACTCCCCGAGTGCTGATATTATCAGTGTGCACCAGGACACCTGACTGGTTAGTATGTGTGTCAGTGGGTGGTGTGTGGATGCACATGGATATGCTTGTAAGCAGAGGAGGACACCACTCAGCCTGCTCTGTCATTCTGTCTCATCCCTTGAGATGGGGTCTTTCACTGATCTGGAGCTAGGCTAGCAGGTGAGAGCCTTAGGCACTTCCTGCTCCAGTCCTTACTCATTGCTGGGGTTGCAGGCCTGCATGGCCACACCTGGCTTTTCTCATGGGTTCTGAGGATTTGAACTTAGATCCTCATTCTTGCACAGCAAGCCCTATGCTGATAGAGCCACTGGGGCCTAAACCCAGAACTTTCATGAGCTAGGCAAGCTGTACTACTGAGCCCTTGTGTTCTGGTTTTGAGAGAGTGGGTTTCATCTGCTTGGAGTTTTAGACCAAACACTGGAGCTTGGTCAACATTTTCATGCACATCTGTGGCTTCCTCTTGTCTCACTGACAAGTGGTGGTCAAATACGATAGAAGGAAGAAGGCGGAACTCCAACCAGCATGGCAGATAAGCAGCCCCACAGCACCACTGGCTCCAGGGCTTTCTGCCAAGACAGGCCCTGATTCAGGGAGAAGAGGGGGCTGTGTTTGTAGCAGGAAGGGCAACCAGGTAACTGCTTGTTCGTGCATTATCTGACATCTACTAAGTGCTACTTCTGTGTGCTCCAGAGAACTCCGACCTGAGAACAGTCCTTGTAGCAACCACAGCATCATGTATGTAGCCCCGAGTCCCAAGCTCTAGTGTACATTTCATTTCCAGGAGATGGAAAAGCTTGACTTGAAGTAAGGTATTCGGCTAGTAAGAGTGGGTTGGAAGTCTATTGAGGTTCTGACTTGAGAGCCTAAACTCCCCTACCCACATCATCCATCCCATGCATTCTGTCTCAAATAGATGAACCACAAAATACGAAATGTGCCTCCCCTTTAACTAGACATTCTTAGATTTTATTGTAGAGATACACAAAGAATACACTAAGACTTACATTTGATTAGAAGGAAGGGGGAAGGGAGGGACCACATTTCTCCAACACATTTTATTAAATGTATTAAACAAAATAAAAAGAGAATTCCATACTATATAGTCTTGTTTCTACTAGTTAAAACAATTGATAAGATTCATGTGCTATGAGATAAATAAAATGCTTTTGAAAGTAAAACGTGTTTTCACAAAACTGAAGGAGAGTGGGCGTTGGCAGGGAGGGGCTTATTTTTCCTTCTATATTTTTTTTCTGTACAGTTTGAATATTTAATCACATGAATGTATCACCTTCTGTTCAAAATTAACATTTTGATTTAAAATTAACTTTTTTCTTAAGAACCAGACAGTGTCTATACCCCAAGGGGCCCACTTGCAGTCTAGAAAGAGAGATGAAATTTAAGACCTGTGCAGCTCAGGCCTCCTCCTGTCCCTTGCTTTCTGGGACAGCCTCGGGATGCCAGGAGTATCTTGGCCATGCCACTTATACAAGTGACAAATACTTATCCCGAAACCCACCAGGCCTCCCCAGGCCAGTACCCAACACTCAGTGGTTGCCTGCCTGAAATATCCCACTCAACAATGTCTGCCCCTTGCCACAAGGCTATGAACAGCATAAGACCTGCTCTGAGCCCTTCCTGCCTCCAACTCTGGAAAACCTAGTCTTCAGGGGCACATAGTTCCAACAGACGTGGTGGCTTAGCTTCCCAGGTTCCTACCCATGCATTAAAGAAGTGGGGAAGGAGACTTAACCAAGTCACGTCACCATGGGGAAAGTGACAGGTGAGTGGTAATGGCAGTGTGTTGATTATTTTCCTGTTACAAAGTCCCTGGTGAAAGCAACCTGAAGGCAGGGTTTATCATAGCTCAGTTTGAGAGTACAGTCCCCCATGGCAGGGCAGTCACCGTGGCAGGAGCGTGACACAGCTTGTCACAGTGCTTGCTCAGTCAGGAAGCAGAGAGAATTGAACGCTGCAGCTGAGCTCTGCTTGTACACAGTCTAGGACCCCAGAGCACAGGAAGGTGCTGCCCACACTTCAGGTGGGTCTGAAACCCATCAGGAAAATCGATCGCAGACACTCACAGGGGTTTGTCTCTCTGGTGATTCTAGGGCCGGTTGAGTTGGCGATCGGGACACATAAGGTGTCAGGAAAACAATATGAGCAGACACAGAGCCCAAACCTCAGTGGTCTGGGTGATTTGTGGCAAGAGCAGTGTCTGTCCAGTTTCCCAAGGCTTCCAGTGCTGTACCAGGGGGTCAGCTCTGCCTATTCACAGGATAGGCCTGGGCAGTGACTTCAGAAGCAGGGGATATCTTGCTCTCCAGCCTGCCTGTGCACCTTGTATGGAGACATGGATAGACAAGGGAGTGTCTGGTAAGTCCCTGTAGCTATAATTACCAGACGATGAGACACTTTTTGTGCAGGGGTGGCAATAGGACAAACCTCTATGAGGATGGGTGCCAACCACACCCCTATCCACACCAAGCCATCTCCAAGCCCATGGAGAACAAAACGACACCTTTGCCTCTTTGTTGTTGTTGTTGTTGTTTTGTTTGAGACAGAGGCTGGTCTCAAACTTACTATGTTGCTGAGAGTAGCCTTGAACTCGTGATCCCCCTGGGCGGGGATTACAGGTGTGGGTCACCATGCTTGACGCGTTTTTATCTTTTGGTGTTTCAGAGTCACAGAGTTGCTAGCCTAGGCTGAAACGTTGCTGAGTGGCCTCCTACCCAGGGCTGCTGGTATCGCTCCCCGGCCTCTCAGCCACCCTCAGTCTGTCCACACTGGCCCCAGATGTCCTGTTCTGTTCATGCCACGTCACTGTCAGAGACCCTCCATTCCCCATCACTGCTTACACGCAAAGTGCACACTTAGTTAAAAGAATGTCCTATAGCAGTGGCTCTCAACCTGTGGGTCATGATCTCTTCAGGTTCATTTTTATGTGGGGTTGGCTGAGATCATCAGAAAATACAAATATTTACACTATGATCCATAAGAGTAGAAAAAATTACAATTATGAAGTAGCAATAAAATAATGTTATGCTTGGGGTCAGCCCAGCATGAGGCGCTGTATTAAAGGGTCGCAGCAATAGGAGGGCTGAGAACTGCTGCTCTAGAGACCCCATCTGCTCGGGCCTTAACTCCAGCTCTGCCACGTCCTAGACTTTGGAAAGATAACTGCCTCTTGTCCTTACTGCCAGGGAGTGGGGCGAAAGGGAGGCTGCAGCTCCTCTTTGCTGAAACCGTTAGGAGGCTTATTTGACACAGAGCTGCGGACATGTGGACAGCGCTGCCGCCCACTCTCCACACTCCCAGCCCTTGCTAACACATAACTCCCTGTGCTGTGCTTCCACCAGGTGGGGACCCATGTGCATCAGTTGATGGATGAACCACGGGCCAGTGGGTAGAGAGGGACCCCCTGCCTCTCCCACTGTGCAGAGCTCGGGAGCCACTCACCCCAGGCCGCAGTGCTGCTGCCTGTGTAGTTCGTGCGCTGTGGCGGGGGGGGGGGGGGGGGCTGTGATGCGCATGCGTGTACTGTGGCTTGAGGTCCTGTGCTATACAAGCACCGTGGCTGGGGGTGCTGCGCATGCGTGCACTGTGGTCAGAGATCATTGTGGGTACCGTGGAGCGCCCACATCTACCAGACAGCTGTACTTAAGTGCGCTGTCCCATCCAGACATCCCCACAGCACTATGAAAGAGAATAACCAGCGCTGCTATTTTGGGGGCTGCTGAACCTAGAAGTTATAAGAACAAGATCCATCCATTGACAGCCTTGGGCATGCCTCAGTTCCCTCATCTACAAACTAAGACTGGTTAAAAGGATCTTAGAAGACTTCACACACACACAAAGCCTTTATCCGTTAGGCTGGTTCTACTACTAGTACTTTACCTAGGGTTTCACAGGCAGAAAATGGACCAGCTGAGAAGTCAGGATTAGATTTAGGATCCCAGCAGACTGTGTCCTTAGCCACCAAGACCTTTGCTCCGGTCTACCATAGATCCAAGCGTGGTGGGAGGGGCCTGCTCATCCTCTCAAGCTAAGGAGCGAGGTCAGAGCTGGAGGATCAAGCGCAAAGTCCACTGAGGTAGAACCTGGTCTGAGCGTGAGCAAGCCCACCACTTCCTTACCAGACTTCAGGCAAGTTCCCTTCCGTCTTAGAACAAACTCCCTCCGAACATGGAGCCCCGGTCTGCTTACCTAGGAGATCAAGCAATGCTACAGAAACTTCTAAGGACTCAAGAAATAGCCAGTAGGTGAATAGCCATGGCACCTGTATATGTTGATCTCTTGCAAAGGACTCAGGTCTATCACATCCTGAACCAGCACCACAGCCTGTCCTTGTCACATTGAGAGTTCCAGATGTCACAGAGCCCTTCCTGCCTGGGGGGTTACCTCTGGGCAAGGCTGATATCTGGCAATAGATACCACTCTCACTCTCAACTCTTTCCCCAACCCAATTAGTAAGGCCAATATTGGTAACCAATCGCCAAGAGCAAAAGGAGGGCTGGGCAGGTGTGCTGCTTGCCAAAGAAAACCAAGCCTGCCCTGCTGAGTGAGGCACCTCCTATGGTGCGTAGCAAATGAATGAGCTGCAGAGGACACCCATTAAATCGCACTGCTGGGCCAACGCTGCAGGCTGCCAGAGCACTGCCCCTCCCCTTCCAGAGAAGCAGGTATGGGGCTTGGCTGTCACAGTATTTCTGCCAGCTCTCAGAGCCCCAATATCGCTCAGACTCTTGCTTACAGATCCCTACCAGTTTGGGTCTTGACTTCTCTTCTGAAATGTAGCTGCTCCTGCCCTGCCCTGCCCTGCCCTGTCCTGCCTCCCTCATGGGTCAGGAGGTACAAAGGGAATGAGAGAAGGGACAATGGCTTGTGCAGAGCAGGGATGGAAAGTCTTACTACATGGGGAACATCATGGAGGAAGGAACATGGACTCAATGTGTTGTCTATTCATTAACTTCATGCCTACAGCAAAGGAAGCTAGGCTCAGAGAGGCAGAGGTAAAGGGCATGCCCAGGTCTCATACACAACCAAGAGTAGAGCAGCTGGACAAAGTGGCATATAGTTGCAATCCCAACACTTGGTTGTAGAGGTAGGAAGTTTAGGATTTCAAAGTCAATCTTAGTCAAAATCAAGATAGACCCAGTGTTAGAGAGAGAGAGAGAGACAAAGAGACAGAGGCAGAGAGATAGACAGAGACACATGGAGACAGAGAGAGGAAAGACTGAGGAAGAGGAGACACCAGCCAGCCTTGATGGCCAACTTCCTTCAGAAGGAGTTGGAGAGGGTCTTGATTAGAAAGGGGTGAGGCTGGGCTCCTGAGAGATTTGATCTGCTCCCTCACACTGCTCAGTGACTGGACCAAGCTGAGGTAAGTTGAAGTGGGGTGGGGTGGCGTTCAGTGTGCTTCAAGCTGAGCCTGGGACAGTGGCAGGGCAGAGGTGCAGTAGCTGGGTGTACAACATGAAGGTTGGCAGAGTAGGGAGCTCGGTAGGAAGGATTCAAGAGCAGGGCAGACATGATCACCCTCTGAACTGCCTTCATCCCGACCTAGAAACATTCGAAGCATCACTGGGTGCCAGAGCCCAAAGGACCCCCAAGGCATCTCAGAACCTTACATGCATACTTTGCATGATCAAGCATTGCTTGGCTTATTCAAGACTCCCCAGGAAGATTCCAGATGAACCAAGTTATCTTTGTTTAAAGCTTGTGCAGAAAGCCAGTGCATCCAGGCCTGGGCTGAGAGCTGCCCTGCCCTTTGTTGCTCACCATAGTCTCCCTTTGCTTTCTCTAGCTCTCTCTAGCTTCTGCTTCCTTCTTCTCTCCACAGGGCATTCATTCCTCAACCTCAGGAAACTGATAGTTTTTCACTGGTCTGGGGCCTGGGGTCTCAGATGATGTGAGCCAGAAAGCGTTTGTGTCTGTGTTTGTTTGTTTGTTTGTTTGGGGTTTTCTTGGTAGCAGCCCTGAGAATATTGGTATCTTCTTGGGCTCTGCAGGCATGGTCAAGTAAGCAGGGGTCCCTGGAGCCTTCTGGAAGCTACCGGGCAGGAAGGGAGAGGATAACACACAGAGGGACCTGAACCTCTGCTTCTGTGCCACCAACAAACAGCAACGCCTCACTGAGCCTTGGTTATTTACTTAGTGTTTGTGTGTTTCTGAGGGCATGTATACATGACCCGTGTGTGTGCACATGTATGTGCTTGTTTGTGAGCCAGAGTCTAAACTCTGGTGCTGTTCATCAGGAGAACCTGTCCACCTTTCCTTCCTAAGACAGTGTGTGTGTGTGTGTGTGTGTGTGTGTGTGTGTGTGTGTGTGTGTGTTCATGCATGCTTTTATGCTCCATAATGCATTGCAGAGGTCAGAGAACATCTTGCAGGAGTTGGGTCTTTCTTTCCATCACGTGGGGCTCAGGGACTGGTCTCAGGTTGCCAGGCTGGGTGACAAGCACCTTTACTGGCTTTTTTTGTCTCTGTCTCCTTGGTCTCACTACTTATTTTTCCTTTTGAAACAAAATTTCTCACCAGGGACTTACTTGCCAGTGCACATCAGAGGTGATTCGTCTCTTCCTCCCTAGCACTGGGATTGCAAGCACACCACCACTCCTGGCTTTTTGTGCCTGTGCCAGGAATAGAACTCAGATCCTCACCCTCGCACTTTCCCAGCCAAGCTGTTTCCTTAGCTCCCTATGCCTCACGACACCTGCACAAATGTGAGTGAGCCCTCGCTTTGCCTCCGGGATATCTTGGCTGACTTTGGAACTGGAGGAAGGAAAAGCAGGTACAGAGAGTGACGGGGAAGAGGGCTCCCCAGGGCAGTGTCAGTGTGAGTTTGGTTTCGCTTTGGTAGGGGTTAGGCATTTGAGACAGAGCCTTGCTGTGTAGTCCAGGGTGGCCTGGAATTTATTACATAGTTCAGGATGACCTCAAACTCAAGATCTCTCCCTCTTCCTCAGTCTCCCAAAGGCTAGAGGAGAGTTTGAGGTCTGAGGTTAAAGGTTAGAGGGGAGCGACATTGCACAGTATTCACCTTGTGTTTGAAAACTCACTACGCAGGGACTGACATTCCTGCTACCTGCACACTATCTATGTGGCCCCAGGCAAGTGGGCTTCCTCTCTTAGTTTCCTTGGCTCCAAAACAGAGCAAATCATACCCACTTGGTGGGGTCTTGGGGGGGGGTCACAAGGAGCCGCATGGGGTCTCAGTCCTCAAGCACAATAGGCATTCTTCTTCTCCCTCTGACCTTTGCGCCTCGGGAGCCCAAGTCTCCCCCCAACCTGAGCCCCTTCCTCTCCAGCCATCCCCACCAAAATGCAGAGAATTAAAACATGCAATCACACAGCTTCCTGACGGGAAATGCTTTGGAAATTTTCGGCCCCATTTACTTCTCAATCTAATTTTGTCCTCGGTTGCACATTATGCTCGAGATGGGATCTCATGTGGTTTGCCCAGCGCTCCGCACACCAGCAGGAGGCAGCCGCCATTACTTGCCGCTCCTGTCTCTCGAAGCACATGAATGGCATAATGAGAGCACCCAGCAGTCTCTGGTGGCACCCCTGGATGAGAAGGTCCAGCCTGGGCACTTTGGCACAGGTCAACCCACCTCTCCTATCAGGGACTAGGGAATATCTTCATAGCCAATTCCAGCCACAGCATAAGCTCCCATTGCTGTCCATCCTGAAAGTGCCACTACCTGGCTCCAGGCTTCTTTAGCTAGACTGTCTGTGGCTCCCAACTGCCTCCAGTTCACACCCAGACTTCCGCTGCCCTTTCCCCCACCATTTTGACTGAAGTTCTCTATTTGTTCCACACCACAAACAGCTTGTTCTTCCCTACTTCATCTCCACGCCTCAACAAACTCTTCGATGCCCTCAACAACTGCCACTTGGGCCGACCCCTCCCCAGAGTCCCTGAACCTCTTGATCCCGCACACGAGTCCTCATCCCAGCACTTGTGAGACTAGTGGCACGATTGTTCACTAGAAGACACATGTCTGACTTCCTTCCACCGGGGACCTAGTCACCCGTTCCCTGGGAGTGCCTGTACCACACTTGGCACAGAGCCCATTAGCTCAGAGAGCATCTTCCCAGAATTCCACTGGGCTAGCCTGGGTAAAGTGCTGGGGATGTGGTGCCCATGTGGGCTGGAGGCTTGTGTTTTGAGCTTCATTGTTTGCCTGGCCTTCTGACTCTCAGAGGAGCTTACCCTGACTTCAGCCACCTCTCCTTCCCTGCACTGAGCTGCAGCCAGTTCTAGCCTCACTTCTCTTTTATCCACAGGGTTGCAATCTGGCCCAGGGGCTCGCCCTTTCTCTCTTGAGGGTCTGTAACCTCTATCAGCTGGTCAGAGGTTGAGTCTCATCCTCATTACATAATCCTCTGCCAAGACCCCCAAGAGACTCCTATAGGATGCCACTCACTACTTAGAGGCCTTGGAGGTCCCTTCTGATCCTGCTCTGATCCAGCTCCTTGGGAGCCCCTGAGACCCACCCCTCCTCTTCTCCATCCCCTCATCTCTTTGCTTTGTATGTCCCCTCTCCAGTATGACGCTACTCCCCCTGTTTCGAAGGCCCCCTTTTGACCTCTCTAACAGTCTATAAAGAGAGAACTCTTTTTCTAGGTGTGGAAACTGGGGCCAGAAAACTTCAAAATTCTTCTCAGGATCTTGATGGTAGGGGTCAAGGACTCTCCCCAGGACTGGCAGGCAGGTCGGCAGGTACTCCCAAGTCTTGATGGAGGTGCTCTGCGGCTTCACACTGGGGGAGATCCCTGGGTGTGGCCCATCCCAGCCAACACTTCTCTTTACTTAACCTCAGTTTCCCCTTCTGTAAACTGAGGCTCGTTTTCTCCTTCTGCAAACCCAGAGTTAACTCTTTCCTTCTTATCCTTCTTAGAATGGAAGGAGCTCTGGCAGGTAGCAGAGGTTAAATCACCAGGAGGGCCGTGACAGGCCGTGGACAGTGAGAGATTAGGTGTGGGCTTTAGGAACTGTCCCAGTGAGGAATTTCTTGCTCTTCTTAGAACCCAAGGCTTCGTTGGCCTTTCTGAGAATGAAGGTGAGGGAAGGATTCCATCTCCTCCCTAGAGTGTCCCTGGGATATTTAAAATCAACACCTCGCTGTGCCCCTCCCCCACGACACAGTCATGACAGTCAAGCAAAGAGAGGGACGAGAGAGGAGAAAAATCCATAAAGGGCTCTGCAAAGCGGAGGCCGCTGGAATTCTCCAGCTTCTGACCACCAGTTAGTGACGTCAGGATTTATAACTGTATTAAATGGTGTGACAGGCAGCCTTGATATATCAGTTCTCCCTCTCCCCAAATCACAGACAATAAAAGCTTTGGCAGTGAAAGTCATTCATCATCATAAAGACCCAAGACATCCCGGTCATCAATTTCACTCACATCCTTAATACCCTGGAGAGGGTGCAGGAGTTGAGCACCTCAAAGCGGGGAGGGAAAAACACGAGGGGAGATTGAACAGGAATAATTACAAAGGTCAAAGAAGGGATTCACCCGAGAGGATGCCATGGCCGGCCAGTCACTTCCTGCTGCAGGTGAGCTCCAGTCACAGAGCATCTCGCCCCTTGTATCTGCCTTGGGCACTCTCAGGCCCCACCCCAGGAAGATGGGGTGGGAGCAGCTGAAACAGGGCCCTACGACCAGAGTTGGGAGTTCTAGAGTGTGGGGAAGCACACATGGAACCCAGAGCCTTGTGGGTCATTCCTCAGAAGCCTCTTACTCTCTCCAGAGAGAGTTTGAACTAATGAGCTCACTGGAACCTTGTCATGACCTAGCCCCTCACTGGCGATCCACATCAGTGCTGCTCCTGTCAGCAAGGCCAGGGCGGGCGTTCACAGTAGTGAAGGATGCCACAATCTTCCTGCTCCCTCCAGCTGGTGGAACCACTGCCTGGAGCCTTTAGTGCATCATTAGCCACGCCTGATCCTCTCTTGGCCCTATGCTTCCACGCCACCCCCAAATTCAATCACTTTGATAATGCACAGAGATGGGAGTCTAAAAGACGTTGAAGGCCTCTGTCAGTGAGGCAGGCCATCCTGCCCATCCCCCGTCCCCATCCTCCTGCCCTCCTTCTCAGGGTTGGCAGTGGGGCTTTCTACCCATCACAGGTCGGCTCCCTCACTTGGCCACCATTTTGCTCTCAACCAGCAGGCAACACCGGCAAAGGGAATGGGAAGTCCTCTCATCTCGAAGATGAGGAGCTGAGGACTCTACTGAAGAGAACCTGATCTAAAGTCATGACTCCCCTTCCCAGCTTGGCCAGAAAGTTGACAGAAGAGTGACCACTATTGCTCTCTTGCTTTTCTCCCCATCAAAACAAAACAAACAAACAAAAAAGGTTTGGGCTTTGTTGACCTGGGTTCCCCATACTGGATGATGGCCTATTGGGTGGGGAAGCCCTCCAGGGCCTAAACTAAGCATCCAGAGATGGTCATACTTCTCCAGATGGTCTAGACTAGGTAAGAACACGCTAGAAGCCAGGGAGCCAGGATGGGGTGGCCCACACTTGTAATCACAGCTCTTGGGAGGCAGAGGCAGGTAGATCTCTATGACTTTGAGGCCAGTCTGTTCTACAGAATGAATTCTGGGACAGCCAAGGGCACACAGAAATACCCCCCTCCAAAGGCTAGAATATAGAGGACCCAAGTTTCTGTTATGGCTCTCGTGTGATATGTTCCTCAACAGGATCATGTTATGAATGCTCATGTCCAGCCCATGGCTGTACAAGGTAGGGCTTGGCTGGTGGAAGTAGCTCACCAGGAATGGGTCTCAGGAGGGTCCACCCATGAGTGTTATGCCCAGAGAGTCCACACATGAGTCCCATGCCCTCCTCCCACCAGCCACACATTCTGCATGTTTTCCTCATGGTGACAGATGGAAACCCTGCTGAGATAGTGCCACTGTAAGCCTAGCCTCCCCTCAGTTACTCTGCTCAGGCATTCTGTTGCAAGGATGAGAAAAACAGCAAATGCAGTGTCGCAACATGGAAGGAACCCTGGCTGCCCCCAGCTTTGTGTGTAACTCCATCCCCTACATTACCTAGCCTGCCCCACCGAGATCTCCTCTGCCATTATTCCTATCTGTCACAAGCACAGCAGGCCCGGTAAGAGGCTCCGTGGTCTGGTGTGTGGCCTCTGCAGCGTGACTGCCCATATTCGGGTCCTCACGCCACCACTTACAAGCTCTGTGACACTCAGCACCTCCCCTGTGCCTGCTACCACTCAGGAAAATGGAGACAATGAGAACAACTTATGCAGACCGGACAAGGTAACACAAACCAAACGACTTAGAGCCACACCTGGCACAAAGCAGACCAGAAGCAAGTGTGTATTTTCTCTCCTCTGTGTGACTTTGGGTCGACTGGTCCCTAGCTTGGGTACACCTCTGGCTATTCAGAATTGTGCCAGCTCTTTGGAAGAGGGCCTTGCTCTGAGTCCACATAGATTACTAACTCCCTCCAGGTAGGCAAGTGACATCGTCCTGGAGGGGGCACAATAAAGGTATAAAAAGAGATTAGTGAGTCCGGAAAAGAAGACATTTCTCTGGATAGGCCAAGCCAACAAACAGAGGGCACCCCTAAGACTCAGGCTGACGGCAGCCTTACCAGGCCTTCATAGACATTCTCCGAGTGTAGCAGTCCTATAGCCTCAGATAATGAAAATAAAAGTTAATAGAGATAAATTAGAGAGGCTTTTTCCCCCTAGCTTGGAACATTGGCAGCTGGGTGGAGAGAGAGTGGAGGCAGCAGATAGTAGAAGCCAATGGATTTGGGAAGAAATAATAATTATGATAATATCTTAGAATCAAATGTGCCTCTTTGCTCACAGAAGATATGCATGTGAGTGTGTGAATCATATCAATAACCTTGACAATGACCTAGAAGGGTGGGGTGAGGGGTGATTAGCAACAACCAATCATAAGAGCTCATCTATCCATTTGTCTTCCACTTCCTGAGTCCCTACTGTATCACAAGCCCTGCATCAGGCTGCACTGGAAGAAACGGAGAGAGTGTAGGATCTCACAGAAAGTTAAGCAGGGCTCATAGAGTTATGAACGGAGGATCGATAGGATAGTACCATAATGGTGGCCTGGTTCAGGACCCAGATCAAGGGCATCACTTCTGAGTAGTGCTGAAGGGAGGGGACTTCTTGAGAAAAGTAACACTGCGGGGGGGCGGGGGGGGGGCGAGCATCTTCCAGAAGATCTGTGCTGAAGGCACATGCAGAGAGTCAGCTGGTTCCTAGGCCCCAGGGTGGATGTATTTAACAGGCAAAGCTCTGGACCGGATTTTACATCCCCTCTAGGGGTAAAGCCTGGAGCATTGAGTGCTGCTGGCAGGGTGACAGGCTCTCTGTGGGTAGGTCAGAAAAGGCACCGGCCTTACAGTTTATGGGACATTTGCCTTATCTTCCAGTGACACCTCACTAGGGTCCTACGGTAAGATGGGCTAGGATTGTGACTCTTGTTTCAAAGACGCGAAAAAGTTATGCTCAGGGGCAAAAGCCTCTCAGAGTTCTGGCAGCTGAGCCTGTAGATCTGAAGTGCCTACCACAGCTGGTTCCTACCACCAACAGGAGCACCCTAGTCAGGAGCCCTGCAGAAGCAAAGGCTCTAGTGTGGCTAACTGGAAGAAGACAAAAAGGCAGGCCTGGATCTAGGCTTCTGAGTTTTAACCACGGAGACTGAGGTGAGTTGTTATGGCAACAACGAAAAGACATGATGCAAATCACAGGAGTGTATAGAATAGAGAACTGGTGTCCCTGGTTCCACTCAGCAGCCCTTTGTGTGAAGACCTCAAAGTCTAACTCTGTCACAGGCTGCTTTCCTGTATTACAGAGTTTCAAGAAACACTTAACTATCACAGGAGAGAGTGCTATGTCCTTCAGTATTTAACTCATTTAATCACGTGATAATTCGTCTTAAATATCCGGTCGCTTGTATTGAGAAATACCTGGGATATCAGTAAAGCCCTCTTCCAAAGCCATCTATGAGGGTGTCTCCAGAGACAACTAACTCCTGAGGGCTCTGGCCTAAAGATTGGATGAATCCATTGATGAATTCATAAACGACAGCATTATTGGGAGTCAGAGAAAGGAGTCGATGGTACTTCATTGCAATCCGTATGTCCCCTAAGTTCTTGGGGTGTGTCTTGCCTGGTCTTCACATGTATTGCTTTTCTCTGCTTCCTGGTTACCATGGTGAGATCTGGTCTTCTCAGCCATGCTCTCTCCACACAATGGAGTGATCCCCCTGAAACCATGGGCTGAAATACATATTTCCTCCCTTGAGCTGTTTCCTCTGGTATTTTAGTCATGGTGCAAGGTCTTGTCCTCATGTCTAGAGGTAACTGCAGCTCACACACAAACAGCCGAAAAACAGAGGCCACCCAATCCTGAGTTACAGAGCTGCAAGCCAAAGCCAGGCAGACTGCTCTGGAGTCTATATGGGCACCATGCAGTGTGCTCAGCTCTCAGTCTGCCTGTGCTTCAGGACACAGAAGGCTCTGCTCAGAGTCCTGTGATGATTCAGGGCTCAATGCTATGAGAAGCAGGATGGCAGGAGCATGTGGGTGGGTGGGGTGGGGATAAAACCCACTTTTAGATGAGGAAACCCAGACACTCTCTTGAACCCTTAGTAGGACAAAAATAATGTTTCAAAGAATAAGGGGTGGGGAGACCCAAACCACAAATGTGTGGCTAGCTCCAGAGACAGCCTGTTCAGTTTTCAGAGAACTCAGAGTTACTCTCCTGAGGGCTGGAGAGATAGCTGAGTGATAGGAACACTGCCTGCTCTTCCAGATGACACAGGTTCAATTCCCAGCACCCACATGTTGGCTTACAACTATTATAACTCTAGTCCCAGAGTACCAGATACTCTCTTCTGGCCTCTGTGGGCACCAGGCATGTATGTGGCACACAGACACATAAAAACACATAAGCTGAAAATTTTTTTACACATAAAAACAATCAAGCTGAAAAAAATTTTAAAGTTGTTCTCCTGGGTAGGGGGCAATCTAAAGCGGTCTCCCCTGTGGCTTCCCCATGCTTCTGACAACTTCACATCCTCACCTCATGACACTGAGCCAGGATGGAGGCAGTAACCAGACCCCACAGCCTGTGCTAGTTTAGGACGACAAGATTACCCACTGTCCTCTTGCCTCAATTATTGAGAGCCATCTCTCCAGTGTCCCTGAAGCTATGGGCCATGACCAATGTCTTGCTGGAGAAAAATCCACAATGATTTGTCCCCATCATTAGAGGGGAGAGTTCTTCACTCAGTGATGGGTTAGGACCTCCATAAAAATATGAAGTAAAAAAATTAGAAAGCTAACATTATACAGAGTATAAAGGCAATTATAGGTAGTCAGTTTTATGCATATAATGTCGTGTGTGTTTACAAGGCATGGACAAGACTCTGGAAAGACACACAGCACAGCATTAACTCTGCTAACACCAGCATTATAAAACAGGTCTGGACTGATGTACAGGAACTCGGTCACAAGCTGCCTTAGGGACTTCTGTGCCTCTGGAACTATCTTTACAATGAGCTTGGATTACTTTTGGTTAAAAGAAACTGTGTCTTGAAACAGTGTCTCTCTATGCTGCTTTGATTGTCCTGGGACTTGATATGTAGACCAGGTTGACCTCAAACTCACAGAGATTTGCCTGCCTCTGCCTCCCAAGTGCTGGGATTAAAGGTGTGTGCCCTATGCCTGGCTTTAAAAATGAACTTTTAGCTGACTTTGGTTGCTCACACCTTTAAAGCCCAGCACTCAGGAGGCAGACGCAGATAAATCCCTGAGTTCAAGGCCAGCCTGATTTACAGAGCGAGTTCCTGGACAGCCAGGGCTACACAGTCTTGAAATGCCAAACAATAACAACAAACTAAACAAACAAACAAACAAACACTGCACTTTTAAGAAAGGAGGATGGTGAGTGGGGCATGGGGACACTTCATGGGGGACACTGCAGGGGGACACTGCAAGGAGGACACTGCAGGGGGTCACTTCAGGGGTCACTGCAGGGGGAGACTGCAGGGGCACTGCATGGGGCACTGCAGGGGGATACTGCAGGGGACACTGCAGGGGGCACTGCATGGTGGCACTGCAGAGGGTACTGCAGGGGGGACACTGCATGGAATTCTAGCACTCAAGAGGCAGAGGCAGAGGCAGAGGCAGAGGCAGAGGCAGGATTGCCCATTCTTTAATTTAAGGTCATTCTGTTCCACATAGTAAGTTCTAAACTAGTCAGGGCTATATAACAAGACCTGTTTATAGACAGACAGAGAGAGGTGACAAAAGATTAAAGCAACCTTGAAAGCAGAGAAACACAGCTTCCCTTACACACTGCCTCCCCACAGAACCTTCCCTTAAATTCCTGGCCAAGGAGAAGCCACGTTAACTCCCTGCCATCCGCCCACGTGCCCATTGTCTCGCAGGATCCTGACAGTTTCTCTGTGCTTCGTTTCACCCCACACAGGTTTCTGTATTTGCTTCCCACATCAGAGTGAGTATGTGGACAGAAGGGACACCGGGATCCTCAGGCCCAACACACGCCAACACACAAGAAGAGCCCAGTCTCCATGGAAAGAGGAATGAATGAGTGAGTGAATGAATGATGCATGGTAGAACCTCTACAAAGTAGTCAGGAGCTTCTTTCCCGGCTCCAGACAATGAGAAGGGCTGGGCGCTCTCTGACCGGGAGAACCAGCTAATGAAATCACTATTTTAGGAGGATGGATCACAGCAGGGTGGACTGGGAAGGTGGAGGCCCAGGGACCTGCTGGAAGGCTATTTGGAAAGGTCGGCTTCCAAGCTGCCTGCGAGTGTGAAAAATCTCCGAGTGCATTGCCAGGAGGGCCATCCGGCTCCGTTTATTTTTATCCCACAGAATACAAGGTCAGAAATGAGTAGAGCACTTTCGGATGAAATTATTTTTTTTAATTGACACCACACTTTACACACATATCAATTCATTTATTCAACAAATAGTTCTTAGGAACACTGGGCTAGCCTGGAAGCAAGACACCCATTCTTCAATGTGCATGTTAATTACAGAGATGAGCGCGTTTCACTTGGGCTTTCAGCCACCCGACCTCCAGCTTCTCTGAGCCTCAGAGTGGTCTTACAAATACTAAGATTCCCAACTTCTGGGATGCTAAGAATCCAAGCATCGGCTGCTGTGGGTATCCTTACTAGTGTGGAAATGAATATTTTATTTTTATTTTATTTTATTTTATTTTATTTTGGTTTTTCGAGACAGGGTTTCTCTGTGTAGCCCTGGCTGTTCTGGAACTCACTCTGTAGACCATGCTGGCCTCGAACTCAGAAATCCACCTGCCTCTGCCTCCCAAGTGCTGGGATTAAAGGCGTGCGCCACCATGCCCGGCCCAGGAAACAAATATTTTAAATGCAATTGAATTTGCCCCAAATCATTCTGGAAGGCAAATGGCCCCGTTCCTCGGGGAGAGAGGAGCATTTCCAGTCTCAGGTGTTGAATCTTTGCACACAGCAATCTAGTCTCAGCATTGGCTGGCTGGTAGTGTCCAGAAAGAGTTCACTACTGTTGCAAGGGTCTCCTGGCAGGTGGAGGGCACTCTGCAGTCATTAAAGGAAATGGAAAGGCCAGGGTAGTAGAAGCAGGCAGGGCTGGAAACCCAGTTGCTGGCAGGGGAAGAGGGGGTGGGCAGCAGGCTTAGTAAACTGGAGGGCTAGGCTGGTGCTATCTGAGGATTCTAAAGGGGCCACCTCTTCTCAAGTCCCCCATGTTGATCTGAGGGGAGCAAGCCCACCAGTCTTTCAAGAGAGGTGTTTTAATCTTTTATCAAGCCCTCTGATTTTTAAAAGGCCACTTTAAAATTGCCTTGGTAGTTGCTAAGTAGATAGCACTCAAAAGCTTAAAAATGTAAACAGAAGCTTGTAGGTGGCTCTGTGGGCAAAGGCTCTTGCCATGCAAGCCTGATAACCTGAATCTAATCCCTGAAGCCTCTGTCGAGGTGGAAGGTGTACCGGCTGGTTTTGTGTCAACTTGACACAGGCTGGAGTTATCATAGAGAAAGGAGCTTCAGTTGAGGAAATGCCTCCATTAGATACAGCTGTAAGGCATTTTCTCAATTAGTGATCAAGGGGGAAAGGCCCCTTGTGGGTGGGACCATCTCTGGGCTGGTAGTCTTGGTTCTATAAAAGAGCAGGCTGAGCAAGCCAGGGGAAGCAAGCCAGTAAAGAACATCCCTCCATGGCCTCTGCATCAGCTCCTGCTTTCTGACCTCCTTGAGTTCCAGTCCTGACTTCCTTGGTGATGAACAGCAGTATGGAATTGTAAGCTGAATAAACCCTTTCCTCCCCAACTTGCTTCTTGGTCATGATGTTTGTACAAGAATAGAAACCCTGACCAAGACAGAAGGCAAGAGCCCACTCCACACACTGTTCTCTGAGCTTCGCATGAGTGCTGTGTGGCATGTATGCATGCACATACACACACACACCTTGCACACACACTTTGGACACATGCACACCTTGCTCACACACACTTCCCCTGGGGCCACTGTGAGCTTCCTCGTCCTTTCTGACAGCCACATGCTACTCCACTGTGGGGATGACTCTCTACTTCTTTCACCTGACTCCTCCCAGTGGACATTCGGATCTGATCTTCAAAATGATAAATGATACTTTTAATGTTAAAAATATGTTATGCAGATAAAAAAAACCTTTGGGATGGACTTTCAGGCCAGGCTGAGGGGTCTGTGGGGCAGTGCTTGGGTCTGTAAGCTCACGGCACCTGGAGGGGGCTTCCAGCACAGTTCTGGATGAAGGCTCTTTGCCTTTGTGGTAGTAGTAAGATCACTGGCATCGACAGTGACCGAGTTTGGGTAAAGAATTGTCCGGGGCTATGTGAAGAGGCTAGCTACCTGGCTTGTGTAGTTTCTGCTGAGTCTAAGAACAGCCAAGATCTGAATTATATAGGCTGCGCCCAACTGGCCACAGAGAGGGACCTGAGAAATGGCCTCACCCTGCAGGCACCTTATTCTCTCATGTGGACATTTATAGGACACTTTCTGGGTTTGTGTCTTCCACTAGAAATTTCCCCCCCTCCCCCCAAGAAAATAATCCCGGAGCTTCTTATAACTTAAGTCTGAGATCAGACGCTACCTTTTGGGGACGGCTTTGCTTCCCCCTGCCCCCTACTCAGCTTCTCTCCCTTTGTACTTTTCTTAGAGCTCCTGACACGAGGAAACCACAGTGCGTTCATCCTGTGCCGACTGTAAACTTGCCCCTCACACGCACCCTAGCCCTCAGGCAGATCCAGTGAGGGCAGAGACTGTCCCCAGGGGTCCCATGGAGTGGATTGCTACTGATATCACCTCTTCTTTCCAAAACACGAAACAGCTTCAACAGCCCAGTGTTTTCCACAAGAAGCTGGTGGCCCAGCCCTGGGTCCCAGCTCTCCTTCTACGGTGTCATAGCTTTTCTTGTCATTCCCCCAGCACCTTTCAACAGCCTGGGTACACATACATTTCTCAGAGTCTGGCTTTCATTATTCATTATGACTCCACTCTGAGGGAAGAGGTATTTAGCTGCGTCTGATGAGCCTCCAAAAGTCTCATAAAAAGTGGGTCAAAGGAGGTGTTCCCAGTGGAAGGATGAACAATTGACTGTTCAGAGCTGCCTGGCGGCCGGCCAGAGCAAGCTTGAGTGGGAAGCAGAGCACATCTGAGCAAGTGCAGTGCCACTCAGAATAAGGAGGTCCCCCCCAACCAGGGACCCTGAACTGCCTCCCGACCCTGGACAGGGCCCCACGGGCCCAAGTCACTGGGCTCACTGACCAAAAGCAGGGTGGGGGTTTTTAGTGTTTCCTGGAATGTGGGAGATGGCTCAGGTAGCAATTGCTTGCTGCACAAGCTTGAGAGCCCAAGCTTACCACCCAATACCCGTGTGTTTAGAAGGTGGATGGTGTTCACCTGTAATCCCTGTGCCGGCGAGGCGGAACAGGCAGATGCCAGCGCGGCTGAGTGGGTGACCTCCAGGCACAGTTAGGTTCTAGCTCAAAAATCAGGCTGGGAAGGATCAAGACTCAACACTAACTTACTGCCTCTGCATTTACTCAGATGGACACAGGCACGGAGAGAATTGCGACACATACACACAAACATCCCTGGCTGCACTCAGGCACCTGCCTCCACTGGCCCTCAGCCAGACGTCCTGACAGCAGGTGTCCTGACCCTCAGAAAGCTGTCGGCTTACACAGCCACCCTCTGAGAGTGCCCAGAAGAGTGTGCCTCCCTACCCTCCACCCATAGGGAATTGGCACTGGAGCGTCTTCTTGTTATACACCAAGGACAGAGGTGAAAGACTCACTCATACAAGAACCAAGAGATGTAGTAAGATAGATGCTAAGCAACACACTGAGCACTGTGCAAGGAGCACTAACTTGACCCTCACAAGATGCCAAATACCAGTACAGATACCACCACCCAGAGCACTCGTCCTATGTGTAGTGTTCTTGCTGGGATCATCAGTATTACACGCCAGAAATTAAAAACAAAACAAAACCCCAAACATCTGAGGCAGGCAGCAAAAATGGCCATTCTCCCATTTCATAACTAGAAATGCTGAGGCTTAGAGAGGACATGGAATTTGCTTTAAAATATAAGAGCATGTAAGTGGCAAAGTCCAGACTTAACCCCACCTCTGTCTCCCGTTCCAGTGCTTATTTCTGTCCCTGTTCCCTAGCTTCTGCTCAGATCCAAAGGACAGGAGTGTTTGCTTTCTTAGAAGGCTATGTTTGGAGTACTGAGGCTCCAAACATTGAAGGTAGCAGGCAGAGCTGGAGACTCAGGGACTTGGCAGCTACTCTCTCTGCTGTAGTGGGTCTCACCTGCTGTGCTATAGAATGGCCCCTAAGGGTTGGAGGGAGAAATGCCAAAGAAAGCTCAGAGCCCAGGGCCTAGGCCACTATCACAAAGAGGCTCCCACACTTGTTGAGCCAAAGGAGACCCTCCTCAGTATCCTGACATTCCAATCTGCTGATGCAAAGATATGGTCCCCAGGGGAAGAGATCAAGAGGGCATATGTTGGCCTAACTCCTTTGTTCTCAAAGGCAAAAGGTCGGGGGGGGGGGGGGGGGGGCCCAGCTGGGGACAAGACTGTCAGTGTCAGCTCTTTGACCAGTAGGGAGGCAGGCAGAAGCTGGGAGCCTAGCCCTGCCCCACCTGACATCCTTTCTTGTAGGCAAACCGGTAGCTGCCCCAGCAGTGGGCCTGTGGCCCAAGGACACACCTGCAGATAATTAGTCCCAATCAGGACAGGCCCAAACTGCTGACAGTGCAGGACCCAACCAGCAGGCCGTGTCACCAAATTTGCAAATGGTGAGTGACTTCTGAAGCGTGGCCCTGGCCGGCAGAGCAGGGTTTGGCTTAATATTTAATGCGGCATATAAACGGTGCAAAGAAATGGGCCTGTTCTCCAAGCAGACTCTTTTGGGCTGCCTGGTGTGTAAGAAATCCAGTAGCTCAGGGACCGCCTCCCCCATTTTTTTTGTGGCCTGGAAAGAGGGACTAAAGTGGTTGTCGGATCAACCTCCATCCCCCCACACCCTCACCCCCAACCCTCCACCTCCCCGCCCCTGCAAGACTTCCGAGCTTCTCCAGGCAGCTACTAAGGCAGGCTGAAGTAAATGAGGAATCAGTGAACATTTGTGGAGTTTTCAAGGATGAGGGCCATTGCTGGCTGACAGACAGACAGACAGACAGACAGACAGACAGACAGACCACAGTTCTTTTTCTTTGGCTATAGCCCTGTCCCACAAAACATTCAAGTAGGTGAAATCTGTTTTCAGTCTTTTGGAACTGAGCTTTATTTTCACGTAAATGTAAACCTGTGGTCTCCACGGTTTCCACACACATGGGCTTTTCTAGGACCCCAGCCTCTGCATTTCACCTGGAGCTGTGCCAGGAGTCCCTCAACCTGCTGACACATGGTAATGCCAGGATGAGCCCACATGAGTCCCCTGACCACACCCCTTCATACATGTGTTCTGCGCATGGAGAAATTCCTGAACCTCTTTATGTCCTACAGTGTGGACTTTCAAAATATTACCTAAAAATACACATCATTTATCTCTCCTTTTGCTTCATACATAGTTCAAGCATCGTATTGTTTTGATTTCATTTAAAAGTCGATGTGGTGGCTTGGTTGGTAATGGCCCCCATGGCCTCACACATCTGAACGCTTGGTGCCCAGTTGGTAGAACTCTTTGGGAAGGATTAGGGGGTGTGGCCTTGGGAGAGGTGTGTCACTGGGGGTGACATTGAGGTTTCAAAAGTCCATGTCATTCCCAGCTTCTGTTTCTCTGCCTCAAACGTGTGGGTCAGGATGTGAGCTCTCAGCTGCAGGCTCAGTGCCATGTCTGCCTTCCTGCCTGCCTATTGCAGACTCCCCACCATGATGGTCACAGACTTGAACCCATTGGAGTCATTAGTTCCATTGAACACTTTCTTTTGTAAGTTGCCTTGGTCATGGTGTCTTATTACAGCAATAGAAAGGTGACCAAGACAACAGGCTACATTCTTTGTAAACAGGCATCAAGAATATAAGTGCTGTGTGCGAGTCTGGTGGAGAGAAAATGGAACCCCCACTGTTATAGCACAGGAGTTCAGCACCCCATAAGATGGAGGAAGGGGTGCAGAGGCCTCCTACTGAACATTTATGCCTAAGCATCTGCTATAGAGGGAATGTGCATGCATGCGTGAGACTGTCTGCTGAGTGTTAGCTCAATGGCAATGGGCTACCTAAGGACAATACAATTTTCTAACTGTGTTATGCTTTATATTCTTAATAATACTGCATTACATTTTACAAGTGGAATCATTTTGTCCTTCTATATTTTTAAATCAAATGTATGTCTTAGACATTCATGCTAGTAATCCTTAAAAAAATAAAGATTTATTATTACTTGTGTGTGTGTGTATGCCTGCTTGACTCTAAGTGTACCAAGTTCATGCAGGTGCCCATGTAGGCCAGAAGAGGATCCTGGAGTTACAGGCAGTTGTGAGCTGTGGTGCTAGAAATGAAACCTGAGTCTTCTGAAAGAATAGCAAGTACTCTAAACTACAAAGCCATCTCTCCAGCCCTAGCTCTATGTGTGTACATGTGTGTGCATATGTGTGCATGTGTATGTATGTGAGCATGTGTGAGTGTGTGTGAATGTGTATGTATGTATGAGTGTTGTGTGAGTGTCTGTGAGAGTGTGAGTGTGTGTGTGTGTGTGTGTGTGTGTGTGTGTGTGTGTGTGCCCATCCACAGAGGCCAGAAAAGACCATTCCTGCCCTGTCATCTCATCTTCAGGAGGTTGTAAGCCACTGGTCTGAATGCTGAGAACAGCAGGCAGAGCTTCTGAGAGGACAGACAGCATGCACTCTTAACCACTGAGCCATCTCTCCCCCAGCCCTTTGACTATCAAGGTAGCATTGTATTGTCTGTGAAAAAGCACTGCAACTTATTAGCTGGTTTCTATGTAGGGTCTGCTTTGGTTCTGTTTGTTTGCTGTTACAAATGACAGGAAAGTCATCACTGCAGGCCTATAGAGTAAGTTCCTTAACTCGTGCACAGAACTTCTGAGTCAGCAGGGAAACTTAAATGTATTTAAAACCTTGAAAAACATTGCCAAGTTTTGCTCCAAAAAATTTATATTCCTATAGCAATCCATGAAAATATTTTTACTGTGTCTTTCCAACACCAAGACTTACTATAGAACGGATGGTCTTGGTTGTGGCGTCTCGTGGCTGTTTTAACTGCGGCTTTGTGGTAAGGAGACAGGGTACATCTCCCCATACACTTTGGAGGCTCTACAGTTTTGCCAATAAACTACCCATTATTGCCTAGTTTTTCTACAGACCATTTTTCTTATTCATTTTGAAAATATTTATTTTATTATTTTAATAGTGTGTGTGTGTGTGTGTGTGTAGGGTGTGTGTCCACACATTAAGAGCCTGCCGATATCAGAAGTACCAGATGTGGAGTTGGAGTTACAGATGGTTGTGAGCCACCTGCTATAGGTGCTAGGAGCCAAACTCAGTTCCTCTGCAAGAGGATGCTCTTAGTTTTTTATTTGTTTTAAAAGCCCTTTATATAGAGGCTGCAGAGATGACTCAACAGTTAAGGGCACTTGTTGCTTCTGTAGAAAACCCAGATTTGGTTCCCAGAACCCAGGTCAGGCAGCTCACAATAACCTGTAACCCCAGTTCCAGGAGGTCTGACACCCTCTTCGGGCCTCTTTGGGCACCTTGCCACATACAGTACAATACAGATAAGCAGGCACACACATACGCATATAAAAATAGTACCTAGCAATCTTTTGTGTGTACACAAAAGCTCCTTAGATATTAAACAAATTAATGTTTACCATATATATTACACCCCCACCCTAGTTTTGCTTTTGGGTGTTTTTACATACAAAAAGATTTACATTTTTAACACTTTTCAAAATGTGTTAAAATGTTTTTAACATTTTTAAAATGTTTGAAACATTTTAAAGGACTTTTTCTACCCTAGGATTGTAATTTTTTCCCTTTTTTGGTCCTGGTTTATTATAGCTTTAATTTTTAAAGTCTTGGCTAAGTGGGGATTTGTTTTAAAGGTTACATAAGTATACATGTTTATGGGGTACATTGTGATATTCTGATATAAATTACAGTGTGTCATGGCTAAATCTGGCTAATTAGCATATCTGTTACCTCACAACCTATTTGTTTCCATAGAGACAATGAAGCAGGGATCTGACCACATATATCTGGACAATTTCTCCACTGTCCACCTTGGCCATGTGTCTGAAACCTCGGCTTCTACAATAGTTGCAGTTACTATAGCATTATTGTGTGCTCTTTTTAAAAAAAATTTTATTAGGTATTTTCCTCATTTACATTTCCAATGCTATCCCAAAAGCCCCCCATACCCCCCCTCCCCTATCCACCCACTCCCACTTCTTGGCCCTGGCGTTCCCCTGTACTGAGGCACATAAAGTTTCCACGACCAATGGGCCTCTCTTTCCACTGATGGCCGGCTAGGCCATCTTCTGATTCATATGCAGCTAGAGACAAGAGCTCCGGGGTACTGGTTAGTTCATATTGTTGTTCCACCTATAGGGTTGCAGATCCCTTTAGCTCCTTGGATACTTTCTCTAGCTCCTCCATTGGGGGCCCTGGTGTGCTTTTATTTTTATTTAAAATGTTTTTCCATTTAATGTGCATGTGAGAGAGAGACCATCCCGCTTTGGTACAAGCTCTTCATCCGCTGAGTCATCTTGTTCCTGGTCATATATTTTGGAATGTCCTAGAAGATCTGTTTAATTCTTTACTTTAGGACCTCTCTAGTTATGCCTAAATGTCTATTTATCCAGCACTTAGCACCATTTTGACAACTTTTCTTAAAGTCTCTTGGTGTCTGTGTGGGACTGCTTTAAGGTAAGAGGTTACGTGGGGAGTGGATGGAGCTCTGACAGTCAGTCTAGGAATGAACACCTCCTCATTCCTTTGTGTCACTTACGGAGTTCTAAATTTATTCTCTGGTTTGTATATATTGCTGTTGAAGGTCTCAGTCTTCTATTGTGCTCATTACTGTTGATTTGTAAGGAAGCTAATGACTAGTCTGACAGTTAGAACATGCCTTCCTTTTCTTCCTTTTGCGAATGCTTGTTCTTGTGGTTTGAAACTGAGTTTTCCTATGTAGACCAGGCTGGCCTCCAACTCCCAACCCTCCAGCTCAGCCTCCTGACTGAGCACATGTATGTGTGGCCACACCCTACTTTAGAATGTGCCTGGTGTTCATACTAAGCACAGCGCTGACTGGTCAGGGATGCTTATCCTCCATTTCTGTGTATCATGTGACTTTCAGATGAAGAAATCCAAATCAGTTCAAGCTAATCTCTCCTCCTCCAGGGTTTATCTGAAAACCAATCCATGTGGCGCCAGGCAGCTTCTGCAGATCGAGCCCTTGGAGCACCCAGATGGCCTTTCTAGCTGCAGCTCTGGATCTGGGTACAACGCACAAGCCTTGCCATACATACCTTCTAACGTGAATGAGGAGGCCTTTGCTGCAGACCATGGAAGCCTGTCTGAAGGGGCTGCTGCCACTGAGCTCCACTCTGTCACAGCTGGTGGCACCACAGCCCCAAAGGACCAGCTCTTCTACGTTTTTGAGAAGTCAGAAAGCTAGGGTTTTTGTTGTTTTGTTTTTGTTTTTAACTCTTGGCTCCAATTTTCTAAAAGCCCCCCATGAAATTCAGTGAGATTTGCCAAAGGCTAGATTAGCCTTGGTTAGGGAGCCTGCTTCTCATTTCCATGACAAGAGTTAGCCTTGGTGTTCACTGGACTATCAGCCACCTAAATGAGAACCTGCCCAAACCCATTTCCTAAATCCTGCCCCAAACTTCCCCTCTCCAGTGTGGTCTCCTCCCGGATCTCATGTGAGTACCACAAAGACCCTGGGAGATCAGAACTATTTTATGGATGGAAAAGCATCCAAAAGCAAATAGCAAGGAGGTCTCAGGCCTGGACGGACCCTCTGGCAGTCTCCATGGTTCAGTGACAGCACACAGGCCCTGTTGGAGTGCGTACAGCCACTCGTTGGCTGTGACCTCAGGAAGCGAGTTCTCTTCACTTATGCAATGGAGATGAAGGTAACAGTAGTCACTTCTCAGTGCTCCCCTGAGCTACCCAGCACAAGGCCTGAGACTCAGCGAAGGGACAGAGGCCATGAAGCTGAGCTGATCCAAGCTGGCTCCCCTGCCTTCCCTGTACCTCCTCAGTTGTCTGTTGTTCCTTGAAAACAGTACAAGGGTTCTAGAAAACTAAAGGTGACTCTAGAGTGGGCACATCTGAGCTTGGCTTCTGCACCTGTATAATGGGAACATTGTCACTGAGGTCCCTGGTGAACCCCGCAGGGGACCTCAGGAAATACCTCACTGGCTGCAGCTCACTGGCTGGCACCCCTTCCACACACCTTCTCCCCACGTCTCAGACGACTGTGCCCCAACTTAGATGCACCAAGGACCAAGTCACTTTTGCTCTATCTGACCCTCATGTGGTACCCAGACTAACAGACAGGGTTCAGCTGCTTTTAGCTTGAGCCCAGTACTGACTTAGACGTTAGGTCTCAGAGACAGGCCTCCAGTCTGGTCACTAAGGGACCCTGGGCCTCAGGTCTTGCCTCATCCATCCCTCCTCTGCAAACTCTAACACAAGCGAATTTCCTGGCTCTGCCTCTACCTTCAGGGTATGTCCATCAGCCAACAGGGACGTCTTGCCATCTCTATCTGGATCCCAAGCTCCAGCCCAAGGGTAGCCCAGGAGTCCCCACTGTCTGTACATTCCATATTCTGGAGACCCTCCTGCCTCCTGAGTGAGACACCCTCCCAGAACTGGCTTCAGGGACTGCTCCGGGGCTCCATGGTGCTGGGTTGGAGAAGGGGTTCCCCCTGCAGCAGCAAGTCCTCCAGTGACCAGCGTGAGGGGATCCTGGGGAGTCACAACTGACACATCCACTTACTGGGTGCTCGCTTTATACTAGGCAAGAGCCCAAGCTCTTCATAGGTGGGGACCCAGCCATTATCATAAGAGTCCTGTACAATAGCCATCACCACTGTTCCCAGCATACAGATGAGAAAACCACAGCTGGAATCCTGACACAACTCACTGGAGATTGCTTGACTGACACACAACAGGTCGGAACCCTGCAGCAAGTGGGGCCTGTCCTGGGGCTAGAACTCGGGCCCAGCACATGCTGGGCGGCACACTGCTGCTGAGCTGCCTCACCAGCCTGAGGCCTGTACTCTTCACCACTGATGGTGATCATGGCGGCTGCCAGGAAAGACAGCTGCTTGGCATATACCTAGCACCACCTAGTCCTTCTGTCCTCAGCCTCAGCTTGGAAATCTGACACGCCAATGGTGTCTTAAAAAGTCTCTCTACTCCTGGAAGTTAATGTCAACCAAAAGATTTTCCTGACTCATGAGAGGGAGAAACTCCAGACCTCGGAGTGCCTGGCCCCACCACAGGGACCCCTCTGACAGTATGATCCGTCTTCTCTTGGTGACTTGAAACAGTGTGCAGCCATGTCACCTCATCCACAACCTGTGTCCCCAGCAGTCTGTCACCTCACCCCATTAAAGCAGAGGCCAGTCATGTCCAAAAGCACCAAGGACAGCTTCCCACCTCACAGACCTATTCCCATTCTCTCTCTCTCTCTCTCTCTTGCTCTCTCTCTCTCTCTTGCTCTCTCACTCGCTCTTGTTCCCCCAACAACCCCCAAATCTCCATCTAGGTATGCTCACCTGTGACAATAGGGTAGGACTGTGGGCCTGGAACGCTGCTCCCGATGTCAGCGGGGGTGGGGCTCGTCAAGTTGGCTTTCATGTCATCCAGGCCTCCAGCCAGTGAAGCCATGGCTGAATACTCTGTGGTCTGAAAGAGGAAGCAGACATCTCAGCATGGAGCCCAGAGGCACCCTGATCAGATGCAAGGCCGTGACCTGTCCACAGAGGTTCTGGGAAACCCAGGCTGTAAGGGCAGATGCAGCTCAGTGGAGCAGCACATGTATCCAGAACCGACCACTGATCCCCGGTGGAGAAAGGGGCAGGAGCCCACACAGCATCACAAGAGGCCAAATCTAAAGTGCAGATTCCCTGGCTCAGCCGCAGAGGCCATGGAGGGCATCGAGCAAGCAAGGCAGAAATAAGAGTCTACTTGCCAAGGGCGGGGGCAGCATGGTTTCTGGCTTGGGGACTCTCAGACCCCAGAAACAAGTGTTCAAAAGGACTTTAAGTGATCACCCAGTCCAGATTCATTTCACAGATGGAAAAATCAGGGTTAAAGGGGAGGAGGGTTGTGTCCATAGTAGACCAGGCCAAATCCCAACCCAGGGACTGGGTACCACAAGTTCCCAGTCCCAATTCAATACAGACTTGAGTCACAGTTGGATGAGTGACTTTGGATTCCGGAAGCATATGAACACAGAACACATATTCTGCACACAGAATATTCCCTATATAGATGTCAGATTTATCAAACCCACGACAGCGCCTGCGCTGGGCACGGAGTCATGTCCCTTTCTTTAAGCATTTTGTGAAATTTAAGCCTGGGTACAAGGAGTCATTTCCTTGACATTGGAGCCATTGCAGAACGGCCTCCAGGGAAGGCAGAGAAGATACCAGCCTGAGCCTTCCCATTCAAGGAAAGACTACATTGTAAGGATGGACAGCATCTCTGCCTCCCTCCCAAACCTGACTGCAGACACTTCAGCTGAAGAACTTGGCTGTGTGCACCAACTTTTGGTGAGAGCTTCTTAGGAGCCTGCCTTGCCAAAGGAGGTCAGATCCCTGTGTGTCCAAGATGATACACTCTGTCGGCCAGCAGGAAGAGCAGGCAGAGAGCCCGTGATTTGGGAGCTCCTCGTATACTTGGGAAAATGATGGTTGCTATTTCTGAGGCCCCGCTTGGCAGGGGTGGAGCGGGCGCTATGTCTCCTGAAAAATGGTCACCAAGAAAGAGTCTCCTGAGAAGGAAGCACTGGAGTGGGATGGGAAGATGGCTCAGGCCTGCTCCTGTCCTCACTGTGACGGGGCACCTTGTGTAAGCACCGCTGTTCCCACCCCCAAGGCCTCGTTCTCTCTCATGAGACCATGCATGAGCCTGAGGAGTTTGGACGGGACCTGGAGCTGACCATATTAGGGGTCTTTGCCTTTTGCATTTAGGCCTCTAATCCACCAGAGATTGATTTTTGTGTCTGGTGCAAAGATCTAATTTCTTCCTTCTCCCCATTTCTGAATGGATAACCAGTTGCCCCTTGCTGGTTATTAAGAGCCCATCTCTCCCTGCTGATTTGTACATCTCCTTACCCATAGATCAAGGTTCCATATGTGCACAGATGGCTTTCCAGCCTGGATTCTGTTTCATTGGTCTATTTATCTATCCCTGTGCCAATAGCACACCGTGTTAATTACTGCAGCTCTCCAGTGCTCCCTTGCACAGGTAGACCCGGCCCCAGCCTGGCCTCTCCCTTGGAGTTCTTGGGCCAGCTATGGGCCTAGAGATTCTTGGCTACATGTTTTAGAATCAGCCTCCTCTGGAAAATGATTGATAAGCCCATGGGGCCCTGGACAGGCTGTCCTCAGCAAGCAACGCCTCGGGATACCTGGGTCTGCAGTCCCTCTCAGCTTCACTGGACTCTCAAGCCTGCCCCAGAAGTACTTCCCAATTTTCAGAGAACACTATGTGTCATGTCAGATCTTCACCTGTGACTTCCCATCTCAGCCTCAAGCTCTGCCCATGAAGGGGGTTGTGGTATTTCATTTCTCAACTCAAAGGCTTGAGACTTCCATTTCAGAAGGAATGAGATGTGCTTGAAGCTGAAGCCACACAGCCCCTAGGCCCCACAGCCAGGATGCAAACACAGGCCATCTCATCCCAGCATCTTAACCATTACCCTGATGGTTCTCCGACAGTGAGGCCTAACTGAGCAATGATGAAACCAAACAAGTGGTTCCAACTATTCAAAGTTGAGGTGGTTTTGATTAGTTTTCTTTTAGTTGGTTCTTGTTGCTAATCTTGGGGCTGTTTGTTTTGAAACAGGATTACATGTAGCCTAGGCTAGCCTTAAACTTACTATGTATCTGAAAATGACCGTGAACTTCTCATCCTCCTGTATTTACCTCCCCAGGGCTGGATAATGAGCAAAGATCATAACAATCAACTTCCTGCCGTGCTGGGGATTGAACTCAAAGCTTCATGTGTGCCAGGCAGGCACTCTACTGGCTGAGCTGCATCCCCAGCTCATTGGTAATGGAATCAGAAGTAGTAGAAGAGAGGCCAAGGGTTTCACACCTAGAAAAGCTAAAGCCCCATTTGTAAGTCATGGTTCAGACATCAGCAGGTAGAAAGGAAAGTACATGACTTGCTGTGAGTTAGAAAGAGCAGCGTTTGAAGAGCAAGTCTGCATTCCACGCAGCAGGGGGCTGTTGGGAAAGGTCACTGTCTAGATTTCCTCCCCGAAATACCAAGCTGACCATGCCCTAGCCTCCACCTTGCTAAGAACGCATCTAAGACCAAAGCTCACCAAAGGCAGCCATGCCTCTACAAGGGTCTCTTTCAAAGTGGTTCCTTCTGGAGTTTCTGGATGCCCAAACATGAGTGCTAGTTCCTCTTTCTGTGTCTTCCTAGTAGGGGTCTGAGTGCAGTAAGTAGACATTCATTTCCCTGTGCTAGGCCCTGCTGTATACATGCAGGCATGTGAGACTAAAGAGACCCTCTACAAGCTCCCAGAGAAATATGTATAACCCCAGAAAGTCCATCCAATATGGAGACAAGCACGGAGTCATTTGTTCTCACAGGCTGTGGTATGGTCAGGAAGACTTTCCTTTGGGTGAGATAAGCAGGCTCCATCCCTCAAGTGGGGATGGTTGAGGAGAGCTGAGAGGTGAAGGGGATGAAGGAGCCAGACCAGGAAGGGGCACTAGCTGAGGGAGTAGACACGAAGGTAGACCAGTTGGACCTGGGCCACGATGGCCCTCTCCCATGGGTACAAAGATAATTGAGGTGCACAAGCTTCTTCAAGAGTCAGCCAAGAGTCAGAGTACCCCTCACACCCATCCCTGATCCCAGCCTCCATGACTCTATTTGCAGACATGTCTGAATCTCTAAGGGAAAGCTTGGGTTTCCCCCTAGGAGACAGAGCCAATCTCAGAAAGTGTGGCTGATGGAGATTTCCTGCCTCTCCTGTATTTAAATTTCCAGGTAGAAACCAAGATTTGATTTTTGTTCCGTGTCAGACAAAGTGCCTGGAATCACTCCAACTGTTGGGTTTGCAAGGCTAGGTATGGGGGTGGGGCGGGACCTGCCATGCCAGTCTCTGAAACACCACTGGCTTCCAAAGGACAAAGAGAAAGAGCCTCAGTAAAGAGCCCAGGTTGTGGGCAATGGTTCTCATAGATTTGTCACCATCGGGCAGGGGCCCAGCCTCTGTTGTTGGCAGGATTGTACAATTTTGTCCAACAGGAGCAGGACACTGTCTTTTATGTGGATATTCAATTGTTCCTCAGGTGTGTCCTCTGAGTGGCCTGTGATGTTTCAAGGGCTACCGTGTTCTTGCTGACCTCCTGGACTTCTACAACATGGTCGAGTTCTCTATGCCTCCAACAATCCAGGCTCTATCCTGTCTTGGCCCAGAGGACCCATCTCATTAAATAAAAAGCTCCTATACTTTTCATAAGACCTAGCTCAAGAATAACTTCTTGGTGAAGCCATTCCTGACTCCATACCCCACCAAAGAAATCATCACCCCTCTTATGCCCCCTCATTATGTGGCTTCCTGTATCCCACTCTGTCACAGCATCTCCATCTATAACAGCTGTTTGTCTCTCTCCTTTCAGAATATAGGATCTCCTTACACCCACCCACAAAGTGCTGAATGAATGAATGAATGAATGAATGAGTGAATAAATAGTCCAGCTGCATGATGAAAACTACAGATCTCAAAAATTTACCGGAGGTCAGGAATGACAGCGTGTGCCTCTTATCCTTGCACCCAGATGGCTGGGGCTGGGGCATCCAGAGTTCCAGGCCAGCCTGGGCTATCCAGTGAGATCTTATCCTCAAGAGTAATTAACTAAGTAATTAAATAACTAACTAAGAAGTTTTAAAACAGTAGTTCCAAGTGATATGGAAACATGCCCTGTCTTCTCCCACCTACAATCCTCATCAAGCTAGCAGACAGGAAAGCTAAGGCCCAGCCCGGTGTTAGCTAAAGCCCCTGGGGAAGTACATCTATTAAAGGCAATAAAAAAGAACCCAGACATATAAAAGGTTTTTTTTTAACCCTCTGGAGACAATTTCCTTTAGAATATTCAAATTCCTCACCCATTTCTCTCATAATTCACTGGGAAAGAAAGGTTATTTCCCATGATGAGTTGTTAATTTGTCTCTGATTGAACAAGGAGAACATTAGAAACTATCGCATATCCCTTTTTGCTTTGGCTGGCAGGAAGCTCAGTCAAATTCAGCGTTCAGTGAGCACAACCACAACCCCGATGGCCCCTGGCACCACGGTCTTCCCTTTTCGCTACACTGCACTCGAACTCTTTCAGATTGACTTAGATATGTCTAATCCTTAACCCTTCAACTCAGGCAAGTCCTTTGTGGAGAACAGGGACTGAGAGAGACAGACGCATGTAAAAAGAGACAGAGTAGAGAAGATGGGCAAGAGAGGAGAGAACACTCCTGCTGACTCCTTCCTGGGAGCGATGCCTGTCTTCCTGGGATGTCTTCCTGGGAACTGGGCCTGTCTGCTCCCATTTCTCAGTTACTTGGGAAGTCACATGCTAGCCAGTGGGATGTGGAGGGCACACACACAGTCACAGTGTCTGTTGATGTATCTACGACCCTGGGCACATCACCCCATCCCGGCCACCCCCAGTCACAGACCCCAGCTGTGTCCTCCATTTTTCTCCTTCTCTGAACCCTTCAAAGTCTGTCTGAAGCTGTCATGTCAGGCTCCTACTCCCTCCCTTGAGAGCCCCTGCTGCTGTTCGTGCCCGTGACCCAGAAAGAAACAGTAACCGAGGTTAGTGGTTCACAGACTGCCCAGTCCCACGCAAACAGCTGGGACAAAATTCCATCTACCGGCAGCCGCAGACTCCCCCAAGACCCCAAAGGTCATGACCATCATCCCAGACCCAGCACCCTCCTTGACAGTGGGCCCCAGTTCACAGTCAGCCTCGCTCTCTCAACTGCCAGTTACAGAGATACAATGAGTCACCTTGTCTGATGTGGAGGTGCTGAGGAGCAGAGGTGAGTCTCTTCATTTTTATCTGTCATTTCAAGTCTTGGCCCAGTGGTAGACAGAAACAGAGCGAGGAGTGAGCACGTGGGACTCCTGCTCCAGCTCGGTCTCCCACAAGCCGGTTCCGGGGGGAAAGACCCATGAGGGAGACAGAGTGAAATGGATTTTCATTCTAAACTCTCTCTGCCTGCCTGCCTGCAGGAAGCTCATGAAGATCTCATGGGTGGGAGAGGGGAAACAACTTGGAGACCAGGTTCTGAGAGGTTGGGGGTTCCTAGCATCAGACTCCGGGGCACAGGCCCCAAGAGTGTGCACGGATGTCATTTGAGTCCCTATGAAATTACCTGGAAAAGCACTGCCTGGGGCTGCACCAAGTATTGTCTCATCAGCACCGGGCACCACTGCCATAGCATGGAGGAGAGAAGAAACAGACACGTAAGAAGGGGGGGCAGAGAAGTGGGGCTCAGCATGAGGACGAGACTCAGCCAGCTCTGGAGGGGGATTTCCCTGCTACCTGCTGGGGTCCTCTGGGCTTCAGATGGCCCTGGGAAGCCCCGTCGGAGACAGGACACACACTCCCATCCTGAAGGGCCAGACGCCTGCTCACCTCCACCCCTACCCAGACAAGCCTAGAGTAGGAGAGGAGAGGCCTCAGGGTCTGGCCTAAAGTTTGAGACTGGGGAAGCAAGGGTTCTTCGCCGGGAAGGCCCCCGTGGCTTCTAGAGATTTTTCTCTGGGAGCTTTCGCTGTATGATCTCTAATTCCTTTCTAATACTGAGAACTCTTTACTGTTACCATTGGCCCACAAGACAGAAAGTCACGTCCATTTTCATGAAATTAAGTCTAAGGCGAGGAAAGAGAGACAAGGGGACACCAGGCTAAAGGGGACTCGGGACCTGCCAATCAGTTCAATATGTACACTGACTGAGGCAAACTGTGAAATATGTAACCATAAAAAAAAATCATGACATAAAGGGAAAAGTGTGCTCAAAAGCATCAAGGAATTTGCTAACTTTTAGCTGTGATGAATGGGTTGAGTACACGCTGCCTAATGTCTTTAAGAGACATCTTTGAAAGATTTGTTTCAAACGTTCGTGGTGAAGTGAGACCATGTCTGAAAGGGACTGGGCAGCACACATGTCTCCCCATCCTGACTAGAGACGCTGTCTGTGTAGCCAGCATCCCTGCCCTTCTCCAGCCAGCATCCTGGGTCTTTTGCCCACCATGCCTCAGCTGCAGGGACAGATTGCATCCCTTCACTTAGACAAAATGAGCCCATCACCCCTAAGCTGGCTGCTCTTGGGATCTGGTCCCAGCGAGGGAGAAGTGAGTGGCGCAGGAACCTTCACCAGTATCCCCAAACACCTGTGGCACAATGGACACCCAAGAGGCCAAGGGCAACCAGGAGTTTTTCTCTGCTCCCCCGCCCCTGCGCCTGCCCTGCTCCTCCAGACTGCCACACCCGACTCCAGTGCTGTCTTCAAGGGACTGTGAACTCCAAACCTTTCCAGAGAAGGAAGACCTTAGGCCTTTCTCCCTCCTGGTGCGTCCCGGCCACATCCCTGCAGGTGCGTTATGTCCTTGGCACTCTGGGGTGTGAGCATATGCGGGAGGGAAACCCGGAAGGGGCACGGGTTCTCTTAGCAGCTCAGAGGCAGAGTTAAGGCTGGTGAAGACATTGCTCAGACACTGACATTGCCCCAGCCTCAGGCTGGCGCTGGGCCTCACCTAGGTTTTTATCAGTGAAAGCGTCATGGCCACGCTGTGGTCTCAGCTGCTTTCCTTAGCTAGAATATGGGGATGTCTGACCAATTCTGGAAGGCCATGAAAACATAGAAGAGGGGTAACTGGAAAGTAGATCCTCTCTCTCTCTCTCTCTCTCTCTCTCTCTCTCTCTCTCTCTCTCTCTCTCTTTTCTCTCCCTCCCCCCACCTTCCCATGGTCAAGCATCTTTAAAAACCAGACTGGCAAGAAAAACAACAAACTTTTTAAAAACACCCGCCAAACAGGGCAACAGTAAAAAAATGTTATGGTAGAAAGTGCTTCAGTGAAATGGCAAAACGGCTGCGGAGGCACACAGGCAGAGCTGTTGCTTCCGGAAGTGACGTGGCTTACGGCCACCTCGCCCAGCTGTGAGGTCATTTCGTGGGAAACTGCACGATCGCTGCATGCGATCTCTCTGCACTGCTCTACATGTGTCTACAATGATCTCAAAATAAACGGGTAAATTTGTTTTCAAAAATTAAAAAAAAAAAACCAAAAAACTCAAACCAACAGGCTTTAGCATTCTGTCTCTACTAATCAAATGAAAATGAACCAACATTTGAAAATGAACTGTGAGATGAATGTAGACAATGAACAACACTAGCAATAGTAGCCATCGTCTAACAAAATACTACTAGATGCAGGAACTGTCAAGGATTCTGAAAGGCCCCCCTCTTCCTGGAAGTCTTCCCTGATTTCCCTCTTCTGTGCTCCTAAAGCACTTCACTGTGCAGATCTCTACCAAGTCCACATCACTCACTATTGTGCCCTTAACTACTGAGGGCCCCCGTCCTCCAGCTGGAGTGTCAGCTTCGAAAGGGGAGGAGACTGGGTCCCCCTTATGTCAGCAGCTCCAGGCCCGACTGAAAACAGAGGTGGTACAAATGTCACCTATGGACCAATGGCCAAGTGGACTGGGACAGGTGCCATGGCTGAGTTCTACCAGTGGCGTCAGAGGGGCTTCATCGTGTCAAAGAGAGGATAACTGATGTCAAAGTCCTTTCAACACACTAGCTGAACTGCGTGGGAAGGGGCACGGTTGGCCTTCCGAGGCTATGGCCATATGTGGGTCAAAATGATTCTTAGCAGAGTAAAGGGCTTCCAAGAAGATATGTGCTCTGCCTGTGTCTGCTCTCTGCAATCCCAGCACACTATGAAAGGTTTCCAGGTGGCATGGGAGAAGCAGAGACATCCCAGAGAGGACAGCAGGGTCAGACAGCATGCCTTCTGTCCCAGAGAAACTTTAACAAAGAATAATGAAGAAACCCTTCTCTTCTGGCCTCTGATAGACTTTAGGTGGAGCCCTGAGGCTCAGAGCCCAAAGGTAAGGCACCAATCTCTATCTGGTGCTCAGAGCTCATCAAGTGTGTGACCTGGTGACAAGGGACTCACTACTTCCTGAGAAGGACAACTCTACTACCACATAGCCAGCCCTGGGAATGGCACTAAGTCAGCCCATGGAGGCCTTGGGCAAGCTCTCTACTCCAGCTTCATGAAATGTCCCCTGAACTTTTTAGGTTGGTGTCTTCCTGTCTGATCCCAGATAGGGCTTCAAGGCCTCCACCGCCTGTTCTGTACCCCTTCTCTGGCTGGGGCACGGGTCGCTTGCTTCTGATTTCTGGGGTCTCCATTTCCTGGCTCTGGGTGCTCAACCCAACTCCATTAAAAGTTGATTATGTATGTGACAAGAAATAAATATGCATTTGTTTCCTTCTCTCTCCAACCAATGTG
The DNA here is from genome assembly GCF_000001635.26 of Mus musculus. Lineage (NCBI taxonomy): Eukaryota > Metazoa > Chordata > Mammalia > Rodentia > Muridae > Mus > Mus musculus. Next base: position 44,618,711 of record NC_000070.6, read on the forward strand.
ATACCAGCAAGCTCACAAGTGTCCCCAGATATAAACAACAAGTTCTCCTGACAAGGACACCCCCACTGTCCTGACAAAGCTCCGAGTCTTGGTGCATGTTGAGAACTGACACCCACATCTGCAGGGCAGAAACTGAAGATAAGAGAAAAGCCTCTCTGGAGCCTTGGGCTTGCTCCAGCTCTGCTCGGCTGTACGATGATCAGTCAGTTCCAGGCTCTTATGTGAGAACGATGGAACATTCCAGATACAAACCTCCATCTCCAGGCAGCTGAATTCCCACAGCTTTCCCGTGGCAAAGCCTAGCTGTCCCATCCTGCTATAAAGCTAGCAATAAGCAGGGGTTCTTGCCTCTCAAGGAATGTGAGACTCCTGTCTACCAAGAGGCATGAGTAGGAGATGGAAAAGGGAGAGCCCCTATTCCCAGGTACCTGACATGGGAGGAGAGGAGCCATCCCAAGGTGCCTATGTTTCACCCTCTTTTATACTTTCTGGCTATGAGGAGGAGAGGGAGGGTATCCTGGGACCATGAAGAAATGATAACGGAACAGTTCCCTTCTAAGAGAGAAGTATCAGATAGAGTAAGAGTGGGGTCTTCTCCTGAACCCCTCTACCAGCCCTGCAGCTGCTCAGCAGAGTAGATCCCTAGCTACTCTTTCCCTCCCCTCCCCCTCCCCCTTTCCTTCCCCACTCCCTCATTCCCTCCCTTAGGCCCCTTCCGTTCCCTGTCAGAACAGACTTTCTATCAGGCAGTTCTCTGTAAAGACAAGTACAGGGAGTCTTGAAGGGACTGCCCTCTTTGCCACCAGAGATTTCCTAGGCCAAGCTGAGACATCGATGGAACATCCAGAGAAAGACCTAGAAAGTCATGAACACAGGTCCATGGTCTACAGTTTAGAGGGCCCCGCTGATCTCAAAGCAATCCTAACACACCTTGACTAAGCTTGCTCTGCCAGCTTCCTACACAGGGGACTATTGCAGGTTAAAATGTATCGATTCCTTTAATCCTCTGAACAACCAACCCCCTCACAGATGGCGAAAGTGAGGTACAGGTGCCAAGTGCCCTGAATGTGTGAAAAGCACCCACTTCAGCAGTATGTCTCCAAAGTCCAAGACAACAAACAGCGAGTGAACAGCTCTCAGATGCTACCTTCAGCCCTGTCCTATCGCAGAGAGAGAGAGCACTGGGGCTGAGGACCATACAGAGCAGGGGTAGATCACGTGGTCTCATTCCCAAGCCTAAGTTCATTCCTGTTTCTCCATGGCCTTGTTTTAATACAATTCCCTTTAATACAATTCCTCATATTGTGGTGATCCCCAACCATAAAATTTTTTCGCTGCTACTTCATAACTGTAATTTTGCTACTGTTATGAATCGTAATGTAAATTATCTGGTATGCAGGCTATTTGATATGGGACCCCTCTGGGGGTCAGGACCCACCAGTTGAGAACCCCTGGTCTACAGAGTCTTCAACGTACTGCCGGTTAAACCGCAGTTCTCGGTCCCCACTCTCACCTCTGCCCAAGCCCTGTCTCTCTGCCCCTCTGACTCTGGCTCAACAATGACTCTTTGAGAAATACTCCCAGACTAGGCTGGGAAGGTGCCCGGTGCTTAAGAGCACATCCCGCTCTCGCAGAGGACCAGAGTTCCATTCCTAGGACCCAATTCCCAGCACTTGTGCTGGGTGACTCACAACCTTCCATAACCTGAGTTTCAGGGGACCTGGTGCCCTCTTCTGGCCTCTATGGGCAATGCACTCAAATGCACCCTTTCCCACACACAAACCACACATGCGTGCACACACACCTGCACGCCTGTGTACCCATAAAAACTATTATTTAAAAAAAAATATTTAAAAAACAGAATACTCTCAGATTGACCCAGCTACCAATGTTGCTAACTTTACCATTATTCTTTTTCTTAATTTCTGTGTATGAATGTTTGCCTATGCAAGTTTATGTGCACCAGCTACATGCAGTGCCTTCAGAGGACAGAAGAAGGCCTTAGATCCTCTGGAAGTGAAATTGCAGACGGTTATGAGCTACCATGTGAGTGCTGGGTCCAAAACCCAGGTTCTCTGTTAGAGCAGCAAGTGCTCTTAACCACTGAGCTGTCTCTTCCATCCCAATGTATTCTCCCTATTAATATGGGAAGCTTCTGCGTGATTTGTTTGTTTGTAGTGCTTAGGGTTGAACCCATGGCTGCATGTATGCTAGACAAGCCTTCTACCACTGACATATAGCCCTAGTCCTCGAAAGCCCCTATGTGATAAATTCAAAGAGCGGGCACGCTCAGATCGAATGTCGACATTAACAATTAATCCTAACACTCATGGGAAACAATAGGGAAAGAGTGTGGTGCTCTTGGCACTGGTAAGGGAAAGCTGGATGCCTGCTGAAGAGTTGGCTCCTGTGCTCTGTGGTCTTCACTGAAGGAGACACCCTGACTTTTACTAGAAGCTGATGAAAGGAAAAGCTGGCTGGTCTGAGGTTTTAGCAATTATGGAGAAGCCCAAACTTTAGCTGACTTAATTGCAGAGTGGAAGTGCGCTTGATGACAGTGGTGCTTTCTGCCCATGTGCCTTTCTGTCAAGGATAAGTTTACTTACGAGCCTCTGGTTTTCATTGCACACTGTTTGCGCTTTGCAGTTATGTGTTAATTTCATGAAGCTTGCACCTCTGAACAGGAAACAAAGCATCATAATTATTTTCAGGGCCAATGCCTATAATTTATTTAAACAACCGCCGTTTGCCTTGAGACCATACACGCAAACAAACACACATCTCAAGTCTCGGTGTGAGTTGGTTCGAAGCACGCCTTGTCCCCATTCTGGTGACACTTACATTCATTTAGCTTCCTGATCTATTTCATCCACCTCTTTCCTACAAAGCAAGGCTCAGATAACACCAACATGCTGGCTGGAAACGAGCTTTGCACAAACAAAAGCTATCAAGCCAAAGGCGACCGAGAGGCGCCTCCAATCCCTGCCTCCATCCAACAGAGCCATCCCTGAGCCCCACTGCCCGGCCAAAAATCTCCAAATACCTAATTTTCATTTCTAGAATAGAAGGAGACCTGATCCTCAAATGAAAGACAAGTTTGGTGTAATAGGAGGCTGAGAAACCCAGGCAGGCTTCTCTTTGCCACCCTGTGTCAAGCTCACAAAGAGAAAAATCGTACCATCCGACATGGTTGGGAGAGCTTAATCCAAAACTGTGCTAATTAATATCCCCAGCTTTCCAGAAGCCAGTGCCACAGACGGCTGCGAGGGCAACAAGGCTGTTCTCCCTTCAATTTTATGGGGAGAACATTTTCATCACAAAGCTGCCTCCCATGCCCTCCTCTCCTCGCCAGATTAGCCTCGAGAAGGAAGCGGGGATGAGCCGTCTCTCAGAACTCCTTCGCTCTCCATTAATTTTATTATTTATATCTCCTTTGAAAAGTTATTGGCAACTCCCTGTGCACCTGGCCAGAGACCTCTGGACAACGTTCAGGTGGCACCTTCCTGAATCCCCTTGTCAAGGGGAGTTGATGAATTTGTCATCAGAATAGAGGGCCTTTTTAAATATCTGCCTGGGAGACAAAAGCCAACCCCAATGGCAAATTCCCCATTCCCCAGTGAATGTGGATGGTTCTAAGCTTGCCCTCCTCTGCAGTCTGTGTAACAGGCCCTGGGGAAGCCTCTTTATGCCCAGACAAACATCCTCAGTTTATACCCCATTTTTTTTAGCCCAAACTGCCGGAACCCAGGAAGACCACGTGTCTTACCGTTTGTTCTCAAACCCCACGTGCTCCAGGCTGTCTCTTTCCAGCCTCCTAGAGGGACCCCCAAATCCAATCTAAATGTTTTGAATTTACCTGTTTGTCTTTTATACATATAAATAGCTGCATTTCCATTCTTTCTCCATTTCTCATTTTCATTTGCTTCTAATATCTGCATGTAAATGTCGGAAAATAGCATCTGTAATTGGAGATTATGAAGTATGGCCAGCTCTTGACAGGCTGCTAAGGAAGATGGATTATCCTCATTTTTCTGTAAATTTTGTCAATTTTGGAATTCATAAGCTATCAACACTGATCAAAATGGGACTTCACAGCTGTGTCAAAAAAAAGGGGGGTGGGGTATGAGTGAGAGCACTCACTGGCAGGAGAGCGCAGAAGCGGCGTGGACGAAGCAGATTGGATGCCCAGCATCATTGGGGCCACCCTTGGTCCCCTCCCCTCACCCTGGCATCTCCCTCAGCCCCAGCTCTGGTCCCCTGGCTAAATCAAATAGCTAAATCACAAAACTGAGGGGCCGCAAATCCTCCAAGACGCCCACTCCAGCCCGGACTTAATTTATTGCTTGCACTGCCTGCCTTATTTATCCTGAGGAGCGCATGGCTCTCTCTGCTCGGGCCTCAGAGGTGCTCACTCCTTCCAGACCATCACAGCCCACTTGAGGCAATTGTGCTGGTCTCTCTCTCTCAATTTTCCCATTACTGGGAGTAAGTACTGTTGGGACTCTGTAATAGCCCGACTGCAGCCCATATCAATAACAGATGAGGTTTAATCGTCCAACACAAAAATTATTTAGGCGCAGTAAGGACATTCAATGTCATTTGCATAATGGCATTTCTATCGTACGCACCTAACCCGTCTTGCATAAACAAGGCCTTGGGACCATAAATAATAATAAATCATGACGTCTGCACGCCTCTTGTGGTAATAGGAGCCACTCTTTGTGGAAATTATTTCAGCAGGAAATGGGCACTGTAATTTTAAAGACATGTGGTGTGGCGAGGCCCGGTAAATCACGTGCATTCGCACATGAGCCCCAAGAGCAGCCTGGGGACCTGCCCTCAGCCCACAGTGACAAACTGAGCAATGCAGAATACCAGGCCTCCAGGGGAAAATATCCCGAGCCTCTGGACCAGCCACTGTCCCAGGAAACAGCAGGTGAAAGGGGCAGCAAGTCCAGCAGGAGGGAGCATGGGATTTGAACCCACAGGAGTTTCAAGGCCTGTGTATCAGGAGCCATCTTTGTTCCGGGAGAATGGAAGCTCCCTCAGGGCAGCTATCTTTTATCTGGCACATTCCATATCCTGAAGATAAGTCATGAGAGAAGAGATCTTGTGGCTGGGCCACAGAAGGACAAGAACAGCCTAGAAACCAAGCTCAAAAGGACAGCCAGAGGCACATCCCTAAAAAGAAGTCAACCCTGGACTGGCACAGAAGAGCTAGTATCCCTGACGAGATGACAGCAGCTCAGAAATGCCCAGGAGACTCTGTCCTACTGCAGGCAGCTATGCCTGAGGGAAAGCACACAGGAAAGCAAGACAGCGGCCAGCAGGATAGCTAAGCCTGAGGCTGGCTGAAAACTCAAGCCCTTCCCGTCCAACCCATGGCCTCACCTCTCCAAGCTTTAGTTTCCTCATCTGTGGGACATACCTAACCCAGTGCCAGTGCAGATCAGTCCTGAGCAATAAACCACCGACTGTGTGCAGGGTGGGCACGCAGTGCTCTGTAGGAGGCCAGAAGCCAAATCAAGCACCTACCTGCTCAGCCTTTTACTCTGTGTGATTTGGAACAAACATACCTCAGCTTCCTCTGCCTGAGAAGTATGTAATTATTAGGTCCCCTCCCCCTCCCCCCACCTGCCTCTAGGTGCTACTGGGAGACAACTGCAGCTGTGGGGTGAAATGCTTTCTTTACGCAAAGGGTTGGCTGTCTGTGGGCAGATGACCATTAGCATCTGTGAAGTGTTTAGAGAAAGGAGCATCTCCATCACTGTGGTCCTGACCACACCCTGAGAAACTCATGCTTTCTTGGGCAAGTTCGAGTGGGATGTACAACAAAGCAAACCTAGGGCTATCTAAGGATCAGAGAAGAAAGGACGGAATTTTAACCCAGCCATGCCTACTATGTGTCATGTGCTCAGGTCCAAGTAGAGACTCTAACAGAGGGAGCACCCTACTTCCGTGCCTTGGCCCTTGCTCACAGAACAGCAGCAAGGAGCCTAGGTAGACATTTAACAGCAGACGCCACACCTGTTCCCAAAAATAAGGAAAGGAAACCGTAGTCACTGCTCCGTGGGGTCCGGCCTCTGTGGTTCTCCAGGCCTGGGTATTCAGAGTGCTGTGTGTGGTGTGAGGGTTTAAGGGGTGGTAGCCATGAGTTCCGGAAAGAGAGGGGCTCTGGTACAAGCATTTCCACCTTCAGCTTTATATACAAAAACCTTGCTTTCACTCAAATATGCATAGATTTGCTCAAAACTGAAAGCCCGGAGTTTCGTTTTTAGTATTGTACCAACATCTGGTTTCTTAGTTTTGACAAATGAGCTGTGGTTAGGTCAGACATTGACAGTAGGGGAAACTGGGTGAGACGTATATGGGAACCAACTGGTCTACCTTTGCAACTTTTCTGAAAACTTTCTGTAGTTTTTTTCCAAAATTAAAGTATATGACAGTGGCGGGGGGCGGGGGAAGGGCAAACCTCACTCGCAGGGAGAAAAGAATGAATTAAAACCGCAACATCTCATTTCTCATCTTTCAGACTCAAAAGGCTGCAACCGTGGTGTGTAGAGTCAGGCCTTTCTCGCACAGGGGCATGAACCTCTTAGGAGAGCAATTTGAATCTATGTTTAAAAATTTATACTGTTCTGATAGGGGAAATGGAAAAAGAGAGGCTCCTTAGGGGAGGGAGAGGGAGGTAAATTCAGGAGAAGGAAGAGGGTGGATAAATATGTATGTCTGAACAAGCCACAAGGAATGATACTCTTAACTGTTTACATATATACATATATATATATATATAATGTAATTCACTGTATAAATATGCATATATAGTTTTAATGAATTTTTCTCATCTAGCCTGAAATTTTTCCCTCCTAACAAAATCCCCAATCTCAGACATGAGAATCCCTCATTGATTTGTTGGCTAGGACTTTCTAAGAGAGTCGCAGAACACGGTCTATCACTGTTGCCCTTGGTTAGCCCCCAAAGGTGGAAGTTCATTTCCTCTTGCTGAAGACACCATGTACTTCAGACACAGAGCCCAGAGACCTCTGAGCTGGAACTGACCTGAAAGCCTGCTCCCTGAGGACTTTTAGGGAACCAGAAGGCACCATGCAAGCTTCCAAAGGAGAGAGGCAACCAACAGCCCTACCCAGCTATGACACCTATGAATCACATCAACTACAACTACCACTATAGCATGATAACCCATGGCATAGCAGCAGCACACATACCTCGATGGCGTCCATCTGCTCTCTAACTGGACATAAGACTTGCTCAACAAGAGGTCTGCAGACCTAGCTAACTCTTCAGTGCTAGTGAGACCATGGTTATTGGAGGAGAATCTATAACCTGTCATTTACTAAACCAGCAAAATTCCTAGCCACAATCTATAAACATTTGTCCATATACTCACAGGTAAGAGTTGTTCTCTCCCCTCATCCAGGAAACTTTTTCGAAACAGATGGAGACCATTATAGAGAACCACAACCAATCAGAACGCAGAGTTGTAGAGCCCAGTCCCAGTGGATACATCTACCATAGGCCCCTGCAGCTAAGACCCAGAGAACACTGAGGAAGAGGGGTGGGGACAGAAAGACTGTAGGAGTTGGAGGAGCAGGGAGTTTGCTCTGAGATTGTCTCCTAGTAACATCAGAAGCCACACCCATAAAGTCTCACCAACACGACTGCCCAAATACAAGCTGACCAAGAGTGACATCAGCAAACAGGCCAAACTGAATGCAGGAACGCCCATGAAGCCACAACCCTACACAGAGAACCATAGCAACTGAGCCAGGAGGGAGAGACATGATCCTTCCAAGGGAAAACCACATTGATTGGTTGTCCGGGGCCAATGGTTAGCTCTGAAAACATGCACAAGAATCATTACATGGACTCAACAGGCTATATTTAGGGATATATGTGTATGAACATAGACATATATGCATGTAACAACGATTAGCAGGAAAAGTGGTCATGAGTTTGAAAGGGAACAGAGAGGGGTATGTAGGAGGCTCAGAGGGAGGAGGGGAAGGGATAGCTGTAAGTACATTACAATCTCAAAAAGAAACAAACAAAAACATTTAAAAAGATTCATAATGCTCACACACTGAGCCAGCCATTCCATCCCTGAGGATATGTCCTGCCAGGATAGCCTCTCCCAGAGATAAATAAATATGGAAAAAAATGCTCACTACAGACCTCAGAAAAAGAAAGGTATAAGAGGCAACCAACAGCACATTTCCTAAACGAGCAGTGATACCTTGCACTGTAGAATACTATTATGATGGTTTAAAAGAATAAAGCAAAGCAGAGGGTGGTGGTACACACTGGATAGGAGGGGTGGGTGGGTGCAGGAGGATCAAGACCAGTCTCATCTACACAGCAAGTTCAAGGCCAGCATGAGCTATGACACACCATTTCAAAATAGAAAGAAAGAAAGAAAGAAAGAAAGAAAGAAAGAAAGAAAGAAAGAAAGAAAGAAAGAAAGAAAGAAGGAAGGAAGGAAGGAAAGGAAGGAAGGAAGGAAGGAAGGAAGAAAGAAAGAAAGAAAGAAAGAAAGAAAGGAAGAAAGAAAGAAAGAAAGAGAAAAGTAACATCATTGTTTATTTTTTGCATTGTGTGTGTGTGTGTGTGTGTGTGTGTGTGTGTGTGTGTGTGTGTGTGTGTGTATTAGTATATTAGCATGCATGTGGAGGTCAGAGGACAACTTGCAGGAATCAGTTACTTTCTTTGACCATGTGGATTCTCTGACTTAAACTTAGGTGGTCAGGTTTTGTGGCAAGTGACTTTGCCCCTTAAGCCACCTCACCAGCTCTAAGAAGTAGTATTTAATTTGTGTGGAGCAATGCTAAGAAATACTCATTGACAGAAAACAGTAAAAATACATCACTGTACAGAGCACACTACCATCTGTGTTCCAAGGGAGGGGTGACAGTGGTCATGCTTACTTGCATAACGTACCTGCTCAATTGTGCTTATCTGCATAAGACCTGCACAAGTATGCTTACCTGCATAAGGTCTGCACAAGTGAGCCTTCCTGCATAAGGCCTGCACAAGTATGCTTACCTGCATAAGGTCTGCACAAGTGAGCCTTCCTGCATAAGACCTGCACAAGTATGCTTACCTGCATAGGGTCTGCACAAGTGAGCCTTCCTGCATAAGGCCTGCACAAGTATGCTTACCTGCATAGGGTCTGCACAAGTGAGCCTTCCTGCATAAGGCCTGCACAAGACTGGGCCTTGTCAACTCTCCACCAAAGATAGGGGAGGGGATTCTGAGAGTTTCTAGACACTCCCCTATAATTATCCCCTCCCCCACACTCCCATAAGCCTGTAAGCAGCCCTAAGGAAACTTACTGAGTCATCAAAAACTAAAAATGAATTAAAGCAAGATGCAGAAGTAGAGGAGGGGCAGACTGTGGAGAGAAAGGGATCAACAAGTGGAAGGGAGCAAGAGAGGATGATGGGGGATTAGACACAGGCTGGGTGTGGCCATACACAATTTTAATCCTACACCCAGGAGGCAGAGACAGGTGGGTCATCATGAATTTGATGCCAGCCTGATCTGTATAGCAAGTTCCAGGCCAGCTAAAGACCCAATCTCAAACAAACACCCTGTGGGGGTGTGAGAAAGAGAGACTATCACAATGAAACCTGCTTTATATATGATTAATATGCGATAATAAAAAATTTAAATGAAAAAAGGAATTATTGATAAAGACTTAAATACATTTGCATATATGGGTTAAATTAAATACGTATTTGCATTTATTGGTTGCCTTCATCAAAGTATGGGATTTATACACTGCTCAACTTAAAATAGAAGAGTGTCCAAAAACCACCGTAAATTGTAACTAACAGGAGTCAAAGTCATTCAACACTCTACCCCACCAGACACCACGGCTCTCCCCGCTTGCCCTAAGAGTGCTCAGAACACTTCTGGTGCCTGCACTTAGGTAAAAGTGTCCGTCTCAGAGCACATTTTACACTCGGGCACTCCAGTGTTCAAGTGCTAAAAGAAGCAGACCAAAATTGTGCCGCTACACTTTCACAGACTCAGAGAGCTCTATCTAGGTCAGGGGCCGTCAGCGCCCATACATACTTGTACGCCCATTTCAAATATACTTTCTGAGTATTTGCAGGCCAGAGGGCGCCTTTGGTGGTTGCTCAGGCAACTGTCTCCTTGGTTTTGAGGGTCTCTCACTGGCCTGGAACTGGCCAAGTAGGTTACTGTGGCCAGCCAGCGAGCCCCGGGGATCTTCCTCCCAGTGGGTCTGGCTTTTATCATGTGTTCAACGAGCTGAACTCAAGTCCTGTGCTTGTGCAGCGAACACAGGGGTGACCCCCTCACTCCATCACCCCATAAACAGTCTTTGAGATATACAGAAGCAACTGATAATAGGGCTATCTCCCAGAAGATAGACAGACAGACAGACAGACAGACAGACAGACAGACAGACAGATAGATAGATAGATATTAAAACTAAAAGAAGGTGGAGGGAGAAGGAACAAGGATGGAGAGACTTAATTTTGTTTGTTTGTTTGGTTGGTTGACTGGTTGGTTTTGAGACAGGGATTCTCTGTGTAGTCCTGGCTGTCCTAGAACTCACCATGTAGACCAGGCTGACCTCAAAGTCATAGAGATTGACCTGCCTCTGCCTTCTGAGTGCTGGGATCAAAGGCATGTGCCACCATCGCCCAGTGAGACGTAATTTTTATTGTATACATTTTGTAGTATTTTGAAAGTTTTGCACACATACCCCCTATTATGCTTTTATACATTTTGTTTTTGTTTTTGAGACAGAGTCTTACTATATATATATATAGCCCAGGAAAGTCTTGAACTTGCAATCTTCCTGCCCGCCAAAGTTATAGAAGGACATTACTGCATCACTTAAAATAATAAAGGAAAAAAAAAACTGTTGTACGGGTGAGTGGCAATGAGCAAGTGTCATCTGGACTGGAACTGAGCCATAGCTGTGACCATGGGTCCTTGAGGACCCCTCTGTCTTGATACCCCTTGATTCACCCAGTCCGGCTGGCATGAGTCTGCAGGACAACGTGCTCAGCAGTGGACACCTAATATGCAAATCTGTGTGCCCAGGAGCCCAAGAGAAGAGCCTAGGCTCTCTCTTGGATCTAACCTCCTGTTTCACATAGTGTCTGAGCTGAATGGGATTTGGGGGTACCATTGCCACCTCCCTGGGTGTCCCGTGAGAATAAAAGGGAACACTGTTCTGGGGACACTGTGTGCTGACACTGTATGAACTCAGGGTTCAAGGAGAGCAACACATGCTGGGGAGAAGCACCAGGACGTTTCTGGCTCTCTCTGGTTCTCACTTGCTTCGTCGGCAGAATGGGAGCAGCAGCTCTCACACTTTTCTCTTGGGTGTGGTTCCAACCTCCTCACTCCCCCAAGCAAAAACTGAGCATAGAGTGTCACGACCACACAGCACAGATGCTACGCATGCCCGTGCTGGAGGCAGAGCTCTCAGTCAAACAGCTGCTAGACGTGGTGGAACCTGGTGTTCCCCCAAGTGGGAGAGCGTGGAAGGACCAGTTGTGGTCTGGTCTGGACTTGCCTGGTGAGGCTGCAACAGCCTCTGTAATTCATCAGAGATGGGGAAATCCTGCCAGCCTTGTTCAGAGCCTTCCTTCTCCACACTGAGCCTCCAGTTGTCCCACTTAGGGCTTTCTGCTTCCGTGGGCAGGACCTTTTCCAGTTCAGATGCCCCAGCTCTGCTTATTCTGTTTATTCTTCTCCACCTCAGTTCTCCCTGCCCCAATTCCACAGATTCACACTCTTTTCTCTGCATTCCCTGGCCTATGAGCAGCATCACATGGCCTTGTAGGGTTCTGGTTTGTCTACAGGGCAGCTGAGCATGCATTTCCAGAGACACAGCCTTGAGGTGGGTGCAGGTCACAGGTGTACTCAGATACTCCACAGCGCCCACCAGACTGACTCATAGCATCCCACAGGCAGTGGCTCCGGGCCCGTCTCCCAGCCCTCATTTCAAATGGCTACCCCTGATCTCCAGGGCATTATCCAGGAGGTTTACACACCTAGAGCTCCTTTTGAAAGCCAGAACTTGGTCTTACAATGGAGCATTTGCTACCTTCGATGTTCCTGGAGGTGTAGCTTAGTTTGCGAGTTAGTTTAGCCACCACACACTCACACATACACAAGTCACATCTTTGCAGATGACTCAGTAAAAGGGAAAGAATTCAGAGCACTGTGCAAGGGGTGAGGGTAAATACTATCTCAACACATTTTTTCATAATAAAAGTCCCTGCATGATAAAAGACAGAGAAAGCAGAGGGACAAACAAGTCCCAGAGTCTATTCGACACTGTCAACTTTGTTAACTCTGTCCCGTCCATCACTCACTTCCCACTGTCCAGTAAAGGCTGAAGGGAGCTCACATCATGAAAAAAAAATACAGAGAGGCATAGAGGGAAAAAGGAAAGCCCAAAGCAGAGCCTAAAATGGGACCAAGGAGCCAGTGAGATGACTCAACAGGTAAAGGCACCCACTTATTACCAAGCCTGACAACCTAAGTTGGATAGCCAGGATTCACATGGTAGAGAGAACAGACTCCTGTATCTTGTCCTCTGACCTCCACATGTGCACACAGACAAGATAAATATGGTGTAATTTTAAAGTGAGACCAATAATAACCATAGCCAGCGATGAACACACACAGCATGGTATACATAGTCTCTATTTCATACAGATTCTCAGCCAAACCTCACACACCTAAAGAAAGCTAGCTCTCGTTATGTCCCTTTTGTAGACAGACAGAGACTTAGCTCACAATCTGTCTTAGGCTACTTAACACATCCAAGATCCTGCAGTTGGTTTTTGGAGCTGGGATGGAGCCCACACTCTCAATGGTCCCACTCCCCACACCCCCAAGACCAAGATCAAATGAGAGGCTTATGGCGTTGATGAAGGAGAAGCCACACTTGGTCCTCACTGCCACCTGGAGAAGAGAAACCGGTGAGGCTTCTCACAGGCGGTGAGAGGTGGACTGGGCATTACTTAGCGCTCTCTTACTTTCTCTCAGCCCAGTCACTATTTCTCATGGGCCTCCTAAGGCTTTGATGGGATCCATCTCCATGGTGATTTCCATAAGTGGCCTTCCACAGATAGAGTCAGGGACCACTTCAAAGCGCAGTTCTGAGAATGACACTAAGGGCACCATCCAGGTGGCCCAGGCACCCAGCTGAAAGATTTAAGAGTAAGTGGAAGACAGAGAGGATGCACACTGCCCAGAAATTCTCCCCAAGTATCACCTGCATGAGCCAAAGCAAGCTGCCATGTCTTCAGGTAGATGCAGACCCGGCTAGAAGAGGTGCTGTCTTGGAAAGCCAAGTGGCCTGAAGCCACCCACAGACAACGACCGGAGAGTGCCCATAGAAGAGTGTTTTGGATCCTCTCCATTACAGAGCTACAGACAAGACCTTAGACTCCTTACCCATTGAGCCCTGTCAGAAGCCTATGATCTGGAAGACACTTGGGACACATGTAACCACACTCCTGTCTCTGCCATCGAAAAGCAAAGGAAATAAAACTCCCTTTGGATAGCTGGCTTTGACCAGTGCTGCTTCCAGGATCTTCCAACAAGGAATTCATGTCAAGATAAACAAACCAAGCAGATGGTCAAAGGGGAGTGTTATTTATAGATCGGTTCAAACGGAAAGTAGTAACTTTTATTTTAAGAGAGCAAATATTCTTTATTCTTTCTAGAAATTCTGTCCACTGGTCCAATTCTCTCAGACACCAGCGGAATAAGAAAACACATCCACTTTTCAAATCTTAGCACCATAACCTCCTAGCTTTTGACCATTAGACAGTTATTCAGCAGAATATTTCCTATGCCGTAAAATTAAGGTAACAAATGTTTCTCCACCCCAGAGGGCTGGGAAGGTATCCCCTGAGTTAGTATATACGAAGCACTTAGATCGATGCTTAGCACTGTGACTGCTCAGTTATTATAAAGCAATGTGGTCAGGTACCAGACAGCATTTAAGTTTGAGTGCTCCACACAGAAACACGCACATACACCTCGCCCTGTAGAAGTATGTTGACAAATACAGCATCCTGGAATTATGAATTGTATACTCACATACAAGACACCATAGAAGAAAGAATACACAAACTCACACCATCAAAGAGAGGATGCTGATAGCCCCTGCTTCACCAGGAAGTGGCTCTCACAGTACTGGGGCTCTTTAGTGCCATGGCTGCAACTCCACCACCAGGCAGGTATCGCTGCTCCATGAATTTCTGCATGTGTTTACCGGAGCACAGGTGGGCCACCTGAATTTTTAAGCCAGGAACAGCTCCTGGAGGAAACCAGGAATCTAGAGAAATCCAAGCTGTCCCCTGTAGTTCTAGAAAATCAAATTTCCCTAGAGCAATCCAGAAACTGTTTTCAGACACACTAGATTTAAGCCTCTAGAAATAATCACCCCAAATCTACCTCAGAAGTGGATCTAAGGACCAATGCCAGCTTCCCTATATGATCTTCTTTCTTCAGACATCTCATATTCTGTAGTCTAGTACCCAGATTCCTTCACAAATGCATTCATATACATGAATATGCTTGCTCCTTAAAGAATGTCCCATAGTGAGGCCACAGCAGATCCAAATGCAGTCTCAGGAGCCACCAGTCTACACACAAAATTCTGAAGCTAAAAGAAGAAAAGACTTCCTAGTAAGGGCTCATTACAGGATTAAGTCAGATGATGCAAACTACTTAGCTGTGTGTATTGTCCAGATTGCATGCGCGCGCGCGCACACACACACATTATTTAATTATGTGTATACATATGAACAAACTAAATGCAGTATATTGAACATGCATAGGTAGTAAAGTAGGCTTTCCAGAATCATCACCTACACCCTGCTGCACCCTTAACTCTAGCCACCGGAACCCCCCTTTCCAGACAGCACACTTATTTCTATGCTATTTTTGTCCTTCATCCTTTCCTTTCCACGTGGCAACTCACTGTCCTCCCCACCACGTTATGTTCAGTCCCCCAGATGGTAGGCTGGGGTAGGCAGGAGCCCAGTCTGTATTGTTCAGACATTCTCTGAGGGAGTCAGTAACAGCCGGAGTATCTCCTGAGTGCAGGGTTAGATTCCAACACCAGGCTGATTCAGAGCTTTTCCTCAGAGCCCTGCCGTGTGGCAAGCAGTACAGGCTGAGCATGAGTGACAGTGACAGGTGTCTCTGGGAACACGCTCCCTCCCTTCCGCCAGGAGGGATAATCCAAGCCCTGCGCTAGTCCCTCAGAATCCCTTCTCTGAGTTTGTTAACACTTCCTCCCTCCCTTTGAGGAAAACCCAACGCCTGTCCTGTCCATTTCTCCAAAAAGAAAGCAGGAATGAGCTTGTTTGCAGAACTCCCTGTGTCCAGCCAGGGTTAATAATTTACTACAAAGGTTTCTTAGCTCCTCCAGCAGGAGTCCTAAAAGTGATACAAAATGTTATTTTGATTGCTTTAGCGGGATTTCCTTCTAGAAGCCTGAGTTCATTTGCCTGTGTACTCTGCAGCCAATGAAAGCAGAGCCTGGGGAGGGGGAAGTTCCAGCCACACAACAGCACAAAGGCTCTGCCACCACAGGCACGAGGCCCCTCTGGACCAGAGCTCCTCTCCACCCCAGTTCTAGACACTAACTCTCGGATGCAAACCAGATCTTGCCCCACCCTGCCCTGCTGCTGAGATTTCCTGTGCCCTTTCCTGGACTCTAGGACCTAGAGTCCCACTAAGCCCTGTTTATGTTCATCCCGTTTGATCAGTGCAGCCCCTGTGACAAAGGTATTGATATGAGAAATTGCAGCCAAAGCACTGGGTACTCTGAGAATGTTTAAATACCTTGATCCACTTTGGTAATAAAAGGAATCGTTGCCAGGAAGTGACGATAACCAGTGATCAAAGGGAAGATCAGGAAGCTCCCACAGACCCCGTAAGTAAACCTGAGACTCTTCCAGGAAGCTCACAACCAATGTTACGGGTTATAACGCTGTTGTCAGGACCCTGATACTCTCTCCACTGGAAGGCTGGCCTCCCTTTTTATCTCCAAGGCTACCTGAACAAGTCTGGGGTCTGCAGGCTCCTTCCTCCTCAGTGCCTCGTCTAAGCTACTGCTACTGCACACTGTTGTCTCTATAGCATCTCCTTAGGTCTCCACTCACCTGCCCATGGCCATCCACATGGCTCACACACCTGACAGCTCCAGCTTTCTCCAGATCTCCCACTCCGGACTCACCTGCCCCTAACTTCCGTGAATCATGGCTCTAGAGCCACATCCCCAGCCTCCTGGCCACGGGCAGGACCTTACTCTGCCATGTGGACCTGATCCACCTCTAACACCTGAGCCCTGTGGATGTCCTGACTCCATACCTGCCTTTCCTGCTCTTCTCCTGGAGACCCCTCTCAACCAGGAGCCAGAGACCACTGTTGGTTCTAAATGACAGCCTAAATGGACTATCCTACCAGTCTCCTGAAGGACTCCAGAACTTCCTGGTTCATCTCAAATGGGTGAACACCAGGCTGCAGCAGGTGGTTGGTCCTCAGTCCAGAACACAGGAATGACTAACAAATCCATCTTTTCCCCAAGATGAAAGGCAGGGGCTGCATCTCCCTGATTTCTCCTGAGCCCCTGGAACTGCCCCTCCTGAGTCAGACTACACCATCAGTAACCGCTGGGTTTTCCTTTCTCCAGGCCAAACAGCTCCAGTTCCTTTAACGACAAATTTGGAGGTAGGATTGGGTGATGTGAGTGGCTGTCAACACTGGCATTGTAAGGAGGCAGGTTAGGCAAGGCACAGGAAGAGAGTCCTTCAGTTTTGTTTATTATTGGCTTATTGTTTGGATTATTTTGCAATGCATTATGTTCCTTCTGTCTTGCCTTTTTTCTGAGTTGAGAACTTAATCATTAGACGTTAACCTTTAAAAATACATGCATCTGGAGGTTGTAGAGATGGTTCAGCAGTTAAGAGCACCAGCTGCTATTGCAGAGGACCAAAGTTTGTTTCCAGCCCACACGAGGTGGCTCACAACCATCTCTAACTCCAGTTCCAGGGACTATGATGCCCTCTTCTGGCCTCTGGGGGCACTGCACACACATAGTGCCAAGATATACATGCAGATATGCAGACAATGGATTTTACAAATGTTCTCTAGGTCAAGGTTCCCTCCAGGCGCTGCTTTGGCTTCATGGCTCAGCTGTGGGGGAGGTGCATAGCTAAGATGACCTCATCTTTTGTGGGTTTTGGCCAGGATTTCAAATTTTTGACACATGGTTCTCCCCCAAGCCCCCACCCCCCAGCAAGTTTATCATGGGTATTTCTGGGTTTGCTTTTGTTGTTGTTTTGAGCAAATAAAACATAGATTTATTAAGAAAAACTAAGCTAGGATTCTCATATGTATGAGGGACTCCAAGGAAGAAATGACTTGTTTTGTTTGATATTACCTTTCACAAAAATAAGGTAATTATATTTACTGTGTGTGTGTGAGAGAGAGAGAGTCAGTGTCTGTGTTCACACATGCATGTGTGAGTATTGAGTGTCATGACACAAAGATGGAAATGATAGAAAAACTTGTAGAAATTAGTTCTGTTCTTCTATCATATAGAAAAGTACCCAGGACAGAACACAGATCAGCAAGCTTTCAGCACCTTTACCAGCTTGCTTAAGTCTTGCTTACGTCTTGGCACTGGAACTTGTTTGGAATCTTCAAATATATTTTCTTTGGACTGCGCATTCTTTTTAAAAATGGTTTATTTATTTTTATTTTATGTGAATTTTTTTTTCCTGCAGGTGTGTCTGTGTGAGGGAGTTGGATCTCCTGAATCGGGAGTTACAGCCAGTGGTGAGCTGCCATGTGGGCGCAGAGAATGGACCCCTGGCCCTCTGGAAGAGCAGCCAGTTCTTTTAACTGCTGTGCCTTCTCTCCAGCCCCATGGACTGTGCTTTTTTGTTTGTTTGTTTGTTTTAATTTCATTGCACTGTGATCAGAAAGCACGGTCTCTGGGGTGGGCGACAGGAACTGCTCAGCCTTGCTGACCCAGCTGGAGAGCGATCACTCCTGTGAGTTCTGTCTCTGTTCCCAAGCTGCCCTGTGTTTCAAGGGCCTGTGGCTCTGCTGCTTTGTGTTGGTGTGGGCGGCTCCATGAAGCTCCTTCACTACGTTGCTGCCGGCTCTTACAAACAACCCTGCTACCTTTTGTCAGCATGAGCCCTTGTTAAAGTTTTAACAAGATATCATGGGATGGTTAACTTGTAATTTTTACTTCTGAGGCTGAGTGTAGACATTCACATTGTTCTGATGGATCTACCTAGGAACTGTTTTTGTTATCATTACACAACGGCCCCTTTGTCTTTGAGGAGGTTTGGGACCTCAGAAGCTCTTTCCTCTGGTGACGATAATATCAGGAGACTTTTTCCAGTTAGCACTGATGGGTCTGCGATGTCTATATAGAATAGACATTATCTTTATATAGTATCTATCATTACTTAAATTCTTTCTGTTCCATCCTGTTTTGTTTTCTGTAAATTGCATGTTTGTATGTTTTGGTTATTTTATATATCTCGCTATCTGCAATGTTTATCTTGAATATTGTCATAGAGTTCTACCCCTTATGACCACCAGCTTTTAGTTTGTATTGTGTTTCCCTTGTGTCCTTTCTCCTCCCCTGCCTTCCATTAGATGTCCTGAGGATTCTGTGTCTTTCTGGTTTGGAAGCCATGCATTCTGCCACACTTAATGACATGGATTACTGGGGACCCTGAATTTACCCCTGCTCATCCTACAGCTCCTCCCATGTCTTCCCTCTACCTGAGCAGTATGAGGGCTTAGAATGCTGTACCTTAAACCATCCCCCTCTCAGGACTGTCTGTCTGTCTGTCATGGATCCCCCTCTCAGGACTGTCTGTCTGTCTGTCATAGCTACCTCCTTTCCTACTTGTTTACAAATCCCCCAGAACTAGCCATGTTTTTGACAGTTGATACAACTTACTGAACGATCCATTTAGATTATCCTTGATTCGTCAGTGTACTGGTTTCTTAAAATCTCTCCTCTGTTTTGTGTCCTTGCAGGCAATGCATCCTTGAGTCCCCTGGCTTTTCTTAAACACTCTGCCCTTGGCCATCCTTCAATGGGTACACTCAGACCACTTAACCCTGGGGTGATTTTTAACAGAACCTCTCACTTTATTCCTTCTCCCATGATCCCATTCTGTTTCTCCTGTTAGCATTTCACTTGTACTTTTTATAAAGTTTTGCAGACTACAGTACTCTCCTTGGAATTCGTAATACATGTTTATATCACTAACTCTCCCTCCAAAACGGCATTCTTTCTCTTCATTTTTAGTACACTTCCCACTTCCTCCTGACCCCAGGATACTGCTGCAGTTCATTTCCCAAATCTGTTTATAGTAGTCCCCTTACCTAACGTTGCTATTATTAATCTATACTCACGGTTTTAGACCAGCTAAGAATAGTAAAAGCCATAGGTTCTATTGCGTTAAAAATAATAACAATAGGCTGGTGAGATGGCTCAGTGGGTAAGAGCACCCAACTGCTCTTCCGAAGGTCCAGAGTTCAGATCCCAGCAACCACATGGTGGCTCACAACCATCCGTAATGAGATCTGACTCCCTCTTCTGGAGTGTCTGAAGACAGCTACAGTGTATTTACATATAATAAATAAATAAATACTAAAAAATAACAAACAACAACAACAATAATAATAATAATGCTTTGCAAACCAGATAAGGTTTGCTTTTGTAGTTTTGAGGAGCTTCAAGAATACTAAGTTTCTTAAGCCAAACTTCCTTCATGGCTTCAAAACTATTGGACAAGCAAGCAGTTGGACAAGAGTGATGAGTTACTCTGTCCTTTTTAATTTGTTATTTTATCCTTTGAGCTGGGGTCTCACAGAGCCCAGGGTGGTTCAGACTCACTGTGAAGCCAAGGATGCCTGAACTTCTGATGCTCCCACCTCTACCTCTGACGTGCTGGGATTCTAGGTACTGTTGTACCTGGATTGTATGGTACAGGGACTGAAAAAAGGAGTTGGGTAATGCTAAGCAAGCAGTTTATCAGCTGAGCCTCATCCCCAGACCGTCTCTCTTTTTTAAATTGCAAATCTTGCTCAGCAGAGTTTGAGGGGAAACATCTCTGCCCAAGTCAGTTCCCACCCAGCAGCTCAGACTGTGTCAGCCATTATTTCTTTATGCCGCACACCATAGCACAGGTGGTCCCTGTCACTGACACGGCATGTCTGTAAAATTTCCTGGATGAATGAATGAATAAATGAACGAGAGAACAACCGGGGAAAGCGCAGGCAGCTCTGTGACAATTCGCTTGTAATCTTAAACCCCACAGACACAGAATCTGCCTGTCATCAAAGAAGAGTAAAGTAGGCAGGAGGGGGAAGATATAAACATGTCAAAATAAAAATAAGAGATGGATCCCGATTAATCTTATACCTCACAGGATGCTAGAGCTTAAATGAATCACAACGATGACCTAGTCCAGCGCAGCACCACAGAGACGAAAACTATGGCCTGAGAGGCCAGCTCAAAACCATCACTAAAGGCTAGGGCCCTGTGCTTTTGTATCAAAATACCTCACTTGGTCCTTGCTTCACAAATCAGGCACAACAATGAGAGGGAATCCACCCTTGTGCTTGGCCCACAGGAAGATAAAGAAGGCCCAGTGTTTGAGGAAATATTTTCAAAGCTTCCAAGGAACAATGGGTATTTCCAATGCAGTCTCTAGACAGCAACGCCAAGGAGGCTGAGGCCCCAGAGCCTAGGTCATTTTCACACTTGGGTCTCTTAGAGATGCGAGTGATTGAATGGTAAGAGGGGAGGTGACCTAGGGTACCTCTGAAGATCTAGAAAGCAAGAGTTACTGAACACTCTGCATCACCATCTTATTTCAAAGACAAGAAGATATTCTGTGTGTGTGTGTGTGTGTGTGTGTGTGTGTATCTGTGTGTGTGTGTGTGTGTATGTCTGTGTTTGTGGGTATGCATCTGTGTGTGTCTGTGTATGTGCGCATCTGTGTGTGTCTGTGTGTGTGCATCTGTGTGTGTGTGTGTCTGTGTTTGTGGGTATGCATCTGTGTGTGTATGTGTGTGTCTGTGTGTGTGCATCTGTGTGTGTATGTGTGTGTGCATCTGTGTGTATGTGTGTGTATGCATCTGTGTGTGTCTATCTGTATGTGTGCATGCATCTGTGTGTGTGTTTTGTGTGTCTGTGTAGTGTCTGTGTGTGTGTTTTGTGTGTCTGTATGAGTGTCTGTGTGTGTGCATCTGTGTGTGTGCGTCTGTATGTGTGCATGTATCTGTGTGTGTGTTTTGTGTGTGTGCATCTGTGTGTGTCTGTGTGTCTGTGTGTGTGCATCTGTATATGTGCATGCATCTCTGTGTGTGTGTTTTGTGTGTGTGTATCTGTGTGTGTATGTGTGTGTGCATCTGTATGTGTGCATGCATCTGTTTTTGTGTTTTGTGTGTGTGCACCTGTATATGTCTGTGTCTGTATGTGTGTGTGTGTGTGTGTGTGAGTTTGTGTGTATGCATCTGTGTGTGTCTGTATGTGTGTCTGTGTGTGTGCATCTGTATGTGTGCATGCATCTGTGTGTGTGTTTTGTGTGTGTGTATCGGTGTGTCTGTGCGTGTGCATCTGTGTGTGTGTGTGCATCTGTATGTATGCATGCATCTGTGTTTGTGTTTTGTGTGTGTGCATCTGTATGTGTGTGTGTGTGTGTATCTGTGTGTGTCTGTGGGAGGGGGTGTCCTGTACTCCCTTTTATTCATGCTGGGGAGTGAAACTTCTGCTCACTTCTGTCCTGCCATAGGTGTCTCCCCCACCCTCTTGGATCTCCCTGCCAAGCATTGTTCACTTCTGATCTTGACTCTGGGCTTGCTGTACTCCCTTAGCTAAGGCATTGTATCATCTCACTGGATCTTCACATAGGGGTGATAGAGATTCTCATGGCCTGGTAGGAAGAAGTGTCAGGTATGGCTCTTTGCTGAGTCTGGCAGGGCACATTGTGATCAGTGAGCACACACTGGCCACGACATGACAGTGATAGTTAACACTCTGAGAATTCTGTGTTCAAACAGGAAACAAGAGGATGTGTTTCTGGAGCCATAGCTGACTCACAAGAGTGGGCAAGACTCTGCTTGGCCTGGACCAGGTGAACATGGATACATTCCGGCATAGGCTGATGCTCCATGTGGGGAACAGTGATCAGCAGCTTAGAGCATCATAGTAATTACGGCGCCTGCCACCAAGCACTTGCTGAGCTGTGCCTGGGGTCCACACACAGGTGCATACTCATACGCATGCACATGCCATCCTGAGAGACATACTTAGCAATCCTCTCACCATAGAAGCAGCCCAGCCCTTGCAGTGCAGTGGGATGAGGCCTAGCCAGAGCCAGAGCCTCTTATTGGCAAGAAAAGAGACACAGGACAGTGAAAGATCCTGTAAAAGACAGATCAGGGAGAAAACCGTGGCAGTTCCTGTGTAGGGGTGGGCTGCAGGGAAAGATGCAATGGTCACGGCAGGGGTGGGGCAAGAGGCAAGAGGTCCCAGTGAAGACCCAAGCAGGGAGCATCGTCCAGGCCACAGCACACGGGCTCTTTGGGATTTGTGATCGCAAAGCATCATCTAGTGTCCCCACCTTTGGATTCCCTCCTTCTGGGATGGGAGTCCCTGACTGCCTGTCACGCAGATGGCATTCCAGCTCCGTGCTGCTGTTCCTTCAGACCTTCCCTCATGCTGTCCCAGATGCCCACAATACTCTTTCCAGACAACGGTACCATCTCAGCCAGCCCAGATCTGCCCAGCCCTCCAGACATCCCAGAGGGCATCTCCTCCAGGAACCATTCTGCTCATCTGGCCTGGCATACCCGTCTTCCTTTTCCTCCTCACCTTCCTCTACCTCCTCATGGTAAGACAGACATCCACCAGGGAGAAAAAGGAGCCCCCTGAAGTCAGAGCCTCACCTTCGCCCACAGTGCTCAGAACTCTGGTAGCTGCCGAGTCTGGCCTTGAGGAACAAGATCAGTCTTGTTGGGTGATGCCAACAAACCAGCCCTTCCCCAGGGACAGGATGCTCATAGGACCAGGCAAACTTAGAAACCTCCACCTGCTGGCCTAGAGAAGTGTCACCACACAGTGGGCAATGCCGCTCAGGAGAGCAGGGGGTGCTTCTGGTGGCTTTCTGTTAGACAAGGAACAGGCCATCTCCCGGTTTAACCCCCTATGACCTTTGAACTTCCTAGGAGGTCAGCAGCACGGCCCCCTTCCCCAGCTGTCTCTCTGTCTCTGGCCCAATGGGAGGGAGGGCCCTGGGCCTGTTCCATTTTGCGGCCCGTATTGATCTGTTGGCAGCAATGGGCTGGATAATTAGCCAGGAATTAGGGTTTCTATTACAGCCAGGAGGCTGCTCCAGCTGATTTATCACCTGAATAATTTACTGTGATTGAAAGGAAATTAAAATGAACTCCATTTGACAACTGTGAGCTTTTATGGGCTTTAGTGAAGGCTCAAAAGCCAGATTAATAGCCTGGTGTTGGTTAATAGTCTGCTGAGGGTAAATACGGCAGGCTGCAATCGGCTGCGTCCTCTCGGTGGCCGGAGGAGGGACCCACTCTGCCAGAGCCATCACCCACCACAGTGACAGCCAGCATCAACTTGAGTTTTACTGAAGCAGATTCCTGCTGGACACACATGTGCATGCACATACACACACAGGCGCACATGTGCGCACACAGACACACACACACAGGTGCACATGTGCACACACAGACACACACACACACACACACACACACACACATACCCCTCTTCTGCTCCGGTAGGTTGATTTTTATCCACTCCCCATATAGGGAAAACAGAATTGCTTTTTCAATAACTGTTTCGAGAAGGAAGTGTTTCGTTGCCCCAGAGTGGGTCTCATTAACCCCTTCCACCAAGGCAAAGGGGTTTCTGAGTGTCTCCATGGCCCAAGTCAGAACTGACCACCCTTAGAGCAGATCTTAGCAGAACAGGCTCACAGAAGTACCCTCAGGACCAGCTTGACCCTAATCTGGTGATGTTTTCCCCAGGAATTAGATAGGCGACCTGTCCAAGCCCATGAAAAACACACAACTATCGGGGGAAAGCTAGGCAGAACCGTAGCCAATCCAAGCACTGATCCCAGAACCCCAGAAACACAAAGACCTGTGACATCATCTTACACAACTTGAGGTCAGAGAAGAGCCTGAAGTCAGACTCCAGCTCTGTAGCCTCAACAATCCTAGGCCTAAAAATGGGTATGCAGTCTGTTTTAAAGCTCAGATTCACACATAGGGCTCAGAAGTATGACCCAGCTTGCTTAGAGGACATTTAAAGGGAGGTCCAGTGTCTAAGTCCATGGAAAGCTGAATGCATAGATGGGGATACCTCTGCTGTTAGGTGTGGATACCCCTGCTGTTAGGTGGAGATACCCCTGCTGTTAGGTAGGGATACCTCTGCTGTTAGGTGGGGATTACCCCCCACCCCCAGCCCCGCTGTCGTTGCTAGGTGGATGCAGTTGCTATCATTGTCCATCATGAATACACAAATAAGGAATCTGAGGTCCAGAAAAGAGTAAGGTGCTCTCCAGCACAGAGGCAGGTCTCAAATCAAGAGTCCCCAGTTCTTCGGTCAGGGGATCCTCTTTATGTCCCCATCATATCATCCAGTGAAAGTGACATCAAGGCCTGGGCCAGGCCACTAAGCTATAGAGACACACTCAGGGGGCTTGGCTTGCTGGCAGATGGATAAAGTGGCCAGTCTCTATCTGATCAGTCCAGAGGCCCACTTCTTAGTGTCACTTCCATACCGCTCTGAGGAGTCACAAGGGTCACAGGCAGGGACCGTGAGCAGCCAGTCAGAGGACAGTGAGCAGGAGGGGACTCAGGGATGCATACCCTTGATGCACATGCCTTCCCCAGCAGCAACCCCTTGCTCAAGCTGTCATTTGTCCATAGTGATTGGGGACAGGGCACGAGGGTATGTCATTCATAGTCCAGTGCCTGCATGTGTGCAGGGCGGCCTTACAGCCTCACCTTCCATCTCTCCTCATTACAGCATGCCACAGAGAGGTGAAGCAGATTAACCAGAAAACACTGAGTCAGTCATTATCCTGCCTTGCTAGACCTGCCTCGGAACTCACAGGCCAGCCTGCACCAGGCCACAGCATTCTGAAGGACACCATAGTCGGGCCTCATCTCCACCCTTATGAGCTTGTCCTTGGGGTCCCAGGCAACATTCTCCCAACACTGTAGCTCTTGGTGCACTCCCCAGAGCTAATCCCTCCCTCCCACAGCTAGCACTCCACACCACCCATCTCTCCGCGGCTCCCGAGTCCACATCACGCCATTTTGTGAAGGTATTGACAGAGACGATACCTAGTTTGTGCCTCTCTCCCCTCCAAGCCTGTCACTAGGCTGGGCCCACTGCCCATGTGCAGGAAATGTGTTGGACAGGTGAGCACTGGAGTAAGGGAGGGAGAGAGGGAAGGAGGGAGGGAGGGTGGCTGTACAGTTCTGGGATGCCTCACAGTGAACACCTGATCTTGTGATAGAAGTCAACTCTTCTCCCCCAAACCCAAGCTCTGGAATGGAGTCAGCTTTGCTCAGAGCCTATGGCCATGACACTTGCTGGAGAGATGTCATTTCGCTTGTAAGAGAATGAGCAACATCCCACACACACATACACACACACACACACACACACACACACACACACACACACAGCCCACAAGACCAGACTCATCTCCAGCATCACCTCCGCCCCTGTGTCCTGAATCGCAGAGACACTAGATCGTTCCACTCCTGCTCCCTTCCTCCCACCCCAGGGCCTTGGCACTTGCTGTTCCTCCACACCCATATCCCTTACCATGGCCTCCTCCAAGCTGACTCAGTCTCTGCTTTGCGTTCTCAGAGGACCTTAGACATTTCCCCAGCACCAAGCTGGGATTCATCTATACACACCTATAGATTTCCCAGGACAAGTCCAAGCCTTTCTGCTCACTGATGGATTCATGCTGTCTGCGTCTGTGTCTTACCCATACTAGACAATTGTCAATGATCATTAAGTGAATGCTTGCTGGGCAACCTTAGGGAAGTTGCTTTGTCTCTATGAGCCTGAGTTTCCCTAACTAAAAACAAACTGGCTAAGTAATCTGTAAAAGTTCCCATGGTTCTCAGAAAGCGCCATGACAGAAAAGCTCCCTGAGGTGGCTCAGAGGGCCTTGCTCACATTCCTTGTGTCATGCCCTCAGGTGCTGGGACCAGCTGGTGTCAGGCTTACCTGTCTGGGCTATCCACACCTGCAATCAGTCAGTCCTCTGATGCCAAGCATAGGGCAAGCATCATGTGATATTGTCTTGCACTCCCTGGCAGTGAGCCCCAAGCCATGGAGTGGTTCTATACTTAGGTCATGTTCCTAACTAACAGGATGACAAAACCATGTGAAGTGACCCAGAAGGTCATCCCATACAACCCTATCTAAAGAGCACACCGTTCATTCATGACAGAGCAACCAAGGCAGTCACATGCTTCTGTGGCTGGCCAGAGACAGAGCTACCAGGGCAAGATGCCTCAGAGCCCTTGCGCAAGTCCTCCTGGCCTTATGGGATGCTATGCCCAGCCAAGCTTGGCCAAAATCAATAAAAAGCCTGCTCTGCAAAGAAGCTGGCCCTCCCCATGCCAGATGCCTCTGTGTCCAGCAAACTGACCCAGGTCTGCACTGGGGCAGCAGGTGGGGTGGGCAGGAGTCACGGGCATACCTGTTCTGGCTTGATGGGTTCCGTGGTGGTGAAGATGTCAGAGTAGTGCTGTCTCTCAAACACGCGGTCCAGCACCTCCAGCTGCTGCTGTGTGAACAGGTCTCCCCGCATCTGCTTCCGGAGGAAGTCCCGGCCCGGAAGTGAGTGGCCATTCGGCACTGGAGACTCCTGAATACCTTTGGTGAGCATGAGAGAGAAAGGGTAAGTGGAGGCTATCCCACCACCAAAGGAGAGAAGGCTAGACCCCCGAGACTGGGAAGGGGGATTGACAGGATTTGGGTAAGGGGTAGCCCAGACAGGGTCACCTGCTGGTAACTGCAGGGCCAGCCTCCCATGATGACACACCAGGCACTGTGCAAAGCCTTTTTATTATGTCAGTCCTTTACTTTCACAGTGAACCCCTATATACGTGCTGTGGTTTGCATTTGTGCCCCTCGTGTTTATGTGTTACAGTTTGATAGTCAGTGATTGCTTACGGGTGGTGAAACCTTTAGGAGCAGAGATTTAATGGGGGAGGTTACAAGATTAGCCCCTCCCTGTTCCCTGGCTTTCCATCTGGTGGTGTCTATTCCTCCTGCTTCCTCCCCCTCCTCTCTTCCTTTCTCTCCTTCACACAAGTGTGCGCACACTTACACAAGTCTTTTCCAAGGTTGAGCCAGCACCACCGGTTTGAACTTCCAGAACCCTGAGCCGGATAAGCTTCTTTATAAAGCTCCCTGCCCCCGAGGAATTTCATTACAGAAGCCAAGAAAGGAACTAATTCAGGATATTACTCCCTTCCCTGTTTCACAGATGAAAATAACAGGCCCGGAGAAATGAAACCGTTTCTTTGCCAAGGATTTGAGCTCAGAGTGACTCAGGAGCTTAGTCAGGGGTGTTATCACCCCTCCTGTCCCCCTCGTTTAATGTCCTCACCCTGTACATTTGTCACCATCGTTGTGACCAGTCTGCAGCGCAGTGTTCTGGGAAAGTAGTCACACACCTGTGCTAGGTGACTTGACAAAAAAAAACTATCAAAATTACAAGTGCACTATCCCTGGGTGACTGATTTCTGAGAGTTTATTTTATAGCTGGCTGGTGTATATGGAATGTGATAGATACACACAGTTCTGGGAACAAAAGACTGGAAACAACCTGTTTATTCATAGAGAACGGACTAACCAAACTGTGGCATTGCTTGGACAGTGGAAAACTATGCAGCCATGAAAAGGAAGGGAACGAAGATGCAAAAGCTTCCTAATCCCCAGTAATGGGAGGGGTAAGTGAGGCAGTGTTTGTGTAAAAAGAGAAGAAAAGATGGCCTGATGTGTTCTTTCTGATGTCCAGAATCTGTGTATACTGTGTAACATCTTATTTTCTATGAGTAAAACACAATAGGAACACTGTATATAATGAGCATGATATAGACTTATGGGCTATACTTATGAAACAGCTGAGTTTTGTTTCAGAACTTGAAAGTTTTGCCTATTCGGACGTGTAGGTTAAGAGAATACTCTGGGGGCTGGAGAGATGCTCAGTGGTTAAGAGCACTGGCTGCTCTTCCAGAGGTCCTGAGTTCAATTCCCAGCAACCACATGGTGGCTCACAATCATCTGTAATGAGATCTGATGCCCTCTTCTGGTGTGTCTGAGGACAGCAACAGTGTACTCATATATACATTAAATAAAGAAATAAAGCTAAGAGAGAAAGAAAGAAAGAAAGAAAGAAAGAAAGAAAGAAAGAAAGAAAGAAAGAAAGAAAGAAAGAAAGGAAGGAAGGAAGGAAGGAAGGAAGGAAGGAAGGAAGGAAGGAAGGAAGGAAGGAAGGAAGGAAGGAAGGAAGGGAAGGAAAGAAGGAAGGAAGGAAGGATTCTGCCACAGTCACTACTCACAGTGTGGGTGATGTTTATATTTCAAAGAAAATACAATAAATTGTTACTTTGAAAATAGGGTGAGCTGTGTGTCTTGGGTTTGACATGTCCAGGGTGAAAGCAAGCTTGTGAGCAGAGATTTCCTGTGAGGAAATGGCCTCAGGGGGCTCACTGTTGCCCAGGATTCTCTAGGACAGTTGTCCCTACAGGTTGATGAGAGGCTATGGGAACCAGGCCCAGGTGGGGCTTCTGCTTGTTCTGTTGGACTCTATGATAGTACCACCACACACCCCAGGCCTTATTGCAAGAAACACACACTGCCCTAGGTGTCACTGTCATGCCAAAACCCCACCCCTGTGAGGAATGAGGCTAAACCAAGGAGCCGTGCTCTGGGATTTTGTATCCCTGGGCCTCACGCCAGTCAATCTGTTTGTGAAGCCTAAGATCTGAACAGACACCAGCCTTGGGTGTTCACCTGAACGCTAGCCTTTTAGGGTCCCCAAGGAGACTGACAGAGCACCTACATGTTCTACAGGAAGGGCCTTTAGGGGTAACTTACAAACTACCTGAGAAAACAAATCCCTCGTCCATTTCAAAGCAAGGCTGGGCCACAGCCTGAATGACCTGATAGACGTGGCCTATCAGGTCTCTCTGAATAATGTCCCCAGTATAAAATCTGTGTCCCTCCTTTTGCAGGACCGCTGGCTTCCTGCAGGCCAGATGCCTGATCTAGCCCACAGGATGACATTCCTAGTACCCCTTCTTTCATCGTGGCCCTTCTCTTGGAGACCCTTTTTATAAGGTCACCAAGGACAGCAGATGTAAGACCTTGCTGCCCAGTGATGTACTTGTGCTAGTCAGCACCCACCAGAGGACCTGATTTGCAGGGGTCCAATATACCTAGGTGCACTACATGCATGCACACATATGAACACACACACACACATACACGCTCACGCACAAAGATGCTCAGCTTGCTCCTACTCGGTGACCTCTCTGCCCAGTCATTCTGTGCCAGCTACTTCTGCCACGGTGAACTTAGACTCTCGAGCACCCATCAAGTTTCTCACTGCCACGGAGATCAGACCAGCTTTTAAGAGATTGCTTTCTGCCTACTACTTAAGCTAAACTCCCCATCCTGCACCTGGCCTCTCAGCCAGCCAACAAACTCCAAATGAAAGCAGCCTCCCAATTCCCACTGAGGTCTCCACTCTTTGTCCTACTGGTTGCTCCCGGAGACGGACCAACTCTGCCTTGTCTGGAGGTTCCTGGCCAACCAGACCCTCTCAGCTGAGAGCCCCAAAAGGGTAGAGCTGCATCTTCACTGAGGAAGCCCAGAGAGGGTGGCTTGACTCTAGATTCCCTGCAGACCGTGTCACTGGCCTTTGAGTAGGGCCCAGCACAGAGAGAGGACTCAGGGCATGGAGCCAACCAAAGTTATGTACACTGGGTCTTTGGATCCTATGAAAACATTGCATACTCTGCAGGCTCAAGCAGTCTAGCTAGGGCTTGAACCCACCTCTGCAGAGTCTCTCAAGAAAAGGACTGGCCTTGTCCAGCTGTGACTTTCTCTAAGTCAGTATTGGCCCCATGGACTGCACCCAAGGAAACTCAGGCTGCCATGGTGACCCTGATGCTACCACCAGGGCCTGTGAACTGCTAAGAATCAGCCCGTGCAGGCATCAGCCCGGATACAAATCACTCTTTCTCTGTTCTCATCCCCAGCAACTTCAGCCACATGCTTGCTTTAGCGAGGAGAGAAGTAAGGGGCAATGCCTTGGGAAGTCCTGGGATTGCGAGGTATGACAACATATGACTGCCATCCTAGAACTTAGGAGGCTGAGGCAAGAGGATCGAGATTTTCATGCCAGTCTGGACTACCCAGCAAGATCCTCTATCAAAAAACTAAATAATGCACAATAACAAAAAGACTTAGGATACTCCTAAACACATAATTATATATTCAATTTAATAAATATTTAAAATGTTACTCTGTACTAGAGATTATTAAACTTTTTAAATGACTTTGTTTTTAAATGTGCATTTATGTCTGGAGGGTATGTGCATATACGTGAAGGTGCCCACAGAGGCCTGGAGCCTTGGGTACCCTGGAGCTGTAGTTTTAGGTGGTTATGACCAGTGGATATGGGTGCTGGGAATTGAACCTGGGTCCTCTCAGAGAGCAATGTGTGCTCTTTACCACTTTAGGTGCCAAAATTAAATTTCTAGAAAGCAAACAGGAAGAGCGGTTACGGTGATGATGGATGCACTCTAGATAGGACAAGCCCACTTCAGTGATCAAACAGTAAACCAGTGATTACAGACTGACTGACAGTTTGTATAAAGCAAGGCACAGAAAGATACAAAGTAGCTATGTGATAAACCACCTCAGAGAAGGATACAATGTAGCCATATAAAGCACTGGCCCTGGGCAGAGTTGGGAAGAGCTTCCAAGGGGAAGCTGTGTTTGGACCACAAGTAGAGGATGGGCAGGAAAGGAGCAGAGAGGTGGGGATGAAACCACAGGAGACTATAGGGAGGCTCCGAGGCCACAGAAACCTTGTTGAAGGAGCCCTAGGCAAACTTGAGCAGCTGGAGGAACAGTTACTGTCATCATGTCTCAGTCCTAGGCCCTGTTTCCTAAACTGCTTCCGTCTTCATCTCTGAAGACCAAGTGTCAATCAAGACAGCACTTGCATAAGTCACAGCATGCGAGTGCACACACCTCCTCATCCAGGTCGCTTTCCATCCTGCCCCAGCGCTTTTCCAGGCCCCGTTCTTAGGGCTCTAACCACTCCTCATCTTTGCAGCAAGCCCTTGGGCCCCCATGCTCACCCTGAACTGTTCCCTGTTCACCTCTTGCTGCCTCTGGCAGCACCTGAACACAATTTATGACCAATACCTTTCCTCTGCAATCTTGGTCTGTACACACCAGGATCCCTTCACTCATCCAGTCATCCCTCCCTCAACCAAGCTCAGCAAGTGTTGATGGCAGGGATGCAGCCATGGACAAGTGCTAATGCAGCCCTTTCCTTCTTGGAGCCTCATCGGCAGAAGAGACCAACATTAACTGGGAACTAATCAGGCCAGACCAGAAACGAGTATCACCCAAGATTAGCACTCAAACAAAAGAACAGCTGATTCCAAGAGGACAAGGACATGCCTCTGAATGATGCACACAGTAGGTGCACTATGGGTATGAGCCACATGAAGAGATTATGTGTTTGATGGTGGTTAAAGAAATGAAAACAAAAACACCATTCCCATATCGAGGGCAGGACTGACCCTCCAGGCAGGCACTGGGACTGTCTGTGGTGTTTCAGAGACACCAACTTAATTGGAGACTGTGGCAGGCTACAGAAAAACTCAGATCCACTTTATTCAGGGAAAAACTCAAAACCCACACTGTGGATAGTATGCCTAAAGATATGGACAGACACTGGCAAAAGTGCAGAGATATACAGGGACACAATATCTTTAAATCTTTTTTTTTTCTTCTCCAAATCAAATAATATGTAATAGACCCAGTGCTGGGCTTAGTCAACCATGGCTCGTAGAATTAACATTCTGAAAGCTAGCTTCAGGGGAGCAAGGGGCAGGAAGGCCCTTCTCGAGAAGCAGAAAAATGCCGGCTTCAAATTTCAGGTTAAGCCAATGTTATTCAGAACCCGGCTTTGAAGCTAAAAGCTTTCCATGATCAGGTCTGGTCACGAAAAGCAGAAGGAAACAAGATGACCTGAGATTCCCATCTGTCCGGGAAAAGCTGTCTCTTGTGAGTCTTAAAAGATCATAAAGCCACTGCGTTTTCTTCAAAGCACAGCGGATTCTGGGAGTTTGCGTCTTTCTTGCACGGTTCTGATTTGTTTCTTTGAAAATCATCACACATTTTATGTCTGAAGATGCTCACTGGGAAGAAAAAGATAAAAACAAGCAGGGCTCTACAAATCCCTTCTGGCATCCTGGTCTCTGGTACTCAGCCTCAGCTGGGCATTGAGGAGCCCTGAGGAACCAGGCTGGCGCCTCGGGATCAGCCTCAGCTTTGCTCAAAGTTCTATTTCTCCACAGAGCTGAGATCAGCCCCAGATCCAGACATGCCTCTTTGGTCTTCACAGCTTCTCCCTAACAGGGCAGCCAGGCCCAGTATGAAAAGCATTAAGAGCTAGCAGACCTGGGTTCTGGCTGTGTGTGCTTGGGTAAGTATAGCTCTATCTCTGGGCTCCAGAGTCCCCATTAGTAAACTAAGGAAGTCGAGTGAGTCCTTTAGAATAAGTTATGGTGTTAAACATCTGTAATCCCAGCTCCTGGGAGGCTGAGGCAGGAGGATCACGGCTTTGAGTGTAGCTTAGGCTACACAGTGAGTCGAAGGCCTGCCATATAGATCTCCACTTCTAATTCCCATCTCCTTCAAAACTGACTTAAATGTTGCCTGCTAAATAATAGCAAGTATTTACTGTCCCCTCTGTATTATACTTGTAGGCCACACACACACTACTACCAATGCCCACTGTACTCCTGAATGACTGCTTAAGCCAACCAATATCTATTTGCCTTTCTCAATGCTTTGTTTGGAAATGGACAAGCAGTAAGGAGGGCTTCTGTCAGAGAAATCTCTCTCTCTCTGAGTGTGTGTGTGTGTGTGTGTGTATGTATGTGTATATGTCTCTCTGTATCTCTCTCTGTCTGTCTCTGTGTGTGTATGTCTCTCTGTATCTCTCTGTTAATCTGTCTCTCTCTGTGTATATGTATGTGTGTATATGTCTCTCTGTGTCTCTCTCTATCTCTCTGTCTCTGTCAATCTCTCTGTGTGTGTGTGTGTGTCTGTGTGTGTCTGTGTGTGTGTGTGTCTGTGTGTACGTGTGTGTCTGTGTGTGTGTGTGTGTGTGTGTGTGTGTGTGTGTGTGTTGCTGTCAGTGAAGCCCAAGGCCTTAGGAAGGCTGTTCTATCACTGAGTCTCTCAGGCCTAAGGCCTCTCTTTTTTCCACGGAACACATTCACTGATGCCTTTTACAATCTGGCAATACTGCTCAGGCCCACTACTGTGCTCCTGGACTGCCCTCATCCCAACATAGTGAAGAGACTAATAGAAAAAGCCAAGTCCAAACCAGTCATTTGCCCTTGAGCCAGCCTAATGGGCCCTGGATGTCACCTCGACATTTCCAAGTTGGGTCAAGCGAGCTCAAGGAACTTGGAGTTGATCTTTCCAAGGGTAGTGACCAGTTCTACAAGCAATCTAGACAGCCATGGTGGTCCATGCCTGCATCCTCAGCACTTGGGAAGTAGAGGCAGGAGGATCAGGAATTCAAGGCTGGACTCTGCTACATAGCAAGTTTGAAACTAGCCTGGGATACAAGAGACCCTGACTCAGAAATAAACAAGCAAACAAACAAACAAAAAATAAAAGCAGTATATATAAGACAGACCAATCATGTTTAGCTGCATCTTTAAGTGTTTTGAATGGGATTTGTAAGAACCTTGCCGTGGGCAAAATCAACTGGAATTTTTTGGCAGAAGGGACTCAGGGTCACACAGACTTGACCAAGGGTTAGGAGCCAGAAGGGGCTGAAGATTCTTGCTGGGGTTACATTAACAAGAACATCTCTGCATCTGTCCCCTAACAAAGAAAGAAAGGGGCTTAGCAGTACCAGTGGGAGCCCAGGTTCTCCACGTCTCTGGTGACAGCTGGGTGAAGCTTTGCCTAGCGTCACACAGGGCCAAGTGTGAAGCATGTCTTCCGCCCTGACTTTGTAGATGAGAATAGAACCTGAGAGAGTGTACCTGGATGTGGTCACTCAGCTCAGAAACAGAGTCGTCCCTAGGCCTTCCCCTTGTCCTCTGTGGACCTTCAGACCAAAGCCCTCGGTTCCCTCACCTGTTAACTGGAGCAGTGGCAGGCAGAACAAACCCTGGGGCTTTATAGGGACCAAATGGGATGACCCCTACCTGCTTATCAAGGCACCTATAGTCACCACCCTTTTCAGTGGAAACACCCTTCCCAGCCCCCCCTCCAGGGCCTCAGCCTCTGATCTGCCTTACCCATCAGGATCAGCTCCTGCATCCCCTACAGTGCTCAGCGGCTTCTTCTCTGGGTTCTAATACCTCTTCACTATTGCTCTCTAAGAGCTTCATTCCCTCTCATCCCCGGACTGCCAAACCCTTCACCCTGCCCGGCACAGCTCAGCCTGAAAGCCACTCTTTCTTCTGGATCCGCTAGAGGGTTTTTCACAGGCTATACCTATGGTCTGCAGTTGGCTTCTTACTAGTCCCCATGTGAGCTTGTCTGGTAGGGGGTGGCGGGGAGGGGGGGGTCTCTGTTTATTGTCAAGAGAACTTGGGAGATTAAGTGGCTTGCTCAAGATCGCACAGTAAATACACGGCAGAGCACTTCCAGGACCCTTACTGTGTGTGAGGATGAAGCGGATGTGTTTCGGGATACTGGGGAGCCTAGCTACTCCGCACTTACAAACTCATGATGCTCCCTCTCCCAGTGTGAGTGTGAGTGTGAATGAGTGTGGCTGTGTATTTGTGTGTGAGAGAGAGAAAGTGAGTGTAAGAGAGAGAGAAAATGAGTGTAAGAGAGACAGAGAGCATGCTACTCAAATCGAAGCCAGAGTCTAGAGCATACTTTCTAAGTTCCCTACCATTAAAACTTTTACCCTACTATTTTAAGACTGTCTCACTAAGTCACCAGACCTGCCTGGAGGC
Source organism: Mus musculus (assembly GCF_000001635.26). Taxonomy (NCBI): domain Eukaryota; kingdom Metazoa; phylum Chordata; class Mammalia; order Rodentia; family Muridae; genus Mus; species Mus musculus. The sequence goes on from NC_000070.6 coordinate 44,654,099, forward strand.
TCATTCTGCAGCCAGGCTTTGAACTTGCCATTCTTCTGCTTCAGCCTCCAGGGCAGCTGAGATTCCAGGCCACCAGGTCCTGCCTGGGTTTTGTTTGTTTTTTAACCTCTCTATAACTCTTAATTTTTCTCATCTGCAAAATGGAATGTTCATAATTCCTGGGACTGCCGAAAGGCCTGAGTAGGAGTCAGTGTAAACCACTGAGCGCAACGCCTGGCGCACAGTAGGTGCTGTGGCGAAGACCTCACTTGTTTGTTTTCCTTGCTAAAGCATGAGGTGTCTGAGGGCAAAGGCCCTATGTGGTTATCTCAGACACAGGAGAAGCTGAGCTGCTTCTTGACTGGATGGATAACCTAGGGAGATGTGAGGAGCCTCAGGGCTGCCCACTTCAGGGAAAGGCCACAAGGGCCAGCTTCCATTATGAGTTCAGAGAAGCAGCCATTGTATCAGTGACTCTGGAGGAAGAGAAAGAGTAGCCATGACAGGTTCATTTCTACCTCAGATTTGAAGCAGTTCACGAAACGTTGACCCAGAGATGAGGACCAACTATGCAGACTGACCTGAACCTCCGGTCTCCTAGAGTTCACACCAAAAAGCAGAGGCAGCTGGCTGCCTACTGCTAACAGAAATGTGGATTTTCTACGCCAGCTAATTCAGAGCTTCTATCCTCTGTCTGGTTCTATTGGGGTGACTTGGGGTTGCTCAGAAACAACCTAACAACTGAAAGGTGTCCTAAGGAGGGCCCACTTGAGGTCAGGATGAGTGAACAGGGACACAGCACCAAGCTAGGCAAAGCCATGGGAATCCAAGCAGGGACAATCAGAACCAGTTGGCTGCCATTTTTAGGGTATCTACTGGGAAACCAGGCTTCTTTCTAGGGACCAACTTGGCAGGGCAGGAAATGTCCCATGTCAGCCCAGAACTCAACCAAGGTTCCAGATGATCGTATTTTTATATATCCCTCCCCAAACTAGAGCCACAGACTGAGAAAACCCAAGGTGGCGCGGAGGGAACTCCCACTGGAGACAGCACAATTCAGCCATTAGTTCTGCTCAATCTCTCTTCTCAGGAAAGGAAAACACAAAATTGTAAAATGGCAAATGTGTCTAGGTTTGACTTGAGCAAATCTGATTGTGCCATGCGTTATCCAACGAGTCAGAGGCACTCTGACTTGACAGAAAAGACCCAAGGGACTATCACTCCCTCAGGAATGGCAATAGTGAAGCCAGACTGCAAAGGGCTTTGTCTGGGACCAGATAGCAAGTCCAAATAGAGCTACCAACCATGGCCTCTGATACCTGCACCAAGTCTCTCAGCTCATCTCTCAAGGGTGCCAGGTGGATGTCTGGCATGGCCCTTGCTCCAGAGCTTGGAGGGTTCAAGTCTTAACTCCCACCCTGAAGTGAAGGATGCACACAGTGGATACTTGGGAAGTGCTGGGAGCCTTTGAGGCAGGCATAGCCCTGGAGTCAAGTACCTGGCTCCCTGTGTCCTTACAAACCTCCAAGGACAGCAAGTCTGTTGCTGCCTTTACTTCACAGATTCGGAAAGCGAGGCACAAGGAAGTTAAAGTCCTTGCTCAAGATCTACAGCTAAAAAGTAGACGACCTAGGAACCAAACACAAGCAGAATGTTCCAGTGTGTGCTCTGAACTCAATTTACCCCACTCCGTGTTATCCAGACTGAGACAGAATAGTCCGGGGGGCGGGGGGGGGGGGAAGGGAGGTTTCTTAGAAACAATTCAGTTTGAATCTCAAGGTGAACTGGAAAAAGTTAGCCAAAACAAGGTAGGAAAGAGGAAGGACGTTCCCGTCAGAGGGAAGGATGTGTACAGAGGCCTGGGTGCATGGAACAGGCTACTGATCTGGTAGGAGCAGAATGCAGATGGAGAGGTACCGCACAAAGTGCACAAACCTATGCAAGGCTTTCTTCCCTCCACTGTCTGCTCAGCTCCAAGACTCCTTACCCAGAATGTAACCCATTCTGATAGCCAAGTGGTGCAAATTTATTATCACAACTCTTGACAGTGCTGGTGTGAAGAAATGGAGGACACTTCTGTGCCTCAAGAACATCACAATGACCACAGAGAACAACAGACGGAAACAAGCAGTCTGTTCTCTCTAATCCATCGCCCCATGGTACCCAATCCCTCCACTTCACAGAGAGCTATGCACACTATAGTTAGCAGGATGGTAACCACTCCTCAAAACATTCTAAAGCGAGCAAACTATCACTGGCTGTGGAGGGTGGATTGTTTCAAGGGAGCCAAGGAGGTTAATGCTTTGTTTTCGTTATATCTGTAAGGACTCCTGTGTCCCTTTTTGCTTCAGACCCACCCCCACCCTTGGCACACAACAGTCTGTCTCCCATCCCCCTGCTGGGCATAAATAATAGTTTAAAACCATATATACTCTGCAATCTTCGCATTACCCCTATTTGAGACTTTAAATTACTGTCTTTATTTTTCCCCCTCCATGGACGATATAACTAGAAAGAAGGATCATATGTTGAAGTGTATCTGTCTGATCATTGCACAAATGTTTTCAAGAGAAATCACTATATTCCTCCAAGATGGGTATGGGTTTAGTCATAGATCAAAGTGAGAGGAAAAAAAAGATAAATCATCAGAGATCCAAAAATACTTTTCATTTGGAGAATATACCAGACCATTTTGATGGGACTGATGGAATCCTTGTTCTGTCTCCATTACCTGCCTCAGGCAGCCCCAGCCAGGAGCCAACAGCCAAGATGATATTCTCCATAAGATAGTCCCCGATATATATATATATATATATATGATCTTCAACCTCTATTGATTGACCAATTTCACAAGCAAAGACTGGTGAAATGAAGCTGAAATGAACATCATGCTTTAACTCATTGAACCTATCAGGCCTGAGTTAATCTCACTGTCCACTGTCTCTGATAGAATTCAATTGATCAATCATGTTTCGGTGATAGTACCATTTCACTGGCTTATTGCTTCTTCATTTCAGAGCTTGACCTGTTAGATATACTCGGACTGGCTCGACTTCTCTTGGATACACAGAGATCAGCCACTGCCTGCCAACGTGTGTCATCTCCCGTCCCAGCTGAAAAGAACTTGAAAGGCTTTTGTGTGTATCTGAAGTGTGTTTCCCCACCAAGCATGCGCATAGGAGGGGTGGATTTATGGTGAACAGCAACCACAAGCGCCAAGAGGGCTCTTCATTCTGCTCCGAACCCCTATTCTTTCTTCCCTATGGGAGCAAGTTGACTCTGTGCTCAGCAAGAGCGTATTTCTGTATTAGCCAAGTGGCATACATGCCTAGAGGAAAAAAGGTATGTTAGACAATGATCAAAGCAGCAATCTCTACACCCCAGACATGCTCAGGCTGAGTGCTTATCTGGTTCTAACAATGACGTCAGACACCAGCAACAGATTATGGCTCCCAGTGTGCAGATGAAGAGGAAATGGGGTCTGAGACGCAGAGGTAGCTTGCCGAAGATCTCAGTGTTACCAGGCCAGGTATGACAAAAGCCCCAGGGAGCTCAACCCTTGGTGCCTCTGACCCACAGAGACCACCCCATAGGCACTTTCAGAGTCGCCAAGTCAGCTCCGGCCAGCCATTTCGTTCCTGGCCACTTGGATCTTTGCACTTTTGTTCTAACTTTTGAATTTAGGAGAGATTCTAAGATTGCCTTACAAGTCAAGCTCAGAGTTGCTCTGAGCCACCCATGACACCCAGTAGCTTCATAGAAACAAATACCTTTGTCCTGAGCCCTCCATTCAGAACTTCCTTTCTTTCCCTAAGATGTTCCCTAATTTATGCCAAAGCGCCTGCCTGTATCCACAGCAACAACTTCACTCTCCATTTGCAATATGGTCCTGTGCAGTTACAGTTTCTTTGTGGTATTTAATTTTCCAAACACAAGCCAAGGCGATGCTTTGGGAAATTGGGGAGGTGGGGGATGTCACTGGACGGGACCAGCTGCCTGGAGGAAGGGGCTCTTGCAGCAGCATGGTCACCAAAGAGACTCAGGCAAGGGCAGTTTGCAAATAGAGTTTGTGTCTGGTCAGAGCCACTGTCTGCAGTCAAAGGGAAGGGGGAAGGATTGTAAATAAAGCTGGCATCCGTGAGGGAAGCCATTGCTGTAGCTGGCACAGGGCTGTGGCTTGTAGGTGGGACAAAGAGCTTTGGGACACCCTCTATTCCACACTTCCGCCACACAAAAATGGCAGCCCACCTTCCAGCAGCACAGTGATCACACCCTGACTTCCTCCTCCCCCTGCACCCCCTCCCCTGGAGATCCAGTCCCTTCCCTGATCTTATCAATATATTCACAGTTTGTCTCTGTCACATGGGGAAGAGGACCTTATGGTCTGATGTAGGCACAGTGTGGAGACCCTGCTGGAGGGAGACATCTGCTCAAGCAAGCAGGAACTTCTTATTCTGAGAGAGGACATGGCAGGAGAATGGCTACCCACAGAAGGGGCAGGTGCCAGAGTTAGGATGGACTGTCCTCTATAAGTGATGGCTATCTAGGGCTAGGTGACAGGAGGACCTCCCATACTCCATGTCAGAGGTCCTGGCTGTTGTCTACTAATACCCTGGCTTTCTCAGCAAGACCCACAGCTGCTCGTACCTGCTGAGGCCTTAAAGCTGAAATGTCGTTAAAGGCCTGGCTGCTCCCCCTCCTGCTCTACATGTCCTTACTTTTTCTTTCATCCTTATCTTCATGTATGTGTGCGGTATATGTGAGCATTATGTGGCAGAAGCCCATGAATGTGTACTCATGTGCCTGTGTAGGCCCAAGGTTGACACGGGGAATCGTCCTTGGTTTTTGTCCTTAATCCTTAAGACAGGGTCCTCAGTCACACCTATTTGCCTGTCTGGCTAATAATTTGCTCTGTCTTTGCCTTCTGTGGTTGGAATGGCCAGAGAACTGCCACACCCACCCAACCATTTATTGGGGTTCTGGGGATGCAAACTCCAGCCATTGGCTTGTACAGCAAGCACTCAACTGTTGCACCATCTCCTCCGCCCACCTCTAGGACACCTCTCCCTTCTGCTTGCTCTTCCTGTTGTAATCACTCTGACCTCCTCGCTGCTCTTTCTTCAGCTACATCAAGTATGCTCTGCCTTTGTACTTGCTGTTCAAGAGCTTTCCCAGGTGTCCGTTTGGCTCATTGCCGTTTCTCTTAGTGCCTCTGCTCAAATGACATTTCAGCTTCCAGAAGACAACTAGCCCCCACTGGGCCATGAAAGCTCACACCTTTAGTCCCAGCACTCGGGAGGCAGAGGCTGGTGGATCTCTGAATTCCAGGGGAGTCTGTTCTACAGAGGAGTTCCAGAACAGCCAGGGCTACCCAGAGAAACCTTGTCTCAGAAAAACAAAAGGCAAACACAAAAAGAAAGCAAGTCTCCACCCCCAGTGCATCCCTTAACTCCTTCCTAGTTTTGTTATCCTGCTCAACCATCAACAAGCACGCGTGCACAGCCGGTAGCCTGGGTTTCATGCCTAGCTCTGAGGGGAACAAGCATTTAACAATGCAACATCTGTCTTTCTTAGTTTTTATTTGTCGTTTCTCCCTGTTTATTGGAATGCCACTCTTGTGTGCGAGTACTTCTGTCTGCCTCATCCTTTTGCCGTGTCCCTGTCACCTAGATCTAGAACAAAGGTCATCACAGAGCAGGCGCACACTACACACCTGTAGGGTGAATAAACAAGAGTGGATATAAACAACAAGGCGGGGAAGGATGGGGGGGGATGTACTCCCTCCCCAGAGGTCTCAGGCTCTCATGCCCAGCTCAAGGCTCCACTGACAGAACTTCTGAGGAGAAGAGTTGCCTGGCTTTGCCCACTACTGAGACCTCAGGACCAGCACTGGATGAAGAGCTAATGGTGACTCCCCCTCAGGAGGCTTGGCTTTGGAAATGTTCAAGAGATCAAGGTCTAGTTTCTGGATGCAAGCTCTAACTGTGTGACCTTTCCTCACCTTGTCCCTTACCTCGTCTGTGCACTGAGGTCAGTAAAGTACAACGGGCAGACCCCAAACAAGGGAGCACAGTGAAGCCCCGGGGTCACTCAGTGAGAACAGGAGAAAGAAGACTAGTGCCTGGTCACAGGGGAAAAGATGAGCGTTGTGCCCTCCATCTGCAGTCCATTCCCCCCACACCCCCTACCCCCCACCCCCTGCTCTGAGGGATGACAGAGGAGGAACAAAAGTTAAGGGGAGCCTGAGCTACCAAGTGAAACCCTGTCTCAAAAAGTAATTAATTACTCCACTTAACTAAAATTAGAAAGCTGGGTGTGGTAGCTCATGCCTGTAGTGTCGGCCTTTAGGAGGTAGAGGCAGGAGGATTAAGAGCTCAAGGCTGTTCTCCTGGGCTATCTGGTAAGTTCAAGACCAGCTTGGGCCACCTGAGACTGTCTCTAAATAAACAACAACAACAACAACAACAGACAAGATACACCAAGGAGGCTAGGCTGGATCCTCTAGTTCAAGCATTTGTGGGGATCTGGAGTCAGGGAAGGCTTCTTGGAGGAGGTGATATTCCAGCCAAGGTTGCATTTGGAGGCATGAGCAAAGAAGCTGAGGGGATCTCGGAGAATAGAGGTTTGTGGGGCTGTGCTCACTGCTGGAGATCTCCTGGGGGTCCAGCCACATCCAACTCAAGTGACATGCTTTTATGTCTCCACGGTACAGATCTTGCACACAGTAGGTACACGGCATAGGAAGTTTTCTCGTGTGTTTGTTTGTTTGGGAGGTTGGGCAGGGGGAGACACAGTCTTGTGCAGCCAAGGATGACCTGGAACTTCCGACCCATGAGTGCTGAGAGTCCAGGGGTTGCCACCACATCCGGGTTACGTGGTTCCAGGGATTGAACTCACCCCTTCTGCTTGTCAAGCGCACACCTGATCAACTAAGCCACACCCACCCCCAACTGCCAAAGCTTGTTTCAAAAACAAACAAACAAACCTTGCAGACCTTCCCATAGAAAAATACCATAGAGAGACCTTTTGTTGCAATGGGCCTTTGTTGTGTGCTTCTAGATGGCATCTGTTTAAGCTCCCATGTGGGGGTCAGAGGAAGCTGTTAGCTGTCTTCTATCGCTCTCCACCTTACTGTCTGAGACCATTTCTCAATGAACCTGGAGCTCACAAATTCAGCCAGACTTACTGGCCAGCAAGCCCCAGTATCCTCCTGTCTCCACCTCCTCCACACTGAGATGACAGGCTTCCTGTAGCTTCTCATGTGGGTGCTGGGAATGTGAATGCAAGTCTTTGTATAGATGCTTTAGGGACAACCATCTCTCCAGCCCTCCTGTTCAAGTGGCTCTTAGTAAGAGTAATGAGACGAGAGGTTTGGGAGGCCTGTGGATGGGTCGTTTGGGGGGAGATGTTAGAACAGGGCATGTCAGGGATAAGAGATGCCACAAAGCATCCCAAAGTTCAGGGACGATTGTCCCGTGTGACCAGGCTTGGGGGCACACTCTTGCAATTCCAGCACTAAGAGGAGGGTAGGAAGATTAAGGTCACCCTCAGCTGTGCGTCACACAGGGCTAATCTGCATGTCTCAAAACAAACAAAACAAAAAAAAATCAAAAACAAAAACAAAACCCTATCCTGAACCCCACGTATCTTTAGAATGCCACATTAATGTCATTCTAAAGCAGTCAGGCTGCTAGAAACTGTGTATAAATATCTGGGCCAAGAGCCTCACTCTGTTTTACTCAGACCCACAAAACCCTGCTGCTTTAATATCTACTGACTCCCAAGAATACAACCACCATATAAATAGAGAAAAGATGGTGCCTTGCACCCGCTGGAGTTTTATCAGGACACGTTCACAGTTTCAAAAAAGCAGTTTACCGATGGCAGCAATGCTGCAGGCATTGATATTGCCAAAACCCACAGTCGTCTGCATCAGTAGCTGGTGGGCTCATGTTGGGTCCACACTAACCGCCAAGTGTCTCCTAGTGCAATCATCCCTGAGCGTTTACATAATGGGGGAATACATTTCATTGTCACTTTGTTTATCTGCATTCCCTTTTTTATTACAGCTGGGCCATGATATTACTCTTTAGGATGAAGTGTGTTGTTGTTTCTCTTTTGCCTGAATTTCATTTTAGGGCAGCAAAGTGCCTTGAGGAGACGATGTGTCATCAGGACATGAAGTTGGTTGGTGTGAATGATTTCCCAGCCCTTTCTAAGCCTGCCATTGAGAACGGTCCTCTACTGGAGACCATTTTCCTAATCTATCTGTCTGAGAAAGGACTAACTTGGGGATACAAAAGACTTCTCCGGAAGCTGTTTCAGGGGCAGAAGACAGGTACCAAAAACAGTTCTAACTCAACAGCCAGGTAAGGGATAACACCAGAAGCCTGCTTCCGAAAGGCAAGGCTGGATCCTCCACTCTGCTCTTCAGAAAAGCATTTTCAAAGCCAGTTTGGTGGCGCATGCCTGTAATCCCAACACTCAGAAGGTAGAGGAAGAAGGATTAGGAGTTCAAGGTCCCCCCTCACTACACGAGAGCTGGTCTAAGGAAAAAAGAAGAGAGGGGAAAAAGATTTCTCAAATTCTAAACTCCTGCTAGACTGAAAGCTAAGAAGGGCCTTCGCTGACACCCTGTGCCCGAGCTTTCTCTCAGCTATCCACAGTCAGGTACAAAGGGCACAGCCAGAGGGAGAGATGACACTGGATAACAGAGCATGGTGACACATGCCTGTGATCCCAGCTGAGAGGGCGGAGGCAGGAGGATGCTAGACTTCGCTACACAGTGAGTTCAAGTTCAAGGCAATATGGGCTTCCATGAGACCCTATGTCTACAATAGAAACGAAGATTGGAAGTGTCAGCTTACCTCCTGTCCTGCAGACTCTGACCAGAAGTTTGAGGGGCTACAAGAGCGAAAGGGGTGGAACTAAGGTGGGGTTATAAGAGCTACATGCTCTCTATGCCAACTGATCTGGTTTGCATCTAGACCTCAGCTTACTGCCTCTGTGGCCTTAGGCTGTTTATTTAACCATCCTAGCTCCCATCTACAAAAATGAAGACAGTAATAGTTCCTGTGCTTCTGAGAGCTGCTTTAAGCAATCCTTTTCACATAGCGAGCCTGTCAATCTCACACTCGGCCTCAGAAAGCCGAAGAAGGGGGATGACTGATTTCCGGTGGTCACACCCAAGAGCTCTGAGGTAGAAACAGACACCTGATCCTAGCCCCAGTCTCCCTGTTGATGTCTTTCCCATTCAACTGGTTCTGAGAGTCAGTTTCGACTCCCTCATTCTTAAGAGATGGTGAAACCGAGGCCTGGAAAGAGAACAGAAAGCAGACAAGTTCTCACAGCAAACCTGTGCTGCATTTTCAGGCTGGGCCCTGCTTTCTCAGAGGCTCTGTGTGTCAGCTTGTGCGTCTGTAAAATGGAGGTGGGGAGACATCCTGGTGTCTAGAACCAGAGAGAAACAAGATTACCAAGAAGAAAGAAACTGGCGGGCGGCTAACAGCTTCAGTTCCAGAAGGCTTCTGGGATGCACTTCCAACCCTCTCCCCTCAGAACTCATGGCCTCATAGAGGAGGCAGCAGGTGGCTGCTGAAAGAGCTCGAAGGCACCTTTCTCTGTGGGGACCGGGGTGGGGGGACTTCCTGTGGCAGGTGTCACGTCAGAAAGCACTGGGATGCAGACAGGGGATCCCGTGGGAGGCAGCCCACATCCTCACGCAGAGCACACTGATTCTGAAATCTTGTCCCTCGGCTCCCCAAGCCGCAGTATTGAGGAAAGAATGTCTTTTGTCCCTTTTGCAAAATTAATTAATTAATTAGCTAATTAATTAAGAAAAAATTTAAAGTGACTGGAACTCCCTTCCAGGCTCAGAGCTAATGGGACGGTCCCAGATATAGCCAGGAAGACTGGTCCAGCAAACAAGGAAACTCAATGGATTCCCATCCGTCTCGGCACTGTGTGTCCCTGGTCCTGGCAGCTCTGTCCAAGGCGGCCGGCAGCTACTCTCATGCTCAGCCAGGCTCGGCTGTAACACTTGCTCCGTCCCCGGCCCCCGCTCCGGCGCCCCTGTGCTCAGCTCGCGCATCATCTGCTCGGCTGCCCAGCTCCTGCCGCCATCGCGCCCGCGCCCGCGCCCGCGCCCCCCGGGGTGGCGGAAAGCTGGCATCCGTTGTTACCATAACAAACTCAATTGTTCTCAGCAGGGCCCCGGCAAATAAAGTCATTCATTACGGGGCTTCTCCCGGCCACCGTGGGCTGCGCGGCAATCAGCGGGCCGCGGGCTGCCCCCTCGCGGGCCGAGACACGCGCCAGCGCCGTTACCTGCCGGGGCCAGCCCGCGGCGCAGCGGCCGCCACGCTGCGCCCCGAGGCCCAGCCGCTGCGGCGCCGGCGGGAGCAGCGACCGACCGCCGATTAGTTTTATCTCGGAACGTCAATTGACTTATACTGATTGGCTTCCTGCCGCCAAATGTCAATTAAATTGCAAATGTTCAGCGGAGGCCCAGCGCGGGCCGCGATGGCGGGAGGCCCCTTCCCGAGGGCGCCCGGTGCTGCCGCGGTGGGTTTGAGTTCTCCTCCTACGCCGCGAGCGGCATGGCTGAGCCTTCCGGGGCCAGCAACCCTCAGGCCCCGCCTGGGAGTTGGAGGGAGACCCACGGAGCCGAACAAGCCTGCCCTGGAGTAACTCCTGCTTCCAAGAAGAGGGACCTTCGCTAGGTGACAAGGCTGGCATGGTCTTTAATAAACTCCCTTTCGCTGCTCCCTCGTGGTTTTCCTCACCAGCCAAGGCTCAGAAGAACTTGGATGCTTAGAATCTTCAAGTTTGCGTGTGCTTGAGGAAATGGACAGACAGTTGTCTGGTGCCCTGGGCTTCACAACCGAAGCAGATTCTTTTTGCTGGCTTGCTTTGCTTTTGAAACAAGATCTCTTATATTCCAACCTGGCCTGGACCATCCTATGTAACCGAGGATGACCCGGAACTTCTGATGTTCCTGCCTCCACTCTCTGAGACCAGGGATTACAGGTGTGCACCACCGTGACCTCTTTGTGTGGTTCTAGGGATAAAAGGGGCCACGGCTCCAGGAGACACTATTTTTTGTTACCATTGTTGAGGTTCTGTTTTGTTTTGTGACAGACTCTCTCTATGGAGGCCTGGAATTGGTGATCCGCCCGCCTCCACTCTCTCCTATTAGAATTGTAGGTGAGGACCACCAAGATTGATTCCTGAAAAGTGACTGGGGCACAAGGCAGGGAAGTCATCCCAGAGTTTCCAAAGACAAGTGACTGTGGGACTTGCATTCCTCCAGATCTTTGGCTTCACTGTTTGCTCCCAGTGGACAGATGGCAAACATAAGACAAACATCAATGCCCTCTGCCTGCATAGAGCACCATCGCTCCCAGAGCACTTTCCTGTGTTCTGGGGCTCGCTAAACTTGCCAGGACTCGGAAGGAATCACTCACTCTCTCTTTTGATGGTAAGAAAACAGAACTGCGTGGGGTAGCATGTGCCTAAAATCTCAGCACTTGAGGGGTCTAGGCAAGAGTTCAAAGGTCAACTTAGGCTACATGACAAGACTTAGGAAGAGCAGGGAAGGGGAAAGGGAAGAAGCTATGGAGATGGCTCAGTGGGCAAGATCGCCTGTTCTTTAAGTGCAAGGTTCTGAATTTGAATCCCCAGCACCTCTGCAAATGTGGAACATGGCTGTGTGTGTGTCTGTACCATTAGCCTTAGGTAGCAGAGACATGTGAATATGTGCTCAGTGGCATACAAGGCTCAACAAAACGGCGAGCTTCCAGTTTGGTGAAAGACCAGGCTCAAGGCAATAACATGGGGAGCAATAGTGAAAGACTTCTTATGCCCTCCTGCGGCCTCCCAATGAGTGTACATGGGTGTGGGCACCTGCACACCCACATTCCTGTGCCATACACACACACACACACACACACACACACACCATATATATGCCACACACACCCAAAGGAAGAAAGGGAGAGAGGAAAAAACAGAAGGAGATTTAGGCCCAGAAAAGGCTGTTCAAGATCAGCAGCAAGGAGTACAGAGGCAAGACCTGAGGGCCCAGGACTCTGAGTCCAATGCTCCCCCCTTTTCTCTCTCTCAAAGAGGCCTTGAACAAGGACAACTCAGGCTTGGGGTCTGCTGCTCCGACCCCTCTGCCTTCTGAAGGAGCCAAGATTCTCTGAGCCACAGGGAAGAAATGAAAAGGAGGTTAGGGGAAGAGCCATTTGCTGGAGGGACGAAGCCTAAGGCCTCAGAGAGCTTTTGCTATTTGCCTGTCTCCAGCACACACACACATACACACACACCTGCCTGCCTCCCTAAGGTTGTCTCTTGAGAGAGCGCTACGAGGGTTCTTAACTGATCAAATGTCCAGCATTTAAAAGATACAAACCTGACCAGTCGTCCTTTGCAGAGGAGAGATGTTCACTGAACAAAAGTGCCATTCAGAAGAGCTGGATAGAGTCTGTGTCTCAAAGAAAAAGGAAATGAAGAGAGAAGATGGAGAAGGAGGGGGGCATGGAGGAGAGAGAACAGGGGGACCAGGAGCTACAAGATTTGCCAGTCTTCCTGCATCCAAATTCAGGACCAGATGGGGCAGGACCACCACTGATCAGTACTGAAACCAAACAAGGAAACGGGGTTCCTCCACCCGTGTGTGAGCTCACAGCCTACACAAGCCCCCTAGAGCACAGCTTGATCAGTTGAATTTGTAAAGCATGGGGCTAAGATGCTGCCTGTCTGGATTCTGGGTGGGGCTGGAGGTGTGGCCCAATGGGCGGAGTGCTTGTCTATCCTGTATGAAGCACCGGGAAAGACCCTGATGCATTATATAAACTGGGTGTATGCCGCACCTGAAATCCAGATAAACCTGGTGGCAAAGTCAGAAGTTCAAGATCACCCTGGGCTACAAAGCAAGGTCAAGGACCAACATGAGACTCCAGACCCTGTCTCAATCAGTTAATCAGCTGGTTCTTTTAGCTTTTTCTTCTGAACCTAGCCAGAATAACCCCAGTAAGCTGATAAACCACTTTTAAGCAAAAGAGAAAGCCAGACTTGGTGGCTTATGCCTGCAGTCCTAGCTCTTGAGGCTGGGGGATCACTGTGAGTCGTGGCTATATACTGAGACCTTGAGAGGAAAATGACAGTGGGGTGGGGTAAAAGGTCAGGAGATAGAGAAATGCCTCCTCGAGGTTCTGTTAAGGATTCTTCGTAGATTCAGAGGAAAACCTCTCTGCTCTGATATTAGAAAAATAACAGTAACCATTTCCTCTGGCCAGGATACTTTAAATATTATAGGTAACATTGTTAGTTACCAAGAAAGACATGAAAAGCCCCCTTTGGGCAGGTAAAGAAACCAGGGATGGAGGAAGGCCTTCTGCTGTGAAAGCACCCACAGCCAGTGGCTTAAAGACTGGGTAGGGCCCCCATCCGTCCATGATGTCACCCATGCAAATGACCAGCCAGGGCTGAGGCTAACTAGGTCGAATGTGGCAGGGAAGTGTGCAGAGCACGCAGTAGCTGGAGAAGTTTCCAGAATGGAGACCTCGAGAGAAACAAGCTCGAGCTGTGTCCATGCACGTCCAGCCTCAGGGCAGGACTGAAGTGGCCTTAAAGGCCCATGCTAGACAGAGCTGAGGCTATGTCCTCTGGGACACCCACCCTACACTGGCACTCACTCCTCTACTGTGACGCTGAGAGGCAGACCAGAGTGACACACGTCAGGGTACACTGGAGCCAACTGCCTGGGTGCCAAAGTGGCGGCTGAGCTGTGTGGCCTTGGACAACTTCCTTGAACGCTCTGACTCTCTCTAAAACCAGAGGGTGGTGGGAGTGCCCAGTTGGTAAACTGGCTTATATGAACTGCTTTCGTCGTTTAAGTGCATGCCAATCAAAACTTGTCAGTGCTAGTGATCGTATGGCTCCTTCCTGCAGTTCTTGGTCAGGGCCTCGACCCATCCACACTAGGGGCACATACTCAGGCATCAGACAAGGGGAGACTCTTAGGCACACATATGTGTGCACATCTGCCTTAGGACAGAGACACATACAGATGTATCCTGCAGAATGGTCTTCACAGCTCCCTTTTATGGGGCTTGGCAGCCATGCTGGAGGCTTTGGGTTGGGCAGGAGTGGGGAGTCTAACGGGCAAGGCTCTCTGGGTCCCACTCCACAGTCTGCCCTTACTATTCAGCCAAACCCATGCCTTCTCAGACATAGGGGACATATTTGCTACCACGAACCAGGCCCTGAACTCAACACTAGGGGGAGGTGGTGACTGCTGCCAAAAGGCTTCCTTTTGCCTGCATGGAGCTCACAGTCTTGGGGACTGAGGGGGATGGACAAGTGACAGATGTTTCATTCTTATTGACAGAGGTAGAAGGGACAGATAGGCAGGGGATCCTTCTTTGCAGAAGTCAAGCTGGACCCCGAGTTCTTGGGATTTCACTGTGGGGCTATGGTGGGGCAGAGAAGGGACACAGAACCATAATGAAAGGCCTCAGAAGTTCCCTCAGCACCTCACGTGCTTCAGCCCATCCCTGTGGCTCAGCGGCAGGCACGACTGGTACCTTTGTTTCCCTGTGGGAACTGAAGCGCTCAAAAGGGGCTCCCAAAGTCATGGGAGGAGTGATGGGTGGAGTCTTCAGTAGACCTCAGGTCACCTGACTCTGACCCAGCTGTGTGATGTCAGCAGACAAAGGGCAGGTGGTGCTGAGGAACTGCTGAAGGAACCTTGGGTTGACAGAACTAGGCAGGAAAAGTAAGGGGACTCAGTCTCGAGAGGCAGCCACTGGGCATGCTGTGTGACCCTTTGGAGAAATCCAGAGGCGGAGAACAGAGAGGAGACAGTAACAGTAGTCCAAAAGGACAGAAGGAAATGTTTGGACCAGGGCAGTAGCCATGGAGATGGAGAGAAAGAAGGAGATCGAAGAAATATTTAAGACAGAGACATGGTGTCTTAAAGAAGACAAAGACCCAAAGCCTTTTTCTGTGTTTACAAGCAGAGCTACAAACCTAAGGAGAGAGGACAGCTAGACGGACGGACACACACACACACACACACACACACACAAAGCATTTTCCAATCAGGCATTGCATTTAAAACCAGGAAAATATTTGCTGACGTGTTTCCTGTGAGAAGTGACCTGCCCAAGGTCATATAGCTAAAAGAAAGAGGCAGAATGGAACTCCAGCAGCAGTGTAACACACCACCAGATGTGGTAACACACCACCAGAGGTGGGACCCTTAAGATCCAGTTGTTTGTTTTTAACATGAGGAAAACAAACCTCAGAAGGCAGTGACTTGCCCAAGGTCACACATCAAGTAAAGGCTCAGGGTAGACCCAAGAATACCTAGAAAGGTTTGTGTCAAGATGTCTGAGCCACAAGGTAAAAAACAAGGATGGGATTAATCCCAACAATAATGGTCAGTCTTCCCTCTGGCAGAGAATAGAGACTCAGACAAATGGCCAGTCTGTCCAGGCATGCCACTCCAGCCCAGGAACAAGCATATCGATTCACAAATGCCCAGTACCCACTGCCCTGGTGCCCTAGACAGCAACTAAGCTGTCCTGGGTCAATGGTGCCACCTGGTGGTTGGTGCTGGGAAGTTCTAACCCCTCCTCACTTTTAATCCTTTCCCAAGGGGCCACACCTTCTGTTGGGTCATAGCTCAATTGATCTCACTTTAAGCAATGTCTCTCACACCATCATCTCTTTTATAAGTTCTTTTAATCTATATTCTTTACCTAAAACATCCCAGTTTCTCTCAGGACATGCCTTTTCTCTCCAGCAAATGATATGTCGGCCAGTGAAAGGAAGGACTGGAGTGTCAAAGTGAAATTATACATTCACCCAAGCATGCGTTGTGCACACACATGCGTATGAGTCACTCTCCCCTGGTGCTCTCTCTAGAGCACCCAGAACCCAGAAGCTCCTATGAAATCAGAACAAAATGCGTTCAGATCTTCCTGTTGCCCAGTATCAGGCGTCAAGATAAATGCTTGAGGCACTTTCTTATTTTCTCATATTTCATTCCCAATCAATATCATGGCGGGATTTTCTTCCACCAAAAATATGCCTAGGGCAGGGCCTGCGAGCAAGTGCAGAACTGAACTGGGTTTGAAGCTGGGTGGGTTCCCCGCCCTGAGGAAGCACTGAAGGAAGCAAGCTGGAGGGAGGTCAGACCTCAAACCCTACAGACAAGCTGCTGGACATAGGAAGAACTCAGTGCTCATCCCTCTTTGTGGAAACAAACACGAGCCAGAAACCACACAGCCGCCATGTGAGATGAGAGGGTTGCCAAAGCCTGGTGTGTCCAGCCACAACCTCCCGGTTAAAGATGGGAGACATGGGAAAAACTCCTCTTTTAACTCACACCACACATGTGTTCTCTCTGTCTGTGTGAGAGATGAACAGACACGGTCAGCGAGGAGCAATGTGGGCAGAAACCCCCCAGGTGCAGGCCAGAGAACCAGGGGGTTCCCAAGACCTTCAGGGGATCTGTGAGGTTGGAACTGTTTTCCCATGATGCCACAGGGTCATTTGCCTTCACTCACGATGAAAGCACAGGGTGGCACTTTCCAGAGCCTAGGATATGTATGGTATTGTGACAGTGAGTCCAGAGGCATCTTTTCAACTCTAGCTGTCTTCTGTCAAACCAGACACTAAGGAAGCTTGCGCAGGTGTAAGACAGTGCCTCTCCTGCTAGATTTTCAGTTTAGAAAACAGCTTTTATCTCAACATGTGTTGTTTATTATTATTTTAATAGGTCAATAAATAATTCAATTTTACTCCTTAATTAGTCCTCAATAAATTTTTTTAAGTTTAAAGGGGCCCCAAAACCTGAGAACTGCTTGTCATATATCCCTAGGCATCCCTGAACACAAATGCAGGGCACGGGAGCTAGAGTCTGGGGAAATATGGGAGGCCTGGGCTAAGCAGGCATGTAAATAGAGGGAGGTGGGAGGATCATCAGCTCTGGCTCCCACATAGGCAGGCTCTCTCTCTCTCTCTCTCTCTCTCTCTCTCTCTCTCTCTCTCTCTTTCTCTCTCTCTCTCTCTCTCTGAATCAAAGTGAAACTTAGGAACCAGAACTGGGAGGAACTGAAACCTAACCCCCCCACACCCATGGGGCAGGCCCCATGTCTGAGGGAAAGGCCCACGAAGCCCCACAAGAGACCACCTGGCCTCTTCAACCAGGATCCCCTTACAGCTAGTTGGCTGCCTGGGGGGGTCTCAGCTGAATCGATGATGGCTTCAAAAGCTGGATGAGAAAGAAGAGCCAACCAGACTGGGAACTAGACATACAGCCCTTAGCATCTCTGTGGCCCCAACACGTTCTTCGGTGATGCCAAAGCTTCTTGTCCCGGAGTATATAACCCTGTGCTGGACTGCCCACACCTCTGACTTCAAGGGTGCACACACACACACACTTGCACACAAGCAGACACACCCCCTGGCCCCTGCTGAGGCCTGCCACCCATGGTCTTCGGCTAGACAGAACTCCTTTCTCTAGGGTCTGGACTTAGATTCTAGAAGCATTAGGTTCTTGGAGCTTAGAAACTAGCACAGTTTCAGGTGCTAGAGCAAGCTGAGAGCAGTCACCCAGAAACCCAAAGGGTGGTTACCCCCAGAGTCCCAGATCTGACTTCACCCTCAGATGAAATCATGACCCACAGCCAGCCCGCTGCCACCAAGCTCTGAACGTTGAGCAGCAGCAACTGAAGAAGACCTTGGTTCTAGCCTGTACAAGAGAACTCAGGGATGAGGCCATCTAGATGACAGTACAGGACATTCCTCACAGAGCCAGGAATGTCCCAACAAGGGCCACAAAGAAACGGCAGGAGCCACCTGCCTGCCCCCTAAAAGCTACTGTGAGAAGGAGTACCTCCCTACAGCCAAAGTTCCCTGCTTTCCAGGGTTCCATGCTGACCCCGGAAGCATGTGTGGGCTTAGCGAGTTGTGAAGGTCAGATAGCCAGCATTGGACACCTACTCTAAGCCAGCTACGGACAACCCAGACAGGCTGGCTACGCAACTTCTTGGGCAGCCCGTGCCAGAGGGAGAGTTCTGCTGCGTGATGGCAGAGAACACACGGGTCTGGAAGCTCTGAGGAGTGAGAGGAGGGCTAGGGAGAAGCTCAGGTGAGAATCAGCGGGGGAGCCCCTCACGCCACAATAGGGCACCTTACCTAATAAGGTCACAATGGCTCTTAACAGCGATGACCACAGAGGACATCAAGGGTTTTCTGAGGATCCAGGTTTTCTAGGGTTTACCATGTGACCTACTTGGACTCCTTCCAGCCCAGCCTGTTTTCTCACGTGCCAGAACCTCCTAGCTGCTCTCCATGACACAAGCCACAGAAGCCCTGAGACAGACAGCCCTCCAGCCCCAGGCACTCTGATTTTGTCCCCTATCCTGGAGAACAGCGCCTGGTGTGCACCCTGTGCCTGCCTCCATGGGAAACTGAGGCCGTGCTCAGCCCTTTTTTCCTCTATAAAGGAGAGTGGGAAACTGAAGGGAATGGAAGGGTCCTGAAAGAAAAGAAATGTCATGGGGTGGCCCCTGGTTTTGCAACCAACACCTGGGGGCACTGTTGTTCAGCCTAGATGACATGGCCTCCCCAGCTTGCCCTCCTTCCACTCCTTCAGTACCCCCCAGCCCCACCCCAACCCTTGACTGTTATAAACAGGAAATCAGTGGCAGGCAGACCTGTGAGTTTCAGCTTGTACTGTGGCTGGAGCCATCCCACGCCTGAGGCCGCGCCCACCATGACCGTCCCCACATCCTCAAGCCCCCACTGACCATTTATGAAGCCTTTACCCAAACCCCTCAGGGAGCCACTTCCTTTAACCTCACGGTAATCCACTAGGCTCTTGCCACCTGTCCTTTCCAAATGACAAAATACAGGTTCAAAGACCAGATTACTCAAGTTCTCATTACAGCAAGCCCCTACAGGAAGTCCTCAGAGCATTCTAGCCCCGTCTTAAGAATGCCCCAGAACCTGTGGACGCCTCAGCAACCCTGGGTAGCAGGGCTCCCCTGAGATCACAGGCCTGTGAAATCTTGGGGCAAGATCTATAGGCAAAGGCTGCTGCTAACTCCTGACAAAAGGGTCCAGCTTTGTTCATCCCTGTCTCTTCTTTAAAATCTGACAGTTAGCTCCCCGACTCTGTCCATCCTCTGTTCAGAGTGCAGGAAATATGTCCAAGGGAAGGCAGAGAGACCAGAGCCTGTGGCTAGGATGAGTGCTGAGCCTGGTCCTCCCAACCCTTCACACCACAGTCCTCCAGGGGGTTGCTAGGCACAGATGACCTGGGACCTCTGACCAAATGACAGGAGTCGGGGTTGGTAAGAAAGAGAGAGTGAAAAATAAGCAGAGAAAAGAAAGTGTGCCGACTAATACAAAATACACAGAACCAAGAAAACCCAACATGAGAGGCACTCCCAAGTAAAAGGCACCACCAGGGATACAAAAACACCCTAGCAACAGGAACAGTCCTGAGAGGAACCCACAGCCAACTGCCCCAACCTCACTATGGGGTCACACTGAACTTGGCATTATTTTAACAGACTGGCACCTCAGCGTCCTGGCTTTCATTCTGTGCCCTTCCTAAAAAGGCAGCAGTCTGTTTGCAGCATACCTTAGCTGCCTCATCGTGAGTCTCTGGCCCAGCATCGACACGGGGCCTGGATCCTTTGGCTTTCTGAGCTGGTGAAAAGATTCTCACTCCACTGACCTCTTACATTCAAGGCCTTTCAAACTCAGGGGAGGCGGGGAGGGAAGGTCGGGGAGATCTGAATGGGGGCCCTTGAGACCAGCGGAAGAAGGCAGGAGAAGGCCTCGCTGGAGATCAAAGTCCCAGGATGCAGCAGAGGGGCTGCCCTTTCACCCATGGCTGCTATTCAGGGCCCTGCCTGATCCTCCCAAGTCTGGCCTGCCAGCAGCTCCCTCGGACTTTCTGGAGACAGAGGCCCCGCCTCAGGCACTGAACCTTAGCTCCAGCAGGGTCCCAAGACCACTGCCACAGCTTTCTCCATGGAAGATCACAGGTGAGACCAGGAGACCAGGCTAACTCTTCACAAGGTCCAACTCCAATCTGATAGCCAAGGCCTTGCCCCAAGAACCCAAGGCATCTCTATGAGCAAGAGGTGGGGGCTTTTACCCAGCTCCATTTCATGAAAGGCAGATTCAGAGCCAGGCAAAGGTAGCAAAGGGGGAAATGAATAGAAAGACTGCTTCAAACTGTTTGTCACAGAAGCACCAGCTGCCTTAGCTGTCACAGCCCCCAAAAGTTACAGTGACCTGAAAGTGACCTTCTCTGAGTCTTCTGTCCTTTTATACAGTCCTGCTCATACCTCTGGTGGTGGGGAGCTCACTACATTCCAAGATGCTCATCCTATCTTTGGTCCAGCTATCATCGGCTCTCTATAGTTCTCTTTAGCTACCCTGCTCTGCCTTCAGAGTCTATGAGGAACTGATGCTGTCTCAGCCACAGAATAGTGTTGTTCATCTAAGTTTGGGCTAAGTTGTTTGTTCTAAACCTAAGACTCTTTACTCAGTCAGGGCTTTCTGTGGTGGCCCCAACCTGCCAGACAGAGGTTCCGTGACTGCAGAGACCAGAGACGCCATTTGCTCTCCTTGTTAATCAGGAGGTCTCTAAAGGAACACGAGCGACCCATTCTGCCGGGAAGCAGTTATTGAGCATCTGTTATATGTTTAGTGTTGTTCAATACAGTAGCCATTAACCTACTAGGATGAATAAGCACTGAAGATATGGCTAGTGCAACTAGAAATAAAGGTTTTCTTCTTGTTTTGAAACAGATTTACGGTGTATCTTAGGCTGGCCTTGAACTCCACAGTGCAGGCTGCCCTCAGACTCACAGCAATCCTCCTGCATCCTTCCCCACAGTGCTGAGATTGTAGGCGTGCTCCGCCAACCACATTTGTCCACATTTTCAGATTTCATCTCAATTCACTTAAAAGTTTTAAAAAATCGAAACCAGGCTGGTAAGGCAACTCGGAGGATGAAAGTGATTGTGGTCCAAGCTGGATGACGTGAGTCACCAAGAACCCACATAAAGGGGGAAGGGTAAGACCACGTGCACAGAGTTGTCCTTTCAACCCCACGTGTCATCCACATGCCCTGACACACACAGCACACATAAACAGCGGTAGTAACAATTAATAATTTAAAATAAATAGCAAAAAAAATACAAAATAACCTTCCCTCTATCCAAACTTCCTTGTTCCAAGAGTCTTGATAACATTCGACTCGAGGCTTCAGAGGTTTTGGCATCCAAGCTGAGGCGTACTGCACCATGTGAAATGCACACCGCATTTCAATGACTGGCAGCATGTCCCATCTTAAGACTCCATTAAATGTTGAACTGATAATGTTTAGACTAAGAAAATACGTTGTTAAGATTAATTTCACTTGTTTCTGTGTAAGTGTGTGTGTGTGTGTGTGTGTGTGTGTGTGTGTCCGAGCTCATGGATGTGTGCCTATGTACATGCACACACACAGCATGTGGAGGCCAGAGACTGGCCTTGGGTACCTTCCTCTGTTGCACTCCACATTTGTGGGTTTTTTGTTTTTTGTTTTTTTATTTGTTTGCTTTATTTGGTTTGGTTTTTTGTTTTTGTTTTTGTTTTTGTTTTTGTTTTTTTGGTTTGGTTTGGTTGTTTGGGGGTTTTGTCGTTGCTGCTGTTTTGTTTTGTTTTTGTTTTTTTGAGACAGGGTTTTCACTGAACCTGGATAGTAGCAGTATGGCTAGGCTGTTATATGTTTAGTGTAACCAGTGAGAGCCAAAGATCCTCTGTCTCTGTCTCTCCAGAGCAGGACTCTAGGCTCACACTGCGCCTTGCAGCTCTTTAGGGTGCAGGGGATCCAAAGCCTGGTTCTCATGTTTATCTGGCGAGTACTTTACCGACCAAGCTTTCTCCTTAATCTCTAGCTCTGTTTCTTTCTTCTCCTTTTTACTCAGGATTGGTTTGGGAGGAGGTGATTTTTTTTTTTAAGGTTTCTTTTTGTTTAT
Organism: Mus musculus; assembly: GCF_000001635.26. Lineage (NCBI taxonomy): Eukaryota > Metazoa > Chordata > Mammalia > Rodentia > Muridae > Mus > Mus musculus. The sequence continues at coordinate 44,676,139 of NC_000070.6, forward strand.
CTTTTGAGACTAGGTTCCCATAGCCCAAGCTGGCCTCTAACTTACCATGTAATCTGAGGCTGACCTTAAACTCCTGATCTTCAAGTGTGTTACCACCCTCAGCTCCAATTTTAGTTTTTTGAGACAGTCTTGCTGTACAGCCAAGCTGACCTTGAACTCAGCCCCACCATCCAGTGCTAAGAGAGAAGGACACAGACACTTCTGTCCTTCTGGTTATCGTTTGGTCTCCAGAAAGTAGTTAAGCCCACCTGTGGCTTTTGATCAGCTTCTGGGCAGAGCTTGTAGGCTAGTGATTCCCATACCCACATCAACACCCCTAAATATTCAGCAGAGTAGTTCTTGACTCTCTAAAGCTATTCTATTTCCAGACTAAAATGCCAGGGGCTACAGTCAGTGTTGAGCCACCGCCAACATGTTTTCCACCTCTCTCCCTGTCCAAGTCGTGAGGCTGGCCCCTCTCTGCATATGTTCACTAGGTCCCAGACTGGGCACACTCTCTGTTACCTTTGACTGGCGTGTTCTCTCTCCTGAGCCCTCTGATGCACCTCCTGAGAAGAGCCCTCCTAGACACCTTGGATCAAAAGAGACCCCCTTCCTGCTTTGCTCATCCCACCCCTAAAGAAAGTCTCACCTCCCACACACCACCCTTTGAAGGGACTCAGGGCTGTTTCTCTTGACCCTCTAGCCAGCCCTCCACATGAGGTTGTGTGCATGCATGTATCGTTGCTTCCCCAACCCTGAGGTCTGGTCAGGAAATGCCCACAGGGCAAAACCCCGCTCCAAGCTGGAAATGACGGTGCACCAGGGAGCTGAGTGAGGAACCCCACTGGGAAGCCTCAGTTACGGCCTGAAGATGTGGCATGAGATGCTCGAGCGGTCTTCCTCCTGACCCTTGAACATCCTTTTCCTGATGAGACTCTTCCTGCTGACCATCCTAGAGAACAGTGCCTTTCCATAGCCACAGTATGATGTCTAGTCCAGCTGGTCCCCACCATGCTCAGCCATTTCCCTCTGTGTTGCCCTGGTTACTGAGCTCAAATCCCTGACCTCAAGGTCTCACCACACCCTCAACAGCATCCAACCTACTAGCCGTGTTCTGGTGCCTGCCACTCCTTTTCATACCCACCGAGGGCTCTGCCCAGGCGCAGGCTGCTTCATCCCTACTCCTCCTCTCTGGAGGATCAGGCAGGTGACAAGCATTCAGATGATGCCAGGGGATGAGGTCACAGGGTTCTTTAGTTCCTTTCCTTCCCCATCTACGCAAGCTATGTGTCTGTCAATGTCACAGAGCACCCTGGAACCTTGGTTACCTTCCCTGGTAAAGTGAGGGTGCTGACTCTGCCCCATTCATCTCTCTTTTGGGCCAACGTAGGGGATCATGTGAATACAGGAGAGTGAGAAAGGATGAGGTGCCCTGTGCAATGCCCCACCCCACCCCCCCATCCTGACATCTCCCTGACAAGAGCTGCTTCTCTGTTAGACCTGCTCTGTTCTTGTTGAAGCAGGACAGCTTTGAGGGGGCCTCAGACAGCTGCACAGATGCCCCCAATCTCCCCAACCCTGTAGTTTCCAGCACTATCAACTCCTTCCATGCCACAGACTGAAACTTCACCCCAAATCTTCCTGGGGTTCAAGGCTCTACCAAGAGATTCAGTACTAGGACTGTGAGCATCCAGTCCTATGTCTCATCCTGAATGTTCTTGTTTTGTTTTTGAGACAGGCAAACTGTCTCAAATCAGTATAACTCTCTAGTGGGGCTAGAGGGAGGGCCTGGGGGGCCCTCCCTGCTCAGAATCTGTCTGTTAATACACATTAAACTAGTTTTTTTTTCCTTTCTCTAAAAAGAAAATCTCTGCCTGAGTTTTTCAATTGCAAGGGGGCATCTTCTAAGCCAGCTTTTCACTGTGATCAAACACAGCCAGACACCAGCTTGGCACAACTGCTTATCGTCCAGGTGACATGGAGAGAAAAGATGACACCATCAACTCCATAAACCAACAGAGATGGCAGGACAACTGCCTCCCACAGCAAGCCGGCACAGCAACCCACTGAGCTAAAGACTTCTGACATCTGTTCCAAGGCATGGGAGCCAGGGAAGGAGGCAAGGCACACTCTTAAGAGCCATGAATCATGCCAGCTTGGCCTACCACTGCACACTGAAGCCACAGGCCCATCTCCAACGCCTGGCACACACAGACCCCAGGCCAATCCACCACTGAGCTGACTAAATTTTCTAGCTACAGATCTTAAACAGTTAGGCATGTATTCATGAGGACATACATCCCTTACATGATGCTAAGGAAGAGTTGTGCCAGCAAATAGAAAATTGAATCAAAATTCTGTAACTCTACTCTCCAGTCCTAGACCAGAGCTCACACACAGACACACAGACACACACTCACACACAGACACCCTCACAGACACAAAGACACTCTTACACACACACACACACACACACACACTCACACACAGACACCCTCACAGACACAAAGACACTCTTACACACACACACACACACACACACACACACACTCACACACAGACACCCTCACAGACACAAAGACACTCTTACACACACACACACACATTTTCAGACTGAGAGTTCCAGGCGGTCATTTCTCCTCTCAAACTAGCTAATGTCAGCCAGTGCCAATGGCCCATGCAGCAGAAGGAGACCAGGTTACTGTAGCACGTGCCCTACACAGACGTGGCTAGATTCAATTTCACAGGCAGCACAGAAAAAAGTTGTCTCTTTGTAATCCCCAGGAGGCCCCAGGGCTCCTTCCTCTCAAGTCCAAGGGCAAAAATGAGACGGTTATTTATTTCCCTCCATCCTCCAACGTCATTGCTCCACTTTCTCCAGAGGAGTGTTTCCAGTCCCTGCCCTTTCTTCTCAACATGTGTCCCTTACTGCAGGACAAAGCAACAGCTGCCCCACCCAACCCCTCTCCTGCCTCCGAAACCCACAAAGGAGATGCTAGTGCTAAGCTCAGACCTTCTACACACTGCAGCTCTGGGGCACCATGTCTGTCCTCAGGATCCTCTTAAAGTGGCTGCAAAGCACGGGCAGCAATGGCTTTTCTCACCCAAGGAGTAAAGATGGGAGGAGACCAGCCAGGAAGGAGTCCTCCCATACAGGCCCCTGTCCATCTTCCCTGTCTCAGGAAAGGCTAGGACCCTGGGAAGCCCGGTCCTCTGCAGCTAAGCATGTCGTACTGCACTTTTGTTTCCCCCTTCTGCGAGGGTTCCACACAGACCCTGCTAGGTGCATTCCGGGTGGGGATGCGCAGCCATCTCTTACCTTCATCCCTCTTGCGTTTGTTGGTGTCGGCACTGGGGGACGTGATGCCCAGGATGCCACTGATGGAGTATGAGGAGCCCGCGGAGTCGGTGCTCACCGATGACACCTGCGTCACGGAGCCTGTAGACACTGTAGAAGGAGAGGGGTGCCGGCCTGTCACAGAGGTGCTCACTAGATATACTGGGCTGGGTACAACTGCTGCAGAAGGGCAAGTGCCAGCTCAAGGATACCCACCCCGACCCAGCAGAAAGGGAATACAAGCACAGAATAAAAAGGGAATTTACTAAGATCCCAGCCAGTCCAAGAGTGCAGGAGACAAGAGGGCGGGGGTAGAGTGGGTGGTGCCACCTCCAGTGCTGGAAAGACACCTAGATGCATTCTGGAGTCATGTTCATCTCTGCTGACATTCCATCCATGCATGTATTCACACACACACACACACACACACACACACACGCTAAGTAAAGTGCAATAAGAAGAATGCTCTTCACTGGTGAACACTGGAGAACGATAATGTATCTCCACTGCTACCACGCTTTCCACTTGATCCCTGGAGTAGCCCAGGCTCTACTGGTTATTTCTATTTGCCAAATGAGAAGAGTTAGTTCCACAGGGTGAATTGGTTCCAGGTGACCCAGCTAAGCAGCACCAAGCTTAGCCTCAGTTCTAATGTTTCCCTTCCAAGAAGTGGAAACAGAGGTGGTGACTTATTGTGGCCGGGGCCAGGTCTCTAAGTCCCTCAGGGTCAGGAGGAGAGGGGACTTCAGTAAGTTTCCCAATGACTCCTCGTCTAGAGTCCAGGAGACCCATAAGGGTCCTCTCTAACTACGGGGCTGGATTTCCACTGGTGAGAGGGAGGGGTTCTTCCTCCATTGGTGAAAACCAGCAGACCATCCTCACACCTCTCCATGGGCAGCCAGCTGGAGGCAGGTGGAGTCTTCACTTTGCAAAGCAGGATGTGGCTGGGGGTGATAAGTCACGTTTCTTGGAGCAGAGGTAGCACCTGCCTCTGAAGATCTAGAGGGCACAGTGCCTTTCTGCTCACATTTGAGCTTGGTTTTAGAGCCTTTTAAAGAGACACCAAAGCAGAGATTGCTAACTTCTCTTTCTCTTCACCAGAAAAAGCTCCTCAAAATAGATTTATGCAAATCCCACAACCTCTTCTGTACCGAGGTGCAAAGAACAAAAAGTAAAAAAATAAAAGTAAAAAGATCATTTGGGACTTCAAACAACAGTCCGTGGAAGCCAGGCTTGGCCGTGTCACTGGCAGAGCCAATGGCAGTTGCTTAGTTATTTTGTAATTACACAGGGCACAGAGGACCCAGGTCCCAGTTCTGGCTTCACCTACGACTTTAAACTAGTCACTGAACCTCTGTGGTCTGGAGCCCTCAGTGCTCAATAAATCCAGACATTATGTGAGGCTATATACATGTGAGATTAGGTTTTAATAGATATTTCTGGGGCAAAACATACCACTCTGCTGAGTTACTGTAGAATTATTCCTGATACTACTGAAAGACAGTTGTTTGTTTGTTTTTAGGCTATTCACCCTGGAACAGTTAAAGCCAAATGAAATGTCAGGTACAAACACCCCTCACCCCACCCAGGAAACCCTCTTCAGTCCGTCCTTCCACCCCAAGAAGAGGGTGCTCCCCTTCTGCTACACAAGCAGACCTGTTTTGGGGGCTTTGGTTGGGGTTTTTTGTTTGTATTTGTTTTGGTTTTGTTTGTTTGTTTGTTTGTTTTGCTTTGTTGGTGGTGGTAGTGGTGTTTTGTTTCGTGGTTTTGCTCTTTTGTTTTGTTTTGTTTTGTTTTCCCAAATTCCCTTCCCACACTCCCCCCATGGGACTGGAAGCCCTTGAGAACAGGAATTTCTGTCTGGCATTGATGTTACGCCAGGCTCCACATCACGGGTGCATAGTGAAGTCTTTCAAACGGCAGTGCTGAATGGGAATGGTTTCTGGGCAGGGAGGACTTCTGTCTTACCTTCAATCAAAGAGCCATCCTTAGAGGACCAGAAACCCCAGAAAACACCTTTGTGACCCTTCATACAACAACAAGGAAACTGGTGCTCAGAGCTGAGAGGTTCATTGACTGGGTGAGTTGAAGCCAGACCTCTGACAGTTTTCTCATCGCCAGGTTTTTATTGAAAGAAAGGATGGCAGTGGTGCCAGTGAGAAGCCCCATTGGTTAGTTGCTGTTCTTTCAGAGGACGTGAGTTCAGTTCCCAGCATCCATATCAGATTGCTCATAATTGCCTGTAACTCCTGCTCCAAGGGATCCAGTGCCCTCTTCTGGCTTCCTCAAGTAAGCACACACACATTGTACACACACACATTGTACACACACACACACACTGCACATACACACAGGTTTAACTGGCAGTGATAAATGTACAGGGATACTCCACAACCTGGGGTGCAGTTCTGCAGAATTCTCGGGGTGTGAAACTTGCAGAAGCTTTACTCAACAGTTACCGACTTTCTTACAATAGAGTAACTACTCCCCCTCTGCCCCCAGGAACCCGCAAGCATTCCCTTGTCCCAAGTGGAGAAATGACATCAAGAACGTGCCCTGACTATAAACGTCATTTTCAACTCCTCTTTGAAGAGGAACCAGGAGGAAAGTTTAGACTTTTGAATGTGGTGAATTATGACTCTACCCTAGTGAGTCATGGCCACTCAGACTTCCCTTGTGGACCTCGGAAACCCCTCAGGCAGCCCTCAACAGTTGGCAGAGTACGAGAGAGCGAAGTGAGAGCAAGGGAGAGAAAAAAGTTTGAGAAGTTTTGCTACATCTTCACTCAAGACTGCAAGCACACAAAGCATCGCAGAAGGCTGGTTATAGAAGAAGAAAAAAACACATTCAAAACTACTTACTGACTAATGGTGCAGAAAATGTTATGAATAAGTATCCCTTTCTTGATTTATTACTTTAATTATCTGACATTCTATAGACCCCCATTAGTGGATTTTTTTTTTGGCTTAGATTTCAATTTTCTGTCTCATGGTGAAAGCTATTTATCATAATAATCAGTAAAATTCAAAACCTTTTAGCAGTATTTATAAAATTCATTTGCCAGGTTCAGCCCTTGGAGAATGACAAAGAAGGAGTATTAGGACGCGTGTGAAGTGTTTTATGCAGAATTATCTGTCCATAAGAATGATTAAAAGTTCTTTAGAATATTTGGAGCCCATTAGATTTTCAAATTTTTTTAAAAAGTTCTTACCTATGCTGTGACTGGAAGCTGGGACCGGCTGATTGGGGGGCTGCTGTACTTTTGTCCGAATGATCCTGTAGGCAGTTGGGGGGAAAAAAAACAAATGACTATTTACCATTGAGAAGGAAAGAGACCCTGAGGCTGGTGTGTCATTCCCTTGAGAGAGGGCTTGCCTGGCATGAGGGAAGCCCTGGGTTCCATCCCCAGCAAGGAATAACCTGAATGTGGTGCTGCACACCCATAGTCCCAGCACATGGGAGAAGGAGGTAAGAAAATCAGAAGTTCAGAGTTATCCCCAGCTGCATAACAAGTGCTAGCCTCGTATAGCATCATCCCTACCGAGAGAGAGAGACAGAGACAGAGACAGAGACAGAGACAGAGACAGAGACAGACAGAGACAGAGACAGAGACAGATACAGAGACAGAGAGACAGAGAGAGACAGAGAGAGAAAAGAAAGAGACCTTGGCTAGGTAAGCAGAGACACAGGAGAAGAGCAGAATTGGGAGATTATGAGCCCAGGCTGGGAATTAGGAGTTCTGAAGGGATTTTTCCCATGGCTGTCTTTGGGTGGCTTGCACCCACCATTCCTGGACCCTCAGAACCTCTCTGATCATTGTGTGCGTGTGCATGAGCATGTGTGTGTGCGCGCGCACGTGCGCACTTTGGTTTAGTTTTCTGAGATAGAATCTCATCTAGCTCATCTAGCCTCAAGCTCCCTATGTACCAAAGGCTGTCCTTGAACTCCTTCCTGATTCTCCTACCTCTCCTACTAGGTGCTGGGATTTCAGGTGTGCACCACCACACCTGGCTGAGCACTTCCTTTTCTGAAGAAAGAAGATGATGGGATACTGGTCCAGGTTGGCCTAGCAGGTGTATCTGCAGCCCTGTCGGAGATCCTTCCCCTCTCTAGAGCTCGACCTCCACCCGTGGGACAGAAGAACTGAACCAGGCAACCTGTCTGTCCTCTGGCAGTGCTCCTGTGTTGGTTTCTTGGCCCTAAGGACTCCACAAATAAGATGAATGCACCCACCAGGGGAATCAGCAAGGGAGAGCATGCGTGTCACGGAAGGGTTGAAGTGCTGCCCAGAGAAAAGCACTTGGCTTTTTCACCAAGAAGCCAGCTCAGATCCATCTCATGAGGAGGAGCTTAGCTGCAGTGCTTGATGCTATTTCCAGAGTTTCACCATGTTGTCCAACGATGACAACAGGGAGAAAAAAAACACCAAAAAGTTGGCCAAAGACACAGAAGCCAGTAAAGAAATGTGAGGCAAAGTCACAATAGGTCACAAAGGCAGAGTCACAATAGGTCACAAAGGCAGAGTCACAATAGGTCACAAAGGCAAAGTCACAATAGGTGATCCAAAGGCAGAGTTCAGGACCAATTCATCCACCTGGTCCTATATGACAAACTCTGTAGACAGTGCCCAACTATAAACCACTCCAGCTGTGCTCTCTGAGAGACTGAAGACTCCAGGTGCCCTGGCTAGAGCAGCCTTCAGGAGTGTCTTAGCAGAAGATGCATCAACCTGACTACAAAGCACAGAGCCCATGTCATTTACACCACCAACACGAAGAATAGAGATGTCCTAGCTACTGCCAAAGATGCCAGAGGACGTTCAACAGACAGGATATTTGAAAAAGTAAAACTTTATTAAACGAAAACCAACAAACTTTATCATAGAAAGGACCCACATAGCTGGGAGCCAGAAGGGTCCCCAGTTTGCCTCTCTAGAGTCTTGGTTGCAGTTCTAGCATGAATCTCACTATGACCTTGAGCAAGACTGCTCCATTGTGGCCTCAGCTCAGACACGGAGGTACCATAAATTGTTCTTTGATTATTTTAAGTAATCAAATACTTTTCATGAAAAAATTAAAGCTTTGCAGGGAGGCTCTCTGTATTTAAAGATCAAGGCTGCAATGACTTCTCTTTCCCCGAAGCCTGGCAGCTCTGCCGCTCTCCAGGAGCATGGGGAGGGAGCCCTGATGGGGAGCTTCCAGCAGGATCAGTGGGGGCCTCAGACACCACTAGCATGGCACACCTTTGAACACAGAACAATGACAACCAAAAGTCCCTGGAAATGGGTGAGGCGTGATATAATAAAATATTGACTTTCTCTAGAAAAGTTCTGTTCCTGGCTCAAACTGTTCCTGTCTAAAAGGACATTTGGTAGAGTTCTACTTCATTATTAAAGTACTCTGTGTTTATTATAGTCTACTTTTCACTTTTCTGTGCATGAGCATGTGCCTGTATACTCCAGTGCACATCGTGTGAGTACATGTAGAAGCCAAGAGACAACCTCGGATGTTGTTATTTGGGGTAGGCTGGTTGCCAGCGACCTGGAGTCTGTCTTCCCCCTTCCTTCACCATATGGGCACCAAAGATCAAGCAAGCACTCAGGTTGGTGGTGAGCATCATCACTTGGCTGAGCCATCTCCCAGAACTCTACCCAGCTTTTATAAATGTGGATTCTAAAGGACTCAAAATTAGGTGCCTGTTCTCACAAGGAAAACCCTTTGCCCCCTGAGCCATTTCCCCAGATCCACTATAGACTGTGGGGATAACACATAAGTATAAAGAAGATATCTATGAGGTGTGGTGCTGCATATCTGTAATCCCAGCCCTTGGAAAGCTGAGGCACAAAAGACTGAAAGTTTGAGGCCAGCCTGAACTATCAAGACCCTATCTCAGAAGAAGAAGAAAAAAGAGAAAAGGAAAAAAAAAACACTACATTCACATTGGATACATAGTTATACCCACATCCCTGCTGCTGTTTCAAAACACCATTTTCCACCAACAAGCAAGGATTAAGCTGTGCACTCTGTTTTCATCTCCTGCACTTTACACAGGACAAACCGTTGTATCTGAATGACTGTTTCAAGGCTGCCCTGGGTTCCCAGCTTCTGCACAGGAAGGACAGAAGTAGCAGATGCCTCCTGTTGACCTCGCTGGAAGTCGGCTCTGCCTCTGCCTGACCTTACGTGCAGCTTGGTGCTCGGCACCCAGGGTACTTGACATCGGTAGCTGGTCTCTGGAATGGACTTGTTCATGGATGCTACAAGCCTAACCACAGAGTGTCAGAGCCCTGACCACCTGAGTGAAGTCTTCGGCCCTTTTCTGATGAGTCAGCTTAAACATTTCTTCAAATGTATTGAGCATATGTATACATTTGTTTCTTTGTTACAATTCTCAAAGTAGTTGTTTCCATTAAGCAAACAGTATATAAATACAAGACAAGACCTGGGAGTAAGATTCTTTTTCTTGACCTCTTGAATTATGTTGTTCCCCAACCTGGTTTTTAAAAAGTTTTTCAAGATTAAAGTGTGTGTGTGTGTGTGTGTGTGTGTGTGTGTGTGTGTGTGTGTGTGTGTGTGTGTGCTGGAGTCAAAGGACAACTTCCAGAAGTTGATTTTCTTCTTCCACCATATGGATTGAAAGGATAAACTCAGGTTGTCACAAGATGTGTCAAGTAACTACCTGCTGAGCCATCTTGGCAGCCTTGATCTAATGTGTGTGTGTGTGTGTGTGTGTGTGTGTGTGTGTGTGTATGTGTCTACAATGATGTAGCAGATATGTAAGTATATAGATGTTAGATATGCATCCTATTCCCTACTGAAGTCCAGCTTAAAACCCTCACTTTTTATTATATTTGTCTAAAGACAAAACAAAGTGTATTTTTCACGTCTTTTCAAATACCTGTAAATCACTGGCAAAGTGTTATGAGAGGTCAAGATCCATTAGCAGGCCACGGCAGCAGAGGAGTAAGTGGACAGACCCCAAAACCAGAGCTCTGGAGTTCAAATCCAGTCTTCAGTTTCCCTACCTCAGTTCCATCATCGTGAAAATGAGAGTAAGAATCAATTGTACCCCCCATGGAATTATTATTATTATTAGGGTTGAATTAATAAACTAGCCATATGTGGCTAGTAATGATGTTCAGATGAGCTGATCCTCACTGTTGTCCTCATAAAGATGAAGGAGAAGCTTCAACTTTAAAATATTTAGACACTTAAGGCATATGGAACAACTGTGATCCCAGCACTCAGGAGGCTGAGGCAGAAGGATCCCGAGTTCAAGGACAGCCTGGGGTTCATAGTGAGACCATATCTAAAGTAAATATATAAGGCCCGTTCTATATTGCTGAGAATACGCATGCTGAACGTGGCCCAGGGTAACATATTAGCATGCTCTGGTTTAATACTGATGAAGAGACGGAAGCCCAGCATCGTCCAGTGATTTAGCCAGGGGCACACAGCACAGGGTTAGTCCAGACCCCTAGCTCCCAGGCCTGAGATGCATCTGAAGGAAGTGGTCCCCTCAGCTAATCAGGGCCTTATGAAGCACCGAAGCTATTTAGACTCAAAATCCATTTTTCAGAATCTAAAGAATCTTCCATTGCAAGCATTTAAGGATCCCATTCCGACATCATCTCCCTCCTTTGAAAAACTAGGTCCTCTTATGACCATATCCCACCACCTCTCACAACTACACTGTAAACAAAAAAGTAAAAAATAAATATATACAAAAATATACATTGTGGTGCCTTGGAAAAGGTACGATGGGGTCTGGGGATGTAGCTGGCTGGTATGGTGCCTGCCCAGCGCATGCATAAACAAGGCTTTACTGTCAGGCTCTGGCACCACCCAAGCTCGCTGTGATCCCAGCACCCCAAGGTAGGAGGGTCAGAAGCTCACAGTCATCTTTGACTGCATAGTAAGTTCAAGGCCAGCCTGGGCTACCTGAAACTGTCTCAGAAAGGGGGCTAAGGGCTGAGGAGATAGCTCAGCAACTGAATCGCTTGGCAGGCAAGCATGAGAACCAGAGTTCAGATCTGAGAAACTCATGTAGATGCTGAGCAGCCTGTCTGTAATGCCAACCTCAGAAGGCACAGACCGAGGATGCCCACTGCAAGGTGGCTAGCTAGAGCAACCATCAGCAAGCACTGGGTCTCGCTGAGAGGTCCTGCCTCAACAGTGAGGTTGGATACTGATTGAAGATGAGTCTTGACATGAAGCTCCAGCTTAGACATACACACGTGTAACAACAACAAGAAACACACACACACACACACACACGCAAAGCAAAAGTAAGGCTGGCATGCTGGCACGTGCCTGCAAACCCCAGCACTCAGGAGGTTGAGGCAGGTATATAGGCAGTCAGAGAGCTATCTGGACCACAGGGCAAGCCCAACTCCAACAAAACAAAACAAAAATAACTAAATAAAGTAGTTAATGATCTATTCTTCACCAGGCTACCTTCATCCCCTGCAAAGTTGTTGGTTATAGAGTAAAATAGCAAGTATGTATAAGTTTTGAGGTTTTCCATAAAAGTCTGACCTGAGCCAGTAAGGCTGGACCCTAATATTCAAAAACACACACACACACCAACCAGTTGGTGCTAAACAGAGCTTACACACACACACACACACTGGGAATGCCACTTGTCCCAGCAGTAAACCACTAATTTAGAGCCACAGAACTGGAAGAGAAGAAGAAAAACCTCACTCTACCCACCATCTCTGTCTGCCCTGACACCCGCCTGCCTCAAGACTCCCAAATACAGCATCCCAAATGAGTTTAAGTCCCAGGAAGTCTCCCACCAGCCTGATAGAACTGCTTCAGTGATATTTAGCTCCACATCAGCATTCTTTCCAGACTTGGTTTCTGAAGACAGCAGTGTGGTGCCTCTAGAGTGGGTGGTAGAGAGGACCCCGTGGCTACTAGAACAAATACAAATGCAGATATCACCTTCTATCTAGCTGTTTGAAATAGAGAGACAGTGAGACTTGCCTTGGTGGACACATGCTAGGAGAGAGCTAGGAACCCTCTTTCTCTTGACACTTGCAACAGACTCTGCCTTCTTATAAAAAAGCAGTTCTGTGGTGGACAGCACAGGCTTCCCAATAAGTTTGGAGTGGGGGTGCATTAGCAAGAGAATCCTTCACGTTTGAGGTACTCTCACTGAACGTGCAATGAGGAGTCCCCAGCAGGAGCCCCAGAAAGAAGTTCTGGGAAGATCTGAGGATGCCAGGTATCATAGACAGAAAAGCACGTCAGCCATGATGCTCTGAAATAGGGAAGGAAGGGTGATGTCTCCTTCTGGCCTCCTTCCCATAGGAGGTGGCTTGCAGAGACCTTTAAGACATGGACACCAAGTGTCATTTTGCTATTGACTCTATGTTCATCTCCATCTGCAGCACCTTTCCCCTGGCCTTCCCATCTGGGCCTTAGCTTCTACACTTGCCACAGGACAGCATCAGGCCCGAGGGATGTGACAGGCCACAGATGGAAAGCCCACGTGGAAATACACTCAGTCAGCTACATCTATGGACTAAGATACCCTAGGGACCCCAGAGTCTAGCTATGGCTGCAGTCACCAGCACCAGAGCCTCCAGTAGCACAGCCCTAGACTCAGAATCAGCCATGCCTGATGTCCCTGGACCATTCACTCAAGTCCACCATCCGCAGCTCCCCAACCACTTCTACCCTTGCAAGGATGAGACGCGATGAGTAAATAAACAAATGCAATGTAAAACTACATTTAAACCCAACATTATCTCAAAGAAACACGTAGAGCAATAATAGGAATGATACACTTGAAACAAATTGCCACCATTTAAAAGTCTAGATGGTTTTCATGCACGTGCAGCCACCTCCACACAGAGATCCTGGGGTCTAGATTCCCTTGAGGAGTGGGAAGGCTCAGACACACTATCCCGGCAGCACTCAGCTGAGACTTGGTAACAGCTGCCCGCCCACAGGGCTGTGCTATCTCCCTTGCCTTGGCCACTGCAGTCTCTGCTCTCATGCCTGGCCTGTTTCTCTCATTAGAAGTCATCTGCCTGGCCCTACCCACATAGGCGACAGAGTTTGAGAGTGCCATGGACAGCCAAGGTTATTTTATGGACAATGTCATCATGTTTGTACCCTACCATGGAAAAAACCCGTGGGATCCCCAAATTCCAATCAGGTGCTTGCCCAAGGTTACTCTGCAGAGAGGACCAACTTCTCCAATATTGCCTCTGTTTCCACCTCTACATTCTCCAATGACCCCCTCAGCTGGACAATTCCTGGCTCATAGGGACCTAAGCAGTATGGTGCTTATCCATGAGAACAAGGTCGGTGAGCGTTGGTATATATCTGGTATAAGTCCATTTGTGCTGTAAACCACATTTTAAAATCTTAGTACCCAAAAAGAGAATGTTCAACAGCTCATTAACAATTTTTATACTGATTGTATGTTGAAATACTTTTTTTTTTCTATATTGGGGGTTAAGTAAATATAACTCCAATTAATTACACATTTCTTTTTACTAGAAATTTTTACTGGGAAATTTCAAATTGCACACATATTGTATCTAATCATAGTATTATTACTACTGTGTGCTATAAATTATATACTATTCCACCCCCCCCCAAGGGCCTGCTGGCATTGTCCTCCCTCCTCGGGTCTACTGCCTAGGACAGGTCTGAAAAACTTGCACCCACTTTCCCTCTTCTTCAGCACCTTGCAAAATGGCAGAGCCTCAGTAGAGATTGGCAAGAGAATCAAATGGGCCAAGAGTTAAGGAATTGGTGGGACTTAAGAAAAATCAACACATCCATTACACAGTGATGCTGTCCATCTGAGTCATCACCCACTGTGCTGTCATCCAGACCAGAGGGGACCTCAGAGGCATTCTAGTCTGACCACTTCTTTCTTGCAAGGGTGAGGAGTTCACAGCACAGTAGGGTGTGGCTCTGAAGAAACTAGAATGGTCCTATTCCCAGACTTCTGGCTTCTTTTTCTTATATGAACACAGTGTTTCTTATGAGAACGTTTGTGTATATTCATCTCATCATTTCATCCCTGGCCTTGGGTGTGTGTGTGTTTCTTTCTTTCTTTCTTTGGATTTTGGAGGTAGGATCTCATGTGTCACTAGGAACTCTCCACATCACCTAAGGATGATCTTGAACTCCATCCTCCTGCCTCTACTGCAATCCCACTGGGATTATAGGCATGTACCACTGTACCAGGTCTAGGTGATACTAGGGATGTAGCCCAGGGGTTCATGTATGCAAGGCAAGCACTCTTAACAACTGAGCTACACCCCCAGCTCCTGACTATAGGCTCAAATGGATCTATCTACAACAGAAAATATCTTCTTCAGGAGAACCACCTCGGGAAGTGGCACACATGTGTAACCCCGCACTCAGGAAACTGAGACAGGGGGATCATTGCAAGTTCCAGGCCAATAGAGGTACAAAGTGAGACTCTCTCTCTCTCATTAAGGAAGGAAGGAAGGAAGGAAGGAAGGAAGGAAGGAGAGAGGGAGAGAGGGAGGGAGGGGAAAGAAAAGGAAAATTTAATAAATTAAAAGGAACGTAATTTTCATTTTATGTAGTATTTTATTTTTTAAATTGGGTTCTTGCTATATAGTCCAGGCTGATCTCAAAAACACTGCCCTCACACTGCTGAAATTATACATGTGTGTTAACACACGTATGCCTAACCAGAAATTTATTCTTAAGGCTCTGATGGTATCCATCAATATGCCTAAGGAAGAGATTCGAGAGGACACCATTGTGAAGTCCACGAAAATGTTATGCCTGGCCCCCTGGTGCTTTTCTGTTTGTTCGTCTTTTCCTGAGTGAGATCTGAGGGTGCATGGGAGCAGGCACCTCTTTGTCTCTGGAGCACCTTAGCATCCTGAAGATTTCACATTAGAATCAATTAGAAAACCCACGACAGTGTCCTAGGCTCTCAGATCTCACTTCAGTTTGGTAGCAGGGCTAGAACAAAGAACCACATGTGCTCAGCCCAAAAAGGACTTTGTTTCCCACACATAAGTGGTTCAACCTCCGTCCCAACTGGAGGCTGGACTGTCTTGTCTGCCTGGGAACCTCTGAGAGGAGTTAGCCCCCAGGGGCAGGGATGTTTGTGAAAGGGTAATCAGGACAATTTATACAGCGTGCTCCACAAAGACAGATGAAGCCAGAGGTGTCAGTCATCCTGGCTCAGGAAACTCAAGCGGCCTGGATATTGGCTTGATGTCCTCTCCCAGTAGCTGAGTCCAGCACTGTCTGTCTTCTCCTTTGCTAACTCATCCCCAGGGAGTGAAAGGAGAAGAGCCAGCTCTTCAGGAGACACATGGGGACCCTTCAGTACACCAGCCCCACCCAAATCCCCAGCCTCACCTGTTGATGGAGCTGACGCTGGGCACAGTGTCATTGTCACAGACTCGCTCTGCCAACAGCCGGTCCCTGATCTCCCAGGCAAACATGGTAGGGTTTTGGCGTTTGTACTCAGCGATTTTTTCCACCACTTTGGGAGTGGCAACCTTTGGTTTGGATCCTCCAATCACCCCCGGCTTGATGCTTCCTGTCTCATAATACCTAGACCCAAGAGGAGAGGACCATAGTTAGCCATGGTTAGCCATGTGAGCCCGCAAAATGGATAAATATTTGAAACATGCAATGTGTGACTCGTGATATACTGAAAACGTAAATAAATCTTTAAATATAGTACAAAAAAGGGCTATTAAATAGCTTGATTGTTTTTTAAACTTTATTTCTTAAAAGTATGCATTTTGTGTACACACATGTCTCCGTGCATGTACGAGTGTGCCAACCTCAGAGGGCAACCTTCCAGAGTCAGTTTTGTCCTTCCACCATGGAGTCCCAGAGATTGAATTCCAGTTACCAGTCTTGACAGCAAGCACCTTGACCAGGTGAGCCATCTGACCAGCCCACTAATAATTTTTTTATTTGTTATATGTTAAAATGACAATCTGTATGCATTGGGTTAAATAAAATTCATAATTAAAATGAATTATACTAGTTTCTCTTTACTTTCTTCCTTTCTTTTTTTTCTTTCTTTTGGTTTTTCGAGACAGGGTTTCTCTGTGTAGCCCTGGCTGTCCTGGAACTCACTCTGTAGACCAGGCTGGCCTCGAACTCAGAAATCCATCTGCCTCTGCCTCCTGAGTGCTGGGATTAAAGGCGTGCGTCACCACACCCGGCTTTCTCTTTACTTTTCTTAATGTTTCAAATTGCCCGTGTGGCTTGTATTATACTATATTGTATTGTATTATATCAGTACTGTAATCATAAAATACATATTTACAGATTATTTTTAAAATGCAAGTTAGTGTTTTCTCTTGGTCCCCTGGCCGTTCTAAAGCACGTAAATTGCTTTAGAAGAGTAAGTGGCTGGACAGTTAGCTGCCATATACTTCTGTGATATAAAATGGCTTTCTACCAGTTAAATGTTTTCTTTGGGTAGCAAAGGATTAAGGTACTTTGACTCTGGCCAAGCCTCTTGAACTAAAATTTCCCCCAGAAAGGTGGTGTAGACCCTCAATTTGCTGCCTCTCCCATCACAACAGACTCTCCAGCATTCTCTCAAGCTGTCCCCTCTACTATACTTTTTTTTTTCCGAAAGAGAAAAACAGTAGCTGATATAAAATTAAAGGGAGTGTGGATTCCAGTGTTAATGGGAAATATGTATTAGAAATCAAATCCCGAGCAATCAGAAAAACCAACCACAATTCTTGCCAGCTCTCCCGGAGGCCTCCCCTGAGGTAAATGGCTGTTTCTAAGGACATTTCCATGCTATCAGCTTTTCCTCGTTAACGCAAATAGGATGTCAGGGTTTTACAGCAAAACCGAGACCAGAGAGAAGAGAGGCATGAAAGACCATTTGTGGGGGGGGATGGCTTGGGTCTTTTTCTGAATTTTAGCAGTCACTGGATGCCTCTGTTTTACAGAGGAATTTGAGTCCCTCTTTCAAAGAAGATTATTGTGAGATTGGAAAAATTTTAATCCAAAAGACATTTTAATAATTATAATGTTTAAACCTAGAGTATTGATAGGAAGTAGGGGAAGGCACTAGAAATGGTGGCACACATCTGTAACCCCAGTGCTTGGGAGGTGGAGGCAAGAGAATCACAAGTTTCAAGGAGACTTGGCTACATACATACAGAGAGGGGAGCGGGAGGGAGGAAGAAGAGGAGGAAGAGGAAGGAATGAGGTGGTTCTGTTGGATGGATGGATGGATGGATGGATGGATGGATGGATGGATGGAAATGTGACCTAGGGCATCATGGAACATATATAGGGTTGCTAGAACTCTCCGCTTAGATAAAACTGTCTAGGGCCAAGTGAATGAATATTATAGAAAAACAATCCTTGTTTTCATTGAGAAGACTGAATCGTTTACAAATTTTAACCATAAAACAAAGCTCAACTTATCTTCCTTCTTTATAAAACTGTTGAAAGATATTTTCTTTAAAAAAAATTGGTCTTAATCACAAAAAAGTTCAATCCAGGGAAATAATAGCTTTCTACAGAAAGTAGAAAGGCACCTAAATTCTGGCACACAGCATCTCCTAAGGATTCTACAGTCCTGCTGGCTTCTCAAGAGAAAGTGATTTGTTAACTGTCACTTAACAACTTGTAATTTAACAACAGCACTCTAGAGTTTATGGAGTTCTTCAAATTACCTTGGTCCTCGCTCATCTTTGGAGGCCAGCAGGATTTTATAGATGAAAAACATAAATAATCAGAAGACTAAGAGACTTGCACAACTCCTTCTGGCTACAGAGACAGACTCTGAATCCAGTGTTCCTCCCACTTCAAGCTTCTGCGTTCATTATAACATTTGAAGCAAGCATTGGTAGTTGTGCTTCTTACAACTGGGGAGAGCTTTACAAGGTCTTTTCTTAAGCATCTTTCACTCATTCATCGAACCAGAAGTCATTGGCTCCTCTTAGGGCACGGATGCTCTCGGCACTTACAGATGTATAGACTGGGTCGTGTTCTCAATGGGACTACAGTGACCACACAGCAGCGCACAGAGCCACAGGGTAAAGCCCCCGCTTACTTGGCTGGCATGCGTCAGCCCAGGGCTCCCTGCCCTGCAGTACTTGAGCAGTGCCAACTGTGTGACTCCACAGTCCCAACAATCGAGGCTTCTGTCTTCCGTTTGACTGACACGTGGGCCAGGCCCTTAGAAACTAACATAGACACCCCCCGAAACCCCAACTCGAGACTGTGTCAAGTGAGGATTCGGACTTAATAACCGTCCTTTCATCTCAGCAAAACAGCCGTGCAGCCCTTTGGCTTACAGACAAAAGGAGAGCGGCAGCCACCAGCACAGTGTCCCTCGATGCAAAGAGCACAAAGAGCATTAGGTTGGGAGTCAAGAGGTGCCATGCCTGTAGTGGCTCTGACACCAAATGGCTCTGTGATCCTGACCAACTCCCTCAGCCCTTCCTTCTCGGCCTCAGTTACCCTGCTTCTGTAAGGGGCGGGTATTTACCCTGATTCCTTCGCAGAGCTACTGTGATGCCAGGAATTCGGAATGACTGAAAAGATTTCGCAAAAAATAAAAAATAAATGAAAGATGAAAGAGAATTTGCATAGAGTGCACAGTTGGGGATTAAAATCCCCACTATTCTAATTTTATCATGTGACATGTCACCAAATTTCAAATGAGAGGAGCCAACAGTCCTGCTCCTGCCTTGGCCTTCATACAGTACCCAATCCTCTACAGCCTTGAATTCTAGAGTGAATGTCTATACTCCTGGAAGCCTACACACCTTCCTGAGCGAACAGGGAGAGCTGCCTGCTCCCAAGGATTTTGCCAGCCTTGCCACACAGCCTTTGAAAACTGCAGCCACCACACACCAAACACTCTATGATCAGCACCCATCAAATTCCTCTGGGGGTCGGGGGGAATCTGTGGATCGAACTGGCCCAGTTTGGAAATTCCCACACACACTGTTTTAGGGCTGAACTTGTTTCTTAAAAGGCAGTTCTAATTAGAGTGACATTTTGTCCACTGTGGTTCTTAGTTATGAAAATAATGAGCTATGAAATTCCAATTTATTGTTGACAACTTAAACGGCCAGGCACCGGAGCGGCGCATAACTTCCGAATGCCACTCTGTCCAGTGACAAATCTATTCTGGTCTATGGGAAGCTGCTGGCCTGACCTCAGTCTTCATGGGAGACGTAAAGGGCTCTAGAGCTCTAGAACATGAGAACCAGTCATGTGTATATCTGAGAAAGGCTCTCGCTGTCTTGAATTTTTCAAACAGAGAACCAAATGAACCGTCAGCTCAGCAAAGATGACTCAGTAAAAACAAAGGAAGAGCCTCCCCTCTCGTCCCCACAACTCCCCCCATACACAAAGAAACCTCACAAGAAGATATTGAAGACCATGCAGCATCAGAAGTGGGACCAGTAACCTCTGAAATAGCTCTCTTCCCACTCTCTCCTCTTCGGTATTTTTCTATTGTGTCTTAAAAGAAAAAAAAACATCCTTTCTTCCCTTTGTTTTCTCTCCTCTCTTTCTGTCTCCTTGCTTGCTCCTTCCCTTTGCTTCACTTGCTCTGACCTTTCTCCCTAAACCACCACCTAAACTCTCTCCCTAAACTGGCCACTAAGCTGATAACCTCCTTGGGCTGGAACTCTCTGGCTAGCTGAGTGTTAAGTAGAACTGGATTGCACCCTCGGCCTCCACAACCGATGTAACCCATGCTAGGCAAGAAGATGGAGAATAAATACTGGGATTAGTGGCCCTAAAGGAACAGTCAGATTCCTGGCCCTGCAACTTCTTAATCAAGACTTCCTATATGGTTTTTCAACATATATGTTGGAAGAATTCTTAAGTCCCAGCAGATGGAACAAGAAGAGCAGAGAGTCATAGGGTCACTGAGAAAACCTGAAATACTTCAAAAAATGTTCAGGCATCAGTTGTTAGAGCACAACGCAAGCTACAGGACAAAGGTAAGGACCACTGATCCCAGCAAGAAAGCCCTGAGCAGCTAAACTTGACACTGTTCCCATCTGCCAGGGCATCCTTAAAACAAATCACATGCCCAGGACATTAAACAAACAAGCAAGCAAACCTATAGATGTGGTTTGGAGTTATTGAGAGAGATGGGTCCCAGAGTCATTTAGCCCTCTGTCCATCCAGCCCAAGTGCTGACTTAGCCAAACATACCCTGGCCAGTCAGCTTGCCTGGGAAAGATTTGTTTCCTCTTCTTAAAACCTGGCTGGTGCTGAGGCTGATGAAACAAAACAAAACAAAACAAAACAAAACAAAACAAAACAAAACAAAACACAGGAGACTAAAAGTCTGCACAGCCCTCTGGGAGGGGGTCATTGTCAGTATTTTTGCTTGCAGCAAATTGAGGGGTCAAGTGGCAACTTTCAAAGGTCAGATTTGAGAGTTAATGTTTGTTGCTAGTTTGTTTTCCAGTGACTGAGTTAATGCATACCTAGGATGCCTGTCACTATGAAAGTAACAAAACACATAGGAGGGAAATTTTGTAGCCAACATGATAAGGCTAATGATACAACTAAAGATGACTGCAGGCTTTTAAAGACAGAATGTACTATTTAAAAGAAAACACTGAGGACTGGGGGTATAGCTCAGCCGGCATTGCTTAGCATGTACACCAACAAAAAAGAAAATAAAGAAACATTCGACTCTGGTCATGCACTATAATCTATTGATCTCCCTCCCACCCAACCATTTCCTTAAACCCCCACACACAAGCTCACCTAAGAGGTTTGGGGGAAATTCTTAAGAGCCTCCTACTCTTGGTTTCTTTAAAATAGTTCAGCAGATTTTTGAGAAGCACATTGTCCCTCCTAACAAAGTCTCCCTATTCCACGTGTCACTGAAAAGAGGAGTTTCCACAGCTACTTTGAATAGGGTGATCTCAAAGACTTTGCAAAGACTCAAGTGCTGGGTGTATGGAGCAAAATGCCCGCCATAGTCTCACGGGGACACTAGCACCTTGAACAGCTGCGGGCTATCTTTTAGCTCTTTCTTTAAAACATTGAAGGAAGCCTGGAGCCCGTGCCTTTACCTGCCAAGAATTTTGCTGACACAACCATGGCTGACCCGAAGCTGCCTGGAGATGTCGCAGGGCCTGACACCTTGATGGGCAAGTTCCACTATCCTTTGGCGGACTACATCTGGGAGTGGCCGTCCATTCACAAAAACCCCCCCAAGCTGATTCACTCCTCCATGTCCTGAAACAGATCAGAAACAAAAAGCAAGGGGAAGGGTGGTTAGAACCAGTCACATAGTACAAGTGCCCTTGTGAGCACCCAGACCCCTCTGAGATCACAAATGGCCGGCAGGCTCGATAGATGCCTTACACCTGGTGTCAATCATGCGGATGACATAAGGATCCTAGATGGCCTTTTAACTCCAGTCTCAGTTTTTGACCATCTGCAGGCAGTCAGCTGAGCCACCAGGAGCTCCTTACACTGTTTCTTGAGTTACTAGCATTTTTCTCTTCATTTGGGGGAAGGGGTAAGGGGACTGTAAAAGGCATCTATAGGACAGGAGCTCAATCTAAGGAAGATCCCGGGGAGAAGATTACGGTCTTAAAATAATCACACGTAAAGAGAAAAAAAATAGTGGAACTTGTTTAACATTTAACAAATGTCTTCAAAGGTGAAACAGGCTGTTCTAATAGCTACATCTCAAGGGGGAAAGTGTTTTCAAATCAGCAATCTAATTCAAGAACTGAAGACTTTCTTTCTTAATGACCAGCATTTTCAGATCACTGAGACAAAACCTAACTGCTGCCTTGATATAAAGATAGGAAGAAAAAACAAAAAACAAAAAACAAAACAAAACAAAAAAACCCTAAAGCCTCCCTTTAAGACTGTGATGTTGACGTGCAGGCTTGACCATTGTACCCTCTCAGAGCACACAATAGAAATGGGTCACAGGGTCTTCTGCACACAGCACACTCCACTGAATCAGGTTTTGTTAGAAAGGTGTGCCCCTGGAATTTCGGGCATGTCTTGCGATCTACAAGCAGGTTTAAACTGGTTGGAAAGAAATAAGGAAGCTCCTGCCACCCAGATTTCACGGGTGCCGTGGAGTGTATTTAAGTAAAAGGAGTCAGAGAAAGTGCTTGTTCTGCTCCTACACTTACAATGGACATCGGGAGCACTCTGAAGGGACACAGGGACCTGAGTAAACTGAAGACCAGATCAGTCAACACAGACTGATCCAATGTAACATGACTGTCAATCATGTAACAGCTGTCAATCAGCCACTAACTGGCTTTGCTGAAGGTTGGAGCCAAAACAAGTTCAAGAGAATATTGATGCTGTTGGCAACTCAGAGGCTAAGGAGGTGTAACCTCCTACACTAGGACAGAGTGAACTCCACTGGGGATGGGGGGGGGCAGGAATTGAGGCACCGCCAAGGTCACACATATATCCATACTCCAACTTTAAAACAGAAAGTAACCACCACAGCTCAGCCACCACCCATCTGGGTCCAGGACTTTTCTAGGACCAGGCCCATGAACAATATCTGAAATTGAGGAATAGAACTCTTATAACACCACCCATTTCCTTAAAAGAGTCTTTAAAGAATCATGAATTATTTCCCAAAATTTCCAGGTTCGGGTGTATGTCCAAGAAACCAAGAATTTTTTAGGAAATAACATTATTTAGTTCCAAACTATGCTGACTCTTCCTCTGATTTCTTTAAAATGTGCCTTTAAGGGATTTTGATTGTTCTGAAACATCAAAATTCACATAGGAGAAGAAAGAAAAAAAAAAGAGATAAATTTGCCCTGAACAGGATTTTACAGCTAGGGACATAGTTACATAGCTTACCTATAACAGAAAGATTACAGCAACCCTGATCAACAGCTTTGATCTGGGACAAAGAGTATCTAAGGGGGAGGAGGGTTGAATCAATCTTTTCAGAACAGCCTGGATGTGGGTAAAACAAAGTATATCCAAAATCGGGGTTTGTTCTCTGGAAGGATGGAGGCCAAGAAAAGGAAACTGAAAGACCCAGCACATTTCTAATATGATCTAGAGGTCCAGGAATTGCAGCCAATCTGCAATTAGAGTTAGCTGTACCACTGACAATTGAGACTTCTGCCCAAAACACAATGGCAACCTTCAGAGGACTTCAATGCCAAAAGCAGTTATATAGGGGATTTGTGGGTTTGTATCATAGCAAAAGCTGCGAAGAATCTCCTAGAGTCAGGTCTCACTAAATCACAACAGATCCCCCAAACTTCCTCCCTGTGTCCACAAGGCTAACAGATTTGCAGAATCTAAGGCAAGTGTCCACATCTGACACAGACTTGGCCTAGGTGACTCTTACTTTTCTTGACTTCCTGGACAGGGCCCCGGATCCTCTTAGTCTTCTTGCCTCACTTATAAACATACCCAACAGAGCACTTTACCACTGAGGCCTCAGGAAAGGTGCTAATCTGAGATTGGTAAGAAGGGAAGCTCACATATAAGGGAGAGAGCCACTGGAACCAAGAAAAGAGAGGTATGTGCAAAGGGTATAGAGAGTTGGGGTGGAGACAGACAGCAAAGAAAAGAAGGCTAGATAGAACACAGAGAAGTTTGGGCAGGCAGAGGGAGTTGGGACAGAAGAAAAATCAAAACAGACCGGCAAATGGAAGGGGGCTTCTGGAAGACAGGATTTCTGTGGGTGGGGCTCTGTTTCTTCTCCCTCTCTCTCTCTCTCAGGCCTTGCTCCAGCTTTGCATCTCCTCAAAGGCTCAAACCTCAACTTCTACCGTGTGTTCCAGCTAGGTGAGGGCTCATCTGCCAGGAAGATACTGGGCTAAGACATGAACTCAGCTATCATTCCTACAGGGAACAGAATCTGCAGAGACTGGCACAGAAACGGTGGAAACGAATTAGGTAGAAACTGGGAAGCAAACACAGATGTAACAAAAGTAAAGATCACCGGCCTGCACCTGGGGAATAGGGTTTGAAGGGGGACAGAAGGATGATGGAACTGTGGGTGCCCCTAGGACTTTTGTGTCTCTGGCCTGAAAGGAGCTGCCTTCTGTAGATTCTCCTCAGACCTTGTTAAGAACATGTGGCCCACAAAGAGCATTGCCCAAACCCCAAGAACTATGACTGAGCACAGAGTATTAGGTAAAAGATGTCTCTGCTCAGCTAAAGACTGAACTAGAAGACCCTGGCTCATAGAAATTCTTTCTAAATGCACCAAAGCAGAAGGAGGAAGGGACACACATAGACATGCAAACAGAATCCCAGAGAGTGGACAGCCAGGTGCTGATACACATAGCAGCAGTCATGCTGTGAATACAGACATGGCTGGACTACACAGAGGGAGAGCCTTGTCTGTGTGGATACTCCAGCAGTCCACTGCCCTCTCTGAGATTAGGTCCTTCTCTTCCCTCCTTTCCAGGAATTCCCCCAAAACCTAACGGTACACCTCTATCCTGAGAACCAGCTACAATTCTGTCAGTCCTTTTATCTCTCCAGCCACAGTATAAATAGTATTTATATTCTATAAAACAGAGGTATCTGAAGGTTTGGGTCACACTCAGGTATGACACTGGCCACAAAAGTACTTTATAACTAACTGGTAAAAGGGTTGGGGGAAGGAAACATCTGGGGGAGGGCCTCTGTGCCAGTGAGCTTGGTGGAACTGGAACAGAGTGTGGGGTACCTCTGAACCCAGAAGTCAAATGTCTGTCCTTCTCGACAGAAACTGTCCTGTGCAGAACTGGTTGTGGGGGGTGGGAGAAGAAGGGAGGTAACAAGGAAAAACTGACCAGGGCCAGAAAGAAAGAGAGAGAGAGAGAGAGAGAGAGAGAGAGAGAGAGAGAGAGAGAGAGAGAGAGGAAAGGAAGAGAAGAGAAGAGAAGAGAAGAGAAAAAAGATGAAAGAAGAATCCTAGTACACCTGTCACCTTGCAGAACCTATTTTCTCTGCCCCCATCACCAGCAAATAAGGACCCAGAGACAGATTACATTGTGCAAGCAAACAGCTTTAGGCATAAGAGCTAACTAAGGTCTTTCCAAAGACGCCAAGGGCTTCCCCTAGCTCTGGAAGCTAGGCTTGCCCAGCCCCCACTGTGCTGCCAGGGAGATTGAGAATGGGAGGAGGGAGGATTTCCCGAGGAGGGGGCAGATTGAAGGGCCGGCAGGAAGGCTGAGACATTAGCAGTTGGTTAACCTGCACCTGGAAGGAGCTGCCTCTCCACACGAATGCACACCGCAAGACCACCAAATCTGATGCTGTCTCCCCACGGGCTTGGGCACGACCTCTGGGCAGCAGAACTCTGGACAGAGAGAGGCAGTGCAGGCCTTTGGATTTCTGCCAGAAGCACGGGAGCCAGCCCTACCCATCTTGCCTCCCAGTTGTTTCTTGCCCACCTCAGAGTGTTGCCCCCAACTCGTTTGTTTTCAGGTTCGTTCTGAGTGAGAGCAGAGAGGCTCTAGAGCCAGTCTGCGCATGAAAATGCTGCGGGAAACGCTGGAGCCATGGTGGACTGGAAACCGCTTAAACCCAGTCTCCTAAAGGGGAGGAATCGTTGGGGCTGGGACCAGAGCAAGCAGCTTCTCTGCGCGAATCTTGTCGCTGCTCGCTCGGGAGATTTACCTCCGACTGGGATATTGACACAAAGAGAAGCTGACCTGCTTGAAGCCCGCTTTGGCTGCCTAAGCAAACCTTCCCCTGCTACCAGGCCACTCAGTTCTTGGTGGAAGACACGAAGATTATTGCTTCACCTTGCCTTCTCTCTAGCCGGGTCTCTATGCCTTTGTTAAATAGGGGACCCACGGCTAGAGTAGCGGGATCCCGGCTGGTTGAGGTTTAAAAAGCTTGCAGCCGGCTGCTAGCCACGGAGTTACTCTGAGATCTGCAACCCACAGAGACTCGAGCTGGGCACCCGAGTGCAGTCTGCCAAAGCCTGGCGCCTTCCCCTGGCCGAGTCTACAGCCAACAGAAAGGAAACGCGATTCGTTCCACTTGGAATTTCCTTGAAATCTCCGAATCTAATCCAGCGTTAACTCACCGTGAGAAGAGCGCTTGTCTCATAGGAGGCTGTGTTAATGGGTGAACTGGCAGGATCCCTGTGGGTCAGGCAGCAGGGCCCTACCGGTGTCCGAAATGACCCTGCCGGTCTCTTACACTGCACAGGCTTTCAGAAGGCAGGGATGCCTGCATGTGACTAATTAGCTTGCTTCCTTCCTTTCTTTCTTTCTTTCTTTCTTTCTTTCTTTCTTTCTTTCTTTTTCTTTCTAGTAGAGAAGCCATCTCAAGGTAGACATCCTACAGAGAAGGACCCAATGATGTCTTTAAAGGTCTCTGTATGTACTGGCCGACACCTAAACTGAAGTGTAGCTTAGGGACCCTGACTTCGTTGATTCTTTAAATCCCCTCTCCTCGATCCAGGGCGCATTTGGAATCCTGGACCTGGTGCCCCTTCTTAACTTTCACTTCTTTCTTCACATATTCAGGGACTGGTCGGGGCTCTACTTTTCCTTTTAAGCATCAGTCTTGCCTAGTCCCATGGCTGAAAAAGGCGCCAACAGAGTTGGGATGTTGAGCGCTGGCTGAGACTCTCACTGACCTCTATTCAAACTTCCTGCCCTCCAACTGACCCAGTCCCGAGCTGTCTATGCGTATGAACCAGGGTTCTGAGAACTAGCGGCTAGAGCTCGGGAAAGGCTACAGCTCGCTGCCTACTCTACCTCGTTGCTGGAGGCGGGATTCACCCACCAGGCGCTTCGGCCTCGGCGGCGTCCGCTACCTGAAAACATTGCACTTTGCGAAGTTGTCTACGCAGCTACAGAGGTCCCGAGTCCTTCAGGACTTAGTATCTTACCCCGCACTCCGGCACCCCCAACCCGATCCCGGCCGGAGAGTGAGAGAAGCGAGCTCGCCGCCTACTTACTATGCATGGATGCAAACGGGTCGTGCTTACAGTGTATTTCCATCGGGGCGCTCCAGACTGTAGGCCGGCCCACGCCGCTGCCTCTCGGCGCCAAAGGACTGCCCAGGGCGCCTAGGGAACCGCGCCACCAGGCCGGGCACAGTGTGAGCAGAGATCAGAAAACACCTCTGCAGCCGTGGGGTCCCTCTCGGAGCCGCCTGCGGAAGATCGCGGAGAGCTGAGCCGAGAGGCGGGAAACGGTGCTCTCAGCCAGTCGGTCTGGGAGCGGGCGCCCAACTCCCGCTAGCTTCGCTCCTCGGCGGGCTCAAGCGGCGGCTCCCGGCCCGCACCAGAGAAGCTGCGGCCCAAGCGCTAGCGGCGTCGAGGGCATAGCGCAGGGGCCCACCTCCAGGACGGCTAGGGGAGCCCGGCGCGGGACCAGCAGCCTGCAGGAGGCCGCGAGCGCAGGGCCCTCCGTCTCAGTCCGGGGCAGCGAGGCCGCGGACTGCCAGGCTGCTTCGGTCTTGCTGCCTCGAGGGTCTGCCCACCCTTCGGCCTCCGCCAGGTCCTTCTTGTTTCCCGCTTCTCCGTGTCTCTGGAGCCGGACCTCCCCTTCCACCTCTCTTCTGTCGGCTCTCTGACGTCTCCGACGAAGTTACAGAGAACTCCCTCTCCTGTCGCGCAGGGGCCGCGGCGGAGTCTGAAATGCTGCAGCTGCTGAAGCTGGGAGCCCGGTGCGCCCCGAAGCTGCAACCCTCGAAGCCCGGGACCCGCTTGCCTTCAAAGTTCCCGCGGGCCCCGCAGCTCCCGGCCCCTTCGCGCCTGGCTGTGGTTCACGCTACCAACTCTTGGAGCCCCGCTGCCCGATCTCGGGGTTCCGGGTGGATTGTCCCTGCCTTGCCTCTTCCGGGACAGCCGCCGCGTCTGCCCAGCGTGGAGCGAGGGGTGCAGAGAGGATGAGGGTCCCTGCCGCCCGGACCGCCGGGGCCGCCGAGGCTGTCGGTGCTGAGATGAAGCCCCTGCCGGCTCTAATGCCTGCTCTGCCGCCGCCGCCGCCGGCGCTAGCCCTCCGCCTGTTCGGCGCGCACAGTGCGCCACCGCGCCGCCCCGAAGCCGCTTTCAGGACCCGCTGCGTGTGGACAGCGCCGCCCGGGGCTCAGCCTCCCTCCGGGCGGGGGCGGGGCGAGAGCTCACCTGCCAATCATGCCCCATCAAGCCAATCAGAACAGGGGCATCCGGCCCTAGCCCGATATACTGCCCTATTGGCTAAGCAACCCACGGGCTCCGCCTGATTAGCCGGTACCTGGGCAATGGGAGAGAATGGGGGGCGGGGCCCAAGCTGCGGCGCCACGTTCATTGACAAACGCGTGGGGAGAAGGCCTAGTGGTTCTCGGGTGGAAAAGGGGTAGAGAGAGAACAGAGCCCACGCAGTGTCTGGAGAGCCATGCTCTTGGTCCCACAGAGCCGACCTTTCGGAGGGCCGTCGAGATTTTAGGATGCGCTTAGAGACTGGGAGCAACCGAGACAGGGTCGAAGAAGAGTAAGGATGGGAGAGAGATCTCCAGAATGAAAAGAAAAAACAAAAAACAAAAATAGAAAAACATCCACAGATTTTAGAGGTAGACGTTCAGCACAATAGAGATCCGATTTTCGGTCTAGGCGGCAGATTTCTGTGTGTATATCTGCCGCTTTAGACCTCACTTTGCTCCTCTGTAAAATGGGCAGAGTTTAGTAAAGAAGTCTTTGATGCTGGTTCCTTCCATTTCCTAAGTTTATCAAGAATCCACTAAGCAACGGCCGTCTCCTCTGTATCCTCCTCTATCATTCTTCTATCCACAGAGGCCCCAGCATTGCACTAACCAAAGGCAGAACTGGGGAAATATTATTTGAAGGTTACCAGAAATTTGGGGAGTCTCCAAAGCTTGGACCAGGTTGCCTCAAGTACAGAGGCATAGATCCTTTCTGTTGTCTTAGCCTAGGAGCTGATAGGTCCCTTGGGAGCTGGTGATGCTCTTAGCTCAAAGCTTCTGTCAACAAGAGGATTTCCGCATCTGGTGCAAGGCCTCTTTAAAAAGGGAAGGAGTCCACCGGCATCCAGAGCTAATGAGAGCACCGGAAGCCAGTGGCTGTGCAGTTACCTCCATTTGCAAGAGCCTGGCAGTGTAGCATCAGGATGGCCACCTGGTAGAGGAAAACCTGACCTTCCTCACTAGAGTTCTTGTAGATTTTAGGACAAAAATGAACAGGCTTCTAGAAGACAGAATTCTTCGATCCAGCAAAGCTCTTTCTTTAGCCAACACGTGTCTCAGTTTCTTGGGAATATAAGGCTCCCAGACCACAATCAAAGCTGTTGGACTTTAAAAAACAAAAAACGAAGTGTCTTCACCCAGGTAGCTATAGTTCTGTGAGGCTTCTAGTGTGCTAAGACCCAACCCAACACAGATACTGAGCACTGCCCTCCCCCTCACCGTGGCAGTTGTAGGAGAATACTAAACGCTCACTCCTTTGAATCGTAAGTGATGACTCTCTGCTATTAAACATAAACCCACCAAAACCCAAGACCTCTGAGGCGTCTGCTTCAGGCATAGTAGAGGGAGGACAAAGCTCAGAATGATCCGAGGATCATTTTCACTATTTACTTTCTCCTCATTTCCATTCTTCTCTTCTTGCTCCACTTCTAACATCTCTATACTAGGTCAGCTCGTGGGTCCTCCCTTGATAGCCGCCTCCTCCAAGCTGCCCCTGACAAGCGGGGAAAGTCTCCCCGGGCTAACACAGCCCCACCCCCACTGGGGCACAGCTGCAGGAAAACAGCCAAGGCTGGTCTCTGGGGACTCAGAAGGCTGTGGTGTGTGAGGCAGTGGAGTGGTAGCTTTTTCTCTCTCCATTTTCCGGAACCCCTTCCGGGTCTTGATCTTTGCTGCCCCACACCTACCTCTGCCTTAGAGCAAGGAGATTACAACTGGGAAAGTACTGTGATGGCATAGGGCCCCATTTGCTTTATCCCGTAGTCCCCAGCGAATCAGATATCGTAAGAGTTGAGTTCCAAGCCAGTTATGGGACTCTTAATTCCCACTATGGATGTCAAGAGGCTGCTCCGGAGAATCGGTCAGTGGTACCTCAAGCTCCCAACCCTGCTCCTTGAGCTTACAATCCCCGATCAAGAATATTAAAAACTAAAAGGGTTCTGAGAAAACTGTTTCCCCATTCTTCAGATTTGGAACCTGAGGATAAGAGGCTGGATTCAACTTATCTAAGGTCGCACTAGTGCAAGCCTGGGATAGAAGAAAGGCTGGAGGCTGGAAGTGGAGCTGGTGTCAAACTAAATAATTTATCTGGACAATACCTGAAGAGGCCAATTGTTCTGTATTGTTTGGACAAAACCCTAAAGGTATCCTGAGGGCAGGATGAAAATGCAGGTACCATTCCAACAGACACAGTCCAGGTCCCTCCTTTCACACAGTAGGCATTGTTCAGCTCTGGCTATGTTCTCTTCTGTACGACCCTATCTAACCAATGAAGGAAAGAAGGCCCTCCCAGTACTTAGTGATTCTGGGTCAGAGGAAATTTTCTTCTGAGTGGTTCTGTTTGACACTCCTGGAGTTCCTGAGCCCTGAGAACTTCAAATCCCCAAGAAGTGAACAGCCCTACTATTACCACCTACTCCAGCCTCTCAAGCTCCCAAATAGTGGCCCAGAGAAATTAGATGACCAGTCTGAGATGGCACAGCTATTTCCCCACAGAGATAGGCTTCCATGCCTCAAGCCCTGCCTTCATCTGCAACCTGCGTCCAGGAAGGGCTATCAGAGAGGTACACAGAGATCATAGCCCTGTGAAACAAAACCATGGGGGAAGGTGCAGGGAGTGGAAAAATAAAGCAAAACAAACAAACAAAACCCACAAGTTATTTAAATTCAATTGCTTTGGAACGTTTTGTCTGTTGATTGAACGACCATTTTGAGAGTGCTTCAGAAACCAGAACCCTTTTGGAGAAAGAGTCTGTCTGTCTGTCTGTCTGTCTGTCTCTCTCTCTCTCTCTCTCTCTCTCTCTCTCTCTCTCTCTCCTTGGAGACTTTGCCTGATGGGAGTCTGGGAGTCACACACCACGCCACACCATCCCCAATTCCTACCCTGCTCCCTGCTCTCCAACAGTCCCCGCTTACAGAACAGCCAGACCCTCTGAGTGCTGGTGCTGCCATGGAGTTCTGACCTGAGATTGACTCTTGCAGTTCAATTCCAGCCCATTTGACTGCTCTTTCTTCCAATAAAACAAGGCCTTTCGGGATTCAGACTGGTTGCTCAATTGGGAAGGATCTGAGGTGTCTGGGCACTGCTCTTCTAACCTGGTGGGTTCCTTTTAACTTTAATTTAAAAATAAAAAAAAGTATCGAAGAGGAAAAACAAATGGTCTGTGATTGCACAGCAAATGGGGCATAGAGATGCCTGTCTGATCCTTGAAAGTGGATCAAGAATCTGCCCTACTTGGTCTGGGTATATTGCAGGAATCACTGGGGAGGAGAATATTAAGCCAAGTCTCTCTTGATGTGCACACATGCTGTGTTGGGGCTTGTCATCCCTACTAGTCTGCCCTTGCACCAGGACAGTCTCTCTGTGCTTAAAGAGTGCATAGTCCTTGCTCCTAAGGCCTCAGCTTCTTGTACCTGGAATCCAGAGAACAACCTCTGGAATGTTTCCCAGAGCTTCTGTGAGATGCTGTCCCAGGCATGGGAAGTGCTCTTCTCTCCCTTCTAGAGCCAGTCTTGTTTTATTAGAAGTCAGCTCCTTCTGGGCCTCCTCTTTTCCAAAGGAGGAAGAAGCTTCTTAGGTGCCTCCCTGCTGTGTGCTGGCCTTGCTTAATGCTGGGCTTTAAACTTTAAAGACACTCCAGGAGGACTGCTAGATGGCTCTGGAGGAAAGAAGGGACAGTTTGGTGGCCCATGAAAGGCCTACAAGTTCAGGGCAGAAAGTAGACCTAGATGGCCTTTGAGTGCCTGGACAGCCCCTCAGTCCTCTCCCTCCTTTTCCCTAGGCTGGACCTCAGGACTTGGAAGACAAGCAAAAGGGCACACCTGAGCTACTACCTTTTCCAAAGCCAAGCAGGTGGCTTTTACCCTAACTCATCATTAAGGGGCGTGGCTCTTAGAATTTGAAGCTCCAAACCTCCCTAGGATTTCCCCTACACAAGCCCCACCCAGTCTAACAGCACAGGAGAGTGAAATGCTTTATTGATTAAATGATTATTCAGGCGATTGAACTAATCAAAGAGCCCATCGACCGCCATGAATTACATTCTTCGTAGTAGACAGCTTGTCGGAGAGACAGCCACTCGGACCCCTCTCTTGACTCACAGGCGTCCATCCCGGTCCCAACAATAAACAACCCAGGCAGGCACAGAAACCTTTGGGCATCCCACCACTTAGAGAAAGGAAGCTTGTCTGGGAGTTAAGAATGGAAAGGGAATGGAGATCCTGGTTTCTGCCTCTGAACTCTCACCACAGTGATGTTCCTCTGGCTCCTGCTCTCACTTGTTTTGTTTTTTTTTTTTTTCTATCATGGCTTTTCTGGACCCAGAGCTATGCCAGGAAGTCACCCTGGGTTGGTGGTCTAAGTTTTATCTTCTTGACTTTATCAAAGGCTTGAGTAGAACTGAGATCTCATAGATAACCCAGAAATGAGAAAAGTGGGTTTCCTGCCATTGCTCAGAGTGTTAGTGTACAGGTTGGCCCAAGAGTCTAAGGAGCAAAACAGGATGGCATACCATGTTATGTCTTAGCATAGACAGAGGCCTACTGCCCTGCCACATCTCAAACATAAACATATCCTGCTACCCACTGCATGGGCCTCTGGGAGGCACAGGGGCACTGTGCCAAGAAGGCCTGTGTACATACAGTAACCCCAGCTGAATGACCAGGCTAGGCTCACATACCCACCCACTTGTGCTCTCCTTCATTGGAGCAGCACCCACAGGACAAAGCCTGAGCATACAGTGTGACATATATACACACACAATGTCAGAGGCTAATCTAGGTGACAGCCTAAAGGCAAGGGATTGGAGTGTGTGTGTGTGTGTGTGTGTGTGTGTGTGTGTACACTGTCAAAATGTCATCAGTAGTCCACAGACTGTTCTTACCTACCAAAGTTGTGCTTGCTGTAGGAGACCCTTGTACACAAATGCTAAATGCAACACTACACTAATGAGACAGTGCACACTGCACAGTGAGAGCTTAATTGCCCTGAATTCACATCACTTTTGATTCTATCTCTCAATATTATAAGACTTAGGCCTGGCAGCACATGTGTTGTATACTATACCCCTAGTAGGCCCCAGAGCTATACCAGTGCTAGAGACAAGCACTTTTGTATGTATTGGTATGTACACATTGGGCAGCTGTTGACATCCAAAAATGGAGGGGTCAGAGAACCACCTCTTTCTTACTTCCAAAATCACTTGGGATATAGAGATGACCAGACCTCTTAAGCAGTAGATGTCCAGTGAGTGAGATGCTTATCAAACTATATACACAGAATTTACACAAACACACATCTTGGAGTCTTAAAAAGAACGCACACAAACACTAACTCATAAACACATGCTAATATGCTCAAGGCAAGATACAAGCTAGTAAAGATGCCAACAGGCGTACAAACTCAAACTGAACACCTATTTGGGGTAACACAAACTCCTGCACACATTGATCTCCTCAAGTGAGCACACAGATCCAAACTTGAACATCTCCAGATTAACACCAACACAAGTATCAGAAACAGAATCAAACAAAACCAAAGAAAACAGGCCTCCTTGAAGACACCTTGACGGACTAGTGAAAACCATGTGAACGCACTGTAGAAGGACAGGCCTTTTCCTGAGAAAACTACACACACACACACACACACACACACACACACACACAAACACACACACCTTTCTTCTTGCATGGATATTAGCATGGATACTAGCACTGGGTAGTGTCCCAGAGTAAGCATGGATGAATCCCGTTTCGCGGTGTTCCTACCTGTCCTGATGGTCCGAGGAGTCGGGTAATTTTTCTCTAAATCCATTTCGATATTTCAGGACTTGATGAAATGGACAGCGAGGAAAAGTTTCCACTTTTTTTGGGGTGTCTTTTTTCCTTTTCTTTCTTTTTTCTTTTCTTTTTTCTTTCTTTGTTTTATTTTCTTTTCTCCCTCTTTTTCTTTCTTCCTTTCCTCTTTCTTTCTTTCTTTCTTTCTTTCTTTCTTTCTTTCTTTCTTTCTTTCTTTCTTTCTTTCTTTTTTTTGGTGCTGGGGCCCGCTCACAAGTCGGAATAATTGAAGCCTTCCGCTCCCCCGCCGAGCTGGGGTAGCTGATCACTGAGCTGAAACTAAACGTTTTAGGTGGAAAAAAAGCGTCCGAAGGCACCGTGAAATGATTAAGGAACTAAAGAGCTTCTCGCCATGTGAGATCATGTCCTGTTCTCGCCAACATCACAAGATGTCCCCAGACACGTCGCGCCCCCGGCGCACCGCCCCGCACTGCGGGCCAAGAACCAGGGAAAGGGTGTCAGCTCTGCGGCCTGCCCAGCGTGCCAGACGGGGCGGACCAGGCCTGGCCGAAGGTGTGCAAGAGGCCCAGAGAGCAGCAATGCCGCCTCGGTGCCGCCTTGGACTTTTATAGGGGGTTGGGGGCAGGGAAGGAAAGATTCAGACTGCGCCCGGCCCGGCGTTAGTCGCGCGCCTAGGGGAAGGAGAACCTGAGTCACAGGGTCGTACCCGCTTCCAAACCTGTGTCTGGGGGTCGCGGCCCTGTGCGCTTTTGCTCTACATGTAAACTCTGCTTTGTGAGGGCCAGTAGGCCCATTTTTTTATTTTAAAGAAAGAACAATTCTGCCAAGCAAGTGGTTTTGAACCCTGTACTAGCACAATTGTCAACCACAGGGGATGCTCCAGCATCCTCAGATTCACCCCTAGGGCGGCGCCCGCCCTCGGGGTTCCCAACTACCCCACCCCCAACTCAATTGCAACCTCCATAGGTCTGCTGGGCTCATCTTCCAGGGCAGCTTCAGATCACTACAGTATCTAGGTCCCATTCAGCCACCAGGTCCCAGATCTCCCCTTTAGAACTCGACCCTTTTTACCCCAGAGCCCAGAGGTTCAGCGGAAAGCTGCTGATAAAACCCGGTCCTCTGCTTTTGGAGCACCCGGGCCAAGCAGAACCATCCTAGCAGGCTCGGAGAACAGGCAAAAATTCTGGACACCTTACCCAGGCCCCTAAATGGAATCCCACTGCCCTCGGGCCAAGAGACCTTGTAGCATCCCCGAGTTCCCAGACTTGATTTTCCAGAGAGAAAATCGGTTGCAGAGGAACTAGGTAAAGGTGTGGTGTCCAACCTCGCTCCCTGCCGTCCGAGCTCAAGCCTCCTCTACTCTGCTCCCTCCCCAGTCTGAATTCCAAGCGGCTGGGTTTGGCCGCGAGAAGCCTATAGAGCCCCGTTGCGGGGGTGGTCGCAGGGGAAGGTTCTCCAGGGCGGGTGAGCGCTCTAGGGCCACTGGACAATGGCAGTTTCGGAAAGTGAATCGCTCTCCGAGAGTGTTTGTTTGATTTTTTTTTTTTTGGAGGGGGGTGGTCACGAGGCTGGGCTGCAACCTAGGGGAGAGAGCCTAGAGTTCGAGGATAGGGGGAGGGGTCAGTGGGCACCGGACATCGCAAATTCACTGAGCAGATTTCGCCACAATTGGAAACGTGGCTGTGGATTCCCGGGAGTCCCCCACCCCCACCAAGTAGTCTGCGTAGTCCCCTGTGCCACCCCTCCCTGCAGCCTGTGGGTCCGGGTCTCATCTGCGGTTTGATTTTTGGCGGTCCTGGAGCTTTAGACTGTCGTCTGCGTCCGGGCCTCTGCTCCCGCTTCCCGCCCTTCCGCCTCGCGGGTGCCGGGAAGCAGCGCTGCGGAGGGGAGGCCTGCCTGCGCCTGGAGATCAAAAGCTCTTTCGGAATTGACAGTTCACCCTGGGCTGGGGCTGGAGTTGTTGGCTTTTCTTTTCTTCCTATTTAGGGTTTTGTTTTGTTGTTTGTTTCCTAAGAGTTTCCATTATCCGTGAATCTTTTGTTTCTTGCGTTTTGCTTTTTCCT
Organism: Mus musculus; assembly: GCF_000001635.26. Taxonomy (NCBI): domain Eukaryota; kingdom Metazoa; phylum Chordata; class Mammalia; order Rodentia; family Muridae; genus Mus; species Mus musculus. The sequence continues at coordinate 44,712,456 of NC_000070.6, forward strand.
CCCCTCTTTGTGGAACTGCTTTTTCAGGTCTAGCTCTGGGGTGGGTTTTGTTGTCTGTACTGCGTGGTTTGATTTTGTGTGGGTTTTATACTCTGCCCTTGTAGACTGTCTCCTTTTGAGTCCTATGCCAGGCTTCTCCTTCTGAGCTGTGTTTTGATATGATCTGATTCTGTTTCAGTTAGTGCCTTGTGTGTCCTGCATCGACAAATGTATTTATTTTGTTTTCTTCGATTTTTGATTTTCTTAATGAGCTTTTGAATGGGAGGGGGCATGGGAGTTTGTTTTCCTGTGTTGGTTTTAGTTTTGTATTTGTGCGACGATTTGGTGAGTTTCGTGTGTATATTTTCATTTTGTGCAGGCTTTGGGATTAAGGGAGAACACACCGATCACTATTTCGTTTCTGCCTATATCTAGCTAGGAACCAGGATTAGGCCAAACATCACTAAATGGCGGGTTTGCCAGACTCCGAAATATACCAGACTCGGGGACAGACATGGCGTTGCTCTATGTGCGCTTCGCACCAGCGTGGAACAAACGTGCGCTGCGTTCCCGAGGGGGCGCCCGTTGCAAGCCACAAACTCCGGGGTCCTGCGGTCCTGATGCTGGGATCGCAATTCAGAATTCCCTCCGCGGTACCCAGGCCTACCCGCGGTTCCTTTGCCCATTCGGCCAGCTGTGGCCTGCCGTCTCCTTGCGACCGCTCAGCGCGCTTTCAACTTCTCCAAACCCCCTGCCAGCAACGTTGAACACAGAGGCGGCTCCCCGCTGCGGAGCAGGTGACAAACTAAACCACTTCGGATGACACGGAATTGATGCTGCGGCCCTAGAGATACCGAGTCAAGGACCAGAAAGCGTGGAGTCTAGGCGCAAATTGGTGTCGGGATTCCTGAATACACCTGGCCTAAAACTAGAAACCTGTGTTAGCTTTCGGCTCCGAGTGCCCGCCTTGTTTGCAATCATAAGTCGGTGTATCCACAATTGAACACATGTGTACACAGCTAGAAAGAGCAAGCCAGCGGGCTCCGCAGCAGAGGCCTGTAAGATGAATCCAGCGCTGGCATCGCCTGGAGGGGAAACCAAACCGTAGTGACCGGAAACGTTCCGAGGACAGAATATGGCTCTTTTTTCCCCCTAGCCACGTTGCCGCAACAACATACTAACCTCAACTTATTGTGTGCTTTTTTAAACGCTACACCAGGCAGAGAGAAGGGGTGGGGTGGGAGGCACGTAGAATCAGAATCGTGCTAGCTAAGCGGACTAGGAAATGCGAGGAGAATCTTTAGAGAAAATCAGAACGGCAAAGACGAGACTGAGGAAGAGACAGATTGGAAGCCCAGGAAAGGGGCTGGTACTGAGGTTGCTCCAGGTCCCCGCGTGCTCTGGCAGGGTGTAGGAGAAAGCAGAAATGGAGCAGAGTGACAGGAAAAGCAAAGGGCTGCAGAAGGGTTGGCCAAGGCACGCTGTGAGCTTCCACTTAGCTAGGAGGCTATAGCCAAGGGAGGGGGAGGCCGACGAGAGGGGCCAAGTTTGAGCTCCTCCACTCCGCCAGGAAACACCACCCGGAAGCCTAGACTGGGATTCTGTTCTGACCCCGCGATCTACCTTTCCAGATCTCTTGATCGGTCTACCTTTCCAGATCTTGGGATGCTAGGGAAGATTGGATGATACTTGGTCGCCGCTTGGCCTCCGGGGCAAGCCCTGGGGGCAGCCACCCCGACCAACTCAGGCCTTAGGGATTTCCTCTAGAACTGGCGAGGACCTTGGGTCGGAGCAGATGTCCAGGCAGGAGGCGAGGAAGAGGCCCCGCCCTAAAGTCGAGACCCCAGGTCAGAGAGATCAGGTGGCCGGAGCTGGACTTGCTTGAGTCCGAGTTCGCGAGGCGCGCACGTGGTACTGTACCTTCAGCAGGCGGCGCCTGGATAGCCCAGCCCCGCCCTGCGCAGTGTGTCAGGCCCAGACTGGCAACAGGGAATGTGGACACCGGGTCCGGACCAGTAGGGTCATTGTGATAACCTTGGAGCTTGAGATGGATAGGGTCGCTCTTCGCCTTTAATTTTTGGGGCGCAAGGCGCAAAAAGCATCGTGTTAGCCACTTGCCAGGGCAGGTTTTTAGAGCTGTTTTGAGTCAAAACACCCATTTCTACTGCTGCTGAAGCCCTCTGCTTCGAGAGGGCTTCGAGCTCTGGAGCTCTGGCTGCTGGTTCGCTGGGGTGCCATGTGCCATTCACTCACTGTCTGGAAATACTCCGGGAGTGCGGAATACCTGATGGGGCTGTGTGGTCCGGGGAAACAGATGCTAATGGTGTGTGGTCGCGATTGTTTTCCTTTTTTTAATGATAATTTTTTAAAAAAAGGTTGTAGAGAGAAGCCTCAAAGAGTGCAGACTGGGATCCTTTGGATGGGTTCATTTCATCTCAAATCCAATAGTTCAATTCAGTTTCACCACTGCTTTGCAGCGCGCAGGAACACATGGCAGACGTCAAGTGTGTATGCTGTATACATATGCACAGAGACCCACTTTGAAAGCGACTCTTAGAGAATTCTGAGATTAAATTTACTCTCCTAAAGTTCCACTTGCAATATATAAATATGGAAAACCATCAGTTGCATTTAAAATTCGCCAACACACCCCAGCAATTCAAAATTACCTAAGGCTCCAAAGGGAGACATTGAAAGATTTTTCAGGCATTGTGATTGAAAACAACTGTATCTCAGTTAGTCTCTCCTTTTCTTTTTAAGTAACAATACCAGAATTGTCAGTAACAAATCATATCTTTCTAAGAAGACTGGGTTTTGTTTCTGTCAGTATTTGTAATGGACCTTTTACTCTCTCTACATTCCCCCCCCCAGCCCCCGTTGGTAAGGTTTAAATATTCATACACCAGCCCAGACTTAACATTTATTCAATGTGTTTTAAACTAATGAAAAATTAATGTGATGTAATTTGATTCCATGAAGTATTGAAATATAAAGGTACCTACTTCACAGTCAGTTTGGAGTGAGGGTAAAAACACCAGGCTCAAACATTCTTTTGCTTTTTAGTGCCGATATTAATGCTAAAAGGAAGTGAAGCTCATCTCTAAGCAGGCCCTTTAATGTTTTCACTCACTTTGTTCTCTCTTTCTCTGAAATAACCTAAGAGCTATGGCAAGGGACCACGGTGTGCTGGAACACATTCCTGAGACCTGGAATGGGAATCTGCAGGGTCTCAAACCACCCTGTGTACTGGCTTTTTCTTGTGGGAAAAGATCTTATGGGGGTGTCTAGGACTCTGTGGTATACAACGTCTGGGTTTGAAGATATGCCTGAAATAAAACTGTGCTCCAAAAGTCTCTCGGACTTTCAGTGGATACATGTTTTTGGCAACTTGGCCAGCAATGTGCTGATAGCGGCTTCCAGAACTCAGCTCAGAGTAAGAGAGTAAAGCTGGGGTCCTAAGGATCTGTGAAGAGAGCCCTGGAACCAGCCCCACTGCCACCAGAGACAGTTCCCAAAGTCCTAACTGTCCTTTGTAATGGAGACAGGAACTAAACTTCCCTACATTATTCAAACCTAAAACACTTATCTGCAAGGAAGAAAACTCAAGGTCTCTGCAAATGAATTTTCAGACTGCTGAAAGCCATTTGAAATGAGGTTAGGATATATATATATATATATATATATATATATATATATATATATATATATTTCTGTTCACAAACACCCAGGGATCTACCTACAACACAAGGAAACTCCAGCAGCCACCAAGATCAAAGAAACCAAGATAGGACACTGAAAAGATTTGAGGTCCAAAGATTAAAAAATATATATTCCTACTAATGTAATCATGTCAAGTTATTCATGCTAAAATTCTACAATTTCCATTCAAATGAGTTTAAAAACAGGGGCTGGCAAATTTCTGGAGAAGTCTTTATAAATTCCCTCAGAAAAATAATTAAGGAACACGCACTCAGCTTTTATATTGACAAAATACATTCATATCCATTATACAAACATATCTCCGTATAATACACATGTATGTCTTTAGCCTTTTATGCTGATGGGCTTAGGACTTGGATGGGTTTTGTTTTGTTTTCAAACCTACAAATTCTTACACAAAAAAGAACCGGAGATGGAAACATTTTGGCGAACTTAAAGGGAGGCTGGTTTTTCCTCGTTTGGTATCTCATTTCTCATGCCATTGGAGCATAGGCTCTTGTACCCCTCGAAGTGACAAAAGAGAAGTCGGCAAGGATGAAACCCTGCCGTGTCTGCAAGAGCACTCCTCTGGACACACGTTCCTGATGGTGGGGAGTTTGCCCCCTCTAAACCTAGCCCGACCTTTTGTCTTTTGACCTCTGATGCATGAAATTAGGTAGCAAAAGAAAATTCGAAGAAAAGGATACAAAAACATGGAAAAACAGCCTTCTCTGACAATAGTCATTGTATCAGGATCATAGCTGAGCAGCCCGGCACTGTGAAAGTGCTTGCTTATAAGGCTGTGGGTCTTCCTGGCTGGCCACTGGGGTTCCTGGTCTCCTTTGTGGCTGATTTGCATTTGTTGGGGGAGGGATTAAGCACTCTTTAATTAAGCTTGGAGCTGGTTTTTGTCCCCGCTGCTTTCACCAAAGCCTGTTTAGGGAGCTGGCCTTTGGTTCCTCCCTCACCTCCTAGGCCCTCTGTGCTGGTTGGCTACCTGCTTTGCACCAGCCAGGGCAGCTTCCAAGATACAGAGAAAACTCTGCCACTAAAGCTTTTCTGCCTATGCAGAACTATGCAGAATTCCTCGTTGACATGGGGAGGGAGGGTGGTGTTTGCATGCTTGCCAGTTTTAAAGGAGCACTATTCCAAATGGGTAACTCTTATTTTCCCCCTGAGCCAGGCAAGCACCCTGAGGTACTAGAGTTCCTTGCTCTCTCTACCTAATGGGTTCCACTATCTATCGAGCCAGGAAGAAAAGCAAGAACCTTTGTGGAGAGGGCCTTAGGTGGCCTCAGATCCTCTGATCCTCATAAGCTGTTAGGAAGAGTTGTGCATACTCAGTCAGAAGCCAAGGAACAAAGTCAGTGGAGCCCCAGGCCCTGTCCAAAAGAGAGGCAGGCCAGAAGAGTGTGAGGATGGGTGCGCAAGAAGGGGTTCTGGGATAAGACAGCAAGGTAGGCAAGTCAGACTCTGGAAATGGGTGATGGAGATGTTAGGCTGAGTGGCATACAAAGAAGAGTTAGTAGGACTTTTCTAGATAAATAAGGACAGAGAGGACATGATTAGCTCTTCATTTTAAGGACAAGGCTACTGGGTGTCGATGTGCAAGCAAAATGCTATGGGGGAAATAACACTGGTGAAAACTAGAGGCATGAGGGTGGATGCGAAGTGCATCTGGAGAAAGAAACTCCCATGGTCAGGAGAGCAGAGCTGAGAAAGGAGAAAGCCGGACTCATGGAGGGGAGGCCCCTGGCAGACCTCAAAGCTGCCTGCTCCTTGTGCCAGGTGCACCAAAATGAAGATGATGGAATGGCCTCAGGACCAAAGCAACATCAGGCAGGAAGCTTCATCTCTATCTATTTTTACCTTCTCCTCAGTGAGAGAGACTTTCTCCACAGACATCAGCCTGAAAAGCAAGCAAACAAACCAGGCTGAACTATTCATCACACGTATGATGGAAGCCTAACAAGGTGGTGAGCGACCCTCCCAGAGCTACAGCCTAGGACTGCTAGGCCTTGGCAGCCATGGTAGAAGGAACCTGAGAGTTTGGCTAGTCCTTGGGGGCAGAGATAGAAGCATGCCTGTTTCATGACTTCCCACGAAGCTAGCAGACAGGGGCCAGAGTACACCTGACCTTCCATCTGTCAAGAAATACTGACTTAGAAATGTTTCCAGGACAATGCTAGATGGGGTGGTGCAGGTCCCAGCACTGGGAGGGGTGAGACAGGAGGATCCTAAGTTTGAGGCTAGCCAGGGCTAGCAGGAAGAGGGAGGGAAGGGGGAAAGAAAGAAAGAAAGAAAGAGAAGAGGGAAGCTTTTCAAGGGAAGCAATCTACTGATTGCTGTTCTCCCCACTTAACCGGTCTGCAACTGTGCAAACATCAGTAGCCTGGAACTTAGCAGAGTGGCAGGTCCAGACTCCAGAAGTACCAGCAGCCAGACTCAGACTCTTATTCCCAACTTGCTTTCAAAGGTCCAAAGAAACATCCTACTTTGGAGATGGATGGGTTTTCTCTTCCTGATCTTAGTGTGAGTCCATTCAGCCAACAGCTGATTGCTTATTGGTGAGTGTTTTAGGAAGAGGAGAGCCTCCTGCCCAAAACTGAACAAAGTCAGAATACAGATATGAGCCTGTGATATCAGAGAACTCAACTAGCCTTTAAACTAGATATAGTAAAAGATGGGGAAGTTCTTCCTTTCTCCTATTAGGGGTAGCCACGAAGATTGCCAGGCACAGTGGGTTAAGACAGTCTCATGTGATCCAGGTTAGCTTAAAACTACCTATATAATCGAGACTAGCCTTGAACTCCCAGGTTGTTTTGCTTTATCACCCAAGTGCTGGCAATATAGATATGTATCACCATACCTAGCTCGTAAAGATTTCTGAAGGGAGACAGCATTTGTTCCGAGTCGTGGAAGGGTGAGTTAGAAAAGATGAGACAAGCTCCTAAAGCTTCAGTTAGAGCAATGGGGAAGAAGGAGAAGGGGAAGGGGAAGGAAGAGGAAGAAGAAGAAGAAGAGGAAGAAGAAGAAGAAGAAGAAGAAGAAGAAGAAGAAGAAGAAGAAGAAGAAGAAGAAGAGGAAGAAGAAGAGGAAGAAGAGGAAGAAGAAGAAGAAGAAGACATTAGCCTGTTTAAGAACTGGCAAGGCAGGAAGATAGAGGAGAAATTCATTCCTTGGTAAAGAAACAGAGTCCCCAAAAGGTGAAATTGTATTCATCTCAAAGTTTGGCCCACTTACCCCTAGTCCCAAGTAGCAGTCATGCAATCATAGGGTTTCCCTGAGACCTTTACACTTTCCTGGGCTTTGTGACTGCCCCATGTATCATAGGTCATAGGTATCTGGCTCTTTAGTGGGATCCACGTTTCTGCTAATGCATTTGTCACACTGTCACAGCTCCCTGGCTTCCTCTTGGCTTCACAGTGTGTGATCCATTTCTGCAATAGCACTTCACTTGTTTTGGTGAGTCACACGAATGAATAAACATTCTCTGGACCAGACCCTGATAATCCCACATCCTTGAAACACAATCTAACCTCTTTGCTCCCAGTTTGCTAACCTGCATAATGGGGGGAATAACACCACCCCACCACTCATCCTACCCTTCTGTGCTGCTCTAAGCAAATGATAGAACGCCTGGCTAATTCCTCTACAAAATATTTTAAGGATGGGTTTAGATTCCTTGGTGCTGTTAAAGAAAATCTATTTTTGGTTGACTGGATATATTTCTCCTTTAGCTCAGGAACCTATGGCCCAACGTTTGACAGGAGTTAAGAGTGAGGTTTATACAGGAAGAGGCCGACAGAACTCATGTGTTGAAAAATTGTATGTTTTCTTTGAAAGAATCCTTTCCTTATGCGGGAAGAAAGAAAGCAAAGAAATTCAACTCAAGCACATCGGAGGGCTGTGAGGTTAGCAGCTGTCATGCTGCTGCTGCTGCTGGGGTTCTGAAAAGACAGTGTCGGATGGACGGATGGACGCAGCGTTGCTGGGTTAGCACACAGCTGGGCAGAGCTGAAGGAGGAGGAAGAAAGCCTGGGATCCCGGAGGGAAAATGAAGACATGATAGCAGTCAATAGCACATCAACGAGGGGATCTCTACTGTGTATAGGCAGGTGCACACCTACCATCACAACCATCGCCATCACTAACACCACTACCACCACCCACCACCGCTACCACCACCCACCATCACCATCACTAACACCACCACCAGCACCCACCACCAGCACCACCACCATCACCATCACTAACATCACCACCATCACCCACCACCCCTACCACCACCTACCACCCACCATCACCACTACCTTCACCTCCTCCACCAGCACCACCACCACCACCACCAACAATCACCACCCTAGAAATTGAGGAAAGAATTTCACACTACAAAAAAACCAGGCTTAAGAAAGAGTCGTGAGTGTTCTGTCTCAGTCTCCACTCTATAATGGCTGTTCTCTTCAGGACAGAGTCTCTATAAGTGGTTCAAGCATGAACTGTTGCCCCCTAGGTTCATGTGTTTGAACTTCTTATCTCCAGATTGGGAGGTTCTGGAGCCTTTAGGAAGTGGGGCCTATCTGGAGGGAATGAGGGTCTAGCTTCGGGGCACCGAGAGTCATAGCCTGAGTTCCTTGCTTCCTGCTCCTCAAGGATACGGCCTATGAGGAGACCCAGCTCTACTCTGCCACAGCCATGCTTCTCTGCTGTGATAGGCTATACCCTCTCAAACCATTATTCCACCCCCTAAAATCTTTCCTCTTTTGCTTATGTTAGATATTTGATCACAATAATGTAAAAAAGCTAAAACAGCCTCCAAGAGCTATAACAAGTAGTTTCAATTAATAGTCTGCTAATTAAGCAATAATTAATTGATAAATAATTCGTTAACAGCAATGGAATTGGGATAGTGAGCTGTCTGCCTCCAGGCTGGCTGCTCTGCTCTATGCCAGTAAACAGATGTTCCGCCTACAGGTGAATACTTCAGGGACAGTAAGCTCTCCAACCCTTTGCATTTTGTGATATCTGACAGGACATCCTTTCTTTTAAGAATAAGTCGACTTCCACATCTACTGTCCACTGTTCCTAGTTCCACCCTTCAGCAACTCAATGAGAGTTCTTGGCAGAATCTGCTCAACTAATGTGAGGGAAGTTCCAACCCCCCAGCCTACACACACACACACACACACACACACACACACACACACACACACCTCAACACAAGCGTGGAGGTTTGGAATATCAGTTAGAAGGAGCACATTCAGAAGAAAGAAGCAGTGGCGTATGGGGATTATGGGGCCAAGAGCCTGACTGGCAGGAAACCTTAGACTCTGTTCCTTCCGGTGCCTGTGCCCTCCTGGGATACACACTTCTACACAAATGTGTCTTAAAAGGTCATTGCTGGACTGGTGTGTGGCTCAGTAGCAGAGCATAGGCAAGGCCTCGGGAGGGGCATTGATACAGCACAGTGGGAAGCAGAAGTTCTGGGTTTGCTCTGTCTATGATGAGACAGCCCTTCTCATTCAACAGATGCTGACCTAAGAAACTCAGGGCGTGGTGGCGCACACCTTTAATCCCAGCACTTGGGATGCAGAGGCAGAGGCAGAGGCAGAGGCAGAGGCAGAGGCAGAGGCAGAGGCAGAGGCAGAGGCAGAGGCAGAGGCAGAGGCAGAGGCAGAGGCAGAGGCAGAGGCAGAGGCAGAGGCAGAGGCAGAGGCAGAGGCAGAGGCAGGCGGATTTCTGAGTTCAAGGCCAGCCTGGTCTACAGAGCGAGTTTCAGGACAGCCAGGACTACACAGAGAAACCCTGTCTCGAAAAACAAAAACAAAACAAAACAACAAAACAAAACAACAACAACAAAAGAAATCCAGAGGAAGCAGAAGTGCCAGTTTCCTTCCTTCCTCCCTCCCTCCCCCCTCCCTCCCTCCCTCCCTTCCTTCCTTCTTTCCTTCCTTCCTTCCCTTCTGTCTTTCCTAAGCTGTCACCGTGTAGCCCCATCTGCCCTTGAAGATCTTCTTGTCTTGGTCTTTCAATAGTGAGGACTATAGAAACTCAGCATTGCCTGGCTTTTGTCTTGCTTTCTCATTGAACTGAAACATCTTAACCACTCAGTGAATGCTTCACTCTTTAAAATATGTATATATATATATTTTTTTTTATTTTATGTATATGAGTACACTGTAGCTGTACAGATAGTTGTGAGCCATCATGTGGTTGCTGGGAATTGAACTCAGGACCTCTGCTCGCTCTGGCCCAAAGATGTATTTATTGTTCTATGTAAGTACATTGTAGCTGTCTTCAGACACTCCAGAACCACCATGTGGATGCTGGGATCTGAACTCAGGACCTTCAGAAGAGCAGTCAGTGCTCTTAACTGCTGAGCCATCTCTCTAGTGCTGATGCCTCACTCTTACTACCACAATCCATCCCCATGTGCTCAGCAGGTTTTACTGATGATGCTTCACAGATGAGAGCCTAACAGAGACTCAGACACAGTCTGACTCTATCCCTATCGACTACATCACACTGATTCTTGATTTGTTTTTTGAGAGCTGACCTCATCTGGCCCAGGCTGATCTTGAAGTCGTAATCCTCCTGCCTCCACCTCCCAGGTGCTGCATCATTATACCCAGCTTCACACTGACCCTTTCCACCCCTTCCCCCAAAGTGTTGAAGACAGAACCCAGGGCCTCACTAGGCAAACATCTAGCCCTGAGCTGAACCCCTTCTTGTCCAGCCTACACTGATTCTTAAAGAACCAGGATCCAAGCTGACAGTTTCTCTGTTCCTTCCTGCAAAGTCTTTAAGGAATCCTGACAGCAGACCTTCATCACCATAGTCTCTAGCAGGCTAAGAAACACATGACCTGGAAATGGTGACCCAGGCCCTGCCAATAGGGGAAGACTAGACTGTGAGCTTTGGCTGATGAAAACTCTTAGTCTAAAGGAGAGCAAGGCCGTGTTCCTTTGCTTTGTGCGTCTGAAATTGAATAATGAAATAATCCTGGATTTTAAAATCTTCTGTGTGTAATTTATTCTTGGGAGGGTCTAGAGGAAATGCAATCTGTGGGTCGTTTTAAGGATTCACGGTGGTAAGCCATATCTAATCCCTCTCTCCAGTGGAGGGAGTTATGAAGGCTACAACAGAATATACCTATCTGTTGCTTACGGTGAATTTTTGCAGATTTTTATTTAGTTTATAGCATTTGAACAATAAAGGAAGTGAAAGGAATGAAAATCACCCGTGATCGTACCATCCCAACCATGAGCTCTCCCATGTTGCCCTTCCATCCTTTCTCCGGGGTGGAAGGAATTTGCAGAGGCGATTTATTAGAGTACGTTGTCGTAGTCAGCTCTCCTACCCAACATTTTATCACCATAATGCCACATGCTCTTCATAATTATCATTTAGAAATAAACATTTTAATAATAATTTCAATAGCTGCTTAATACCCTCTTAAGGGGCTCTATCATCCTTTTGAACTGCACATTTAGAAGGACTCCAATTTTCCACTCACGGATAATCCCAAGTGTGTGTCTTCGTACATATGGCTTTCTTCTATTTGTGTTGTTTCTTTGAAATCCTCAAATCTAGATTTTCTGGGTCAAAGGGCCTGAGTTCCTGCATGGGGAAATCTTTCTATGAATGTCTTTTGCCTCTGGTGATGGACAGTTACCAAGCAAGGCTTATACTGTACTCTTGCAATGGCCTAGAAAAGGCAATTAACTGATGGAATAAAGCTGGATATGCAACTCTTTTAATTCATTTAAAACAGCTTGACAAAGCTGCTGTGGGCTGTCTTCTCTTAGCTCTATTTCTGTCATAGATACCTACACCAAGAATTTGAGGAACTATGGAAATAATTATACCCATTTTGTAGCTGAGGAAACTGAGTCTGAGCTCAGGGTTTTGCTCAAGGCTTCCAGTGATTAAGTGGAAGTGCTGAGACTCTAATATGGACCAAGAATGTTTCCGTTGGTTTCTTATAAGAAGATTCTCTGCAATGTTGGTACTGAGGATTAAACCCAGGGCTTTAAAGATACATGCTAAGCATGTGCCTTTCAGATGAGCTACATCCCTAGTTCCTCTCATCCCTATCACCTCTGGATTTGTGGAGAACCAGGAAAACTACATGGACATCCTGGCACCAATAGGTCCTTTGCTCCTTTCACTGCCATGAGCATCCTTTGGAAGATGCCTTTGATACATTATTGCAAGACCTGACTTTCAGACCCAGAAAGGATGAAAGGCCACTGTTACATTTTACCTATGGAGCCCTGAGGCCCAGATGAGAAGGAGGGGCTAGGTTCATCACAGAGCTGACAGCAGAATTGAAATCCAATCTTCAGGTTGAAAACATTACTTCAAGCCTAGAGTGGGTTACTAGAGATGTGTCTTGTAAATGAATGTTAAAAAAAATAAGAATATCATAGTCCAAAAACCATCTGAGAAACACTGAGTGGCTGGAGAGATGGCTCAGCAGGTAAAGGCACTTGCTACCAAGCCGGGTGAATACTGGAGCTTGGTCCCTGGATCCACATGGGAGATGTGGTGGGCATGACTATAATCCCAGCCCTGGAAAGGTGAAGTCAGTGGGTCAGAGGTTCAAAGCCATCCTTGCCTTCACAGTGAGTTTCATGCTAGCCTGAGCTATGTGAGACCTTGTCTTAAAACAAAAAGACATAAACAAGAGTTTTATTTACCAAAGCTCCACATCCTAAATGACTTTCCCCCTCTTATTTGTTGTATTTGTTTCTGGTTGTTTTAATTTGATGTATAATTCTCATTTTTTTAGATTTCGTTTTCAAATTCAGTGTTCTATTTCTTCCTTTTAAGAGAAACTACTAAGTGTATACTGCTCAAAGTCCAAAGGTGCAACAGGAATCTGAAAGACAACCTATCTTACCAACATCTGCCTCTCAATCAGCCAACATCCCTCCCTGGTTACCGTGGTAGTCAATGTTGCCTATGTACTATGTATATGCAAAGATATTCTGTATATACGTGCCTGACAATACATCATAGTGATTGTTCCACAGTAGTGCTGAAAGAAGTAGGCTTTTTGTTTGTTTGTCTGTCTGTCTGTTTGCTTGCCTTTTTTCTTCTGTATAGCCCAGATTGACCTGAAACTCAAGATCATCTGGCCTCAGCCAGGATTACAGCTGTGTGATGTCACAGCCAGCATTACAGCTGTGTGATGTCACAGCCAGCATTACAGTATGTGATGCCACAGCCAGCATTACAGAATGTGTATCTGATCAATATGCCTTGACTCTCCAAATAGAAATTGGCTCCGTGTTACAGGACACATGGGCCCTTAGGAAAATGAGATGTATTTATTATAACTAAAAGAAGGCAGAAGATAGGCAGAGATGGCTTAGCAGTTAAAAGCTCTCATCACTCTAGCAGAGGGCCTGTATGCTGTTCACAGCCACCTATAACTCTAGCACCTGATCTTATGACACACACAAACACACACACACACACACACAATTAAAAATAATAAGAAGAAATATTTTTAAAAGAATTATTTACTTATTTTAGGTATATGAGTACATTGTAGCTGTCTTCAGACACACCAGAAGAGGGCAGAGGGCATTGGGCATTGGATCCCATTACAGGTGTTTTTGAGCTACCATGTGGTTACTGGGAATTGAACTCAGAACCTTTGGAAGAGCAGTCAGTGCATTTAACCACTGAGCCATGTCTCTAACCCCTATAAAAAGAAGTCTTAAAAACCAACAAACAAAAGAAGGTATAAGGTGCTGGGTAGGGTGGCCAAGCAGAGGAAGAGATCATTCTCAGCCAGGTTTGGGTAGAAACTGGGGCCTGAGGCAGTGTCTGCTGTAGGTGAATCTCCGGTTAGTTATTCGGCACACTGACCTTTGTTTTAAAACAAAGGAACCTAGCATGGAGCATCATGTGTAGCTCTGGCCCACACCAACATTTAGATGCTGAGCACAAAGGCTCAGCAGATTTTTATTAGCTATATCTGTTGCCCATATATTAGTACTGATCTTAAAGCGGGAGTCAGACGTGTGTATCAGATATCATTTGGAATAATGAGTGTATTTTTCTAATCTTTCTAATACCAAACTAACAGCTCATCTCCAGTTGCATGCATACTAATTAATTTGTTTTCCATATAGTAATAAGATTAACAACCTTGCATTTACACGGGGTACTGAGTCATATTCAAATAAAACAAGTCCTAATGAGAAAAATTGGATTCGGCAGCAAATCATGTCCCACCCGGCAATGCAGGTTTATGTGTGTTTGTCTGTCTTTGCTACGCATATTTTTGTCGGGAGCTCACTGTAAACACAGTGATTTCTTTCATGTCGGGTTATTCTGGATAAATTTGTTTAATGAACAACAAAAGCACTGTAAACACTACCCAAATCTGAGTGCCTTGCAGCGTGGCTGGGAATCTCTTAAGCTGCTTCAAAAAATGAAACATGCTCACCGCAAAAACAGTACTGGGAGGAAATACTATTAATATGTCAGAGAGGCTCTTAGCCATGCAGCCTCGATTAGTTCTATCTTGGCTAACTGAAGAGTTCAGAGTTTGCATAGCCATTCTCCAGCCCCTAATCTGGGACTCGGTTTCTTCCTCTGTCAACTGAGCAGAGTTGTGCTCACCGGAGCTGTGACATTCCACGTGTGACCTGATCATCAGCTGGAGGTGGATGATGTAAGAATTCACACCCGCAGGCAGTTCACCTAAATCCTGGTCATTTTAGGCCCATAAACACTGATCTCTGGGTCTCAGTTTCTTTAGTCTATAATTCTGTGGAACTGATCATCGTCATTGTTAGTTGTTCATTTTGACACAGAGTTTTGCTACATAAACCAGACTGGCCTTGAACTTGGTGTCCTCTGCTTCAGCTTTCTATAGATCATAGACAGACAGACCCATTGGATAGCCCAGGCTGACCTTAAACTAAAGATCTTCCTGCCTCTGCCTCTACCTCACTCGTAGACCTACAAGTGTATACCATCCCTGCAGGCCCTGTAATGTTGGCTTGATTGCTGGCCTTGAACTCTCGATCTTCCTACCTCTCTTTCTGGAGTGCTGGGATTGATTACAGACATATGCCACCGTGCCTGGCTTTGGAGTCTGTGCTTTAAAAAACAGCATCATTGTGAGACTTGCACCCAACCATGTTTGGGGTCTATGAGGCAGACAGATCACCATTAAGATCTTTTACAGGTCTTCTTTTCTTCTGATTTTGTGACTATTAAAACATGTCATTTTGGGGCTAAAGACATGGCTCTGTGGTTAGGAGCACTTGCTATTCTTGCAGAGAACCAGAGTTCAGATCCTAGCACCTAAATCAAGAGGCTTACAGCTGCCTGTAACTCCAGCTCCAAGGGATCTGACGGCCCTCTGGTCAATAGGGGTACAAGCACGTGTATACATATACAGAGAGAAGCACATATAGAGACATATAATCCTTTAAAAATGTGACTTTAAACATCTGTCTTAGAAAATGCTGTTGCATGCATCTAGACAAGGAAGAGAGCTACTTATGCAGTTAGGAGCCTAGATTCTAGGCCAGCTGTGTTCATCAGTGACTTCCCCTTCTTCCCAAGGCCCAGGGAGTCTCTTCTGCTTCAGTCCTCATGGTGGCTCCACCCATTCCAGATGCTCTTCAACGTGTGTATCTTCAGAACCCCAGACGCAGGGCCACACAGACGTGCCCTGTCTTACTCCTTTCACTCCATGCTTTATTCTATTTCGAGAGGGGATTGCCAGTGCTGGCTTTCAGTTATCCATTTAACTATATACACACCCAGTATTCATTTTCCAGAATGTGTCATACACCCCAACAGAAGAAGAAAACACAGAGGCAGTCCCGAACTGTTTGTATCTTCAAAGTGACTGGGGGGACGATTGCCTCCATGTGCCCCCACTCTCCCTTTCCCCACTCCCAATGAGCTTTAGGTCAACAGTAACTCAGCTTCCACTCCACCCAGCACGCAAGCCATGCCTCTGCTAACAAATACCCTCTGCTGCATGGGCTTCAGGCTCTTCCTAAGTAAAATGATGGCATAGCTTACAGCATAGCCCGTGGCGGGGCAGGGTACACTCAGACATAGGGGAGCCCAGCGTGCCTCTGGGCTCAGGTCTGAATCGTCACCTATGGCCAGGTAACAGTGTGGAAAATGAACATTACAGGCTTTGTGTTGATAAACCAGAGAAAAAGTGAGGGGAAATCTTTTTTCCATTAGGAGACCAGTTCAGCAACACTTGGGTTTTACCTGCCTTGTGCACGGCTCTGTGGGGAGTCGGGGTTTAATGAAGTAGGATAAACCACACGCACACATTAGTTAGCCTCAGCACCGGCAGGATTAGCTTTCCACTCCATTTGCAAGAGCAAAGCTCCTCTCCTAGAGTTTGTTATAAAGGGATTTAGAATCACAGAGTGATAGAGCTGGAAGAGAGCCCCTAAGACATCATCATAATCCTCCCTCGTCATTTCAGAGGGTCAGACTCCAGTCCAGAGACCAGAAGGGACGTGCCCAAGGTCACCTACTGAGCCACTGGCAGAACATGGGTTGACATCTTCTGATTGCCAGGTTGGTGTCCTATCCATGGGTTACATCACAGTTGCCTGACAGTAAGGGTGCACTGTTCCCCCCACCCCCACGTCCCCGTACACCCATACCATTCACATTCAGGTTTTGTAGGCATATGGACAAGCTTTGTGTCAATGTGGCTTGAATCAATGTAGCTCGTCAGTTGCTGTTCCTCTTGCCCACATTGCTTTTCCTCAAAGGCTCTGCTCAGTGTCATCTCTCTCACAAAGTCTTCTCTAGATCATGCCCTGCCCAATCCCAGCAGACTGTGAGCCCCTCTAGGAAGAAATACTTAAGTTTATCACCATGGACTAGCTTAGACTCTGCCACACAGAAAAGACAGAGTTCAACCTAAGCCCACCAGAAACCACCACATGGATACTCTTTAAGCCAAAACATCTTTATTTCTGGCCAGCAGCTGCATGGGAACTCTCCCAAATCACGCAGCCCTGAGCCTTACAACCTTTTGCCTTTTATGTACAAAAACCACATCCTGGTAGATACACTTGAATTGGCAAGAGGCAGAACGACAGAAGCTAAAAGGCAGGGTTAGTGCATTCAGGGACTGTCCTGGAACTATGGACTAGGTGACTAACAGATTAGGTCTTCATTCTTGTTTTGGCAAGCCTTGGGATCTACATGCTGGTCAGAATGGTGCCTCCAACATGATGTCAGTTGTGCTAAGGTCTGGGGACCTGCTACAAGAGTAAACCTTTGTTGAATGAATGACTGAGTGACCAAATGCAGACTAAATCAGTAATGAAAGGCATGACAATGTATGAAGCCAAAAGCAGAGAGAAAGAGGCTGTATGGGTTTCAAGATGAGCTCTTGGCTGTTAGCCACCATTAGGTTATCTCCCTCCTCATGGGGATCAGCCTTTCTTAGATAATCTCCATCACCACCATGACCCATGACCTGCACTTGGGGTGGCCAAGATTCTGACCATGTATCACTGAGGTGAGCCAACCATAGCCCTGAGCTTTCTATTTTATAGTACATTGTCCTTTGGGTATGACATGGTCATTGCTTTCTTCATCAGAGAAGGTGTGGTTACTCACAGGAGAGCATCACAAGATTTGGCCCACGTGTGTGTGTGTGTGTGTGTGTGTGTGTGTGTGTGCTCAGAAGTAGCTATTGAGGTGGGTTCAGTGGCCACTCACCTGTAAGTTGCCCAGGCTCCTCTGAGAACCCTCATGCAGCTCCTGCAAGTAGCCCCAAGTAAATTTGTGTCTCACTAAGCTGGACTTGGATAGGGTTATTCCTTTACTCTATTGTTGGTGATATATGCTTGTTCATGTCTTTCTAATGCAGTGGTCCTCACCCTTCCTAATGTTTTGACCCTTTAATACAGTCCTTCATGTGATGGTGACTGCCCAACCATAAAATTATTTTCATAACTACAATTTTGCTACTGTTATGAGTTGTAATGTAAATATCTGCACTTTATGATGATCTTAGGTAACCCCCATGAAAGGGCCTTTCAAGTCCAAAGGACGCCACAACCCACAGGTTGAGAACCACTGCTCTAGGGACAGTTAAGAGGCCCCAAATAGCCCCAAAAGGAGTGTAGTTCCCTCTTTGCCGTGCCTTCTGTTGGTTTCTCCTGAGCTTCCTTCACCAGTGACACACCTAGGAAACAAACAGAAGAGGCTTCAAGCCAGGCCCCTAGGACCAGAGACGGCTCCTTTGGGTGAATTTCCTGATTCTAAGAATTCCTGGTTGACAAAGGGCCTTTGGGTGTCCCTGATAAATGTACAGATTCCTGGAAGAGGAATTTGGGTGTGCTGTATACGTTCATAGAGTAGATATTGAAAGAAAAGTCAAGAAATGAGTTTCAGCCCCAAATCTGTCCTCGTAGCAAAATGGCAAACTATACCATTCCTGGATTACAGATATCTTGGGACTCCATACCAGCTTCTTCACACTTACTGGCTGCTCAGCCTGGGCAAGTTACTTAACTATGGTGTGCTTCATCTCTCTTTACCAGATGGAGTTGATGATACTGCCTGACTACCATGAAGAATAAATGAGGTGATGGTGGAGATCTGTTTAAAATAGTGCTAGGCACACAAGTCTAGAACTGTAGCTCATGTTATTCCTCCTTCCTGGAATGAATGCGCTTCCTCTGCTGTTTGTTTATTTTGAGCAGGGTTTCTTTGTGACCCAGACTAGCCTTATCCTTGTGACCCTGCTGCCTCAGCCCCGGGTGCTGGGGTTACAAGTATGCACACTGTACCTAGCTTCCCATGGCTTTTTCAAACCATTCATACTTATCTCCTTTTCACTCTCAGGTCTCTAGTGGAGCATCACCTTCTCAGACAGAATCTCCTTGGCCTTCCCAAAATCTAGGTTTTCCAACTCATTTACTTTGACCTACCCACTCTCACTGTACCTCTGAGCTGCTTAGTTTACCTGTTTCTTTGCCTCTTCCCTTTATCTAAGCTGAGAGCTTACTGAATGCAGAGTGTTTAGCCCAGAAAAATAATTGTCGGTGTTTGAAAAGCCTCATCCTCTCTCTGGCCTCTCCATTTCCATCAACATGTTGATGAGTCTGAACTGGGACATCTAAGGATCTACCCTGTGAGAAGAGAAGGTTCCAGAGGGAAGATGGTTAGACCATATAAGAGACGTGAGGCATTACACCAGTGTCTGAAACCAATATGGGCTGAACGGGTTGACTCTGCCCAAGACTCAGCTCCTTCCCTTGCTACTCAGACATCAGAACTCCCAGTCAGCACCCAGAGGCCCTGGGCACACTCTTGGCTCAGCCTCTGCCTTTCCTTCTCTTTACGAATTGGCTGAGGTTCCTAACAATGTCCAGATGTTGGTTTACTATGTAGATCAAATCCAAAATCACATGGGTCAAGGATTTACACTCTTTTGATGAGTCCCTTCCTTCCCCCCTTTAGAAGCCATTCTCTGCAGAAATCTGATGCCCAAACCCACTTAAACACCCCAGTTACTCTATACTGAATCACCTGGATTTTGTCAACAAGAAACATATAGTTTTCTCTCTCTCTCTCTCTCTCTCTCTCTCTCTCTCTCTCTCTCTCTCTCTCTCCTTGGTTTCTAAACATCTAGACAGTCATAGAGAAGAGACAGTGGAAAGGACCGCCCTTTTCGTCTGAAAGCCTCAGTTTCACCTCTCACTGCCTGTGTGACTTGGACTAAGTTATTCCAACTCTCCAAGTCTGGGTTTCTCTATCTGAAAAACTGGGGATAGCAATACCCATGAAGGATGTAGACTACTGATGACCAACTTGACAAGATCTAGAATCACCTACGAGACAGGCCTCTGGCCATGCCTGTGAGGGAGTGATGGTTACTTAACGGAGTCGGGATCTGGAGGCCTTTACAAGGAAGCTACCCAAAGTTTCTGTGTCAGAGAGAGCCAGTGCTTCCAGCCAGTTTCTGGGACCCCTGGTTTTGATCAACATCTCTTCTCAAAGGGGAGAATTAAGAGTGAAATAAACAAAGCAGTCAGGAGAGAGCTGGAAAAAGCCACAGGCGACAGCCACAACCCTGTACAGCAGGGAAAGACAAGGAGGTAGACTTTATGGTCTGGGTCCCAGCTGTAGGTGGGCAGAGCTGCACAGGGTGGGAGGAGCTAAGAACACAGTGTGGTCTGGTAATAAGGACCAGGTTGACCCCAGAGGGGTTTCTGGGAAGATTAGAGCTTTTCCAGGGAATGCTTCTCTAATCATTCCTGTGGGCAAGGAGCCTGTGAGTTCTTGCTGTCCTGCCCTGGATGAAGAAGCAGCAGTTCCATTGGGGAAGGTGGTGCTGTTATTGGAAGGAGGGAAGGATCCTGAGCAGTATCTCCCAACTGTACAAAGATGAAATACACTGTTTTGTGATGTAGTAAGACATCCATCATTGGTCCTGTTCAAATAGAGGCCAGATGCCCATTTACAAAGGAATCCTATAGGGACATGGCAGAATAATAGAGTGTTGGTCAGTGTCCCAGAATCCTCCCCTCCTCGCCTCGCTGTTTTCTATGGCCTTGTTTTTAGACATTATTCCTCTTCCAACCTATGCTAATCACATATGTCATTAAAACAGAACAACAAACATATCAACTGCAAAGCCTATTTGGTTTGGACATGCCAAGGCATCTGACACCATCAAGTTGGTCACCGGTTGCACTTCCAGCTTGCATCCGGTCCTTCTTGTTGCATCTTTGCCCCTGCCCCAGAAGCGTCATTACCAAATGTGGTAGGAGTCTTAAAGTTAACTTTCAGCTTTTGGCAGAATCCCAAACTAGATCATTAAAGTTTTATCTTCCCTCTTTGAAACTCCCTAAAGGAAAGAAATCACAAGAACAGATCTTGGCATAGACAGAGAATGAGACAAAAGAATGCAATCATAATACTAGTGAATGGTTTTCAGACTGACATCTGTACATTAAGAATATGTAAAAATACCAATTTCATGCTCTGACAACTTATTCTGCATCAGGGGTGGGGTAATGCCTTGGGAATGTCAAATGTCAAAGCATTACATAATGTCAGCTATTCATGTGTTCCTGCGATGAGAGATCACTGGGTATGTGAATTCCTTAAGGGCGAGATGTCTTGAAAGAGGGAGAGGAGAAAGAACAAGGAAAAAAAAGGAGAGAAGGTAGACAGCATCAAGTCAGAATAAAAGAACGTCTGTGTAAAGAAAACTTAATGCATAAAACAGTGCTTACAATCCCCAAGCCAAGCCACTGGGTGTGTGAGTGTGTGTGTGTGTGTGTGTGTGTGTGTGTGTGTGTGTGTGTGTGTATGTGTGTAAATACCTTTGTTTAGCTTCCTAGAGATGAAGCTTTTGTGTTTCATTTTTCTTTAATATGTGCAACAATGCTTTTATTGTTTGAATTATTTATTTAGTTAGTTATTTTTATGAGTATATTTTAAGATGTAATTGTACAATGATATACTTGACTTAAGCATGCTTAGTGTGGTATCTTGCCTGGATATATGTCTGTGCGCCACATGTGTGCCTGAAGGGCAGAAGCACCAGATCCCCTCTAACTGAAGTTAGAGACAGTTGTGAGCCCCGTTTGCAGGTTAGGAATTTAGCCCCAGGCCTCTGAAAGAGCAGCAGAGCTCCTAACCACTGAGCAATCTCTCCAGCTCCCCTTTTTGGACTTTTATAACATCAACAAGAAATCTAAGTGTCAAATTCGCACATGATTCTGAATAAATTAAAATAGCTCAGTGTTCCTGCTCTGTGATAGTACACATCACTCCAGAGAGAGGCCAGAATGAATAATCAGTCACGTGGTTTCCAAGGTTCCTGTCTAAAATATCACTTTCTCTATGTTATCATCACTCGACCCTCATAACATCTACTTTAAGGACTTGGGAATATTTCTAGACACACTTTAGCTATACTTCACTCAGTTTAGTATACTCAACTTCACACAATCTAGCCATATATGGGAAGAGGGAATCTCAGCTGAGGAATGCCTTCTTCATATCAGCCTGTAGGCAAGTCTGTGTGTTGGAAGGGGCTTCTTGGTTAGTGACTGATAATGGGAGAGCCCAGCTCAGTATGGCTGGCGCCACCCTTGGGAAGGTGGTCCTGGGTTAGAGAAGAAAGCAGGTTGAGAGAGCCACGGTAGCAATCCAGTAAGCTGAGCTCCTTTATGGCCTCTACTCTAGTTCTTGCTTTACTTGAACTTCTGCCATGGCCTTCCTCAATGATAGACTTTGACCTAGGAAGTAAGCCAAATAAACTATGTTCTCCCCAAGTTAGTTTTAGTTGTTTTATCATAGCAATAGGAAGCAAATAAAAACATTTAGCTCTCATGAATTGCCAAGGATTGAATCTATAGTCTCATTTCTGTTAGGTAAATGCTCTATCATTGAGCTCTCTCTCTTTCTCTCTGTCACTGTCTCTCTGTCTCTCTCTTGCTATGTGTGTGTGTGTGTGTACTGTGTGCATGTGCATACATGTGTGCTTATGTGTTTGTGTGTGTGTGCACATGAAGACCAGATGTCAACTTCAGGTGTCATTCTTCAAGAGTCTACCTTGTTCAGTCGAGACAGTCTGTTAACTGGTTTAGAGCTCACTCAGTGTTTGCCGGAATGAAAAATATTGGACCCACGCTGACTAGATTTATGTCAGTCATCAGAGAAGAGGAAACGTGATTGAGAAGACACCATGTAGACAGGGCTGTGGGTGAGCCTGTCGGGCATTTTCTTTAGTGATTAATAGAGGAGAAACCACTCCACGGAGGGTGGTGCCATCCTTGGGCTAGTGGTCCTGGGTTCTGTAAGAAAGCAGGCTGAGCAAGCAATGGGGAGCAAGCAAGCAAGCATCACCCTTCCATGGCCTCTGCATCATCAGCTCCTGACTCAAGGATCCTGCCCTGTTTAAGTTCCTGCCCTGACTTCTTTCAATGAAGAACAGCAATTTGGAAGTGTAAGCCAAATAAGCCCTTTCCTCCTGACTTGCTTTTAGTCCTGGTGCTTCCTCACAGCAATAGAAGCACCTAAATAATAATGGTAATGATGATGATAATAATAAATTTATCAGAAAAAAAAAAGCCAGGTGATGACTTTAATCCCAGCACTTGGGAGGCAGAGATAGGTAGATCTCCAGGAGTTTGAGACCAGCCTTGTCTACAAAGAGAATTCCAAGACAGTCATTGTTGTTACATAGAAAAACACTATCTTTAAAAACAAAACAAAATAAAACAATGACAAAATCAAGTCACATGAGATACATAGTAATAAAACATAGAGAAAAAATATAGGAAGGGATGAAATTTGAGTATTACCACTTGAAGAATGTTATTTATATGATGGTAAGCTCATATATTTTCACTGTAAACAATGATTGTGTTTAGCAACCAGCTTTCAAAATTCCTAAGAATTTGAAAAGTAGCTTTCACGAGCTAGGAATAGATAGTTCAGTCATATCTCATTCATCTATGATAATATTAGCTCTAACTCAGACTAAGGCAGAACTCTCCTAACTGGCTTCTTACTCTACTCCTCACTCCAGCCAGCAGAGAGATGGCACAAAACAGGGATTTGACCATGTACCCTTCTTAAAACCTATGGATCTGGACTGTCCTGAAGAGAAAACCAACTTTTGTGATCTGGCTTCTCCAACAGTCATTCTTTCAGAGACTCCTTTCCTCTTTCCACCTGCAAACAGACTGTGCTCCAGTTGGAACAGCTCACTTTTATAATCTCACAACACACAGGCTGGTCATGCCTCTGTGCCACTGCCCCTGCCAGAGTCTCCTGGGACGTTTCTCACCTGACCCTGCCTCCATCACGGAGCACCAACTTTTCTGTCAAGATGCAGAGAGTCACTTCTGGCACTTTCCAAACTTGCCACTCCTGTGACCCAGTGAACTCATCAGTGCCCCAGCTCCAACACACACACACACACACACACACACACACACACACACACACACACTACACATCCAGTCATACCTAGCTCCATAGTCCTGTCCTTGGAGTTCTGGTTCAAGTCTCAGGCCTCTATTTACCTCTCATCTATTGCTTTCTTGGGAAAAAGATAGTCTATGATCTTAAAACACCTTCAAAATTGTGTGTGTGTGTGTGTGTGTGTGTGTGTGTGAGTGTGTGTGTGTGTGTGTGCCTGTCTTTCTGCCTGCCTGCCTGCCTGTATGTCTGTATGTCTGCCTGTCTGTCAGAGGACAATGCTTGCAAGTCACTTCTCTTCTGACATAAGTCTCCAAGATGAGTGAGGTGGTCTGGCTTGTGCAGCAAGTGTGCTTCCAGCTGTGTCACCTCACTGGCTCCTAAAATGTCTTTTCATAGGTAGGAAGCATTTTTCCCAGGTTTGCAATCAATTAGAGAAGTAGAGATGCTCTAGAAAATGACAGGGATGGCTCAGCAGGTAAGGATACCCACTGCCAAGCCTGCTGTCTAGAGTTTAGCCCCAGGACCCGCATGGTGGAAGGAGAGAATTGACTCCTAGAAATTGTCTTCTGGTTTATACATACATGCTGTGAGGAATTCTTCTTCCCTGGATCCCATTCAAAAAGAATGTGGACCTGCCAACATCTTGACATTGGACTTCTAGCCTCAAGAACCACCAACAAAGCACATTTTAAAAACACTATTTATTTATATTTTGTTTTGTTTTAAGCTACCTAGTTTGGGGTAATTTGCTTCAGCAACCCTAGGAAACAAATATGGAAATGTTGCTAATACATATATTTCCCCAGGGCCAAGAGAAGTTGGGTCCATAAAGGCTTTAGGGTAGAGGTATTGTAGACCAAGAGTTGGGTTAGGATCAAATTCTTAATAACCCTAAACCCCAGAGTGTCTTTGCCAGGCACCAGAATCTGAGTTCATCCTGCAGAATTCATGGACTAGAAATTAAATCTTGGAAGTCTTTTGTTAATAGTAGCAAGAAGGTAGAAATTTTAGTCTAACTGTAATATTCGGCTCTTGACTGAGTCTTCCCCAACTCTCCCTCCTGAGGTGGAGTCTCATAAATTCCAGGCTGAACTTGAGCTCATTATGTGCATAAGGACAACCTTGAACTGATCCTCCTGTCTCTGATTCCTGAGTGCCAAGATTATAGGCACACGCCCCAACTCTTGTTTTTTACGTGTAAGAGGAATCTAATCCATTGCTTTCAGCATGTCAGGCAGGCATTCTACCTGGACAATATGCCTGTGCCTTAGATTATGTGCCTGTGTGTTTATGTGTCTGTGTGCATGTGACACACACACACATACACACTAAGTATCTTACTCAGGGTGTCAACACATACTAAGCAAGTGTTCTTCTTCCACCTGACTTATAACTCCAGGTAGTCATATGAGAAGAAAAGGGGTCATACAGATATATGCAAGGTCCCCTCTCTGTTGCCATGTGACACTGTTTACTGCCTGAAAGTCCTGACAATGAGACAGTCATCACCATTTTTAATTCCTGAAACCTCCAGGACCCTAAGCTAATATAAACCTCTGATTTTTTTTTTTTAAGTAGCCTGCCCCAGGTATTTCATTCTATTAACAAAAGATGATCAAGACACCAGAATATTGTCAATGAATCAGAAACAAAGGTGGAAAGATTTTTCTCCTTCCTTCCTTCCTTTTCCATTTCAAATATAATCCTAAATCTTCAACCCAGTGATAAAAAAAGACTAATGGTTTGTGCAGGCCCAGTCTCTCATAAAACTCTTTCTACCATGTGGTGGTTTGAGTAATAATGGACCCTATAGACTCATATATTTGAATGCTTAAGGAATGACACTATTTGTTAAAGTTGGTGTGGCTTTGTTGGAGGAAGTATGTCAATGGGGATGGCTTTGAGCTTTCAAAAGCCTGACTGGCCCACTCTCTTCTTCTCTTCTCTTCTCTTCTCTTCTCTTCTCTTCTCTTCTCTTCTCTTCTCTTCTCTTCTCTTCTCTTCTCTTCTCTTCTCCTCTCCTCTCCTCTCCTCCCCTCTCCTCCTCCCCTCTCCTCCTCCCCTCTCCTCCTCCCCTCTCCTCCTCCCCTCTCCTCCTCCCCTCTCCTCCTCCCCTCTCCTCCTCCCCTCCCCTCCTTCCCTCCCCTCACCTACTCTCCTCTCCTCTTTTTCCTTCCCTCCCCTCCCCTCTCCCCTTCCCCTCCCCTCTTCTTCTTCTCTCTTCTCCCCCTCCCCCCTCTTCTTCTTCTTCTTCTTCTTCTTCTTCTTCTTCTTCTTCTTCTTCTTCTTCTTCTTCTTCTTCTTCTTTTTCTTCCTCTCTCTCTCTCTCTCTCTCTCTCTCTCTCTCTCTCTCTCTCTCTCTCTCTCATGCCTGAAGATCCCAATGTAGAACTTTCAGCTACTTCTACACCATGTTGTCTACCTACATACCACAATGCTTCCCTCTATGCTAATAATGAACTAAACCTCCAAAACTGTAAGCCAGCCTTAATTAAATGATTTCCCTTTTAAGAGTTGCCGTGGCCATCGTGTCTCATCACAGCAGTAGAACACTGACTAAGATCAATCCTTATAACTAAACTTGTGTGTTATAAACAAAACTTGTCTATGTTCAAAAGCCAGGGTGGGGGGAAATTCTGCAAAGTGACTGATAAACTTCTTCCCTTAGGATTCTTACTAGACTGCAGCTGACTGACCTTAGTCCAGAGAGATATGCTCACCATAAGCAATAGATTTTTTCACTGGAGAACCAGCATGACTGACTGAAGCGAGCTTAATAAAGGTATCAAGCAGTACATTGGGCTCACAGGGAGGTAATTCAATAAGGCTAGTATTTGCAGGGGAAAGTTACCAACTCTAGATCTAAAGGAACAAGGAATAAAAAGAGTGGTTGTATACCAAAGGCCATCAAATAGGAGCAGTTAATACAACCAACACATGAAAACCCAACAGAGATGTCTTGAACAATTACATACCTATATCAGACAATCTAAAGTGAAGAGAAAACAAAAGAAGTCACAAACTATTAACCAATAATTTTATACCCAGCACAATTATTCTTCAAAATCCATGGAGGAAGACTAAGACATTCCTTAACAGAAAAAAACTAAGAGAAGGGTTAGGAAGATGGCTCAACATATACAAGTGCTTGCTGCCAAGACTGGCAGGCAACTTGTTCCATTTCTAATACCCACATATACAAATGTTTTTCTGACTTCCATACATGTGCCAGCATGTATCATGGTACATATACACTTGAACACACACACATATATGCACACAAACAATGTAAAAAAAAATTAAAGGTTAAGTAAGTGTTCCTAGTAAAGTATTTTTCAAGAAACAATGAAAGAAGTCTTCAGGCTAATAGTAAAGGACACAAGAAATAAAACAAATGAAGAAGTAAATATTTCTGGTAAACATAAACAATCTATGAATGACTATTATTTTATTTCTGATTTGTAACTCCTCTTTTTTGTTTCTTTTATGACTTAATTGAAAATTTCATGAGCAGTATTTATAACTATGATTATTAACTATCATTATTTTGAGGTTAGGGTCTCATGTATTCAGGCTAGCCTAGAACTCAGTAGGCAGAAGGTGATAGTGAACATCTGATCCTCCTGCCTCTGCTTTCCTGTGCTGGAATCACAGGCAAGTCACCACACTCACCTGGCTTTTGTATGTGTGGGTTCTTGGGGACTAAATCCAAGGCTTTTTTTTTTTTTTTTTGGGCTAGGAAAGTATGCTACCAACTAAGCACTTCACCAGCCCTTATAATTAATATTACTAATAATTATAATAGAATTATAGCCATGCACATGAAAGCACAGTGTATAAATGTATAATTTGTGTCTATACCAACATAAACGGGCAATAGAACAGAGGTAAATGGCATGTGGCTACCTTAATATTAATTAAAACTAAAATACTATGAGTTTGGCATGTTAACTATCATATAACCCTGATGATAACCAATGAACAAACAAAATTTTAAAAGATGCCAAAGAGGGGCTAGGGCAATGACTCAGCAGATAAAGTACTTGTTGAATTAGTATGAGGACCAGATCTGCAGAACCATGTGAAAACTGGGTGGCAGAGCAGCCTGCTTGTGATCACAGACACAAGGAGTGGGTGTGAAGGGGTGGGGAGGGTCAGAGACATAGAATCCCTAGAGTAAGCTGACTAGCAAGACCAGCAGAAATAGAGTCTGCTTTAGCAAGAGTCTGGGCTTCAGTGTATGAGGCGGAGTGCAATCAAGGAAGACACGCAGTATCAACTTTGGTCCTCTGCATGCATGGCACAGATTAAACAGGAGTCAAAATGATACTCTTTACAAAACAAAAGAAGTATTGGTGGGAAGGGGAAACAAGAAAGATGACAGAATAGAGAAAACACATATCAAAGTGGCAGAAAGAGATTCTGGATTGTCAGTGATCATTTAAACATAAATGATTAGACTCACAAATTCAGAGAAAGACTGTCAGGGTGGAGGGAAACTGCTCACAGAAGTGCTGTGCACATATTACCTGCTGGATGAGGGCACCCACACTAAAGAATGCAGTCTGCTTTGCTCCTCCCAATTCAAAGTTCATCTTTCCCCAGAACATTACTGTAGAGAATTAATCAAATTGCTGTATAACTGACTATCATAGTGGGGTTTAATAGAATGTTTCTCTTTAAACTTATAAGTTTGCCTCCTGTTCTGGAGGTCTCCACTGTTTGGTGGATATAATTGTTGTATCATTTTCATCGTTTGTCTCTTTTAACAACATGAAATATCCCTGTTTATAGTCGCAAGTTTTATTTTAAGTTGATTTTGTGTGATATTAATATAAGCTACTCAGTTCTGGTTTTATCATTATTTGTGTGAAATGTGTTCTTCCAACCTTGTACTTTTTCAATGATACTGACAAAAACTGAAACAAACCAGGAAGAGAAAAAAAGGTAAATAACTAAAATCTTAAATGAAAGTGGAGAAATTACTATTGAATTTGTAGAATTGAAGGGTTATGAGAAAGACCTGTAGACAATTAATTGTACAGCAACAGAG